>NC_138346.1:197826844-199271844 GCF_046562875.1 Panthera onca | reverse complement strand
TGTACCCTCTCAGCATGAGGGGACCTGGGGGGGCGGAGAGTCAGGTGAGGAGACGGGCACGTGGGGTCAGGGGCCCCCGGGGGCCCACACTGAGCGCGGAGAGGACCTTGCGGGTCAGGGGCCCAGGGTCCTCCCTCTGCAGATGAGGACGCGGGCGGGCGGAGGGTCACGGAACCTTCCATTTTCACATCTGCCAGTCCTTTCACGGCACTTGTGACGCACAGGAGTGGGAATCACAGCGTCTTTCATAGACTCCAAGGCGCTTTCGGAAAACCTTTGAATCACAGAATGTGAGCATCTGGTCCCTTTCACAGAATCCTAGAATTCTAGAATCACAGAATCAGCCGTGGACTCACAGGCCTGACGGTCCGAGAATGAAGGAATCTCTGGAGGAGATCTGGAACTCCCCTCCCCCAGCCTACTGGACCCTCGGAATCACAGAATAGGTCCAGAGGCACGTGGAGTAGAAACGGACAGCCTGAGATCAGAATCTTAGCCCAGAGAGCCATGCTGGTGTAACTCCCCCCTTCCTCACACAGGACGCTCTCCCTTCACTGCCCTGCAATAACTTGAACGCTTGTAGGGACGGGGAGCTCACCACCTGACAGAGGAATCTGCCGGGAGATTTTTGAGCACCTCTGCTGATACTGAGCCTAAATGTACCCCCACGTGACCCGCCCACCACCCTGCACGCTTCTTGCCTCCCACTTCCCCGCCATCCCGCCCCCACCAGGAGCTAAATATGGAAACTGGTGAACTTGACATCATCGCGCAAGCTGTTTCTCCTGGCCACAGGGATGGGATCGGCCCTCGGGCTGAGGGCTGTCTTCCTCCAGGGCAGAGCCTGGCACCAGGCCACGGGGACGCTCAACCCACCTCCGTTCACCAAGGCAGGGAGGGAAAGAGCCTGAGAACCACGGAGATGGAAGGAGAATTCGAGCGCTCGATGATGCCCGGTGCCGGAGGAAAGGACGAGAGGAGCCCCTTCTCAGGGGTCAGGATGGCTCCCAGAGCCAGGGGTGTGTGGACAGGGCTGGTCTGTGTGTCGGCCGACTTGGTCTGAGTTGTGACCACTGGGGGACGTTGAATAAGTAACTCAGTGTTTCCCCGTCTGTAAAATGGGCTACTGAGGCCCACTCTGTGATTAGCGCCAGGGCTGCAGGGGGACTCACTGAGAGTAGTGCCCCCCCCCCCCCCCATCCCGCCGCATGGCCCTGGGCACGTGGCCGGCGGGCAGAATGGGTTAGCTCCCTCCCTCCCTCGGTGCTTTGGCCTTGGGGGATGCGCGGGATTTCTCCAGATGGAGAAGACAGGGAAAGGACTCCCGGTAAAGGAAGCAGCTTGTGCAAAATCTGGAGCCGTGAGCGTGTCAGGAGGATTCGGGGAGCGGCCCGTGGTGTTCTTGCGGTGTTGGGGGGTTCTTGTGGGGTGAAGCTGCAGGCACGGCCTGGGGACAGAGGGCAGCTGCCGGCCGCCTGGGACCCCATCGGCCAGGCGGGGCAGGGAAGTCGGGCAAACTAAAGCGTGTCAGGAACGATCACCAGAAAAGACAGGCTCCGCTCGCAGCCGGCACCCGGCCCTCGCCGCGCGGAACCATCTGGGGATGAAGCCCAGCACCAGAACATTGGAGCAAGTCAGAAGGATCTGGAAAGGTTTTATCCTGACATAAAGAGCTGGATCGGATCAAGTCAGATGTCAGCTGGGGAATCAAGGAGGCCAAGTCTCCTGAGGACTCTGGGCCAAGGCACCCGCCCAGGGCAGATTCTAGAAAGCAGCCTGAGGCGCAGGGTGGGGTGGTGGCTCAGCGTCTGGGCTGGGGCCTCAGTTCCGTCGCAGAAGCTGTGTGACATGGGGCAAACTACCCAACCTCTCTGGGCCCCACATCCTCCCGCGGGACGTGAAGTGGAACTTGGAGCTCCCACAGGGCGGTCACAGCGACGGAAGGAGGCCGCGGGAGGCCCTCTGGCTCTGTCATCCTTTCTCGGGTCATTCGCTGCTGTGGCCTCCCTCCCTCCACCGTGCATCCCGGACCCCTGCGCTCGCTCGGTCAGCCCCGGATCTACCCTCCCATCCGTTCTCACGTGTCCCCGCCCCGGGGGGGACTCAGCCTCGGCTGGGACACCCTGAAGGGGGCAGGCGGTCTAGACACCTACTCGGGGCGCTGGTTTCACGGTGTCAGAACACAGAGCACAGGTGAAGGCAAGGAGGTGCGGAGGGGGATGAACACGGACTCAGTCCGTCCCCTTGAGTCCGTCCTCTTGAGTCTGTCCCTTGGCCAGGACGCAGCAGCAGAAGAGGGTCGGGGGGCCGGTCCCGGGCTGGTGGGCGCTGCTGGGGGCACTGACGTGGCTCCTTTCAGAATCCCTTGCTGTCACTGTGCTCCCGGGGCTCCCGCTTCCAAACACCCACTTGGCTGCACTGGTTTCTCAACGGGTTTTGTTTCGGTTTTGTTTCACGGCCGGTACTTAAGGCCTCTGGAGCCAAGGCCGAAACCAAACCCCGGTGGGTGTCCGCCTGGATTGGGCTGATTCCTCTGCTCGCCTCTCCTGCTGTAACTGAGCCCCCGCCCCCGCCCTTGCCCCGCTTTCCCAGGGAGCAGGGGGGTGGGGATGGGAGCAGGGGCCTGGGAGCCAGCAGCCTGGGTTGGATCCTGGTGCCACCTCTCACTGCCACCTGCAGACTTGGGCGGGACCCTCGCCTCCCAGTGACTCTGTCCAGGCAGCAGGGATGAGGACGCTCGTGCGGGGCTGACATGCGGGTATCAGGGAGGGGGGACCTTGAAGCGGGTGCTCAATGCACTGAACTCACGTCACTCCTGGGAGAAGTGCTCCTGCTCGGAGCGGCTGCTCGGCTTCGCGGCCCCAGGAGAGCACGTGCTCCCGGAGAGGACAACGCTGTGATCCCCCTAATGGATGGAGCCTGCTCCTTAATCCGGTCCTCGCCTCCGCTTCCTGTCCCCCCTTCTGTGTTTTACGCACGACCTTTGCCAAACGCGGCCATTTCTCTTCGGGTGCGGGTGAATTGGGAAAAAAGATCGGAATTTAAACATCCTGAAAGATTCATTCTGTGTAATAATGGAGCGACCCCACAGAAAGCGCACAAATTATGCTGGGAGCAGGGGGGCAGGGGTGGCTGGAGGCCGGGCTGGGGCCTCGGAGGGAGGGGTGAGGCTGCTTGCTGGACAGAGGATTCACTCAAAAGCTCTGACTGGATGCAGCTTACGGTTTGCCCGCCTTTGCGGGGGAGGGGGGCTGACATTTGCTGAGCACCTACTGTGTGCGGGGCCGTGCACATGCTGGACTCCATCATCCCTCGCTCTGTCCCCCAGGTGGGGAGTTTGGGGCCCCGAGGGATGAACTGCCTTGTCCCAGGTCACTCGACTCATTGGTGGCAGGTGTGAGCCCAGGCCTGGCTGACCGGAGTCCCTGCTCTTTCCCTGACCCTGTGCAGGAGGGACACGGGGATCTGTGCTTCAGGGGAGCCGGGACTCCAGGCATCAGTGGTGGGACTTGTCACTGATCCGAATGGGACTGAGTTAGGAGGGTCAAGTTTCAATTTGGCTGAGCAATTTCTTGTGAATCGCAGGCCCAGGCATTTGGGGAAGGCCAAAGGTGGATATGCTGGGGCCATGTTACAAGCCGCCTATCGCACAGATATTTATTGACATATAACATGAAAGGTAGGGGTTCCCTGTGGCCTCAGGCAAGTTACATCACCTCTCTGCGCCTCAGTTTCCTCGTCTGCACAGTAGAGGTGACCATGGTCTCTGCCTCGCAGGGCGGTGGTGAGGACTAAGCGAGGTGGCCCACGGAATGGGTGAGGACAGAGCCTGGCACGTGTTACGGGCTCAGAACATGTTCTCTACCAGCTGCTCTGGGGCAGAGCTGAGAGTGATTAGTTCTGTCTGGAAAAAAGCCTTCACCAAAGAGACGAATTGTGGGTTTTGAAGGACGAGTAGGGGGGAGGGCCGGAGGGAGGGGACACCGCAGGAACAAAGCCCTGGCAGGGTGGGGGTGGGTGAGGGCATTGGGAGCCCAGTGAAGACCTGCTTTGCCTGGAGTTTCCCGGGGGGCAGGGACGGGAGAAGTGGTGGGTGGGAAAGCTGCCGAGCAGGGAGTCACGATGGCTTGAGGCAGCCGTCAGCGGGAGCCACAGCAGGTCCTAGAGCAGTGATGCCTGTGATGTGGAGGACAGCCTTTCTGCTGATGTTGCGTGGGGAGGTGTACCTGCTGCTCGCCCCCAGGCCCCAGGGCAGACAGGCTGGGTGAGAACCCCCCTCTGGCTCCCACATGGCCTGTGCTTCCCCATCAGATCCCACCGTGTGGTCATCGTCTGTCCCCCACGGGACGGGGGGCCTGGAGGGCCGCGATGGTGGTGTCTCGGTCCCCGCGGGCGGCGCAGGGCCTGCCTCCGTCAGCTTGGGGAGAGATGGCTCTGCGCCCGGCTCGCTAGCCGTGGGGCTCGGACGTCTCCTGACCACTCGGAGCCTCGGTGTCCTCATCTGTGAAAGGGGATGACAATCCTCGTCTCCCAGGATCACTGTGGTACAAAATGGGACACGTGCAGAGAGCACCGGGCACAGTGGTGGACACCCGCCTCCCCTGCCTCCCCGCCTCCCCCTGCCTGCCCGACTCCCCGCCTCCCTACTTCCAGCCTCTGCAGCCCTCCCTGCCTCCCGCTTCTCCCCACCTTCAGACAGAATGAGAAAAAATGTCCTCAGGACTCACATTTCCTGATGCTGCGTGTTTAATTAACAGTCTTGTGGGCAGAGGAGCTACCTAACAGAAACCCAGCCTCTCTGCCCAGGAGAAGCGTGTAGGCTCCTGGCTTCTCCCTGCGGGACTAGCTACATACGTTGCAGTTTCGGTGAAAAATGCGTATGTGTTCTTGTTCAAAAAGCTGGGGAAAAAAAACGCCGTTAAACACACAAAAACATAAAGCTCTTTCCTTTCTGCCGCAGTCTCTCCCTCATCTTTTGTGGTGTATTTTATTTCCTATTTAATGTGGCTCTAAGTAAAGAAAAATTAGAATTTAAAATTGTTAGCATGAACTTTCCTGTTCGTCTTTATATTGTGCAATGCCAGTTTTAAATGCAAATACGAGGGCATTTAATTTGCATACGGAGTCGCAGAAATTACACAGTTCGTATTTTGCAGCGCGCAAATGCAGACGTATTTCATTCTGGCGGGAAGAGTGGGAACTACACAAAACCAGCTTCGCAGCCTCCGCGTCACTTCCTGCTATGTGTCTGCGCTCCCACCCCTCTCCCTGTCCGGCTAACAGGTGAGCAAGGAGGGCCCGAAACGAAGGGAAGCAGGAATTGCTTCATTTGTTTCCTCTCCTCTGTCCCCATTTTCAAGGCGAGGGGTTGGCAAATAATGGGAAAGTGACACAGGTAAGAAAGGATCTGATGAGTTTCCTTGATCATGTATGTTTCTTCGACTAATACCGCTGACGTCTGTCTGCACTTGGGAGAATGTCCAGGTTCAAATGGGAGGGCTGGCCGTTCGGGGCTGTCAGTACCCCCGCTTACTCCACTGTGGACACTCTGTCCTCGCACCCACTTTGAGTCTTGCCGAAGTCACATGCACGGTGGGTGGGCTGGAATTGGGAGCCCACGGGGTAACGCCAACGCTCTCTGTCCGAGTGGGGCGCGAAAACTGGCTGGCGACACATGTAACTCTCTGCTCATGAGCCTGTACTCCACTGTCCCGCTGGACTTGACTTACAAAACACAAGCTCAAGATTAAATTATTAGGAATTTCAAGATGGTGATCCCAGAGAATTAAAGCAAGTATGTAGGGTTCCGCGTGGCTAAGCTGGTGCCTACACCGTGTCTCCCTGACGGTGTTTTCGAAAGTATTCCTGTCTTTGAGCCCCCAGCTCCTTTCCTGAATCTGGGTCTGTTTTACTACGATTTTGCACTCAGAATCCAGGGAGTGGTTATGCAGCTATTAAACGTCAAAGCAAGGATTCGAACCCAGTAACTAGGGTGTTCATATGAAACGCTTGTTGATCAGGGTCCTACTTTGCGCTGGATCCGGTAAAACCCAACATCACGTAAGGGCACACGGCAGATGGGCCCAGGCCCCGATCCTGACGCCTCGGTCCTGGGCCACTCCTGGCTTCCTTTACCGTCACGATTTCACTGCAGCCCCAACAGTGTGGGAGGAAGGGGGCATTAACCCACTCGGTGGAGGAGGAAAGTGAGTCCCAGAGACAAGCCTGCCAGCCAGAGAGGGGCCGAGGGGCCCAGCCCTGGACTTTGGGCCAGCCTTAGGAGACAGGCCAGTCGTGCCGCAAAGTGGCCCAGGCTGGAAAGTGCGGCAGGAGAAGGGTAAGTAAAATGTGAAGTGACCTCTCTGCTCCTCCGATCCTGCCTTCCGTGTCCGGGCCATCGCTGGGGAGACGGCCACTTCTGCCTCAGAATCAGCATCCTCCCAGCCCAGTCCGGGTTTAGATGTGGCCCTGCCACTGAGTCGGCGAGACTTCAGGCACGGTTCTCACTAAGTTCTGTTCCACGCGGCTGCTGCCACCAAGCCCCCCTGACCATCTGTGCCTCCGGACCAGGTCCGTCTCCATCTTTCCTCCGGGCCACGTCTCTCCCCTGAGGACGACAGCGGCTTCTCCCTGGGTCTGCCTGGTCTGGCCTCATGTACCGATTCTCCCCAGAGTATCCTCCACTGGGGCCACGGGTCCTCTCTCAACACGTCTGGGATGGGGACCTTTCTACTCAGTGTGATGGGAGGTGGCAGGGAAGAAAATCGGGGCAGCTTTAAGACTGGAATAGTCTTGCAAACTTGGCAGAATTGGTCCAGATGCTCTCCTCCCCCAGCATCCCGTTGTCCTGGTAATGGGGGTGGGGCAGGCTGGCTCCAGCCCCTGTCCTGGGGTCTCCCTAACCTTGCTGCAAGGCTCACCGTCTTGTGTCTCGGTGTGGCGACCCTCCCTTCCTCTGAATTCTTGCTTTGCTTGATGGAGTATCAGCTAATCCAGGGGCTGGCCTCCCAGCATCTCACAGTGCTGAAACTCCTTGAAAAGAAATCCACGCCCTGGAATCATTGCAGAGAGTAGGGAAATGTTAATCACCACCAGCGCCTTCCTTGTCTTCTTGCAACCCTCTGTCTCTGAGCTCCGTGATAAAGGAATTACGTCCTGGGTAAAGGAAGGCCACACCGTTCTGAGATGCTTTTCCCTGTCCTCAGAGATGACAAGCGGCCGGAGGATGAGGGAAAGAAAACAGGAGACAAAGAGAGAAAAAAAAGAGAAAAAAAAAAAAAAGAGAGAAAACAGATGTTCTTTGTTTGTTTTGGTGTTGCACGCACAGGGCTTTGAGGGCAGGCAGCCAGTCCCTGGGTGACCACTGGCGGGGTGGGGGGGTTGGGGAGTGGCAGCCGGCGGCCGTGAGACCAATAAAACCAGCAGAATTGGAGTTCTGTGTTTCTACCTCCGATGCCTGCACACATTGTTCTTTCCACGCTGCTCGGCTGCGGCCAAAACATACTGATTTGTTAAAAGAGAAAGATCAAATGTACTCCCGAACTCTTCGTGTCCTGGGTACAAATCCGGATAGGCAGCGTGCAGCGGGTTTTGTGCAAACAGCCCCAGACGCGGTGCTCCCGGGTGCTCGCTCCCACCTGCCCCCTCCCCCTGCTGTTGCCGGGTGGGGCCTCTTTTCACCCCTACTTGGACCCTTCGGATTGATTCCTGGGCTGAGTCTGGCTCCACGCAGCCCTGTTTCTTGGACGTTCTTTTTCACGCTTCCTCTGGCCATGGAGGGCAGTCTTGCCCTGCCCATGGCAGCTCCTGGCCCCGGAGGGCTGGGACAGAGCAGGGGGTGTAGGAGCCGGACTTTGGAGTCACGCAGATTTGGGTTTGAATCCCCCCACCCCTTTCCCTTGTCTAAGCCTGGCTTACTCATCTCTAACTCTGTTAATAAAATGCCTGTACCAGGAGGTGGTTAAAATGATGGAGGAAGATGATCAAAGTAGCTACCTTTTCGGAGGACTGGTATGTACCAGGTGCCGGGCTCCTTTCGTCCTCTCCAGACCCGACAAGGTACCTGTGACACAGCGTCTGGAACATAGTACGTGCTCCACATGCGCTGCCCCACTCTCCCCATCTGTCCCCCCAGAACATCAGCTCTAAGGCCCCCTACCCATCGATGTTAATTGCAAAGAGAAACTTACATGGCTGTAAGTTTCCTCCCTCCACCCAGGTGGACGGGCAGTGCTGGGTACCAAAGCTCTGAAAACCCGGTTTTGGAAAAATTTATCACCAGCAGACCCACACTGTGAGAAATGTTTAAAAGGAGCCCCTCAGGCAGAAAGAAAACAACCCCACACAGAAATAGGGATGTACACAAAGGAAGGCAATCTCTGGAAATGATAACTACGTGGGGTGATAATTAAAGACTTTCTTTTCTCATTATTTCAATCTCTTTAAGAGATAATTGACTGGTTCCACACAGGGACGAAAAGTACGGCATGGGGACTATGTCAGTGGTATCGTAAATAGGTATTTACACTCGGGTTGAATGCAGGGTCACGTCTAGACTTACTGGGTCACTACGTTGTGCCCCTGAAACTCATGTGACGTTGTGTGCCTGTTATACTTCAATTAAAAAAAGGTGTTCAAAGCAATAGAAAAACAGTCAGTTACTAATACATATGATACCAGGACCCGTGTTTGTGCCTGATCGCAGAAATCAGGAATTGAACTCACGTATACTTTATAGATCCCTCAGAACTTATAAACCGAAAGATTCGAGGAATACTAACTAAATCGTGATTAAAAAAAGAAGATTGGCTGCATCTTAAGCAAAAGTAATGACAGCGTCTTGTGGGCTTGATAATGTATAGAGACATAAGCGTGTGGGAAAACTCAGCACAGAGGCCAGAGAAAGAGAAGAGAAAGTTATATTGTCGTAAGGTCCTCACGCTGTACACGAAGGGGTGTGATCTCACTTGAAGGTAGACTGTGGGAAGCTACATGTGTGTCCTATAAACCCTAGAGTGGTCAGTTCTTCAAGGAGGCATAAAATCCTAAACTTCTTTGCCCCAAAGGACAGAGTTTCAAAATACACGAAGCAAAACCTAAAAGTGACCTGGGTCCTGCATGTCGAAGGTCGACAGAGCAGCGGTCTGCATTTCTGTGAAGCCAGCACCCTGTCATGCTGTCCGTCGCCTGGGGTCTCCTCTCCACAACTACGGAACCTCCCAGAACTTACCTGATGTTCCCTTCTGCCCAAAGCAACAGCAACAGAACGGTACAACTGTAGAAGGGGAAACCTTTTTTTCTAGACTTCCAATTTTTCTCCCTATTCTCCCCTTGACGTCAGTCCCTGCAGCATCTCATTACTGACTCCCGCGGTCTAGCGCGTCAGCTGGGCTCTGGCAGAACCAGCGGCAAAATGTCAGGGAGCCAAGGTCTCAGTGCCTTTGCTTAAGTTTTTATCTGCACAATTTCATGTGACTGGAGCCCCAGCCACTGCGCAGCTGGAGAAATTTCAAAAACAATGTGAGATCACAAGGCATGTGTGAGCAGTAAGAGAACACCTGTCACCCACATCCTAGCCCTTGCCAGGAAGGAGCATCTTAGCCTGTCTCGCTGTGCTCTAAGGACACGGCTCACTTCATGCCCTCTTTTCCACAATCCTTGTTGCAGGATTGAAAGCAATTTTCTTGAGATGAGAGTAGAGATGGACAGGTGCCTTCGCCAGAAGTTGAAGCCAGCAATGTCTGGCACATTGGCCCCAGGGTCCCCGTTCAGGGTGAGGGAAGGATATAGAACCCAGCAGAAAGGACACATCACAGGCAACTGCTGGGCTGGGGTTATTCCTTTACTTCATCTTCATTTTAATTAGTATGTCTTTCTTTTTTTTAATTTAGAAAATAATACAGGCATACCGCAAACATTCATACGGTATAAAAGTGTATAAAGAATAAAAGTGAGGGACTTTGCTTTGGCCAAGATGGGGTGACAGGGATTGGCTTTTTCCTGCCACCCAAAAGAACCAAAAAATGGGCAAGATCTATAAAACAACAGTTTGCAAAGTCCTGGACATCAGGCAATGAAGGATCATGATCCCTGAGAGATGGGAGATAAATGAGGTGAGCCTTATGATTGCACTAGCTTACTCCCTTGGGAAATTTTCAGCTGTATATAGTACAGGGCAGGGGAACCCGGACAGAGGTCAGTGGACTCCCTGAGTTGAGAGATGGAGTGGAGATTCAGGGGAGAACAATGGGGGTGGGGTCCACAGAACAGAGCTCCAGAGAGGAGAAAGAGACACACACAGAGAGATCTTCAAAGATCTACCTTCTTGAGCTTTCAACTGAGTTCTAGTCGAGATAAATATGCGCAGAATCTGCCTGTGGCTTGGGGCAAATATCACCCAGATGACAGTGCCGCACCCTCACACAAGGCTGGGAATAGCATCTGCTATTTCCCAGATTAGAAAACCTTGTGGCTCACATGACACTAAGTGGAATGGGGAATAATTATCCTTGGACTGAACATTTCTCTGGACCTGCCTAGCAAAGCTTAAGCAAGACCTGAAAGGATCAAACGACCTCAAAGTAACTTAGCTGCATCCCAGAACAAAGAACAAAACTACGCATAGGAATACATACGTGTCCAGCACCCAAGACAATGTACCTCAAGATGTCTAGCGCCCAATCAGAAATTACCTGGCACACAGACAAACAGGAAAATATGTTCCACAATGAGGAGAAAAACCAGCCCATTGAAACTGATCCATGATTGACACAAATCAGTAAAGATATAGAAGACTTGAACAATGCTATTAACTAACTTAATTGAATTGACATTTATGGAACACTTCACCCAGCAGCAGCAGAATATATGTTCCCAAGTACACCTGGAATATTTACAAGATAGGCCATATCTAGGGCCATGAAACAAATCTTTACAAATTAAAAAAAAAAAGAAATTATACAAAGTATGTTCTTTGGCTTTAGTCGAATTAAACTAAAAATCAGTAACAGAAAGATTTCTAGAAAATCCCCGAATGTTTGAAACTTAAGCAACACACTTGTAAATAACCCATAGATCAAAAGGGGAAATCTTAAGGAAAATTAGAAATTATTTTTAACTAAATGAGAATGAAAATAGAACATAAAGAAATTTGTTAGATGCAACTGAAACAGTGCTTAGGAGACAAATTTATAGCACTAAATATATATGTCAGAAAAGAAGAAAGCTCTAAAAATTACCTTAAGAAATTAGAAAAAGAAGGGGGCACCTGGTTGGCTCAGTCGGTTGAGCGTCTGACTTCGGCTCAGTCATGATCTCACAGCTCGTGAGTTCGAGCCTCGCATCGGGCTCTGTGCTGACAGCTCAGAGCCTGGAGCCTGCTTTGGATTCTGTCTCTCTCTCTTTCTCTCTCCCCTCCTCCGCTCATGCTCTGTCTCTTTCTGTCTCAAAAATAAATAAACATTAAAAAAATAAAAAAAAGAAATTAGAAAAAGAAGAACAAATTAAACCTAAAGCAAGCAAGCAGAAGGAAGGAAATAATAGCAATTGAAATCAATGAAATTGAAAACAGGTAATTAGTAGAGAGACTCAACGAAACCAAAAGCTGATTGTTAGAAAGATAAACAAAATGATAAATTTATAGTCAGGCCAATGAGAGAGAGAGAGAGAGGACAAATCACCAATATTGGGAGTATTGAGCCTACAGACAATTATAATAAGGAAACACTATGAATAACTATGCACACAGATCTATGCACACAGATTTGTTAGATGGAATGGGCCAATTTCCTGAAGGACACAGATGACCAAAACTCACTCAAGAAGAAATAGATAACTCGAGTAATCCTACATCTATTATAGAAATATAAATGTAGCTCATCATTTTAACATGTTAACATAGTAACATAATTAATACATTATTAACATATTAACACAGTAACCTAACAATTAAAAAAGATTATTCCAATAGCAATGAGCAATCAGAAATCTAAATGCAAATACCTTATTTACAGTGGCATAAAAATACAAAATGCATGGGAATAAATCTACCAAAAGATTTATATAAATCTGACAACGTTATACTGCTCATCAATAAAAAGGAATGAACTCTTGATACATTTATCGTCATGGCTAAATCTCCAAATAATTATGTTGAGTGGAAAGAGTAGATAAAGAAGTACACATATTGTGTGAATTCATTCGTATTAAATTCTAGGAAATGCAAACTAATCTATAGGGACAGAAAGCAAATCACTGCTTGCTTGGAGCTGGGGACTGGGAGGAATGGATTGCAAAGGGGCAAGAGGAAACTATTGAAGGTGATCTATTAATTATCTTGATTGTGGTGATGGTTTCGTGGGCGTGTCTGTATATCAAAACGTATGCAATTTTACCCTTTAAATATGTTCAGTTTATTGCCTTTCAGTTATACTTCAGTATAAGTGCCCTTCCATTATGCTACTTGGCTTTTACGAAAGACCTACATTAGCACCTGTTTTCGCTGACCCAAAGAAATCCAAGAGGATTTTCACTTTTATGAGAAAAGGTGAAAAGTGCAATTAGCATTTAGTGTTTATTCTGCAGCGAGCAGTGCACACCCTGAGCAGCGAGAGTGGTCCCTCCAAGCTCGTTCCCCTGGAGCTACGCTCGGCATCCAGCCGCCATGGCTTTGAACTGTGTCTGGGAGCATCTGTGCTTTATCTTAATTTATTTTGTGCATCCATCAGCAAGACGGGTCCTGAGGTATCAGCAAAGCCTAGGAGAGGTTATTTTGGGGGTCTGGGAACGTTCAAACATTTTTCCATATAAATGAACGGTAATTACTTCTTCACTTTACACCCTTTGGGCTTAGGAGGGGTTTCATAGTAACGCTCTACTTTTGGATAGCGGGGGGGGGGGAACAATGTATTTTACATATTCTTTCTTTTCCCAAAATGGGATCATACCACACACACTGTGTTCGAGTTGCCTTTTCATTTAAGAATATCTTCCCACATGGCCCTGCTCCGTTCCTTCACTAGCTGTCTGGTATCACGTTGCCATAGGCACCATCTTTTATTCAGTTAGTTCCCTATAGATGAATATTTAGGTTGTTTTTGGCTTTTCCGCTAGTATAAAAATGTTGCAATAAGTGTATCCTGCCATTTCCCCCATTCACTTAAACTTATTTTTAGTTATGCAAGCGCTGCGTGCAGACGTTCTCATTGTTTTACGTTCAAGAATTCAGATAAAGGAAAAGGGTCTTTGTTCTCTCCTCTTTCATAATCACCTCCATATTTCAATCTCTTCCCCATAGTGCATGTTTTCAATGTGCTGCAGAACCCACACAGATCCTTTTAATATGCATTTCTGCACATATAATTAATTGTATGCTGGCCTCTTCGTGCTTGCTCTGTGTGTTTTAAGAGCATAACAGGTATCACAGCATATATATTGTTGTGTATTTGACTTTCTACCGTTGGAAATCACTGCCATCTTTCCAAAAAGATGAGCTACCTCATTTGTTTTCTTTCACAAGGCATGTGTCACGTTCAATTGCTTGGATCTCTTCCCTCCCTCCTTCTCTTCCTTCCTAAATCATTCCTTTCTAGATATTCAGGTTGTTTCCAGTTTTTGTTCTCCCTGTAAAAATTATTGCAACAAATATCCTTGTGTGTGCTTCACTGTGTGCACACGGGAGTTTTTCTCTAGCATTGGTATGCGGGATTGGCAGAATTGCCTGGTTGAGGGTTTTGCCAGGCTAAATCTTGTCTGAGACCCCAGGAGGCTGGGCAAAGACATGGGTTGCAGGTTCCAGGTGGCTTTTTGCGCAAACAGCCAGTGAGAGGGGATCTCTTTTTTATACCATAATTTGCTCTACGTGGTCACGTCCTCCAACAGCACCTGGTGACACAGAGCTCCTGGCCACGTAGCCAGAACAGCCTTGTGGGTCACCTGTGCGGCCAGCTCCGTACCCTATGTGCCTCCCTCTCTCTTCCTACTAACGTTTGGACTGACCAATCCAGGTCGGACCAGGTATTTGGAGGATTTCAGTCTATGTTACTAGTGAGTCCTAGGAAAGGTCAGGAGGAGGCGGGTAAATCATTCAACCAACAACTGTTTCTGAAGCCTCCCCCGTGCCAGAGTGGTTGGGCCCTGCCCCCCTCCTCCGCCAGGAGTCACGTCCAATGGGGCATATGCCCTTGTAGCAGCTGGTCAGGGCTGTGATGGTGGTAGGTGCGGGATGCTGTGGGGCCACATAAGCGGGGCTTTGGACAGAGCCTGAAGGTGGTGAGGGGAGGTTCCTGGCAGAGGCCAAGGTGAGCCCGAGTCCGAAAGGATGAGTGGGAATTAACCAGGTGGAACAGAGTTTGAGAGTGTGTGGGGGATGAATAAAAAGTTTACTTTTTAATTTTTTTAATGTTTATTTATTTTTTGGATATAGAGAGACAGAGCACAAGCGGGGGAGGAGCAGAGAGAGAGGGAGACACAGAATCTGAAGCAGGCTCCAGGCTCTGAGCTGTCAGCACAGAGCCCGACGCGGGGCTCGAACCCACGAACCATAAGATCATGACCTGAGCCAAAGTCAGACACCCAACCAACTGAGCCACCCAGGCGCCCCTAAAAAGTTTACTTTTTTATCCTCCCTCCATCTTCCAGCAACAGGCCCTTGTTTTTTTTTTTTTTTTAATTATTTTTAAGTTTATTTATTTATTTTGCGAGAGAGACAGTGTAAGTGGGGGAAGGGCACAGAGAGAGGGAGAGAGAATCTCCGGCAGGCTCCCAGCTGCCAGCACAGAGCCCCACGTGGGGATTGAACTCACAAAACTGTGAGATCATGACCTGAGCTGAAACAAAGAGTCGGATGCTTAAGCGACTGAGCCACCCAGGCGCCCTATCTCTCCCTTTGTGAGAATTTCCCATCAGCCCCAGGTGATTCTGAAAACTCTCAATTCCTTAACCTCACTTCACCCCCCCCCCCACCCCCCTGCCCGGGAGTAGACATGTGACCCAGGCTTGGCCAATCAGAGTATTGCACTCTGGGCCCCAGTGATTGGCTCAGAGATGGGCCAATCAGAGCCTTCTCTGGGACTTTCTGCTGGAGCTCACCAGAGACTTCCCTTCTTTGGGATGGTGGGGCTGAAATCAACTGCTTGGAGCCACCTCCCCTGTCCTCTTGGGGTGTGCCCAAGTCTGGTGAGCTCATGGTTCCGCAGAAGGGTGTCTAATATATCAGTCAACCACCACCTGTGTGCTTGACCAGATATCTAAGCCATTAGCTACAGCCCAAGAGTTGGTGAAACTATAACATGTCTGGCCTTTAGGAGTAGTGTCACAGACAAGGGTGATGGCTTTCAGTTTGGGCTTCTAGAGTTGTTAGGGCCAGACAGTTGCACAGTGGAACCATCAGCTGGTGGTTGGGTGAGCTGTCAGTAAAGCAAACCCAAGCATCCTGAGGGCCTTCCTGGAACCAGAGCTGGTATCTCCAGGTAGCCAAAGGGTGCCCCTGTGGCCGACTGAGGAGAGGGACAGCGGCCCCTGAAGGTTACGCCTTCTCGTATTGGGGGACACGCCTATGGGACCACCCTTGCTTCCTTCTGGAATATTTCATTGTTATTTCCCAAGCCGATACCTCGGTGCCTTTCCACCACCGTGGTCAGCACCTGAGTGGCCCCAAGCCGAGATGGGAATATCTGGGTGCAGTGTTACTGGAGGGGCTGCGTCTGGTGCTTAGTTTCCACACGTGCCCCATGGCGGGCCAGAAGCGCTTTCTCCAGCAGAGTGTAGTGGGGCAGCTGGGTCAGGGGGGCAAGGCATCCAAATCCCCAAGGAGCGCCTGCAGGTGGGGCCCACCTCCCTTTGCGAGAAGCTCCAATCGGCAGCCACACTCGAGTGAACCAGGGGCCTTGGGTTTGAAGGTCGCAGGGGCAGCAGCCCTGAGATGCCCTATTGTGCTGCCTGTAGCTGGGGGGTAGGGTGGGGTGTGTGTGGGGGGAGATGGAGTCAGGTTGGGAGGGTAGTGGTCTAGGCAAGGGCCTTCTCCTTTCCTGTCTCAGGGGTCCGTCGTCTTTTTTTTTTTTTTTTAACGTTTATTTATTTTTGAGACAGAGAGAGACGGAGCATGAACGGGGGAGGGTCAGAGAGAGGGAGACACAGAATCCGAAACAGGCTCCGGGCTCCGAGCTGTCAGCACAGAGCCCGATGCGGGGCTTGAACTCACGGACTGCGAGATCATGACCTGAGCCGAAGTTGGCAGCTCAACCGACTGAGCCACCTAGGCGCCCCTCAGGGGTCCATCTTTGAGCCACAGTCTGCATGCTCCCAGGATGGGACTTGAATGGTGGGTTCCTGTAATCGGGTCTAACCCCTCTTTGTGCAGATAAGAAATCCAGGACTCTGAGGGATCAGGAACTTGCCTAAGATTGCACACTAAGTGAGTAGCAGGGTTGAGATTTGGACCCAGGAGCCTGAGATTCCAGCGCCCAGGCCTTTCCCCTGTCCTGCATGGTTGTCTGTCTGTCCCCAGGAGAGACTCAGGCCCATCTACATGCTTCATTGTGCTGCATCTGTGGTCCGATCCCCACGACTTGTGGGTGTGGGTCGCTGCTGGGATCTGGCTCTGTGCTTGGGCTCCCCACAGCTGCTGTTTAGCCATCGACATGGTCTGGGAAGGCCAGGGAGGCCGGTCCTGAATCATACAGGGCCAGACACCCTCTCTGGAGTTCAGTTCCTCACCTGGGCCCTTGGAAAGCAGGAGTGGATGTCGATACATGTATTCCTGAAACTTCTTTTTTCTCGCTGCCTCCAGCCCCACACCAGGCCCTGTCAGTGCTCACCTGGATCCTTGCAAATGGCCTCCTGACCTCCCTCCCTCCACCTCAGCACCCCCAGGCTCTCCTGGATTCCCTTCTTTGGAGTTGACACCTCTTCTGTCCTCAACCATGCGGTTTGGGTAGGCCTGGCCCACTCTCAGCTTCAGGGCGGGCCCTGACTAGCCTGAGTCAGTTAGCCATTGGCTACAGTTACCGGCTTGGTTGGGAACAAATCAATTCAGAAGCAATGAGATGTGAAGATGTTTGCTCCGGCTTCAGGGAAACAAATGGTTTTTTCCATTCAGCTACCCAAGGAGGCTGTCTCTTCCCCATGGCTCGTGTGACACGCGGAGGTGAGACTTGGGGAGTGTGGGGCATCGGAGGTGAGAGTGGGTGGGGCGGAGGATGGGGGGAGGGAGGCGGGTGCCACCCTGCAGAGCTTGCGGGTGAGACTGGTATCGCAGCAGGCGGAGTCGGAAGATGTAGAGAGCCTGGGTCTCTGGTGGCGCCCAGAGAGCCACTGGATCAAGCCATACCTGAAGCCAATTTTATGAGTCCGGGCCTCAGTAGGAAACACAGTTGGGAAACTGGAAGGAAGTCGAGTAAGTGGACAATTATAAGAGTGAGGGCAGTGGTGGGGGGCGCCACGAGGGAGAGCTCATCACCACAGGGCAAGTAACAGAGGGGCCGCTTCTTCTGGGCCTGAAAAGGGTGAGGGGAGGGGAGCAGTTAGGAGAAGCTGGAGACAGGGCTGTGTGCAGAGGGCCCCCTGTAGGCGCTGTGTGGGCGGTAGGAGAGAGGCAGTGAATACCCGGGCCACACTCTTTCCTTCCACCCCTTGGTGCTCGCCACTGAGCCCTCTGGAAGCCGGAGGAATAGCAACGCACACAGGCCATCCTTCTGGGTGCAGGGCAGTATAGGTGATGGATCTGATGGACGCTCGGGAGATACGCGGGCTTAGCTCTGGCTCTGTCTGGCCTCCTCGGTTACACGAGCCCGTGCATTCCCTTGACTGTTGAAGGCCGGGTGAGTGAGGGATTGGCACTTCATATATCACACAGCGTCCTGCCTCCGTGCCTTTGCTCGTTCCCTCAGCCCGAATACCCTCCCTGGCCCCTGGAAATCTGCTCTCCCTGGCTTCTCCCACCCTCTCCTTTAAGTCCTGATGCAGAAGCCGTGGACAGGAAGGCCGCAGGGCACAATTAAAACCTGTCGGGCAGACCCAGGTGATTCCTTGGGTTACTTACCTACCCTCTCTGAGCCTCAGTTTCCTTCTTTACCACCTGTCAGATTCCACCCTATCCCCATGACCTTGACCCTAACCTCAGGCGTGCTAGGAGCATTCCAGACTTACCTCTGCCTCTAGTCTGCCGTGTGTCCTTGGACGGGTCTGTCCTCCTCTCTGGGCCTCAGTTTCCCTATCTGTAAACCAAGGGGTTTATATTCAGGGGTTTCCAAGGCACCCTATCCTCTACCTCCTTCTTTCTGGATTTTCTTTGATTCTCTGGCTCCCAGTTTCTCAGTTCAGCAGACAGACAGCCCAGGAGTCTGGTCTCACCCGGCGGAGGGGAGGCTACCGTGGGAACAGCTGGGCCGCCTGGAGAAGCCTGGCTCGTCCACGTTTGTGTTTAATTACTTCAGCAACTGCTCACTGCCTCCTCAGCTTCCTGAGCAAACAGCCCCATTATTTGGGGGTGACTTACTGACATCAGCTTTGGTTGCGAGGAGTGGAAGCTTCCAGACGTGCCCCCATTTCAGCCACTACCCCTAAGATGTACTCACAAAGCCGAGTCCTCTGAGAGGGGTGGGGTGGGGGGGACTGAGGGCAGAGTCCCAGTCTTCCCTGGTGCCCTGGGACTCAGGACTCTTTTAAAAAAATGTTTTATGTTTTATTTTTTATATTTGAGAGAGAGAGAGATAGAAAGAGAGAGAGAAAGCAGGAAAGGGGCAGAGAGAGGGGGAACACAGAATCCGAAGCAGATCTGAGCTGTCAGCACAGAGCCCGACGCGGGCTTGAACTCTCCAGCAGTGAGATCATGACCTGAGCGGAAGTTGGATGCTTACCCGACTGAGCCACCCAGGCGCCCCCCTACCCCCCCACCCAGGGGTCTCATTCTGGGTCCCTGGGTTCCCCGCAGCCACTCCAGCTTTTGCAGGGTCTCCTAAGTCTGCAGCCTGGGGCTCTGCTGCCTCGTGGTTACAGCAGACAGGCCGGAGCCCAGAGGACCTGGGTTCAGGTTCCGACTCTGCTGCTTGACCTCTGTGATGCCCTCGGGTAAGCTCCTGTGCTCTGAGCCTCAGTTTCCTCCTGTTTCCTCAGGAGGATTGCAGCTTTCCCCGTTCTCCTCGGGCACCTGCCCCCGTCCCTTTCCACATGGTGCCGCGGGGGCTCCCAAGGTCTTGCTTGACCTTGTCCCCTCCCCTGGCCACGGTGATTTCGTCTGGATTTGGTGCCTGACCAAAGCGGGGCCCATCCTGGTCCCCCAGCTCACAGACCTTCAACATGGGGGTTAAGACTGACTTGGGCCCCCATTCCATGCAGTGGTGGATTCCCAGGGTGGGCGCTGTGGAGGAGGGGGCTACCTCACCCCACCGAGCAGCTTCCAGGGACGCTGCAGACACCCCCTTTCCCAACCTGCTGTAGCCCTACCCCAGCCCGCAGCTCGTCTTTTCGCTTTTACCAGTAAAACCTTGGATTGCGTGTACCGTGTTCTGCGAGTGTCCCACAAGACGAGCAAACATTTCGAATCAATTTTAACTTGATAAACGAGTGATGTCTGGCGATACGAGTAGGACGCGGTGCCGAAGGTCACGTGATCTCAATTGACCCGATGGTTCTTGAGATTCGCTTTGACCTATGAGTGCTGTGGATCCCAAGCTTGGTTCTGGAACGAATGACGCTCGCAAAGCAAGGTGTTACTGTATCTCCCTCTCCGTTGTCCTCCCGGGTTACCCCTGGGAACTGGATGCCACCCACCTCCGTGATGTAGACCCGCCTGGCACCCTCAGCTGACAGCCAGACCCCACTGCGGGCCTCCTTGCCACCCACACTCACCAGGTGCTGTCTCTGTGCGAGTGTAACTCCCGCCCCGCTTCCCCCCCACCATTTGCAGAAGGCCGGGGAGGGAGGGGTGTGACTCCTGCTCCCTGACGCCAGGGGCAGGACTGGCTGGAAGGTCATGGAGCCCATGGGGAGAGAGCACGTGCCTGCTTTCTTCTGGGGGTCACAGTGGTGTCCCGTGGGACTGAATAAGCCCCTTGGGGGTTGTAGGCACACCCTGATCCTCTGTCTCCACAAGGAAGGCACATTCTCTTCCCACTGGCCTGCCTGGCTCTTCCTCAGTGTGGGGGTTAGATTATAAAATATGGCCACACTTCCTCCCACCCATCGTGCATGTGCCTTTGCTGCGTGACTATGTCATTTGTCCCATTCCCGGGGTGGACTCTCCTTCCCCTCCCCTTGAATCTGCTCGGGCCCATGGCTGGCTCTTACCCACAAATGCAGTGGAAGGGTGCCTTGTGCCTCCTGAGAGTCGGCTTCGGGGCTTTGCTGTCCTGAGACCGCCACGTAAGGAAGCTGGCCCGGTGGGCATGTGGACAGCCGAGGCACCCGGGCCAACATCCAACTACTAGCCAAGCGAGCGAGGCCAGACTGGGCTTTTCTGGCCGGATGGGACGCAGCACAGGACTAGGTCCAGGTGAAACCAGCAGCGAAATCTACCCAGCCAACCTCCAGATTGTGAGAAACGATACATTTGTGGTTGTCTCAAGGTTTTCAGGTTTGGGTGCTTTGTTCCACGGCAAAGCCTAGCTGAAACGCTCAGCCTTGGGGAGTCTTTCCCAGGGTGAGAAAATCAACGTTTCTGGGAACACAGGACTGACTGTCAACGCTCTGCGTTCACACGGAAGCTTTCTCTTCTCCAAAAGCAGCAAGAGAAGCTTGTGGAGATGATGCCCCTTGGTTTAATTCAGAGCCGGAGTATCCTCAGGAAAAGCCTGCACTTGAGACTCCATGTTCAGTGCGGTCCGAAAGCCTTGTCTCCGGGACTGAAGGCTGGGTGGAACCGTCAGGCACGGTCCCCACCCTCGGCCTGGTCCTCGATGGCCACTGGTGAGACCCCTGCCCTTTCTGAGTGAACTTCCCCTCTTTGGTAGAGAGACTAGCAGACGGAATGGGCCCCTGTGTAGGAAGAGAGGGAGACACTGAGCACAGAGCCCCACCCAGCTGAGGTTTTGTACCGCCGTCTGCTCTCTGTGGCCCTGACTGGGCCTGGCCCCGGGGGATCCCCACTGTTCCCCCGGACCCTGGATAGAACCTGGGTCTGACTCGAGGAGGGCGTCTTCTTGGGGCACGTCCTTAGGTAGCCCCATCCTGGCCTAGAAAAGTCCTGTGGTTTAAGAGATTTTACAGGTAGGGTTGATTTAGCCACTGGGTTTCTGATTGATTTCCAGGGGGAACGGAGGTTGGATTTACGGCCCCCAAACCAGGTTGTAGCCTTTGGCCGCAGCGCTGCAGGAGAGAGTGGGCAGGAAGTTATTGACGTGACCTCTGACCCCGGGGAGGGCAAGATAATGAGTTTATCATAAATCCGCCTTCACAGGGTTTATCACTGGCCACTTGGAGATGTGGCTCGGGGCAGACACGCAGCTCTCCGAGTGGCACAGACAAGAGGAAGAGAAGACATAAACCCCGGGTAATGAGCTCCACTCGCTGCCTCCCCTCCAGGGTCTCTGAGAACTGCCTCTGCCTTAAGCCCTCTGGCTTTGCTGAGGATTGAGGCCTGCAAAATTCTAGCAACTTCAGAACTCAGCGGTGATCTCTGGGGACCTGGGGGCTGGCTGTCCGGTCCGCCTCCCCCCAGCACCCCCCCCACCACCACCATCCTCTGTCCTGCAGCCCCTCCCCTCAGCCGGACCCCTTGGCCCCCGCTGCGGGCTCCGAACAAGGAAAGGAGGAGGGAACCACCTTCACGGTGGGTTTGGGAAAGGGAGCCCTGGATCTGAATTCCATAGGCTTCTTCCACCCGCCGGCTGTGGGGCCTCGGGCCAGCTCCGTGAGCACCCTGGGCCTCAGTTTCCTCACCTGTGAAATGGGAGACAAGGAGACTTCCCTCTGAGCGTGGCTGCAGGATGAGATGATGAGATGAGATGGTGTGCGGGGTGGGGGAGTGGATGGTGCCCCCGGGGGGACGGATCTCAGGTAGAGAGCTGACTGTTGGCCATCAGCTGTGCGATCCTGGACTGTGTGCCTGAGCGCCCCCCCCCCCCCCCCCAGCCCCGAGACTCAGTTTGCCCCTCTGTGAAGTGGGAATAGACTGATGGTCTATGCTTAGCTCTGCGTGGGGCATGCAGTCAGTCATCAGGATGCCTTTACTGACCCCCTTCGGGTGCCAGTGCGGCCGGGACAGAAGCTTCTGGTCTGGCCCTCTGCTGGCCTGGGCAGGAGGAGGGATTCTGCGCGGATGAAGCTGGGGGTAAAGCATCTCCCCCCTCCCCCCCCTTCCCTGCCACTGGAGAAGTTACAACACTTCAGAAGTTACAACCTTCTGAATCCTGGCCCAGCCACCGGCTGTGAGGACACAGGAAGTCATGTCCCCTCTTAGCGCCTCGGTTTCCTCACCTGTAAGATGGGAAGGCTGATAAGGTCTCAGGCACGACTGAGGGACTTTCACAGGCCAGGCACTACTCTACATGCCTTGCAATAATCCTACGAGGACATTTCGTCGTTCACCCCGTTTACAGGTGAGGAAACTGAGGCTCAAATAGGGAGAATGACTTGATCAAAGCCAACTAGGACATGGTAGAGGGTTTGAATCCAGGTGTCTCTAACTCTGGAGTCCAAGTTCTTACCTGCCAGAAAGTGCCATTTCTTACCTTATTACTAAATATCAGCACAGGATTCAGGACATACTGCTGAGAACACCTGCTGTTAAAGTGGAAGATGGGTTGAGGTCAGAGCTGGGGGTTGCTGGGGCCTAGAGTAATCAGGGGAGACTTCCTGGAGGAGGTGGAGAGGTGGGCGGGACAGATTGGCCTGTGGTCCAGAGACGGTGTCGGGGAGGCTGAGCTCAGGGAGCACAGGGAGGGCAGGGCCAGGCCAAGGGTCCCGCCCCAGGGCCCACTTTGGGATGCAGGCCGGGCTTCTGGAAATCACTTACTGGCTGGAAAATGCTCAGACCCAGCCGCAGGCTCTGATGTTCCCTCCTCAGCATGGTTTGTTATCACATTAGCTGGTTTCTGCCTCCTTTGTTAAGAAGCTGCCTGTTTTCTCATAATTCAATGTCATGGTTTTATCAATTTGGTGTCTCCTCTCCTATAATCAGGGGTGAGTTGTGGCTTTTTTCCCTCTGCCTTTACTTACTTCCCTTGACTTGTCCTTCCTCGTTATTCAGCTGGTAATTCCTTCCATGAGTGTCCATTGATTTCCATATTGAGATATTGCTTGATGCCCTTTTTAATGAGATTCCTGATTCACCCGTGCTGGCACCACGCTTAGAGTGTTTCATTTTGGACCCGTTTTATTCTAAAAACAGCCCCACCTCCTCACTGGGGACATCGGTGCACACTCTCGTGGGGCCCCTGTTGAGGTCGTGTGAGAAGCCAGGGGCTCCAGGCAGGTGGCGGCTTCTCCCCAAACACCAGCTACTCCCCGTCCTCGACGGATACTCCTCACTGGGTGTAGGGAGCACACAGACTGACCAGGACGAGTCAATATTGTCCTGAAGAGAGTCTCTCCACTTCTTTCATGTGGTGTCATCGTTAGCAAGCATTTATTGAGCACCACTGTATGCCAGGCCCTGTGCTAAGCCCTGGGCCCAGAGGATGTTCTTCTGAATATGAATTGGTCATTTCCCTTCCCTCCTGACTCCTGAAGCTGAGGACTCTCAGGCTTCTCCATGACCCCAAGATCAAGTGCAGACTCTTCCCCGAGGCCAGCCGGCCTGTGTGGTCTGGCCCCTGTCTATCTCCCCCACCCCCAGCACCTCAACTCCCTCCCCTCTCCCTTTCTCTCTGCTGTTTCTCTCTAGGCCTCTTCCTGCCACAGGACCTTTGCATATGCAGTTCTTACTGCCTAGAATACTTTTTCCTGTCCTCTTTCCACTTGGCTGTTCCCTCTTATCTTTGGGTCTCACCTTAAATGTGACCCTCCCACCCTACCTGCCGGCTTGGTTTTCCTTCCCTGATATCCTCTCCCCAATCCCTGGTTGTTCCCCTTGGCCCCCTCAGCATCATCTGTAATTCTTTTCTTGGGGCGTTCACTGGTACCACCACCCACACTCGTCTGTGAGCTCCAGGGGGGCAGGGGCTATGTGGGTCACAGATTCAGTCTCCTGAGGGGTTCTTTGTTGGGCAGATGCGTAAACAGAGGGGAGCGGGGAGCCCAGAGGCTCTCGGGTGATCTGCACATTGTCATGGAACGTGCCGGTCTGGCCCGGGTCTGGGTAAGTCAGAGCCGAGGCCGTCGGCCTCCCGGATATGGGCAGGACCTCCCACGCCTGTGACTGGGGTGGCGTCGAGTGACCCGTCCCACAGGGACCTGCATCCGTGGGGCCTGGGGAGCGCCGGGCTCCCCCCCTCCTTGTGGTCACGTGCGTCCAGCGGTGACATCAGCCGGGAGGCCACCCCCGACACGCGAGGGGGTCCTCTCTCCGCGGTGAAACGCTGGGGGCAGGTCGCGGGCTCTGCTCGGCAAGGTCGCTCTGGGCTGACACTGGGTTCGGTGACCGCCTCGGCCACCTGGGTGCTGGCTCTTCAAGTTCCCTCCAAGTGACGGACACTGCCTGTCACATCTCCTTGGCCAGAGCAAGTGACAGGCCACGTCTGCCTTCAAAGGGCAGAAGTCAACCCTGCCGAGAGCCAGAGCGAGGGCCGGGCATCGCGTCTAGGTCCTGCGGTGCCTGCCCGGGGCTGAGCCTGGGGAGGGGGAGAGTGGATGCCCTTCATTCAGCCCGGGGTTCGTGCCCTCCTGTGCCAGGGCCTGGGGGGATGACAATGACACAGCCCCCGGGGGCGGGTCACACGTGCAGAAGGGTCACCCACCCAGCACGCCGGGCACCCCTCTGTCCCTGTCCTCCCACCCAGGGCAGTGACGGTGGGTCCACGCTCCCTAACTCGGCGTGCGGCCCCCCACGAGCCAGCCCCCCTGCTCCCCACGCTGTCGCTCCAGGACAGGCTGAACGGCTTCCAGGTCCCGAGTCCGCCATGCCCCTCGCTCTTGCCTCTGAGCCTTTGCAGCCGCTGTTCCCTGTCCCCGTCCACGGCATTTAGGGGGCCGGACCCTCTCAGCCTGAAACCTGGCCCTGCCGCTCACTGGGTGATGATCGGTTCTTACACCTTCCCGTGCCTCAGTTTCCTCACCTGTCAGTTGGGGATAGCGGTAGTATGTACCTCACCCTCATGGGGGTAATTGTGAGGCTTTAATGCGTGAATACAAATGAGCCCTTAGAACAGGGCCCAGCTCAGAGACCCCGGCTGCCCCCAACGGCCACCCGAGTCTGACGCCCCCTTCCTGGGGCAGCGTCACGAGGAACCAGCATGGGACCGAAGCAAAATGCCCGAGGCGAGCGGGTGCCCAGCCCCGACCCCCGCACAGCCCTGGTGGGGGCAGAGGGCCGAGGCTCTCCTGCACCAGGAGCTCCCCGTCCCTGCGGGTGGGAGTCTGCTGCTCACACCTGCTTGTGCCGCGGGTCCGGGACAGCATCTTTCTCTCTCTCGATTGGCTAGCAGGAGCGTCTGTCGTGCGGTTTGGGGCGATATCAGAACGTTTGGACCGGCCCTAAAACCAGAGCCCTCACACCTGGCGCAGCTCCAAAGAAGTCAGTGACGTTTGAGGCGGGAACCCTGCCTGTGTCTCCTGGAGACATCGGCCCGTGCTAACCGGGGAGGGGGAGGGGACGAGGGTGTCTCCGGGCCGTGCGGCTTGGCGATGAGAAGCAGGGATTGTGCATTTGGACCCTGGGCCTAGGGTAGGTTTCAGTGCTTCAGCTACTTGGCCTCCCTGGACTACAGTGAAGGGCCTCGGAGCCTACATTCAGGTGTCAGTCTGGGCCATTTACTACTTGTGGGAATGGTTGCTGGTAAGTCCCGAAATTAGTAGATGGCTGCTGGCATTGGGGGCCAGGTTCTGGGCTGGGCCCGGGGACCCCAGGGCGGGTAAGACAAAATCCCTGACTTCACGGAGCTCACAGTCTGGTGAGGAGGGCGGGGGCGACAGAGGAGGGAATGACCCCTGACCAAGCCGGGCCCGTCAGAAAAGCTTCCCAGAATCCAGGGCCAATGCAATGTACTGTTGTGTCAGTGGTGCACTGCACAACTCCAGAGATGCTTACACAGAGACCATGCTATGATTAGCTCCCCCTGGAGATGTGCAGTCAGCGGCCCCACCAGGAGGCGTGCCTGAACTGTGTCCTGAAGGACGAGGACATGTGAATCATAACACATGTACGCTGAGAGCTTCCTCTGGCCAGACTCTGCCTGTGGCGTCTCATTTCATTCTGATGCAGGACCGTTAGTCCCATTTCACAGTGAGGACCCTGGAGTCGGAGAAGGTGAGCAATTTGTCTAAGGCCACAGAGTAAGGGGTTGCTGGATTTGAACTCGGGCTGGGCTGGGCAGTGACTCCCGCTGAGAAGATAAAAGATAAAATCTGGCCTCTGGCTCGGAGCAGGGACTTTCCCCGCTGCCTGTGATGGGGATGCGGGGCTGCCGGGCAGTGTGGCCACGGGGCCCTGGTGTCGGTGCCGAGAGGGCCCGGGTGCCTTTGTTTCCGGGCTCTCTGATTTCTCTCTCCGTCATTCCGATTTCAGGATCTTGTTTTGTCTGTGTTTTTATTCTCTTGCCTTTCATTGTGCTTTCTCTGGGTAATCTGAGACTTGCAGACAGCTAACTACGATGCGTACATCCCAATGAAACGAAACAAAATATAATTGAACATATTTCTTTCATGTCTGAGCCGCAGATTAATCTCCCCGACACATCCCTGTTTCCCCTTTCCCTCCTTTCGCTTTCCTCTGAGATTTCTCCTCCCCCGCCCTGGAATCTGTGGGATTTGAATGGCTCTGTGGCCCCTGATCAATGCAGACACACAAAACATCCGTGTTCCTGTGATCCATAGATCACCCTGGGGCCGAGGAGAGGGAACGGTCAGCATCTGTGTGGGCTCGAGAGGGGTCTCCACTGATGCTGGGGACAGTCACGGGGCCACGAGTGTGACCAGGAAGGCCTCCTGTGGACGCGGAGACTTTCTTAGACACACGTTTGCAGACCCTCTTGGTGGATCCTTCTTTGGGGCTCTAGAACTGAGCCTGGATGTTTGTGATCCTGACTTTCCACCAAAGCAGCCGTTGTGGGTCCCCGGTGAGTGGCGGGATAGGCAGGGACACCGACGTGGCCATGAAGTGTGGGCTTAGCCCAGGAGCAGAGCGAGAGGCATGGAACGGAGGTGGTGGAAGGGTTCTCCTGCCTCAGTTTTCTCCCTGCAGGGCCTCGGGTGAGCGTCCCGACCTCCCGAGCCTCGTGTCCCCATCTGGAATATGGGCACACATCCGCGCCCAGTATGAGGGGGGTGGGAGGTGTGGGATTCAGGGGGGAGGCTGCAGAAAGGTCTGAGTGGGCGGTGCTGGGATGGGAAGAGGCCGTGGGCTTGGAGAGAGTCTGGGTCACAGCGACTGGGTGTGGGCTTGCTGTTGGGTGCAGGGAAGCAGTGGGAGGGGTCAAGGATGACCCCCTAGGGTTCCTGGCGGAGGACGAGGGCTCCAGGGCAGTCAGGACCCGGGAGCCAGGTCTCGCAGAAGGCTGTGGTCAGAGGCTGTGCCTCGTCGGTCTTTCTCTTCCTCACCTTTCCACGTACAAGAGGTTTCTTCTTGCCTCTGGTATCTTTTCCACCCTCCCTACACAACACCCCTCCCATAGCCACTCCCAACACAATTTTGTGTTGTCTGCTGATCACATCTTTTTTTTTTTATTTTAAAAAATATTGATTTATTTTTGAGAGCAGTCGAGTGTGAGTGGGGGAGGGGCAGAGAGAGCGGGAGACAGACTCTGAAGCAGGCTCCAGGCTCTGAGCTGTCAGCACAGAGCCCGATGTGGGGCTCGAACTCACGAACCGGTGAGACGCCGATCACATCTTTTAAAGGCCCAGGCAAGGAGCTTGATTTCCCAGGGCCACACAGCAAGATGGATGGGGATCCCAGAGCAGGTGTCTTCTCATCATGCAGCGTTGCCCAGACATGACCGCTGAGTGGCTGAGGTCACCGCTCTCTCTGGCTGTCTGAGAGCCCCACGCAACAGCCGGACCACCCCTGGAATCAGAAATTAAAAGGCGACTGTGTTTATAGATTTTTTGAAAGATGGTTCAAAGAGAAGTTGATAAATGAAATCATTGGTTTTTTACAAAAATATTTTGCTATTTTACATTCAGTAACACAGATTCCCCGTCTCCCGTGGCAGTGGGAGGTACCGGGAAAACGGCTCCTGCAGAGCTGAGGGCACCTGTTGGGAGGCGGCCCGGGGCTGCCCTGCCTCGTCCTCTCCCATGAGCCCTGGGATTCTCCATCCCGTGCATGGGGTGGTGAGCTCCCCGTCACTAGCGGGGTCCCCAGAGCCTGGGCCACGCTTTGCAGGAACTGAGGCACGAAGCGCCAGGCTGGGGCCGTGACCAGAACCTGAACTCTGCATGCCTCCCCCGCCCTTCATAGACTTGCAAGCGGAGGGAACCAGCAGGTACCACATGGGTGGGGGACGCTCCAGGGTCCGATTCACCCCTTCCGTCGCCGGCTCTTCCCCCATCTCGTCCCAAGGGTTAGGCTGTGTTGTCCCCATTTCACTGAGGAGGAAACTGAGGCTCAGGGAGGTTAAGGGAAGCAGTAAGCACTGGCGATGGCGTTTTAACCCGGGCGGCCTGGTTCTTTCTCCAAAGCCCGACTGTCTCCAGAGAACAGGGGCTGGTCTGAGTGGCGCCCGCCCTGTGCCAGGCTCTGGGCGACGCGCTTCCCCTGCTGCCCCTCAGTTTACCCCGACAAGGCCCTAGGCGGTGGGTTGTTTCGCCACCACTGCTCCGGTGAGGAGCCTGAAGCTCAGAGAGGTGAAGTTATTTGCCTGAGGACACACAGCTGGTGAACCGTGGAGCCGGGGTTCAGTCCCAGGTCTGTCACCTGCAGCCTGTGCCTGTAGCCACGGCACCCTGTGGCCCCTCCCCGCAAAGTTCTTGAGGTCCAGCCCACTTCCTCCCTCCTGACCTTTAGACCAGCTGCCTTAGAGTAAGAAACAGGTTATAAACCTCTAAAGGGCAAAGACAGTTTTATTTTACTCATCTGGTCTGTCCCATAATAATTGAGGAAGGAAGGAAGGAAGGAAGGAAGGAAGGAATATACAGTCACTGTATGTTGGCAAGGAGGTGGGCAGGCAGGTAATTGACAAGGGGCAAATGCGCAGGTCTCTCTAAGGGGAAGGAGTTGTTCAAGGGCATAATCTTAGTCAGAGGAGGCATTAAAATTGATCTCGGTGCAGCTCATACAAATCTATGTGTCAGGCCCATAAATTGCCTGTTTAATGGACCTGAAGATGCCACAGTGGGGAGATGAGGGTGGGGGCAGGGCTCGGGCCCCTCTCGGAACACCCAGCTGCCAGGGTGATGCTGGAAGTGTGTGTATGTATCACGGGGGCTGTTGATCAGGCAGACAGAATGGTGGTGAGGGTCCCTGTCCAGCTCCAAATGCGCCTTCAGGCACAGGGATCGGGGACTTGGGCGGCAGACCCTGGGGAGGCTGTGGCTGGAAACACAGGTCGGTCCCAGGCCTCTTACTGTGAAGTGCTCTCCTTTGCTGGCTTCCCCTGGGTGACTCTGAGGGCAGGAGGGGAGAGGAGGGAGGCCTCCGCCTGCCTGCTGACCGCCACCCCCAGGACCTTTTCCAGACTCCACAAATATCAGACGTCAGCGGAAAGAAAATGACTCTCAGTTTTGCCCAAAGTCCAACTCTGGAAGAAACACAATTATGTCAAGTGGCTAACAGAGTTCTCAGGGCGGCCTGTGTTTTCTTCATTCTTTGATCTTGTCTGCTCGCGAAACGAGTTCTGTCAACCCCCTTGAAGCCAACTGTCAAAGTAAAAACGTTTTGGGGGAGACAGATCTCTTACTCTGATGGCAAAATTCATTTGAAATGATTCTTTAATCACTGCAAAACTGGGAGCTGAAATTTTCAAGCCTGTGCACCCTGGATGTTTGGTCCTTATTCCCCGTCAACCTCAATGGCTCACCGCCTCCTCGTCGGGTGCCCCGTCCTCCAGCTCTCACGGGATAACGCAGCAAAGGAGCGCAGCTGGGGTAACGACGACCGCTTGGTTCCTCAGGACAGTTTTTAGGGGGAAAATGACAGAGCACAAAGCCGGCCTCGCAGGGTCTGTCTGGGGAGGGGCGCTCGCTGTCAGAAGCTCCAGCAGCCCGGGGGATGGAAGACAGGGCACCGGGTAGGCAGGGGGATTTACAGACCCGGTGTCGTGTGCCCTGTGGCAGGATGGAGAGACGGGGAGCTTCTGGGGGGATGGCGGTGCCTCACCCCCGATGTCGCTTTTCTGCTGACCCCAGCTCCCTATCCGGCCCCTCTTCGGTCCCCCATCGCCACCCACCTTTCGGATCTGAATCCTGCATTTGGGCCCAGCCCTTCATAGTTCGCCAAGAACTGCATTTGAATTCATGTTATTCGCATTGTGGAGTTGGGGCTCACTGTGGGTCATGATCTGTAACAAGGTCTGGGGTTACAGAGACCTACGAGACACAACCTTTGCCTTTAGGACCGCAGGGTTTGATGACAGAGATGGGGTATAGTCGAAAGACCATGACTCTTGTGAGAGATGTGGTGCCGGGCACATAGCAGGTGCTTCCCTTGACTAGAATGCATTGGGCACCTTGTAACAGAAAATCCAACAACAATGCCTCAGTCACCTGAGACGTGTAATGCATAAGAAGATTCTGGAAGGAGGCAGTTCCGGGGTTGGTCCGACGCTCGGTGATGCTAATGAGCCAGAGTCTTTCCCTCTTTCCTATTTATCATCTTCAGCTGTGGTGGCCTTCCTCCTTAACTTCCTACCTCAGGGTTGCAAGATGGCTGCCACAGCTCCGAACATCGTCTCACCCAACAGCATTCAAGTCTAGAAGAGGAGAGCAGAGTGAGGCAGGATATTTCCCAGGGGCACTCCCTGCACCAGCAGATTTTCCCTCACTCCTCAATGACCAGATCTGGGTTCCACACCCCCTCCTGAAACCATGTCTGGACAAGGAGGGGGTGTTCAGGCTTGCCTTCACCCTGGGCTGGGGAGGCCCACCGGGTCTGAGCCTGTGGCTGCAGAGCAAGCCCAGGGCTCTGCGAGTGAAGGAAGGGGGGGTGGGCTGCTGGGCGGGTGGCCACCCGTGTGCACCACCTTCTCCTCGGTGCTGTGACTCAGTGTTCTGGGCAGTGTGGGGTCTGGGGTGGAGGCCAAGCCCAGGCCCTGGGGGCAGAAGGCCCTGCACTGAGTCTCTGTCCTCCATGGGCTGTGGGATCTGGTCCTTGGCACGGCCTCCTCCCCTGTGGAGTGGGGACCGTGACGGCACCTGCCGAGCAGGGAGGTCGTGAAGGCGACAAGGGTCGTGCGTGTAGGCGCCTGGTGTGAAGGGGTGTTAACAGCTGTTAAATGGGCTTTTGCAGTGATTAGCCCATCTGCAAAATGGGCCCAGGGAGCCTCCTCTGTGACAGTCCTGGGGGTGACAATGGCAGGAAGATGAGTTCATACGAGTGAACACTTCCTGCGTGTGCTGGGCGCCCTTCACACGTCCTCGGTCACTTAATCCTCTCAGCCGCCTGTGAGGAGGGCGCTGTTTTCATCCCCATTTTACAGCCTAGGAAACTGAGGCTCGGGAGGGTGACCCCAGGTCAAATGAGGGCAGACGGGGCTCCAGGATTGTCAGATTCCAGCCACCGTGCCCTGTCTCACTGCAGGGCCCCGTGGAGCCGGCACAGGCAGGTGCTCAAGGAACCCCTCCCCACCCGGCTGGCTGTCACCAGGGTCCCAGGCTGGTGGCGGGGCCGGACCTATCTCCTTACCCTGCCCTCTGTCCCTCCAGAGCTCCAGGGCCCCACAGCGCCTGGTGGGAGATTTGCCACCGTCCTGGCTGCCCCTCCCCTCCAGGACAACGAATGGACCCCTTCTGTGACACCAGTGATGGTTGGTGTCACGGTGTCTGGGTCATGACCTGGCAGCCTGCATTCGTGGGGAAACAATATGTGCTTATGCAGAACATAAGCATATGTTAACGATGGATAATTATACTCCATGTTTATAGATTTACCAACATATGCAAAGCCACTTCTGACAATTATACACCTACAGGCGCATCACGATTTAATAACTGCACGGGAGGCTCCCGGCCAGCCCCACGACGTGAGCCGGGGCGCCCGGTGTGGGACAAACGTGCAGCCCAGCCCTGCACGCACTCGGGCCTGCGCCCGTCGCCACCTCTCCAGCCTTCCGGTCCTCCCGGCTTCCCAGAGACACGGAGCCCGTGGGGGATCGGCCTGGGAGAGACCCTGAAGACCACAGACGGTGACTTCCCCCTTTTCCAGCTGGGGAAACTGAGGCCCATTCACTCATTCCCTCTCCCAGCCAAAAGCGTGCCGAGTGTCTGACGTGCCCCAGGCTCTGGTCTAGACTAGGGGGACTCAGCTGCTGCTGTCTGGGGGGGACACAGAGGACAATGCCAGGTGGTGATGAGCACCGTGAGGAGGCCTCAAGTGAGTGTGGGAAGAAGAGTGGGACTGGGAGTCCAGGAAGCAGGTGACATCAGTCCAGAAGCGAAAAAGGTGAGGCAGAACCAAGCATCCCGGGACAATGTGTGCAAAGGCACGTGGGATGGGGGACCGAGCCTGCCCAGGGAGGGCATCCCTGTCCCCACTCTTGGGTTCAGCAAACAAACACTTATGGCTCTTGGTCCCACGCGAGGTACCGGGCTGAGGGCGAGGGGAGCACAAACACAGGGAGGGTCCTGTCTCCAGGGCCCCCCTCAGGGGCGGTCAGCGCGACGATGGGGGGATGTCCCAGGAGCTGAGAGACGCAGAGGCAGCGCAGGGTGGACCCGGGACACGTCCAGGTTCAGTCCTGGTGCTGACCCTTCCTTCTTCGGCTCCCCCAGCCTCAGTTTCCCCATCTGTGCAATGGGTGGGTGAAGGTGTGTAGGCATCAGGCTTGTTCTAAAGCAGATGATTCAAATGGATAGCCTGAGATGAGACCCCCGGTATGGGTGACCTCGGACCCCTTTCAGCCCCGAGTTTATGGATGATGGATACTTAGATGATAGGAAGACAGAAAGACCTGAATCCTGATCTCTTCTGAGGCTCCTTTCCTTAGCCCTCTCCCCGTCTCAAGAAGTGCTGTCCTGTGATCTTATATTTTGACTCCAAACCCGGATAGCGGAGGTTCAGTCCCCACGCATGGTGGAAGGAAGAAGTGTGGCCCAGCGTCTGAGCCACTGGCTTTGGCCGACCCTGGTTTCCAGTCTGGGCTCTGCCGGTTCCTTGCTGTGGGATCTCGGGAAAGTTACTTAACCTCTCTGAGCCCGGTCACCTCGTGTGTGAGTTGAAGGTAAGAAAAGCATCCATCTTACGGGGCAGGGGCCAGACTTAGACGTGGTCACACAGCGACACGCTCAGTGCGGGACTCCCTTACTAGGACTGGCATGCGGTGACAGGGCTGTGATGTCTTCCGCCCCAGGGACGCAGCTTCTCCCGTGTCTGGAGGACGCCCCCCCTCACCCCAGCCTGGGCCGCTCACCCCGGAGCGGTGAGAAGACACCAGCCTCGGATCCCCCAGCCCGGATGCAGACTCAGCCTCCAGCAGTCACTCGCCGTGCGACTCGGCAGTGGCTTAGCCTCCACGAGCCTCACTGGGCTCCCCCCTGTGAAGAGGGCACAGTAATACCGACCACGCGGGGTTACCGTGAGGACGGGATGAGGCCGCCTCAGCGGGACACAGACTCCGGGGCTCGTGCGACGCCTGCGGGCAGCGCGTGGGGGGACACTCTGGGCACCCAGGTGGTCAGTGTCCCGGATCCTCCTCTGCCACGCGGGGACCGCGACCGTCCCTGGTGGCAGGATGGTGTGCGGACCCCACGCCCTCATGTGCGGTAAATGTCCGCTGCTGGGTGAGCCCCCGATGCGTGTTACAGGGCGTGGTCACCACGACTGTCGTCACCGTCCCTATTCAGCTGTCAGGGAAATGCCCCCGTGCTGTCTTTGGGCACGGAGCCCCCGGCACAGGCCCTGGCATAGAAAGACACCAATAGAGCAGGGAGAGCAGGGACTGGGGAGCAGGCCGCCCGGGCTCAAGGCCCAGCTCCACCACTTCTGAGCTGTGTGACCTTGGACGAGTTTCTGAACCTCTCTGAGCTACAGTATCTGCATCTGTAAAAGCGGGGATAGCCACTGCGTCTCCACCGCAGGCCTGTTGGAGTAATCAAGTGGGTTAATGCAGGCAAAGCGCTCAACACAGCGGCTGGCACGCGGAATTAGCTCTTCTCACTCCGGGCCCCGAGGGAGTGCAGCGCCGAGCGGCCCCTGACGGGCTCCCTTCCTGCCACCGCCACACCGAGAGATGAGAAAGCCAGGCCAAGGGACACGAGGTGAAACGTCTGGGGACGAGACAGTAGACGCCGTGCTAACTTATGCGGGGCGGACGATTAGAGAACGAAACGGTCTGTGATGAAGGGCTAATCGGGCAGGACAGAGGCTCGGGGCGCAGGAGCCAGGGGTGAGGGAGAGGCGCCCGCAGCCCCGGGGGGCAGGGCTGGGCTCGGTCGGTGGCCGTGTTCTCCTTAAAGACGCTCGTCTTTCCCTGCGACGCAAGTCAGGCACGGGCCCTGGGAGGCGTCTGGAAAGTGCAAAGCGGTGAATATGACAGCGTGTAGGTCGCCTGATGCCCCTGCCTCCCAGAGACGGTGGCCATGAAATCATCGATGTCTTTATTCTTTGTTTCTCCACGTGCGTGGTTTCCACGTCCCTCAGGCGAGCTAGGACGTGAGGCGGTAGCACCCAAGCCTCCAGAACAGCGGGGGTCATTTCTTGCTCCCGTCACACGTCCACTGTGGTCGGCGGGAGGGCTCTGCTCACCACAGACACCCAGGGACCAGGCTGCGGGGGCGCCACTGTCCTGGGGTGTCAGCGTGTCCTCGTGTGCTTCCGGGTCTCGGTGACGGGGACGAACGGACAGGAGAATTGAGCCCTGACCCTTAAATGCTCCCTCCTGGAAGGTTCTCTCCCCGCCTCTATTCTCGTTCCTTGGCCAACGCGGGTCTCGCGGACACCCCGCCACGCAGGCGACGGGGACGTGGGGTTGTCCTGTGGGGGTGCCGGAAGGACACGCGGGTCTCAGCGAACCCCGCGCGACCTTCCTCCGCATGCTGCACGCGCAGATTTGGGTCCTCACCCGACACTCGGTCTGACCGCTTTTCTGGCTCTTCCATTCCTGGAAATAGTCCATTTGACTGATGTCCCCACCAACCTCCCACTATCGACGTCTGGATGGTTTCGTTCTTCCAGCATATGTAACACAGCGAGGGATTTCTTCCTTCTTTCATCATCCTCTAAATTTCTATTTTGTTAGAAGAGGTTCCCGTAAGACGTTGGGTGAAACAGCATGACGTTTGGAGAACCGATAACGGCTAATATTTGGGGAGAGAATAATCCTCAGGTTCCGTTCACTTACTCCCAGATCTGGGACGTTCTCTCGCTCTGCTGGCTCCCCCCCCCCCCGCCCCCCAGCCCCTCCACCGTCTTGCCTGGACCGGTGCAGGGGCCTCTTGCCCTGACCCTGCTCTTGTCACTCTCCCCAAAGCAGTCAGGTGACCGGGAGACTCAGGGCAGAGCCATCCCTGTCCTGCTCCACGGCCCCAGGCCCCCGCCGCACTGGGCACAGTCCACACGGATGGTGGCCCTGCCTCACCTCTCCACCTCATCCCTTCTCAGCACAAGGCAGCTGGGTAGAAGGTTAAAAAACACAAGGGTGACTTCCTGTGGCACTTAAGCTCGAGTCCTGAATTCCTTATGCAGCCTCCAAGGCCCAGGGAGGTTTGGCTCTCCTCACCTCTGATCCCTCCCCCCAGCCCCCCAATTCAAGGTGGTCCCGTGACACTGGTCTTTCTTCTGAGCCTTAGCACCTGCCCACAGCATTCTCCTTGTCATCCCATCAGGTAGGCAAGCGGCCCCTGAAGGGCGAGGGGGGCAATGACAGGGCCAGTGTGGGGCACCCCACGTGCCCTGAGGAAAGCCAACAGGGTCTCCCTGTCCTGCTCGCGGCTGCTCGGACAACCAGAAGCTGCCAGAACCCCCAGCCGTCGGCGGGGAAGGCCCGGCGTGCACTGGTTACCGGGTGGTGGTGAGTAATCAAGTCACCAGCCCTCTTTCCTGGTCCAGCCACTGGGGTCACAGGAATGTCCCTCATAGAAGCTCTGCTGGCTAAGGAAGGAGCACCTCCACCCTGGGGTCAGGAAAGGCGCTGTCCCACAGCCCCGCTGTGATGTGATTTGGGCCACTTGCTTCTTGGGCCTCTGAGCCCCTGCTGTAGAACGGGGCTGGGATGTTCTCTCTCTTAGCCACCCTCTGGGAGACAGGTCTGTGAGGGGCTGGGTTGCCTGTTCCCTGGATGACCCTCATCCAGGGCAGGGGTGGGGATGCGGGTGGGGCTGGGCAGGGCCAGGGCGGGAGCAGGGGCAGGGCTGGTGTAGGCAGGGCTGGGACAGAGGCAGGGCAGGGCTGGGGCAGGGGCAGGGGCAGGGGCAGGGGTGAGGCAGTCTTCTGTCCAGCCCAGGACTCTCCTCTGTCAGGTGCCCTGCTGCTCACTTGGTGGCATCTCTGGGACATGTTAATGGAGCCAGGCTCTTCCCAGGGTGGAGAAAAATGTTCATACCAACTTCCCGGGTGCCCATCCATGACGGTTGTGGGCATTTCATGCATCAAGACGCTAGCTGGAGATTTGGAGCCCACGTGTGACCAGCAGTCTGCCCCCTTCCCGAGGAGGCTGACCAGGGGCAGGGGGGCTGAGGAGGGTCTTGGGCAGGGAGGGTCAGACATGGGTGGTCACCCCTTGACCTGTAGGGCCCATACCTGCATCTCTGGTCCCAGCATGGATGGAATAGTCTTCTGAACGCCTCTGGTTTTGCACTGAGCAGCCTCCGAATTTTCTACTGGCGTTGGTCCCATTTTCCCCCCGATGGGGGTTTTGGGGCCTAGGGCCCCGGGGGGAAAAAAGAAAGAAAAAAAAATCCTATCACAGGAGATGGTGATGGAACACAGTCAGGAATGGATTCTGACTTCAGAGGTCGGTCTCTGCTGGCCCTCGACCTGCGGATATGTGATTTCAGGAGACGAGGGACGGGCATTGAGAGGACAGAGAGGGAGGCTGGCTGTAGAGAGAGGAATGAACAGGTGCAGAGAGAGAAGCCAAGACGGGGTGGGGGGCGCAGGGTCCCAGCGGGGCTTCCGGGCCCCGGTTCCAGGCTCTGGTGAGGCTGGGTCTTCTGTAAGGTTTCATGAAATACTCCGCTTGGCCCAAGCCTGGTAAAATACCCCTCTCCACACAATTTCTCTTTGCCTCAGCTAGACTGAATGGTTTTCTGTTAGTTGCAAGGAACCCTGACTCAGACACGAAGGGAACCTATTTATTTTTAAAACTGCTTAAAAAAAAAAAAAAGCATCATTCCCAGCACTAACTGTCTCTCATTCATAAGGGCCTCGTCAAATATGAGGAACGAGGCATTTGCAAACCTATATGGAAATTAAACCCGCAATCTGGGCACACACTTGTATGACAAGTGATAATTAACTGCTGACAATATAATTTCAGTGTGGATGCAAATGTGTTTTTCATTAAAAAGTAATCAAAGAAGAAGATACATGAATGGCCAATAAGCACAAGAAAAGATGCTCAACAGCGTTAGTCATCAAGGAAATGCAAATTAAAGCCACAGTGAGATGGCATCACACACCCCCTAGCATGGCTAAAATGAAAAAAACTGAAAGTAGCCAAGTACTGATGAGGACGTGGAAGAACTGAGCCCTCACGCATCGCGGGTGGAAATGTGGAACGTTACCGTATCTGCGGGGAACAGTCTGGTGGTTTCTTAAAATGGTGACCTTATGGTCTGGCCTTTCCGTTCACCCAAGACCCCGGCTTGACTGAGAGAAGTCGGCTGCGCTGCTGAAAAGATGTTTGGAATGCACGCGTGCCCACTAGCCTTTGCTGGGATGGGACCCTGCTCCGAAACGACACGGGGATTACGTGTGCCCGGGGCTTCTGGGCCCCATGGGCGTGGGGGGAAGCCTGCAGAATGGCTCAGCCAATCCGTCTCTTTCGAAGGGACCAGCCTCCTCCTCTGGGCGTGTCCAGCCCTGAATGTGCCCGGAGCCAACAGATGGGGCGCCTGGCATCGACTCCAGCTTCAGGGAAGGAGATGGACATCTCATCTCTGCAGCCCCTACCCCCAGGCCCCGCAGGGGTCATATCCTATCTCCCCATTTCACAGAAGCGGAAGCTGGGGCTCAGAGGCACGGAGTCACTTATTCAAGGCCACTCGGGTGGTGAGGGGCAAAATGGAGAGAGCTGTGAGCTCTGACCTGCCTAACTCCCGGGTCCGGGCCGTTCAGCCCACCCACCTCCCTTTCCTCTCATCGACTCGATGCCGTGCCTCAGTGTTCTTGTATGTAAAATGGGAATAATAGCGATAGTAACCTCATGAGCTTGTGGTGAGGACTGAGTAAGTGAATACACAGAACACTGGTACATAGTGGTCTCTCAACCCATGGCAGTTATGGTATTAATTAATTAATTTTATGGTAATAAAAATATTATTGTGCCACCTTCATTTTTCCAGTGGGAGCAGGAAGTTCTTCCCCTTCGGTCATCTCTGGAGCCCCCCTGGGGATTCCGTCCTGACCTCCCTCGCCCGTTCAGGAGGGAGACGTGGAAAGGACGAAGGTTTGCCTCCTGGCCCGTGAAGGGCAGACTCTCCTGGGGACAGATATCTAGGAAGCTCCAGCCACTTAATAACTGAAGACCCAGCCTCACCTGGGTCAAGGGCATTTTCATTGTTCACCACCAACCCTGTAAAAGGAAAACCGATCTCATTTCAAAGGGGCCACCTTTCTTTCTCTTCTTTTTATAACTTCTTCCTCTAAGGACAATTTGTGACGACCAAGGACTATTGGAGGAATGGAAGCTTTGGGACAGGAGCCTTGCCTCCCTCTTGGACTGTCCTTCTCCGACTGTCCCCTCTGGGAAGAGGCAGAAATCGCCGACTCACAGGTGCAGCCGCAGCACTCAGTCCGCAGGAGCGGCAGGGACGCATCGAGCCCACTGTCAGGCACGAGCTTCTTCTGGGCGCCCGCGGGGACTCGGCAGGTGTCGGGCCCACGAGCTGACCTCGGTCACTGGCAGGTCAGGGTAGTGGAGACAGGAGACGAGATGCCCCCTCGGGCACTCTTCCTCAGGGCAGAGCCCCTGGGCCCCTGGTCAGAGCCCTGGTGCTCGCGTCCCGCACAGTCATGCAGTCGTCCCGTGCGGTCCCTCTGTCTCAGGCCCCGGATGTTAGAGGGGGCACACGGGGCAAGGAGGTGGCAAAGGGACCCAGACAGGAGACTGCAGAGGAGTAAAGGGAACCAGTGCCTCAGAGACCGGCGGGCGACAGTGACAGGCTCCCTGAGGACATCAGCTTATCTGCTGTCTGCTTATCAAACCTCCTTGTCCTGCAAGGGACTCCAGGCCGCTTGTAAAAGCCCCTGCGCGGTGGGATCCGGCTGGCCCTCCCACCAGCGTTTGCTGAGCACCTGCTGTGTGCTGAGCACCTGCTGTGCGCAGACGGGTCCCGCCCTCCGTCTGGTGGGGGAGAAGCGCAGGTCAGGAGGAGCCCCTGTTTCTCTGCTGAGGATGAGCCCCCGCCGGGGGTCGGTGGGGGGGTGACTGAGTCTGACCCTGACCCGGGTCTCCGGTGAGAGCGCCCGGGCCCCCAGGAGGGTGGGGATTTGGAAAACCCTCTCCACCTCACAGGACAGGTGAGCGAGGCCCAGGTGGGGGCGTGACTTGCCTGCCGTCCTGGACCCAGGTCCCCCCAAACCTGAGTCCACAGCATCACCCGGCCTGGGGGTCTCGGGACCGTCACGGCACCGCCTCTCCTCATCCCCGGGCTGCTCAGCAAACTCTCCCACGCTGACATTAATTACACCTCCCAGAGGTTAATTTGTAAGGAGACAGTGAAAATGTGTTATTTAAATAGTGATTATTAAAATCATGCTGGGGGTTTGCTACATAATAGGTAATTATCTGGAACATAATTGGAAAAACAATGTAGTCAATTCTATTTAGCCGTTCCCACAGAGCCCACAGTTAATCCCAGGGAGGGAGGGGCCTACTCAGTGGCTTTAGTGATATTGGTGCAGCCATATTCTTATTACACCTAAATTGAAGTCACTTTAGGAGCCTTCTCAGAGAGGAACATGCTAATTGCCAAGCCCTTGGCCCCAGATGTCTGAGTGGACACCTTCCCCGAAATGTCTGCTCTAACAAATCACTCCCCGTCCTGGGCAAGCCAGGACAAGTGGGATCCTTTATCCATCCATTCATTTGCTTATCGGTTTTTATATCCACTCGACTGCCTCTTCCCCTGGTTTTTTCCCATTCATCGATTGCTTCTTTCGTTTCCCTCTTCCTATGTTGGTTTGGTCCTTGCTCCGTGCCTGGGTCCATTGTTTTGATTGATTGTACTTTCGTTCATTCTTCTTCCCTTGGTCCTTTGTGCACTTGGTCCCTCACTCGGTCAGCCGGCAATTTCTTCCTTTGTTTGCTCTTCATTTCATTGGCTCATTTGTTCTTTCGCTCATGAACGCGCTCTTTCATCCCGTTCATTCATTCATTCATTCATTCATTTCTTCTCCCTTGGTTCGCTCATTTATTCAGTGGTTCATGCGGTTGTCCGTCCATTCATTCATCATTCAACAGCGAATGATGGGTTCATACACATGTTGGACGTGTCCACCTGGAGCGACTGCAGCCCTGCTACCCTTCTGGCATATTCTAGGCATTTCACTAAAAAAGGCCTTGGGGTTTACCTTTTTGTAAAGCAAACTTTTTGTTATAGGAAATGTAATGTAAAATCTACATAGAGCAAAGTACACAAATAATAGGTGTATGGCTAGAAGAATTTTCTGAATCTACACGTACTTGTGGGATAGGGACCGGGTCAAGCAAGAGAATGTTCCCAGTATGTCAGAGCCCCCTGGGCTCCTACCTGCCACTGTAACTCCAGGTTGGGACGGGTAATCGGCATCTTGACTTGTAACACTATAACCTGTGTCTGTCCTGGAACTTCATACAGATGGATTCACATGGTTGTGTCCTCCTATGTGTCCTGTTTCCTCCCACTTTGTTCAACATTATGTTTGTGTGGTTTATCCGTGTGGCTGCGTTAAGCTGCACACTGTTCGTTCTTATCGATGTTTGGCGTTTGCATATGGTATGAATATTTACCCATGTACCTCGAGATGATATCGGGTGCTCAGTAGTCTGGGACTGTCACACCCGGTGCTGTTGTGAGGTTCTTGCACATGCCTGTTGGCGAACATGTGGGTGAGCTTCTGGGTGGATGCTTAAGGAGTAGAATTTCTGGATTTCATGAGCTATACGTATATTGGGCTTTTGCAGTTTTCCAACATGGTTATGCCAGTTTAGACTCCCAGTAGCAGTGTGAGGGGCCCACCTTTGTTCCTAGACTTGTCCCCGAGTCTCTTGCCTGCTCCATGACCTCACATCACCCTTGATTGCTCTCAGGTCCCTCTGGGCCACCGGCTCATTCTACCTTCCAAGCCCTGCCCTCCTGGGGCTTCGGTGCAGGGCTCCCTCCCCCTAGTCTTGCCGTTGGCTCCATCCAGAGACACAGCCTCAAGCCACCCTGGGTGATGTCATCAGGGCCCAGCCCAGGTTTTCCCACCCAGGCTCTTTGTTGGGAGGAAGGCCTCCCATGTACCCCAGTCTACCTCCTGGGGGACCTGGCCAATGGGTCAGGCCTTCTGCTGAGCCCCAGAGTCTTTGATAAACCACGTGTAGTCTTGCTTCCTCAGGATTTGCAGACTAGCTTCTGAGATAGGATCTGGCATTTCTTATGAATCAAAGACAGGGAATCAGACGTGAGTGGAGGAAATGGACAGGGGAGCTCCAGACAGAACCTGGCATCTGACTGTAGAGGCTGGCATCTGAGTCACTGGAGGGGGTAGCGTGGGGAACAGGGGTGATGTCATAGCACAGAAAGGACCCAAAATTCATAAGACAAGTTAATAAACAGAAAATTATTGTAGCAGGTGCCCAACCTTCTCTCTAATTCCACTTTTGCCCTTTCTGGTCTCTTCTCCATGGAGAGGGAGAGAGCCTTTAAAAGTGCCCGTGCAACCACATCCTTCCTCTGCTCATACCCTCTATGGCTCCCATCTTCCTCAGATTAAAGCTGGAGTCCTTCATTGGCCCCCAGGATCCCTGTGACCTCTGTCACCTCACCTCACTTAACACCCCACTAGCCCACCTACCAACTAAGTCCCTGCCACACAGGCCTCCTTGCTGACCCTCAGTGCGCTGGGCACACCCCCACCTCTGAGCTGTTGTTCCTGTGGGCTGCAGTGCTCTCCCCAGGCACATTCAGGGGTCACACTTCTTAAAAATTATTTTTTAAAATATTTTAATGTTTATTTATTTTGAGAGAGAGAGAGAGACAGAGCACAAGCAGTGGAGGGGCAGAGAGGGAGACACAGAATCTGAAGCTAGCCCCAGGCTCCGACCCTAACACGGGGCTCGAACTCACGAACCATGAGATCATGATCTGAGCGGAAGTCAGAAGCTTAATCAACTGAGCCACCCAGGCGTCCCTCAGGGGTCATACTTCTTATGGTCCATTTGACGTTTAGGGATTAGGGATCAGTGAGGACTTGGATGATCTTTAGGATGCCGATTTGCGTTAAGGGTACTGCTCCTGGAAGTTTTCATGCAAAGCCCAGAGAAGTAGTGAATGCTCTGGGACTCTGAGGGCTCGGCCAGAACAGCCCACTGCAGGGCAGAACATTTCAAAGACAGCTTGCTTATCTTTAAAAAGTTCCATTATATATTTGCATTTGCTTGGATTAAAAGAATCTCCCATGAAATCTTTGAGTAATATGGATACTCTGGGAAGGTTGGCTTATTGTTCAAAGAAGTGCTATGCTTGGGACCCCGCCAACTGGAGAAGAGAGATTTGGGGGTAGGTGAGGTAGGGTGAGGTTTGGGGGTCAACAGAATAAGGGGAGGCTAGAGCTGGCATGGGAGGGCACTTGAGAGATGAAGAACAGAGTTAAGGACACTGTCATGTACCTCATATTCCACACCAACCAGCTAACTGTCTTTGATCTTCAATTTCCTCACCTGTAGCATGGCAACAACACTGGGGATTACTTCGTTGAGTTTTGTGGAGTCAGTGGAATGATGAGTGCGAAGCAGCCGACAGATAGTGATGTCTAGCTGATGGTGGCATCACAGCTACCGTTAGCTATCACCATAGCAGGGCTGATCTTAAGGTCTTTAGCCCAGGCATGTGATCAGAATGTTCGGGGCTGACTTCCCGGAACCCGCAGAGGGATGTGGACATGGGTGTTGGCTGGGGACCAAGAGCTGGTCTTGGCTCTGGTTTTAGCTCTGCCCCTAACTCACAGATGGACTTTGGGCAAGGGTCTTTTTATCTCCCTGGCTCTCAATGTCCTCATCCATAAAATGCAGAGGGTTGGATAGAACAATTGCCAAGGCACTTCCAGCTGGAACATTCTTTGAATCTGGGGGTAGCTTTCTTGACCTGAATACCATTTCAATGTCTCATGAGATCTCTGATAAAGAAAGTCTTCTAAAAAAACCTTTTACTGAGTTTAGTGTTACAAATATGGCCACAGTTAGTAGCCATTCATCAAGAGTCTTCTGCTTAAGAGAAGAGAAGGGATAAAATACCTCGAGGACAAAAATATGATGGGCCAGTCAGCAGACTCAAAGCTTCTTCGGCCCTTGTCCCTATATGGGGACAGAATTCAGGCTGTGAAACTCAGCGGTATCACCTGCATTTTGTCTCCAACTAGGCATCCTAGAATCATAGGCTTTAGGAGTGCTTTGGCTCATAGAAGGATTTATTTTGCTCAAAGGGACATGAAGCTGATCTAAGACTGGGACCTTTCAGTCCAGTGACCATTTTATCAAATTCAACAATTCAATTCAACACTTCTGGCATTTCTTTACCTGTAAAAGGAGGAGAGAGACTGTTAAATTAAGATGGTCTTTGAGATTCCTTTCCACTATATTAATGTACAATTCCTTGCATCATAAAAGCCATATAGAAGCTTGGCTGCTGTCCAAGGTGCAGCATGGCCGTATAGACAGCATGGTTGCTGCCCAAGGTCCAGAGGAGCGTGAGGGCCAGTCCTTGCCACCAGACATCCACAGCAAAGGGGAGGAGGGCTCAGCTGGCTTCAGAACCTCACCTCATCCACCCTGGAATCATCATGTCTACCACCTCATTACTTCTCCATGTGCCAGATCCTGGTGGCCTCTCTACCCTAGCCTTGGAAACCACATATGACAGGGGCCTTTGGGGACAGGACAACAATGATAAATGATGGGCTAGCTTTGTTTCCTCACTGACGAGGTGCTGAGGCTGTGTCTGTGCAAGGCTTGGGTGGTCCAGCAACAAGGATACCACAGTCAAGCTCTCTCTATCAGCCTTGATATTGCCATATGATTGTGGGGAGGGCAACTCTTGGAGCATTCCCAAGCTGTGGTCGGGTTATTATTCAATAATAACCTCAGATGGGCTGGCTGTCAGGACCTGAATGAGGAGCTATAGCCAACAGGATGGGAGAGAAGGAATGTGGAAGAGATGGGTCAGAAAGGGCAGGAGAACCCCAAGGCCCAAGCTCAAGGGGTGGAATCAGCTGAGCTGGAGAACAGACCAGCAGCAGGGAAGATAGATTAGAGGAGACTTAAGGTAAAATCCCGGCGTGCCCGATGATACTCAGCTCCTTCCAATCCGTCTTTACACATGGTCACTGAGCACTCACTGTGTTAATATGTTTATATGTGTGATTGCCTTTAATTCATTTTAGTGACCTGATGAAGAATGTAGCATTATTGCCATTTTACAAGTAAGTGTAGCCTCAGAGTGGTGGGAGGGACTTATTCAAGCTCTGTCAGTTGGAGAGTGGCAGATACAAGGTTTAAATAATCCCTTTCTGCCTATAAAACTCTCATAGCAAACACCCCTACTCTTGACTTTGAGTCCAGTGGAAACAGGGCTGACTTGTTCAGGGTGAGTAAGCAGGGTGAGTACAGGAAGCGTGCTGGGTTTCTTCCTGTGTCTGACCTTTGGGTAGACATAGCAGTGAATTGGAGTGGCTTAGAAGCACATTCCTGGGAGAAAGGGCAGTGTGCACTGGCTGGCATCTCACGGCTGGCAGTGGCTTTGAGTGCCCATGGGGAGAGGGACGTGGGAATGTCCGCTGGTCAAGTCATGGATCTTTGGGTCATCTTTGGCCCCAGGACCAGGAGTCATGAACACTGGCTCACCCACCAGATGTATCTGGAACATCAGGCACCTTCTCTCTCTTGAGATCATGTGATTCCTTGAATAAATAGAAGCCATCTGTTGAGCATCGATGGCACTCATTCAACAAACATCTATTGAGGGCCTACTAAGTGCTGGGCTCAGCGAGCCCCTCAGAGCTGGCAGCGATAGAGACCAGCCAGATGGACTCCCAGCTCTGTCCACTGTGGTTGGCATCTCGGTCACCATGTGAGAGCTCCTCTTTCGAACGCTGGCCCCTCCTGATGCTCAGTGTGAGGCACCTCCCCTCCTCGCCCCTCCATCATATACTGGTCCTCAGTGTTTTCATGTCCTTGGAGCTGGGGCTGGGGGAGGGGAACAAACGGCACATGGAGGGCACATCACAGGGCTGAGTGGGGATCTTCTCCCTGTTTCTTCCCCTAAGAAATGACAAGTTCAACTTAAATTAATTCAAGCTCAGTTCATACCTAAAGGAGAAAAAGGAGCTGTTTAGACTCCATTTCTAGGTCTGCTTTTCAAGCCTGGTATTAATCTACTCATCAGCTTAACTCATCAGGAGAAAACATGCTTCTTCAGGAGTTTTCTAACCGAAAATAATGTCTCATTAAGTTAAGCATATTAACCTGAGAACAGTGTTGATGTGAGACAGACTAATGGATGTCATTACAGGGAACGCACCGTGTCCGCGGAGGGACCGACCAGCCGCTAGCAACTGTCTGCAGATGCGCTCAGCTATCGTCCGGTGGATGGTGGACGGTGGATGTGGGGGGAGGGAGAGAGGAAGCTGGCCAGGAGCTGGGGGAGGCGTGCCCCGGGAGGGGCGCCCCGCAAATTCTGGCATCTTCGCATGTGGCGAAGGGTGTGTGGCTAAGGGAGGTGCCATGTGTGATATGACTCATTGCTGGGTCCCAGGGGAGGGAGACCGGGTTGAGCCTCTACTACAAGCTTGGATGGCTGGAGTTGGGGCATCAGAACACTGGGGTCTAGTCCCGGGTCTCGTCCCCGGTGCAGTGGACAAGGTTTGGTTCCAGCCCCTCTTTACTAAGCACAGCGCTAAGCATTTCCATGTGTGTCACACTTAGGCCACCCTCACAGACTCCCAGGGAGACAGGTGGTTTGGGCCTAGGATTACAGATGGGGAAATTGAGGCTCAGAGCAGTTAAGGGGCTGGGCCAAGGTCACCAGCGTGCGGGTGGGCGCGCTGAGGCTTCCTGACCCCGGTGGAGGTTTCCTCTCTCGGCCTCATGACCTCTCCCTCCTAGTGGTCTGTCTTCAAAGCCCTCCTGACTCTATTCTCTAGGACTTCGTAATCCCTTAATTACAGCTGTGTGGGGACTCCTCTGATTCGGAGCTGCAGAGTTCCCACCTTGCAAAGGGAGCCCAGCTGAGCACTGGTGGCTATGAGTTCTCCTCACCGTGAGCACCTGTTCTTTCATAAGGTGGGCTGTGGACATTCTGGCCAAGCATTGCGGGTGCAATTTAATTGCAGGTCGGGGTATTTTACAGGCTAAATGTCATCAATTCTGGGTAAAATGCTATGTCTAATTAGCCACACTATAATTATTTCTGCAATTATATATTTAATTTTCATATCTCCTATAAGTTCTTCGGTGGCAGGGTTTATGTCTATCTTATTTACTGTCTATTCTTCTGTGCCTGGCACATGCAGTGGGCACACTTTAAACGTTTGTTGACTGGTTGAGTAAAAGATGCACTGAAAGGGGCAGATGAGTTCTAACAACTCAGTTATCATTTCTTTACTCGGGGTGAAATACTTGCGGAAATTTAGGAACAAAGATGGTGGTGTAGAGATGACTGAGAAGAGCCGAGGCACTAGATGAAATGTTACAAGGCTATTGAGTCCAACAGCTATGCAATGCGAGAGATTGGGTGTATTAGTTAGCTAATGCTGTGTAACAAACCACCCCAAAACTTACTGGCTTAAAATAACAAGCACTTATTTAGCTCCTAGGCGTGTAGGTAACTGGGCACTTTCTGCTGATCTGGGCGTGTTGGGGGGGGGATCTGACTGATTCTATCTGGGCCCACTCCTGCACCTACAGTCAGCTTGTGGATTGGTTGGGGCCTCCTTGGTGTAGCACGGCCTTAGCTGGGATGGTTCCTTTCTGTTTCATGTGGTCTCATCTGACAACAGGCCAGCCCAGACTTATCTTCATGGATGAAAAGTTCAAAAGAGGGAGCAAAGCACACAAGATGTTTTGACCATATGTTCTTGGGCTGGTATATTGGCCATATATTCTTATTTTCTGTATTCTTTATTCTCTGGCATTGGAGGCTGCTTCTGGAAAGACTGCTCCTCTTGGGGTTAATTCCTGGAAATAGCAAATGATTTTGCTGTAGGTGTGCCATTCATAAAAACCAACCAATCCAGAGCCCATGCTCCCAACCACATTGAACTCTCATATACCAGGTCACTGTTTCTCCTGCCCTACATCACCCAGGGGTCTAGTACTGCGTACCTGGTGACCACTCCTACAGCCCAGAGCTGCCAAAATTACTCAAATTATCCAATCCTGAACTCACTCACCATACCTGTCTTGCCTCGCTCATTACCTCTACAAAAAAAAAAAAAAAAAAAAAAAAAAAAAAAAAAAAAAAAAAAAAAAAAATCAAGGCTCAGAGCCATAATCTCCCCTCTTTTCCTTCTGTCTTCTGACCCATGCTGGTGGTTCTGCAGGTGGCCCTGTGTGGCATACTGTGCCTCTTGTTTCTATGGATTTGGGAATATAAACCTTTTTCTTAATGACAATCATTTCTGTGTCTGTATGTCTTACATCTGATTACAACCCCCCCCCCCCCCCGTCCCACCCAATCCCCTGAACTTGGTACATTTTAAAATAGCTGGGCACTGGAATATCACTTTGACACACATTTTATGAGCCAAAGCAAATCACAGAGCCAGCCCAGATTCAAGAGTTGGGGGAAAGAGGCCTCATTTCTCTCTTTTTAAAAAATGTTTATTTATTTTTGAGAAAGAAAGTGAGGGGGGAGGGGTAGAGAGAGGGGACAGAGGATCTGAAGTGGGCTCTGTGCTGACAGCAGCAGGTGAGCCCAATGTGGGGCTTGAACTCCCCACCATGAGATCATGACCTGAGCCAAAGTCAGACACTCAATCAACTGAGCCACCCAAGTGCCCCAAGAGACCTCATCTCTTGATGAGAGGAGAAGCAAAGTCACATTTCAAAGGGCAGGGAAAGACGTGTAGACAGAGAGGAAGTGTCTCTTCAACTTTCCAAACAATCAACCAATAAAAAGCAGGCAAAGGATTTGAACCCTTCATCAAGAAGACACATGAACGGTAAATACGTAAGCACACGGAAAGATGTTGAATGTCATTAGGGGATTGGAAAAGCACGGGTTAGAACCATCATGGAGTGTCTCTCTACAGACCTGGGGTGTTCGAGTGGCTAAGGTTTAGAAGATGGACCATATCAGGTTTTGTCCAGGACATGGAAGAATTGGAACGCTCACATAGTGATGATGGGAATGTAAAATGGCACAACCAATTTTGAGGACAGTGGGATGGTTTCTTACAAAGTGAAACACCTGCCAGATGATCTAGCCCTTCCACTCCTAGCTATTCATTCAAGGGGGACATGAACGTTTATGGCAACTTTAACTATCATAGCTTCCAACTAAAAAAAACCCCAGTGTCCATCAGTAGGTAAATGGATGAACAAATTTGGCATATTCATATAATGAGATACCACTCAGCAATAAGATAGCTACTGATACACGTGAGAGTATGGATGAATCTCATGATGATTATACTGATGCCAGACATAAAGGACCACATGGCCGTGTGATTCCATTTACATACAATTCTAGAAAATGCAAACGAATCGCTAATGACAGAAAGCAAAGGCATGGCTGTCTGGGAATGGAGATGGGGGGAGCTGAGAAGGCAGGAGAGGGGGATTATAAAGCAGCATGTTAGGGGGCACCTGGGTGATTCAGTCAGTTGAGTGGCCAGCTCTTGACTTTGGCTCAGGTTATGATCCCAGGGTGGTGGGATTAAACTCTGCGTTGGGTTCCACACTGAGCGTGGATCCTGCCTGAGATTGTCCTCTCTCTCCTTCTCTGCCCCTCCCCGTCTTGTGCTCTCTCTAAAAATTAAAAATAAAAAATTGTTAAAAAAAAGTAAAGCAGCGGGTGGAAACTTTTGGCGGTGATGGATAAATTCACTGTCTTTTCCTTTTCTTTTAATAATGAAAGAATTTTGAGAATAGTTGACACACAACGTTATATTCATTTCAGGTGTGCCACATAGTGATTTGACAAGTTTATACATTACTCTGTGTTCACCCCAAGGGTAGCTGCCATATCTTGATTGCAGTGATGTAAACTTACGGCAAAACCTATCAAATCGTACATTTAAATAAATGCAGTTTATTTTATGTCAATTATGCCTCGGTAAAGTGGTTTCAAAAATTTTTATTTTCCAGTTCTCCAGCTACAGTTCAGAGGGTAGGTTTCGGACAAGAATCAGGTGAACAGGGTTGGAAACGAAGGAGAATTCACCTAGCTGGTCCATGACCACACGTCTCCACACATGTGTCCTTATTCAGGAAGAGTCAACAGAAAGGGCGAGAACCTCATTCCGGGGCCCTGATGGATCGTGGGGGCAGGTCTTGCCTGGAGAACCATGTCCAGATTTTTCAGACAGCATGGAAGGGAGACAGGAAACGAGGGCTTGGTCGGGGGGCTGTGTGGCAAGGCACGCTGAAGGAGTGGGCTTGTCAAACTTGGGGTAGAACGTCTCTGGAGGGAACATGTCTTCAAGTACAGAACGACTGCCAAGTGGAAGAGGAAGAAGTTGCGTTCAGTGGAGTCTGAAGGCAGGACTTTGCAACATTCAAAGCTGTCCAGAGACAGAATGGGCTACTGGGTAAGGTGGGGAGCTCCCCATCCTTGGACGTGTGCAAACAGGAGTTCGAGGGAGGTATAATAGCTCAGTGCTTAGGGTTTGTTATCAGACAGACCTGGATTTGAATGGCACCTTGTGTGTTTCAGGGCAAAGGACTTCCCTTCTCTGAGCCTCAGTGTCCTCATCTGTAAAATGGAGCCATAATACCACCTAATCCACTAGGTTATTAATAGACTTAACTGAAGCAACACATACATATAAAGCACTAACATGGAGTCAGGAACATGTAAGACCCCAGTGGCCAGAAGCTTGTGTCATTAGGTTTCATTTTTTATTGAGGGGATCTGTCATCAGATGAGGTGTTAGCTGTTACCTCCTTGCAGCACTCTTGAGTCTGGAGCCAACTCCAACATGCAGAGGTCTGCCCCTCCTTCTTGCTCTCCCCCGGGCCCTTTCTCTTCTTCCAGAAATGGTCTCCGCTGATTCACAACCCCCCCACCCCCCACCTGCCTTCTTCTTCCCACTGAACTTGGGCATCGAGGTGACCTTTCCTTGTTCCCGCTGTCCACATGCGCGCATGGGCATGACCGATTCACATTAGGCAAGGCTCCCGGAGCCACACATTTGCAGACGTGTTTACAGTCTTTGAGAGCAGAGACCCCTTTCTGGGGAGTGATCTGGCAGTGCCTCTGTCTCCCACGCAGGGTTGGCCGGCTGGCTGCTCTCGTGATCGTCTTCCTTGGTCTCCAAAATGAGCTTTGATTTCAGACCGAGGAAAAAGAAAAGGCTCGTAAAACCTTGTTCCAGGTCTCCCGGCAGAGTTATCATTTCTTGGTCTTAGTCAAAGGCCCCCCTCCGTGAGCGATTGGCCACTTAGCACTTGTTAATGGATCTAACTTCCCCGAGCTTTAAGTGTTTCCTTGCAATTGATCTGCCCGTGAAAAGTATGCTTTGGAGACATGAAATAGCCATGAGAGCCTTAAATGAATTACACTTTATCAAAGGGAGAAAAACAATGCACTTGAAAAAGGCACTACGAGGAAAATGAAGGGCTGCCTCGCATCATGAAGGGGAGGACAGGAGAGGGCCCGGGAGCCTGTGCCGGGCCGAACTCTGCCCACCTCAAATGTCTGCATTTGCATTCAAGAGGGGAATGTAGGCCCTGGATCAGTCTCTCTGCTCTGTGATGCAGCATTTATGGCTCTGCTCCGGTCCCTACCCTCCACCGGCTCTGCCCCCGTAGGGGGTGTCTGAGTCGCTCTCTCCCTTCTGGGGTGGGGAGGCTGGCTCTGCCTGGAGAAGGGATATGGGGGGGCAGTCCTGCTTTCTCCTCAATCCCTCCCACTTCCCATCTGCTGGGGAATGAACCCTGGAGACATTGGGCAAAGGGGGTGCAAGGACCCCAGTCCTCTAGGGATGTGGCCGTGTGGCGACGTCTCACCGGAGATGGGAGAACTGAGATCAGCCCCCCTGCCTGCCGCCACCCCTTCCCGGACAAGGGCCCCAGGAGGGGGCTCTGTTCCCTTAGATGTGCGGTAAGCAGGTGCTTGCTGAGGGCCAGCCCGTGTCCGGCTCTGTACCTGGGCTGGCGATCCGGGCTGGACGGGCCCTGGTCCCCACCCTCCCTCTGCACGCAGTGAGGCCACGTCAGCCTCCAACCAGCACGCCGTCACCTCTGTCCCCTCACCCTGCTTTGTGTCCCCTTAGCGCGTGTCAACACGTGACTCTAGAGTGTTAATGTGTGTCTCCTCACTGAACATCAGCTGCAGGGCGATAGGTCTTTTTTTTTTTTTTGTCCCTCTCAGAGCTATGTCCCCAGGAGCTGGAACAGCTCCTGGCATAGAGTGGGCACCCTGTTTTGTGAATGTCATGGGATGTGCTCTAATGGAGGGAACAGGAGGCACAGAGCGTCACAGGTGTCCTTCCCGGGCAGCCTTCCTCCGTGGGTGGAAGAGGGCTGGCAATCCTGACTCATCTGATTCGTGTTGCCTCGATGACCTCTCTTGGGGCTCCATGTTCCCCGCCCCTTGGAGATTAATATACATACCTTAGAAATGCCCGCCAAGGCTGGGATGGGGGGGGTGGAGACTTGCTTTGGCCTCCCATGAATCTGGTAGAGAGAACAGTCTTTTCCCTTCCTGAGGCACAGGTGGTGCCTCAAGATCTAATTAAAGGTCAGCTGTCAACGAGGAGCACGGCAAGCCCTTTGAGGTGCGCGTGGACCCTTGGATCTCGCCGCAGCACCCTTCTGCTTGTCCCCTCGGTCTGTGAAACCTGTGCACTAGGGTCCGGATTTTGCGGAGAGTAACTGTGCCGCTGTCACGGGTTGTCCTCTGCCCGACCCTCCCAGTCAGTAAGTTCCCCCGAACAAAGCTGTATGGAATGGAGCTGTATGGATGGAGCCGCCTGCTTCGTTCTCCGGTGTCGAGATGCCTTCCCAGTTTGGGGACTACTTTACTGGCCCTCCCCCACCTCTCACAGTGTGTGGGGGCGGCCAACGGGGGCCACAGGCGTGTGCAACAATCACGAAGAGCCTCGAGCGCACGGAGCACGGATCAGAGCCAGCAATCCCCACCCTCCCATGACCAATGTCAGCGCAGCCGCCACCGGAGACAAACATGCCCTCGCACCGCTCCCAGGCCCCGCGGATCTGCACGGCCACGGCCAGCCGCCCCACCCCCACCCCAAGCAGGTGGAGACAGGTCTCAGCGGGGGCCTCTGCGCCGCATCCCAGTCGTCCGCCCTCTGCTCTCTGCTCGGCGTGGGTTTACGGAACATCATCCAAGTGGAGAATCAGGTGGGCAGATGAGACTCGGGACCCGGGGGAGAGGCAGGGGTGGCTTGAGGCCCATGTGGCTGAGGGCGGAGGACAGCCACAGAGGACCAACGTTCCCGATGCTGGAGCATCAGAACCGGATGAGCCTTCCTGACACAGCTCACTGGGCCTTGGGACCTTAGAATTGTTGGGGAGGCAGGGAATGGGGAGTGGGTACAGGTGGCAGCTGGGACAAGAGTTGGAGGGGGGGCAGCCTGGCAGTAGGGAAGGGGAGACCGTCCCCATGGAAGGGAAAACCAGGGGGCGGCACACAGGGAGGCACAGGGCGGGGGCTCTTGCCGCAGGCAAGTTGCGCAGTGAGGACTGGGTCCCCGCATCCTGCCAGAGAAGGGCGGATGGTTTCAGCTGGCGACCGGGGCCCAGGGCTCCCTCTGACAGCTGCGTTCCTAGCCCGGGCTGCAGAATAAATTCCTGCTCCTGCACTTCCTGCAGTGGCCTGAGCCTGGACCAGAGAGGGAAGGAGACGGAGCCTCACTTACGAAGTGTCTCCCGGGAGCCGGCACGCTGGGTCCACGACCCACTTAATCTTCCTGACAGTCCTCAGGGAAAGCGGGCGCAGCTGCTGGCTTCCAGAAGGGAAGGCAGGGGCTCGGGGAGGTGATCTGACCAACGAGCCTCAGCGAGGATGGCAGGGGAGGGGAGGCCGACGCGCCATGACCCTGAGGTTGTGTGGGTACAGCTGTGACCCAGAAGGGCTGGGGAGGGGGGGGGGGGAGGGGAGTCCCCGAGTTGCGCTTTTCTAGCCAATCCCAGGGAATCCTGCCGCTGCGTCTGGGCCACGGAGTGCTCGCGAAGGATGCAGGGCGGTCAGAGGTCATCTTGCTCGTGCATTCCTGTTCCAAGTGTTCAAGGAGAGCCTACTGCGTGCGGGGCACTGGGACGCGGTGCTGAGCAGGACGGGCTGTGGCCTGCCCTGCGGAGCTCACGTGCCCGCTGGGAGCACAGACAGCGTGACATGGGCTTTATTTTGCCCAATGGACGTGGGCTTTGTTTTGCAGTTGAGAGGGGGGACACTGAGGTCCACAGACGGAAAAGGAGGTATTTTTCCCACTCGGAGATGGGGAAGCTGGGATGCAGAGAGGTTAGCCACTTGAATGAGTGACATAGACAGTAAGCGTTGGAGCAGGATGTGTACCAGGCAGCGTGATGCCCGAGCCTCCACGTGCAGTCCCCGCTGTCCCTCCGGGGGCGCTGCCTGGACGGAGCCTGCAGGGGGGGCCCAGACTCTCACCTCGCTGTCTGAACTCTTCTCAAGACGGGTGGGGACAGGCCAGCTGGGATCTACCTGTCTGCGGCTGGCCTCAGGGGTGTGTCCCACAGGGCCAAGTGAAGGGCAGTTCCGGTCCAGAGCAGGGCATGGCACTGGGCAGGAGGGCTGTCCCTCAGTGGACTCCCAGGGGGTGCGGAGGGCCAGGCCTAGGAAAACTGAATCCCGTAGCCAAGGCAGAGAACATCAGCCAAGGCAGAGGACTGGTGCCTGGTCAGGAGCAGGGGTCCTGAGAGATGCCCGGTAGCGTCCCTTGATGGGTCTGGCAGTGCCCGGGCCGGGCTCTGGCATGACTGGGTCTCCGGGGCTGAAGGTGGCTACACCACCCACATCTCTCTGGCCACCTGGAGCCCCTGCGGGTCAGAGTGTTGACTCCTCAGCCCCAGGACCCTGAATTTAATCCTCCACCCTGAGGCCGCACGGTTCCCGCTTCCCCACACAGGCCCCAGCTCTGCGGGCACAGAGGTCGCACCACGTGTGGGTGGCTGTTCCGCCCTGGCAGAGGCTAATGGCATGTTAGTGCAGGGGCCGTCCTGGCTCTGTCTGCATCCGAGGGAGGCATGATACCTTCAATTATCAGAGGTAGGTCTTTTGTGTTTGCCTCCTGGATTCTCTCCTTGAAGGTAATAATTAAAGCAGACACATCAGAGAAGGAACAGCCGCAGGGCTCAGGGGAGGAGGAGGAGAGAGGATGCGGTGTAGACCCGGAAGGGGGGCTTGGCCACCAGGACAGGAGGCACTGCACCTAGAGGCTTCTCTGTGAGCCTGAGAGCCCCCGCCCCGCACGCCCAGGGAGAAGGGGGTGCTCTGTGCCTTCCTCTGGGACGTGTTGTGGGGAGGGAAGCGGGGAACAGAGGAAGGAACCATAGAGGAGTCAGGCACACCGGGCTCTTCAGTTCCCTGCTGTGTGACTTCGGGCAACTTGCCTCCTCCCTCTGAGCCTCAGTCTCCTCATTTGTCGATGGGGGACAGTGATCTGATCAGCTTCTGCCTCCCGGGGCGGTTGAGGAGATGAGCCCTAAAAGCGGCACGAATGGACACCCGGGAGGAGAGGGACAGTAAGCTCAGGGGTCAGGCCAGGGGCTGGGGTTTGGTTCCTTAACCTCCCAAAGTGTCAGTCCCCTCATCTATAAAATGGGTTAATACCAGTCCCTTCCTTAGAGATTGGTCATGAGAATTACTGAGATGACGCACCCGTGGAGCCTGGCATGCAGTGAGCCCCAGCCCACGGTGGACGGCGTCGCCCGTGTCCTAGTGCACGTGACCCTGAGGCACATTCACCATCCCGGGCTCTGTAGACCCTCCCTCCATCCCCTGTGTCTGTAGGACCACGCCTCGCTCTGCTTTGGGCACCCAAACAATTTTGTCCCCATTCTTGGGAGTGGCCTAGGGATGGGAGGACGTGTTGCTGGTGTTTCGAGTTTGGACTACATTTTCCCAAAGAAGGGCTGTTATTATGGTTAGTAGTAGCAGCTGCAGCCATTAGGACTTTTGGATTGATTTATTCCAGTCTATAAAAGAAAATTCAGGGTTTCATGAAAAAATTACCTTTTTAGGGACGCCTGGGCGGTTCAGTTGGTTGAAGCGTCCGACTCTTGCTTTTGGCTCAGGTCATGATCTCACGGTTCGTGGGATCGAGCCCCGTGTCGGGCTCCGCCGTGCTGAGAGCGGGGCGCCTGCTTGGGATTCTCTCTCCCGCTCTCTCTCGGCCCCTCCCCCACTCTCTGTCTCTGTCTCTCTCAAAATGAATAAATGACCATATTTAAAAATACACTCTTAGTTCCAAAAGCCTTTAGGGACAACATTCCTGACTGGAGAAGAAGTGAGTACACATCTCCTGCGCAGTAGGCATGGGCTAAGTCCTTTGCAGATGTCAATTTACTTTCTGCAACGATCGAATGAGATTGATGGTATTATTTAACTTTATTGCTTTTTTTCTCCCATATGTTTATTTTATTTTTTAAAGTTTGTTTATTTTTGAGAGAGAGAGAGAGAGAGAAAATCCCAAGCAGGTTCTGAGCTGTCAGTGTAGAGGCTGACGTGGGGTTCTATCCCACAAACCCCAAGATCATGACCTGAGCCGAGATTCAAGAATTGGACCCTTAACCCACTGAGCCACTCGGGCACCCCTGTTTTATTTTTTTGATTTCACTTTTTAATTTTGGGGTCGTTATAGAGCCATATGAAGTTATAAGAAATAATACAGAGGTCTTTCCCTGCTCCTCCTCGCTCAGTACGGCTATCAACTCTGGGAATGACATTAGAAACAACGAAAGGAGCATGTTGAAGAGTGGGCAGAGGACGGCAAATGGGCCAAGGGCCCCAGGAATGGAGGGACAGCACACTGGCAGGGCATCTCAGACCTCCCGCCCATTGAACAAGGAGACCCAGACTCAGTTTCTCTAGTAGCCCCAACTTAGCAAGAGAAGGCAGCCCAGGTGGGTTCCTACCCCCTTGGTTCTAATGGGATCCCCACCCACACCACCGGGTGACGAGGGAAAGGGGGATCCCATCACGGATCCCCCATGCGTTTGTCATCCTTGTGGGGGAATTGATTTCATTAACGTTTCATTTAAACATTTGAATAATAATAAAAAAGAATACAGAGAGATCCCATGTACCCGTTACCCCGTTTCCCCCGATGGTATTTGCTATTTTGTAAAACCATAGGACAACATTTCAAGCAGAATGTTGACATCGATACAGATTTCCTCAGTGTTTACTTGTACGCATCTGTGCTGTACAGAAAAGCTACCAACTTGGGGTCAAAAAGGAGGGAAAATCAGACAGATGCGTTTCATCGGGGAACTTGCCTCACTTTTGAGGGCCCGTCTCTGCTTGCTTGTCGTCCTCCTCTGGGGACACTTGTGCTGACTTTGCCTGTGGAGTCCCTTCCCCACCTTCAGTCTGTAGATGAGGTTGCACCCATAGCTCAGGGTGGGCCATGTGACCAAGGCTCAAACCAAACTGTGCAGTGGTTTTCTAGCCATAGTAGGTGGCTCAGGGAGGACATAGGACCCAACAGAACCAATGAGATGTAATGGGGCTTTTATTGGGGGCGTCTGAGAAAGAGACTCTTGCTCCTTACCTGTGAATTTGGAACTTGGAAGTTCAAGGCCTGTAGCTCTTGCCACCATTTTAGGTGTAGCCCAGGAATGAAGACGATGTGAAGGAGAATGGAGAGAAGCCGGATGTTGGTGACATCGCTGGAGGCCCCCCTCAAGATATTTCTGAAATCAACCCTGGCCCTGAGAGTTTCCATGACACGAATCAACGGTTTCTCCTTCGTTTGAGCCGGTTTGGGTTGAGGTTTCCGACACGTAGAGCAGAGAAGACTCGCTGGTTCAGAGACCCCCACCAAAGAGCTCACACGAAGAGATGGCTTAGGGAAAGGACACGGGGGCGCCCTCAGACCCCAACTGAAGAGAGAATAGCTGGGGTTCTGGGGCCTGGGCTCACCTGACACGGACCCTTCCTGTCTCTCTGTCTGTGTCTCTGACGGCATCTGGAGAGTGACCTGTCTCTAGTTCTGTCTGTCCATCTTCTTCTTCCTCAATGTAGTCTACTGGCTCTGTTCATTTCCAACCTCCCAGGCTGTGCCAAAACGGTGGCCTCTACCCCCCCAGCTACGAGCTCCTGCAGCTGGCTCCCGTAGCTTAGTGACTCTGTCTCCGTGTTCCAAACTGAGATTCCAGGGAGAGAAAACCCGAGAATATGTCCAGTGTGGACCAGGAGCCCACCTCAATACTGTTAACAGACTGGGGGTTGGTGGTGGAGGTTGGGGGCGGGTGGGGGAGTAACTTATCAGGGCTGTGGGCAGAGCACGGAGGGATGGACTGGGAGAACATAATCAACATTTTTTTTTAAGTTTATTTCTCTATTTTGAGAGAGCAGAGAGGGTGCGAACGGGGGAGGGGGCAGAGAGAGCGAGAGAGGATCTCAAGCAGGCTCCTCACCCTCAGCACAGAGCCGGACGCGGGGCTCAAACTCGCAAACCCCGTGAGATCGTGACAGGAGCCAAAATCAAGAGCCAGACGCTTGGTCGACTGAGCCACCCAGGCGCCCCAGTCAACGTTTGTAAAAAGATAGGAATTACAGTCCTTGTATTTCCAATCAGGAAATTGGAGCTGTAAGAGGTCCGGTGAATTGCTAAAGATCACGCAGCCAGCGAGCTGCAGACTCACGATTTATACCTTAGGTTCAGCAGGATTCCAGACTCCAGCCCCCGACCCCTCTTGCTTTCCTGTCTCTTGCTCCCACCTGCTCCTCTCACCTGCCATTTCCTGCTGGGCCAAGCAGAGCAGAAGATGGGGAGAAAGTGACTCTCCTGAGAGGAGAGATAATGGGGCAGCTCCTGGGGCTGGCACTGGTGGGGACACGTCTTTGCCCCTCAGACCCTGGAGTGTTTGCAGATCTGCACGGTTCCTGCACCTGAAGCCAAGGCTGCCCCAACTCTCCTTCCAGAGCAGACGCGGGGAAGTCTGCACCCTTGAGTCTCCTGCTCAGTTATCTATGCAAGCGTTTAATGAAAATTTCACGACGGCTTTGTGTCTTATCCAAACAGCTAAATGATGGCCTTGCATTTTGCCCAAGTCTAGCACCCACCGCCGACATCTTCGTCCAAAGCCTCCTGACCTCCACCAACCAGTTTTGATCGCAGGTCCCTCCCAGGATGGCCTTGATGTCCAGAGTGGGGCGGCCTTCTGCGAACACAGCGAGGCGACCATTGCTTACGGTCCTCCCTACGGTCCTCTTGGGAGTGGGACTGGGCTTTCACACGTGTCTGCCAGCCACGTGGTCCTGACCTCCGGTGCCAGAGATGATCTCTGACATTAACTGGCTGGATCAGCCGGATGATTCCAGGTGAACAACAGCAGGGAGGTTTTAGGAAGGGCATTGTTATTTGGCCTTGGGCCTGGAAGTTACCCAAAACCACCTCCCCGCAGACAGGGCAGTAGGAGGGCCGGGATGTGTGTGAGTGCTTTTCAGGGTTCCCTAGGGTCAGGTGGGTGACCTTGGGGTGATGACTTAACCTCTCAGATCCCCAGTTTCCCCAATTGGAAGGCAGAGCTGATGAGTCCTCCTGCACAGGGGCTGCGAGGACCACAGGGGAAGGGAAGCTGCCAACGGGGCTGGCGCACAGTAGGTGCTCAGGGAAGGAAGTGGCCGGTGACTTGGGTGGGGGGCACAGATGAGGTGCTGAGCTGGGTGGGGGGTGATGTGGGGCCCTGGCTTCCAGCCCTCACGGTCCCATCGCCCACTGTCAGAGGAGGCTCTGGGCACCACCTGGCCGCAGGAGTATGGGTGCACACGGAGGGGGCACTGGGCACGTAGCCGCAGGATCTGGACGAGGCTCTCCCTCAGGGTCGGGGGAAAGGCCCAGCCACAGGGGCTGGGAGACAAGACTCGGCATTTAGAGAGACTGGGGGCAGGTGCCGGAGGCCAGAAGGGTCCTCCGGGCCTTCCGGCATCAGGACAGAGCAGGGATGTCCCGCCGTGGGGGCCGGGAGGGGGGAGATCCTGACTCAGGGCAAAGAAGGGCACCCACAAGGTCTGGGCCAAGGAGCAGGGCCCGGGCTCAGACCTCAGCTCAGGCGCGGGAATCGGTGGCGGCGACCGTCCGTTTCCACTCTGCGTCCGCGGCTGCGGCACCTGCGGACGGGAGACCGGAGAAAATCTGGCACATCGCCGGGGGTGCCCAGTGTAACGCAGACTCAGGGACACAGCGAGGGTTCACCGTTGGCGCCCGGGAATCCCGAAGGGAAGGAGACAGTCCTGGGGGCGCCCGGGAGGCGACAGGTCTCATCCTGGGGGTCACGTTGGCGGCATAGAGGGAGAACTGGACTTGGAAGGGGGCTGTCTGGGTTCTGGACCCAACTCAGTCTCCAGACCCCTGTGTAAATCGGGGGAAGTCACTCGGCCTCTCTGGGCTTAGCCTGCACATCTGCAGAGCAAGGTCGTTTCTGAGACGGCCGCCAGATTGAGCCTTGGCTCTCCGGGGCTCCGTGTGGCTGCCCTCTCCCCACCCCCCCAGCTTTAAATCTGACTGGCGGCCTCTCCGCTCAAACCAGCCTCTGCCGGAGGAAGGCGAGTCCGTGCCAGGAACCCCCGGTGCTGACGCGGCAGCCTTCGCGGTCACTGCGTGAGGCCGGCCTGGCCGTGACGGGGCTGCTCGGTTCATCAGAGTCCGGGGATAATGTGCCCTCGCCCTTGGAGATGCCATTACGGGGTGGTTTCTGCAGCTGCCTCTGTGGGAGGCGAGAAAATGGAGAAAAAGGGGCAGCAGGAGAGGAATTTAACTCACACCCCCGGGGGTGGGGGAGAAGCTGAGGCAGCAAAGTTTTGTGCTGGTCTCAGCTTGGAGACTTGGGTGCTGGAGGGGAGGCAGCCATCAGGCTCTTGCATTTCCTGTGACGGGACCTTCAGTGCAACCTGGCTGAAGCTCAGAAGGGACTAACTGGTTTTATGTCACTGAGAAAAGCTCAGGGATGGGTGGAGGGGCCTTTAGCAAGACCTTGCTTCGGAGGCTCTGATGATGCCACTGGGGCCTTCTCTGTGGGTTTTAGCATCTCCCCCCTTCACAAGGCCGGACTGAGGCCCTCTTCTTGGGGGGGCAGGTGGTTTTGCATCCAGACTAGAGTCCGGCAGAGTCCCCACCCCCTGATCCAAAGTCTTGAGCTGACTCCCATTGGTTCCAGGGGCCACGTCCTGACCCCCGAGCCAGTCTGGAAGGTCAGCGAGTGGGAACGTGGTGATTGGTTTCATCCAGTCGGGGTTGCGGGGGGCAAGGTTGACCCAGCCTGAGCCTGGGATGGGCTGAAATTAGGGGAGGGGGAAGTTCTGGGCACAGCTCTACTAGTAAAAGGGGCCGGGGAACTGGATGGCAATAGCTCACAGATATTCTCCACTGGGCTTAGGGTGGGAAACAAGAAAAGCAAATGTATGAAACACGGTGGGGGGTGGGGGGGGATGCCTACCATCCACAGGGCGGGACTGGCTCATTTCACCTTTCCCATGATCTGCTAAAGCTGTTCTGGCCCTGCGTCTAGAATCCTGTATTTTAGTGTTGGAAGGATCTTTGAAACGTACCTGGTCTGACATCATCGCGGTTTTATTTTTAATGTTTATTTATTTTTGAGAGAGAGGGAGAGAGAGAGGGGGTCCGTTTCCGAAGTGGGCTCTGTGCTGACAGCAGAGAGCCCGCTTTGGGGCTTGAACTCACGGACCGGAGCCAAAGTTGGACGCTTAACCCACTGAGCCACCCAGGCGCCCCTCGTCGAGTTTCTAGATCAGGCGATGGAGACCCAGAGAGGCTAAGTGACTATCTCAAGATCATGTAGCTCATTAGTAGAAGACTTAGGTCTTCCCAGAGAGAGCTCGTCCGGGAGGGTCTATCTGCTCAGAGCTGTTGCTGCATGACAGAGAACTTTCTGGAAGGCAAGCCTCACTCTCACTCAAGCCAGACAGGGCAGCCTGCATGGGCCAGAGCGCACCTGCCCTGGGTGAGTAGGGAAGGGGTCCCTCATCACCCCCTGCCCTGCATGGGCAGCCTCAGCAGATGTGTCCACCTGGGCCCTGCCTCCCTGCTGGTCTGTGCAAGCACCGAAGTTAACTCCCAGAGTACGAGAGATGACAAGGCCGGTCGTGGTCATCCAGCCCAAACCCTGCATGTGACGGGGGAGGAAACCGAGGCTCAGGAGAGGAGGAGCATTCCAAGGCAGGCAGAGCGATGCAGCAGAAGGGCTCCCGGCTCCCAGGGTAGTGCTCTCCCACCACACCCCTGCCTGCTGCCTGCACCAGTCCTGAGCCGTGGTCCTCATGGCCCCGGGGGGGGGGGGGGACCGTCAGCCATCCTGAAGTCATACTTCCGCACTGACAGCCCCTCTCCCCTGAACAGCGTGCCCTTTCGCAAGGTGTATCCATCTACTCTCTACTGAAACAGGAGACGGTGGGGGGCCGGAGGGCAGCTGCGGGTCGTCCAAGGTCAGCTGCTGACCAGTCCGAGCTGGGACCAGCCCTGCCTCCTCCTTCCAGGACCGAAGCCTTTGAAGAGTTTCTGGGACTTTGGCCTCCCTTGTTCCCGCCCAGCTGGGGTCCTGGGAGCGCTGCCCTGGGAACCGATGGGGGAAGGCTGGGTCCCTGGGCCCCTCGCAGCTGGCGGGCAGTGGAGAGGAGGGGGGTCGGCTCTCCTGGAGGCCAGTCTGGTGTCCTGTCACCGCACACGGCCACTGCCACAGTTAGGATGGCATTCCGCAGAGTAAGAGGGGCCTGAGCGACAGGTGTAAACAAATCAGGTTTTCTTCCTGAGGAGGCGGGGGCCCCGGGGAAGGCCCAGCAGCTCCAAGATGCCCCGGGGCCCGGCCTCCTCCTCGGTTTCCCCTCAGAGTCCTCAGCGTGTGTGGATGGCCCCTGAGGTCGCAGCACGGCCGCTCCACCTGGGCCGAAGGGTCCCTTTCAGGACGGGCAGTGGGGGGGCCATGGCGAGCCCGGCTGATGCCATGTGACAACCTCTGCCCTGTCTGGTGGCCCTGAGATGAGGACTGACTGGTTGGTGGGGTGGGGGCGGCAGGGGGAGTGTAAGGTTTTTAAGCTGGGAAATTGTTGTCCACGAACAAGAGGGGGATTTGTCAGTAGGGAAGAGGAGGGAGGTGACTGTCAGCGGGCAGCCTGCTGTCGCTGCCCCAGCACCGACGGCCTCATCTTCCTGTCCCTTACCTCCTTGCACCTGCAGGGCTCGGTTGTTGTGATTGCACAGGGGGAGGCCAACCCCTTGCCAGGGGGGGCCTGCAGGAGAGGTTCGCAGGGCCAGCCAGAGCCCTGACTCCCTGCCCCAGGGCACCCTCCGCTCCCCAGCTCTGTGCTGCTGCCCCTGCTCCCCCGCTCTCTCCCCTCCGTCCAGTTCTCTGTCCCTCCAGCCCTGGAGCAGCCTGGTGGGCGCGTCCCCGCAGCCCGAAGGTGACCCGAGCTGTGGTGGTTCACCCCTTACGGTTCCGGCACCACGTTCAGGCTGAACCACTGCCATGGAAAGTCCACACCCGAACCACCTCCCCGGCCCGTGTGACACCCCCTCTCTCATGTCCTGTCGGTGGGACGTTCCCAGGGGTAACTTTCGTGGATGACGTTTGAGCAGGCGTCTATCAGAATTCAGAACGCACGTACCCTTTGTCCCAGCCATTTAACTCCCAGGAGTCGATCATTCTGAAGTACTCCAGAGCACAAAGCCATGTAAGGATCTTCATGGTGACGCCGTTTGTAATAACAAAAATTGGAGAAATCTAGCTGTCCATCAGGAGGAGATCGTTTACTTAAACTATGGCGTATCCATACCATTGAATACCAAACAGCCATTAAAATGATTGAATCTGGCCTCTGTGCTCCGACTTTGGAGAATAGCCAGGGCACGTTTGGGGATAGAGAAAGTAGGTTGCTGAAAAATACGAACAGCATGATAATGATTTTAATAATCTTGGTTTGTGCACAGACAACTGTCTGGAGGGATGTGCACCTGTATCGGCCGAGCCTCAGGGAAGTTCCTTGTGTGTTGAGACCCTCTGACCACACGAGCTCTCCAGCCTCGTCCAAGGCCGTTTGTGCCCGAGATCCAGCCCCCCCGCCCCCGTAGCCTGCATCTTCACCGTTCCCATCTCCCCCGGGTCATTCCCGTCCGTGTGCAAACCCAGCATGAACCCTGTAATTCCCCCAAGTAAGTCAGTCTCACACCTCTCTGCTACCTTCCCTCCACGGTAGAGCAAGAGCCCCCAATTCCCCTCCTTCCTTCATTCCACTGGGACTGGATTTCAGCCCCTCCCTCGCCACCAGATCTGCTCTCGTCAAGGTCACCGGTTACCTGGGCATCGATGAACCCAACTGTCAACTTTCAGTGACGCTTTCAATATTTGGCATAGCTGCTCACTACCCTCAGACGCCCTCCCTTCTCTCTGCTCCTGGGACCCCACTTTTCCTGGTTCCTGCCACCTCCCCGGCTGCTCCTTCTATGTCTCCTTGGCTGACTCTTTTTTTTGGTTCCTCCGCTTGTAAACTGTGTACTGTCCCCTGGCCTCTGCCCTTGGTTCTCTCCTCCTTATCCTCCCTCGGTCCCTTGGGGACCTCACCAGACTTGTGGCCTTTCTATGCCACTCATATGCTGATGGTCCCAAATGTACCTTTCAGCCTGGACATCTCTCTGAACTCCAGGCTTGTACATCCAACCCCCTATTCCTTTCTCTCTCTCTCTCCCCCGTTTTCATTCTACCAAAATCATATATTACCTCTATAATTTACACGTGTGTGTGAACCACCCTTACAAGCGGAGACTATTTACAATAGAAAGCAATTCCATACTTCTGCGGAACGCTTTGCCCAAAGCCTTTTTTGAAAGGCTGCGCTCTCCGGGGGCCCGCAGTAAAGGATTTTTACTTATCACCACGTTACTTTCACGCTCCGACGCAACCCTCAAAAACACGTGCCATTTCTGTTTCTAGTTCTGTCCAATTCAGCCAGTCTCTCCCCGAGTTTCTACGAAGAGCTGGCCCTGTCAGGGAACAACCGTGAGTAAGATCCATGTTGCAAGGAAAATGCACCGTTGACTCCCAGAGGAGGCGTTTAAGAACTTCATCCGGGGAGCCGACGCCACAGGACATGTATGTAGCCAGGTCCTAAGCATCATCAGCGCATCGAGGCGGCAGCTCAGAACGAGGAAGGGCCCCTGGTGTCTGATAAAGACTCTGTCCTTGACCAAACCAGCCAGGCTTCTCTGAGCCCCGCTCTCGACCAGCCCTCACCCTCGGCCTGTAAAGACTTGAATAAACGCTGACATGTTTCCTAAGAGCTCAAGGCCACATTCCTAGGATGACCCTGGCCCTTCTTAAAGAGCCTGCCTGAGAAAACTCAAGGCTGCCCAGAGAAGTCACTTTTGACCCAGCTGACACCTGACGACAGGGTGCCCGCCTCCCAGCCTCGGAGGGAGGGCAGAGGCCCAGCTTGGATAAATGACACTCAGCACACCCAGATGGGGTTCGCAGGGACCCACCTTCCTTCCTTCTTTCCACTTCCCTGACTCTGCTCGAGCCCCTGCTTCTCCCACCAACCCCCTCACCCCATTCTCTCCTTAAAACACCCTGTCACTTCTGAGCAGGTCTGAGTGTGGCTCAGCTCTTTCCCCACGGGCAGTAGTTCCCGGGTGAATTCTGTTTTCGCCGCTGTAACGAGTTGCCAGCTGCATTGCTCTCTGACATCCCTCAGGCTGGTGAGGCAGCCAGGAGGGGCTTGACTACAGACAGAAGGGTGGCCAAGGGACCGGAGGGGGACAGCTGCTCTGCCCCCTTCTGCCACCACTGGCCATCCTCCACCAAAGTGGACCGTCTTGAAAAACATCGGATAACACACTGACGTGACCGTCTTTGAAGCTACCACAGCAAGGCATTAATAAAAACAAGTCCCGGGGACACCCAGAGGAGGCAGGTGAGGAGTGAATAATGCCGATTTAGAGCTCTCAGGAACCTACCAGATTTATACCTTGCCCTTATGTCACTCTCGAGTTGTCCTCCTTATTTTAGAACCTGTTGATACCTTTGCTGTCTGTGGGTTGTGAGTCCCTGGGCCAGTGTTGCAATGGTAGCTTTCTCTTCCTTTCTTTCTTTATTTTTTTCCTGCAGGAGAACGGGCTCGGGTCGCTGAGCACCGAGTGCCGCTGACATGGATGATGGTGAGGCCATCAAGAACCTACCAGGGAGGAGGCAACTGCATGTACAAAGGCCCTGTGGTGGGATGGAGCATGACGTAGTCAAGACACGTTGATAACACCACTCAAATCACACACATCTGAGGAAGGCCAGTGAGGCCAGAGCCCAAGGTAGAGAGAGAGAGAGAGAGAGACACGATACCACGGAAGAATCCTTGATTGGAGGGATGCCGTGATCACAATTCCTTTCCCAACATCACAACAGCTGACGGACGGGGAATGCGTTGGGGCGGGGTGGGCCAGAGAGAAAGCAGGGACGCCAGTCGTGGCACAGTCGTGCGGATAAGAGGTGCCAGAGGTGGACTCGGGCAAGTGAACACAGAGATAAAGCAGTAACGCAGGCAGCTTAGGAGACACTTAGGAGACAGAATCATCGGGGCTTGGGGAGAGGCTGGGTGTTGGGGGTGAGGTGGCCCCTAGGTTTTTTAGTCCAGGAACTGGACGGGTGAGTGCAGGTGCATGCACGGAGGTTCCCAGCCGTGGAGGGGACCCTGGGAGCCCTACTGAGTCTGAGGCGCCTCTGAGATGGGCAATCGTGTATGAGGAGGAAACCGATCTCTTTACCGTGTCTGTGTTTTTGGCTTCTCCAGAATGTCATGTAAACGGATTCAGAGGGTAGGCTTTTCAGACAAACTTCTTTTAGCCTTTTCAGACAAACTTCTTTTCATTTAGCGATATGTATTTAAAATTCACTCACATTTTTCTGTGGCTTGATGGCACCTTTATTTTCATCATTGCAGAACTTTCCCATCTTCTGGGTGTGGCCCCGTCTGGTTATCTGCTCGTCTACTGAAGGACATCTTGGTTCCCTAAAGTCTTGGGCAATTGTGAATAAAGTTGCTATAAATATTGTATGAATGTGTGTGTGTGTGTGTGTGTGTGTGTGTGTGTGTGTGTGTGTGGTTATTGTTTTCAAATCAGTTGGGGAAGTACCTAGAAGTGTGCCTATCGGATCATACGGTGGGACTACGTTCAGCTTTGTGAAAAACTGCCAAATCACCTTCTCAAGAGGCGGTACCATTTTGCATTCCCCCCCAGCAATGAGTGAGACTTCCCGTTAGTCTCTACCTTTGCCAACAATTGACATCCTTAATTTCTTTTTAATGTTAGCTTTTCAAATAGGTATGTAGTATTATCTCCAGTTGTGTTAGTTTGTAATTCTCCAATGGCAATCGATGAACATTTCTTCATATGCCCACTCGCCACCTGTATATCTTCCTTAGTGGAGTATCCGGTCAGATCTTTTGCTCATTTTCTTCCTTGGCCTGTTCATTTTCTTATTGCTGAGTTTTAAGAGTTTCTTGTGGGGGCGTCTGGGTGGCTCAGTCGGTTAAGCCTCCAACTTTGGCTCAGGCCATGATCTCGCGGTTCGTGGGTTCGAACCCCGCGTCAGGCTCTGTGCTGACAGCTTGGAGCCTGGAGCCTGCTTTGGATTCTGTCTCTGTCTCTCTGTCTCTCCCTCCCCCACTTGTGCTCTCTCTCTCTCTCAAAAATAAATAAAGTGTAAAAAAAATTAAAAAAGCGCATCTTATAAGAGTTTCTTGTGTATTTTGTATGCAAATCCTTTACCAAGTATGAGTTTTGCAAGTATTTTCTTCCCATGTCTATTTTATATTTTCATTTTTTTAAAGACGGTGCCTTCCTCACAGCAAACATTTTCCATTTTAATCCAGTTCGACTTGTCAATTGTTTTCCACGTAAGATGACTTTGGTATTGCGTCTGTAAACTGGCAGCCAAACCCAAGGTTACCTGGTTTTTTCTCCTGTGTTTTGTTCTAGAAGTTTCATAGTTTTGCATTTTATATTTAGGTTTATGACTCATTTTGAGTCGATTTTTGTGAATAATATAAAGTCTGCACCTGGGTTCTTTTTTTTTTTTTTTTTCCCTGCATATGGATGTCCAATTGTCCTAGCACCATTTGTTGAGAAGTCTATTCTTTAAAAAAATTTTTTTTAATGTTTATTTATTTTTTTGAGAGACAGAGACAGAGCGTGAGTGGGGGAGGAGCAGAGAAAGAGGGAGACACAGAATCCGAAGCAGGCTCCAGGCTTTGAGCTGTCAGCACAGAGCCCGACGCGGGGCTCGAACTCAAGAACCGTGAGATCATGACCCGAGCTGAAGTTGGCCGCTTCACCGACCGAGCCACTCAGGCGCCCCTAAAAGACTATTCTTTATCCATTGATTTGTTTTGTTCCTTTGTGAAACTCAGTCAACTGTATTTATGTAGGTCTTTCTGGGCTTTGCGTTCTGTTCCAGTGATCTATGTGTCTAATTTTCGCTGTCTTAGTTACTGTCACTTTATTGTGAGTCTTGAAATCAGATAGTGTGAATCCTCCAAATTTGTTCTTTTTCACTATTGTGCTGGCCGTTCTAGGTCCTTTGCCCTTCCATATGAATTTTAGAATCAGTTTGCCAATACCTACAAAATAACTTACTGGGATTTCCATTGGTCTGACACTGAGCCTGTAATCAAGTCGAGAAGAATCGATATCTTAACGGTATCAGGGCTTTTAATCCACAAACATCGGCTATCTCTTTTATTTAAAGAAATTCTTTTATCATTTCAAAACTTTTCTGGACAAAGATCCTGTACATATTTTTTAGATTTATACTTAAGGACTTCATTTTTTTTTTTTGATGCTGTTGTCAATGGTGTATAAAAAATATTTCAAATGTTGATTGTTCCTTGATGGTATATGGGAAAGCAATAGACTTTTGTATATTGACCTTATATCCTATGGTTCTGCTAGACTAATTCTATACTAATTAGTTCTAATAGGGTTTTGCAGAATTTGGGGGCTTGTCTAAGGAAAATCGTGCCATCTATGAATAAAGACAGTTTTATTCCATTTCTTCCTTTCTGATGCATATACTTTTTATTTCTTTTTCTTGTCTCATTGCACTAGCTATGACTTCCAATATGATGTTGAATAGGAGTGGTAAGAGACGATTTCTTTGCCTTATTCTTGATGTTAGTCTCAGCATTAAGTATGATGTTAACTATAGCATTTTTGGTAGATGATCTTTATTGAGCCAAGGAAGTTTCCTCAATTCCTAGTTTGCTAAGAGTTTTTCCTTTTTCTTCTTCTTCTCTTCTTCTTTTTTTTTGTAATGGTGAATAGGCATTATACTGATTTTCAAATATTGAACTATCCTTGCATACCTAGAATAAAGCCCACGTGATTGCCCCTTATAATTCTTATTATACATTGTTACATTTGATTCGATAGGATTTCCTTGATACTTTTGCATCTATCTTAGATGCAAATATACATCTTGTGTCTATATCTGTGTATATACAGATTGTGTCTGAGGTTTTCTTTTGTTATAGTGTTTTTATCAGCTTTAGGTATTAAGATAATATTGGCCTTACAGCATGAGTTTGGACATATTCCTTCAGCTTCTATTTTTTGGAAGAGATTGGGAAGAATTGGTAATACCTCTTCCTTAAACATGTAGTAGAATTAACCAGTGAAGCCATCTGGGCTTGGTGGTTTCTTTGGGTGGGGGGAGGATTTAGAAATAATTATTGATTCAATTTCTTAAGTACATACATCGCTATTCAGATTATTTGTCTTTCCGTGGTTTTAGTAGTTTGTCTTTCAAGAGATCAATCCATTTCATGTAAATCATCCAGTTTGTGCATTTACTTTTTCCCTGGTTCCCTTGGCATCTTTTTTATGTCAATGGAACCAATAGTGATGGTCATTCTGATATTGGCAATTTGTATATTCTTTCCTTTTTCCTCGTTTAGCCTGACTAACGAGGGGGAAAAAAACTCCATCAAAGGATAAAAACGCAAACTGCAGGTTCAGGTTTCACAAGTGTTTTGTAGTTGTTTTGTTCTCCGACACACGAGATGGTTCCGGAACGTAATAATTACCTAATGCGACGGGTTACCATATTTCAGAATGACAAAAAGTGTTGAATGTTACCATCTCTTGACCTTAAGAAGTTTAGAATTTTAACTCTCAGCGAGTCGTTTAACAACGAAGTGAACATCCGCTATGTGCCAAACACTGTGTTGAGCCCTCGGGCATCATGGTGAGCAAAGCGGATGTGGCCCCTGTCTTCACGGGGACTGGACTAACATGATCCAAATGAGGTCTCCGCTAAATGCCAAGTTGCTCCTGTGTTATATAAAGGAGAAAGATATAAGCGGGTCTATGATATTAACACATCGAAGGATCTGGCCCAGCTCGGGCAGTCAGGGAAGACCTTCCTAAGGAAGAGACAACTGAGCTGAGGTTTGAAGGTTGAGCAGAACTAGACAGGGAGAGAAATGTGCTCCTGGCAGGGGTCTTGAGGTGGGAAGGACCTTGTCGCTCTGAAGTCTCAAAAGAAGGCCAGTGCGTTTAGGGTGGAAATAAGGTGTGGGAGAAGAGGGAGCTGAAGGAGGAGAGGGACCGCCCGCCATTGTGCCTTCAGGCTAAGTCTGGGGCAAACCCCTGAGGCTGCTCTCTGGCCCCTGTCTCTTTTCTCAGAAGGAAATGAGAGCCGGCAGGGAAAGAGAAGGGAGAGTGAGAATCGTGTTCCTTACTTATCATCTTCTTCATTTAGCCATCTCTGTGGGGTGCTGAGTTACGCATAAGTTATTTTTTAAGTAAATTGTTTTCCTGAGGTATAATTTACAAGAAAATTCAATCATCTGAAGAGTACAATGCAACGATTCTTCAGAAACTTACAGAGTTGTGCAGTTATCACTATAATCCTGTTTTAGAACATTTCCGGCGCCTGGGTGGCTCAGTCGGTTGAGCGTCTGACTTCGGCTCAGGTCATGATCTCGCGGTTCGTGAGTTCGAGCCCCGCATCCGGCTCTGGGCTGACAGCTTGGAGCCTGGAGCCTGCTTCCGATTCTGTGTCTCCCTCTGTCTGCCCCTCCGCTGCTTGCACTCTGTCTCTCGCATTGTCTCAAAAATAAAGAAACATTAAAAAAAAATTTAAAAAAAAAGAACATTTCCAACCCCTCCAAGTGCCCTTGTGTTTGCAGCTAAGCCCCACCTTTACCCTCCCCTCAACTCACACGTTGTCCTAGACGGCTACTGGTCTGATTCTTGTGTTTATAAATTTGTCTTCTGTGGCCATCTCATATAAAGAGAGCCCTAGGGCATGGAGTCTTCTGCATCTGACTTCTTAGCATAATAGATTCGAGGTTCCCTCCATGTGAACCTTACACTCCTACCTACCCAGATCTAGATCTAGACATGAGATTGCCTGTTTCTCTGCATCCTTATGGTATTGTGTCTTAAAAAAAAAAATTACAGACATTCAAAAAAAATTATAGACCTTCAAATGGGTGTGTATTGGGACCTCCTTGCTGGTTTTAGTTGGCATTTATCTAATAACTAATGTCATTAGTCGAACATTTGAGCATGTAATTATTACCTAATTAGCCATTAAAATATTTTATTTCATGAAACGTCTACCCAAGTCTTGGCCCATTTTTTAAATTGGGCCCTTTGTCTTATTAAATTATAAGTGTTCTCGACATACTCTGGATACGAGACCTTCACAAAATGCAGTTTATAAATGTCTCCTCCCAGTCTAGGGCTTGTTTTTTCTTTTTTTTTTTTTTTTAATATGAAATTTATTGTCAAATTGGTTTCCATACAACACCCAGTGCTCATCCCAAAAGGTGCCCTCCTCAATACCCATCACCCACCCTCCCCTCCCTCCCACCCCCCATCAACTCTCAGTTTGTTCTCAATTTTTAAGAGTCTCTTATGTTTTGGCTCCCTCCTTCTCTAACCTCTTTTTTTTTTCTTCCCCTCCCCCATGGTATTCTGTTAAGTTTCTCAGGATCCACATAAGAGTGAAAACATATGGTATCTGTCTTTCTCTGTATGACTTATTTCACTTAGCGTAACACTCTCCACTTCCATCCACGTTGCTACAAAAGGCCAGATTTCATTCTTTCTCAGTCTAGGGCTTGTTTTTTCATTGTCTTAATGGTGCCCTTTGAAACAAAAGTTTTGAATTTTGATAAGGTAAAGTTGCTGATTTTTTTTTGTTTTTAATGGCTCATGTTTTTGGTAGTTTCTCTAAGAACTCTTTGCTGAAACCAAGGTCATAAAGATTTATTCTTTTGCTTTCTTCTGGAATTTTTATAGTTTTACTTCTTGTGTTTAAGACTTTGATCCATTGTGTGTTAATTTTTGTGTATGGCATGAGGTGCATGTTTGAGTTCATGGGGATAACACCGTTTGTTGACAAGATTGTCCTTGCCAAGATTGTCTTGGCACCTTTGTTGAAAATCAGTTCACCATGAATTTAATGGCTTATTTGAGGACTCTCAGTATCCTTCCATTGACTTACTTGCCCGTCTTTGCCCCAACGTCACACTCTCTTGATTCCTGTGGCTTCATAGTATGTTTTAAAATTGGGTAGGGTAAGTCCTCCAACTTTGTTCTTTTTCAAAATTGGTGCATTCTTGGTCCTTTGGATTTCCATACGAATTTTACAGGGTCAGTTTGTCACTTTCTATAAGAAACCTTGTCGAGATATTGACAAGGATTGCATGTAATCTGTAGATCAATTTGGGGAGAGTTGCCAACTTGACAATATGGAGTCCTCTAGCCCTTGAACATGAAATGTCTCCCCGTTTCTTTAGATCTTTTTTTTTTAAATGTTTTAGTTATTTTTGAGAGAGACAGAGCATGAGCAGGGGAGGGTCAGAGAGAGAGGGAGACAGAATCCGAAGCAAGTTCCAGGCTCTGAGCTGTCAGCACAGAGCCCGACGCGGGGCTCGAACTCACGGAGTGTGAGATCATGAGCTGAGTTGAAGTCAGACGCTTAACCGACAGAGCCACCCAGGGACCCTCTTTAGATCTTCTTTACTTGATCTCGGCAAGGTTTTCAGAGCACAAGTCTTACCCTTCCCTTGTTAAATTTGTTCCTAAATATTTTCTTATTAAAGATGCTATTGTGAACGGCCATTTGTTTATGATTCATTTTCACCACGTCTGGCTGTTACCTCCTTCTCTTGGTTGTTTTTTTCCTGGAAATGGCCTCGTTCTGATGCTGTGCAGAACCAGCAAATCTGGAGGGTGACGCTGGCACGTTTTGCCCGTGAGCTAGCTTTAGGAAGACCAAGGTTTCCTAAGACCTAGACACCAGCCGGTTGCAGCTCACAGTATAGTTGCCCCTGATAAATGTACAGTTCGCTCCAGGTAAACGACAAGGCTGTCCCGTCAGACAGGAGAGCCAGGAAGGTGGGATCCACAGGAAGCAGCACCTGGGTGTCCAGATGGACAGTCCATATCGCAGGCATCTTTGGGAGGCAGCAGGCCCCAGGCTCAGGCCAGAGGCTCAGGGAAGGAACAGCGAGCAGAGCTGCAGGCCGGGGACAGGAACCTCGGACAGGGAGGGGTTGGTGATCAACAGGGTGGCCGCTGAGGCACAGGCAGCTCTGGGCAGCAGGAGGAGGAGGCTGTTCCCACAAGAGCATTCATCCACGTGCATCGAGTGCCCACCACGTCCCCGGTGCTGAGCTTTGCCAAGCCTGCGGCTGGGCCAGAGACACTCGGCTTCTCTGGGGCAAAGTCATGAGCCCGCCTCACGGGTGGGGAGGCAATGGTCTCAGGGTGGGGAGACGAGGCAGCCAGAGGGAGGGCCCGAGAGGGCTCAGGTGGAGCTCGATTCCTGTCAGACCGACAATGGCAAACAACTATTGAGCGCCTACCGTATACTTTGCACAGTGTTAGGCTTTATCTCATTTCACTCTGTGAGGAAGACACTGTTATGGCCTTTATTTTACAGGTGGGGAAACTGAGGCTCTACAAGGTGACAGAAGCATCTGAAACCTCACTGCTCATAAGAGGCAGTGCTAGCATTCGAGATCAGTGTGTCTCCAGAGTTAGAGCTCTCAGCCACGCCCCTGTGCTTCCTTGTTGAAGGAGTGGCCCTGAGGGGGCAGTGGGGGACAGGGACAAACCGGAGGGAGGGGTTCCAGGGAGAGCCCACCCTTTCCGCAGCAGGAGTCCTGCCTCCTTCCCTGGGCAGCTGCCTCCTCGCCCAGCGGCCAGGCCGGTGTGGCCGTGTCCAGAGGTCCCGTTAGACTCACCACAGCAGCCACCCAGGAACCGTGGGGCCTCATCAGCGGGACTCCTCAAGGGCTTGGATAATGCTCCAGTGTCAAGCCAGGGTCACAAGATGCTCTTCAGCTCCACTCAGACCCTGCCCTCCCCTGAGTCCAGCCTCTGGTCCCTCACTCACCTGCTCTGGCCACACTGGTCCAATCCGTGTCCCGAAACACGCCCCCGTCTGCCTCCCCCAAGGCCCTCACGCATACTGGTCCCCCCCGTGTGGACGTCCCCTCCCCGGCCCCGTCCTCGGCCGCCCTCCCGGACACCTCCCCCTCCGACCCAAATCCCAGCGAGGGCCCTCGTTCTGAGTGCACGCCGCGTTCTTTAGTTTCCCTTTCATATGCACTGGGCTCCCCGCCTCCTCTCTCACTTCTCGCTCTACCCCTTGAACACGCACCCATCCTCCAGCCGTTCCAGGCTAGGTGCTCTTCCGTGAATAGGCCAAATGCTTCCAGCCTCTGGGCTACCGCACAGGCTGTTCCCCCTGCCTGGAGTGCCCCTCCCACCATCCCCTCCCGACAAAATCCTCCTCCCCCTTCTCAGTTCCATGTCACCTCTTCTGGGAAGCTTGCCGCCCTCCCCAGGCAATGCAGACAAGCCCTGCTCAGAGCTTCCCGGGCCCTGCATGTCCCCAGCCCCTCCCGGTGCCTCCCACTGTCCCTGTGTGGTCCTCACCCACCAGGCTTAGAGCTCCCGGGAGGCTGGGCCACAGCTTGTAAAGTGCTAAATAAATGGTCTTGGGCACCCGAACGGATGAACATATGAGTGCAGGTGTGGGGCCACAGAGGAGTGAGGGGGCCACCGCGGGACCTCCCGTCCTCCTGAAGCGTTGACATCAAAGGCCACCAAGCCTGCCGTCACAAGTAAGGGGTTTCTGGGACTGGCGATGGCAGGAAAAGGTCTTTCAGTCCATCCCTCTGCCTCTAGACAGGAAGACAGTGTCTTTCTCATTTTATAGATGAATCAGAGAGGTCATCCTCTCTGTTCAAAGTCACACAGTCAACACCTGCCAAGAGCCCAGATTTCCAGCAGCAACAACCATCATCAGCCACAGTAATTGGATCAGCCTGGCAGCAACAGGCATCGTGTGCTCAGCCTGTGCCCAGCCGTGTGCCGTGGGCGTCCCGAGTACCGTCTAGCTCGACCTTGCTGCGGACTGATGGGGTGTGGGCTCCTTCCTTCATTTTATTTATGTATATTTCCCTGTGCTTCCTTTCCTCCGTTCAAAAGCAACATAGACTCATTTTAAGATTTCAAACAATAGAGAAAACGAGAGCCCGCAAGCATCCCAGGGTCTGATACCCATTTTACAGACGAGGAAACGGAGGCTCCGGGTACTTTCTACACGACACAGCCTTTTCGTCTATGATCGTGCGGCTGGGCTCTCTGTTCGCCTGATGTGGCAGCAGCAGGTCAGCGACTCCTGGGGAAAGCAAGGCCCTGGGTGGGTGGGGGGGGGCGGGTTTCGGGCGGTTGGAAACAACGGGCTTACTTGCGGATATTTTTCTGGAGGTTAGCATCAGCAAACCCGTATTCAGCTGTGCCACACGCCGTGGGGCCTGCCTCCCCGCTCAGGGATGACAGAGAAGAGCCATAATCTTGATAAAATCTAAATAGCATTGTCTCGAGTTAACTGGAGGGGAGACTTTATACAGGGGCTTCCGAAGAGTCCATAAATCTGAGGCTGATGAATTACCTGGGCAGGTGCCTCGGCCATTGGCATCCTCGCCGAGGACCGGAGTGGAATAATTACTTCTCTGACGCCGGTGATCTGGAGCAAGCTGGACCATTTTTCTCTTTTATTACCGTTACATTTCAGGAAAGTGTCTGCTGAAGTCCCCCACCCAACCCCCCTTTTCTAAATGTTGGATTTATTTGACGACTCCACTAGGCTGGTTTCGAGGGCCGAGCGTGCCCTACGGCAAGGAGGACTCCGTCCTGGAGCCGCCCGCCCGACGGTTCTCCTGTGGGCGTGACGGGTGGTGGCTGGACAGCCAGCTGTTCGTAACCGTCATCCCCATCAGTGGTGCCGTACGTTTTCCTCCCCCTTCCCCTGCTCTGTGGATACCTGTGCCCAACTCAAGGGAGCGGGAGTGGGCTGAAGGGTTCCTCAGCCCTGGGGAATGTGGTCAGGGCAGCCAGGTACAAAGCTGAAATTTGAGGTTCGATTACTAAAGGAAGACGGGGAGAATCTACTGGCAGGGCGTGGGCAGATTCCCTGCCCCCCGGGAATGTAGGTGAGGGGGGTGTTTCTGGGAATCCGGGGGAGGGGGAAGGAGATGGGCCACCTGTCCTCTCCACCTTCCCTCCTTCTCCTCCATCGTCCTCCACCCTGACATGGATATGTGGTTCTCTCTCTCTCTTTTTAAAAAAATATTGATTTTTTTTTGAGAGAGAAAGAAAGAGAGGGAACACGAGCGGAGCAGGGACAGAAGGAGAAGGGGACAGAGGATCCGAAGCAGGCTCTGTGCTGACAGCATGGAGCCCGATGCAGGCCTCAAACCCACGAACCATGAGATCGTGACCTGAGTTGAAGCCAGGTGCTTAACCGACTGAGCCACCCAGATGCCCCTATATGCAGTTCTCTTATTGCCTTAATTTGGATCTCCCAAAGTGCTCTCTGGATCACCCGTTAGCTCTGGGATCCCTCAATCTAGTGAGACCAGCTGAACATTTAGATAATTAATGTTTACATATGGTGACTGCTGTTGAAATTCATTCATTCATTCATTCATTCATTCAATATTTATTGGGTGCTCACTCTGTGACAGACCCTGTGCTAGGTGTGTGGGATACAACAGAGAGAAGAATCGGGTATGGTTCCTCCCCCTTGGACCTTAGACTACACAGTGAGGGCAGACAATATAAAAAAGTCAATCCGTCTAATGCATGCACAATTACAGCTGTAGTGAGTGGTCAGGGAAGACTTTCCTGAGGAAGTGATACACTTTGTCTAGTAAGAGAGGAGAGGAAAGCATTCTAGGTGAAAGGAACAGCATGTGCAAAGGCCCTGGGGTTGAGCAGGTTAGCCTGACCGGGAGGCACGTGTGGCTGGAGCAGATAAAGGGAGGGGAGCGGGGTGCGGTACGGCTGGAGCAAGGTGGGGTCCAGGCCGGGGAGGGCCTTGTCGGCCGTGTTGAGAAGTTCTCTCCAGTCGGGGCTGCAGGAAGCCTTTGAAAGCATCTGAATCGAGGAATTTGGGGCTCACAGTTAGGCAGTCTCCCAGACCCGCCTCCCCTTCCAGAGAGAGCTGAGGCCTTTGGGATTCTTTTGCGGTCCTCAACCGACTTTGTTCCCTGGGGACCCACACCTCTGGATGGGACCACACCCCTGGGGGCCATACCTCTGGGCATGTTAGAGCCAGATTCACCACAGTTCATGGGGGAAGAAAGAATCCAGAGCAAAGCATTAGGGGCCGTTATGACCGCCCCCCCCCCCCCCCCCCGCCATCCTTGGTATCCGGATCAAGCACCAAACAGGCTCTCACCACTCACACCCTCTTTTGGCAGCTGCTGGGACCACGCGCACGGGGAGAGACAGTCCCCATCAGCTCTTGCTGACCTCCCTCTTGCCAACAACCGAGTGTAAAGGCTTCTCTGGATTAAACGTGGCCCTTCGAGCCTCCACACAAAAAGAGAAAGATCAATCCTCCCGGGGCGCCAAGAGCCAAAGCATTTTCTCTTTTGGCCAAACCACTCACCTCTGTTCCAGGAAGGCGGGGGTGGGCTCTCCCAGGAGCAGGCACACAGCCATCTCCTTCGCCTGTGTTCTGTGTTCCCGTGTGCTCTCCCGAGTGGGAGTGGGGTGGGCGTGGGGGGAAGGGGGGCTTGTGGCTGGTGAGGGGCTCAGGTAGGAGCCACCCGCTCACCTGTGCCACGGCCCGTGACCCACCCTCCACCTCTTGGGGCCCCCGTCCAGAAGCACCTGCCTCGGCTTCCACTTCCGCTTTGCTTTCGTTGGAGGGAGGAGAAGGGACTGGTCTCATGAGTGAATTCAACCGCCGTTGTCGTTCTGTAACCCCACGCCGCTGGATTAGGTTTGATTTTTTTCAGTGACGTTCCCTGATGCGGGGAACACTCGCGGGGTTCGGTGCCAGACAACCTGGGGCCGCTTCTGGGCTCTGCCCTCCCCCCCCCCCCACTCGCGGGGGCATCGTTGTCCCCTGGCTTCACCTCTCTAAAACATCTGCTTCCTCGCCTGTGCAGGGGGGGGGCACCCAGAACACACGTCCGGAGAGCCGCGAGAGGGGACAGCAGACGGGGCGGCGGAGAGGCGGGTGCTGCCTACCACACCAGGCGTTTCTATTTTCTCCCGGCTCCCGCCCTCTTTCACCGATAATCTCTTGCGACGATCACGTTACATTTCCGGCACATTATCAGGAGCCTCGTATCTGTGATGACGCTCGGGTTCCGAGTCAATGAAACCACACTCAAAATGGCTTGGGGAAGAATGACATTCATCACGGGACGTGATGAGAATCCAGGCAGGGGTGAGGACTGCGTGCGGTCGGTTCCGAAGCCCCAGGGCCATCCCAGGAGTTAAGGATTCAGAAAGGGACCCCGGCAAGGTGTCAGCTTGGATCCGAGGGAGGGGCGAGGGAGAAGGGGATGCCACCAGCTACTGCTTATTGAGCACTCGTGTGGCATGCTCTTGGGCAAACCCTCTGACTCTAGGAGCCTCAGTTTCCCTATACGCATAATCGGGTAGTAACAGCCCTACCTCGCAGGCGGTTCTGAGGCTCAGGGAGGCGATCCGAGGATCCTGCTGTTTGGGGCGTGGTAAGCGGTGAGCATTCTGTAAATGTCGCGTCTTGTTATTACCGGTGCTCCCGATGTGGGTGATGTCTGAGGACGCCTGGGTGGGTGATTCCGCTCGTTCTGCGTTGCTGCCTGTTGCAGAGCTGGGACTCTCAGGAAGAGCTTCCAGGAAGCAGGGCGATCTGATCAGGTGAGCTACCCAGCGCGAGGCAGCAGTCGTGCCCCTTCGAGGGATGTGGGAGGCATGGCCACGTGAGGCCCAGAGGGCCATGTTGTGGCTGGGACTTGGGCCCCCGTGGAAGGGGCCACCGGCCCGGTTGGGGGCGTTCCGGGCCTTGAACCCGTGATGGGAGCAAATAGCGAAGGTGAAGCTTGGGAGCCCACAGGAGGCATTAAAACAGGTTTTCCGGACACAGCCGGACTCCTTCCCCTCCCGGTGGTCGTGGCTCCTGACCTCGGGCCTTGGCACAGCCAGGGGGCCATTGCTGGTCATTGAGGCTCTGAGCCATGGGATCAAGTCTCTCTGTCTATACAGGCCTCGCTGCTACTCCACGGGCTGGGAGCCCGGGAGAGGCTGGTCCACTCTGGCCAGTGTCTTGCAAAGCAGCCCGCGCCGGTCCTGTTGAACCCTGGTGCTGCCTCTGTTAACCCCTCTGAGCCTCAGCCTCCTTCGCGGTAGAATGGGAGCTGGATCCACTCGTGTCCTTTTGCTGAGCCTTAAACGAGCCCACGCACGGAAGTGAGCCCGTCAGCGGCGTGTTCGAGGGCCGACGATACGCCAAGCGCGGAGTGAAACTCTGTGTGCCTAGCACTTAGTAAGCGCTCAGGAAATGTCACTTCTCTTTCACCTGCAAAGATTCAGCGGGGTCTGCGGCTCGAGAGGGGGCCGCGATTTGATGGGAAGGACCTGGGTTCAGGTCTTTGTTCCGAAAAGCACCAGCTGAGCGAGCTTGGGCGGAGGACGTAGCCTGTGCGAATGCAGAAGTTCATGATCTCACCTGCCCTTGAGATGCACTCAGAACCGTGCCTGCCCCTCAGGCCCCAAGACGTAGTCAGACGGAGTGGCGTTTAGGGTTTTAGGGCCCTGGTGCTTGGACCCAACTCCCCTGGGAAGTTTTTAAAAACTGCATGTAGGGCCCCCATCTCAGAGACGCTGACGCAGCAGCCGCGGGAGGGGCCCAGGAACCTGATCTTTAAAGAGCTCCCCAGGGGAGACTGGCGCAGGGGGTCGTGGGGCTGGAGCTTGGGAACCAGCACAACAGGGACACAGGGGTGCACGGAGTGGAGCCGCTGTCCTAACGGAACACGCAGGCTGGAGGGGAGATGCCCCCTTATCAGGACCTTCAGTGCGAGGCTGAACCGGGCACCAGCTTCGGAGCCGGGAGGTCTGAGTTTGAGCCCTGCCTCCTCACTCTCCTGCTGTGTGACATCCGCGGCCCTCCCCAGCCTCAGTTGCCTCATCCGCAGAATGGGGATGGTGCGGGTTTGCTGTGAGGGATCGATGAGTGACCCCGCGTGGAGAAATGGTGATCCCTGCTGAACCGTGAGTCTCCTGCCCTCCCCCATCGCCGACTTCACCACTGAACAACCCCACAGACTCGCCCTTTGTCCTGCGTAGGGGTCACCAGCTCCTGAGAGGCGGGAAGGGGCCGCCCTCCTCCCTGGGCCCTGAGTCACCGCCTGGAGGAAGGCTGCCTGGAGGGGGCGATGTCGGAGGAGAGCCCTGGGTGCTGTGGCCTCCCACAGAGGCGCAGGGCACCTGTAGCTAACACCAGGTAATTGCCACGTCACTACGTCTTGGTGCCCCTTCTTCCTCTGCCCTGGCACACAGCTGCCCCATGGCCCTTGGCCTTCTGCCCCGGGAGGGAGGTTGGGCGTGAGTGTGGCTGCTGGAGGCAGGTGAGGAAGGAGGCTCGCAGCCCTTGAGTGATGTCCCCAGGGTCACTTTGGCAAGTTGGTGTCGGCGGGGCTCCTGGCTCCTTCCAGGCTCCCCTCCTCTCCGGGCGGGCGGTGTCCCCGAACAGCTGGGACTCACAGCGACCGGCCACATCATTGCTGGCATCTTTCTACCCGGGAGCCCGGTGCTCCCTCCTCCCCACCGTTCCCAGTGAGCATCGGGGCTGCTTTCATTAGGGGACTTGCTTTTAGGAGTGACATAAGCATGTCTTGAAAGGAAATGCAGTTTTAGCTCCTTCCCTTTATGCCCACCGTAACACATCTCCATTTCAATGGAGCATCTTCTCTTTTTGTGCCTCGCATTTCGAAATCTGCAACATTCAAGACCAGCTGGAAATGCCGGGTTCTGAGCACCGCCCTCCCTCCGCCCTCCGAGCCTCCTGCCCCACTCCCCCCACCCTCACCCTGCCCTGGGTGCTGTCTCCTCCTCATGGTGGCCGCCCGTTCGGAAGAGGGACTTGAATGCGCTTCTCCGGCTCAACGCCTAGGCCCTTAACCACCTAGTCTACCCTCCTCCAGGCCCCGATGTGGCTGGTGAGGACGGTGAGATTGGCCGACGTGGTGCTACAACCCTTCTCCCCCCACCCCTGCTGGCGTCACCCTGGGACCACCCGCTCGGGGGAGCCAATGTGTTTCTCTTCAAACTCAGCCAGGATGAGCTGGCTTTCCCGCCACTCGTGATCAAAGAGCCCTGACCTGCCCGGTGCCAAGTCCACCTCTGCAGCTGAGCTGGTCCCTTCCTGCTCCTGGACTTGACCTTCCTCCCTACCCTAGCCCCTGCTACTGTTCCTAACTTGGTGCCTTTGTTTTTGAAGTTATCTTTCTGGAATGGCTCCCTTCCAAATTCTCCTTCTGCCCAAGGGCGCCAGCACCTGAAGGCAGAGCAGAGAAGAAGGAAGTGGACTTTGGAGCCCGAGAGGTGTGGTTTCATCCCTGCTCTTCTCACTTGCCAGGTGACCTTAGACTTGTTACCCGCCTGCCCCATTCAACCGACATTCACCCAATCCTGCGGGCTTCTTGAATGCACTGAGTGGCTGGTAGCTCACGAGAAGGGCCTGGTGCACAGTGGGTGCCTAATAATTGCTGGATGACACAATCCGTGCTGGGCTGACATAAGCCAGCTCTGCCCCCGGCACTTCACCTCCAGAGGGGCAGGTAAGATCCCTGGGGAAACCTTTTCCACCAGCCCCGCCCTGGGAGAGAGAAATAGAAAATTTCCTGATTCCAAAGAGTAAATGTCAGAGGCTTGGGAAGGATTCCGAGGTTCTGAAAATAAACCCGGCATAGAAGGGGGGGAGGAGGCAGGGATCGAGGGGGGAGGAGGGGGAGAGCCAGGCGGGGGATGGAGATGGGGTGCCAAAGGCTGGGAGAGAAGGAGAGACAGAGGCAGCAAAGCCCCATTCATTCCCTCGCGTAAAGTGTGGATGTCGGACTAGGGCAGGCGCTGTAAAAGGGTGGCCTGTAGGATGTATCCGGTTGGAAGGTGGGCTCTGTTTCTCCCTCAAAATGTCTTCTGGAAAAGAGTGTAAACATTGGAATATCACACATAAAACTTTGATTTCCTGTCCTCCTGAAAAATCAAGAGGTCTGGCCGCGTCGGCTGTGGCCTGGACCCTCGGCTGGAGCCAGGCACCTTCCGCCCCCAGATGGGACTCCGGCTCTCAGCTTACGCTCTGTCTTCACTCCTCCCCACGGTCCCTCAGCTCTGAGGCCGAGGCCATGTCCCCTGCTGTGTTCCTGTCCGCTGAACAAGTCACGCCCCGACTTCGGGAAGGTTCCAGGTGGTGACCCCGGGCCGGAGGATCAGCCTTGCGATTCTCTGATTGTCTCAGCTTCGACGTCGTGTCCTTCCAGGAGGCCTTCCTTAACCACCCGAGACCATTCACCCCCGTCACTTTGCCAGGAAGTGGCACGGGCTGGCCGTCCCTGGGTCGGGCGTCGCTGTGGCCACTGGAGGATCCCCGAGCTGCTCGGCACCGGAGAGGGATTGGCTCCCAGTGAAAGGCCAGCCGCGCAGCATGGAACACGGGATGCTGCCCCCCGCCTCTTTACAAGCGCTGGTCGGGACGGACCCTTCTGACAGGGAGGAGCGGGAGAACTGACGGGCCATTCCAGATCTGCCTCTTCTTCCCTCCCCGTCCGCTGTGTCCCAGGACAGCTGTCAGGGGCCACTGGTATGGGGGGGGGGGGCATCTGGGTAAGGTCCTGCTGCTCCCAAATGAGCAGAAGCTCAGGGAGAGGCAAGTGGCAAGGGGAGGGGGCTGTTACCCCGGGTGGAGTTGAAAAATGACTCTGTCACTGCCATGCAGTCACCGAGCCCATACTGTCCCCTTTGTAGGTATTAAAATGAGCAAAATGCCCTCAGTCTCCTTCACGTGGCTTTTAAACATAACCCAGGAAAGGTCCAGAACACAGGAGGTCCTTCGTCACCACAGCAGCTGAGGAAGAGGGGTCAGGAGGCCTGGTTCCGGTTGTGTCCCAAGTGGCACTTTTTCCGTCTTTCTGTCTCTTTTGGATTAGCCCCGTTTCCCAAGGAGGGACTGAGGCTCCGAGAAGCTCAGAGACCCCATCATACGGTAAGGCCGGGAGGCGGCGGGGCTGGGATTGGAACCAGGTCTGCCCGACTCCCAAGGCCTTGCGATCACAACACAGTAGGGTCCCCCGTGTGACTGGGGCAAGACCCAGATATGAGACAGCAAGAAGAAAAAGTGGGGGAGAAGGAAGAAAGTAGAGAAGTGAGAGGGAGAGAAAAAGAGACATCTCGTCCCCAAACTGCAGGGGCACCTTGAGAGACCCCTTCTCCTTTTTGAGCCTCAGTTTCCCCTCTGAAAAACGGGGGGAAGGAAGGTGGACCAGATGGCTGTAAGGGCTGCTGCCTTTAGACCCAGGTCCGGTCTGCCTCTTGGAGGGGCAGCGTCCAGGCTTCCCTGATGGGAGTGGAGTTAGGAACCTTCTAGAAGAGGCCACCTGGGGGGTCTGCCCCTGTAATAGGTGAAATGGGGCCTGGGGCACATGGGGCAGCTTCTAAGGAGGACGGGCACAGAGGAGCCTCTGGTGACACACCCTAGCCACAGAGGAGGGGACAGCGGGCGTTCCTGTCTCACAGGCCTGCGACTCACCCGGACGTCGTCGTCTGTCACCCAGTCGAGCACCTGAGAAGCAGCAGCAGCGGAGAGGATTCCCACGGGTTCCTCCCTCCAGGCGCTGTGACAAAGGAGTGAGGTGTCTGCGCATTCTTGAGGGGGCAGAAGACGACCTGCCCTCTCCAGGGACGAGGGGCCGACTGAGTGGAGTGTGGGCAAGGCGATGCCTTCGAGGCTCCAGGGAATCTCAACGCTGGACCTCTCTGGGTCCCCCTTGTAGTCCTGGCCGGTGTCCGGGGCCCACGGGGCAGCACCCGGCAGCCCTTCCTGAGCATCCCTGCTTCCCCCTGTCCCTCCAACCTGGCCCTACATGACCTCGCCCCTCACCACCCCTGCTCCCTTCTCCAGATTCCCCAGTGACAGTGGGAATTCTGGTTCCCTGTGTGGCCCAGGAGCAGAAAGCCCTCCTCGCTCCCAGCTGGTCCCCACTCCCCCCAGTGAAGACCAACACTCGCCCGGGTCCCTGGGATCTGGGTCCTGGGAGGGGTGGGGACCCAACCCGGCTTCTGCCCTCAGAGGCCTGGGGACACAGCTGGGCGTTGGGAGCCAGCAGAGGCTGGCCGGGCCGGGAGTCTGCCAGAGGCTCCCTCCACACCTGGGGCGCAGGCTGCCGGCTCCAGACGGCTGGGGACACAAGGCGCTGGGAGGACTGACTGCTGGTGTCATCCATCCACGTGTCAGTTACGTCCTGAGGATGCTCAGGATGGTCCCCAGCCAGAGCTCAGACATGGTGGCCCTGGAGGGGCCGGGGAAGCAGAGGGGAAACTCGGGCACATGCGTGGCCCACACCAGGGGTTTTGCCTGAGATATTCCATTTAGGGTTGCATTAGGCCGGTTCTTTTCTGCAAGCCATGGCCCATCTCTGTGCCTCAGTATCCCCCTCTGTGAAATGGGTGTGGGCTTGGAGGGCGGTTCTCCCAGGTCCTTCCCAATCTATGGTTCCCCTGAGCCTCAGTTTCCCCTTCTGTGAAAGGGGGTGGTAAGGACGCAGCGGGGAGGTGGCTGGGAGGGGCCGGGTCTGGGCTGTGCACCTGCACGGCACGGAGCGGGGGGTCGGTGCTGCTCTGATGGGTGGGAGGCGGGTGACATCTGGACATCTGAGCCACTGGCCTGTCCGGCCCGGCTCTGCCGTCTCCGCCCCCTGACATTTGCTGCCATTTCCGGGTGGTCACTGAGCTGTCGGGGGTCTAAGCTTCCAACAGTGTCTCACCCTTTTGGCCACACAGCCCACAGGGCCCGAGTGGTTTGTCCGAAAGGCAGGGGCCTCCTGTCCTCCGGCTGCTCAGAGCCCCTCGGAGGCCCCGCTGCCCCTAAAGCAAAGACCCCACCTGCGTGTGTGCAAGGCCCTGGGAGCCCAGCTCCTGCCCTGCCTCCTGCAGCCTCTCCCACACTGACCCCAGCGTGGAAACTGAGGCTCAGAGAGGCCACGGGACTCTCCCAGGCCTCCCATCTGGAGATGGCCAAGCCGGATTCAAACCTAGGCCTGTCAGCCCCTGCACCGGGCGCCCCCCGACAGGCCACCCAGGAACGGGCGGTGTGCGCCCACCGGTGGGCCTCGTCACAGCCGGCGAAGATGCTTCTTGCCCTCCTCCGTGTCTCATGGTCCCGCACGGCTCAGCGGTAAAATCCTGCCCGGCCCGGGGTGCCCACGGACCTCTGGTCCAGGCCTTGGCTGTGCTCCCTCGGCCTCCACCCGGGGCCCTCCTCGTAGGCTCGGGCTCACCCCGTCTGCTTTTCCCCAACTTCTCCACATCCTTCACATAGAAAGGAGCCTGCAGGGGCACAAGGGGCTCTGACATGTGGCCGCCGTGTTCGCTGAGGATTTGCAACCAGGGCGCTTTGTCCCCTGCCTGAGGCCCGTGTGGATGCTCCCAGGCTCCTGACTTAAGAGCTGCTGGGGCTGGTTTTGGAGCAGCCGTGGACAGTGCAGCTGATGTGTGTCTCTTGCCCATAGTAGGGTCTTTAGAAACGTCTAGACTCGGGCACCAAGAGGTCAGTGAAGAGGTCTCAGGTTATGTGTCTCTTTTGACTTTAGCAGGGTCTTTAGAAGCGCTACGTGCTGGCGTGCAGGTGCCCTTGAACATCGGCGTCTGAGAACCGAGGGCTGGCAGGCCTTGCTGGTGTAGACGGCCCTGAGGGCCTGGTTCAGCCAGAAGGGGGCAGGTTTGCAGGGGGAGCTGGGGTCCAGAGGAGAAAGTCTGGCCCTGCTCTCGGTGTATGGGCGTGAGGCTCCGGAACGATTACAGGTGGAGTTTATTGTTGGGGCAAAGTGGCCACCCTCTCCCGGATGGGGAGGTCGGGTCGGCTCTGCGGGGGCCGCCTCTGGGCTAAGTCCCAGAGGGTGAGCAGATTCGCCAGAGAAGAGGGGACCCCGAGCCCTAGGGGCCCAGCCTGCAGAGGCCCGGGTGCAGGGGAAGGCTGTGCGGTCAGGGGAGGAGGAAACAGCATCTGCTCGGGGCTGCGGGAGTCAGAGCAGGAGGCGCCTGGAGCGCCAGGTGGAGGTTCGCCCGTCATCCTCCTGGCCACAGGGACTCAGCATTTCCTGTTTCCGCAGACGCAAGTGCCCAGGGGAGGGTACTTGAGCGCAGGGGAAGCAGGGAGGGGGACTGACAGCGAAGAGACCCGTTAAGGGGCCTGCTTGTGGGTTCCAGTGCATTCGAGAGCAGGGTGGCTGTGGTGGAGACGGCAGGAAGTGGGAGGACATAGGGTTCTCTCCCTGCACAGACCGCACCGGAGCCCTGCAGAGAGTGGGTGAATGGTAGGATGGGTTTTGCAGGGTGAATAAGAGTTCTCCAGGGAGAGGAAAAGCACTGAGGCACCTGCGTGGACAGAGCCACTAAGGACAGGGCAGGTCTGGGAAACGGTGCACACACCCTGTGCCTGGGGCGTAGTTGGCATTGAGAATTTGGGCCCGGGAGAGGGCGTATTCGTTTTTCTGTTGTTGCTGTAACGAATGGCCACAAACTCAGCAGCTCAAAACTACACACTTGACTATCTTATAGTCCCTCGGGTGGTAGGTCGGATGCCGTCCCCAGAAGGCTACAATAAAGAAATGGCAGGGTGACATCTCATTGCTGGAGGTTCTAGGAGAGGATCTGTTTCCTGGCTCACTGGGGGGGTTGGCAGAATTCAGTTCCTGGTGATTATTGGACCGAGGTCCCCGTTTCCTGGCTGGCTGCCAGCTGAGGGTGTCCCCAGCTTCTGCAGCCCCCACGCCCTTGAGTCCTGTGCCCCTTCCTCTGCGAATCCGGCCACAGTGTGTGGGTTCTTGTTTGCGGTTTGAACCTCTCCTTCTTCCTTCTTGTCTCTCTGCTGCTTTTTTCCACTTTTACCGTTATGCGATTGGATGGGGCCCTCCCGCTGTAATTAGAGATGCTCTCCCATCTCAAGGGCCATAACCCTCATCACCTCTGCAAAGTCCCCTTCGCCACGGACCATGACATGCTCGTAGGCGCCAGGGGGTGGCGTGGGGACATCGCTGGGGTGGGGCACAATTCCTCTTACCACGGAGAGGGGAGGGGAAAAAAGAGTGACATTTGTTATGCAAGTGCCATGGACCAAGCAAGTTGTTTCGGAGGTCATCTTATTTTGTCCTCTCGCCTGGCCTGCATTATTTTACATTTTACAGACCAGGAAACTGAGGGTCAGAGAGACCCGTGAAGGCCGTGCGGTGAGGAGGGGGGAGGGGAAGGATGTGAGCCCACATCTGCAGACTCAAAGCTCGCGCCCCGTCTATGGAACCTCAGCATCATCTCCTACACGGCAGGGAGGATGGGTCTGGCCCCCCCTCCGCCCCCCGTGAGAGGCTCAGTGCCCTCTCTTCTTCTTTTCTTTTTTCTGTTGTTAAAAAAAATTTTTTTAAATGTTTATTTTAGTTTTGAGAGACAGAGCCCGAGTGGGGGAGGGGCAGAGAGAGAGAGGGAGACACAGAATCCGAAGCAGGCTCCAGGCTCTGAGCCATCAGCACAGAGCCCGATGCGGGGCTCGAACCCACCAACTGCAAGATCATGACCTGAGCTGAAGTCCGAGGCTTAGCTGACTGAGCCACCAGGCGCCCCTCAGTGCCTGCTCTTCGGATACCCCGTGAGCCTAGGACACGCCTGCCCCCTGCTGGAGAAGGCTGGTGGGTGGCTCCTTCCTTAGGCTGCAGGCAACGCCGGGGATGCTGGGCAAGCAGGTAACCGCTCAGACAGACGCTGTCACACCTGGCTGATCGATGCCACCGGGCAGAGTGGCCCTGATCTGCCATCAAATGAATCGGACAGGTCCAGCTGAACAGAGGGGGTTTGATCTCAGCAGATATTTGCGGAGCGGGCGCAGGGCTAGGCTTTGGGTGGTTTGTGGGTGGATTCAGACCAGGAGGTAAAAGCGCCAATCTGCGTCAGACGCGGTCGAGTTGCAGTAAATTATATGCTTTTTCGCCTTGTTCCAGACCACATTCTCTCTCTCTAGGTCAGGTCAGAACCTGTCCAGCTCTCCTCGAGAAGCGGCCAAGCTTTTGCCCTTAGAGTAAAAGCTGTTTGTGATGTTCTGTGAAAGATGCAACGTTTGGCACGTGTACGAGACGTCGTAGGCTCCGGCTTCTATTCTTTGTGCACAGTTGGAAGAGCGAAGGCATCTGAAACTCACTTTCCAGGGTCGGGCTCATGGTTTCCCACTGGGTTTAGCGGGTGCCTGTGGGGCCCGGCGCTGCCTGGGGGGCCCGGAGGCTTCTTCTCCTGCTTCTGCCTCTGCACTTGATGTGCTGATAACGCGGTTTTAGCGCATTTATAAACATTTGGGTATCTTCTTCGGTCATTTATTTTTCAGTTATTTTTCGGGGAAAATAAATTGTTTTTACGCTCTAATAAAATCGCTGTTCCGCAGCCTTGGACGTGCCGGTGGATGAGAGCAGGGCCGGCAGAGTTTCCCCCGCCCCCCCGGCACTGAGCAACAGGGCCACCCGGTTTCAGTCCCGGATGGGCCGGACCCTTGCTGTGCTGCCTTGGGAAAGTTGCTTTCCCTCCCTGGGCCTCAGAAGCTCCCACATCATCTCTGATATTTATAGTCTGAATGTTCCAGGAGGCACAGTTTTTTGTTTGTTGGTTGGTTGGTTGGTTTTTGGTGTTTTTTTTGTTTTTATTTTTTTAGTGTAGACAATCTTTATTGGCAGGTGTTCAGAGTGCAAAATGGTGACAAATCCAGAGGGATGGGAAAGGAGGCGGGGCATGGTTCCCCTCCCTCCAAGTGGGGACCCCATAACCAGGCCAGTGGGGTGAGAGCGTTTGATGGTGGCCACTCTGGGCCCCGCCCCCTTCGGACAGCACGCTCCCAGGTAGGAAGGAAGGAACTAGGAGACTTTATGAAATCAGTAGGCACCTGCTATGTGCCAAGCGTAGAGCTCTATCCCAGGGAAGCGGATCTGTACCTTGACCTCAAAGAGTACATCTTCCGGAGCGAGGAGATTCACTTGGGTAATGAGCAGAGTCACTGTACTACACAGAACGGAAGCTCCGTGTGGGTGGGGAATTCTGTCCGTTTCCTTCACGTTCTTTCTCCGCTGCCTGCATTGCTGATCTCAGCACCCGCATCCCTCTTGGAAACGGGGGCACATCAGGCTGAGCACTGTCTTTGCTTCGGGTGCCACTGACACTCCCGGACACACCTGCTTTGCTTCCCGCCCCCAGCCAGCGGCTGAGACCATGCCCATTGAAGCCTTCTGGGCGCCTTGAATCCCGTAACCGATATGCCGGGGGTGGGGGTGGGAGGAGAGGGGTCAGGGGCAGAACTAGTTATGTATGTGGCTCACAGCACCCGGAAAGACCCCGCCTGGTTCAATCAATACACCTGCAACACCGTGACTCCCGCCTCAAATCAATAATGCTTACACAGTCAGGTGGGAGGGCTGTGACTTATTTTGCCTTCCCCTGCGCCCTTTCTGGAATAACCAACCGTCTCTCTTGCAAATGAATGCCTCACCCCCTACGGGTCCCTCAGGCCCTGATGGTGGCGGGGGTTGGGGGGGGGGTGGGCTGGGTCGCGGCTGGCAGGTTCTAGAGCTCCACACCTGGAACCAGTCCTGACCAAGATGCTTCTCCTATCACTCCTCCCTCCATAGCCCTGGGACATGGGGCGTCAGGGGGGTTGAGTTCCTCACCCAACTGTGAGCCTAGGACTAACCAATTAGAGATCGTAACAGCAGTACCTGTGAACTTGGAGAACAAACTTTTGGTGGCGGAGAGGAGGGGATGGGGGGGATGGGCAAAATGGGTGAAGGGGCGAGAGAGGCAGACCTCCAGTTACGGAATGGGGAAGCCTTGGGGATCAAAGACACGGCACGAGGAATCCTGTCAGCGATGCCGTAATAGTGTTGAATGGGGGCAGGCGGTAGGTCTACTTGTGGTGAGCACAGTATAACGTTTCACGTCCGATCGCTAAGTTGTACACCTGAAGCTAATGTCACATTGTGTGTCGCCCACGCTCAAATAAAAACAAATAATAATAATTACAAACATGGCAGCAGGGGCACCTGGGTGGCTTAGTCGGTTGACTTCGGCTCAGGTCACGATCTCACCGTTCGTGGGTTCGAGCCCCGCGTCGGGCTCTGTGCTGACGGCTCGGAGCCCGGAGCCTGCTTCGGATTCTGTGTCTCCCTCTCTCTCTGCCCCTTCCCCCGCTCGCACTCTGTCTCTCTCTCTCAAAATAAAGAAAACAGTAAAAGAAAATTAAAAAAAAAAAAAAATAGCAGCAAACATTTCCGGAGCTCTTCCAGTGACTGGGAGGTGGGCTTGGAGAGGAGGGGCTCTGAGGAGGTTCCTGGAGGACCAGTGAGAGCTAACCGGCAAGAAGAGAGGGGCTGCAGGGGTGAAGGCAGGGGTGCAGGCAGGGGAGGGAAGTGCGGGGCCTCCCAGTGGCTGGAGGACAAAGGGCTGGCTCAGAGAGGAGGCAGGGCCCGATGCTGCCAGGCTGGGGAGCTTGGGCATGGCAGTCAGAGAAGCCACGGAGGACTTCAGAAAGTTCCTCCACGCCGTAGGCTCAATCCCGGCCCCATCCACCCCTTTTGTGCTAACTCTTCTCCCGGAGCCCATAGAATATGTTCGCGTGTCTCTCCTGTGACCGCCAGGCAGACAGCTAGCTGTGGACGGCCTCGCTCCCACCCACTGAATCTCCAAGTTCCCGGTGGGACAAGCCAGGGCGACCCTTCCCCACCCTCCTCCTGCCCTGCGGGCACACTCTAGCTCATCAATCAAAATGGGTCCAGTTCACTGTCTAATACGTTCCAAAACCTGTCTGCAGTTTTAGAAAGCTGGTGTCTGTGCTCCTGCCCCACGTCTAGCGCCTGGTAGAGACGCTTATCTGGCCTTCAGACACGCCCACGATCAAGGCTCTGATGTGAGCCCCGTTTCGGAGGGGAGCGAAGGGCGGAGGGGTTGGCCCAGAGCGACGTGGGGAGACAGGGGCAGAGCCGGGCCTTGCACCCCGGCCTGGCACGTGCTCCTATATCTGCACTCGAACAGGCGCCTCTCTGGCGTCTTGTCATTCTCTGCGCTTTTTCCCATGTTAAACTGTGGCGATGTGTAAGCGAGAAAACAAAATGACTTGAAAAAGTCGGACTGTCTCTGGTCCTGCCTCCCTGAGCCCAGGGCCTCCCTGAGGCATCTGACTCAGGCTCGTTGGGCCCTTAGCTGTGCTGGCCCTACGCAAAGCCCCCTACCACCCGCTCCCTGAGTCCTCCTAGAAACCCCTGAGCTGGGTGTAGTTATCTCCATTTTCCAGCTGAGGACAACGCAGCTCAGAGAGGCAAAGGGACTTGTCTAACGTCACACAGCTAGGCGCTGCCGGGCCAAGAGGACCTATTCCAGAGCCCCTGTTCTGAACTCCCGGGCAGGTGACGTTCTCAGAGCCTGGCTTTCATGGAGGGGAGGTGAAGGAGGGAGAACAAACTTATGTTGGAGTTTGGTGGTTGGAAACCAGCGACCCAAAGCTCCGTGTCACTTTCTGGCTGTTTTGAGGGCAGGTGGTCTGAGCCCCTGTGGGTGGTGCAGCCTGCGTGACTGTTCTTGCCTGGATTTTTCCGGCCTCCACGGTTTGACTCGCCAAGACCACGTGCCTTGGGTCACTTAGCGCTGTCTTCACCGGGGCTCTGGTGGGCTGCAGAGCGGAGCAGGGGACTTATGTGCTCCTGTCCCTTCTCCTCAATGGCTACACCTGTCATCACTGCCGCCCTGTCTCTGGCCCTGTCGGAGCAGCATCAGTGGGCCAGCTCGTGCACTGTGCTTAATTCAATAGCCACTCACGGAGGACAGCTGGGTTGATGCCTTGTCCGTGCTGAGCACTGTATCAGTCAGCCCAGGCAAGGCTCTGCTCTGTAACAAACAGCCCCGAATCACAGTGCCTTAAACAACCCCCCCACAAAAATATATTTATTGCTTATTAATCCTACATGTCTTTTGTGGGTTGGGTGGGCGTGGCTCTGCTCACTGGGGCCACCCACGGACCCGGGGTGACAAAGTAGCTACTATGCCGGAGGTGAAGACGGCTCCGAGGGGGTTTTGTACCGGATACTAAATGCTCAGCAAGGAAGTGACACACGTCACTTCTGCTCACACAACTCACTGAGCGGAACTAGTCGCCTGGTCCCACTGAGCCACGGGGCACAAAGCTGAGTCCCACCACGGGCCTGTAAGGGGGAGATGTGAAAATGTTTGGCAAAATGTATGACTACCCCAGGCGCCCTGGGGGCCGGAAGGGTAATGACTCGGCCTCATTTCCCTCTTCACATCCCCTCCCACCCTGCCTGCACCCAGGGGGCGTAACGTTTCAACAAGGTCACTCTGTTAATTTTCTTCCTATTCAATCCCGGTGGACTTGAGGACGTGACTATCTCAAGAGACCGAGGGTCAGCAATTAAATGAACTGACAGTGATCGCAGAACTTGGAGGCCACTGGGCTGGGACGGGCAACCAGGTTCGCCTGGCCCAAAGCCCAGTCCTCTTCTCCCAGAACCGTGGTGCCCTCAGAAGGATCAGCAAAGCCATAGGGAGGCCAGGGCGAGATGCTGAGGCAGGGACAGTCAGTGCGGTGGGTGAGGGTGAGCCCCAGAACTGGGGAGGGGCCCCGTCTCAACAGGTGGACGGACTCCCAGAAACCAGACAGAGGGAAGGGCCCGCCGGTGCCCCACGGAGGTGGGAAGACCCAGGGGACTGAGAAGCTGTGAGCAGTTGACCTGGGCATGCAGATGTGGGAGGAAGAGGAGGAGAAGCTCACGTGGCCGGGGTGAGTCCAGACGCGTGGATTCCGGCATCAGACAGACTTGGGCTTGGCACCCGGACCTGCCGCTTCCCAGCGGATTTGGAACACGTTCAACACCTTCCTCAGGAGCTTAAGGGAAACCACGCCTCCTAAGGTGGTTACGAAGTTAGGTAAGGGCAGTACACGGCGCCGTGTGTGATGTTGAGGGTGTTTAGTAAAAGACATCAGCAAAGGCCTCAGATGGCGAGGGGTCCCTTTGTGCAGGCCCCCTGCCAACCATTTTGCACCAACTCAGTCATTAAATCCTCAGAACCACCCCCTGATGAGGGACCATCGGGTGGTACCCGTGGATGAGGTACCCATTTTACAGATAAGGACAATGGAGGCCAGAGAGGCTGACGCCCCACACGTGGGCCTTTGCTTTTCCTTAGGAGCCTCAGAGCTTGACAACGAAGCTCTGGGTTAAAGGAGCATGAATAGACTCTGACACCCTCCACCTCCCCCGACCCCTTTGATCGGCCAACCCCCGCCCCCCCCCCCCCCCCCAGTCTGCTTTTGAAAAGCTCCATTTCCCCAGACAGGGAACCACTTCATGACCGAAGGCCCTTCTCCACAAGGGCTGAACACGGAGACCCAGGAAACTCCCTCGGTTGGAGCATCGCTTTGGAGATCGATGCGCTGTGATTGCGAACCCCGCCTCTGCGGGCAGCTAATTGTAGCCGGACCCTTCCAGGCTTCTTACCAGGCTCACCCACCCCCGTGGCCCCGTACAGCGGTTCTGAGAGCATCACTGATCTCTTGACGACAGTGTCCTCGTGAAATACACATCTGCTGCTACTCGGAGAGCCGTCTGCCATGGAGGCACAGAAGAAATGCTACCGGGGGGGACAATAACCATAATTTCATTGGAAAGCCCACCTTCTTGCACGGTTTCCCTCCCGCCTCTTTCCCTCCTGCCTCTTTCCCGCTTTGATCGTGGCCTCACAGCTCAAACCCGGGTAACTCGGTGCCTTACACTCTATGTCCCCGAGCAATGGGGTAAAGCCATCAACAGGGTGTTGAAGATATCTCCAATTGCGGGCAAGTTCCCTGGGGTGAGGGCCCTTGGCAACCGGCAGTGAGTTAGCACCTATTTATTTGCATGAGGCAGAGGGTTCCCCGAGGTCTGCAGGCCCTAGAAAAAAAATCCAACAACACTGTCCTTACAGAGGCGGACAGAATAAGTAAAGGGTTGGGAGCCTGGGTGGCTCAGCTGGTTGAGCAGTTGAGTGGTTGAGCGTCCGACTTCGGCTCAGGTCATGGCTTCACGGTTCGTGGGTTCGAGCCACGTGTCGGGCTCGGCACTGAGTGTGGAGCCTGCTTGGGCTTCTCTCTCTTCCCCTCGCTCTCTGCCCCTCCCTGCTCATGCTCTTTCTCAAAAATAAACAGGAAAAAGAAAAGTATTCATTGTTTGCCATTCAGTGTAACTGACAGTCCCTCATGTCTATTTGCCAAGTCTGACAACCCAATCCTTGAGCCACTTGAGAGGAGACACCTCAGAAAAATATCTTTGGTCTCCAGAGTGCCAGGCTTGGCATTTCAAATCTGTCCTTGGTCAAAGCCTGCAGCCTCACCGCCCGCCCCTACCTTTCTTTCCATGTCCCTCCCTCCCTCCGGCTCTACGGAGCTCTTTCCTGCTTCCTTGCACACGTCCTGCTTTGCACACCTCCGTGCCATCACCTACGTCGGCCCCCTACCCAGACTGCCTTTGCCACCCTGTCCTCACGCTCAGCTTTGCCTCTAGGCTGGGACTGCAGAATCAGCTCTCAAAAGTTGTCCGGCTGCAAAGTCGCCCCGTGCAGGTGACTTGAATCCCGGAAAGAGCGGAGCAGACCCCCTCGTGTAGGTTCCCTGTGATGTGGGGGTTCAAGGACAGGAGTGTCGGCAGAGTCATCCCAAGCTGAGGCTTGAGGGGCTCCCGCCTTCTTTCCAGGGCGCTCCTCTCTTGTCCTTTGCAGAAGATCAGAGCCTTTCCCTGGCAACTGGCCTCCAGCCAGTGAATGTAGGAAGCAGGCTTCTGGAAGGCAGGCCTCGGCAGGGGCTTTGGTGGATGCAAGACTTCTCCCGGTGTGGGGAGCTCCCAGGCGCCCCTGAGGAGCGGGAAGGGGAGCAGGAGGGCAGGGGCCTGGAGGGCGAAGGGGCAGGGGTGAGGTTGCCTCATGGGTCTGTTTACTTCCATTCGCTCCAGGTTACCTTTCAATGGAATAAAATAATCCGCTCATCCCCTTTATTTCCATTCAGTGCTTCTAGAAAAGGCTTACTTGACACTTTAGGAAGAGGAAAAAAAGACAGGCGAGAGGCATCATTTTCAGTAGAAACCGCAGGACGGAGAAATCTCAGTGAATTCAGCATTTGGTGCCTCTTCACGTCTGTGTGAATGCGATCAGGTGAGGCGAGAAGCTAGGTCCAAAGCCTGGCTCTCCAGCAGGCAGGTGGGCCAGGATCTACCCTGTGACCCCCCTGCCCCCCTCCACAAGGACCCTGTGCAGGAGAGGAGGCTGCTGTGGGGGAGGCTGTGGCCTCCTCACACATTCAAATGACTCAGGAAAACTTGTCCACGAGGTAAAGATAAAACCCCGCTCCTGGCTCACGATATATTCTGCGCCACGTGGGGCTACCTTGTTTCTTACCCGTTATAAACATTTATTGGAAAGCGCCACGGGTGAGGTTAGGGCTTGGGGAAATGGAAATCGTTGAAACATTCATTCATTGATGTGTTGAACACATGGTTATGGAGCCCCAGCTGTGCACCGATCACTGCTCTGGGCGCTGGGAATTCGACTTTGAGAAAGACAGACAGGGGTTCCTCCCTGCAGGAGTTGACATTCTGGAGGGGGAGTAGATTGATTTCAGGCCATGCCAAAGACTATGAAGAATGTAAAACTGTGCTAGGCTGGGCGGATGCTGTGGCGCAGGAGGAGGGAACCGCTGATAGGATGATCAGGGAGGGCTTCCTGGAAGAGAGGATATTTAAGGCTTCGAAGGGCTCAGCCCTGTTGTTAGCACACGGGAGTTGCTTCGTAATTGTTCCCTATTTCTGACAGCTCATCCGGGCACAGGGCACATGAGCAGGATGAGAGAGATGAGTCAGAGGATCTTCAGGTCCTGTCCAGACTCACGGATTTGTGAGTAAGAGGCTTGAAAACGATTTGCTCATTTTAGCGGGGAAATACTCTCGCTTCCAGTCCCGCTTTTATTATTAATTGATTTAGCGAAACATTTTTCCCCTAGCTAATGCAGATGTGCCCAGAATTATGACCAGTTTGTGTCAGCGAGATGTTCTCGTACTTCCAGAGCTAGGTCGAAATTTCTACATAAAGATGCAACGTAAATTCAAGGCTCAGAACGCCTATCTAGAATTTTGGGGAGTATCTGACAGCATTCTAATGTTAGCCAAATTGTTTAAAAAAATGTTTTTTAACGTTTATCTATTTTTGACAGACAGAGAGAGACAGAGCATGAGCTGGGGAGGGGCAGAGAGAGAGGGAGACACAGAATCTGAAGCAGGATCCAGGCTCTGAGCTGTCAGCACAGAGCCTGACGCGGGGCTCAAACTCACAGACTGCGAGATCATGACCTGAGCTGAAGTCCGACGCTCAACCGACTGAGCCACCCAGGCGCCCCTAATGTTAGCCAAATGGTAAATTCAGCAGATTTACTCTTTTATACACTTGTTAACTTCTCTTGTCCCAGCCCCCTGCCCTGTGCTTCTCAGTTTCCCAGGGCCCTCCCTGCTGGCTGTCCAGGGACCCAACGTTGGCCCTGTGTTTCCCAAGGCTGGTCTTCTCCATGACTCACAGGATGGAACAGGTTACACGTCAGGGAGCCCAGCCCTCCATTTCACAAATGAAGAAACTGAGGTCAGAGAGGGGAAGGGACTTCTCCACAATGCCTATGAGGAATCTCATCTGGGACAGGGAGATCTCCCCGGGACCCTTGAACCAGCACCTGGTTCCAGCACATGGAGAGTAGCCACCCTTTCCAGACCAGTTCTGCCAATGACTTCAACTGGTTCATTCGCTGATTCATTTGAAAGACAACCACTGATGGCTACCATGTGCCTGGTGATGTTCGAGGCAGTAGGGAAATAGGGCAGCATAAGATTAAATGTCTGTTCTCCAGCAGGGGTGGGGGTGCGAACAGAAGAGAAACAATGGGAAAAGTCACGCACACGTTCATCTTCATCATCGTCAGGGTCACCGTCATCCTCACGATCAGCACTGTTTCCCAGGCTGCTGCGGGAGGGCAACACAGGATGTCGGGGCCAGGACTGAAGGCTCAGCAGCGGAGGTGACACCCAACACTTAAAGAAGGGACTGTGCTTTCCCTTCGTGGTGGCGGGGAAGTCATCCAAAGCAGACTGAACGCATGGGCAAGGCAGGGAGGTAAGGCGACACAGAGCACAGCACCAGGGCCCTGTAAACAATCTGTAAGGCCGGAGTATGGAGTCCAGGAGGGGTGTGGCTGGAAGGGGCAGCACAGCAAACCCCCCCCGCCCCCGCCCCCTTCTCACACCACCCTTCTGCTACCAGCTCTATAGCCCTTTCTTGTTTGCCCCGCCCCCACTTCCTGTTTCCTGTCTGGGTGCCAATCAACGACCACGCTCCCCAGGAGGTGTGAGCATGTGACCCACGTGGCTACCGTGATTGGTGCAGGGGTAGGCACATGGTTCAAGCCAGGCCAATCAGAGCCCTTCTCTGGGGTTTATGACTGGATGTTGGGCGGGGGAAAGGCTCTGTTTCCTCTGGGCCGCTGAAAACCTCGTGCTGCCTTTGGCCATGGCCTCTCTATCTGTCTGGCCATTTGGAAGAAAGGATGAGCGTGGGCTTCTGACCTTGTGTGATGGGCACAGACAAGGGTCTCCTACTCAGGTCCGTCGGAGTGTATGCTTCTAATCACTAACCGCCCGGTTACATCCCTACCTGAAGCAGGCGCCCTCCCTGCACCGGCACTCCCCTGGCGTGGCCAGGCTTTTCCCACCCCAGCTGGCTTGCCTTTCCTGACTCATCTTTAAGCAGAGGCTTTTCTCAACCTCCGCCGGAGCGCTCCGAGGCTCTGCTTTGCTGGGAGAACGGGGCGCCCTCACTGCTCGCGATAGTTCTCAGGAAGCCGGGGTTCTTCTCAATCATTTATTAGGCAGACTTTCTCCATCAAAGAGCCTGAAATTCTGAAAACTTTTCCCTCTGTCGCCTGCTGGGAGAGTCGCGGGGTCCTACCGATCTAGTGAGCCCAGGAGAGAAACGAGCGCCTGCTGCTCCCAGAAGGAAGCCTGGCCGGTTGATCTAAGATAGGAGAGGGAGGCTGCTTCGGGGCTGCTTGTTTGGGGCTGGCTTTCGGCGGGGGAGGGGGGGGTGAGTGGGGGGCGGGGCTGCTCCCCAGGGCCCTGGGCCAGGGCTCAGGGCAGGAGCAGTGGCAGGTCCGGGAGCTGCGATCACTTTCAGTGAGTGGGCAGAGCCCAATGAGACGCTGTTTGGAGGAGGGTGGAAATTTCTGCACTTGGCTGTGTCCCTCGCAGGGTCCTCCCTACGAGAGGAGGCCTTGGCGACCAAGGTCCAGCTCTCCCCCCACCCCACCAGCCCTGGTCTCTGTGAAGCCCAGGATTTCGTGACACTCACATCTGTCTGAGTGCATGTCTATGCGTGTTCAATTTCCACCCCACTGAAGTCAGCAGCCTCTGCAGGTCTGGCTCCTGGAGCTTTCCAGCTGGAAGGGGTGTTACAAGTCAAGAGCATCGGCCTCAGAGGTGTGGCTTGCTTGCAGCTTTGACATTTCTGGAGTCCCTCGCCTTAGGATATAGCAGCCCAGCTCCTGAGCACAGATTTCAGGTCTGTCACTTGCAGCCCCACTTCTGGCTACAATAAACATTCCCCCAACGAGCTGTAAACCTGTACTGCTCTGCTGGGGGGTGGGGGGGGGGGCTTTTACACCGTCTGGAATTCACTTCCTCTCTCCCACCTGGTGTGATTCTAAGCATCTGCCAGGCATGGATCAGGTGTCTCCTCCTCCCTGGAACGCTTCCCCTCCACCCCAGGCAGAACTAACTGCTTGGTCTCCTTGTTGAGGCCTCAGCTGGAAGATTCAAGATTTGCTTCTGGGAAAGACTCGCTCACCGGCCCCACCACGGGCATTGCCGACCCGCCCAGAGCCAGACTTCGAACATCACCCTGTTGTACTTTCTTCCCCGCGTCTGGCCCGCATCTGTCCCGCATCATTCTCCTGGCCTTCCTGCCTCCCCGCACCGGACTCAGGCTCCTGGGGGCAGGGCGCTCCCCGCTCACCACTGCGCCCCAGGCCCTGCGCAGGACCGAACGTAGTAGGACCTCAGTAAGCCTGGTGGTGGGAGCGGACCTGAGCTGGCCCTTCTCTAATGTCACATGTTTTCTCCCTGGGGACTGACCCTTCTCCCGAGCTGCCTGAACCCTGGCCCCTCCCTCGACTCTCCCCTGCAGCCCGAAGCAGCTCAGAGCCCGCGGGCCTGGCCCCTGGCATGTTTTATAGCTCCTCTCTGGACTCCTAATAGCAGCCACATTTTGCGAGTTTGGAGAAGGAGCGTTAAGGCCAGTCAAGTGGATAAATCACATCTCTTCAATGGGCCAGACGTGGATTTACACAATAGCCTGTGAAAAACGCATCTTCGGGGGCGACCTGGCAGGAAACAGCCTTTCTTCTGAAGGGCTCGTGGCCCCGGGGAGAAACAAGAGGACTTCTGTAGGGGTCTAATTATTGCCTGTTTTGTAGGAGTCTAAGTATTGCCGCTGCTGACGGGCCGGAGGGCCAGCGCGGTCTCCCCTCGCGCTCACGTGCACCCCGCGCCATCTGTCCCCGGGTCTCCCAGGTAAGTGTCCTGCTCCTGGGGGGGAGGAGGGCGTGGCCAGTGTCCGTCCTGGGGTTCTGCCTCCCGCCCTCCTGCCCACACGCGAACTCAGAGGGCACAGGGTGCGTCTGTCCCTGGGAGCCCAGGGCCCGCACACAGCAGGCCCTTGGTCACTGCCGGCCCCTCTCTTCCCGCAGCTCCAGGAGATGAGCAGGGGGGGCTCCCAGGGGCTCTGAATGCTCACGAGGCTGGGGTGCGGTGGGGAGAGCTAGGGCTGAGGCTGCTGCTCAGTAAGGAGATAAGGGCCCCCGCGCCATCAGGCTGGAAGGGGACTTGGTGGCCGTCTGGCCAACGCCTGGACCGTCGGATGGGGGAGCGGAGACGGCTAGGGGGAAGGCAGAACGACGCAGGGCTGGCTTCTAGGGGCGCTGTCGATGCCAAGCTCTCTGCGGGGTGGACAGGGCTCACCCACGTGGACACCTGCTGGGGCCCGGGCCCAGCACCTGGCTCCGTGGGTGTCGTCTCCCTCAGGGCTCACATCGGTCCTGTGAGGCAGGCGTGAGCCCGTTTCCCACAGGAGGAAAGCAAGGCCTCAGACAGGGGGAGAGACTTGTCCAGCGTCCCACAGCTAATCCTTCCGCCACACAAAACTGGCCCACTGGGAAAAGACACCCCAACCTCCTGGCATTTGTGCCCGCCAGAGATCCCCTAATCTCACCCACTTCCTCACCCCAGGGCTGGAGGGCAGAGGGAAGGGTGCGGGGACCCGGGACCTTTGTTGGGGTCTGAGATGCATGTCTGGGTTCTGCCCATTAGGAGGCAACGGAGGACCTTTGCGGCACTGCCCTGCCTCGTGCTGTGCCCCCTCCCACCACCACTAATAGACTGAAACAATTAGGTGGAAAGAAGAGACTTATGGCCGTCGTTTGGTGCCTTACTGGTCCCTTGTCCAGATGCAGGCTGCACGGGACTGCACGGGCTTCCCGACGTCCTTGCACAAGGCAGATCTTTCCCAAGACCCAAGGCGGCTCCTGGCTCCCACTGGTGCACCCAACCCTGTCCTTCCTGGTTCACTCCTACAGAACTCACTGCTCCCAGGGGAGGCCTCCCTCCACACTGAGCTCCTCTCCCCCTGCCCCAGACTCCTTGGGGTTCTCGCTTCTGCGCCCTCGAGTTCCTGTTCACTGGGGGCTTCGGGACCTGGGCCAGAAACTCGGGAGCCACGGATTCGGTAGCTGTTACAACTGGTCCTGTCTCTCTGCCTCCACCTTGCACCAACTTCATTAAACTCGCCTGGACCCTAATGGGTCCCCCATCCGCTCTTGTCTCTTCTTCTCATCTGTTTCCATGGCAGCCAGGGGGATCCTCCTGAAAGGTGAATCATTAAAGTCCCTTCCCTGCTTAAACTCTGTGGTGGCTTCCCCCCTGCACTTCACGGGCAATCTGACCTCTCATCGCAGAGAGTGGAGTGTGGTCTTTGTAGAGAGTGGAGGACGAATGGGAGACGGTAACTGAAGGGAGTTTAATGGAGGGACGGTCACCGGATCACCAAGGCGGGGACAGGATACAGAGGATACAGGAAACCTGCAGGGGCTGCTGGGCCACCCAGGGAGGGGTGGGGCTACCAACAGTAGGGAGCCTGTCCATCCCAGGCCTGCAGGGGCCAGGGGAAGGAGCAGTTACCAGACCCCCTGAGAGCACGGCAGCCATGGGATAGGGGCCTCCAGAGGAGCTGGGACCACAGGAGACTGCAGCCAAGGCCAACGGGGGCTCAAGGGGAGGGAGCCGGGGAGTGAACACTCCTCCTCCTCCCGCCCTGGGTCTCCTCTGCTGCCTCCAGGACCCAACAGAAGCCAGGGCCCAGGGAGGCACAGGGCCCTGTCCTTGCACCTCTGCAGGGAGCAGGGGAGGTGGTGAGGCGGGTCTGGAGGGCACACAGGACCCAGCACACATGGCCCCCGAGGCTCAACCAGATCTGCCCCTGCCCGCCCCCCAGACCCTGTCTCGTGCCCTTTGCTCCCGACTCACTCTGTTTCCACCACACTGGCCCTTGTCCATTTCTCATTCCTGCCTCACGGCCTTTGCACTTGCTCTTTCCCCTCTTTGGGAGGCTTTTCTCCATCGTCTCATGGCAGTGATGTGTCCGCACTAATGTCACCTCCTCCTAGGGACTCTCCGGTCACACAACCCACTTTGCCCCCATGTCCCACCATCACTAGTGCCTCGTGCCCCTGCTTTCTTTGCATCAGAGCAGGTATGACCACCCAGCATCTGCTGCTGGACTTCTCTGTCGAGCTGGAGCACTGACGCCAAGAGACCCAGGCCAGGTCTCTCTTGTTCCCTGCCATATCCTTAGCACCAAGGGCAGCATCTGCATACGTTAGGTGGTTAACAGACGCTTGCCGAATGACTGTCTAACCACCAGGCACGAGAAGATAGTGGGTACGAGCGCAAGCTTTGCAGTGACAGGATCTGTGTTTGAGGCCCAGCTCCACCACTTTCAGAGCTGCGTGACCTTGGTCAAGCCTCCCCGTGCCTCAGTTTTCTCACCTGTTAAGTGGGAATGAGAAGACCACTTCCGGTTGCTGAGTAGACACCGAACGCTGCCCGGCCTGGCTATTTACATGGTGCGTGAGGATTTGCTCTTGTCCTTGTTGTTCTGGATTTCAGCACCTGAGCTGCTGCCTGGGTCCGGCTCCTGAGATCCCAGCCCCTCCAGCCCCTCCTCCTAGCCCCCAGATACCTCCAAGCTATGCAGGATTTCCTCCTGGCTCTGGCCTCCCTCCCAGCCTCACACAGAGGCTTCCTGCCTCCCTTCCTGAGAGGCAGCTGGGGGCTTCAGCTCCTCAGACAAGCCCTGCTTCCCCCACCTCTGGAGAGGACGTCCCTGCTGTTCCTCCTGCCCCCGCACCACCCCCTCTGCTTAACTCCTTGCATCCCCCCAGTCTCTGATCAGATGTCACCATGTCACCTCCTTAACAGAGACGGTCGGACCTAACAAAGACTCCTTGACCTTATCTGGGACCAGCTCAAACCTTGTGACCCACCTCTGCATGCTGCCCTTCTCCTCAGCCCTCTTGCCCTCGGAAATGAACTTTGTCATTAGCTGCTAATGTTTTACGCACCTGCCAAGACACCTACTCTGAGCTCAGGCTCTCTTGTGCTAGCGGTCACGGGTCTTTGGGCAGCTGCTACCTGAGCCGGGCCTGGCCCCTGTCTGGCCACTGGCTTGACATCTGAGCCTAGGTCCCCTGGAGCCTTTCACCAAAGGCTCATTTAATCACCTTCCCCCCTCTCCCCTTCCCTCTCTCCCTCCCTCCCTCCCTCCCTCTCTCCCTCCCTTCCTCTCAGCCCCAAAGCAGTCGCTGAGCTGATCCTTCATTCTAGGCCCTACGCAGGGTCGCGCAGGGCCCAGGGGGTTCTCAGATGCTGCTCCTGACCCCAGGGCTCTCAACCTCCTGGGAAGGACACCCCTTGTGGGGCGATGAGTGCATTTGAGAGGGAAGAGCAGTCTGCGGTGGGTGGTCAGGGAAGGCTTTGGCCCAGAGCTGCTGCATTTGCAAGATACATAAGATCTTCCCGGGGCAAGTTGAGGGAACAGCATTCCGGGCACAGGCAGCGGCATGTGGGGGAGAGTCCAGAACATTCTTGTGACAGGAGCAGCAGACAGGTGGAGGGAGGGGGCAATAGGTGAAGCGGATGGTGTGTGCCCACACACTTGTCCCCGCCCCATGAGCGCCCTTTGCTGTGGGGTGTTGCTGCTCCCTGGTAGGGAGGCCAGGTCTGTCTGGTCCGTCCACCTTGAGTCTGAGCCTAGCCTGGCGACTTGCTTTGGCTAAGATGACAGGGGAAACTTAACACAGGCAGAGACCTGGAGAGTGCTGTGCGAGCGGCCAGCCCTTCCCTGCTTCCGGGAGATCTGAGATCGGCATAACGGGACAGGCTCAGGCTGGCTTTCTGGAGGATGTGAGACTATGTAGACAGATGGCCCAGCCATCTCAGCAGTTCCGCTTGGGGCCCGTGCAGGGGACGGGGGCCACGCAAAACCATCCAGCTCCAGCCAAGCCAGCCTGGCCTGGAAGAACTGCCTTGCAGACAAGAGAGCCATTGGAAATATACATGTTTGTGTTTGAAGCTCTAAGTTTCAGGGTGGTTTGTTACACAGCAAAAGCTAACTGGTACATGTGAGAGGGAGTCAGCTTGGGGAGGGAGATACCTTCTGTGCTCGGTCGGGGGGTCTGGACTTCATTATAGAGACCCTGTTGGAGACTCTGGAACCCACTGGTTTGTGTTCAAAACCCAGCTCTGCTATTTACCAGCTGTGGGGCCCTGGGCGGGTCATTTCACCTGTCTGTGCCTCAGTTTTCTCATCTGCTAAATGGGAAAAATGAACAGTGACTGGAACATGGTAAGTACTGAAGAACTGTTGGCTGATTTTTGTGGTTGCTGACTGCTGTGTCTGCAGACTCTGGGGTTCCGGCCCATGTCACCTGACACCCAGGACTGGATGAGACGCTGATATGATCTACAACCGTTTGATGTATATTGTTGCCAGGCCATTCCGCGAGTCTCACAGAATGTCTGCTCTTGAGCCCGTAGCCAGCTCCGGCCCATCCAGATGTTCTTCCAGGGCTGAGTCTTCTCTGTCTCTTGTAGCTGAGACTCACCTGGTTTTCCAATCAATATGTGCAGCACGCACAGGGCTCCGGGGAGAGCGTAATTCCACACGCACATGAGGCAATAGCCATAGTGTTATGTTGCTTCTCTAAATACCTGGAAGCGTTCGGGTAATGCTGTGTTTAAGTGGAGCATCAGAGAAATTAGCGATGACATCGGCTTTTCCTCGACAGGCTACTTGGCTTTATGAGAAGTTAGTAAAGCAATGAGCTAACTCCAGTTACGGGGGCCGCCTAGTCTGCTCTCAGACAGAGGCATGGGCAGCCTTCGCCTCTGCTCCCCCAAGTCTCAGAGCATGGGGATCCCAAGGGTGGTGGCACTAAGAAAGGACACTTGGAGGTCAGTGAAACCAAAGGGGTGGGGGTGGGTGACGTAGGAATCAGGGGGAGATGATTATCTCATCTCCTCCTTACAACTCAGTGACGAGGAGAACTGTTATCATGCCCCCCATTTTACAGATCAAGAAACCAAGGCTCAGAAAAGTGCCACCGCTTACCCAAGGTCACTAGGCCAGCAGGTGATCACGGCAGCACTGCTGACCAGGACAGACTGGTCCAGGCCTGTGCTATGCCCTTCCCTGCCCGTGATCTGGTGTAACTGTCACTATAGTCCTATAAGGCAGCTGTTACAACTCTCTGTTCGTAAACGGGGAAACTGAGGCTCACGGTCACAGAGCTCGGGAAGACTCAGGCTTTGAGCTTACGTGTCTCTGACCCCAAAGTCCACACAACAAATGTTCCCCACGTGTCTCTATTCTTCCTTAAAGTCGTTTGGGAGAACAGCGTGCCTGCTTTGGCAACGAGATTACAGCCTCATTCCTTGGAGGCCCAGAGCATCTGGGCTGATGAGTACGCGGGGCCTGGGAGAGTGGAGCGTGTCCTGGTCTAGTTTCCCAGAGCGGGAGCCTGAATGGGAATTTGCAGCCGACACCTCGGTGCTCTTAAATGGTGTGCATTTTCCGGAATTGCCAGTGTGTGGAGACATCCTGAGGCACCATGTTGAGTCATGGCTCTGGTGATAAAAATAATATAAATAACGGCAGCAGCAGCAGCGACAGTCACAGCTACTTTGCTGAGTACTCGCTCTGAGAGGACGGACGTCACGGAGCACGGGTGTGCTTTCTCCCTGGGAAAGTGGCAGCGTTTTCCGAGCACTCTGGAGTGGGGGACAGTGCTGCTCCCCGTGTGAGAGTTACCAGCCATCTGACCCGTGGAAAAGTGGAGCCTATGCATAACCCATTTGGGGCACCGGGGGCAGGAAGCGCTGGGTGCAGAGGAGAGGGAGGCCATGGGGCAGCCCTAGCCAGGGAGGGTTCGCAGGCAGGGTGCTGGAGGTGACAGAGTGGCACGGAGAGGCATCGGGACTTGCAGAGTGCCTGCTTGCTTACGGCTGGGGTGTGAGGCAACTGCCTGAGGCTGGGCAAACACAGCCCAAAGGAACTGAGGCCCGATCCTGAAACTCAAACAGCTCCTGCTCCCACCAGACTGGAATCCAGGTCAAGCAGGGGCACTGGATAATGTATTCAGAAGGGTCTTGCTTCAGGAGTGGGGAACTGGCCTCAGACTAAATGCTGTTCTGTTCACGCTTCGCCAAGTTTAAAAGCAAGACTTGAAAGGCATGTGTCCGTGTTACTTAACGATGTCCCAGAACGATGTTTAAGAGTATTTCTAAGAATACAAAACACCGAGTGCCCCAAAGGACAAACGCACAATGACTAGCACTTGATAAAAAATTTCCAGGCAAGCCAAGAAGCAGAAAAGTAGGACTCAGAGTGAATGTAAAAACCAATCAATCAAAACTGACTTAGAACTGACACAAATGACATAATTAGCAGACAGGAACGGTAAAACCAGTTATTATAACATCATTTCATACATTTGGAAATTCAAGAGAAAGACTGGAAACGGTAAGTAGAGCCATGGTAGATACACAAAAGACCAAGACTGAACTTGTAGTTCGTTTTTGAAAATCACAGTGTGTGGGATGAAAACTACACCTGGTTGTAATGGCAGGTGAGACCCTGCCGAAAAAGAGATTGGCTGACTTGACATAGAAATGCAAATTATCAGAAATAAAACACACAGAGGAAAAGAATAATATAAGAAATGAACAATCATCAGTGCGCTGGGGGATGGCCTCCAGCTGTCTATTACATACGTAATTGAACGGGTCAGAAATATGCTTGAAGAAATAATGACCAATTTCCCCCCAAACTTGTTGGCTGCTATTAATCTAGAGATCCAAGAAACTCAACAAACTTTAAGAAAAAAAAAATGAAGAAAATTCTGCCAAGGTGTATCATAATAAAATGTCTCCAAACCAGTGATAAAGAGAAAATCTTAAAAGTAACCAGAGGAAAAAGACCTGTTCCTTACGAAACGGCAAAAATAAGGAGGATAGCAGACTTCTCATGGAAAATGATGTAGGCCAGTGATGGTGGCACGATATCTTAGAAGCACTAAAAGGAAAAAAAATAACGAAACAGTCATTCTGGAATTCTATAGATAGGGGAAATATTTTTCACAAATAAAGGCAAAAAATGTTTTCAGATATAGAGGCTGAAAGAATTCATCACCAGGTGCTATATACTCTACAAGAAATCTTTCAGGCAGGCAGAAGAAAAATGGTAACAGACAGAAATAGGAATCTGGGCATCTAGGGAGAAAGCTCTGAAAAGTATAACTATGGAGGTAAAAAGAAAAGACATTTTTTTCCCATTATTTAAAACATAATTGACTGGTCACGGGGCGCCTGAGTGGCTCAGTCGGCTAGGTGTCTGACTTCGGTTCAGGTCATGATCTCGCAGTTCATGAGTTCGAGCCCAGCATTGGGCTCTGTGCTGACAGCTCAGAGCCTGGAGCCTGTTTCAGATTCTGTGTCTCCCTCTCTCTCTGCCCCTTCCCTGCTCATGCTCTCTCTCTCTCTCTCTCTGAAAAATAAGATAAACATTAAAAAAACAAAAAGGATAACTGGTCACGATTTATTATGTGGAAGTAAATGTGTAACCACTTTGGCACAAAGACTGGGAGGGGCTGTTGTAAGATTCTTACACTGAATGTGAAGTTGTTTAATGTCACTTGCAAGGAAGCGGGCCAAGGTAGGTGAAAAACAGATACTATCCATCCTAAGGCAAAGACCAAAATAACAAAATGAAGAACTATAATTCAGAAGCCAACAAAGGGAATAAAATCAAATCATAAAAATTACCCACTTAATCCAAAAGAAGGCAGGAAAGGAGGGAGACAGGAACAAAGAACAGATGGGAGAAACAGAAAATAAAAAGCAAGGTGGCAGAGTGAAACCCAACCGTGTCAGTAATCACATTACATATATTAAAAGGCAGAGATTGTCGTATGGGATACACAAGCAAGACCCAGCTACGAGCAGCCTGTGCAAAACACATTTTCAGTATAAAGACAGCAATAGGTTAAAAGTAAGGGCTGGAAAATTATATACCATGTAACACTAATCAGAAGAGAGCTGGAGCTGGGGAGAACAAGCAGCGGACCGGTGCAAACAATATTACCAGGGATAAAGTGGGTCATTTCCGAATGATACAGATGTCAATTCATCGAGAGGATGTACCCATCATTACTGTTTATGAGTATAATAACAGGGCTTCAAAATGCATGAGGGGAAAGTTACAAAGCCGCAAAGATAAATAAACAAATCTCCACCGGAAAGTGATCACGACACCCCTCTCTCAGCGACTGAGAGCACAAATAGGCAGAAAATTAGTAAGGATAAAGAAGGCTTGAACAGAGCCATCAACAAACTTCACCTAATTGGCACGTATAGAACATTCTACCCTGCAACAGCATAGTGCCCATCCTTTTCAAGGGCACGCGGAACATTCAGCAAGACAGATGATATTCTGGGTTGTAAAAATCAAGTTGCAAAAATTTGAAAAAGTTACAAGTCGTACTTGGAATGTTCTCTGACCACAGTGGAATGCAATTAGACACCCGCAAGACAAGATGTCTAGAAAATACCCTAGTATTTGGAAACTAAGTGCCACATTTCTAAATAAATGATACAAAGGAGAAATCCAAAGGGAAAGTAGAAAGTATCTTGAAGTGAATGAAAACGAAAACGCGACCTTATACAAATTTGTGAGATGCTGCTAAAAACAGAAATTAAAGGGAAATTGTACACAAGTGTTCAGAGTGGTCTTGTCAAGTTCCAAACCGGAGGCTAAATGTCCATCAACAGGGTCATCGGTGGCGAAAGGGAAAAGTACTCGTACTTAAAAAAGAACAAATTATTGATACATGTGACGACAGGAATAAAATTTCCAAATAATTATGCTGAGTGAAAGAAGCCAGACAAAAAGATTCCATATGGCCTGGTTCCATTTACATGAAGTTCTAGAAAATGCAAATTGACCTGGAGTGATAGGAAGCAGATCGGGTGGTTGTCTGGGGACCAAGCGGGGTGAGCACGGGCTGTAGGTCAGGATAACCAAGGGACACAAGGAAACTTCTGGGGGTGAAGGCTATGTTTATCGTTCTGATTGTGGTGTTGGTTTCACAGATATGTCAAAACTTATCCAACGGTACACTTACATACGTGCGGTGTATCGAGTGTTAATTATACCTCAAGAAATCTGTTAAAAGGATCTTAGCGATTGTATTATTTTGTCTCTGGCCTAGTACTAAGAACTTTTAGACTTTTCTGGTTTTTTTTTTTAAGTTTGTTTATTTATTTTGAGAGAGAGGGTGCGAGCATGAGCCGGGGAGGGGCAGAGAGAGAGGGAGAGAGAGAAACGCGAGCAGGCTGTGCGTGGTCAGAGCAGAGCCCGACGCAGAGCTTGAACCCACAAACTGTGCAATCATGACCTGAGCCAAAGCCAAGAGTTGGACGCTTAACTGAATGAGCCACCCCCTGGTTGTTTTTTTTTCCTAAATAAAATATGAGGGGGATTCCATCATTACCCATTTTATGAATAAGCCCACTTAAGCAGAGCGAAGTGGCCAGCGTCGTGCCACATGGTGGGAGGGGACAGAGCTAGCACCCTGTCCCAAGTCAGTTTTGCTCCAGAAACTTCTGAGGCCACTAAGACCCGGGATGCAGGTTCCATCTCTATCCTGTGAGTCACAGTGACGTTTGCACTTGGCAAGTGAAGATTTCCCAGAAGACGTTGCTGGTGGGGACGAGCTACGGCTCAGTGTCCCTGGAGGTGATGGCTGAGACCCCTCCCCGTGTGGAAGGGTTCCCTCCCTTCCCAGGTGTGAAACCCTTCCCTCTGAGTGGAAGGTGAAGAGACACGGTAGCAGGTGCCAATGTCACGTGGTCCTCGCTCCTCTACACGGAGCAGGGAGACCTTTCACAGGGAGCTTAAGGCTGGGCAGGGCTTCAGAGCCACCTCTTGGCCCAGTTCCGCCTCTCCAAAACCCGTGCCCTTCCCGCACCCCTGTATCGCCCCAGCCTCACCTCACCGTGTGACCCCTCCTGCAAGCCCGCTGTTCCTCCGAGCCTCCTTTTAGATCCTGAGCTTTTCTGGCCCAGAATTCTGAAGTGAAGGAGGCCCCTCCATCGGAAAGGCAAGGGGCAAGGTGCTTCCAGACGAAGGCACTGGCACTCAGTTCCTGTCAAGGTCAGACCTTCTGCAAACGCTTTAATTTCTTTGGGGCTCACGTTTCTCATCTGTACAATGGGCCTAAGCACAGCAACCTCGGGTGGTTCTTAGGAGGCTCAGAGCTCCATGCAAATTACACTTCAATCCCTTGACTTGGCGGGGCCTCCTCTTTACAGACCAGATGATTCTGGGACCTCCCTCCTCTCTCCCCACCCCCGCTGAAACTTTCCTTAAGAGCTACAGAAGGAAATTTCTGTATCCTGGGGCTTTGGGGCTGGAAACACAGGCAGATGGCACCGGAATTAGCAGCCCAGCAGACGCAGAAGGTTCCAAACACAGGCGGCTCAGAACAGCCCAGAACTTCTTCCCTCCCCAGCCAAGTGTGGGGAGCAGCGCGGGCAGCCCTCCCCGGGTAACCGCCCCTCCCTTCCTGCCCTCTGACCCCTGTATCACATCAGCCAGAGGCAGAGAGAGGGCTCGGCACCCAGGGGTCTCGGGAAGAGGACCCAAGTGACGGGAGTCCTCCACGGCCACCGCAGAGGGCCGGGGACAGTTGCTGCCGACTGGGTCACACTCCTCTTTCACAGAGCACGTGGGATCGGGCATCCAGGGGGGGCCGGGTGGCACCTGGGGAACGTGGGTGGAGATGATGCGGTCCCCACTGGGCTCAACTGCTTAATGACCCGGTGACCTTCCCCTCACTCACTGCCCTTCCCTGGGGAGCCTGGAAGCCCAGTGTACCGATGACGATGACGTCAGCACAGATGAAGGGGCCTGGATGCCCCTGTCACTGCTGGGAGGAAGCAGCTCCCCAGGGGAGCTCCCCTGCTTGGACTTCATGTGGGAGAGAAACCAGCTCTTCCTGGGTGAAGCCATGGGGACTTGGGACTGTGTGTCACAGCACCTCACCCATCCCGATGGATACAACCCAGCCCGTGCCCCATCTGAACCCTTCACCCGGCAGGCACTCACTCGTAGGCTCCTGGGGGCGCCGGGCTGGGCGCCGAACACCAGGACGCAGCCGTGAACGAGACCCCCAGGGCCCCTGCCCTCAGGGAGCTCTTGGCTGCTACTGGGGAAACGGCCAAACAACACGAGTAAGGGAGAAGCACAAAATATTACAAAGGAGAGAACCAGGGCGGGAAGACAGCAATGCCAGCTGAGGAGGCTGTGGGGGGGACCCCGGGAGGGAGGTGGGGGAGGGAGCAGTGGGCGGGAGAGGCTCCCTGCAGAGACAACAGCAGGTGACCCCCACCTTGCAGGCCACTGGTATGCAAATGACTTCCCTCCCTCTGCACCACAACCCTGGGGGGCTGTTACTGTCCCTTTTTCAGGGAAGGGCACTGCAGCCCCAGAGACGGGGAAGGAATGACAGGGATCATGGAGCAGGAATGGGTCAGGGCCTGCGAGGCCTTTTCCACCCTCGGGGGTACCCCATGGGCTGAAGAAGGTGCCTTGGAGCCAGAAATGCAGCCTGGGGTCATGGGAAGAGCATGGTCTCTCCTGGGCTAGCTGTGTGCCCTTGGGCAATGCACTTGACCTCTCTGAGCCTGCTTTCTCCTGTGTGTGGTGAAGCAGCACCAATCCTCAGGGCTCGTCCGGCAAGGAGTGAGGGACAGGAGGCGAGTCAGTGCCTCCAAAAGCTCGGAGCCCAGGGCCCATCTCTGCCGCTGTCCTCCATCCCGAGAGCTTTGCTGAGTTCCCCCTGTATCCCGGGCCCTACATCCGTCACCCCAAGCCTTCCAAGCCTGGGACACAGGAGGGCTGTCCCCAAGACAGGAATTTGTCCACATTCACACTGTGAGGACAGGGCAGGTGCTTGGACTCCACATGGGAGCCTCTGCTTTTCCCCAGGCCCAGATGCTTGGCCTTCTCTCTGGCTCCTGGAATCTGGGGCGTGTCCAGCTCAGCATGAAACGTAACGTTCTGCACCCGAAAGTCTCAGACCTTCCTGGGGCGCGGAGTAATTTGTTCCTGATCAAGCAAACGCCATAGGTCACCGTGTGACCATTTTCAAGGTTGAATCTTTTCTGATGACCTCACTCCACACCCTGCTCATTTCCGACTGGCTTCTCCGCCTCCGGTTCCATTGGTGCCTCTGAAGCGAGGTCCCTTAGTTCCCCACTGGGTCTTCCTCCCATTCGGTATTCCTGAGCTTCTGCTGCGAGCGCTGGAATGTTCTGGGTCCAGGGAGGCTTCCTGTTTGAGGGAAGACAACAGCAGGAGTTTGAGAGGTGACTCTGCCTGTCCTCCAGAGTCCGGCTCCCTCCTGAGACCCCAGAGGGGTGGGAGTAGGGGTGGGGGTGGGGGGCAGCCCAGGAATCAGCACTGACAATCCAAGGGCTGTTGTTCTCTGCGGGGCCTCCCTCCCTTAGTCTACTTGTCTCCCCAAGAAAGGCAGACCCCAGGAGGGGAGCGTCTGTCTCCCCACAGCCAGGTGGCCCCTCACAGCCCTCACCTGATTGGCATCAGTAACTGCTTGTCAAAGAAAGGCGGGGGAGGGGGTGGAATTTGAGGTTTGAAAACTCACTGACTCAGCTTCTGGCCCAGCCTGGAAAGCCAGGGAGGAGGAGGGCAGGAGGGGGGCGGGGGGGGGGCAGGGAGGGGACACCTCTCACACACAGAGTCATCTGCTCCCAAAATAGCCGCGACTTCTCCAGCTCTGCCAGCTCACCGAGAGCAACCCCCCCCCCCCCCCCGAATCAAGCTGCTGTGTTTTCGTGCCCTGTGGGGTTTTACTTCTAGAGGCTCATTACCGGGAAGTGGGGTTCAGGGGCAGAGCAGGGAGGGAAACGGACACCTATCCCCTATCCCCGACTGGGGACATAATGGGGGGGGTTCTTACCTCCGTGGGGTGCTGCTCCCTCGGGGGATTTGCAAGGGAAATGGCAGGGTCCCAGGCGGTGCAGGTGTCCCGCGAGGAGACGCTGCGGGATTGGGGCGCACAGTGTGTGGGGCTGACGCGCTGACGGAACGTGGTCTGATGGCCTCCTCGGGACGCGGGTGAGACCGCTGTCCCCGCACTGCAGACGGGCAAGGATGCTGCCCTCCTCGCTCCCGTTCAGCAGCACCTGGGACAGAAGCCAAGAGAACAGAGGTGCCCAGGAGCTCCTGCTCCGCCCTGCCCACCACCCCCTACCTGGCAGCCGCCTCCAACCTGGGCAGGACTCAACTCCACCTGCTCTGGGGAGAGGTTCCTGGGGCACCTGCTCCAGAAGACCTTGAACCTCCTCATGGAGAATTCCAGACCCAGAGGCCTAAAGAACTGGGGGCAGCAAACTAGGAGCTGCTTCATCACCCCATGTGCTCTTCTCTGGTCTGTCCTTCAGGGCCCAGTCTGGGGTCCCCCTCATCCAGGAAGCCCTCCCTGATGCCTCCAGCCCATGCTGCCCTCTTCCTTTCCTATCTCCTTTCCTATGCTCTGTGGGGCAGGGTGGGGTGGGGGGAGGAGCCCAGGCCTTAGTGGTGGACGCCTGGGCTTTGGACCTGCTCGGACATCCTGAACTGCATGGTGTTGGCCACGTCATTTGACTTTTCTGGAACTCCATTTAAAATGATGTATTTGAATTCATTCATTCATTCATTCATTCATTCATTCATCCAGGCATCCACGCATTCTATGGTGATGGAAATTTAGTTATGGTTCTGTTAAAACTCAGTGTCCAGTGGGAATGTGGGGGATGACAGTCTGGCCACTGTGGGCCCAGTTCCCCTCCTGGGACCTGCCCTCAGGGTGCTCTGCGAGCGCCTGGCCCTTCTAGACATCCTGGAGCCCATCTGAGTGACTCCTGTTCAGGCCGCCACTCACTGGAAGAATGTCCCTGCTCCTCAGGGAGATGGCAGGCAGCTCCTTGTCACCCTCCTCCCGAGCACCCAGGATGCCACGTGTGGAGCCCTGGCCCCGGAATCAGAGAGCCCTGACCCTGGACCCTGTTTTCCCAACTCTCTGCAACTCTCGGGGCAGGGGCAGGTCACTTCTGTAGCCCCGTTCCCTCCTCCAAGGGCCCAAGGAGCAGGCACTGCTGCAGGGATGGGGGGGGGGAGGGGAGGGGAGGAAGCAGCTGAATGTTCCTCAAGCATCCCTCTTAGTCCCTGGAGTGATGGTCCCAGTAGCTGGTCTGTGGCCAGGGGCAGTGGGAGGGGAGGAGGGGGGAGGTTGAGGGAGGCAGAGAGGGGGAAATGGCCAGGTTCCTGTGTTTTTTTTCTATATTGCACAAGCATTTACTGGGCATCTATTATGCGCCAAGCAAGCACTGTGCTTCCGGGCGGTGGCCACGGAGTCCGGTTGGGACTCATCGGGCGTGGTAACAGAAACACATCACACACTGGTTGAGGCAAGACATGAAATGCCCGGGCTCCTGACACAGGAATGTCCGGGGGCTGCTGGCCTCGGGCCTGCGTCCATCCATCCAGGGGCTCGGGGCACTCGTGCGCCGTCTACACGGGAAGCGCTCTGGCTCTACACGCATCCACCTTCGGGGGCTCACACTCTCCTCTCTGGCCATCCCTCTTTTCCTCTTTTCACTCCAGCTTTCGGAGAGTTGTTTCCCTGTGCTGCCTTCATTTCTAGACAGACTCTTCTGACAGCCACCAGCGACGGCAGTCCTGCCCGCGACCAGCTTAGCAGCCCCTTAGAGGAAATGCCTTTTTTATGTTACTTTCAGCGAAAGGCCGAGGCCAAGCTCTGATTGGATTAACGTGGGTCACGTGCCCATCTCTGAGCCAATCACTAAGTCCAGGGGAATAAAAGTTCCTGATTGGCCAGCCCAAGTCACATGTTCACCCTTACCACTTGGTGGGCTCTGTGGCGGCCAAAGACACGGTGTGCGTGATGGGAGGGGGGCGTGGTTTTAAGGACGAACGACCAGATCGAGGAGGCGGGGGGATGGATCCTGAGCGGGTGAAAACAAGCTTAACGTGTAAGGTGAACCTAAACCCTGCGTCTTGCTTGGCGGCCGGCCTGGGACAGCCCAACTCCGCTGGGCCAATGTGGGGTGACCTCGAGGAAGCTCCACGATCGGGAGACACTGCACCTGCCGTCTAGCACTCCCTTCAGACTCGGCCCACCTGATCCGGTGACCACACTGCCTGTGGCCCACCCAGCCGACCTGGCCTCCTTCTGCGGGGGCGGGAGTGGGCAGCTCTGAAGCTGGCTGTCCCCAGAGCACACGCCGACTTGACCCGCCTCCCTGGCTGCGTGACCTGAGTGCGTTCCTCAACTTCTCTGAGCCGCAGTGGCCTCATCTCTAAAATGGGAATGATTAACGACCTTGGAGCAGGGAGGGTCGTTTCCAGGGTTGCACAGCCCCTGGGCCCAGCACACAGTAGGGACTCACCGGGCGGAGGTGTATATAGGAGGTGCTCACAGAGCGGCCGCCTTTGAGGAGTCTGGTGTTTTGCCGGCTGGATGGTGCGTGCCGCTGGCGGGTCTGCCTCCCCCATCTGACCGTGACCTCCTCCGGCACGGGAACGTGACGGATCCTTCCCCCTGTGCCCAGAGCCCCGCACACGCCCTGGCGCTAGGCAGTGACATCCGCTGAGTCATTGGAAACTGACATCCCAGAGGACGGAAGGGCACGGAGGGCATGTCACGGTCATAGCCCCACGGCCGCTGGGCCTTGAACCTCGCTCAACGTCTGTTCGCCGCCACACACGTCTCCGCAGGACATAAATTTCTTGGCAGCAAAAGGGTTATTTAAAACCTCCATTAAAACGGCTGGACCTTGATGGAAACAAAGTAGTTGTCGCCGCTGGGGCCCGAGAGGCGCCTGAGAAGGGCAGGGACGCACAGGCGGGATTTATTCCAGGCTTTCCAGAGGCACTTGTGTTATGACCATGTTCAGGTTGTGAAGACACCTTCTGACCTTGACGGTGGGAAGAGCAGCCTCGTGTTCACAGTGGGTAGACATTGGCGAATGCTACCGTGTCTGGGGGAAGTGGGGGCCTTGCCCTCTTTCTCCTGTAAACTCGTCCTTCTTAGAAATTCACTGTGAGCTGGGCTGCCATGGCAGACAGGAGAGGAGGCACTTTTTCAGCGGCAATAAAAATAGACCTCACTGGTGGCTGCTGGATGAGTCAGTCCGGCCAGGGTGGACACCTACCTCATGCTGGGCCCTGGGCTTGCTGCTTTGCAAATGGCCCAGAGAAGGAGCCTGGCACAAGATACATACTTGCTGTTATTATTACTGTTATTATTTACATGCTTCCCCACCCCCACCCCCATACCTATCTCCCTTGTCATCAGAAGCCAGACCCCCACCCCCCTCCCTGGCCAGAACCATCCCCCTCCAGGCTCTTATATCAAGTAGGGGCCTCATTCTTTTTACTGGCTCAGTTAATCCTGAACCCCATATATTTGAGTTTGGGCAGAACTCATGGCACATCATCTTGGTTTAGCAGAGTTCATTCACTGTGGGAACAAAAATATCCCTCTGTCAGGTCAGTGGTGACCAGTGAGAGGCTATCTTTTGGTTTCTGATTATGGTTCATGACTAGGCTGATGTTCTTTCCCTTCTCACCTCCCAGACAGAAACATCATCAATAAATCCCGTGCCCTTTGTTTCCAAATATCTGGGCAAGCCCTTGTGGCACAGAATCGTAGATTCTTGAACCACCAGGGTGGAGAGGAACTAGGTAGATCATCTAGTTAAACGTCCTCATGGTATAGTTGGGCAACCGAGGCCCAGACTGGGGAGGTAACCTGCCCAAGGTCACATGGTGAGTTGGTGACCGAACAGAGACCAGGATCTGAACTTCTGACCCAGGGCTGAAGCTCTGTCTGCCTTAGCTACATGGATCCCATGCCTGGGGCTGGCTGGGCCCAAATCCCAAGACTGAACAGACAAGGGAGGGGGAGTCTGTGCCAGAGGCGTGGATTTGGATGGAGGGGGTGAAATCAAGCCCATGGAGTGCATGCCTCACGCTGGGCCCCTCGGGCTCTGGAGGGAACAGTGATTGAACAGTCCTGAGTGAAGCTAGTGGACAGACTTGAACCTGATGTCATGGCGGCCTGGGATGAAATCGTTCTAGGCTCTCAACAAAATGAGCAAAAAAAAAAAAAAAAAAAAAAAAAAGGTCAATGTAGTCTGTTGGTATAAACTTGCCAACTATTAACACCTCCCCAGTGACTCTCCTGACCCCAATTTTAAAGCGCATTTAAAAATCAGTGTGATTCAGCAATGAACTTCATGGAGTTGGCTGGGCTTTCCTGAGAGTCTGCACATGGTGTGAGGAGGGATGGGCAGGTGTCTGCTCTATTGCTCTGCCATTTGGGGTCATAAATCATCCTGCAGAGGCACATGGTGAAGCTGAAGCCCCACCTCCTAATCCAGAAATGACAGTGAAGTCCCCGAGGGGTGTCCCAGCACCAGCCGAACACCACAGATGCCCAATCCTGGCTTGTCGACGTGCCTTGTTTCATTAAGAGGGCTTCTCATAAATGACATCGTAGGTGCCGGGAGTATGTGCTGGTGGCATCAGGAGGGTGACTCTTGCTGGTGTGTCTGGGACATGACGGGGCCCGTTGCTGTCAGCTCTGGTCTGGGTTTAGTGGAAAGTTATGTGGCCATGTCACTGCTGGGAGGTCTGGACTGCCCCCCTGGTTTTCCAGAAGAATTGACTCCAACTCCAAGACTAGGGTCGTCTAGACTTTGGACAGTTCCCTTCAGTGGCTACCCACCATTCAGCATAAAGAATGGGACCCTGATTGGGGCCCTCTGGGCCGTGTGACATGTGGCCTTACTGGGTCCCTGTGGTCACCCTCCGTGGCCATACAGGTCTCTTTCGGTCCTCCCAGCTCCCCCTTCGAGCCATGATCCATCTCACCTCCGGGCTTTTGCATTTGAACCTCCATCTTCGTCTCTGTCCCCTCTACTGCCCCCCCCCCACCCATGTAGGTGTGATCCGCCTACAGGAGCAGGAACCTCAGCAGCCCCACTGTGCACAGTGTGTCTCACATGAGAGCAGGGCCCAGGCATAGGAAGTGCAAATCAATGGAGGGCAGGAAGTAGCATCGCCAATTGTGAGATTTTCCAGACCAACCTTTGAAAATGTTTATCTTATTTAGGGAGATCGACTCCCTTATAAGATGAATCTGTGATTTATTAACAGTTCCAAAAAAGCCAAGCCGGAGCACCTGTGTGGCTCAGTCGGTGGCGCGTCCGACTCTTGGTTTCGGCTCAGGTCATGAGCTCACAGTTCGTGAGATCGAGCCCCGCGTTGGGCTCTGCGCTGACAGCGCGGAGCCTGCTTGGGATCCTCTCTCTCCCCCTCTGTCTGCCCCTCCCCCACTCGGGCGCCCTCTCTCTCAAAATAAATAAATAAATATTAAAAAAAAAAAGATAAAATTAAATTTAAAAAGCTACACCACAATTTCTTTAAGTGACAGAGACCCAGTCCTCGAGTGTGGGGGCACCCGTTCTCCGAGAACCACGGCGGGGACAGAAAACAGGCAAATGAACGTGTGGTACCGTCACCCTGGGGTGTCAGGTGGGCCCTACACACAGGCCGAGGGTCCCAAGGGAGGCCAAGACACTTCAGTAAAATACCATTAGTAATTGTTATTTTCCTCATCCTTTCAACTAACTTTCCCGAGCCACCTACTAGGAGCCAGGCACGGTGCAGGGCATTCATAGGCATTTCTAGAGTTGAATTCCACACAGCGGCCTTATGAGGGGAGTGCCATGAATCTCCCCATTTTACAGATGAGGAAGCTGGTGCCGAGAGGTGGGGTCAGGAGAAAGTGGTGCCTCCCCAGGTCTGTTGGAACCCGAACCCTCGGCTTCCAGCCCTGGGGCTGCACCGCCCTCACTGCCTCAGTTTCCTCTTCTCTCTGGGTGGGTGGGGCAGCCGTCTCTTTGTCTCCCTGACTGTGGACCTCGGGGTGGAGGCTCTGCTGTAGTCGCAGCCTGTGATGCTCCCGCACCTTTCCCCACCCACCATCTCTGCCACAGCCCCGGACGGGGATGCCATCTACCCATTGAGCAGGTGGGGAAGTGGAGGCTTGGCCCAGGGCCTCCCTGCGGTGCTCCTACCATATGCACTTGTTCCACAGCAAGCGCTCAGGTGCTCCGGGCTCCCCACGCCCCTCCCGCCACCTCTCTGGGTGCCCTCTTGGATTCAGCAGCGACAGGGAGGGCTAGTGTGCGAGCCCTGCACCTGGACGTTTCTCGGACAGTCCCATCTGAACTGCCCATCTCTGTGAAGTGGGAGTGTAAATCCCCATTGTACAGATAAGACAGTTGAGGCTCCGGGAGATTAAGTGACTGGCCCACAGCTACTTGGGTAAGAACTCAGAGGTGCATGCTCTTTATGCCCTTTATTCCCCATTGTGCCCAGCTCAGTGCCGACCATACACTAGGCGACTGATCAGGATAGATCCCTGAATGGTTTGAGTTAAGGCAAGTGGGAGCCTTGCAGTGGCTGAAAGTGCACGGTCTTCACTTTCTAGTCTGAACGTGAGACATCCTGGCCCCTCCATGTGCCCTCAACACACAGCCTGGAGACCCAGTGAAGCAGGAGGTCCTGAAACTAGGCTGGGGGCTGGCATTGGCATTGGCAAGATGGCGGGCTGGGGCCACAGTGCAAGTGAGCAACCACGGAACCCCAGCCTGGATGGAGACCCCATGAGAGCCACTGGGGGACCCGACGCCCCCAGTGTCGGTGTGGCTGGTACTTCCTTTATAGAGATTTCCCCATTCCTGTCTCACCCCGGCCGCACCAGAGAGCTCTTGGCCTAGGTCAAACCCACCCCTTAATGTGGCTCATTAATTTCAACTGGCCATCAGTTTGTAAAGGTTTGCTCATTGCCAAGAATTAAGCAGCCACTATGAGGCTCCAAGTGAAGGGGCAAAAATAATTTAAAAATGCCTGCCAGATTATTGTATTAATAGGGTCTGCATTTATTGCTGCGTTTTTTTCAAGGAATATATATATGTATATTTTTAGAGCACTTTGAGGCTTACAATAACATCAAGAAGAAGGCCCAGTGGTTTCCCATGTACTCTGTGCTCCCACACACGTGTAGCCTGCCATCATTATCAACATTACGTACCAGATGGTACATTTTTTGCCAAGGGTGAACCTAGACTGGTACACCAGAATCACTCAAATCCATGGTTTACCTTAAGGTTCACTCTTGGTGGTACACATTCTATGGGCTTGGACAAACGTATAATGATATAGATCTTTCATTATAAAATCATACCAAGTATTTTTACTGCCTTTAAAATCCTCTGTGCTCTCCCTGGTGTTCATCTCCCTCCCCCACCCAACCCAGCAAACACTGATCTCTGTGCTGTCTCCATAGCTTTGTCTTTTCCAGAATGTCATGTAATTGGAATCAATCATACAGTATGTAGCCTTTTCAGATTGGTTTCTTTCACTTAGTGGTAGGCATTGAAGTTTCCTCCATGTGTTTTCATGGCTTGATCACTCATTTATTTTTAAAGCTGAATAACACTTTGTTTTAGTGTCATTTACTTATTATTATTCATGTACTCCAGCTTATTTACCCATTCACCTACAAAAGGACATCTTTGCTGTTTCCGAGTTTTGGCAACTGTGAAAAAAGCTGCCATCAACATTCCTGTGCAGGGTTTTGTGTAAATACACATCTTCAGCTCCTTTGGATAAATACCGAAGAGTGTGAATGATGGATCATATGGTAAGAGTGCGTTTAGGTTGGGAAGAAAGTGCAGGGCTGACTTCTAAAGCGGCTGTCCCATTTTGCATTCCCATCAGCAACGTATGGGAGTTCCTGTTGCTCCGCACCCTCGTCAGCATTTGGTGATGTCAGTGTTCCGGGTTTGGGTATGTAGTGGTATTTTAAAATTTGCATTTCCTGGGGCGCCTGGGTGGGTCAGTTGGTTGAGTGTCAACTTCGGCTCAGGTCATCACCTCGTGGTCTGTGAGTTCAAGCCCTGTGTGGGGCTCTGTGCTGACAACTCAGAGCCTGGAGTCTGCTGCGGATTCTGTGTCTCCCTCTCTCTCTGTGCCCCTGCCCCATTTGCACTCTGTCTCTCTCTCAAAAATAAACAAACATTAAAAAAATTTTTTTTTAATTTGCATTTCCCTGATGACATATGATGTGGAGCATTTTTTTATATGCTTGTTTGCCATCTGTATCTTCTTTGGTGAGGTGTCTGTTAAGGTCTTTTGTCTGCTTTTCAAACAGGTTGAAGTTTTAAGTGTTCTTTGTATATTTTGGATGACAGTGCTTTATCAGCTGTCTTTTGCAAAGATTTTCTCCCATTCTGTGCTTAGCTAATTCTCTTGACATTGTCTTTCACAGAGCAGACGTTTTTTAACTTTAATGAAGTCTAGCTATGGATTGTTTCTTTCATGGATTGTGTCTTTGGTGTTGTGTTTGAGAAAGCGTCACCATACCCAGGGTTATCTAGGTTTCCTTTCATGTTATCTTCTATGAGTCTTATACTTAGGTGTTTTACATTTGGGTCTAAAAATCCTTCAGGTTAATATTTGTGAGTCTAGATTTTTTTTTTTTTTTTTTTTTTGCATGTGGACGTCCAATTGATTGTTCCAACAGCATTTGTTGAAAAGACTATTTTTGCTCCTTTGTCAAAGATCAGCTGACTATATTTATGGGGGATGTCCCTTTTGGGGATTTTTATTCTGTTCCATTGATCTTTTTTTTTTTTTTTAATATTTTTTTAACGTTTATTTATTTTTGAGACAGAGAGAGACAGAGCATGAACGGGGAAGGGGCAGAGAGAAGGAGACACAGAATCTGAAACAGGCTCCAGGCTCTGAGCCATCAGCCCAGAGCCCGACGCGGGGCTCGAACTCACGGACCGCGAGATCGTGACCTGAGCAGAAGTTGGACGCTTAACGACTGAGCCACCCAGGCGTCCCTCCATTGATCTATTTGTCTGTTGTTTCACCTACACCACACTGTCTTGAGTACTTCAGCTTTGTGGTAAGTCTTGAAGTCGAGTGTCAATCCTCCAACTTTGTTGTCCTTCAATATTGTGTTGGCTATTCTAGTTTTTTTGCCTCTCCATATAACCTTTCAAATTAGTTTGTCAATATCCATGAAATAACTTGCTGGGGTTTTGACTGGGTTGCACTGAATCTATATATCAATGGGAGGAATTGACATCTTGGCAGTATTGAGTCTTCCTATCCATGAACATGGAATATCTCTTCATTTATTTACTTTTTTCATTTTGTTCATCAGGGTTTTATAGTTTTCCTCAGATAGATATTATAAATATTTTATTAGATTTATCCCTAACTATTTCACTTTGGGGGTGCTAATGTAAATAGTATTTTGCTTTTCATTTCAAATTCTACTTATTCATTGTTGATATATAGGAAAGCAGTTAACTTTTATATATTAACCTTATATCTTGCAATCTTGCTTTACTCTCTCATTAGTTCTAGGAGGGTTTTTTTGTTGTTGTTGATTCTTTTGAATCTTCTACATAGTCATGTCATTTGTGAACAAAGACAGCTATGTCTTTCTTTCATATATCTATATCATCTATATCTATATCTATATCTATATCTATATCTATATCTATATCTATATCTGTATCTATCTATCTTTTATTCCCTCTTCTTGTCTTATTGCATTAGGATGGACTTCTGGTACAATATTGAAAAGTAGTGGTGAGAGGGGACATCCTTGTTTTGTACCTGATCTTAGTGGGAATACTTCTAGTTCCTCACCATTAAGAATGATGCAAGGGGCGCCTGGGTGGCTCAGTCGGTTAGGCGTCCGACTTCAGCTCAGGTCACGATCTTGCGGTCCGTGAGTTCGAGCCCCGCGTCGGGCTCTGGGCTGATGGCTCAGAGCCTGGAGCCTGCTTCCAATTCTGTGTCTCCCTCTCTCTCTGCCCCTCCCCCGTTCATGTTCTGTCTCTCTCTCTCTGTCTCAAAAATAAATAAAACGTTAAAAAATTTAAAAAAAAAAAAAAAAAGAACGCAAGCTGTAGGGGCACTGGGTGGCTCAGTCGGTTAAGCCTCCAACTTTGGCTCAGGTCATGGTCTCACAGTTCATGAGTTTGAGGCCCACATCGAGCTCACTGCTGTCAGTGCAGAGCCTGCTTCGGATCTCTCTGTCGCTTCCCCATTTGTGTTCTCTCTCTGAAAAATAAATAAATCTTAAAAAAAAAAGAATAATGTTAACCGTAGATTTTTTGTAGATAGTCTTTATCAAGTTGTGAAAGTTCCTTCTTTTCCTAGTTTACTCAGATCTCATTATGAGAGGCTGCTGGATTTTGTCAAATGCTTTTCCTGCATTTATTGATACAATCATGTGATTTTTCTTTTTTTGTTTGTTGAAATGGTGGATTACATTCATTGATTTTCAAGTGTTGGATCAGTCTTGCTCACCTGGGATAAATCCAATTTGACTGTGGTGTATAGTTCTTTTAGTGGTTTTTTTTTAAATTTAATTTGCTAATATTTTACTGAAGACTTCGCATCAGTGTTCATGAGAGATATTGATCTGTCGTTTTCTTTCCTTGTAATGTCTTTGTCTGGTTTTGGTATTAGGGTATTGCTGGCGTCATGGGATAAGTTAGGAAGTATCCTTCTTCTGTTCTCTGAAAGAGATTATACAGGACTGGTGTCATTTCTTCTTTAGATGTTTGATAGAATTGAGCAGTGAACCGTGTGGTCCTGGCGCTTTCTGTTTTTGAAGGTTATTAATTATTGATTCCATTTCTTTAATAGATATAGGCCTATTCAGGGCATTTACTTTTTCTTGTGTGGATTTTGGCAGATTGTGTTTTTCTAAGAATTGGTCCGTTCATCTAGGTTATTAAATTTGTAGGCATACAATTGTTTATAATATTCTTTTGTTATCCTTTTAATTTCCATGGGTTTTGTAGTGATGTCCCCTGTTTCATTTTTGGTATTAATAAGTTGTGGCTTCTCTTTTCTTTTCTTAGCTTAGCTAGGGGCTAATTGATCATATTGATATTTTCAAAGAACTAGCTTTGGTTTCATTGATTTTTCTCAAGTGATTTGCTTTTAAAATTACAAATTTTTAAAAAAATTTTTAGTTAATTACCTAGCTCCTAAATATATCTCTTTTATTTTTATTTAGTTTTTATTTATGCAATTTTTATTATCCTGGTACTGCATGCCACAACATGTTCTAACTGCTTGGGATTCAGCAGTGAAAAAAAAAATGAACAAAAATTCCCACCCACATGGAGTGTATGTTCTGGAACTGGGGGGAATGGGTGGAAAGGACAGTAACCAACAAGTTCAAAAATTCATTTTAGTTCCTAATTTCCTAGTGAGGCCAGCTCTAAAAAACTTGTCAAAGCAGGAGTTCTGGTATGTTCTTCCTCTATCATTCTCTTAAGTGTTTCTCTTTTAAATCTCAAGTAATGTTCTGACAATCGATATTTAATTAACATGACCAAGCAGTGGCCCGGTTTGTGTAGAAGGAGGCGTGTCTCCCATGCTCAGGGCTGTAGGAAGGAGGGACTGACATGGATGAGGCATGGGGGCACCTAATGGAACAGCTTCTCCGTTAACCTCCCAAGGTGATCTTGGCAGCCTAGCGTGGGGTCAGAGGTCCCAGACTGCTACCTTCTAGTGGGGCCTCTGGCCTCAGGAAATTACGAAACTTTTGTAAGTAGGAGTTTTCTAACATGGGGTAATAATACCGACATCATGGGGTTGGTCTTCTCTTCCTGAATGAGTCTTAGGGCAGGGGCCAAATTCACTGGATGGTGGTGGACAGGCAGGGGAAGGGGTTCCGGGGAGAGGACACGGCGTCAGGAAAGGCCTGGAGGCATTAACTGTATTTCACTCTTGCCTGCTTATAACAAGGGCATCAGTCATAGTGAAAGAATGAGGGTCAGATTTAGGGTGCCTTTGTTGAAATGGGGCCAATTCCTGGGAGACCAGCTAGAAGGGTTATTGGAAACACTTAAATGTCGTGTTTAAGTTCATGGGTTTTGGAACCAACTGCCTGATTGCAAATCCGGCCTCTGCCATTTTTTTACCTATGTGATATTGGGCAAGTTACTAAACCTCCCTGTGCCTCCGTTTCCTCTTCCGTGAAGTGGGGACAACGACAGCTCCCTGTCCCAGGCTGGGGTGAGGATAAACCGATGTAAAGCACCCCTAGTCATGCCTGGCACCCAGCAGGTGTCATGAGGGCGTCTGCTGGGACTGATGCTCAATTACTAATCTGAGAACCGCCGGACGGAGGGTGGTCAGGACCATGGGTCCCATTGAAGAAACGGAACCCCAGGGAGGTGAAGTGGCTTCTTCAAGGTCACACGGCTGAGCTGGTGCACGAGAGCTGCGATCTGCCCCCTTCTGTCTGAGTGTCAAGCCCACCCAGAGCCCAGCGCAACGTCTGACCCACGATGGGTCTGCCCTACAGCCACGGACTGAGGGAGCCCGGATCCAGGGGTTCACGGGAGACCCCAGATGCTGGGTGGAGAATGCCCCCATCTTCGCACACATGGCTCAGACCGGCTGGGCGATGCTCTCCCTCTTGCTTCGTCCGACCTTGGCCTGAAGCCTCTGCGCACAAAGGGCCCTCTCAGACCATTCCGCGGGAGACAGGGGCCTTCTTCAGATAGTAACAGAGGCCCAGTTACCAGCTCCTCCTTGAATTAATATAAGCATAGCATTTCTGTTGAAATCCCTGTCTGGATTAACCACTGGCTAGAGGATTTAACTCGTGTACACACGGAAAATCTCTACACACTTGTCTCCTAATATTTATTCTGGCGACTGGAACATGCAGATAAGGTGAGTGCCTGATGTTGTTGGAAGTGCAGAATAAATTTACATTCTCGGAGCCACCAAGAGCCACATATATATCCATGTGTGAGCCTGGCTGGGGCCTCGGAAGGGGGAAAGCCAGCTTCCGGCCCATGGAAGGTTTGACTGGTGCTTCCCTAGGAGCCAAGGCTCCCTTGTGGGGATCCTAGGTCCTTAGAACCTAACAGCCTTTGACTTCCCGGGTCTTAATTTCTAAAGTCTTAGACTCTTCAGTGAATAGATTCTTAAACCTATAAAATATTCAGTCAGAATCACAGGGTTTTAGGATTTCGAGGATCTGCACCATCATCTTGCCCGGGCACCCACCTGGCATCCTAATCCCTCCCACAATGTTGCCGTGAAGGCATCTTGTCCCAGCACCACCTCCTCCAGGAAGCCCTCCTTGACCACTCGCACTGGTTCAGAGCCCCCGTCATAGGCCCTCAAGGCTCCATCGGCTTTGCCTTATGAGACCCACCAGGAGTGCCATTTTGAACTTGACTCCTACCCCTACTGTGAATTCTGAAGAGTAAGAGAGGGTCTGCCGTCGTTCACTCATGAATCCCCAGCGGCCAGCACTCAGGAGATGCTCAATGAGTACATCCCACGAGGCTACACTGTACCTCCAGCTGCAATGAAACTGCTCCGTGAGGCGGGATTGGTGCCACCTTACCTCTGGCTGAGGCCACACGGGGGCGGGTGTGCAGTGCCCGCTGTACTGGGGATCGCTGGGTAAGCGATCTTACCTTAGGGGGAATGAGCAGGGCCAGGATCTGAGTGGGTGTTCAGAGAAGCCATGTGGTCCAGTGGGTCAGAGCCTCAGCTGGGGAGCCAGAGGCCCGCATTTAAACCCTGGCCCTTCCACACCCCTAGCTGGGTAGCCTTGGACAAGTTGTTTGAGCCTTTTTGTGCCTCAGTTTCCCCAGTTGTAAACGAAGGATGGTGAGCGTTCTGACACTAAATGGGATAATAGATGTAAAGCTCGGAGCTCAGCACCTAGTACACAGTAGGTGTTCAATAAATGCGCAAGGCTTTTGCATCACGCAAGTCATGTTTGCCAGAGAGCGTCCGCTAAGGAAGAGGCACTAAGGGACTGAGTACACAGAGTGACCCAGCAGGTAACCCCGGCCGTGGGCCACTGCACTGTGGCTCTGACATGGAGACCACACATGGGCGCAATGGGAGGGACTCCACTACCCAAGAATCACACAGTGCCCCTGCTTCTGGAAACCAACCTGCCAGCAGCACAGACCACGGCTGAGCCCCTGAAACGATGCCATTCCTCGAGGAGACCAACCGGCAAGTTGACCACACTGAGTTCTCCTGCATGTGAAAAGGCCCAGCGGTTTGTTCTCCGAGGAGGAGTCATGTCTTCCTGGTGGGGGTTCGCCTGTGCTGCGGGTGGGGCCTCAGCCCGCCCCACCGTCTGGGGGTTTACAGAGCGTTTGATCTGCTGGCCTGGGATCGCGCATAAAAGCGTGCCAGACCCGGGGATGGCTTGCTTTATTGTACAAGAGGTGCAGGCACAGGCTCACGGCCAAGGGGAGCCAGTTTGTATCACGTGCTGTCCACCCAGAAACTGTCAACCGCACAGCGTATTGGAATGGTCGCCCGCAGGTCCAGCTAAAGTGCCCTTTGGGGCCGTGTCCCTAATGAGAAGAAACAACGGGTCGGAGTGAAAGTGGCTCCACTTATGGCCACTTCTCAGTGAGCCACCGGGGAGACTTGGTGATTCCCATCCTTGTAACTCTGGGCTCTGCAGGGCCAGATGTCCTGCCCCCCACAGGACCCACACGCGTCAGATAACCCAGAAAGGGTCTCTGGTTTGTTTGCTATACAGTGGCTGCCTAGGTGCTTTGGGTTCCTGGTATCCAGGGACTAGACGGCAAGAGGGTGGCCGGGGCACTGTCTTGAGAAGGGTAATTGACTCAGATCAATTACCTTTGATCGCAGAGGGGAGGGCTGCTGCTGTGCAGTGGGGAGGGGAGGAGGAAGTGTGGAGCCCCAGTGATCTGGAGGGCACCCTTGATGCTCTCTTGACAAACCGCGTCTGTCAGTGGGCAGGTGCGGTTTCCCTGCCTGAGAAGAGGAAGGTGACCAAAGCTCAGGCCCCTGGCGGGAGGCTCAGGGTCGTGTTATCAAATAAGCCACCAGAGTGAGGGCGTGAGAGGGTCTAGGGCAGAGAGTGAGGAGGGGTGGTGAGCATCATCGCAGCCCTGAGCCCCAAGACAGAGGGTGGGGGGACTTGCACTTTTGCCACTGACCTCCTCCTTCCACGTCCCCCTCTGGGAGAGCCGGCCACCCGCGTGCTAGAGGATTGGGAGAATGGAGAAGGAACAGAACCATGACAGCCGTGGCCAACACGGAGAGGCCGCTCGGAGGTGCTGACAATTCATACTTCCTATCCTTCTGTCTTCCCCGGGGGGGAACTGCTCAGGGCAGAGTGAGGCACAGGCGCCCAGCCAGCTCGGACAGATGCCACTCACGCCGCTCGCTCCGGACCCAGTTGGCAGAGCTGGTCAGACCTGCACCGCAGCTCGGCGTCCTTCCGGCCAGCCCTGCTTCCCCGCTCCACGCCTTGCACAGTTGAACCCTAATACGTGCCTCTCACTCCCCTCCAATCCAACTCCAGGATCCATGTTGTGACGCGGGGGAGACCAGTGGGTGGGAAATAACCTTGCTTTTCTGTGCCTCGGTTTTCTCATCTACGAAATGGGGCTAATAAATCCCCTGGCCTTGTCGGAATGCAGAGAATGGGTAGGAAATAGACTTCCTGATCCAGGAAAATACAGGCATGCGCATACACGCTAAGTCAATTAAAAACCTCTCTGCTCGCACCCGTGCCTGTGGTACGGGCTGGGCTGAGAGCTACCGCGGAGGCTGGCTCTGAGATCCTGCCGGGAAAGAGCTCTCAGAAGCCTGACTCCCGAGGCCAACACACCAACATGTACTGCTCAGGCCGCCCTTCCAGGTCCCCACAGAAGGGAGGGGCAGGTGGCAGAGGCGGCTGGCAGGGCGGGGCGCGGCCAGGGGCTGTTCCCTCCTCTCCCCGCTTTCCGGGAAGCCTCACTCCCCTCCTCAGGCTGCTGCACCACATTTCAGATCCGAACATCTAGATCCATTAGAAGGAGACAGGGGTGGGCTTGCTCGACATCTACGGGAGGGGAGGCTCGGTCTAGGAGGGCCTCGCGAGTGAGCAGACAGGCCGAGACAGGCCATATTTCCCCAGAGCCCCAAGCTAGGTGGGAAGAAATGTGGGCGGCCCAGCCCAGGCAGGGGCTCCAGAAACTGATGCATTAAAAGAAAATATTTATCAACAAATCAGGGCAGGAACCAACCCCCCTTCTTGTTGGAGCAGACCTTGAAGGATAGTTCCCGGATCCGCCTGTTCTGGGTTTTTGCTTCTTGGTGAAGGTGATGGGTGTGAGGCAATTCTAATGAGCGGGGCCTGGCCCTCGAGACATCCGCAAGGCTGTCCGTCTCTAGCATCTTCCAGCTGTCAGCAGGGCCCATCAGAGAAACACGTTGATTTACTCCAAGGACTCGGGGGTGGGAGTCGGGTGGATACAGCCAAGCAGAAAGCAGGGGCCTGGACCAGCTTGGGGCGGGCGGCGGTCAGACTGGGCTCTGGACCGCTCAGGTCACCAGGGCAGGGCACGGAGCCTCAGCAGCCTCCCTGGCAGAGCACGTGGATTTTCCAGGGCCTTGGGATAGGGGGACGGTGGTCCCAGATTGGGCCTGCCCCGCCCCCCACCCCCTGAGTCTCAGTGGTTCACCGTAGAGGCGGGAGCCTAACAAACCAGAGTTCACATCCCAGCTGGGACTCCCAGCTTGGTGACGTAAGACATGCCACTTAATATCTCTGTGCCTCACTTTCCATCTGGGGCCGTTGATGTCCATTGGACATCCAATGGACATATTATGTCCATTATGTCCGTAATATCTCTGTGCCTCACTTTCCATCTGTGTCCAATTGGGGGTTAAAGCCTTTGGCACGGTACCCGGCACAGACCGAGGGCTCACGTAAAAGCTTTTCTTCTTCCTGGAATTATCAGTGCCTTTCCACAGGCAGGTACTATAGGTATTTATCTACAGTATGGTTCGCGCAGTTGAGATCTTACGGTACATCCAGTTTTCTTTCTTGACTGATCACGGTATCGTGAGTGTTTTCTCACATCATTAGAAGTTTCCTCGACAGCAAGCTGTTAATAGCTTCATAATAGTCCCTCATCCAGATGCACCGTCATTTGATTTGTCGCCCTTTCTGGCTCGACAGATAGGGCTACGGTTTCTCCATCTTCCCAGTGACCTGTAATACACGTCTCTAGACATAATCCTCGCTCCAATCCCTGACCGCTTCCTAAGGACCAGTTCCCGGGGCGGGGGGTGGGGGGGGGGCGCCGGAATCGCCACCTCAGGGCTGGCATTTCTGAGGCTGGCGACACCTCCGTTCCGTAAGTGCCTTCCAGAAAGCTTTCCAGCCGTGCGTGCGAGTCCCTGTCTCACCGCACATTTACCAGCGTCGATTATTCTCTTTTTATTTAGTCTTCACTAATTCCGTGCACCCCAAATTCTATTTCGTTGTCGCCTGGAGACACAGAGCCCTGGCCTGCGGCTTCTATCTCCCGGCAGGGTGACAATCAAATTATATTCGGGGGCTTCCGGCAAATGTCATGATGCAAGGCAGCCTATGGCAGGGTAGCCCCAGGCAGGGAGACAAAGGAGCTGGGTTCCCCGACTCTCCTCATTCACTGTGTGACCTGAGTATTGTATATTGCCCTCTCTGGGCCTTTCTTTATCAATCTCCTACAATAGCCTTCCGGCTGGTGTCCCTGCCTCTGATTCATCTAGCGGCCAGAACAGTGCCTGGCACATAATATGAGCACAGCAAATATTGGCCGAAGACTGCACTGCCATGGTGACCTTTCCGAAAGGGAAATCTCCGCCATCTCATTATGCCGCCTCTAACCTTCCCGCAAGCATCCTAGCATTTTATTTACTTTTTCGGTCTTCTCATGAATTTCTGCTTCTCCTTAAGCATATGAAAAGACACAAGAGAGAAAAACGAGAAAAAAGCCAGAGAGGCTACAAAAGCATAACTTTTCTTAAGCCCGTCAGGGGGCTGGGGCTGCAAGGCACCCAAGTGAACGGAAATCCACAGGATAACAGGACCCCTCCGAAGAGAGACAGAACGCAGAAACCGTCACCCCTCGGCAGAGCCCCGGAGGGAGACGGGGCTGCCATCAGGTCAGGTAAGGAACAAACAGCTAACGGGTTTATGGATTCTTAAAGGCTGAATGTGGACCCCATGACAGCTTAGTATTCTTTCGAGCCCCAGACGCAAGGGGCATTCACATTCATTCACAAGCCATTTCCCGGGGGAGCTCAGCAGAGACTGGGGGCGGGACACGGGTCTGAGGCGGTCACCTGCAGGGGGCGGCTGGCAGGCACAGAAAACCCTCCCATTACCCAGATCCTTCCCTCCTGTGAAGCTAAGCCTTAAAACGCTTCACTGGGGCAGGAACATGTCACCCTCAGGACCTGGGCAGAGATCTGCTGCCTCTGGGGAAGGAGCAGAAGCAAAATCCTTATTTATCCATTCATTCATTCATTCATTCATTCATTTATGCATGCCAGGGAAGCAGATTGTCTCCATCAGCAATCACCTTGGGGTTCTAGACCCTCCAACCTGCTACGCGGCCTTGTGCAAGTGCCACACCTCGCGGCCTCAGTTTCTCCATCCGAACAGTGTGATGATGGGAATAGCCTGGCTGTCCTCAGCTCTAGCTGCGGGGATCTCTTCTAGGCAAGATGGGGTGACAGGGACCGGATTTATCTTCCCGCCTGAAGTGACCAAAAAACAAAATTACGAAACAATGGTTTACGACAGCCTGGACATCAGGCAACGGAGAAGAGCGGGGAAACCCAGGAAGTGAGCCCCACAAGTGCCCTGGTTTCTAGCCATGAGAGAGCTGTCAGGCCCTGGGCCAGGAAGAAGGAAGCCAGGTGGAGCCCAGTGGTGGGGGAGGGGGGGTGTCCCGGAGTCCAGGAGGTGGAGCTGAGATTCTAGGAGACCATGGTGCCTCGGAGAGGAGAGAGCTGAGCAGACAGGTCTGAAGAGCATGCAGAAGGGGCTTGAAGGGAGAAAACCCAGCTGTCGACTGAGAGCCACTCCGGTCCCAGCCAAGAAATCTCAAAGCAAGATCCTAAAGATGCCACGTGAGTTTCAAGCTCCAGAACAAAGCTCAGGAATACTTACGGCAAAATAAAAGCATACCCAGCCCCCAGCGAGGTAACATCCACAATGTCCAGAAAGACGCCTGGGGTGACCGCGGTAACGTCGAAAAGGGAGGTTTCAGAGTAATCGATTTTACCAGAGGTGATGATCCTATCGCGAATTCACCCAGAGGACCTACGCATCCTCAATGTTTACGCGTCCAACGGCGCTTCAAAATATGTGAGACAAAAATGATAGAACTGTGAGGAGAAACAGACGAAGGCACAGTGATAGTGAGAGGCTTTAACACCCTTTGTTCAGTAACTGCCAGAGGAGCCCGACAGAAAATTACATATACCATACGGAGAACTTGATTAAGTTCTATCAACCATCAACCAATCTGACCTACGTGACATAGAATATTCCACCAGGCAACAAGAACGCACATTCTTTTCCCCATGTGTATCTAAATATGGTACGTAGACAATATTCTGGGTCACAAAACAAGCTTCCACAAATTTAAGGGGCTCGAGTTGTGCAGAGCATGTTCTCTGGCCACAATAGAAATCAACTGGAAATCTGTAACTTAACAGGAAGAGTTCTTGAAAGATCTCCAAATATTTTCAAACCCAATAGCATACTTTGACGTAACCCGAAGTGTTAAAGAGTCAACCAAAGGGGGATTGGAAGGTGCTTTTCACCGAAAGAAAATGAAAACACAACGTATCAAAATCCGCGGGAGGCCGCTGACGCAGTTCTTAGGGGAAATTTATGGCACGAAACGCCTACATTTGAAAAGGAGAAATGTCTTGAATCAGTGACCTCAGCTTCCACTTTAAGAAACTGGAAACAGAAAAGCGAATTAAATCCCGTGTAGACAACAGAGAGGAAATAAGTATCAGGGTAGAAATCAGGGGAGAAAAGCAATAGAGAAAATTAATGAAACCGAAGTTGGTTCTTTGAGGAGATCAATAAAATTGATAAACTTCTAGCCACACTGATCAGGACACAAAAGAGGGGAGACACAAGTTATCAATGTCAGAAATGAGAGAGGTGACAGCATAGATCCTACATACCTTACGACCCTGGAATTCTTCTGCAAGTGGGATCTGTCTTTTTTCATTCATTTATTCGTTCATTCATTCGTTTATCCATTCATTCACATCAGTTTGGACTCATAGGTATTTCTTTTATACTTTGGGCTACAACCCAATACTAATTTACTTATTTTGTTGCTCAAAGTGTTCCAGCTCTGGTGACTGGGAGCTCTTTCCGTGGGCTCTCGTGTCCCTTGGATAGCTGCTCATCATCGTGAGATTTCTTTATTTTTCTTTTTTAGCACTTCCTTACTTTCTGGCACTGAAAGGTATGCCAGGCTTAGCTTGTCCATTTCCTGCCCTAGTTCTAGAATTATGCTTTTCTCCAAGGAGCCCTGGATTCTGTTAGGGGAGAGTTGTATGAGAAACCAAGATTTGGGTGCTAGGCACTAAGGGGATGTCACTGCCTTGAGGCAGTCAGCTCACAGAGCAAGGAGGCACAGCTATACTAACTCATGCCTCTACACACGTGCATAAATATTTATATATGTAAACATCTGTATCTGCGTTCAGCTAAACACGAGTTCATGTGGAGGTTTCCAACTCTAATCCATGGCCACAGGGATCATTCCAGCCTTCTCCCTTTGTTTGCCTGGAAACTCCTATCCCGGCCGTGAGAAGCCTGGCTCCCACCCTCTGCCTATCCAAACACTAAGCATGTTCCTTCTCAGTGTATATGCATAAGCGACTTCAGCATTGTTAGCCCACACCGCCTGGGAAGCCACTCTGTCCACCAGAGCCCAGGGTTTCTGTGCATTCTGTCTGCTTTTGGTCTTAACAAGCTCCATTCATTTTCAAAGCTGCAGAGATCAGCACCTTTTACCTCCACCCCGCTTCCCCGAGGTTGCTCGATACATTTGTAACATGGCTTGGTTCTTTTGTCACAAACAGAATCCCATCCTGGGATCCCCTGGCCCCCTAGACAACGTTTTGAAATCTGCATACACTAACTAACGCTCACGCCTTCTACCGCAAAGTTCGACGGATTTTGACAAACGCACGGTGTCACTTATCCACCATTCTAGTAGCATGCATGACGTTTTGCCGCCCTGAAAAACATCTTCCGTACTTGACCTCTTCCCCACGTCCCCATTTCCTGAAGCCCTTACAACCGCCGCTCTGTTTACTGTCTCTGTCATTTTGCCGCTTCCAGAAGGTCATATAAATGTGACCTTTTCAGGTGGCCTTCTTTCCCTTAGCGATAAGCATTTACGATTCATCCATGTGTCTGCACAGCTCAATGGCTCATTTTTTTTTTTTTTTTACCACCGACGAATTTTCCATTGTATGGACGTACCACAGGTTACTTATCCACTCCCCTATGGAAGGACATCTTGGTCGCTCTCGGCGCTCGGCAATTATGAACAAAGCTGCTGTAGGTGCTCACATGCAGGTTTTGGTGTGTTTGTGCATATGTTCAGAGTGACGACCTGGAAGCGTGGCTGCTGGATCGTCTGGGGAGACTGTGTTCAGTTTTGTAACAAACTGCCAAACCGTCTTCCAAAGTGCCTGTGCCACTTTGTATTCACACCGGCAGTGAGTGAGAATTCCTGTGGCTTCCTCTCCAGCAATTAGCACTGTCTGGGTGGGATTTGAAAACAAATCTAGCTACAGGGGCCCCATTCCCCTGACTCTGTCTGCCTGAGGTCCCGCCCAGGGCCTCAGCACGGCTGAAAAGCCCCGGGAGGATTCCAACGTGGAGTCAGGCTTGAGAATCGCGGAGCTACACCCTCCACCTCAAGGTACCGATGGAGAAACTGAGGCCCTGGGGGCCTGAGTGCCTGGTGGGTCTGATCTTCCAGCTGAGAGGCTGGGAGGGGCTGTGTGATAGCCTGGTTAAGACTCCGGGCTCTAATCCTCTCATCAGCTGTGTGACCTTGGGCAAGTGCCTGCCCCTCTCTGAGCTCCTCCTCTGTGGAGTGGGGAGGTTCACAGGACCTGCTGCACAGGTCGGGTGAGGATGAATTGGACCAATGAGTCTAAAGTGCTCAGCCCGGAGCTGGGCACACGAGGGGCGCCCGGGCACTAGGGGCCACTGTCACTGGGACTCTGGCCAAGTGCACTGGGCTGTGCCCGTGGCCCCACCCACACTGGGAGGCCGCGCTCTGAGCCTTTCCGGGACCACAGGGTCCTCCCTGCCCCCCTCCCCCCTCTGTCTTCTCCTGGGGCGGCAGAGGCTCCGCCCGCTCCTCCCCACCCCTCCCTTTTCTTCTTCTGCTTAACAAACAGCTTCACTTAAAAAGCCATCTGGGAGGATGGATGGCACAGACACATTTTTGCAGAATAAGTTTTCAGGGAGAAGCGCCAGGAAATTAAAGGCACAGCACTTAGGATTCTACTCTTATGAGGCCCCATAACTCTGATTGTTGGAGGATTGTTTCTGTATTATACATCCATCCCTCACCCCCCACCCTGCCCAGTGCTCTGAGCTTTGTTCTCTCCAGTCTTTGGGGGACCTGCTCCCCCCTGCCTGGCTCCGCTGACTCCCTCCCTCAGGTGAACCCCGCTCTCTCTCACCAGGGAGGGGCTGCCGCTGGGGCTTTCCTCCCTGACTTCTTCCTTCCTGTGCCATCACTGCCCCACCTTGGGGAGCTGCCCACGGGGCCCGGGTGAAGGTTTGTCTACTTGTGGGGTCTCCCAGGGCAGATGAGGGGACAACAGGTGGAGGCCCTGAGAAGGAGGGATGCGTCCACCATTGGGATGCGTGGATGGCCCTGGGGAGCAGTAATGAACTCCCCGTCTCTGGAGGTGTGCACAGAGGACAGGTGAGCACAGAGACCTCGAAGGAGGCAAACTAGCCAAGAGGCTGAGAGCTTGGGTTTCCAAGAATAAGAGCTCTGGGCCGGGTGCTGACCGTGTTCAACCTTCAGCGACAACTTATACTCACAGAACCTCGGTTTCTTCATCTGGAAAAATCAGGCCAAGTAATAGTTCGCACTCCCCCGGGGTTGTCATGGAGACAAAAGGACATCCTGTGTGCAAAGCGCTGTGCACGGAGTGCACGTTGTCATTAGCGGGGAAGGAGGAGCTGGGTTGTGACACCTTGAACATTCTAATGTTCCATATTGTTGTAGTTTGTAGGCATCTGAGATTGTGCGATCCAATAATTCAATTATCCTGAGATTATAAGATTCCCTAGGACTCTAAGGCTTTCAGAAATTATGATTTTGTTATTTTTCTCATTGAAGGCTCCTTAGGAATCAAAGAGCTGTGTGATCCCCAGATTCCCATTCTAGAACCATCCCTCCACGGGCGAGTCTTGTCCCGGCCGCCGGCTGTCTGCTGCATCGGGAGCGTTTATCTCTGTCCTTCCTCACTTCACACCCTCCATCTTCATCCCCGGCCTGTTGCCACTTCTCTGGGGACCCCCTTTTGCTATCTGCACCCTTCCCCACTGCTCTGTTTGCTCAGGCTCGCCAGGCCCCCAGCAGCATTGCTGAATCGCACACGCATCCTGGGCATACTGCCTCCTGCCCTCCCGCCCTTCCCATCAAACCCCATCTCTGCAACCTTCCTCCACCTTCAAGGCCAAAGTCAAAGGCAGACCTTCCATGAGGCTCTCCTCACCTCCCAGGGGAAATGAAATCCTCTGCTTCTGTGTTTTGTGCAGGTTCTGTTTAAATCACGATCAGCAGTTATCAGACTCGTTATTGGGCAGACCCACCACCCCTCCCCCCATGGCAGACCCACCTCCCTTCTCGAGGAAGGAAGCTGCGTGCTTCTGACTGCTCAGAGGCAGGACGCTGATTGGCCACTCTCTCTAGCGGGCTGGGTCAGCGCGTGGGAGGAAGGCGCTGGACCCGCTCCCCCCTGCCCCCTCCCCTCCCCCTGTCCTGGCCAGGAGGCCACTCAGCTCCGTGGACCCAGCCGGTGAAGCCAGGGTGAGTACCCCTGGTTCTCCCCCTCATCCCCCACCCCGTCTTTCCCCTCCCCCAGCGTGAGCTCACCACACCCGCGGGCGCATCCCCGTCCAGGTGCTTACAACCCTGGGGCTCTATCTCCTGCCAGACCCTGGGCCGAGATCCACATTGTGAGTCTGTGATGTGCCCAGCAGGTCCCAAGTGTTGGACATACAGAGCCGAGCTAGACAAGCCGCCCGCCTCCTGCCCCTTCCTGTCCCGGGGCTCAGCCTCTGCCATCTGGGGGGCCACCACCTCCGCCCTTGAGTTCAACCCTTCAGCTTCCTGTCAGACCTGCTCCCCCCGCACCGTTCTCATCCCCGAGTTGCCCCTGCGGCACCTGCTCACCCAAGTCAGAGACAATGGGGCACCCCTGCCCCTGCCCCCCTCACACCCCAGGGACCACCCATTTTTATGTCTTCAAACCTCTGGATTCCACCCCCCGCCGCACCGCCCAGCCCATCTCAGGCCCCGTCGTCATCTCTGGCCCAGATGTCCCCACGCCCTCCCCCTGGTCCCTCAGCCACACCGCTGCCCCTCCGTCCATCCACCCCGCGACCCTGAGACCTGAGCGAGGGGGGCTCCCCTCACCCTCCTCCCGCGGCGCCTCTCCCGTCAAGACACAGGGGACAAGGTCTGGCGCCCACACCCCCCCAATTCCCTTCCTGACCGACCGGAGCCCGCGTGGACCCCATCCCTGGGTCTGCTGTCCCGAGGGTGAACCACGCGGCCTGTGTGCACACCGTCGAGAGCCGCGAGTGCAGCCGTGTGTGGGGGTGCAGGGCTGGACCCGCCGGCCGGGGTGTCTGCGCGCTGCGGGCGAGACTGTGGAGGGAGGGGAGGGAGGGCTGGGTCGGGGGTCAGGGGCCCGTGGCCCCCCGGGGTCAGCTTTCTCTGCTCCCCACATTCTAGTGCAGAGATCAAGAATTTGTTAGGTAGGAGGGTAAACTAATTTTATTTGACAGTTTGTTAGTTGATTTATAACTTCGATGTTCGGCCCACTGGTCTGGTTCTCGCTGGTTCTCTGGCTCCTGGCTGCTATGCACCGATACCCTGGCCTCCAGATAATGGTTATTCCACACAGGGCAGTCACACTGATCCCTGCCCAGCACTCTCCCTGCTTCCCAGGGCCTCAGGATGGCTTCTACATGCTGAGCCTGCTTCACACAACCTGTCGCCACGATCCTCCCCGCATCTCCATCATTCTCTTCATCTGGGCACCAAAATCACTCTGTGGAGACTACGCCACCCGTTTCCATGGCAATCAGAGCCCCCTGGCTGGGTTGAGCCCCACCCCTCCACCCCTCCACCCCCTTGCCTCGCTCTGGTCAGTGGGAAGGGACAGCCCGAGGGCCAGCTTTCCCATCCAGGGGATGCGCCCCTGTCCCAGAGGAGCAGGTAGGAGGTGGCCATCGTTACAGCCGGGCCTCAAGGGGAGTCAGCCGGGCTGTGAAATCCGTAACCAGGTGAGGATGTGTCGGGGTGGATACAGACCCAGGCGTCCACTGCCCTGCTTGGTGGTGGTGCAAATCAAGGAGGTTTTAGGACAGGGAGGTGGGTGCTTGTCCTTTCTCAACCTATGAGCTCCAATGCATCGTTCACATCATTCCCGTGCCCCCCCCCCCCCCCCCCGCCCCTTTCTGGTGCAGTCCTCATCCTATCGGCTGTACTGGGCTTGCTGTGTGAGCCCCGTGACCACAGGCCCCCGCCCCCCGCTGCAGCCTCTGCCTAAACCTGAACCCCCACCCTGTGCCCTGGAGACTGTGCTACCTCGCTTACCAGAGGGCCACCATCACTGAGAACTGGAGCTTTCACCCGCGACCCCCCACCCCACGTTCTCACCTCCTCCCAGCCCATCGAGCACCGAACCTCCCTGGGTGACCCCCCCCCCCCCCACCCTCAGCCTTATTTCTCCTTCTCCTGTCCCTTGTCGCCATCTCTCCAGCCAAGGCCCTGGTCCACGCCCCCACTGCGCGCTCTGGAGGGACCTCCCGGTCTCTGGGCTCCATGGTGACAAGTGCCAAGGAGAAAAATAAAGCAGAAAGGGGCCTTCAAAAGTCTGGGGGTCACGGGCAGTGTGAAGGGGGTCCAGGAAGGCCTCCCCAGGAAGCTGATGTTTTCCCAAAGCCTTGGAGGGGGTGGAGGGAGCCATGTGGGTATCTGAGGAAGGGCAGTCCAGGCCGAGGAAGCAATGAGTGCGAACGCCTTCGCCTTTGGGTCTGGAGGTAAATACAGGCTCCAGATTTCCTCATTACCCTCCCTCATAGTAGCTTCCTGTAATCAGGCAGGTGCTTGGCCCCTTCCCCTCCCCTCCCCTCTCCTCTCCTCACCTCTCCTCTCCTCTCCTCTCCTCTCCTCTCCTCTCCTCTCCTCTCTTCTCCTTCCCTCTTCTCCTGCCCTCCCCTCTCCTCTTCTCCCCTCCCCCCTCACCCCCCTTCCTTCCCTCTCTGGCCTGTCCCTTCTCCTCCCCTCTATTCCCCTCCCCTCCTCATTTCTTATCTCCTCCCCTCCCTCCCTTTCTTTTTCTTTCCTTCCCTTCTCCTCCCCTCCCCTCTGTCCTCTTTCCATCCCTTCTTTTCTCCTCTCTTCCCTTTCTCTCCCATCCCCTCCTACCTCTCTTATCCTCCCCTCCCCTCCCCTCCTCACCTCTTATCCTCCCCTCCCCTTCCCTCTTTCCCTTCTCCTTCCTTCTCCCCTCCCCTCATTTCCTCCCCTCTCATCTCCTCCCCTCCCTTTTCCTCCTCTTCTTAAACATGCTGCATAATCAGAACGAGTAATTACAGCCCCCATCTCTGGCTCATGCCTCCTCAACTCGGGCTTGAAGAAGGAACTGTTTCATATTTAATCAGTATTAGTTCTGGAACGCTCTCAAGGGAGCAGGCTCACTTCAGGGCTGTGTAGTTTAATTCTCAGTGAGGCTAATTAGATCAGGAAAAGAGCCTGGGCTGAGGCAGGTCTGCTGTGGGGTCACCCACTAAACAAGCAGAGGCGGAGCCCCTCCTGCACCCACCCCTGCCCGCACCCACCCCACCCTGCCCACCCCGTGGGGCTCCAGCTCGGCCCCCAGGGGAGCGCAGGCCCAGATCCTTCTCTCATCTTCCAGGACTGACGAATCTCTGGAAGGAAAGGGAGCAGCTGATGTTCAGACTGGGAGGCAGCCGCCTCCGCTAGAGTCCCCCTCAGAAGCTTCCAGAGCCTCTCCCGCAAGGCAGGTGGTGAGGGACAGGTGGGGGCACCCACGGAGACTTCAGCGCTACCCCTTCTCCTTGTGAGGACAGTGTCTTCCTCCTCATTCTCTGCTCAGTTTAGCCCGATTTCCACTGTCACCTCAAAATTGTGACACCAGGTCACAGATGTCCCTGGGCACCAGTCAATTTACACACGGGATTGCAAGCCTCGGAGGAGAACCTGCCAGAGGGTGTCATTACCTCCATTCCTCAGATGAGGAAATCGAGGCTTGGAAGGGAAACCCGCTGGCTGGCCCCCTCCCACTGGGCTGTGGGGCCAGAGGACGGGAACAGAGGCAGCAAAGCCTGAGTCCTGGCTTCTGAGCTCACCGGCTGGGTGAGCCTGGGGCCCAGTAGTGTCCCCTAGCACCAACTTCCTCCTCCCTGATTTCATTCCAATCCCACAGCAATGCCACGGTCTGGTGGTTACATTGTGTCCATTTTTGCAGAGGCGGACCCAAGGCTGGGGAGAGGAGGGGAGGGGAGGGGAGGGGAGAGATTTGTTCATGTCTGAGCAGCTTGGACTTAGTGGTGTGGGGGCCTGGCCAGTGTGCCTGGCACTGTTCTCCCCTGGGCCCATCTGCCTGCACTGTGCCCACTCAGTTGAGGGGAGCAGCCTGCCCTCCCCGGAGCTCCCCAGGGCAGATGGGTTTGCTCAGGGATAAGGCGCACCCTGTCATCAAACTCAGAGGTCAGGCCACCTGCACACACGAACTCCTATAACGTGTCGCCGTGTCGCAGACATGATGCCCTTCCTCCGTTGCCTCCTTTTCCCTCCTTTTCTGCCGAGGTGCACAGAACGGGAGCGGCTTCGTGCGTTCTAGCAGCAAACTGCCTGGGACGGACTCCCGGCTGGGCCACGCACCTGCCCCTGCTGTGTGCTGGGAAGTAGACACTGACGGTCCGAGCCTCATCGAAGTGTGGAGAGGCTGGAACCGGAGAGGACACGTGACGTGCTCAGACCAGGGCTGCGAAAACAGCGACCATTCGTCACACAACAGCTGCTTCCTTATTTTGGTTTGGTTTGATTTCCGGGGTCCCCTGTGGAGGGCAGGCAAGCCCCCAAGTCCTTGGCCCCAGTTCCTGCACGGTGCACTGTGGGGGACTTGGCCTTGGTCTGGGAGTCAGGCGACTACCTCTAGGACAGCTGTGATGATCAAATACGTCCCCACCTGGGCTCCACACATAGTTCCTGTGGGTCCTCAGGCATGTTCTTCTCTCTGTGACCCTGACTCTTCGTCTTTCCACGGGAAAGCTGGAACGGAGAGGCCATCTCCAGGCTCCCCGCCGCCTCTAAGACCCCAGTGTACCAAGATCAGACTGAGCCCCCACCCACAGAGGAAGAAGAAAGCAGCAGGAAGAGAATCCACCCAGAAAAGAGGGGGCAGGGAATCCAACTCGTTATGCTACTGCTCTTTATAGTCCCCAGGTCACCTAACCTGGGGAGTGACCTTGATTCCAAAGCCCGTGTTCTTGACCGCTTCACCATGAACACTGCTAAACTTGGCTGTGAGCTTGAGCTTGGGCCTTCCGGATCCTGTTTTCCGGAGGACAGAAACGAAGCCCAGGGGGGCAAGGTCACACAGCTACTGAGGGGTGCAGCCGGACTCCCACCATGTTGCCTTGACCCCCAATTCCAGATCCTTCCCCCCAGGGCCCTCTGCCTCACTTAATGTAAGCCAGCTGATATCTCCAGGTTGGGGTGGGGTGCGGTGGGTGTCTCATTAGCTACCTCCTGCCCCACCCCCATGGCTGTCCCAAGTGCCCACCCTCTTGGCAGGTGCCCATAGGCACGACGGGGCTCCCCTCTCCCAACATGAGTATCCTCTCTCTCCTTCGGTCCTCATGCACCACATGCGCCATGTTCCCTGGCGAGGGGGGCGCTGGGAGGCGGGGTCTGCGAAGGCCACCCGTGTCCCCGGCTGCTGTTCCTACAGCCTGTGCTGCCAGGAGGTCTCACTGGCTTGCTCACTTTTTCTCAGCAGCTTTACTGATCCTTCTGTGCCTGGCCCTGGGCTGACCACGTGGCATCTAGAAATGACGGGCCGCGCCCCCTGCCTTGTCCCGCGGAGACCGCGATGATGACGTCACCATGGGATACTGTGGGAAGGCCCCGGTTCTGCGTGGATGGGGACCGGGTGGAAGGGGAGTGTCTTCTCCCTCAGATGCTCCGCTCCAGCCACAGCGCCAGGATCTCCGAGCTCTTGAGGGCCTCTGAGGAAGTTTAAGATCCGGAGAGAGTCATGCGGTTAAAATACGAACAGGAAATTGCGCCGCTGAAATTGATACGTACTGGGGAGTCTGGGTGGCTCAGTCGGTTGAGCGTCCGACTCTGGATGTCGGCTCAGGTCGTGGTCTCCTGGTTCGTGGGATCAAGCCCCGGGTCAGGCTCCGTGCTGACAGGGCAGAGCCTGCGTGGGATTCTCTCTCTCCCTCTCTCTTCCCTCCTTTGCATGCACACCCTCTCTCTCTCTCTCCAAATAAATACCCTTAAAACGCAAAAAGAAATCGATACGTGTCAAAGAGTCACTTTCTGCTCTACTTGGCTCTCACATGTTACACATACATTGATTCGATGTGGGATCTGATCTAATATGTGTGATCTCATAGAAGACGGATCCTCCAAAGGTAAGAAGGTCTGCGGCTGGAAAGGTCGTAAGAGCGCGATGGCTGGGGGCGGGTGGGGAGGACAGAGACCTCACCGAGGAGGGCCGCGCGGCTGGAAGGCTGCGGGGGCTTCTCCAGCAGACAGCAGGGCACTCCCGGCAGGGGAACAGCATGTGCAAAGGAGCAGCACCTGGCGGGGCCTGGTTTTCCTGAGGATCCCGGGCCCCTCACTGAGCCTGCAGCAGAAAGTGGGGTGGGGATGGCTGGGGGCGGGTGGGAGCACAGGTGTTCTTTCCTTTCTTGAGCCTCTCCCCATTCTGGAACCTTCTTCCCCATCACCGAGGCCCAGCTCCACCCTCATCCCAGAGCTGAGCCAGGTGGCCCCAAGCCCACCGGCTCTCCCCACTGACCACTCGACTCGGCTTGACTCTGAATGTCTGGTCCTGTGAAGCCACGTCTGCTCGTGTGGCTTTGGCATCAGAGGCCAAGGTGGAGTGGGGTGGGGCGGGGGAGGGGGAGGCCGGGGAGGGGGAGGTGGGGGTGGGGGGAGATAAAAAATGTAAAACACAAAACCAGTCCAGACTGTTTTCACTGAATTTCTAGAAATAAGCCAATTTCTACTTCTCTTGCTCCCTCTCAGTGTTTTAGCTGAAACACTAAAGGAGCCCACGTGTCTCCTTTAGGGAAAGACAGCCGTTGAAAGCCTAATTTGGGAGTTACACGCATTCTCCTGCCCAGCCAGAAAAAGCCCTCAGGCTGGTGATGGGCGCCTTGCAAGCAAGCGCCCAGCTCCCTGACCGCAGCTCCTCCCCTAGAGGCGAAGCAGGGGATTTACCGGTGCCGGAAAACCAATTAATGCCGTGGGACAGAGGACCGGCAGGCCACCGGGACTGCAGATGGGTAGGTGATCCGGGCTGTGGTCCTGCACTCGGCGGCGGGCGGCAGGGAGGAAGGCAGGGCGCCGGGAGAAGCCTCCAGCCCCTGGATCGGGGTAGCCGGTGCTCTAAGCTCCCTCCCGATCCCACCCATTTTGGTCCCGCAGCCCCCCAGGGGATGCTTGAACCCACCCTCTCCAAGTTGTGGCTTTCCCTTAAATGTTACTAATCCAGGTGTCCTTTATAAAGCACACGTTTCCTCTGACCTCGGGAGAACGAATGGAGGCTTTTCTCCCTGTCAAGGCGGGACAAATGAGCACCCAGGAAACCCGGCAATTGAAGGGGGCTGCTGAGAAAGGAAGAAAAGGGCAGCTGGATTGGGAAGGGCTCTGGACAAATTGTACCACCTTGCCAGGCCATCCTGGGGAAGGTGCTGGGTGGGCCTAGCTCCTCCCCCCACCCCCCACCCTACCCTTGGCTTTGTAGGCATGGAGGAGGGGGTCTCCAGCACCAGAGAACAGGATTGGGACACTCAGGGCGGAAGAACCACGGGCTCGGACCCGTTCCCTCGCTGCAGGACAAAGGTTGCGTCTTGTGAAGGTGGGTACTTCACCTCAGGAGGGAATCTAGTCTAGGCTGGATGTCCTTCTACACAGCGGCCGGCTGGGCAGAGGCACCAGCAGCTGTCTGACCCACCCCTGCATCACAGGGGAGGTGAACTGCATTAGCTCGAAGAGTATTAGTATAGCTCACAGTTTACCCAGCTTGGCACTGGGCCAAGCTTTCTGTAGCAGCAGCTCATCGAACCGGCGCAGGAGCCCTTCCGGGTGCAAACTATTTCCGTCCGCTTTGAACAAAAAGAAAGGAAACTCAGGCACAGAGATGTTAAGTGAATGCCCAAAGATAGCAGCTAGTGAGGGGTGGATGGAACCATGAGGGGACATCCAAGCTCCCTGCAAATCCGAACCCCCAAACCCTAGGCTTCTGATCTCGTGTTTTCATCCTGCAAATCCAAAATTGAATGACTCCAGAAACCCAAGGTGTTCCATTTCTCACAGAGTCTCTAATGTGATGCCCAAGTCGAAGGATCTAAGACTCTGTTGCTCTAAGATTCTCTGTGTCTAATATTTTATAGGCAACACGGGGTGGGGGGTGGTTATTCAAAACCAAACAGCGTGTGGTAGGGAACTTTTTCCCTCACTTCCTCTGGAAGAAAGAAGTCATCGCTCTCTTCCCGAAGGTCTAACATGTCCCTCCTTGACCTTGGCCCTGGAGGCAGGCAGGGGAAGCCAAAAACTTTGCTGTTTTAGGCCCGTTAAGCTGAGGTGTTCCCAAGGGAGACGGTTGGAAGGCAATGCAGGAGGAAGTAAGGGGCTGACCCGGAAAGCACGGAGGGGTCTCCAGGGGCATTTTCCTAGACCTGGGCCATCAGGGACCCCTCCCTCTTGCAGCCTTCACAGGGCCCCGAGGGCATGGGGGAGGGCCCTTGGAGGGGAAGGGCCACAAGGTGTGTCCCTGGAGGTTGGCCCTAAGTAAGGGATCCTCCGCCCCCTATCTCTGGATCCCTCTCTGGGTCCAGTTTTCCTCCAAGTCAGTATCACCGTCTGAGGCTGTTCTGCTCAGTCTTGTGTTTATGTTTATTTCTCTTCGCCTCCTGAAATGTCAGCTCCCTGAGGGCGGAGGCCAAGGCCAGGCAGACCTGAGGGCAGAATTTATTCTCAGAATGAGTGAAATCTGAATGGCGCCATCAGACTGAGACAGAGTCATCCTGCCTCCTCCAGCCTTCCCCCTCCCGGTAGTCAGTGGCCCCAGCCACCCTATCGCCTAGAGAGCTCTGGGATCTGCTCCCTCCCCAGCCCTGCACTCCCCCCGCCCCCCACCTTTGTCCTCATTGAGGGCACAGGCTCTGGAGTCTGATGCTGGGGTCGAATCTCCCACCCACTAGCTGAATGACCAGGCGCAGTGACTTAACCTTTCTGTGTCTTCTCCTCTCTATAAAATAGAGGTGGCAATAATCCTTCTAAGAGGAGTGAAAGAAAGAAATGTTTAAAGTGTTCAGAACATGCCTGGCAAACAGGAAGCCCTCAGTAAGTGTTAGCTGGGGCTATTAATATACACTGTGATCACGACTGCTATTATACCTTGTCTCCCTAATGCCTACAGAAAGAGGCCCAAACCTCTTCCTGGTCTGGCACCTCTTTCCAGCCATCACTGCAGTCACAGAGGACCCCCCTCCTGCTTTTGCTGGCCTCTTTGCCTTCCGGCAGGCTGTTCCTCCAGCCTGGAAAGCCCTTCCATCATCTTCCCCTGGCAAACTCTCACTCTGCCTGGAGGAGACAGCCCAGAAGCCATCTCCCCTCTGAAGGCAGTTCAGACCTCCCTCCCCCACCCCTCCCAGAAGCCCCCTGGGTTGCCAGCACCTTCTCTGATACGTTCAGGTCAAATCCCCAATCACTACAACCTGCACTTACATACCCTCCCCCCCCCCGGGGCAGGGGCTTCCTCCACTGCCTTTTCTTCTCTGCGTCCCTGGTCCCAGAGCTCCACCTGGCACAGCGTGGGTGATCGCGTGTGGTTACTGAACAGGGCACGGTGCCGGGTTCTAGGTCCCGAGCCATCCGCCCCGACTGCCCGTGTCGGAGCCTCGGTCTCCGCATCTGCAGTATGGGTGCGCCGGCCCCTGTGGGGCCCACCTCCCAGGAGCGCAAGGAGCCCTGGCATCCCCAGGCTGGCGGCCCCACGCAGGGGGGTGAGAGGGCAGGGACTGTCTTCAGTTCTGGCGCCTGGTCTTCGGCGAGAGGAGCTGAGCTGGTCATGAGGGTCGTCAGGGGGGACGGAGACGGCACTGCTGTCCACGCCAGCATCACCCCGGAGCCGCGGAGCCCGGGCTGCGGGCGGAGGAGGGGCCCTGGGGCCGGCGGGCTGGCCGCACTTGCTCCCTGGGGCGGAGGAGGCGACCCGTGCCTTCCTCCGGGTGTAGCGACCCCGCGGCGCTGCCGGCTCCGGCCCCGAGGTGGCGCTGCAGGCTGTCGCAAGGGCCACTCAGCCCTGGGGCCGCTGGAGCCTGGGGCTGGGGAGGGGTCTGGAGGGAGCGGAGGGGCGGGGCAGGGGGGGTGGGGAGGAGGGGCCTAAGGAATGGAGGAGAGGAGGGAGGGAGAAGCTGGGGGAACAGAGGAGGGAAGGAGAGAAAATGCTGGGGAGGGGACGGGAGGATACGGGAGGGGAGGCCGGGGCTTCTTCCTGTTCAGGGGCTTGAGGAACCGGGTCCTCCTGGAGCTCCCCACCCCCACACCTACAGGCCGGGCGCTTTGTCCCTTAACTCCCCTCGGTCCCTCGAGGCTCCCAGGGCTCTCAGGATGAAGCCCAAAGGAACCTCACAGCCAGCTCACCAGTCCTCCGTGATCCGACCGCGCTGCACCCCCAGCCTCCTCTTCCTCCACCTCTCCGTCCCCCTACCTGCACCCCCACACCCCAGGCCCCAGCCCTGCAGAGCTGCCTGCTGCTCGGGGGGCGGGGGGTGGGAGCTCTCCCTCTCTGCCAGACCTTCGCAGGTGCCAGGTTGCCTCTGCCTATACTGACTTCTCCCCATGGACCCCTCCCCCTGGCTCCCTGCTTCTCCCTCAGGCCTCAGCATGATCCCCTCCTCCCAGAGGTCCTCCCTGACACCCCTGTCCAGGGCTGGGTTCCCTCTCCGCCCCCCCCCCCCCCCCCCCCCAGGCTCCCCGGCCCTCCTGCATCTGCCCTGTCCTGGCACTGACCACTCTGGGTTGTGATGGATTCCTGTGTGTCCCCAGCCAGACTGGGGGCTCCCTGAGGGCAGGGACATGCCTCGTCCCCTTCGGTGTCCCCGGGGCCAGCCCTGGGGCTGAATAGGCAGAGGTGGGCAACAGAAGGTGGGATGCATGAATGATCCGATGAGGGGGCTGGGTTAGGGTTAGGGAGCAAAGAAGAGAGGGAGCTGGGGGGAGGGGAAGAGCAGGATTGAGAGAGAAAGAGAGAGAGAGAGAGGCACTGAGGACACCGGGCCGGGTGTGCAGGGACCCTCGGGCCCTGGGTGCTGCCTGGCTCTGGACCCCTGACCATCTGGAAGCCCCTCTTCATGGCTGGAATCAGGAGGGGAGCAGAATCTGGTTAGTTGCAGGGAAAGGAGAGTTTCGTTGCAGGGAGAGCAGGGGACTCCAGGAGGGACCCGAGAACCCAGGCTCTGCCCTATCCCTGTCTGTCTCCCATGACAGTTTCCTGTCTTCTCACAGCACCACCTATGGCCCATTACCTTACGCAGCCTCAGTTAAGCAGCCCTCAAATACATTTCCGTCTCCCACTGTTCATGTGTGTAGAGCTATAAACACACACACACACACACACACACACACACACACACACTTTTTATGAGAAGAGGGGCCTAAGTCTTCAGCATTTTACTGACTGTCCTCATAGAGCAACATGGAAGCCAGCAACGCAGCTCAAATTCAGCTCTTGGCGAGCCGGCTGCTCTGGGTCGAGGCTGGTATGGAAACCAGCTTGGTCTTAGTCTCCCATGACACCTCTAATTACCAACAGAGCTCTTCTCTCCGAAGAGGCAAGGTGTCACAACTATGTCCTGCTTATTTCACGTCTTCCGTGAGACACCACTTCCTCCAGGAAGCCTTCCTGGACTGCCAAGCCCAGATTAAGTGTCTCTTCTGTGAGTGTCCACAGTGTCCTATACTTTACCCATCATGGCCCCACAAAATGGGTATCTACCTCTCTCTCTAGTCCCATTGGACCATGGGTTCCCTGAGGGCAGGGACTGTGAGTCATAGTTGTATCCCCAGTGCCTCTTACAGGTGCTATGTGTTCGATCAGCATTCGTTGAATGAAGGAGTAAGCCTAGTGACCCCAATGTCCCCACCGACCTCTGAACCTCCTTTCTGCTCCTACACTGGCCTCGATCCCTGTTCTGACCCTCTGCTTTCAGTCATACGTATCTGTCCTCTGTCCCCTAGTTGCCCAGGGAAGTCACAAAAGGGCTAGGACACACTGGAACTACAAACTCCCAAGCTCCCAGACCCATCGTTTACTAGCTAGCTCTGTGGCCTTCGAGAAGTTCACCTTACCTATTTGGGTCTTAGCTTTTTTTTTTTTTTTTTTTAGATCCCTAAAAGAGACAGTTTGCAAGCAAAGGCAGAGAAATGTAACAAACTATTTAATAAAAATCCCTGGCAGAGACAGAAGGGAGTTTGTGCAGAACGGGGCATAAAGGGGAGAGAGGGAGCTGCAATTATAGCCACCAAGAGACAGAAGCTGTCAGCAGGTGCCTGCCATTTAGAAAATGACATCTGGACCTCATTTCTCCTGGCAGTGACATAGATATAGGGCCGCAGAAGTGGTTGCCGAGCCTGGGAAGGGGCCGGGGGTAGGGCTTCTGGGGGGAGAAGCAGGGTCCAGAGTGCTGCTGTCTGGCTCCAGGGCAGGGAGGCTATGAATGGAGTTGAGGAGGGGCCATTTCCTGTGCCGAGTAACTGACACTTTCTCTACCTGGTCTTCCTGAGCTCAGCCTGGGGACGCCTGGGGACGCAGACCTCTCCCACTGAAAGGGATGCCTGAGGACATTGCAAAGCACCCTGGGCAATGGGGGATGGGGGGCAACGGCAGGCACTGGCGTTGGCATCCAGTCCTCATCGCTGCTCACCGTTGATGCTCTCTGTGGAGCACCTGCTCTTGGCGGGATACGGTGGGTGGTCCTTTGACCTCTGCCCGCAGACCTGTCTGGGCAGGAGTCGGTTCATTTTGCAGATGGAGACCCTGCTCCTTCCATCGCTCTGTGTTCCCAGATTCTGTTTCTGCCTCTGTCTGGACCTTGCTAGGTCACCGTGGTAAGTCCCCTGCCCTCCAAGGGGGTGGACAGAAAGAGCTGTGAGGCCCCTGGTAGCCCTGACCCTGCCGGGTGCCGCGCCTGCAGAATGTTCAGCAGACCCCTTCGCTCCATCTGTGGGCAGCCAGCAACCTGGCAACGCTCATCTTCCATTCCCTTCTCTGGCCACGATTTGCTATTTGGGGTCCTTTGAGAAGCCCCTGAGTAAATATTAATAATGTGCCTTTGTGTACAGTGGCTGAGAAAGAGAATGAATCATTTCCTGCTTCCCTCCTGGGCTCAGAATCTTAACTAAAAATATATTGGATCTTTGGGTAACTTTGATGGACCTGGTGGATGGGGCTGAGACAGTGCCAGAAAACAGTTGCCCCATCGGCTGCCTTGATGCCTAAAATTCCATCATCCCCCAACTGTGCCTGGGTCTCCCTATCGGCGCACAGAACACTGGTACCAAACGGCTGAGGTTCAAGTCCTTTCTGGCTCTGGCATATCCCCCCCCCCTCCCCGGGGGGCCATAGCAGGTGTTTCCTTTGCCCCTCTGACTCTCAGGGGCGACTGGGGTCTGTGTCCCGTCCCCCAGGCCGGCCCGGACACTGACACGTGGCGGGCTCACCCCATCGCTCCAGGCCGTCCGATCGGTTCTTTCTGCATGGAAGGAGATCACGAAACGTGGAAGGAAAACATAAATCAGATTCAGGTTGCCGAGGGGACACAGAGCAAAGGAAGACAGGTGGAAATGACAAGCCAGCCTCCATGCGCAGCTTCTTCACACCTGCTGTTTTATCTGATCTCTGTCACAAGCCTGGAAACTGCAGAGAGACACCCCCCCCCCCCCATTGCAGGAGACAAGGCCACAGAGACTTGGCGAGGGACCCTCCAAAGGCCCCCCCCCCCCCCCCCCCCGCCTGGCGCTGATGAAAAAAAGAGAGGTTTGAGCCCAGACTCATTCAAGATCTCCTTCTTCCCTCACCCCCCCACGGTGCCCTGGCAAGATTCACGGTGGGGGGAGGGGGTGGATCAGGGAGGACAGCCTCGTGGAGGAAACTTCTGAGTGATTTTGGAAGAAGAGAAGGAACAGACGTGGAATGGGGAGAGGAGAGACCGGGTGCAGGCCCCCGGGGCAGGGGCGCCCTGCAGGTGCGCCCAGCGCATCACTGGGAACAACGGTAGCTGTAGTTGAGCACCTACTACGTGCCTGGGCTCTTCTAGCCCCAGAGATGTGTCACCTCATTTAGTCCTCAGATGGCCCGTGATGGAGGGGCACTGGAGTAGCTGTCCTGTGGCAGAGCCGGGGGCGGATCCGGGGCTGCCACACCCCAGATGGAGCTTCCGCTGCCAGATCTCTCCCTGGCTGTGTGCCAGCAGCCAAGTCACTTAACCTCTCTGAGCCTCTATTCCCCTCCCCCCCCCCCCCCCCCGCGTGTCACGTAGGCTCACTTGAACCTCTTGAACACGAGGAAGACATTTCGATCATGACGATTCTTTGGGAGAGGGAAGCATTTGTCTGGAAGACGTCCTCGGGGACGGAAAGCTGACACCCCGAGGGCACAGAACGAGCTGGTAGGAAGGTGTCCGGAAGGATGCAGGCACACTCTGCACGAAACAGGATCAGCTCCCTCCTGGGAAGTGGGGGAGCAGCAGAGAGAACAAAGCTGGTGAGCTGGAGAGTCAGTATCTCTCCCTCCGACCCCACAGATCTCCAACACCAATAAATTCAAAATGCGTGGTGGTGGTGGGGGGGGGGTGTTGGGGAGGAGAGAAAGGGCTAAGCTTTGCACTGGGCGTGGTCTGGGGAGAAAGGCCCAGGCAGGTGGACAGTCCTAGATCCAGATCTGGGGTGGGACAGTGTCAAAGGCGGTTGGCTCCCTGGACTGGGCTGGCTGGGCCTGAGCCAGTTACCCCCAGTCTCCGCCCCCCAAACCCCGTGAGCAGCGAGCCCCCGCTGGCCTCTGGGTGATGCCCACTTGGGTCTCATCAGCCCTCAGATGCCCCGGAGGACAGATTTCTGCTCTTTCAGAGGCCAAGTCCCCTGCTTTCACTCTGGATGCCACCCACACCCCTGCAAGCCCCCCTTTCCTCAGTCCCATGTCGTCTCCACGAGGCGAACACAGTGAGCAAGCATCTCCCATATTTAATTCAAAAGGGAACAGGAAGGCCCACGTCACCTCCAGCTTTCTCTGGCTTTCTATTCCCCTTCTCCTTGAATGAATTGTCTGCACGGGAGGCTGCTCCTCCCCCTTCCATCATTTCTTGCCCACCGCTGCCTGGTCGGTCTCGGTCAACATTATAATCACCTGCACATCCCTATATCTTGTGGACACTGCTCTGTCCTTGTGGCCTTAGGCTTCTCCTTGACATTGACCCAAGCGATCACTCCCTCCGCCGGGAAAGCCATCTCCCCCAGGCTTCTGTGACTCAGTGCTCCTGGCCTGGTCTCCTTTCTACTTCAGAGGCCAAGAACCAATGAAGAAAAATTCTGGAACTTTCTCCAAGCCAAAGGTGTCCAGGGATCTAGTAGGCTGCCTCTGGAAGAAGAGGAGGAGAAGGAGGAGGAGGCAGACCGCGTGTAGGTTGAGCACCTACTGTGTGCTAGGCCTTGGACAAGGAGCATTAGGTCCCATTGTCTTGAGGGCTCACATTTTCATCCCCGTTTTACAGATTGTGAAACAGAGGCTCAGCGGGTATAAGGGATGACCCATGATCACTGTATCATGGGGGGGATTGCTGGGTTTAAACAACACTGTGTATCCATACTCTGTGGGGTGCCAGGCCCGGGCATCGACTTTGGGCTGGGCCATCTGGGTCTCACCCCACCACCTGGGAAGGAGGCTGGTTAGTGTCACATATTTGAAAGGAGGGGATCCGCACCCCCTGAGGGGAGGGGACTGAGTGAGGGCACGCGGGAAGCAGGTAGAGGAGGTGGAATTGGAGCCCAGGTCTGTCAGAGTCCACGTCCCTGGGGGGACCCAGGAGATGACCCCTCGACAGGGTCACCGCTTCAGGGACCCCATCGGGACCTCAGGGCATGGCGCCCAAGGACGGGGAAGACCCCCTTTCCGCTTGAGATCCCAGGAGGCTCCCCCGGAGAGACACCATTCCCACGTGTGCCTGGTCCGCAGCTGCTGCTTTTCGTCTCTGGATCACTGTTTTCAGACTTCATCACGACCCATGGCTGCAAAAACAGCCATTTCCGCGGTGAGCTCCGCCGAGTGGCCAGGAGCAGAGACACAGAAGGAAAAGGCCAAGTGGGATTCAAGTGGTGTTTTCCTTGGCGTAGACCTAGCTGGCGGGTGCAGAGCAACAGGGAGCTGGGGCGTTGGAGGAGGGGGTCGGCGGGGAGAGGGGGGTCCAGCTAGCCAATTAATCTTCACTGAAACAACTCAGTGAGGGGGCGCTCATGTTAACAGAAGAGGAAACAAGTTCAGAGACGTTAAGCAACTTGCCCAAGTTCACACAGCGGGTAGGGGGGTGGAGCAAAGCGGCAAGGCCCCAGGGCCTTTCCGATGGCAAAACCCACACTCTTTCCAGTCCCTGGAATGGAAGACGGGGGTGGGGGTTGGCCGGCGGGGGGGGTTGGCCGGTTGGGGTGGGGGGGAGGCGCACTTACCGTGAACGCTTACTGAGTCCTTCCTAGGAGTCAGGGGCTTTGCCTTTATGTTTCTGTTCTAATATGGTACACAACGCACTGCGAAGTCATCACGTCTGGTCCCCACATTGCAGCGGAGGAGACTGGGGTTCAGAGAGGGGACTCCATCTTTGACCCCAAGGTCAGCATCCTTTTACAACCTTTGGGGGGGGGGGCATAAAGGAAGACCCTGGGAAAGGATCTCCTTGTGAGGTCAAGGTCATCAGAGAGGAAGCTGTTACCTGCGCTGGGGAGGAGGGGCTGGGGAATGGGAAGACAGCCACCAAAAAGAGGCAGCATCACTTGCAAGGTGGCGGCCCCCTCCAGGGAACCTGGCAGTGGAGGCCGCTCCCGGAGTGTTTGCTTGCTGCGCGCGCCGCGAGGTCTTGGCTGGGAGCCCACAGTCCCCTGCCTCCCCACAGGCAGCTACGGGGACCCAGGGTGTGCTGAATGAGGTGTAGCATGTGACAGATGGGGAGGAAGCCCCAGGATGTAAAACAAAGTCTGGGCAGGAAACGGAGGGGAAATGAGGGCCCCACGTTGTCAGCGGCTGGCTGGAGGGGAAGGTGCTGGGAGTGCGCAGAGGCCTATGGGAAGGTGGCCTCAAATGCCCGGCCAGCAGAGCTGGCCTGGAGACCTTGGGTCTTGGTTCAGGAGTCACGAATATCAATATTAATGTGGCTCCTGGTAAATGCGTCCTAGAAGCAGCTGGGGAGTGTAGCTGGGGGACTGGTGTAGAATCCAAACAGGCAAGGAATGAGCCCGATTCTGCTTCTAACCTGCTGTGCAACCTCAGGGAGCTCACTCAGCCTCTCTGAGCTTCAGTGTTCTTACCCGAGTAGAGGATCAGTGGCACAACCCAGGAGGGCTGGGGCATCCGAGGCTTTGGCAAGGCCCGTCTCACTCTCAGTCTTGCGGTTCTAGAGGCTTTAGGACCAGGGATCTGTTGCCGTGTTACTGTGGTTTTTTTTTTTTCATTTACTAATTGTGAAATACAAATACCACAGAAGCTACCAACTTAACCTTTATAAAGTGTGTGGCTCGGTGGCATTAAGTAGAGTGATGCTGTTGTGCAACTGACATGACCGTCTGCCTCCAGAACTCTATTCATCTTGCCAGACTGATTCTGTCCCCATGAAACACTAAGTCCGCATTCCCCTCACTCCCAGCCCCTAGCAGCCACCATTGTACTTCTGTCTCTATGAATTGGACTCTTCTAGGTTCCTCATATAAATGGAACCTGACAGTATTTGTCCCTTGGGGACTGGCTTGTTTCACTTAGCGCAACGCCTTCGAGAGTCGTTCATATTGTAGCAGGTGTCAAAGTTTCTTTCCTTTTGAAGGTTGTGTAATATTCCCTTGTGAATACACACCACGTTGTGTTCATCCTTTCATCCATCCACGGATGGATGGGTTGCTTCTACCCTTTAGCCAGTGTGAAGAATGCTGCTAGGACCCTGGGTGCACAGCTTTCTCTTCAAGACTTTGCCTTCAATTCTTTTGGGTAATACTCAGGTTTAGATTTGTTGGATTGCAGGTTTATTCTATTTTCTGTTTGGCAGGAATCATACTGTTTTCTGTAGCAGCGGATAAGATTCCGATTTTTCCGCATCCTTGCCAAGACTAGTTTTCTCCTCCTCCTCCTCCTCCTCTTCCTCCTCCTCTTCCTCATCCTCCTCCTTCTTCTCCACCTCCTCCTCCCCCTCCTCCTCCTCCTCCTTCTTCTTCTTCATCATCATCTTCTTCTTCTCCTCTTCCTCCTCCTTCTTCTTTTTCTCATTCCCCTCCTCCTCCTTCTCCTCCCTTTAATAGTAGTCATCCTAATTGGTGAGGGTGGTTTCTCACATGTGGTTTTAATTTACATTTCCCTGATTTTAGCCATGTCGATGATCTTTTCAAATTCTTATTGGCCATTTGTGTGTCTTTTTTGGAGGAATGTCTATTCAAGTTCTTTGCCCATGTTACAGTCTTGTTGATGACATAGTTTGGATATTAACTCTTTACTGGGTATATGATTTGCAAATATTTTTCCCATTTCATGGATTACCTTTTTACTCCATTAATTGTTTTTTGGTCCACAGAAGCTTAAAACTTTGATGTATAATGTCATGTTTTCAGGTTGCTCAGAGGAGCAAAGTGGCAATAATCAAATTCCAATTAATTCTGCCCAACACAGAACTCCATACCCAATTTCTCACCAGTCTCTCCACTAGTGGTTCTCCTGCAGGGAAGGGACTAGATTCCATGAGATAAAAATATAAAACCAGCCCTGTTTGTGGAGCATCACTGCACATCAGAGAATAGTGCCAGCTGCGGCTTCAGGTTAGACTGGGGCAAATTTGGAGAGGTCACAGTCTACCTCTGAGCCTTAGGTTGCTCATCTGAAACATAGAAATACCTCCCACCTTGAAGGAGCCAATGCATGTGTGCAAACTCAGGATCTGAGCCCCATGGGCCTTGAAGTTTCCATTTATAGCATCCACAGGACAGAAGCTTTGGGGCAGCTGAGAGAAACTGGCCACTTCCTTGACATATTCTCCAAGAGGTCAAGGGCTTTCTTCCACACTCCTGTCCTTCAGTCGCCTGTGACCGTTCAGGTTTATCCATATCATCCACGTGCTTTCTCCCCTCAGGGTCAAGGAGACTGATGTTCGTGTTGTCCTCAGCCTCTCTTGAACTTCAGCCTCCCCATTCCCCACCTTTTATCTCTGAGTGTGAGGAACAAATCTGTGTTCTCTCTCTTCGCATGTCATAATTTGATCCCCCCACGGTCCTCTGCTGAGGAGGTTTGCTAAATAAACATTGGTGATACAGTGAGGGAGACAAGGTTTGGTTTTCAGTCCTGGAGATGGATAGGAGGGTGGCCCATGAGGGCATCTCTCACCAAAGCAGGAGGGAGCTAGGGAGACCCTGGATACAGGATCTGTCTTCGTCATCATCATCACCACCATCATCATCATCACCACCATCAGCACCCTCGTATCCATCATTATTATCATGTCCACTATAATAGAGTTTGACTCCAATTTTTATGTTGGACCACTGACAGCTTGAGGTTCACGCCTCCTCTTTCTCCTTTGTGTCTCTCATCTGGACAAACTGGTAGGAAGGCCCATGCTCCCTCCTTTGACCGTGGCAAGTAGTTCAAATCAAGAAAACCACGTCCCAGGCATGAAAACTCTCACCCTGGCCTCACTCCTACTCACAGTGAAAACCAGAGCCATTCACTCCTCTCTTTACACGACGGACAGCTTGGGTACATGCCCCACTCTCTCCAGAACCCTCCTTATGTGAGTAATAAATCTTTCCGTGGGTGTGTGTGTGACATCATTAGACTCAACATCCAAACCAATTGTGTCTGTGTATACACATGTGCTTGATCCTGCCCTCCACGGGACAATCATGAGACAGTGACCATCGTCACCACCACCGTCATCACCATCATCACTGGTTTAGCCAAGGGTTCTGTGCTGAGCACAGCACTTTACACGGATCATCTCGCTTAGTTCTCATGGCAATCCCATGAGATGGGGACAGCTTGCATCCTCATTTTGATAAGAAAACGGAGTCATAGAGAGGCTAAGTCACTTGCCCAAGGTCACATGGTAAGTCACCCCCACCTTCTTAACCAATGTACTGTCTCCAGGGTGAGAAGGTTCTTCTCTGTGTCTAACTGCTCACTCTCCTGCTGCAACCACAGTCCAGTTCCTCCTTCTGACTTCAGAGGAGTCCGTGGGCAGAATCCAGCCAAGGATTCCAGGGCTCCCCTTGGTGAAACTTCCCCTCATCTCTTCTCTAACACTCTTTCCTAGGGGACTCGTCCACTCTCGAGATTTCAATTATCACTTTCCTGTTGCTGATTCCCAGACTCTTCACACCCAGGACTCTGCCTGCTGCCAGGCCTTCCAACAACGGTCACGTGGACGCCTGCCCTGAGCTCCGGTGTTTTGCCGGTTTGTCACCGGTGCTTCCGGCAGCCCTGCAAGGTGGGCCTGACCCCCACCCCACCCCCCACTTACAGATGGGAAGCTGGGGCCCAGCGAGGGGGGACTAGAGCCCAGTCAGGGCCACTGGCATCTGGGCTCAGAGCTTGCGCCCTCCCTGCACCTGCCGTCATCCTACCCGCTGTCTCTGGGCCCCCGGATCACTAATGTCACCGAGCACTGGCTCCGGGCACCTGGAAGGGCACGCGGTGGGCTAACTCCCTCAGTCCCCACTCACCTTCTGGGCAGGGCCATCAGGGTCTACGGATGAGGTGTCACCCAGCACCGACCACCAGATGTCACCTCAACTGCTGACTCTGGCACCCGTGCTCCTGACCCTGAGCTTCAATGATGCACCTGCTGTGTCCTCTTCTCAGAGTGGCCTCCACCTGCCCCACGGCGTTTCCAGCAGGGAAAGTACGCTCTTGGTTCAAGGGCCACACCAAGTGTCACCTGCTCTGGGAAGCCTTCCCTGATCTCTGCTCCCAGAGCCCCATCCGAGGGCAGAGTCCCTCTGTGAAAGCGTCAGTCTCCCCCTTGCTTAGGGTGCATCCATGTGTCCTTCTCCCCCTCTAGACCGTGGTCGCCAGGGAGTGGTTCATGGTGACATCAATCAGCCCCAATGGGAGAATCTCCTTTTGTAATAGACACTGCACTGCCCCAGGGAAGGGCTGGTTGGGGGTCTGTGGAAAGTGGGGAGAGTAAACACTGAGCTGCCTCCAGCTGGGTTATGGCAGGGGCTGGGGGATGTAAGTGATCTCCTGAGATCTCTTCCAACGTGGGGTTTACGATTCTGTTATTTCTGCCAAGTGCCCGTTCGAGATGAGCTGCGTAGGGGATATGGTTGGGGGTGGGTGTGGAGGAGAGGGCTGGAGGTGGGTGGGGAGAGAAGGGTTGGGGGTGGGTGGGGGGGAGCGGGGGCTGCAGAGTTGGTGGGGGGGGGGACCTGGGAGGACCACCGATGTCAGGCTGCAGCCGCCAAGCCAGGCCGGGCTATTCTGGAACGGAGCAGGCAGACGGCCACCCACCCGTCTGCACCAGGGAGGCTGGGGATGAGCGGGGCGCCTCCATGCCCTGCGGGCTGGCCCAGTGCTCAGGCCCCACAGCTGGGGGGAGGGCTGCTCTTGGGAACAGCTGGTGGGACCTGGCGGGGAGGCCCCAAGTGGAATCAGGCCTCAAGACTCAGACCCCGACCCTGACTTGCGGTCTGCAGAGCTCTTCGATGTGTCCCCTTCAGCACTTGCCACACAGCACGGTCAGAGGGGAGGGGACCGGGCCCACGAGGTGATGCCAGTGATGTCCAGAAGGTCATGCACCAGGAGGGGTGAGCAGGACAGCGCTGGCCCGGAAGAGCCGCCTTGGGGTGTCTCCCACACGAGGAGCTGTGTCCCCAGGGTCAAGAACAGCCCAGGCCAGCTGGAAGGTGGTGACCACACAGCCCCGAGGAGGACCTAAGCACGCGTGGATTCTGGTCTGTGGGTGAGCGCCCCCCTCAGGACCCAGGATGCCCCTGTCACCACGAGTGAGTGGCACGCACAGCATCCACGAGTCCCGGCGAGGGCCTGTCCCCCAGCTCTGCGTGGTTCTGCAGCCCAGCCGGCTAATCCTCCTCGGCTGCCTAGTCCAGAGGCAGCTGGAGTTTTCCAGTTATGGGCTCTGGCTCGTCCCTCCTCTTCCCAGAGGATGTGGGCCTTCTGTCCTGGGGGAGGCCGGGGGAGGATGCTCGGCGGCTGCAGATCGGAGGCAGCCGGAAAGTGGGAGCCGTGCTGGGATGCAGAGCAGAGAAGCGGGAGGGAAATAAACAGTGTTTGACCCACATATTAACTGACTGGCCCTTGGATGGATTTTCAAGTCCTTGCTGAGACTGCTGGGGTGGGGAGGGCAGCGGAGTGAGGTCAGGGGCTTTGCGGGCGTGACTGCCCGGCTCCGTGCCTTCTCGGCCCTCACCAGCCTCCTGCAGCCCGGTGGGGAAGGCCCAGGCTTCTGCTGGGAGCAAACATTTATTGAGTGACTATTGAGCGCCATGCCCTGCGCATACACCGGAACGCCAGGGAGGCCAGGCCCTGTCCTCAAGGAGTGCACGTGGCCGGGTATTTTCCACGTCCCCTTCCACTGCCCAGCTCCTACCGAGTGGACTCCACCCAGGCCTCCCTCTCCCCATGTTCCTGCCCGGAATGTGGATAATGGGGGCAATGCTGTGTCTTGGAAAGAGCACGGACTTGGGAGAGCAGAGGTCTGTTTCTGGCTCTTCTGTCAACGTGTCGTGCGACCTCAGGCAGTCGCTTCACCTCTCTGGGTTTGAGCTCCCTCATCAATAAACTGAGAGACAGCTGCCCGTGCGTTGGCCCTGTGTCCCCCTAGTGCCGACTTCACTTCTCCCTCAGAAAGGAGCCTGGCGACACGTGACCCCTCGTCTTCCTCTCATCCTAACTTAGAGCCATCAGTTACGACGGAGTAAGGGAACTCCTAAGTCACTCCGGTGTGCCGCAGAGCAAGAGTGCCTCCTGTTCCCTGCCTGGGCCTGGGAATGACCACGGGCCAGGGAGACGGGGGTTCCTGCAGAGTGACCGGGGCCCCCAGTGACGTGAGTGCCCCTGACACTCGCCAAGTGCAAAGCTCGAGCCCGGACTGGGGGCCTGTACAGAGTGTAGCCGGGGATATGGGACCCAAAGCCATCCTGGAGAGGGCAGAGGAGGGGGTCTGGGTGGGGGGCAGAGTGGAATAGGTTCCCAGCCCTGCCACCCTGTAGCCTCCCTCTAGAGACTCACGTCACCCACCAGATTGGTGGTACAGTGTGCCAGCCTCTGAGGGGCTCCGGGAGGGCACCCGGTGAGAGCTCGTGCTGGACATCCCCGGAGGGGGCCCCTTGGGCCCGAAGCCCGTCTAAGCCCCTGACCTCGTCCCCAGTACTTTGCTCTATGAGAAGCAGGAAAGATAATGCCTCTTCACTGGTAAGTGTCAATATCGCCACAAAGCCAGTGGCCGCGGCCGCCTTGGAACAGGAGTTGCCACCAGCCCAGAGAGGCGGGGGTCTTGAGTGGCAAACGTCAAGGAGACTCCTGAGTCCCGAGTTTCCAGGCCCTCTTGGGGTCCCCTGAGACCCAGGAGTGTGGATGCCAGGTGGAGGCAGTGTGGGGCTCTACAAGGGTGGGGACCAGGAGGAGCTGCTTCCGGCCTCTCTGCCTCTTCCTCGAGCCATTGGACAGATGCTTAGTGTGCACCTGTTATGCACCAGGCCCCGAGCTGGGTGCGGTCAGCAGAGTTGCAAAAGAAACAGCCCCTGTCCCCGCAGGCCTGGGAACGATAGCCCATGACGGTTGTGATCCCGACACAACACGGAAGGGTGGGCGACTGCAGCTGGGATCAGGGCTCCAGAGGACGGGTCATGGCGCTATGGGGTTGCTGACGAGAGAGAGAGGGTCAGGATGCTGACTTTCTGCCCGCATCCTCCCCTCCATTGTCACCACGGCCACCATCGCCGTTGGTATTATCAGCATTGTTGTCCTTGTCGTCGCCACCGTCACCGCCATCACAACCCCCGCTGTCCTCATGGTCACCATCACGCCCCCACCACCACCATCACAGCTCACCCCACTGAGCCCTGCTGGGCGCCAGGTTTGTGCAACGAAGAGCTTTGTGGCAAGACTTCATTACCCGCCTTCCCAACAACCCCAGAGACAGACACTATTCGTCTTCCCTCCCCAAAGAGGAGAGCCAACTTGGGAACGTGAGAGACTTTCCCAGGGTCCCTATGAAGAAGCGATGGGCTGGGGCACCTGGGTGGCTCAGTCAGTTAAGGTCCGACTGTTGATCTCCGCTCAGGTCACGATCCCAGGGTTTGTGGGTTTGAGCCCTGCTTCGGGGGCTCCGCACTGACAGCAGGAGGCCCGCTTGGGATTCTGTCTCTCTCTGCCCCTCCACTTCTCATTCTCCCTCTCTCTCTCTCTCTCTCACTCTCCTTCTCAAAATAAGTAAATCAACTAAAAAACAAAAAACAAAAAAGAGAAGGGACGGATTCAGGTCTCCACACGCCAACACAGATCTCCCTCCCCCATGATGGACCTCCCGGGACCTCCCTGTGGGGGTCCACGAAGGTCAAGCACCTCAGGAGGAGTGTTGGGGATGGGGACTCGGATTGTGGGCTCACAGCCCAGCTCCACCTGGCCTGGCTGAGCCCTGGGGAAGTTTCTCAGGTTGGGCGTGTGGGTGAACGAGATGGCATGTTCCCTTTCTCCTGCCCTCTTCATAAATAATGGCACCGTTACTGTGGGTCCTTGTCTGTGGTCATAATATTTTACGCTCCACTCCCCTACTGAATGGCTTCTACTGCTTTGAGCAGATAAAAATGGACACGGCCGAGACAGGGCAGAGAAAATCAATAAGTAATAAAAGTTAACCTGAGAGTAAACGTGTTATCTCAATCACAGAAAGAACCAAGAAGGTATCTGAGTTATGGGGTGAGCCCAGGGACACACCCCAGAAGCCGGGGGACGATGCAGCTTCGGGTGTGTGTGTGGGGGGGGGGCGGGGAACAGACTCAGAGGCTCCGGCCACAGCCCACTCGATCCAGGGGCTCCACGGGGCTTCCTCACAAGCCACAGCAGCGATGGAAGGAACTCGCCTCCACGCGCCTCTCGCGCCTCTCGCGCCTCTCGCGATGTGTTCCTACGTCTGTTCGACAGAGGCATTTACTGAGCACCTACTGTATGCCGAGCCCTGGGATCCGACCATCTGGGTTCACATCTCATTTCTTCCGCTTGCCAGCTGTGTGTCCCATGGCAGGTGACTTAACCTCTCTGTGCCCCAGTTTTTCCATTGGCACAAAGAAGCGCGTTAATATTTATCTTTCAGGAACGTGAGAGAAATGGAGGGGGCCGGTGCCTACAAACTGCTAAGATTGATGCCTGGCCCGGGGTAGGCTCTTGATAAATGTAGCAAAATTTTCCCATTGTATGAGGCCCCTCGCTGAACAAGACAGACTCAGTCCCTCCTCTCACGGAGCAGAACTTTAAGGTAGGGACTGTCAATTCTGTTCTAACAGGCGACGATACTGCACCTCGAGAACCTTGGAAAGGTTGGGCAGGCTGTCTTGTTCAGGTCACCTGGCTAGTCAGTGGCAGAGAAGAGACCCGAGTCCAGATCTGTCTGTATCCGTTACAATTGGGCCAGTAACAGAGACCCTGGCTAGCAGCAGCTGGAAAAAACAGCAGCTTATTTTTTTTCGCCTGAAATAAGGTCCAGATGTGGGTGACTGCTGGCCCCATTCAGCTTTCCGTGATGGCGCATGGGACGCAGCTTCCTTCCGCTCTACTGTCTTCAGCACATGTGGCCTCTGGTCTGGATTTGTAGCCTCGTGGTCACGAAGTGGTTGCCGCAGTTCCAGACGTCATGTCCGGATGGCAGGCAGGACGAGGGGTTTGGGCAAAAAGGGTAGGAGATTTCTACCAACTGAGTCTGTCCCTTTTATTCAGGAAAAGAAGTCTTCCCCAGAACTCATCTAAGAGGGATTTGCTTCTGCTTCATTGGGCGGGGCGTAGTGACTCCGGGACAAATCGGTGGCCAAGGAGAGGAGATCCCACGGCTGACTGAGTCAAAACCACTCCCCGAAGGTGAGGAAGAGGAGATCCTGGCCACTGCTGCACAGATGGAGGCACTGATGAGTGATGAGTGGCGTCAGATGCACAGTGTAACTTCTGGAACACGTTGTGCCCCTGTCCTCTGACAGCCTGATGTTCTCCACAACCCCCCACCCCACCCCCCACCCCCCCCCCCCCGGTGCACTGGAGCCACTGACCGAGACAGGCCTGAAGCCGGCTTCTGGGGCTGCAGGGGCGAGCGAGGAGGTAGATGGGCAAATGGGCCGTGTCATTCTGAGTGGTCATTTGTATGGTGAGGTGGGCATGTGCATTTTAGAAAAATCATAATGGTGCTGTGTGGAGGGTGGACTGGGGGGCAGGGGGGAGGGAGGGTGGGCTGGGCAGCAGGTGGTTAGGGGGTGGGGTGAGGGGCAGGTGGGGGGAGGGGGGGGCTGGGCAGCAGGTGGAGCCTGGACCAGCGAGGAGGCTCTCGTGTCAGTCGAGGCTGGATGTGAGGGTTCCCCGCACCGCTGTGGGAACATCGAGGTGAAGAAGCTTCCCGTCAGAGACCTGGTGGTCGCTTAGATGCGGGCGGGGGGAAGGTGCCGAGAGAGGGTGGTGGGTGACATAATGGAGACCTTGGGCCCGGGCCACTGGGTGGGCGCTCGGTGACACGTGGAAACGTGAGTCACTCGAAGAGGCGTGATCCCAGTCCGTGTCCCGACAGGTCCAAGGTAGAAAGACGGACCCTATGGAAAGACAGGCTGGGGTAGGGCCTGTCTGTCCCCTGGGGGATGAAATCAGAGCAAAGTCAGCCCTCAATTCCCTTGACACCCTGTCTGCAGCTCTGACCACCGACGTCCCCGCCCCCCACCTCCCACATGACCCCCGGCTGTCACACCCCTAAGTCCTCCAGCACAGATCAGATGACCTCGCAGAGCAGTCGGCCAGCCAGGCACAGAACCGAGCGCGTGTCACGCGTTACCTCGTCTCAGCGAGACTTGGCAAGGTTTCCCGGGTGACTTACGCCGTCGTTGTGCAAACCATGGGGTTACCTTTCGGCTTTGATTTCCAGCTGTGTCTTTCTGTGACCGCACGAGGTAAGACGTTTCTTTAGTGCCGTCACAGGCCATCTCTGGTTCTCTTGCTTGGCTTTGAATGGAGGGTAAGCCCCAAGTGTGTCATTTTCTTTCTGTACCCGCCGCAGCTCAGTCAGAGGCGGCCATCACGCCCTGCCCTTCTGGTCACCGGGGTCAGTACCGACGGTCAAGTGCAGTGGCCCCCTGTCACAGGTGATAATTTAGGTGGTTACGAAGCCACTGCGTGCCATTGACCACCGGTGTCTCATTGGCCTGGCAATGAAGTCATCACCTGTGTCCAAGCCTCATCAGTCCGAGGGTCCAGCCCCGAATCCAACTCTGAGGGTGTATTTCTCAGAAACACCCCCCAGTGCTCAGTGCTACACCATTCAAGGTCCCTTCAGGAAACCGGAATCTCCAACCAGCCCACACAGAGAGGACGGTCCTCAGAGACACGGGTCGTGAAGGGTTGTCGGGGCCGACGGAGCAGGAAGGGAAGGGAAGGGCCCCCAGGGCTTAGGGACTCGGCACGCTGCTGCCCGGGGCTGGGGAACCCGGGACGAACCCTGCACCTGCTGTGGCCTCTGGTGGAGCTGAGCGCCAGGGCCGCGGAGATCCCCAAGTCCCCGCTCCTGCTGGAGCCACAGGCCGCTGCTGAAAGGACGAGAGAGGCAGGAACAGATTCCTTACCTCTGCCTTCCCGGTCCTGGGCCAGCACCTCTCATCGTCCGAACCTGGCTGGAACTGGCAGTCAAGGGAGGCAGGGACACGTGACTTGCGGGTCCGGCATCGCACAGACAGTGGCCGCCGAGCAGAGAGCAGAGACGACTGGACAAAGGATGAGCACATCGAGACTTGACTTTTGTACCAGCCAAATCCATTCTGTGGCTTCCTGCTAGGTCCTGAGAGGGGGGCGCTGAGACTCAGTTTCCCCATGAATAAAATAGGGATAATAACAGCCCCTGACAAGGTTTTTGGAGCATTGCGTTAAGTCAAGCACGTAGAAGAGCCTAACGAAAGGTACGGCCGAGGGAATAAGGTCGAGGGCCTTGTAATAGCGTTGCGTGGTGGGTGACCCCAGGCCGCTTCCTTGCCTCACTGAGCTATGTGGCTGTGAATGACCTCTCAAACGACATGGACCCTTTGGGGTCGGAAGGAGCAAAAGATGGAGTTCTGGCTCTTCAGTAACTTTTTTGGAACGGGTATGGCGAGGGGTGGAGGGTAGGGGCCAAATGGGCCCCGTCTGGAAGGTCTGGCAGCAGAAGGTAGGACCCCAGCCCACCTAGGAGGCGAGGACAGAGACGTTGGGGACAGCTCCTCTCCTAAGGCTGGGGCCCCAGGTGAGGGGGAGGGTGGGGCCGAGAGTGAGGAGAGGGGGGCAGTCCCTCCTGCAGGTGGAGCCCAAGCAGCGGCCAAGGCCAAGTGGGCAGTTGGGGTCGGTTCTGGCCCTCGGGGCGGGGGGGCAGCCTTCTCAGGGCATCTCTTAGTGCTGACACTTGCACCCAGGACTCAGGCGCTCCGCTGTGGGGCCCGGGTGCCTGCAAGTCCCGTTGAGGCAGAGAGCCCGGATATCAGCGCCCCGGAAGGGATGTTCTTTCAGCGATTCCTTCATTCTCTGGGCCATGTGCTGCAGGTGCTGGGGCACAGAACTGAGGAGGATGCTGCCGTGACGCCCTTTCCTGCGGTCAGAGGGGTCCAGGCAGAGGGCGGTGAGCAGGGGAAGGGATGGAGGGAGAGCAGGGCTCACCTGGGGGTAGATAGGGACTCGGCCTGGCCTTGAGGCAGTGGTCACCAGATCCTGTCCTGCTGAAAGCCCAGGTCCGTCTCATCCTCCAGGCCGGGCCACAGAATAGGAGATTCGGGGACCTGGGATAAGTCATCACAGCGCAGCCCTGCCAGGCCAGGGGACAGCCAGGGGCCCGATGGTCTGTGGCAGGAAAATTAATTAACAAGTTGCATCGGGGGCTCACGGGAGAGCACGCATGGCCAGGTTGCAGACAGGCCTGAGTCCATCACGTGGCCTCAGTCAGGCGGAGAATCATCAGCCCCACGGGTGACAATGACAGAGGCAGGTGGGGCGGAAGAAGAAGCAAGGCCGGGAAAGGACACAGCCTGGGCTTCAAACCCTGGCTCGGCCACTTACCGTATAAGGTGGATGCGAAGTTTCGCCTCCGTGAGCCTCAGTGTCCCCCTCTGAAACACGGGGGCAATCATTCAGCTGATCTCACGGGCTTGCACTGAGGATGATACTGAACAGTTTACTCCGAGTCCCTTCCCGCTAACTGGCTTTGCACCATTCCCTTCCCTCTGCTGGGAACGTTCAAACGCTTCTCCATCTGGCGAACCTTTCTCCATCCGTCAAAACCCAGTGCAGTTGTCCTCGCCTTTAATGATATTTACTGCTGGTGCCTGTGACCTCAACTCCGCTTCTGCACTAACAGAATCTTGGCTTTTCCTGGGGAACGCTCTGTCCTCCAAACTCAGTTCTCGTGGTCCTGGAGGGGCTACTCAGCACCCTCAGGCTCTCTGTAAGTGCCTTCTACGAGTCAACATGTTTAAAAAAAAATCTTTACTTACTGAGAGCGAGCGAGAGAGCGTGTGCACGGGTGGGGGGAGGGGAAGAGAGAGGGGGACAGAGGGTCTGAAGCAGGCTGTGCACCGACAGCGTGGGGCCCGATGTGAGGCTCGAACCCATGAACTGCGAGATCACGACCTGAGCCGAAGTCGGACGCTCAGCTCCCTGAGCCACCCAGGCGCCCCTATGAGTCAACGCATTTAATTATCATAAAAAATGGTGGTGAACATCAATATTTCTTACCACGGGAAGAGGGGTAGCAGGATCTCATCTGGATAAACCACAGTGATGGATATTTATGCTGAGGGCTGACGTAGCAGTCAGAGCCCCCGGCGGGAAGTGCATTCGCTCTGGGCGGTTCAAACACAGAGGCTTTCATGCCGGGGCCGCTTGTGGAGGTGACGGCGGGGTGAAGGGAGCAAGCGGGGAGGGCAGGCACCCCAAGAGCGGCGGCACCGGGCAGCTGTCAGCACCCGCGGATGAGGGGACGAGGACAGGGAGCACCGTTCCTGGAGTCCTGCGAGCACTGGGGCCGTGGAGGGGCCGCCCCGGGAGCGGTGGCCGCAGGGAGGGTGCGGGCACTCAGGCTGTGGCCAGAGCAGGGAGGAGAGACCCTGACCTCCCTCTCCTCCCCCCGCCCGGGCTCCTGGGGGCCTCCCGCTGGTCCCAGACCCAGAAAGCCCGTCTGCCAGGAACCCCCCAGTGCAGCGCATGGGGGTGGGCTTCCTCCGGGCACAGAGCAGGACGGAGCGGGTGGAAATGGGTCAGGGACGGGGACTAGTGCGGCGAAGCGCCAGGCATGGAATATTCCTGACCGGGTTAACGGTGTTACTTGGGTGTCTTGTAGGGATGTTAGATTCTTTGTATTTTGGTGTCATTTTTTGCAGCAAGAATGAACCACTTGAAAACGGTGAAGCTTTTTATTTTAAGTGATCAGAAGGAGGAAGCCGGGGAGCCATAGAGAAACGCTGTGATGCCTCCACAGTCGGGGCCAGAGTGTGGGTGAGGCACAGGTGAACCTGACTTCATGGCCCCCCTGGGAAACGGAGTCTCAAAAGCTCACGGTGGCTTGGCAGGTGCGATCATGCTGCAGGGACAAGTGGGAGGGAGCCCTGTGTGGCCTCGAGCAGGTCCCGCCCCTCTGGGCCTCAGTTTCCTTGTGACCAGAGACTAATGACTCTGAACCTGTTTATCATGGGGAAGAGAGAACAGACACATGGCCCCAGAAAGTGCTTGGGGCACTTCCGGGGTTATTTGAACCTAATGGTAAAGGCTCAGAATCAGGGTTCTTTGGGACAGGCCAGAGTCGAGGGCTAGGGCTACTGAATCAGTCTGGGAAGGGAAAGGGATGCCCCCGGGGCAGCAAGGAGGAGCCTGGCAGCTGGAGGTGATGCAGAGACCGGGACTGGGGCTGAGGCAGAGTACCCCCTGCCCTTACTTGGATGCGTGATCCCTGAGCCTCAGTTTCCCCGGCTATAAAACAAAGGGGTTGCACAGATAATCCCCGTGGTCCGGTCTAACTCTGTGTCCACATCAGGTGGGGAATCTGGCAACAGGTGAAACTCAGGGACAGAGGTTTCCATCGTTGCCCTCATCACCAGGAAAAGCCATCTCACGTCTCACTCACTAACAACAGCGTGAAGAGCTTTGGTCGCTTCCGTTCACTAAGTACTGTGATCGTACCCAATTCATGGCTAAGGAAACGGAGGCGCAGAGAACCCAGATGGTTTGCCCAAGATGAAGCCACTGAGGGACCAAGCTGGCAGGGACTGGAATTAGGAGCGCCTGACTCCAGAGCTCATGACGTCATTTGTGCACGGCCTCTGCTCCTGTTTGTTTGTGTGACTTGAGTCGGGTCTCAGCAGAGTCCTACCCGCCGACAGCAGGAACCACTTCCAAGCCCGTCACGATCCGGTGGAAGAAACTGAGGCAGAGAGCGGAAAGGCCACGATACACAGCCACGCCTTCTGCAGCCCTGCCTGCCTGTGTGGCCCCTGCCCTCAGCCACATCCTTCTGCAAAGACAAAATGCCCATTGGTACGGGACCTTGTTGAACAGAATGAATGCAGAGCTTTTGGACAAGTGTTGAGACAGGCAAGGGAGCCAGGTAATCTGGTTACTTGTGTCGAAATATTGCTTGGTGTCGCTCGATGATCTCTCGGTGAGGGGACAGATTGTCCTGACATATTGTCGGTGGGGAGTGGGGAGAGAAGAGAGGGAGGTACGGAGAAGCAGAGACAGACTTGTGCCTCTGAGAGGGACAGACTTGCATGGCAGGACGTGGTGAGTATTGAATCAAGCTGCTTTTTGTGGGACTCGAATGTCCGAGAGAACTTTGAAAACATAAGCAGAGGCAGAAGGGCACGTGCAGGTGTGGGGTCCGCAGAGCGTGTGGGCCGGGGACCCCGTGGGGGCAGCGGGAATGACTGAGCCCAGGCGCATAACGGCCACGTGTGAGCAGCGGAGGGACATCTGCTGCTGGGGACCCACTGCTCACACCGAGGTGTGGCCGTATATCTCCTGAGGCCGGGTCTGCCCTGACGAATGACCCAGGTAAATCTGCCCAGCGCAGAGGCAGGTGTGGGGCTGAGGTCAGAAGGGTCGCTCTGCTCTCTGCTCCCACTGGAAGGTCTCTGCACTGGTGTTCCAAGAGCGTGGGGACAAATTCTGTCAGCCGATCACAGTCTGGCCCCTGCCTGCCTTGTAGGTGTCAGGGATAGGGTTTGGGACTCCTCTCTGCACATCTCTTCTTCTCAGAGACAGTCTCTGGGTCACCTGGTATCCCACACCCCCTCCATGTCCGTCTGGGGCACACCAGCCTGGCTTGTGCCAGCTCTGAGGGCAGCGAATGGCCGGGTCCCAGAGACAGATGGAGGAGACAGATAAACAGACACAGGCAACAGCGTGATTACGAGCCATCACCGCCCCGCCCGTGTTTCCTGAGCGCTTGCTGTGTGTCAGGCACCGGGCTTCGTCACGTTACACGCACGACGGTCCCGCCCCAGGACTCCCGGGTCTGCTCAGCCCGGCGTCCCCCTCTTCCACCGCTGCCTGAACCCAGCCACGGACCAGCTGCTTTCTCCACCCCTGTGCAGAGCACAGAGCAGCGGCTGCAAACATTTCATGTCAGGGAGGCCTGGCGCCACGGCCAGGGCTCAGAGGCCAACCTCAGATGTCACCGGTGGCCCCCCAGCCCTCCTCTGCCCTTCCCGTGGCCTGCCCCCTCTCTCTTACCCTCTAGGACTATTCCAGATCTCTGCCCCTCTCAAGGTCTGCTTCCAACCCCAGGCCCGTCACTAGCTGCCGGTTCCCTTCGCCCCTTCAGGGCCGAGGATGAGAGGCCACGGGGAGCTCACTCCCATTCCCCTCCTCTCTTATCCTCGCTCACCTCAGGGGCCCCTGCTGGGAGGCCACACCCTATACCTTCTACCAGATCTCGCTCCTTCCACCCCTGCAGAGGCTCCAGACCACCCCTCTCTCTTCCCAAGTCCTCAGCGTCCTCAGCTCACTGCTTTGCTCTCCTGTGTACAAGCCTTGCAAACCTTCCCCACCCTTGGACTTTCAGTGGGCCCTTCTCCTCCTATCCGCTGGCCGCTGCCTTCTTTCCTTATCGGCAGCCCCACTATTTAATTATTTTTATTCACTTATTTATTTTGAGGGGAGCGGCAGGGAGAGAGAGGGAGAGAGAGAATCCCAAGCAGTCTTTGCACTGTCGGCCCAGAGCCTGACGCGGGGCTCGAACTCATGGACTGCGAGATCATGACCTGAGCCGAAGTCGGACGGTTAACCAACTGAGCCACCCAGGAGCCCCAGGTTCTTGTTATCCCTGCATTCCTGTCACCAAGCACAGTGCCTGGGGGAAGACAGATGGCCAATTAAGGGTTTCTTACGGGAGTGAGAATTCGAACAATTGCATGAATGAATGAATGAATGAGAAATGAGTCTCACAGCAATCTGAGCCCTCTGGCCCAACCCCGAGGGCAATCTGGCCCTCCCAAAGCTGGCCGGGGACAGCAGGCCAACTGTCACAAGGCCCACCCAGTCCTGAAGACCTTTTACCCTGCACTGGGCCCTCCTCGACATGGGCACAGCCCAGGACATCCTCCTGCCGGGAAATCCTAGGAGCCTCAGGCTCCCAGGGGGAGTTTTCAACTCCGGTAACTACAAGGGAGAAGAGCACAGTGAGACGCTATTAGAATCTGACATAATTCCCAGCAGATGTCACTTCACAGGGATAGATATGTCTCCGCCGGACTTCAGGTCTCGTCCAGAAGCACCCAGAAGAGCCATCTATTTGCAGCCAATGAGAAGGGCACAGAGGAATGATCGTTTCAACAGATCAGCTTATTCGTCCCAAAGGGATCCTCAGAGGTTTCCAAGAGGAACAATTAAAATTGTTGCTGCGGGAACGCAGTGGCTGCTTCCAAGCCCAGAGTGGCCAAAAGGCTTTTATTCCCTGGCGGGGAGGGGACCCTCTGAGCACAGAGCATTCTGAGCCAGAATGCCTGGGGCCCGCTTGTCCCGCAAGTAATTTTCCAGGGAGACAAAGGCTGCAGAAGGGAGGGGGCGACCCCAGCTTTGCTGCATGTTGCTGGCGGAGCTGGGGATGGGCGTCTGCACGTGGATACGCCTGGTTTTTCTGAAGGGCGGGGGTGGGGTGGGGGTGCAAGGTTGGTCTGTCCCTTCTTTATACAATGACGCGATCTCTAAGGGGACTTCCAGCCCCCAAAGTCTAGAACAGTCTCGGTCTCCACGTCTTTCGAGTGGGTATGATGCTCTGCCTCCCAGGGTGCTGTGAGGGGGGCTCCGGAAGTAGCTCCTGGGGGCAGCTGTCTGAAGGTAGAGCCTGGAACAGCCTTACCATCACTTGCACACCTGGAGCCAGGCGGTATGGAGGGGAGAGCTGGATCCACATGTGAGCGCTAGACAGAGTAAAGGGGAGTGTCACTCCCCTCCAGGATGGAAGTTCTAATATTGGGAAGGGGCCTCCCTGGAAGGGGGGGGGGTCCCTGAGGCCGGGTCCTCCCTCACCATTTCTACCTGCCAGACGGAGTCTCCTATCTCAACCTTCAAGTCCAAGGGCCTTGGCGGTGTTGGGCTATGAGCGAGGAGCATTGTGGGGAGGGCAGGTCGGAGGAGGGAGGGGGGGAAGAGGAGAGGGGAGGGATAGGCTTCTTGCTTTGGTGCAAAACGTCAAAAGCGTGGGTCCTAGGAGACACCTGAGGCCGTCTCCATCGCTCGCTAGCTGCGTGAGTAGGGGGAAATTCCTCGGTTTTCACATCTGCAAATCGGGACTGACAATGGCACCTCTCTCGTGGGGCTGACGCTCGCAAGGTGCTCGCACCGCGCTCCGCCCCGGGGAGGCTCTTAGGACTCGGTGGCAGGGGCGAGGGGCGAGGCGGGAGTCGGTGCTGTCAATCTACAAAGGGACCGTCTTCAGGCTACCACAGCCGTCCTGCTGACGGAGAGGACAGGAAGGCAAATGCATGCCTTCTTAGAGGGGAAACACGCAGTTGCCCAAGCGGGGAGAGAGAGAGAGAGAGAGAGAGATCGATCTCGGTCGTACACGAGGAGTGCAGTTAACGTTGACTAGGTAAGAGCAGGAAAGCTTTGCATCTTGCCCAACAGCAATTACGGGAGTGTCGAGAACAGTTACGGATTCACATGCTCTTGGCGATTGTGATTCGTATCCCGCAAAGCTGAAGGCAAGTTTCATTCCAACAGTTCAAGCAGGAAGCAGGGTCAGCCGTGATCAGATGACTGTCACACGCGTACAGTGTGTAAATGTTAGTGAGATGGGAGAGGGGGTGACAGGGCACTGACCGTGTGCAGCCACCCTGGGCACCCGCGGGGGTCAGCATTCAATGTCAAATGAGGTGCGGCAGGTGTAACAGCAGCCCCCACGTCCCGCAGGAGGCCGGTGCGGTCCAGCTGTCTGAAGCCGAGGCTCTGCACTCTTCAGAGGTGGCCAACACTGTGTCTTTGTGCCAGGCCCAGGAGACTGGGGGACAGGGCGTCCGGGAATGAGGGGTACAGACAGCTGGGGCGAGGGCACCTTCCATGCAGTCCTGATGGACTGGAAAGTCATATAACCAGGAACCGGGTCTGTAGGGCCAGAAAGCAAGAAAATGTAAAAAACATTTTTCCAGAGTAATACCCTTAGATCATGGAATGTCCTGGCTGGAAAAGATGACACCCCCCCCGCCCCCCCCCCGCCCCCCCCCGTCTAGGGGTCATCTGGTACAGCCTCCTTATTTTATTTTATTTAGTTTATTTTTTGAGAGAGAGAGTGCGAGAGAGCGAGAGAGAGCAGGGGAGGTACAGAGAGAGAGGGAGACAGAGGATCCGAAGCAGGCTCTGCGCTGACAGCAGAGAGCCCAAGGCAGGTCTCGAACTCACAAACCGTGACATCATGTCCCTGAGCCAAAGTCAGACGCCCAACTGACTGAGCCACCCAGGCGCCCCTTACTTTAAAGCTGAGAAACTGTCACGCTGGTTCCCGGAGAACCTTCTCCAAGAAGGCAGGTTCTGTCTCCAGTGCCAAACTGGGATCAGTTTTAAAAAGCAGGGGTGGGGGAAGGAGGGGGGGCGCCTAGGTGGCTCAGTCAGTTAAGCGTCTGGCTCTTGACTTCGGCTCGGGTCCTGATCTCACAGTTTGTGCGTTCGAGCCTCTCTCAAAATTAATTAATAAACTCGAGAATAATTTAAGAAAGGAATGTTGGCTGCCTGCCCGTCTCTGCCCTCTCCTTGGACGAACGACTCCACCCCACCCCCACTACCTGCTGCAGCCCGACGTGCTGCTCTTTGGGGCCCCTGGCACACCCAACGGGACTGCACCTCCTGTATTCTGTGGCTCTGGCCCCTGCCTCCCTCACCAAGGGCATCCTCGAGGGTTCCCGGGGCAACTGTGAAAGGCTCGTGGCCATGGCAGCCTCGGCCGCCCCCAGGGAGTTACACCCCAGCAGGGACCCGGTTCATTCCTTTGTGAACCAAAAGTGGGGGCTTTAGTAGTATGTTCCCAGGGAAGGGCAGAGACCAGAACGGATGCCCCGCGGGGTCTGAGAACGAGGGAAGGGAACCACACGTAGTGAGTTACGTGCCGGGCGATAGGGTAGACGGTGTTCGTGCGTCATTCCGTACGATGAAGCCCATTTCACAAACGAAGGATGGGGTTCTGAGACGCTGGGCCACTCGCCTGAGAGCACACAGCTCGTACGTGCGGAGAGCACACGCCCTTTTCCACCACTTCCCTGCTCTGAAAAGCTGGCCTGCGATTTGGCTGTGGAAGGCATACAGCCTGGCTCCTCGGGGCCCAGCGACCCTGCCCTTCCCACCTCCACGTGACAAGGTCACCGAGTGAGGGGCAGGACCCCGCGCGGCCACGGAGAAGAGCCCACCCTGACATGCTCGTATTCTTGCCTGGAATTTTAGCACTGCTGGGTCGGGAAGATTCCTCTAGAAACTGAACCCTGCCCCCAGTCCAGCATCATCAGATCAGTCAGGGGGGACAGGTGATAGGGACGATAGGGACCTTTCCCCCGTGCAATCTATTAGGTCTAGGGCTCAGTAATCATTTGACTACTCCTTGGTCTTCTGGCAAATTACCTAACCTCTGACCCCTCTTACCCTCCTTGAAGTCAGGTCGTGGAAGACAGACAGCAGCAAACCGCGGCCCCTAACCAGCTTCTGAAACCTTTCTCGTCCTCCTCTCCCCCATCCGTTCCCCTGGGAATCTCAGAATCGAGTGAACGGGGACCCACGCTCTGGACGTAGGCTCTGGCCCAAGCTAAGCTGTCCTGGAATTTTGGAGGTGGACGCGAAAAGGTTCAGACCCTTCTCTGTCTTCCGTATGCCTTTCGTATACCAATGGCGGCCCTGTTCTTGCAGGTGGGCCGAGGCCCAGAGAGCGCTTCTCTGGGGGGACAAAACAAGAAAAGCCAAAGCTTCTCAGAGAGAAACAGCGACCCGGGCAAAGGAGAGCATTCTCTGGGTTTGCCTCTCAGCCAGCCCCCGGACACCCGGACCACTGCAACAAATCCGCGTTTTTGCTCCTGGAAACCGGAAGGGCCGAAGATAAGTATAGATGTTCTTTGTAAAACGTCGGAACGGCAGACCGCAGTCCCTTGCAGGCAGGTGCTGCCTCGTGCCCACCCGCAACCAAAACCACGGTGTAATGTGTCAGGCCCGCGCTCTTTCCTGCAGCCCCTCCTGCTTCTGGTATTACTTTTCATGAGAACATCCTCCCACCTCTGAAAACTTCCTGCTTAACCTCTGATGGTGTTCGGACGCCACTTCCTCCGGGTCGTCTTCCAGGATTGGCCTGGCAGAGTTTATGCCAGTGTCCTGCCCACGAGTGCCCCACGTGACAGATGTCCTTCAGACACTTGACCTGGAGGCTCTGAGCTCGGGGTAGAGAGCACCTTGGCTGCCAGAGACCGTTGCGCAGGTGGAGGACGAAAACAGAGGTGCCGCCCTGGGTGCGGTGCTCAGGGGGCCTGTCTCACCCCCTGGTGTGCGGCCCTATACTCTGGGCCTCTGCCTCAGGGTCCCCAGTTCCCGAATGCCTGGGCCCTGAGCCCCTGGGCCAAGCACTCAGGACAAACCTCACCCATGCTGGATTCCTCTCTCCCTCCCTTCCTCTTCTGGGAGGACCAGAGAGCTGCCTCCCCCTGCCTGCTCGCGCTCAGGTCCTACTCGGCCCACCTCCTGTCCTCCCATCTCCCTGCAGGCAAGAATCTGAACCCGGGGCCAAGGCGACAATTTCCCCAGATCCGGCCATGGAGTCTCGGACTTCCGCTCCTTCCCAATCAACTGCCCTGAACGTGGCCTAGAAGCTAGCTCGACTCCCAGTGAGCCTGTAAAATGAATGAACGAAGGCATGGGTGGGTGATTGAATGTCCCCAGTTGGATCTTCCCGGCATTTTCAGCCCCATGAGGCCACTGAACCTCCAGTCTAGTCCCCCGACTCACCATGTTATTGCCTCCTGCCTCCGGCCAGTCTAGACAGGGGCCCGCCCCTCCCACCTGCCTCTCCCTCTCCTGGCGGTTCCCGGAACAGGGCTGCCCCTGCAGGTTTGACCACCAGCTCCTTCTTCCTGGAGCCCCTTTAACAACACAAATCCGTGGCATGACATCCCGGCTTATGCCTGTCCCACGGCCCCTACTGGCCTCGGATAGACCACCAGGGTTTGGGACAGCCTGCATGGTCCCACGTGACCGGTCCTTGTGGATTTTCCGTCTCTCTCCCGGCACGGCGGCAGCCTATTCCTGGGATGCCCCAAACTCCTTTCTGCCTCAGGGCCACTTACACAGGCAGTTGCTGCCGTCAGGAAAGCCCTTCCCCTTCCTTTGCCCCTGACCGGCTCCTTCGGACTTGTCTGGTCCCAGTTCGAATGCTGCCTCAGGGAATCGGTTCTCTCTTGACTACTGTCTCATTCTTTCCCTTATTTGTGCGTGCCCCAGTTTCAATGTATGTCATCATCTGTTTGATTGTCTAGTTACCTCTGCCCCCTCCCGAAAATAGAAGCCCCGTGAGGGCAGGGAGCCTCCTGTTCTCCGTGCCTGTTACAAAATCGAACCCACGCCAAGGTACTGAATGAGGGAGGGAATGAACCAACAAGTTGAAGGTCCTCAGGCAGGGCCCCGGAGCGAGACAGAGACCTGGAGGCAGTGTTCCCTGGAGGGCATGACAGGTGCCTTCTCCTCCAAATGCCCATGACCCCTTGAGTGAGGAGGGAGGTCAGCGGGGTTGCCGTCATTGCGGGGACACGTTCCGGAACCCACGTCCCATCTCAGGCCAGTAGTTAATTCCACTCGGACCCACTCATCACTTCTCCCAGGAGGATCACAACATTTTGACGTCACCAGGGGCCTGAAGATGCCAGGCTAACAACGTGGGCGCTGGGTGGGTGTCAGACAAGAGCCCTGCCCCTCAACGCCTTTAAAGGCAATCACCCAGTGGGGGAGGGGCTGTTTTGTCCTCAGTGCGGAGGGTAGGACGTGCCCCCTTGCTGGGGGAGGGGGGGAGACCCCAGGAGGTCCTTGGTCTTTGGGAACCTAGAGGCACCACCCATGCCAGCCCACCCGTCTCTTCACAGGAGCTCACGGTGACGCTCAACACGTGATTGGCCCAACAGATGAGTTCATCTGATTGGCCCAGCTGACTGGAAGCGGCTACTGATTGGTTCCCGCTGTCATTTGCCTGCGTGATAAATACCCGCCTCCCCAGTCCTGGGATATTCGAAGGCATCCACCTTTGTGCCCATCATTTGTCCTGCCTGGACCCCACCAGGCAGCCTAGCACAGACCATAGCCCTTGAGAGCGTCGGGGGCATGTGACTCTTCCAGAATCCAGTGGCACGGTGGTGGGGGTTGGGTCCCCCACTCAAGTTCCACCCCCCCCACCTCCACCCCGAATTTCTTTCTCTTCCCACGACCAAAGAGAAAGCTGAAGAAACTCACTGGGAGGTTTTCCTCCTTTTTCCACAAGGCCTGTCCCCCTGAGTTTTTGGAACGGAGCGCCAGCTTGGGGGACCCCGCTCTCCAAGGCACAGGGAAGACTGGCCCTTGGTCGTTCCTCCTCTTCCCACCCCCAGTCCACCCGGCCCTGCCAGAAGCCTCCCACGTGCACGTGGGTGCATCCAAGAGCCTCCCCGTGACCTCTGTAAGCCACCCCTTGGCATCCCTCAGGCCTGGGGTGCTCACCGCATGCTACCATCCACCCTCAAGAGGACAGACCCACGGAAGAGGCCCACTTGGCTCAGAAAGCGGGGCCTTCTGGAGTCCCAGGTACACAAACTGTGAGCCAAAACAGGAGAGAGAGACCCAGGTTTCAGATAGCCATGCAGATTCCACATCTCATGGGAAGAGGCCGGGCCAGAGTGGGCCAGAATGCAGTCCTTTAAAGTGCAGGGCTGAGGGCAGGGATCTGTCTTGCCCAGCTCTGAGGACAGTATGAAATGTAGCCGCCCCCCCCGCCCCCCTTTCTAGGCCATCTTCCTGGTTCTGCCATGGAAAGGACACAAGAGGCTGTAGCAAGCCATTAAGAAAGTGAGACCCACCCACAGGCTCAATGCCAAGGCCACATACAAAGGTCAAGAGATAGGACCATAGCTGGACCGTGGAGACTCGAAGATAGCCAGAAAAGGGGTCTGGGCTCGGGGGGGGGGGGGGGTGTTCAAAATGGAGCCCCACCCCAACCCCTGCCTCCTCCTGAGTCCACCTAGACAGGTGAAGGGGCACAGGTGGCATCTTCCCGGGCTTCCTGAAGGGCAGAGGCAGGGCTGGCAGATCGGGCCAGAACTGTCTCCGCACCCTGAGCGTTGGAGCTTGAAATGGAAGCCATGGGCACCAGTTAGGAGCAGGTACAGACGGACAGACCTACAGCAAAACAGTTTAACCTGCACCGTGAGATTGCCCGAGTTTACACACACTCGGTGGTATTTCATTTTGCAAATGAGTACGATTTTAAGGGCCCCGATTTCAGGGAGCTCGTGAATTTTATAGATTCATCGTTCTTTCTGGGTCTTTCCCAAGACAGAAGAGTGAAGGAGAGACTTTGTCGTTTAAAGAGAAGGAGGAAGAAAAGGTAACGAGTTGTACGGTGGGAATCGCTTTCTATATACTGTGTCTTAAAGGCTTGGCTCCATTGTCCCAAATTGTCAGCCACGAGGCCCTCGCTGGTGGGGAGGGAGTGGGGGAGGGTGTGCACGGCCTGAATTGTTCGTAGAGGTACAAAGCAGGACGCCGACGGGTCTGTGCTCCCATCATGAAGTGGAAAAGAAAAATCATTTTCCATGGTCCTCAGCTTTCATGAGCACAGAGAGCCCATTTCTGCAGACCGAGTTGAGGCCAGACCTGCCCTTGTCACATGCCGGACAGAGAGACACAAGATGGTAGGGGATCAGGAGAGGGACAGCCACGGACCTCCACGTGGGATTCTGGAAAGGACACCCAGAGCGAACGATAGTTGTGGGAATAACAACCCTCCCGTGGATCCGGAACTTCACGGGCTAAAATGTCCCCTCGGACTCCCCAGCTCGGGTCACGCCTGCTACCTTGGTTGAGCGGCTCTGTGCCCGGCACTCTGAGGATTGTCTCGCCGAATCCCCACCGTGACTCGGAGGGAAGTGCTGTCATGTGTGATTCCCATTTCACAGACGAGGAAACTGAGGCTCGGGGAAGGGGAGGGGCTCACCCAGGGTTTCCTAGGCAGGAGGCAGTGGAGCAGGACGCAAGTCCCAGAAGTGGGACTGTGGGTGTTAGGGTTAAATGAGGTAGCCCGTGTGGGTGTACGGGGTAACGTGGAGCTCCATAAATAGGGAAGATTGTGCTTTTTCGCTGCTCTAGTTTACGTGACTTCCAGGAACATCCAGCTCCCACCAGTGACGCTCACGCCAGAGTTTGCACTGATGCTAGAATCCAATCAGAGCGGGATGTAGATCTCGCCTTTCTCTCAGTTCAAGGGGAACAAGATGAGGCGTTGAAATAACCGTCCAGGTGCAGCCAGCGCAGAAACCGCAGCTGAACAAAATGAAGGGTGTTCGGTGTCTGATGAGCCGCAATTTGCCTCATTTGTAACCTGTGTCCTACAGTGAATTGAAGGTGCAAACCCTGCCCTGCCTCCTCCCCACCCTTCCCCTACCCCCCGCTCCAGTAGGACACGGGTCCTAGACCTTGAGGACTGGGAGCCTGGTGATCTGTGTCCCCGCATTTCCCTGCTCACTGGTCTGTGGAGAAGGGATGGGGATGGAGTTCTCTAGAAGGGCCAGGACCCTTCCAGAGGTGTTGATAAGGAGAGACAACAGGGGTGGCTGCCTTGGGGAGGCCAAAGAGAATAGCTCAGAGAGGTCTTGAGGGGAGTATGCTCTAGGTTGTTGGGCAACCACTTGTCCTCAGAGATGGCCTCCAACCCTCACCGTCGAATCATTGGTTCCGAGATTGGGTCTTCAAGGCACTTGGAAGCAATGGGGCCATCCCTCCTCCCCAAGCTCCACTCTCAAATTATCCAGGGATGCCACCAGAACCAGCCTCCACGAACCAGATCTTTGGCTTTCCACCTGTGAAGTCCACGCCCAAGACAATTTGGAGAGGAGCCTAGGCTTTGAAGCGGGGCACCCCTGACTTCAATCACTGGGGAGTGGGCTTTGAGTGGGGCACGTCTCAGGGGGAAGCCAGGGCTCACTCTTAATATAGAGATAGAGGTAGAGGTACCTTAAAATAGAGGTAGAGATCACGGGATGTGTAAACTCCAGCAAGCTGCTCCTTGATGAAATCAAGGTTGGGGTCCTGCCTCTACCTTGACCCAGCTGTGAACCTCAGATGTGTTCCTTCGCCTCTTTGGTCCTCCGTTTCATTGCCTGTAAAATGGGAGTAGTGTTGCAGGGTTGCTGTGTGGATGAAATGTGATGAACATTTGCAGGGGTTCAGCAGAGGGCAGGGTCCATGGTCACCAAGGCGACCATAACTTGAGAGCACCCAGAGCCCTTGGTACAGGTGAAGGGAGAGTTTAGCTTCAATGGGCCCAACAGCAACCTTGCAAATATATGCATCTCATAGGAAACACCTGCGTTACTGGAAAATTGCTGAAGGTACCAATCTCCATAAAAACCCAAGCTTAACATCCTCAGGGTGGTGACAGTAACGCCACACCTGCTCCAGATTACCTGATGGGGCGGAATGGGTCTTACTGAGGAAAAACACAAACTGCAGAGGAGGTTTTATTTACTGATTTTTATCTGCTTTACTGAAGTATAATTGACTTAAAATAAACCACTCATATTTAAAGTGTACAAATTGATAAGTTTTTATTTTATCTTTATTAAAAACTTTTTAATGTTTATTTATTTTTGAGAGAGAGGGAGAGAGACAGAGTACGAGCCAGGGGAGGGGCAGAGAGAGAGGGAGACACAGAATCCGAAGCAGGCTCCAGGCTCCGAGCTGTCAGCACAGAGCTTGACACGGGGCTCAAACCCACAAACCATGAGATCATGACCTGAGCCAAAGTCAGAGTCTTAACTGATTGAGCCACCCAGGTGCCCCTAAAAAAATTTTTTTTAATGTTTATTTATTTTTTGAGAGAGAGAGACAGAGACAGAGACAGAGCACAAGCGGTGGAGGGGCAGAGAGAGAGGGAGACACAGAATCCAAAGCAGGCTCCAGGCTCCGAACTGTCATCACAGAGCCCAACATGGGGCTAGAACTTGTGAACCACAAGATCATGACCTGAGCCAAAGTCGGACGCTCAACTGATTGAGCCACCCAGGCACCCTAGATAAGTTTTTAAAAAACATATTTTTATTGAAGTGTAATTGACTTACAACAGATCACAAAAGCATACAGTTGGATAGGTTTTGACAGATTTATACACCTATAAAATAATCACCACAATCAAGCTCATGAATTTAACCATCATCTCCCCCTCTTCCTTTCCTTCTACCTCTTTGTAACGCTCCCTCATGCCAACCTCCCCACACACGGACCCCCAGGCAACCACTCATCTGCTTGTTGTCACTGTAGATTATATAGAATTATATGTAAATAGAACCATACAGAATGTCCTCTTTTTGGTCTGGTTTCTTTCAATCTGCATAATTATGATGTGATTTATCCATATTGTAGTGTGCATCAGTAATTCATTCAGTTTTTAAAGTTGCAGCTCATTTTAAAGAATAAACTCTTCATTTTAGAATAGTTTTAGAATTACAGAGAATTTGTGAAAATAGTACGGAGAGTTCCCATATACTTCCTACCCAGTTTCCTTTATTTTCAATTTTTTTTTTAATTTGAAAGAGAGAGAGAGAGAGCGCGAGCATGAGTGGGGGTGAGAGGCAGAGGGAGAGAGAATCTTACAGGCTCTGTGCTCAGTGCGGAGCCAGACTTGGGACCCAATCACCATGAGATCATGACCTGAGCTGAAATCAAGAGTTGAAAATTCGACTGACCCAGGTTCCCCCTCTGTTTTTTAAAACCAACCTTTCAGTCCTCAGATTAACCCTATTTGGTCCTGAGGTGTTATCCTTTTTTATATGATCAATGAGATATAATTGTGAACAGTGTTTAGAAATTTGTTTAGGATTTTTGCATCTATGTTCATATGGTAACCCGTCTATGATTTTCTTTCCAATGTTTTTGATTCTGATACCCAGTCAATGGGTCTCTATCATTTACCTCTATCATTTCCTTCCTCCTGCTTGTTTGAGTTTAATTTGCTGATTTTTCTCTACTTTTGTACTAAAATGTTGTATACTGAATTATATGCCCTCCCAAGTCCATATGTGGTAGCTGTAACCCCCAAAGCGACTATATTCGGAGACAGGGTCTTTAGGAAGGTAATTAACATAGAATGAAGTCATAAGGATGGGGTCCTTCTCCAATAGGACTGGTATCCTTATAAGGAGAGGGAGAGACACCAAGAGTGTCTGCGCATAGAGAAGAGGCCACATAAGGACACAGCAAGAAGGTGGCCGTCTACAAGTCAGGAATAAAAGCCTCGCAAGAAACTAACTCTGCCAACATCTCGATCTTGGGTTTCCAGCCTCCAGAACTGTAAGAAAATAGATTCTGTTGTTTGTGCCACCCAGTCGTGGTATTTTGTTATGACTGCCCGAGCAGATGAATATATGTGTTTAGTGCTATAAATTTCTCTCTACATACTGCTCTGCCCCCCAAATTTTGATCTGCCTTATTTTTATTTCTCTTTATTCAAAAAATTTTTTTCTACTTCCCTTAAGATTTCCTTTCTGACCTATATATTTTTTTAATTTCCAGATATTTGGTGATTTCCCAGTTATATCTCCATGATTGATTTCTAGTTTAATGCTACTATCATTTGAGAATATAGTTTTTATTATTGCTATTCTTTTCAGTGTGTTTTATGGTCTAGAATACGATTTTTACTCACAAAGATTCCATGTGCACTAGAGACTGTATCCTGCTATTGCTGGGAGGAGGGGTCTATATATGTCAGCAAGGTAAGTTTGGTTGATAATGTTCTTTAGGTTATCCACATCCTTGCAGATTTTCTGCATTTTCAATCTATCAGTTGTAGACAGAGAAGTGCTGACATTTCCAACTATAACTGTGAACTTGTCTATTTCTCCTTTCGGTTCTGATTTTTCCTTAAATATTTCGAAGCTCTGTTGTTAGGTCCCTACATTTAGGATTGGTAGGTCTTCTTGGAGAATTGTCCCACATATCATTATGTAATGTTCCTCTTTATATCTGATGATATTTCTTGTTCTGAAGTCTATTTTTTCTGATATTAATATAGCCACACCAGCTTTCTTTTAGTTAGTGTTTGCAAGATATATCTTGCTACATCCTTTCACTGTGGAGCACCTGATGTCTTTATGTTTAGAGAGAGTTTATTGTGGACAACATATGGTTCAGTCTTGCTTTTTAAATTCAACCGGAAAAATCTCTACATTTTAACTTGTGTGCTTAGTGCCTTAACTTTTATGGTGATTATTGATGTGGCTGGTTTGAAATCTATCATCTTGTTAGCTACTTCCTAATTTGTTCCATCTGCTATTTGTTTCTTTTTCCTCTTCTGCCTTCTCTTGAGTTAAGTGAACATTTTTGATAATTTCACTTTATCTCTTCTATTACCTTATTTAAAAAAAATTTAGTGGCTGCCATAGTGTTTATAACATACGTTTCAATTAGTTTGAGAATACCTTACAATAATATACCACTTTATAAATATTGCCATGACAGGAAAACAGTATATTCCCAATTCCTACCTCTTATCCTTTGTAGTATTTTTATCATATAGTTCAATTTCACATATGCTATAACCATGTGATATGTTGTTATTATTTTTATTTAGACAGTTATTTATGTTTCAGGACAATTTAAATAACAAAGAAAATTTATGTCTTGATTAATTTCATTTATAATACTCTTTATTTGTGTAGTTCTTAGTTTATACTGATAAATTCCTTTCACCTGAAGAACTTACCTAAATACTTCTTAATCAGAGTAGGTCTACCAGAAATAAATTTCTTAAGTTTTTGTTTGTCTTAGAAAAGATTTATTTCTCCATAACTTCTAAAGATATTTTCACTGGGTATAAAATTTGGGGTTGACCTTTTTATATTTTTCCAGCACTTTTAAGTTACCTTTCCATTTTCTTCTTGTTTGCATGTTTTCTGACAAGAAGTCTGCTGTCATTCTTGTCTCTTTTCCTCTGTGTGTATAGGTCCTATTTCTTTGGCTCTCTTTAGGATTTTCTCTTCGTTTTGGGTTTTTAGCAATTAGTTCGAATTCATTTGCCTATGATTTTGGGGTTTGGAATTGATTCTGTTTGGAATTTTAACTTTTGGAATTGATTCTGCTTGATGTTCTCTGAGCTCCTTGGACCTGTAGTTTGGTATATGTCATTCATTTTGGAAAATTCTTGGATATTATTTCTTCAAATATTTCTCTCATCTTTTTTCTCTATTGTCCTTCTGGGATTACAATTACTTGCATATTATACTATTTGATATTGCCCCAGAGTTCTTGGATGCTTTGTTCTGTTTTTTGCCTCCCCTTCCTCCCTTCCTTCCTTCCTTCCTTGTTATCTCTTTTGCTTCAGTTGGATAATTCATTGATTTACCTATGAGTCACTGATTCTTTTCTCAGCTATTTCAGCTCTACTGATGAGCCCATGGGAGGTATGCCTCATCTTTGTTACTGTGTTTTTGCTTTTTTAACATTTCCACTTGATACTTTCTTAGAATTTCCTTCTCTGCTGAAGCTAATCATTTGATCGTACATATCATCAGACTGTTTCATTAGAACCTTCAATATATTAATTATAGTAATTTAAAATTCTCTGATAGTTCCAACATCTGTGTCATATCTAAGTTTGGTTTTGATGATTGTTTTGTATCTTTTTTTTGTAGTTTTCTTTTTTCCTTGCCTTTTCATCTGTCTCATAACTTTTTATTGAATGCTGGAGATCTTTTTTAGGATGATAAATTCTGAGGTAAATGCTTTTTCATGTTTGGAGATATGCATACCTTTTCTTCTGCTAGACTTTTGTGTGGGAGTCGGTGTTAATCTAGTCAGGAGTTGGGCTTAGTTTGAGGTATGTGATTGCTGTGGTTATCCTCAGTACGCCCTAGGCTTCAAGTTCATTTAGTGATACCTTGTGTTTAGGGTTTTGGGTGGTTTCTCAGAGGTTAGTTTCCAGCGTCTGCTCCCCATGTCCCTGACTTTGGGTCTTTCCTTTGTGCCACACCATACAGATGATCTTTTAAAGCTCCCCCAGACATTCCATTGTTATTTTTACTCAATGCTTGCTAGCCAGTGTGGGAGGAGTGTGAGAGGGTATATTTATGATGATGTGATTCATTTTCAGTCTTAGGCAAGTACTATGCCCTTGTGTCTCCAGGTGTGGACTTCACAAGTGTTTCTGGTTCCAACTGTAACCCTGGGCCTGTTTTAAATATGCATTTCTGCCCCTCTCCATGGCTAGGACTTATTTTTATCCTACTTCCTTTCTGCCGTTACAGTGGGAACTGTTTTGTTTCTCTTTGCTCTGCAGAATCAGGCTTATGGTCCTTGGAGGAAATTGGTCTGGGTGGGTTTTTGCAGTAGGAAGCATCCATTCCCTATCCTGCACCTCTCTGATGCTTTCTCAGGAATATCCTTGGTTTTTTTTCCTCTGAGTGCCTGGGGTTTTCCAAAAAAGCAAAAAGCAAAAAACAAACAAACAAAACCAGAAAAAACCTCTGAAACTTAAAAAAATTTTTTTTGTCCGTTTGTTCCTATAGGTTTATATTCTTACATCTATGCAGATATGCTTTCAGACTCCACCTACACCATGGGATATCCTGGGTCTCTGCCTGTTGGCCCTCACTGCAGATTTGACTTGCCAGTCTCCATAATTCCTTGTAACAATTCTCTTTCTTGCTACATAAACACATCCCACTGGTTCTGTTTCTCTAGAGAACCCTGCCTACCCACGTGTTGGTATTGAGAGTGGTTCTAGAGGAACAGAATCTTAAAGATGAATTATTTTCTGACTTAATTTTGGGGTTTCTGGAATGGGCTCTCTAATCTAACTGAAGATGCTAATGACTCTGTTTGTAGTCCTAAAGAGAGCACTGATACCCTATGGTGTGATCTGGCAACAGAAATGTGCAACGTATCACCATTGGATAATCCCAGGCAAGCGCTTACAAAAAGCAAGGGTCTGAGTGCCCAGGTATAAGATACATTTGAACAGTCTTATTAAAATAAGAAATATAATGAAATTGGATGGCTGCACCTAATGTCACTGGACAAAGTTGAGAAAAGAGAAGAATGAGCTCAGGGATTCTAATTCCCAGCTCAAGTGCCTTATAAATGACATGAAATCTTCTATGTCGCCCTAAAAGAGACTCTCTTATGGCCACAGGGCTGAGAATCTCTCCGTATCCCCAACCCCTTAGAGAAGAAGAGGGGCGTGAAGGCTCACCCCAGGGCCTCGGTATGATCTGAGGAGGATGCTGGTAGTCCTGTGGGGTCTTCAGCTCCCATTATGGGACACTGGAGACTAGAGAGAAGCTGACTGGTCCCTGGCTAGATCTGAGTGGGGTGCAGAATGGGAGCTTGATAGGTCTCAGAGTGCTTTTCCTCCTCATACCTTCGACCTCAGACCTGCTCTGGAAGTTTCTCCTCACCCAGCTCATAAGGGCCCTCAGGGTTTCCCTGCGGCCTCATCCAGTACTGCCTATCCATCACATAGGAGGGTGGCTTAGCTCAGGGTTGGTTCAGGTGCCTGGAGCCAGGCAGCCTTATGGACGCCCACAGTGAATTCTCACTCCACAAGTTGATCTCATGATGGCACCACTGGGGCCAGATGGAGACCTCCTGTCCATCCTTTGGAGGATGGGCAGGTGTCTGCAGAAAACAGCAGGTCCCCAGCCAAGCCAAGTACCAGAGGCCTGAGGGCTGGGCCCTGCCACCTGGGCCTCAGGACCTGAGTCCTCATCACCCACGGTCATGCTCTATCACCTGATTGGTCACCACACTGTCCCCCATGCTGCTACCCTGGGTGAATACTAACAACTAACCCTCCTGAGCTATGTGTGCTGAACTCATGGCCCATTGCACTTAATTCTGACAGCTAATGGTCCTGGGCAGGAGGAATCATCATTGTGCCCCTTTCACAGGGGAGCAAAATGAGGCTGGGAGAGGGGAAACTGACAACCCAGAAGTGGGGGACCTGCTGGCCTCCAGGGCCCCTGCGGTTACACCTCCAGGGACACACCTGCACCTGTACCCATTACCTACTCCCCACGTGGCCTTACACCACTATCAGTCACCAGACCCCATCTCCCACGTCCTGCTTGCATCTGGTCACCCTACCCCTCTCCCTCGCTGTGCACACTCGGAAGCACATGCTTATATGCACACACTCAGGTGCATTCATACATTCACAGACACAGGCCCACACATGTCCACTTGAACGCCCTCAGGCACACCTGCTCATATACGTACATGCACAGGTGCGTGCGCGCGCACACACACACGCACACACGCGGGGCCCTTATCCCACACGTGCAGTCACATCCAAATTCATTCCTCACCCACCAGCCTCCTTTTGCCCCTCAAGTGTCTCCTTATAACTCGTGATTGCAAGTGTGTGATGCAACTTACCGTCAGATTCAAGCTGCAAGGACAGACAAGGCAGAGCTGACTCTCATTCCAATCGTCTATGCAGGAACCCGATTCCTCAGGTGATCATTATAATAATTAAAATTTTGGTTATCAGAATGGCAAGAGGGAAGCACTCACTGCTGGCTGTAGGAGCAGAGTGTCTGACACGTTCCGAGGATGGGAGAGGGTGGGGGCAGACAGGAAGCTCCTAGTAAGGAGCCAAGGGAACACGGGGGACCTGAGAGGCAACCCTTATCTGGTTGGGCCATCTTGGCTGGCCCCATGGAGACAAGAAGAGCCAGCAGGGCTGGACCTCCTGTGACCAGGAGATGCTTGGCACGGGAGCTGGATGTTCCCAGAGAATGAGAGCTCACCAGGCTATGGGGCATGGAAATCAGCAGGGCTGCATGGCAGGACCATTGCAGGATGGAGTCACCTGCAGTCGGGGGTCCACCCCGGCCAGGTGCTTCCATGTGCCTCCGAGGGAGTCACTTGTCCACGCTGCATTGTCGTGGCTCTCAGCAGCTTCACTGACAACTTTCCAGCCAGGTCCTCAGTGCAGCGCAACTTGATGACCCATCCGAGGGAGCTCTGAAGGAGCAGGGGCCTTGTCCCCACTGCCTCTTCCTTGTCCTCAGCTCCCAGATCAGGGCCTGGCACCCAGCATGCTCCCAGAAGTTTGTTTAAGGACACAGGGATGTGTAAACGCATGGGACAAATCCATGAGGTGGGCATTCGTCTCCCCTTCAACAGAGGAGGGGACCCACGCTCAGAGACTTGAAGGTCTTGCCTGAAGTCACCTGACTGGTGAGGGGACAGGGATTAGGAAGGGAGGGGCGGTGGTGGGGCTGGGGGAGCAGCATGGGTCCTGGGGACACACAGCCGGAGAGGTCCTGCCTTTAGACAGTAAAGCCCATGTTTTTCAGGCTCCAGCCTTTCCTGGGGAAACAAGCCAGTACCCTTGAGGCCCAGTAGCGGTGGCCTTGGGGGAGAAGGGGGGCAGGGAGAGAGCTGCCTCATCTGCATAGAGGCTCCGCCTCCTCCAATCAGCTGGGCTCTGAGGGGCGGGGACGCCAGGGCCTGGCCAATCACCAAGAGGCTGGGCGCAGAGGCAGGTGGGGCACGGCCAGGCTCGACCCCTGGGCTCCTGAGGGACCTTCCCCACTGGCTTTTCCTTCCTGGACCCCCTTTAGTCCTCCCAGCAGCGCCCCATCCAGAGCAGGAATAATCATCTCCACTGTGCAGATGAGGCAGCTGAGAGAGACCAGAGAGGCCTTGTGACTTCCCCAAGGTCACACAGCCGGTGAGCTGCAGAACCAGAACCGACCCAGGCTCTGCCTCCCAGCCCAGGGTGGCGTCCTGTCCCTCTGGCTTCGTCCCTGCTGCCCTGGCCCAGGACCCCGGCCGGACACCCCCACCCCGGGCGTGTCCCCTGTGGCCCCCAGCCCCCTCTTCCCCACCAATCGCCCCCACCCGGGGCTTAGCTCAGAGATGCTGCCGACCCCAAGCCCCCTGCCCAGCCTCATCCCTGAGCCCAGACCCTTTGCTCCAGCGGCTCCCGACATGGGGTCAGGGACCCGCAGAATGTCGGGGCTGACAGGGGTCCCAGGAAGGTCCGGTCCATCCCCCTGGGGGACACGTGGGGGCAGTAGTCCCTCAATGGCCACCCTGTGCCCCCCTCCATCCCACAAGCCCCCCAGGGCCTGACTAGGGGCTCTGCTCTTCTCCTTGCGTTTCTCCCCCTGCTTCCTGCCTCACTTCCCTGCAGCACAGGCTGCAAATCCAGGTCTAAGGTTTGATTTACAAACTTCCTGGGGAGGGAGGGTGGCTGCAGGGCCGGGTGATTTACTGTGCCGGGAAGTGTTTGCTTCTCATGAAGGATCTTCTTGACCCCTCCTCACTGAAGGCTGGGATTTACTGAGGCTTCCCTCTCCCAGGGGTGGCCTGGTGGCTTTGGGGTGGCGACAGAGGTAGGGGAGCCAAGGGGAGCCCCACGCAGTGAAGAGCAGACCTAGATGGTGGTTGGGGGAAGCAGAGGGACTTAGGGGTCACCGGGTTTGAATCCCTGCCCCACTGTGGACACACTGGGTGACCTCTGACAGATCATTTAACCTCTGTGGGCCTCGATTTCCTCATCTGCAAAATGGGAACTGTGACATCTGTTCTACAAAGTGAGGAGGCTTAGATGAGAAGTCCCAGAAAAGGGACCCTTCCGTTCAGTTACGGTAACCAGTGTGAGTTCTTCCCTCCGGCCCCGTTGAGTCTCCCCTGACTGTTTCACCTCCTCTAGGTCTCCCTCCTGGGTTTCCTCCAAGTCCTCTGCCCTTCACCGGCGCTTCTGCTCCCAGGGGTTGTGGGTCTCATGCCTCTTGCGGGTTTAGCCTCTGCTGCAGCTGGCAGGAAAGGGGTCTCTGGAGGCCAACGTTCTGCTTGATCTCAGGGGGCATCAGAATTCTTTAATGTGTCTGATTTCTCTGAAGGCGGGAGGGACCGGCGGGGGCTCTGGCTGGGCAGCTGTCCCAGGATCGGGCGGGTTAGGGGGCAGGGCTGGGCTCGGAACCTTGCAGGGAGGGAGTGGGAAGAGTCGAGACTGGGCCCGAGCACCCCAGTGAGCTCCACGGCTTCCTCCATAGCCTGACCAGCAGCGGAGGAACAGCCCCCGCACGACCGTTCTGGAGAAACAGGGCTCTGCAGTCCAGAACCTGCCAGAACCCATGAGCATCTGAAACCCAGGGCTGGCTCTGCACCAACCCCAGCAGCAAATCCCTGGGTCCCCCGAGCCTCTGGCTTCTCACCTGTCAAGTGGGAGCAGTGGTCCCTCCCTTATTCGGGTTGTGGCGAGGGCTCAGCCTGGGGACTAAAGCCTCCTCACGGTGCCCGACACATAGTGGGTCCTCCGCGGAGGACAGCTGTGACTATGTGGAACCACGGTTTCGAAGCTTGAAGGAGAGTCAGGTGCGAGCTGCGGATGCGGGAGCCGACTGCTGGATTCTGTCGCTGACCGGGTGGCACCCGTGTCACGACTTGAAGAAGAAACCTAAGCTTTCTGTGCCTTGATCTGCTATCTGTGAAGTGGGGTGATAACTGTAGCTCTCTCATGGGGTGGTCGTGGGGGGGTCCCTGAGATAACACACGTAACTGGCAAGAATGGGGCGGCGCCCAGGAGGCCCCGATGGTCAGCTTCGTTACGGTTGTTTGTTCCTGGCCCCTCCAGACCTCTGCATGCAGCCTTTGTGACCCTGGGGTCTGCTAACAGAGTTCATGGTTTCCTCTGGGTCTGCCTTGCCCTCCTCCTGCTCCAACTTCTGACCCAACACCATCTCTCTCTCACACACACACACACACACACACCTCCTGGCCCCTGACTTAGGGGTGGAGGGCTACCTCTCACAAGGAGGCCTCTCCCTGCCTCTCCGCCCCCCACCCCACAGCAGCCTGGGCACAGGGCAAGGGGCTCCCGGGCTGTGTCACCCCTCCCTGCCCCAAGCTGCCCCTGCCCCATCTTTTCTGGAACTTGGACTCTATCAGCCCCATTTGGAGCCGCTTAAAGTGGGGTAGGCTTATGACTGTCACTCTCTACTGTGCTCCAGGTTTGCTGCAGGACCCTCCACGTTTGTCACTGATGGATGATCATTGCAGGCCAGACCCACCCACCCACAGACAGGTGGGGCTTTTGCCTACGAGGTAGGTTTTATTTTCTTTTTGTTTTATAAAAGTAAAGAATCTAACGATTTCACATAAAAATAACATCAGAGAAGCCAACATCCTGGGCCTGCGTTTCACCCAGTGAGCAGCAGCCCCTGGTCACGGACCCGGCTCTTCATCATTCCCACTGTCACGCATGTCACTTACTCGGCCCCTGGCGGTATCTGAGCTTGTGACTGTGCTGCAGAGACCCCAGCCTGCCCTCTGTACAGATGGGTAAACTGAGCCCGAGGAGGTGTAGCACGTCCTGTGTCCACCCTGACTGTCACTTACCTGAGGGAGAGATCGTTTGTCGGTTTTAGGCACCGCTGTATCCCCAAACCCAGAGCAGTGCCTGGCATGTAGCAGGGGCTCAGTAACTATTTGCTGTGCATTAGCATCCCTGAATGTCCCTCGGCAAGTTTTAGGCAGAGCCACGGCTTCAGTCGATTCCAGCCCAGCTGCTCTTTGCCTGAGGTGATCAGATCCCAAGACTGGCTCCTCCCTCCCCCACGTACGTGTGTGGCCTCCTGGCCCCACACGACCCTCATGCACAGGCACACGCTCGTTGCCTCAACCCAGATGCTCTCAAAGCCTGACCCAAGTTAACCTGGAGAGGAAGATCAGCCTTCGGCCGAAACCGCCAATCACCGCTCTGATATTCGAGCGTTCGGATCACTGTTGTAGCATCACCGAAATAAAATGCAGCCCTCCTCTATTATACGGGCTGTCCTTCTAAACTGCAGGTGGCAGAGAGCAGGAGGGAGGGTTTGGTGTGGGAAGACCCGGGTTCAAGCTCTGAATCCGCTGTGTCCCGTCTGCGTGGCCTTGGAAATACCAGCTTTCTGGGCCTCAGTTTTCTCACATATAAAACGGAGATAATGATAACTGATTCATCCGGTTGCTGCGAGGGGTAAGTGAAATAATCCAGGTGAAACAGCCAGTCCGGTGCCCGGCTCCGCCTGGTTAATGCTGCTGTTGTTGCTATAATACCGCTCATCTGTGACGCGGTGAGGAGAGACACGATGGACCGGCGCTCATTGGAATGCTTTCCCATGATGCTTTTCAAAGGATTTCTTTGTCATCACGATCACAGGTAATAAAATAGCGGTCCTCGGGTGCCAGGCCAGAGCTGGTCTGCAGATGGTTCCTGGTACAGGGATGAATGTGGGCATCCCTTGCGATGACCACGCCTAGGAGTTTTGGACCCTGGTCAAAGCCAGTGGGATTTCTGACACTCCCACTTAGGGGCATGCTTGTAATAAAGGGGACAATGTCAGCACCCGCCTCACCTTCCCTTCCCCTACCGCCCTCCCCGAGTCAGAACCGGGCTCCGCTCCCACTACTCACCCCTAAACCCCAGGCGCTAGTAGCTGAGGTTCGTTGCTCTGTTTCTTCCCGACGAATACATAATCGCCTCCTAGGATGGGCAGATGACGATTGTAATAAAACTAGTTCATTACATCCCTCTACACAGCGCCGTTTAATGAACATGCAGCCATCGGCACCAAGGCCTCTGAGCCAAATGCAAATGAAACATGTTCCACGGTATCATTTAATTAGCTGGGAGTGGGGGTGGGGAGAGAGGAGATAGTATGGGATACAGGCTGCAGAACAGGAGACAGTGAGAACAGTGATATCAGGGAGGGACAGAGAGAGAGGGAGGAAGGGAGGTAGGAGGGGATGGGCAAGGAAACAGGGCAGGGCGGAGGGGGATATGGGGCCATGTTTTGTATTTGGCTCTCCAAATCACCCACCCGTGGAAGACTGAGTGGGGCAGCCTCATTCTTCCCATTGGACAAGTGAGGACACCGGGTCCTATTCTGTGCGTTGTCATGGGCACTGGGGACCTCGCAATGGTTGAAACGGACAAGGTACCTGCTTCCGTGGTGTTCACACTCTGGTAGAGGAGGTGCTGGCCGGGCTTGGCTTGGTGCTTCTATGATTATGATGACAAAGACATTGGGCAAATAATCACACCAATGTAAGTACAAGTAAGCTGCGGGATTGTTGTGTGATAGTTGCATGATTATGGTAAGAAGGTTGGGTAGCCTCTTTAGAGGGTGGGCTCTGAAAAGCGCCTCCCGGGTTCCAATCCTGGCCCGGCCACATCCTGGCTGCGACACCTCGGGCAAATTGCCTGACCTTACTGGCCCTCAATTCCTCATCTAGAAAACTGAGCTCATAAAGTAACTACCTATTAGGATTCTCCTGAAATTAAATGTGTTAATAAATGCAAAAGACCCAGAACAGTAGCTGATACATAGCAAGTGCTCAATGTATGTTAGCTATTACTGTAGTAAGACCTAAAATGGAAAAGAAAAAGATTGAAGGGTCCTGGTTTCGATCGTAAGTCAGAGAGGTCCTCCATGAATAAGTGTCATGTAAGCTGAGACCTGAGGCAATGAGCAGAAATCAGTCATGGGAATGGAGAATAAAAGCCGGGGGCACCTAGTTTCTTATTTTTTTTATTTTTTACTCTCCCTTGTCAGCATCTTTTGTCTCTTCTTCACTTAACACACCCCTAATTTTGAGGGGAGGGCAACAATGCCCCCCTTTGCTTTCAGTCCACATAAGTGGGGCTGACCCCAAGCTCTTGTTCCACGGTTAGCCCTCCATGCAGGCCTGGCTAACTAGTGAATTCCACTCCTGGTCACTCCTGGTTCAGAGGTGGGCAAATGATTCAAGCCAGGCCAGCAAGAGAAAATACCAGAAACTTTTGTTTAAACTATCAACAGAGAAGTGTGATAAACCTGCATGAGGGGCGCCTGGGTGGCTCAGTCGGTTAAGAGTCCAACTTCGGCCCAGGTCATGATCTCACGGTTCTTGGGTTGGAGCCCCGCATCGGGCTCTGTGCTGATGGCTCAGAGCCTGGAGCCTGCTTGGGATTCTGTGTCTCCCTCTCTCTCTCTGCCCCTCCCCCGCTCACACTCTGTCTCTCCCTCCTTCAAAAATAAACGTTAAAAAAAATGAAAAAGAAAAAAAACTTGCATGATATAAGTTTGGAGCTACCTGTGGCCATCTCCCACCTGGAGGGTAGAACCCTGCTGAAAGTGAAGCCAATGCAGCAACAGGAAACCCAGTGAAGAGAGGGAAAGAGAAGGTCCTGACAATATCATTTGACTCCCTGGATCCCGCTGTACCTGAATCAGACTCTTCAAGTGACAGAACCAGTTAAACTCCCCCCCCCCCCACTTCCTGCTTATATTTCACTTTTTATTTATTTAAATCAGATCGAGTCAGGTTTCTGTCCTTTGCAACGGAAAGAATCGTATGTAATAGCGCACATTCTTGTCAAAGGGAGCAGCATGTGACAAGGCCCCCAGTAGAATCGTGGTCTATGAAAGAATGCCAATGTGGCAGAAACATGGTGAGCAAGTAGGAGGTGATGACTGTCTTCATATATGAGTTCAGAAGGTCCAAGGAGCTTGAGCATAAACTGGAAAAAGTGGGGAGGTTCAATGTTGGATTGAGAGACTAGGCATGCCCAAAGCAAAGACATCTAATTCCTTTCAACAGCTGCCTCTCCTGGCCTTCCCACAGGCCTCCCTTCTCGTTTAGCCCAATATTGTGGGCTGTGCCGACAGCTCAGAGCTGGACGCGGGGCTTGAATTCATGAACCGTGAGATCATGACCTGAGTCGAAGTCAGATGCCCAACTGACTGAGCCACGCAGGCACCCCTCTAACCACATGTATTTACAAGAAGTCTCGTTTTCATAGGGGAGTGGTGTCTCCAGTTCTTTATTTGTCTAGAGTAACATAGCTCATTGAAACCAGTTTATATCAGGATCCTGGCTTGGCATTTCTTGTTCCATCAAATATCTTGCTGTGGACTGAATGTTTCTGTCCCCCTGTACCTTTCAAATTCATATACTGAAACCCTAACCCTCATTCGATGGTATTCGGAGGTGAGGCATGGTGAAGTGATTTCTCACCTGACCAAATAGAGAGGACATCCCTTTCATTATATGCCCCACCCTATTTCTCTCCCAGAACCCATCACGCTCCAGATATGACAGCAAATACAAGATGCTCTGGCACAGAGGATAAAGCTTAAGGTGCAGACATTGGTAAGGAGTCTCAGGGGTTGGGCCGGAGCCATCCAGTCTGCTCCTACACGTCAGGGCTGATCCAGGGCTCAGGCAGTGAGCCTGCCAGTGTGGTCAAGTGGCCTCAGCAGTGGGGAGGGGGAGGGACAGCTTGCTGAGGCTATGAGGGCAGTGTCCGACGGGCTCTGATGGCGACCTTCATCCATTAAGATGCCTTGGATGAGTTGGGGCAGAGGGCCAGGCGCCAGTCCCTCCTGAATCTCTGAATTCCGTGGCCAGAGTTTAGGTTTCCCGGAATTGTCCCCAACTCCACCACCCTTTTGGTGGTGTAAAAGCTAGTGATTTAGGACATACAGTTAGAAAGAGAGATGAGTAAGAGTTCATCTGGGAGGCCAGCTCATGGCTCCGCAGGCCAGCTTTGGGGTCCTACACCTCCCTGGATCCCGCCCCACTGCCACGCTGCTGGGGATGGTGCAGCCATGATCCCGCACCCAGGTACCTCTTGTGGGAGCCTCCAGCCCGGGCTCTGGGCTGCCTCAGGCTACCCCTGCCCTTGAGGAGCCCCTGGGCTAGAGGAGTAGGGGAGTGGGGAGCAGGACAGCAGGTAGACCCAGAGTTGAGAGTGGGATAAGCCTAGAGGTTGTGAAGATCCTGAGGAGGGCCTCCTAGCCTCACCTGCTACTCAGGAAAGGCTTCCTGGAGGAGGTGCTACAGAGCAGAGGGCTCAAGGGTGAGTTGGAATTAGACAGGTGACAGTGGAGGAAGGGGATTTGGGGAGAAAGGCTGGGTGTGGGAGGGGGACTGTAAGGAGCCTGGGTCTGGGGATGCCAGTGGAAGGTGGGGCGCCAGAGGTGAGTGGGACGTCACACTCATCCTGGGGCTCCTCTCTGTCTCCGAAATCCCATGAGGCCACAAGGGTCACAACCTCCTGCTCTGATGGAGTCCTGGGCCTGATGGGACCACGCTCCCCAGGCAGTCCTCCTGCGGCCCTCTGCCCCCTCCTGGGGATTTGGGGCGTTAGGCCTGGTGAGGTCTGGGGAGAAAGAGCTGCCAGCAGGTCACCTGCCTCTCTGCAGGCAATTTGCCGAGGAGGTTTCCAGAAAGGGCAGCTACAATGAACTCAAGTGAACTGTAAAACTCTATTTGGTTTAAAGGCCTTGCGGGTCAGGATATTGGCAGCAGGCACACTGAGGGTTCTGAGTGGGAGGGGCCCAGAAGTCAGAGGATTGCCCCTGACTCCTTACTCAGCAGACCCTGGCCCGGCATCTTCCACAGGCCTGGCCCTTGTGCAGGGCCTGGGGATTAGAGGCAGGTGTGACCCAGGGTGGCTGTGGGGAGCTCACAGCCCAGACCTGATAGGGAGACCATGAAACAGTCAGGCAAATGCTTGTCTGGGGACACATGGGAGTGTGCAGGAGGGGCCCCTAACCTGGGAGGGGGTGGTGAGACGGGAAGAGATGACACCATGCAAATGACCTGGGTTCAAATCCCAGCTCCACCACTCTCGGCCAAGAACTTCATGTCTCTGAACCTCAGTTTCCTCTTCTGTAAAATGGGGATAATAATTATCCCCCACGGTCGCTGGAGCATTAGATGAGATGATCATACAACGCCCACAGCCTGGAGCGTAGTAACTGCTCAATACACACGAGTCATTAGTATCGAGCACTGAGCGAGGCTGTGAAGGAAGCTGGTGTCGGTCGGGGGAGGCCTGGAGAGGGTTTCCGAGAAGGAGGGCCAGCACCTGTGCGCAGCTGGGGCTGGGGGCTCAGAGTGTGAGCAGGGGTTGGGGGAGACGGGGTTGGCGAGGCTCAGGAGGCCCTGTAGTCCACGGGAATTGTTGGGGCTTTCGTCCTCAGAGCAGGGGAGCCATGGCAGGTGTTTGAGAGGGGGCCTGGCATGTTCATATGAGCTGGGGGCGGTGCACTGGAAGCTGGGTCAGGACCCCAGGTGGCTGTGTGGCGTCTGAGGAGAGAAGATGATGCTCTGGACTGGGTGGGGACAGGGGGCAGAGCTGGAGAGAGACAGCAAGGAGGTGGGGGGGTACCCCCAGGTTAGAGGCTGCAGGGAGGCATACTGGGGACGCCCAGCTTTGTGGTGGGGGCAACGGAAGGGAAGGAGGTGCTGAGCTCGGGACCCCTGAGGGCGGAGGTGCCCAGCCTGGGCCACAGGAGGACAAGGCAGCCAGACCCTTTGGTCACCCTGTGCCCCAGCACTGCCAGCCCCACCCCTCCCCTCACAACCACCCGGACCGCTTTCTCACGGCCGGAACCTCCCTGAGCCCAGCAGCGGGTGCGGCCCAGCCTGCCCAGCGCCTCTGTGGGCGCTCAGGCCCACCGTGGGTCCAGTGACCCCCACCCCTCAGCCCCCGCCTGCCAGGGACGGTGACCCCGATCAAGTCCCACTGTGCATCTTCTCTCCTATTCATGCGGAGTGAGCATCACTGTTGGGAACGTGGGGGAGCCCCCAGCTGAGCCCCCGGCAGAGAGAAGGGGCGTGGGGAAAGAGACCCCCCCACATACAGTCAGGACTCACACCTGGGGCCACAGAAGCCCAGACCGGGTGGGGACAGGGGCAGACGGAGACACTGAGAGGGGCTCGGTGACAGAAAGAACAAGTGACAGGAGAGAAGCAGAGAGGGGAGGTCAGAGGGAGGCCGGGGAGGGCTCATTGGGGGGCCGGGGGGTCCCCGGGTCTCAAGCGGCCGCTTCTCTGTGGTTCATATTCTCAGAGAAAAGAAATCACTCTCCACGCAATTAATCTAATTAGACGTAAGCCAGTTGTGGAGACTGTGCGGCAGGTGGGTGATGAGGAAAAATTACTTCCCTGCAAAGAGTTTAAGGGTCATTTTCGGTCCATGATCTAAGAACTGAATAGAGTGGGCTTTCTGCCCTCTGCCCCCTCCGGCTCTCCCCACCTGCCACCAGCCAGGGACCAGAGGGTTCCCTGAGAAGGGGCACCGGCTCAGACAGCGGGCCGGGCTGGCCCCTGCACAGTGACTGTCACGACAGCTGAGGACAGCCGTGTACTCACCTAACATGCATGCGTACGCGCACAGACACACGGACGCGGGCGCCCAGACACGATCTGACAGGGACGCCCAGGCACATGGGAGCCCTGGCTCCGCCCTGGCTCCGCCACTGACCGGCCGTGTGACCTCTGGCACTTTCTGTTTCTCTTTTTTCAAATCGAGGCTGACCAAGAACGTACGTGTTAGGGGCAGCCCAGGAGAGTCCGAGGGGACGCCCTGCATCAGGCGAGGCCTCCGCCGCGGGCCGGGAGGGCCGGGAGTCCAGTCCCACGGGCAGCCACCCGCACCCACGTCTCACCCGGGACACTCGGCTCCCAGCTCCGAGGGGCGGGATTTGTCACCCGGCGCCAGGCCCAGGGCACACCGTCTGTTCCCTGAGTGTTTCTCTGAGATTTCAGCTGGCGAGGGAAGGAAGAGGAAAGGGCGGCTGGAGCCAGAGGCCAACGTGGATTCCCTGATGCCTGTGGCTCATCAGCAAGAGCTGGGCCCTGGGGACAGTCTGGGGGAACGTGGGCTCCCCGAGGGGCCTTGAGTCCCAGGTAGGAGCACAGCCCAGAGGCCAGGCTGGGAGCAAACAGAGGTGGTGAGCGTGTCACTGAGGGTGACGGAGTCCCTCCTATCCCTGGGGGGTGACCTAAGGCCCTGCCTGTCACTGAGGGCCCTGCCTGTCACTGAGGGGTGATCGAAAGGCTCTGTGTGTCACTGAAGGGTCACCTAAGGGCCCCACATGTCACCAAGAGCCATGCCTTGCTGCTCCCTTTTCTGCATAACTGTGGCCACCAGAGACCCCCCCCCCGATAGGACGCGACAGCCCCAGGATCAATCCTGGCCCAGCCCAGGGAGTTGAAGAATTCTGGGGGCAGGTAACGGGGGCGGGGGTGGGACTTGGAGTCCGGCCTGGGTTCGAATCCCAGCCACCGACTCACTGTGGGACCTGAGCACCTGCCTCCTGCCTCTGGATCTCGGGTCCTCACCCTCCCAACAGGGCGAGGAGCCTGCCCGGACCCCACGTGGGCTGATCGAGCACGGGGGCATCCGCAGGTGCTCGGTAGATTTTTATTCTCATCCCCTCTGTGGCACCCACGTGCCTGGCAAGCCAGCACCTGGTAAATCTCCATGAACCCGGTGAGATAGTGAAATGAGCTCATGTTTGGGTCTGGGTCTTACGGCACAAAATCTAAAAGTGAGTCGGGCAATGTAACAACCAGAGGGCCAGCTGGGTGGAGCCATGAGGGGTTTGGCTGTGAGACATCAAGAAAGACTTCCTGGAGGAGGCAGGCCTTGGGCCGCATAGGATATGGATGGAGGAGGGGAAGGCAGGCTAGGAGGGGAGACTGCATGTGCACAGGCAGGGAGGTGGGAGGCAGGGGGTCAAGCTGAAACCACTCTGTCTTGTGAGGCTGGCCCCGGGCAGTGTAGTGTGTGTGTGTGTGTGTGTGTGTGTGTGTGTGTGTGTGTGTGTTGGGGGGTGTCCCTGCACAGTGCTGAGCTTCCAGGGGACGCCGGGTAACAGGGACTCCCTCCCCTCTGTCAGCTCACCCACGTCACCTGCTCTCCTCTGTCCCCAGGGCTGGCCTCCCCACTGGGGCCAGAGGTGACAGGTTTCAGTGCATGGACCTGGGGGACATGGACGCATCAGGCCTCTTGGGAAAGACCACCATGCCCTGCCTGCTATGGAACACGGACCCTGGAACCTTAGACCTGGGAGGCCCACCCAGCCCCTCCACCCTGTAGGAAGCCAGCACAGAGAGGTTAAGGGAGTGGCCCCAAATTGCCCAGCCCCCAAGGTGGGTCCCCCAGTGCTCTGCTCTCCAACCGGCCTCAGGCTACAATCACCTGAGCCCAGAGCCTCAAAGGTTCCTCTTCTCCCTGTGCCCCCCGCCCTGCCCCCACACCCACCCACGCACTTCCAGGCGGAGAAGAGCCGGGAGAGGCTCCTGAGAGTCCAGGCCAGCGATCTGTAGCCCCATCGGCGAGGCCTGGGCTGGGAAGGGGAGGGTTAAGCCCTGAGCAGCCCTTCCTGGTTGGTGTTTAACTTGCAGTTTCTAAAGGCCATCAGGAGCTCCACAGAGCAAACGTTTTCCCTCTTAATGGCACTGCAGCAGATTTGGGAGGGGCCCATCTCTCAGAGAGCATTAAAGAGATGCCATCCATTACCCAGAATGGTCTGGCCTGGCAGCTGGAATAACTTTCCCAGAGAGCTGGGTGGAGGAGGGGTCTTTTCTTCCCTGCTATCATCAAATCCTCCTGCCTCCCCTGGTCCTGGATCTGGGGGTGGGCAGGACGCCATGGTAGCAGGGACCTTGGTCTTTCATGTTTCTCAGAAGGCCACAGATTTCCTTCTACAACTGAATCAAGTTATGGTTCTATTATGTGATGATTTTTATGTGTCAACTTGACTCAACTAAGGGGTGTCAAGATAGGACCCCTTTGGGGGCAGGTGAGGAGAAGCCTCTGTGGCTGTGACCTTGACCAATGCCCATAAAAGAGAGAAGGTGGAGGAAGAAGGAGGGAAGGAGAAGGAGGTGAGAAGGGGGCAAGGGATTTAGGAGGGTAAGAGGAGGAGGAGGGGGAGAAAGAGAGGCAGTAAAGGGACAATGACAAGAAGAGAGATGGGGAAGGGGACAGAGAGAGGGACGGACAGGCAGATGCCAGGAAACCACAGGGAGGGCAGACAGAGGGCCATGGCCAGAGGACAGCCGGTCACGCTAGAAGGCAGTCTCCGTGCTGTACCACAGGGCCCTGTCCCCCGCCCAGGCCTCTTGGTTCACTGGGAAGAACTACAGCCACCAACCGAGCAGATCCACAGAGGACAGAAGCCGGAGGGACACGGGACACTGCCGACCTCCAGCTGAACTCAGGGCGAGATTCGTGCAGCAGATGGGACGTAATACAGACACTTGGAAAAGTTCTGCATTTATGTTCGGACATTAACTGCACAGGTAGAGGGGGAGGGAGACCTGTCTTGTCAGCGATTCCTGTAAAAGCCCAGCTGGAGGTTCCCCCTGACTTGCCGGGGGAATGGGAGCTTGGTGGCTGGAAAAGCTGGTGTGACACTGGAGGACGTCCACGCAGGTGAAGGGTTCAGGGAGGAGGAGGTGAGAGCCCACCATCCTCTGGGCTGTTCTGGGGCCTCCTGAGCCTGCTCTGTAAGGAGGGAGAACAAGCACAGCTGCAGGGAATGTTCTGGAAGGCTGGCAGAGTAGGAGAAGACAGAGGCAGAAAACGGTAGCATCAGGAGGCCGATGGGGCCTGGGTGGTAACCCCAGCTCTGGCTCTTCCTGGGACCTCTGACAAGTCCCTTGACCTCTCTGAGCCTCGGTCCCCGCATCAGTAACACGGGAGTGATCACGGTGCTGCTTCTCTCGGTGGCTGTCAGGATCCTGTGTACAGAACTGAGCTCCAGCACTTTGCATGTCCCCCACCCTCCAGCTTTGCCAGTCCTGTCTCCTGCTCCACCTCCCCTCTCTGCAGGAGGCAACTCCCAGGCCGAGGACTTGTTCCTTGGGGAGGCCCTTCCCATCCCCGGCCCTCAGGAGCAGGGATTTGTAGCTGGGCCTCTGTTCAAACCAGGCCCTGTCACATCTCAGGCGAGTGACATGGGCAGGTCCTTGAATTACAGTTTCCTCATCTGGGAAAAGGAACCTAGAATCTGTTTCCAGATCCAAGAAGGACCCGTTCTCTGATGGATCCCGGCACACAGTAGGTGCTCGATAATTCGATGGTGTGTGTATAAACCTCCCGGCACATGGTAATCACTCAACCAATGATGGTTTTAAATGTTTGTCAAGGAAATGTGCGGAAGCAGGGCAGGGAAAAGTCAAGCTTAATGCCCTGGACAGGCCACCCCTTTCCCCACCGCACGCGCCTTCCCAGTGGCCACACCCCCAGGCTCTCTCCTGCAGGTGCCCGACCTCAGGCCAGGCTCAGGAAGGGAGCTCTGGAAAGTTGGGTCTCTCCTCCCTCTGGATCCTGCTTATCAGCTTCTGGCAGCCCTGAGTTCCAGCACCAGCCCAGCAGCAGCTGTGAGGAGCCCAGGTGGGCAGAGGGCGGAGCGGACTCTGCCTCTGGCTCCCCGGGTGACCTTGGGCAGGATCATGCCCCCTTGGGGCTCTTTGCAGAGTCTCTGGCTTCCCACTGCAGTCTTCGTCCACAGGCCTGATGTCCAGGCTGGAACGGACCCTCAGGGAAGGGGCTGGCAGCCAGCGCCGCCCCCCCCCCCGCCCCCCCGCACTCCCCTGACACACCCACCCACCTGGAAGCTGCCTCGCTTATCTCCAGCCACTCTGCCTCGGTGCCCCCCAGGCCTCCATGGCCACTGCAAGTGTGGGCCAGGGTCCTAGCCTCACTTGCCTCCTGCAGATGATGACAGTGATGGTCCCGGCAGGGGGATGAGGATGGAAAGTTCTCCCCCTGCTACTCGGATGCCCAGGGTCAGCCACGTCCCCTCTGGGGGCCCCAGGGGGTGGGGGATGGAGAGGGCACCTGGTCCTCCTGGGAGGATGAATTATGTGCCCGTGCCATATCTCAGCGACGGGGCAGGGGTCAAGCGCATCCAGCATATTCTTGGCCGGGGACCAGGAGTAGTTCTCTGCACCCCTGCCTTGCCTCAGGTTTCCTGTCTCGACAGTTCTCTCCCGCTGTGGGAAAGGGGGAGCAAGGGACACAGAACCCGGAGCCAGCAGCCAGCTGCCATCACCCCACGACCCAAGCACAGTGGAACCCTCCACCGGCCTCCTCCGGGGGGCACCCCCAAGGCCCCTTCTGTGTCCACCCTTGGGGAGGCCCTGGTGGCCCTGGCTGGGAAAAGGAGCCCCGGATGAAGTGGGACATGTGGCACCATCGGGGAAGCCCTTCTTGGCCCCAGGCCACCCTCTTCTGTTCCCACAGCCCTGGGGTCCTCAGAGTCCTCCCCCTCAGAGCCAGCGTGTCATGGTCCTACCTTGAAGCGCCAAAGAGACCCAAGGCAGGAAGCCTCACGGGGCTCACCTTTCCTTCTAACACGGCTCCACTGGGTCTCCTGAAGGCACAGGCGGGGGTCCCCTCCCCAGCCCTCGCAGGGCGAGGGCTCTCTCCTGGGTCCCCCCAGACTCCTTCCCTCCTCCCAGTTAATGAGCTGGAAGCTTCCAAAATGAGGCTGCTTCATCATTTAATGGACCGGAACAGCCTCAGAGGGAGAGGGGATGGGATGGGAGAGAGATGAATGGGGGAGGGAGGGGGTGTTGTCACCCCACGGCCTGCTAGCCCTGGGGTCTGTCTACAGAATCCCCGCCAGTGTGGGTGGTTCACTAAGGGACAGAAGAGGGCTCTCGCCCCTCCCCGCAGCTCTCCCTGTGAAGCCTCCCCCCCCCCCACCCCCCGCGCTCATGGGACGTAGCGGGGTGAGACCAGCCCCATCCCAGTTGCTGCACACTGGCCACCCCAGTGATGCCAACCAAGCTCACCCCCTCAATCCGGCCCTGGCACTCCCCCGAAGGAGCCCTGTATCCCTGCCCGACTCTTGCTGCAAAGGCTCCCACCGCTCCTCCGGGGGTCCCCCACGGGCGCGGGGGCCGGGGGAGGGGGGCGCCACGCCCTCCTCACCACCAGGCCTTTGCACAGGCCGTTCTCTCCTCTGTCTCCACCTTCCCTCCCTGGGTTCCTGCTGTCCACCTCCCCCCACCCCAAGCTTCTCCAGTCTGGCTCTTCTCTGTGCTATAAGCCACAGTTCTCTCCTCCAGCCCCCGCCAGGGGACCGGAAGCCCCTTGGGGCTCTGCGTCTGGCTCAGTCACGACTGCTTCCCCAGAATGCAGGGTGTTGCAGGACACCTCGGCCAGCATTTATTGAGCACTGACTGTGTGCTGTGGTCTCTGCTCAGCCTTTAACACGACTATGTCAATTACCCATCAATTACTCATCAAGATCGTCTTCAAGGAGGTATTGGAGATAGGACAGCGTGGGGGCTTCAGGGCCAGGCCTGTTGGATTTGAACCCATCTCTGCATTCACCGGCTGGGTAGATCTTTTTTTTTTTTTTTTTTTTTAATGTTTATTTTTGAGAGAGAGAGAGAGAGGCAGAGCATGAACAGGGGAGGGGCAGAGAGAGAGGGAGACACAGAATCCCAAGCAGGCTCCAGGCTCCGAGCTGTCGGCACAGAGCCCGAGGCGGGGCTCGAACTCACGGACTGTGAGATCATTACCCGAGCCGTTAAGCATGGGATGCTTAACCGACTGAGCCACCCCAGGCGTCCCTGGCTGGGTGGATCTTTACTAAGTCACGTAAGCTCTCCGTGCCTCAGTTTCCTCATGCACGATGGAACCAGTAATCATAACACCTGCCTCACAGAGGTGTTTCTAAAGATTAAATGAGTGAACACAGCCCCTTACCTATACCAAGCGCTATATGATGTCAGCTGTTCGCATTATCCTCCCTTAGCCTACCTCCCCCTCCCTTTCTCCCCTCCCCTGCACCACCAAGCCTAAGTGGACCTGGGGAGCTCACATCGATGCTTGTTTCCTAAAGGCTCATTTGCCAATTGAGGGGCGTGCAAGTGTGCCATATAGACCTCACTTGTGTTTCTCTGTACTAGCAACCAAAAAACCGGCAATAAAACAAAAATACTATTTACTGTCATAACAAAACCCAGGAATACGTACAAAGAGATTCAACCAAAAAAGAGTATCAGCCTTTCCTGTTCAGCACGTAACAGAGGGGCGCCTGGCTGGCTCAGTCAGTAGAACGTGCGCCTCTTGATGTCGGGGTCGTGAGTTCAAGCCCCGTGTTGGGCATAGAGCTTACTTAAAAAAAAAAAAAAAGATGGTGATAAAAATGGTCAAAATACACCAAAGGGCACGTCACGGTGCGTTTAGGATGGCCAAGACGCTTGTGAAAATGGGGACCACATTACTCATCAGAGAAACACAAAAGAAACCACAACAGATACTCTACTCCCACTAAAACGGCTACAATTAGTAGGACCGACCCTACTAAGTGCAGGCGAAGCTGTGGGGACGCCGGGGCTCTGGCAGGGCCGGTGGGAACACAGGCCGCCGCCCGGCTTTGGAAGACAGTTCGGAAGGCTCCTCTCATGTTAGGTCTACATCTCATCTATGTCTTACTGGTTCCACCTCAGCGATTTCCCGGGAGGAATGAAAACATACATCCACGAAAAGCCTGTTACGAAAGCGTCTGGGGGCAGCTTCATGTGTGTTAACCCGAAATTGGAAACAAACGCCCATCTTTTTCTTTTCAGGTTCTCCCGGAGCTACTCCCTCGTTAAATCACCTGCCCAAGAATCCCCACCGGCTTCAGCCGCCTCCCCATCTCCGACCCACCCATCCCAGAAGCCATCACTAGAGCTGGGGGCCTGGGCGCCGCGCCCGCACCCTGGAATCTGGGCCGCGGGAGTGATTCCTTCGGGAGAGGGAGAAGGCGGAGCGGTGGTTCCCAAGGACAATGAGGCCAGGCGGGCAGAGCTGCCGTCTGTCCCTCGCAGGTGGCAGGGTCCCTCTCGCACCCAGACTCCGGCCATGCGCTCCCCTCAACCCTCCCCACTCGGCTTCCACATCGGTCTCAGCAATCAGTTTGATTCACAGAAGGCTATAAACAAGCCGGAGAAAGGCGGAAAGGCAGCGTCTCCCAGGGCGGCCACAGTCTATTGGCAAATGTCCCACCACTATGCAGATGATATAGATTTCTTTCATTTTTGTGGAAACAGAGCTAAGCCAATTAGTATGTTTCCTTCCCTCTTCAGGTCTCGGATGACAATGGAATCTTTTTGCCCCATGGCGAACTGGGCCCCAGGTAGGGGTGTAATCTCTGCAAAGATAGTTCATTAGTAGGCTTTGGTGGGGGGGGGGGGGTAGGCTAGTGAGTTCTGTCTAAGAGGATTGCTCTGCATTTGTCTTGTTTAATTACACTGTTATCTCCTGGATCAAAGCTCTTTGACAATCAGGCGGATGGTGGTGGTGGGGGGTGGGGGAAGAAGCTTCCAGATATGAATACAATTAATGTGGGAGAATGCCTGGGGCCAGACGTTCTGCCTGGTTGTCGGCAGGTGTGTTGGCCTGGGGAGGGGCTGCTCTGTTCCGGGAAGTAATACCTGGGATTTGGGTCAGAGCAACCTTGGTTCTCTATGGAGCTACTGTTTCCTGGGCACCTACCCCATGCCAGGGGGCTTTACGTGGATTTTCTAACTTAAGCTTCACAGAGATCATTTCACAGACAAAGGACCGGAGGCAGACAGGTATGTGCGGGGCACCGGGCTGGGTGCAGAAGGGCAGGGGGTGAGCCTGTCGTAGGCCTTCAGGAGGCTCAGAGACAGCAGGTTGTGCCCTCGGCACTCGAGTTGAAGCTGGAACTGGAAGCCAGGCCTCCTGTCTCAAATGTTTCTGCTCTTTCTTCTCCCTCTTTGCTGCCATCTGGTAGCTCTTTCTGGGTCTTGCTTTCTCCGTCTGTGAAATGGGTCCCAGAGATAGAACAAGATGAGTGTGAAAGCCGTCTTGGGCTTGGGGGTGGTATGTTTTGAAAAAGGTGGCCTGGAATGGCATGGAGGGGTCGGTCTCCGTGGCCCAAAAACAAGGGGCTTCTAGACCCTGGCACCAGGCGTAGGGCTCAGACCTCATCAGGGAGTTGCTTCTGTCCCTGTCACTCGATCCCTTTAACCCCTCCTCCCAAAGCCTCCCAAGGAGGGCAGTGACCTCTCTCCCTCGGAGGAGGACTATACCCCTCCTCCAGCCTGGCCCCCCTCCTGGATCCCTTACCCCAAGGTGTCTGTGGGGGGTCCCCGAGGGGGCCTTTTTCCATCTCCAGGCTGTGATGTCCAGAGGCTTTGCCAGGCCTGGGACTGGCAGCCCAGATCTGACAGCTGTGGGAGGTGGCATGGGGGACAATTCAGGGTGACCAAGGGAGCCCTAGACAGTTACCAGTTCAACCGCCAGGAGTTGTCAAACTTCCCATATAGGACAAGACATTAAGTATTTTAGGACTGATGGTCCAAGAGACAAATCAAGGATACGATGTAGGTATTTGTGTAACCAGACAGAAAACAAACCCCTGCAAATAAAAAAAAATTTTTTTTTTTTTACATTTTATTTATTTTTGAGAGAGAGAGAGAGAGAGAGAGAGACAGAGCACAAGTGGCGGAGGAGCAGAGAGAGAGGGAGACCTCCAAGCTGTCAGCACAGAGCCCGACGTGGGGCTCGAACTCACGGACTGTGAGATCATGATCTGAGCCGAAGTGAGATGGTTAACCAACTGAGCCACCCAGGCGCCCCCAAGCCCCCATAAATTTTTTTAAATATTTTCATTTATTTTTGAGAGAGAGAGAGAGAGAGAGAGAGAACAGGGGAGGGGCAGAGAGAGAGAGAGAGGGAGACACAGAATCCAAAGCAGGCTCTAGGCTCCGAGCGTCAGCACAGAGCCCGATGCGGGGCTTGAACTCGTGAACCATGAGATCATGACCTGAGCCAAAGTCGGACGCTCATCCGACTGAGCCACCCAGGTGCCCCCACAATTGAAAAAAAAGTTTATTTATTTATTTTGAGACAGAGGGAGAGAGAGCACATGCACATGAATGGGGGGAGGAGGAGAGAGAAAGAGAGAACCCCAAGCAGGCACCACATCAGCTCAGAGCCCAATGTGGGGCTCAAACTCACGAACTGTGAGATCATGACCTGAGCTGAAATGAAGAGTCGGATGCTTAACCGACTGAGCCACCCTGCTGCCCCAAACCCCCACAATTTTTTAACTGACACAATTCAAAACTTACTTATGACCCTGAGGTTTGAATTTCATATAATTTCATGTCATAAAATATTCTTCTCTTGATTATTTTTCCAGCATTTAAAAATGTCAGAACCATTCTTGACTCACGAAGCGTACCCAAACAGGTGACGGGCCAGGTGTGAACTGCGGGGGTCTTTCGCGGGCCTCAGTTTATCGCCTCTCAGCCCCAAACTCCCCCTGGAGTGGAGGGGGAGAGACCCCAAGTACTCCTCCGGGGAGAGACCACCACGTCATGCTTTGTCGGTAGAGGGCGCCCGAGGGACGCTGCCGGGGAAGGGGCTTCTCCCAGGTCAGCCTGGGTTCCTTTTGCTTTTTCTGGCCTCTGCTGCACCTGCATCGGCTGGTGTGGGTGTGGCGAGCCGTCCAGTGGTGCTTAGCCCTCCCCCGCCCCACAGTGTGTGGTCCCGTGGCCAGCTCACAGCTCCCTCTGGGTCTGGTGACCACCTCCCTGTGTATTTCCAGGGAGGCTCCTGGGTCTCAGGGAGTGGCTTGTCCCAATCCCCGAGGCCAAGTCTGCCGGGCTCTGGGCTCCGGGTTCCCTCTGCCGCAGGTGCCCGGGAACCCTAGCCTTCCTGCTGAGGTCTGGTGCGTCGCGGGGGGACCCTGGCTGGGCCGTCCTGGAGAACCAACCATGATCCGTCCTCCTCCAGGATTCCAGCCCCACCTGCCTGGTCTCCATTTCTTCCCTCCCCCGGATCCTGTTCCTTTCCCGAGACACCCAGCTGAACCCGCAGGACGGCCGCTGCTCGGAGCCCACGGAGAGCGCCCCGGATGAACAGTGAACGGCGAGAGACCTCCACGGCGGGGCAGGGCGAGTGCATCAGGAAAAACAAACAGGACTGAAACGGAACTGCTTTGTCTTTTCTTGAGTGAGCTACACCAGGGAAGTCCACTACCATCCAAGGCTGTGCCCACCATCCTCTTTGTAATTAATATCCCGGGGAAAAATGTGGGGGGCTGGGAGCATGTCTGCGAAAGTGCTGGCCCCCCGGGCTCTGTCACCGGGGGCTTTGGGCCCATTTAGCCCACTCAGCCCGTGGGGGTGAGCTCAGGAGAGCCTGGGGTTGATCAACCTCTACAGTTACAGCAGAGAACACTGCCAAGGAGCTCCTAGCCAGTGCGTCCACGCCGGCTGCCCCGGGGCAGGGGCCCGGAGGGACTGGAGAAGAGAAGCCAGGAGGGGTCCCAGCCCCGTTTTGGGGGTGTTCCCAGGGAGTTATGAGTGGAAGAACCCAAAAGCAGTTTGACACAGACTGGGGTCAAGTACCAAGGCCTTCCGGGACGTGTCCCATTTCTGCTGGCAGGTTAACCAGGCTCAGGTTGGGTCGAGGAGACTGGGAAGGGAGGTTCTCCTGGGACGTTGGGCTCACCCCTAGGACCCTGGATCCTCGATGGGAGAGACTGGGGTGAGCCAGGTGATGGCAGAGGAGATAGGGTGCATGGAGTCAGGGACCCCCCGGGACCCACACTGAGCTCTGAGAGGAGCTTGGAGTCAGGGGCCCAGCGTCCTGTCACTGCAGATGCTGACGCAGGGGGGCAGAGGGTCACGGGTGCTTCCTTGATCTTCCGATCTGCCTGTCCTTTCACGGCATCTGCGATGCACCGGAGCTGGGAATTAGAGCGTCTTTCATAGACTCAAAGCTACCTTAATGGAGTCTCTGAATCGCAGAATCTGAACGTCTTATCCTTTTCACAGAGTCCTAGAATTATAGGATCACAGATGCATTCAGAGAATCACGGGCCCAAAGAATCTTAGAATTAAGGAATTGCTCAGAAAGACTTGTAACCACACTCACAGCGTGCCTGGCCCTGAGGAATACAGAATGATTCAGAGACATGTGGAGCTGAAATAGACATCCTGGAACCAGAACCTTAATCTAGCGCCACGCTGGTAATTCAGGATGCCCTCTCTTCGCTGTCCTGCGCGTGATAACTGGGATTCTTGTGGGAATGGGGAGCTCACCCCTCAACAAGCAAACCTGTCCCGCTGTTGGGCAGATCTTTCCCTCCCTCCCTGTATCCCTCCTTGACACCCCTTTCCCACCTACCTCCTTCCCTCCCTCCAGGTCTAGAGCATCCAGTCGTCCTGGTAGTAGGGGGGGCCACACTGGCTCCAGCCCCTGTCCTGGGGTCTCCCTAATCCTTCCTCGAGGCTCGCCCTCTGGTCTCTCAGCTTGGCGACCCTCTTTTCCTCTGAATTCTTGCTTTGCCCGGTGGGGTATCTGTTAATCCATGGGCTGGCCTCCCAGCACAGCCCATGCTAAAGTTCCTTAAAAAGAAATCCATACCCTGGAATCATTCCTGTTATCTAGAGAGCGGGGGAATATTAATCACCCCTAGTGCCTTTCTTGTCTCTTGAAAACCTCCATCCCAGAGTGCTTCACTAAAGGAAATAAATCCTAATGAATAAAAGACAACACCATTCTGAATTTGTGCTTTCCTGCTCACAGAGATTAGAACCAGCAAGGGAGGAGGAGGGAGAGATTGAGCGGGGGCTGGGAGGGAGGCAGGGAGACTGGAAAAGGAAACCAGAGAGAGAAACAGCCACCCAGCTGGGGGAGGAACCACGTGGGCTGTAAGGGGAGCCTGGGTGGCTCGGTCGGTTGAGCGTCCGACTTCCGCTCAGGTCATGATCTCACGGTTCGTGGGTTCGACCCCCCACGTCGGGCTCTGCTCTCTGGACACAGCTTACACTTTTTGTTGCGGTGGAAAAGTTGGTTTGCTCCAAGAGAGTAAAACACGCCGCCGAGCTCTCTGAGTCCCAGGTATGGATCCAGGTAGGTGCGGGCGGCCGGGTTTCTGTGTCCCAACAGCTCCCACGCCCAGCCACCCGGATGCCAACGGTGGGGGTGGGTGCTGAGAGCTCCTGGGCACAGACCACATGGTGGCCACCAAGTGAGGCTTTCTTCCTGACTGTAGACCTTGACTCTGTGGCGGGTGGCCAGATGGGGGCGGGCACCGGTATCGGGATGGCAGGGCATCGGTGTGAGGGGGGAAGAAAGAGCACTCCTGGCTAGGTGGCCGAGGCCCCTGAAAGTCCCCATGTCACCGGTCTGTGGATGGAAACGCAGCCCTTGGTCTTGCCAGCTCAGCGCTGCTCTAAATGGCCCACGTGTTGTAACTCATCGAATCCTCCTAACGACCCGGGGAGGTCTATTGCGTTAGCGTTCCTATTTGACATACGGGGAAACTGAGGCACCGGGGATGAATGATTTGCCGGAAGCCACGGAAGTGGTGAGCGTCAGAGCCAGTGTTCGAACCTGGGCACTCGGGTTTCAGAGCCCGGGCCCTCCAAGGTCACGCCAGCCAGCCAGCCGGGGGGAGGCCGAGAATTTGCATCTCTAACAAGTCTCCGGGTGGTGCTGATGTCGCTGGCTGGTCGGGAAACCCCACGTCGACGAACGCTGGTCTCCAGGCTTAGCATCTACTGAGTACTCGCTGCGTGACAGGCCCCCCCGTTGTTACGGGGACCACGCTGGGTACTTCTCTCTGATCCTGTGTCAGTTTGGACAAGATACTGACTAGACAGAGGGCTGAACAAGGCCGGCCTCAGCCGCTCAGAGGTCTGGCTTTGGGCCGGTCCTGTGGCAGCACTGGGAGGGGCGGGTGGCGGGGGCATTCTCTGCTCCAAGCATCTTCTGGTCCCAGCACCATCTCTTAACTTCCCTTCCTGCCTTGCTGCGGCTTCCTGGGGTCACTTCCAAACAAACCGCTCACTCCCACGTCCTCCTTTGAGAACTCAGCTTGGCACGGCCCTGAAACACGAGCTGCGGCCACGGCCCCACCAGTTCTTCCTCGGTCACGGTCACACACACTGGCACCTGTTCATGTCACCCCCAACCCCATCCCCATCACGAGCCCCTTCCTGACGCCGATCTCCAGGGGGTTCCAGACCTGAGGGCAGAGCTGGGGTGCGGTGACCTAGGACCCTCCTGCTGGATGACAGATCCAAGGGGGGGCCGCCCCCTTCCCGTGTGGAGGTGATTCTTAAAGCAGAGCGTGTAGATGGTGCGATGAGTCAAGTCACATCTGGAACGAATTCTTCACCTGTGTGATTTTTGTACACCCCTCTTGATGTGGTATTTTTATTTTTTATTTTTTTGCCTCATGCAATGACACAAATTCCAGGGGATTGATGCCCAGGCAGGGTCCCAGGAGGATGGGTGACTGACGCAGCGGGAAGGAGAGAGGCGGGAAATCTGGGGGAAGTTCTGCTCTCCAGTTGACCAGCTGTGTGGCTCTGGGCAGGTGGCTTGCTGTCTCTGAGCCTCGGATTCATTAAAAAGTCAGCCTCGGAGAGTCTTAGAGATAATCCAGTCCGACTCATTTTTCACAGATGGGAAAGATGAGGCCCGCAGAGGCCTGGGAGGGGAGGATGCCTCACAGGAGGCCCGGAGGTCTGGGTATCTGAGCAGAACTGGGCCATACTTCCGGGGGGATCTGCTGCGGCAGGGGGCCTAAACTGCAGCCTGGGCGACCTGGGGCCAGTTACCTGACTTCTCTGTTTCTTCATCTCAGGAGGCCCGCTCACAGAAAAGCGATTCAGCAAAGAGGCGGGCTTCTTTCCCTTTCAAAACCGCACATGTGGGTTTTTTAGACTTCTATCCCGGGGCTTTCTAGCCACAGCCCTGCCTCTGTCTCTGCCTCCCTGGTGAAAACAGCGGCCTGGCTTCTAAGGCCAGACCAGGGCTCATGTATCTGCCCGTCACTGGGCACCTCACAGGTCACTGGGCAAATAGATTTCTGGTAAATTGGTCATTTGATGAATTGACTATTTAATAAATGGATTTTTTTTTTTTAGTAAATTAACCCAGAATCTCTTCTTCTTAGGACTTTTCAAAAGGACTGTTAAATAAGATAATGCATGGGGGCGCCTGGGTGGCCCAGTCGGTGAAGCATCTGACTTTGGCTCAGGTCCTGATCTCTCCGTCCGTGAGTTGGAGCCCCGCGTCGGGCTCTGTGCTGACGGCTCAGAGCCTGGAGCCTGCTTCCGATTCCATGTCTCCCCCTCTCTCTCCGCCCCTCCCCTGCTTGTGCGCTTTCTCTCTCTCTCAAAAATAAGTAAGCATTAAAAAAAAAAGAAAAGTGAAAAACAGATAACGTGTGAAAATGATTTATTATAGGGCCGGCACATGGTCAGTACTCATTGAATGTTTCCACTGTCATTATTGCTGTTGTCGGTGTTGTTGACGCAGTTACTGTAGTGACAAAGCACTGTGGATGCTGGGCCAGCTCGGGTGGCAATACCCTAATCGTGGTGGAGGGGCAGTGGGGCCCTGATCCGGCAGAGAGAGGGGCTGTGGGAGCAGAGCAGGGCCCGGTCCCAGGCAAGGGCCCCATTAGGGACCAAGCTAGGACCAGGTGCAGAGGTGGCCATGCTCAGGGTTTCAGAGCAGGGACGGAGGCCTGGGACCCGTCGCTCTAGCCACGGCGTTGGTCCCTGAGCCCAGGGAGAGGCCCGGCCTGAGGGTGGCCTCTGCCCCCGGAGCCCCTTCCGGCTCTACCACTCTGAGCTGCAGAATCTGAAGGCTGAGCGCACCTGCAAACACAGTGAAGGCTCCAGGCACCAGAACGCCTCCCCGTAGTGCCCGAAATCCCCGTTAGCACATTATGCCCCTGGGGGTCGGCAGTGGGCCCTCTTCAGAGCCCCTGGGAGGGGGGCCACGGGAGCTCACTCGCCCCAGTGCTCACCTCTGTGCCTCCTGTCCCTCCTGGTGTCCAGAGACATCGGCCCGGGGAAACCCGCGTTCCTATTTGTGCTCAGCACCCCCCGCCCAGCGGAACGCTGTGCTTCCAGTCCCACAGTGGAGGGCACCGGGAGGTTCCACTCTCCTGTCCTCTCTTGTTGGCCCAGGCAGGTGCTGAGTCTGAGCTGGGCTCAGTCACCTCGGACCAAAATAATTCCCTTTCTGCTTCAGTCGATCTAGGTGGTCGGCTTCTCCACCACTTGAAGCTAAAAATATGCCAGACGATTTTGCGCCTTGCTCTGTCTTCGTGGGGTGGAGCTGTGGGCACGAGCGAGGGACGGCTCTGTGCCAGGCGACGCGTTTCCTCCCACCAGATCACGTCGTCTGCCGCAACCCTTCGAAGTCATCGGCCCCATTTTATAGATGAGGACGCTGAGGCCCACAGAGCTAGAGGGGCCCGTGGGCAGCTCTGAACTGGGAACCGGTCCGGACACTCTCCTGCACGGAGCTCTCTTCCCTCCCAGCTTGGTGCTCAGGCCCTCGGGTGTCAGAGGACGGAGACCAAGGGGCACCATCCGGCCGTCTGCCCAGGCCCGTCTGGACCTGGCAGGAGGGTCAGGGCCTCCAAGCTGGGGGAGAGGAGGCAGGTGCGTGAGGTGGGGGTTGAAACCTGAGCATCGGAAAAGGCCAGATTTACGCACATAAGATCTCTTTTAATTATAGTTTAAAATTTTCTGAAGTTGAGGCACTGCGGGAAATCTTGAAAAAAATGCCCACTAAATTCGAGAGTTGTGCTCTCTGCATCCAGAGGACAGCGATCCTCTCTTCTCCCGACTATCTGCTTCAGCCCCTCCGAGGGAATTTCCACCCTCTCTCTCTTTTCTCCTTTTTTCTCCAACCGCACTCCTAGCTGTAATCAACGAGGCTCACTGGAACCTCTGGAATTGGCGTGGGCAGGGACGGACTCATGTTTCCCCAGCACGGATGGGAAGGGAGTTGGGGCTCTCTGGTCAGGAGGGCCCACTGGGCTGTCTGAAATCAAAGCTGGGAACTGATTGCAGAAATGAGGGGTGGCAGGTGCTCTCAGGCCTGACAGAGGAGGGAAGGGGACCTCAGAGGCCCGGTGCCGAGGCCACGTGGCTGGCCAAGAGCGAAACCCGGACTCTGGGCCCCGCCCGTCTGACACACTGCCCATGCTCAGACAAGTGCCCAGGCACGGGGACCTCCGTGGGTCCTTCACGGCTCATCCCCGGTGCCTAGTGCAGTGCCGAGAAAGTAGTTAAGTGCCCAGCAAATATTTGGTAAATAAATGAATGAGTATGAGATCCCTTCTATTTCCCCAACATTTTCACACGTGGGGAGCGTTTCTATTCACCCCATGCTCCCCAGTCCAGAAGTAGGAACCCAATTTTCAAAATAAAGTGCTGGGTTTGGGGAGGTTCAGTGACTCACCCAGTGCTCCAATGGGCTCGGAGGGACTTGAACTTGGGACCTGGGCTCCTGGAGGGTTCTGGGTATTCTGTAGGGTAAGCTAGGGGTGCTGCTCCATGCAGTGGGTCAGGGTGTAGACTCTGGGCACATCCACACCTGGTTTGAGTTCTAATTCTGCCTCTCCACACGCGTGTCATGGTGGGCCACCTGCTTAGCCTCCCTGGGTCTCAGTTTCCTCTTCTGTGAAATGGGGATGATAGTAATCCTAGTCTCCAGGGCAGTTGTGAGCGGGGGGGTCCTCAACTTTGTCATTGTTGCAGTTTGGGCCAGATAAGCCCTTGTCATCAGAGCTGTCCTATGCATTGTAGGGTGTGTTCAGCGTGGCTGGTGTCTACCCACTAGATGCCACCAGCACATCCCCCCTCCCCCCCCCCGTGTGTGATAACCAAAAATGTCTCTGGACGTTGTCAAACATCCCCTGGGGACAACCACTGGAGCAGATCTCTTAGAGAGCCAGCACCTGGAGAGGACGAAGGATTGGGGTTTACTGTTATTATGGTCGTGATGCATGTCCGGGGGCCCCACCTGGCCTGTCACTGCCGTGTCCCTGGGACCTGTGCTGGCCCGGGCACACAGCAGGTGCTCGGAAGCCACTGCCAGTGGCGGGGGGGCAGGGGTCTCCTCTGAGCAGCCAGATACAGCCTCCCTGACCCCCCCCTCCTGCCCCAGGGACCGCAGCAGAGGCAGGTGACTCTCAAAGAAGGCGCGGTTTCCGGAATTTCTCAATCTCTTTTTCCCTTTTCTTCTCACTCTCACCCTCCGTTTTCACGCCAGCTGGGCTGTGGCAGAGCAGGTGGCAAAGTGACAGGAAGCCAAGGGCTCTGCGCTCTTTCTCGGGCTTTTATCCGCCCGATTTTACGCAGCCAGATCCTTGGCCTTCACCCAGCTGGAGAAATGTCAAATCTCTATTAAATCATAGGGCACGAGTGAGCAGGAAGAGAACACTTATCACCCACCCGCGCCCCCAGTGGGGACGGACCGTCTCCGCCTGACTCCATGTCCTCTGAGGGCTTTGCTCATTTTCTCTGTCCCTCTCCACAGTCACGCCAGCGGAATGTGGAGCACATTTCCCGGAATGCAAGCTGGGAGGCTGGGGGTGCTTGTCTGCCAGCGGGAGCCCCGGCCCCGGGCGGTGCAGCTGGGCCGAGGACGGCGGAATGGGGTCACGGAAACTAGCCTGTGGCTGGTGTTACCTCCCCTCTTTCCATTTTTATTGGTCTATCTTAACAGCTTTGTTGAGGCATAACTGACATAAAATAAATTCCCTTTTAAAAATACGCCATGTCGCGGCAGCGGGGACCCGGGGGGACTCAGTCTGTTGAGCGTCCGACTTCGGTTCCGGTCACGATCTCACGGTTCATGGGTTCAAGTCCCGCGTCGGGCGCTGTGCTGACAGCTTGGAGCCTGGAGCCTGCTTCCGATTCTGTGTCTCTGGTTCTCTCTGGCCCTCCCCTACTCACTCTCTCTCTCTCTCTCTCTCAGAAATAAAATAAAACATTAAATACAACTGAAAACATGTGCCCTGTGGTAAGTTTGTACACGTGCCATCCCCACGGTCAAGATAACGAACACTTTTCCTCATGCGCCTTGGTCATCCCGCCGTCCCACCCTCCCCATGCCCCCTCTGCTGATTTGCTGGCTGTGACTATAGATTAAATTTCATTTTCCACCATTTTATGTCAGTGGAATCATACAGGATGGGTACTCAGCTTAGTGCTATTGAGATTCATCTACGTTGTGTGTTTCGGTAGCTTGTTTTATTTGTTTACTTATTTATTTATTTACTGAGAGGGACGGAGTGGGATTGGGGGAGGGAAGAGAGAAAGAGAGAGAGAGAGAGAGAGAGAGAGAGAATTCCAAGCAGGCTCCGTGCCCAGCTTGGAGCCCATCGCAAGGCTAATCTCAGACCCGAGCCGAAATCAAGAGTTAGCCGCTCAACCAACTGAGCCCCCCAGGCGCCCCGTGGTAGGTTCATTTTAAGGCTGAGTAGTATGTCACTGTATGGGTATACAATAATTGATTTATTCATTCGCCTGTCGAGGGATATTTGAGTTGTCTCACGTTTGGGCTATTACCAAATACAATTGTTATGAACATTCACGCACGAGCCTGTGTATGGAGAATAGACTTTCTCTTCTTCCCGACAGAGACCGAAGAGAGGAATGGCTGGATAATGTGGTAGGTGTACGTTTCAAGTTTTAAGAGACAAATACATTGCCTTCCACACAGTATGCACCTCAGTATGTAAGTTCTAGCTCCACCTCCTTACCAGTCCTGATGTGCTCGGGCGTTTTACTTTTTTTATAATTTTTTTTTTTAACGTTTTTATTTATTTTTGAGACAGAGAGAGACAGAGCATGAAGCGGGGAGGGGCAGAAAGAGAGGGAGACACAGAATCGGAAGCAGGCTCCAGGCTCCGAGCCATCAGCCCAGAGCCCGACGCGGGGCTCGAACTCACGGACCGCGAGATGGTGACCTGAGCTGAAGTCGGACGCTTAACCGACTGCGCCACCCAGGCGCCCCACGGTCGTTTTACTTTTAACCATCCTCATTAGGTGAATTTTTGTATATCTTGTCTACAAGTCCTTTATTAAATGCATGGTTTGCAACTATGTTCTCCTAGTTTCTGACCTATCTTTACACTCTTTATTATTATTATTATTTTATTTATTTTTTTTGAAGAGCAGAAGTTGTAAATTTCGATGGAGTCTGACTTGTCAATTTCTTCTTTTGGTGCATCTAAGAGTGTCCCAAGAGAAGAGAAAGGGGAATTGGAAGTTATTTTGTTGTAAGGCACCTACCCTACGCATGAAGTATATACAGTTATTTGAAGGCAGATTAAAATTAGTTAGAAATGCATATTGGGAACCCGAGGGCAAATGTTTAAGTAATTGATACACAAATAGAGGGTATAAAATGGTAGCATATAGTATGCTCAATTAAAACCCAAGTTAAAGCATGCTTGAAAAGAGGTGACAGTAGTGGGATCAAATAACAAATCCAATAAGTAAAAAACAGGTGCAAACATGGTCAATATTAACCCACCAAAACCAATAATCACCTTAATATGAATGGACCAAATATACCAATGAAAAGATTAAAAAAAAAAAAAAAAAAAGAGAGAGATTTCCACCAAACTCCAGGTCATAAATATTTTCTCCTGTGCTTTTTCTAGAAGTTTTTATAGCTATAGATTTTGGATTTAGGTTTATCATGAATATTGAGTTAGTTTTTGTAGATGGGACAAGGTATGAATGAAGGAGTTCATTGTTGTTTTCCTTATGGACAGCTACGCGTTTTAGCATCATTGTTGAAAAGACCGTCCTTTTTACACAGAACTGCCTTTGCCCTGTGTCAAAAGTCAGTTGTCCACATATGTATGGGCTGATGTCTAGACTGAAAACTTTGTCTCTCCACCAACGCCACATGCCCTTATTTTCTGAAGCCTTACAATAAATCTTCAAGATGGGCAGTGTTAGTCCTCAACTTTTTTTTCTTCTTTTTGGCCATTGTAGGTCTTTGCACGTTTATGTGATTTTTAGGATCAATTTTCCAATTTCTACTAAAAAGGCTGTTGGGATTTCACCAACGATTGCACTGAATCTACTGATCAGTCTGGGGAGAACTGACATCTTCCAACCAAGAGTATGGGGCTACTCCCCGTTTACCTAGGTCCTCCTCAATTTCTGTCAGCCGTGTTTGGAAATTTTCAGAGTTTGGGTTCAGCGCGTCTCTTGTCAGATTTATTCTGACAAGTATTTCACGTTTTTGATGCTATTGTAAATGGGGTTTTAAAATTCTTATTTCTGGTTTTCACTGCTAGTATATAGAAATACAATTGATTTTCATATATTGATGTTTTTATTTTACAACCTCGCGAAATTCACTTACTTGTCCCAGCAGCTTTTACTGTAAATCGCATTATATTTTCTACATAGGCAATCACGACATCTATGAATAAAGACAGTTTTACTTTTTCCTTTCCAGTCCTCTGCCTTTATTTCTTCTCTTGAAATATCGTATCAGCTAGAACCTCCCCTAAAAACGTGTGTAGAAGAGGTGAGCGCAGGTATTTTGGTCTTGTTCTTGATCTTGATAGTATTTTGCTATTAAGAATGCAAGAATGCTGTTAGTGATTCATGAGATGGAGTCCCGTGTGGGGCTCCGTGCTGTCAGCGTGGGATTCTCTCTCTCTTTCTCTCTGCCCCCCGCCCTGCTGCTGTCTCACATGCTCTCTTGCTCTCTCTCTCTCAAAATAAGGAAACTTAAAAAAGAAAAAAAGAATGCTGTTAGCTGTAGGTGTTTCATAAATGCCCTTGGTCAGGCTGACAAAGTTCCCTTTTGTTCCCAGTTTGCTGATCATTCATATTATAAATTAAGGTAGGATTTTGTCAAACGTATTTTTGGCACCTATTGTGATGATCATATGGTTTTTCTTTTTTGGTTATTTAATATGGTGAATTACATTGACTGAAAAAAGAAGGTTTTGGTTTTGATTTCCTATACTGTTTTTCTGATTTCAATTTTGTAGATTTCTAATCTGTTCCTCATTACTTCCTTTCTTCTGCTGAGTTTGGGTGTAATGGCTTTTTAAAAAAAAGTTTCTTGGGGCGCCTGGGTGGCTCAGTCGGTTGAGCGTCTGACTTCTGCTCGAGTCGTGATCTCGTGTTCATGAGCCCCACGTTGGGCTCTGTGCTGACAGCTCAGAGCCTGGAGTCTGCTTTCGATTCTGTGTCTCCCCCTGTCTCTGCCCCCCCGCCCCCCGCTCACGCTCTGTCTTTCTCACAAAAATAAATAAAGATAAAAAAAATTTTTTTAAGCATCTGACTATTTATTTCAGCTCAGGTCATGATCTCAAGGGTTGTGAGATCGAGCCCCACGTCGGGCTCACACTGATAGTGCCAGAACCTGCTTGGGAGTCTCTTACCTTCTCTCTCTGCCCCTCTCCCATTTGCACTCTCTCTGTCCCTCAAAATAAAGAAACTTTCAAAAAACGTTTTAAAAAACTTAAAAGTTTCTTCATATGGAAACCGAAATCATTAATTTGAAATCTTTGTTCTTTCAAACAGATGAGGAGTGTTACCGTTTCCCTCTTCCTAGCCTCCCCCCCCCCCCAATTTTTAATATGTTGTATTTTCATTTTTGTTCACCTCAAAATGCTTTCAAGTTTCCCTACCAATTCCTTCTTTGACCCAGGGGTTGTTGAAGAGTATGTTAGCTAATTTCCACATGTTTGGGGACTTCATAGGAACCTGTCAAACCATTTTCCAGAGTGGCTCTACTGTTTTGCATTTTCACGAGCGGTGTCCAAAAAGTTCTGGCTGATCTGCTTCCTTGCTAGCTTGGGTTTTTTATTTTAGCCATTCTGATAGGCATGTGGGCAGGGGTGTAGCATTGTAGTTGTAATTTGCATACTTCTGATGGCTCCTCATGTTGAGCAACTTTCCATGCACCGATTTGCCATCTGTCTCTGCCCTTTGATAACAATGTCTCTTCATGTCTTTTGCTCACTTTTAATTGCGTTGTTTGTTTTACTGTTGAGTTTATAGATCTTCATACATTCTTTAGGCATTCTAGACACTACCCTTCGTTGGATATGCGGTTTGCAAAGATTGTCTCCTGTTTTGTAGTTGGTCTTGTCATCCTCTTAATGAAGTATTTTGAAGAGTAAACGGTTTTAATTTTGACGAATTCCAATGTATAAGTTATTGCCTTTTAAAGATTTTGCTTTTGGTGTCATTTGTAAGAACTCTTCATCTAAACCCAGGTTGTGAATATTCTCCAAAAAATTTTAGTTTTATGTTTTGTTTTTAATTTTTTTTAACTTTTTTATTTTTGAGAGAGAGAGAGAGAGAGAGAGAGAGTGAGAGAGCACGAGTGGGGGAGTGGCAGAGAGAGAAGGAGACACAGAATGCGAAGCAGGCTCCAGGCTCCAAGCTGTCAGCACAGAACCTGACTCGGGGCTCAAACTCACAAACCACGAGGTCATGACCTGAGCCGAAGCCGGATGCGTAACCGACTGAGCCACCCAGGCGTCCCTTGTTTTCTATCTTTATCTAAATGATCTACATTACTTTTTAGTTAATCTTGTGTAAAGTGTGAGGTTTAGATCAAGATTTTTCTGTTTTGGGGTTTATGTTATTTATTTATTTACTTACATTTTTACTTATGTATTTGGGGGAGTATAGGGATGACCAATTGTCACAGCACCATTTGTTGAAAAGACACCTTCCACCATTGAATTGCTTTTGCATTTTTGTCAAATATGAAATGGTTGTATTTGTGTAAGCTTATTTCTGGGCTATTTTGTCCCATTAGTTCACATGTCTGAGCCACATTGTCTTGGTTATTGTAGCTTTATAGTCTTAAAATCAAGGTATGTGTTTCCTCCAACATTCTTCTTCATGTTCAAAGTTGTTTATTCCAGTTCATTTGCCTTTTCATAGAAATTTTAGAGTCAACTTCTCTATGTATACAAGAAAATTCTGTTTGAATTTTGATTGGCATTACATTAAATTAATAGATCACTTTGGGGTATATTGACCTCTTTACCCTATTGAGTCTTCCAATCCATGAACATGGTATATCTTTCCATTCACTTAGGTCTTTTTAAAATTTCTTTCAACAGCATGTTGTAGTTTTTGGCATACAGATGCTGTACATTTTATTATATTTGTACTTAGGTATTGCAATTTTCTTGGGGCTATCGTAAAATGGTATTGGGCTTTCATACATTTTCATTGGCTATAGAATTATGGATTTACCATTTGTGTGTGTATGTGTATGTGTGTTTCAATTATCTTTTAAAGAAATTTAAATAATAAAAAAAATCTTACTTTTCTGATGCTCTTTATTCCTTTGTGTAGATATGAATGTTCATCTGATATCATCTTCCTTCTGCCTGAAGGTCTATCTTTAATGTTTCTTGTGTTGAAGATCTTTATATGTCTGCAAAAGTTTTTATTTTACTTTCATTTTGAAAGACATTTTCACTGCTTAAAGAATTATAGGTTCACAGATCAGTTTTCTTCCTTTCAGTCCCTAAAGGCTGTTCATCGCTGTCTTGCTCTCATTGTTTCTGAAGAGAAATCCAGTGTCATTGTTATCTTTGTTTCTTTGAACTTAAACGTTTCTTTATTCTCTGTTGACTTTTAAGAACTTCTCTTTATCATGGGCTTTAAGAAATTTGATTCTGGTGTGCTTTTCTTCTTGTTTCTTGTGTTTGGCACCTGTTGAGATTCTTTATCTCTGGGTTTAAAGACTTTATCAAATTTAGAAAAATTATTTCTTCAAGTATTTTTCTGCCCTCATGCCCTTTCTCCTCTCTCCTCTGGGGGCTCAGATTGCATCTATATTCGTTTCCCTGTAGTTGTCTCACAGCTCATGGATGTTCTTTTTATTTTTGTAATTTTTTTTTCCTCTTTGTGTTTTATTTTGGATAGTTCCCATTGCTATGCCTTCAAGTTCACCCATCTTTTCTTTGGCAATTTCTAATCTACTAATCCCATCTGGTAAACTTTTCATCTCATTGTAGTCCTCATCTCTAAAATTTTGATGTGGCTCTTTTAAAAGATATTTCTCCATGTCTTAAATAACTTTTTGAACATATAGAATATAGTGATAATAAATGTTTTAACGTACTTGTCTGCAAATTCTTTTAAAATTTTTTTTTTTTATGTTTTTTTTTTTTTTATTTTTTTTATTTTATTTTTGAGAGAGAGAGACAGACAGAGACAGAGCATGAGCAGGGGAGGGGCAGAGAGAGAGAGAGGGGGGAGGAGTAGAATCCAAAGCAGACTCCAGGCTCCGAGCTGTCAGCAAAGAGCCGGACACGGGGCCTGAACCCACGAACCGTGAGATCATGACCTGAGCTGAAGTCGGACACTCAACCGACTGAGCCACCCAGGCGCCCCTAAAATTTTTTAATGTTTATTTATTTTTGACAGAGAGAGAGAGAGAGAGACAGAGCATGTGCAGGGGAGGGGCAGAGAGAGGGAGAGACACAGAATCTGAAGCAGGCTCCAGGCTCTGAGCTGTCAGCACAGAGCCCGATGCAGGGCTTGAACTCACAGACCGCGAGATCATGACCTGAGCTGAAGTTGGCTGTTCAACCGACTGAGCCATCTAGGCACCCCTCCAAATTCTTTTTTTTTTTTTTTTTAAATTTTTTTTTAACGTTTATTTATTTTTGAGACAGAGACACAGCATGAACGGGGGAGTGGCAGAGAGAGAGGGAGACACAGAATCGGAAGCAGGCTCCAGGCTCTGAGCCATCAGCCCAGAGCCCAACGTGGGGCTCGAACTCACGGACCGCGAGATCGTGACCTGAGCTGAAGTCGGACGCCCAACCGACTGAGCCACCCAGGCGCCCCCTTTTTTTTTTTTTTTTAATTTTTTTTTAACGTTTATTTATTTTTGAGACAGAGAGGGCACCCCTCCAAATTCTAACATTTCTGTCAGTTTAGGTTTTAATTACTCAATTTTCTCCTCTTTATGGGTCATAAACTCCTACTTTGTATGCCTAGTAATTTTTAATTGGATACCAGACATTCTTCATTTTGCCTTGTAGGATGATGGATATTTTTGTATCCTAATACATATTCTTGAGCTTTGTTCTGGGACCTACTTAAGCTGCTAAGAAAGAGTTTGATCCTTTTGGATCTTGCTTTTAAGCATCCTTTGGTGGGACCAGAGCCGTGTTTAGCTTAGGGCTAATCCCCCCCCCCCCCCCCCCCGCACTCCCCCACTGAGGTAAGAATCTTCTGAGTTCACTAGCCAGTGCTCTGTGAGTCGATCTATTTCCCAGTCTAGATGGTGGGAGCAGCCACCTTCCCAGGCCCGTGTGAGCACAGGACAACTTTCCCTCCAGTCCTCTCAGACGATTCTTTCCCAGGCCTCAAGTGCTCTCTTTACACATGTGTGCTGATTATATTCGGCTGAATACTCGAGGAGGACCCTTTGCATATTCCTGGGCTCCTTGTGCAGCTCTCCCCTCCATAGTAGGCTGCCGCCTTGTTCTCCCGGGACTCAGGGCCCATCTCCTCAATTCAGGGTGTCCACGGCTCCGCCCGAGGTCACCCTCCCCGTGCTGGAAACTCTCCCGTAAGCTGAAGCAACCATGGGTTCACCTCACTCATTTCCTGTCTCTCAGGGATCGCGATTCCTCATTGCCTGAAGCTCTTGAAAACTCTTGTTTCATATTTTTGTTTGTTCGGTTGGTTGGTTGGTCAGTCGCTTCAGGGAGGAAGGTGAAGTCCAGACCCTGGCTGGACACGGAAATCTGGCACGTGGGTTTTCCCGCCGCCACAGAGGGGCAAGGCAGACAGCTCTTTCCTGTTCGAAGACCAAACAAAGAAGACTCTCGGGCCTCTGTTAGTCTCTGGCCCAGACCCAGCTTTGCCTGGGGAGGGCAGGTGCAACACAGACAGTCTGTTCCTGAAAGTCGGTCCACCCGTGGGCCCCACACAGGAATGTACTTCTTTATTAATATCACAGCTCCCCAGGTCTCAAACGCTGTGGGTTTAGAGGCCCACCATCAATTTCATAATAATTTTTTCTTATTATAAACAAAGAGGCATGAACACTTTAAATATACTCTTCTGTTATGAGACACATTCCACTTTAAAAAAAAATTTGTTTTTTTACCGTTTATTTAATTTTGAGACAGAGAGAGACAGAGCATGAACAGGGGAGGGGCAGAGAGAGAGGGAGACACAGAATCCGAAACAGGCTCCAGGCTCCGAGCTGTCAGCACAGAGCCCGAGGCGGGGCTCGAACTCACGGACCGTGAGATCATGACCTGAGCCGAAGTCGGACGCCTAACCCACCGAGCCACCCAGGTGCCCCGACACATTCCACTTTTTAGAAACGTAAAAATAATAATTAAAACAGGAAACAACTTGAAGGAAGCGCAGAATTGACAGGTAACGTGTTTGGAGCGTCCAATATGTACCAGGCCCCCGCTCAGGGCCTTGCAGGCATGACCTCATTTAATCCTCCCACGGGGACTGTGGTGTGGGCCACTGTTACGGTGGCCATTTTACAGATGAGTAAACTGAGGCTCCGAGTGGTCGTGTCTCGTGCCCACGCTCACCCAGCTGCTAAGTGACGCAGCTGTGGCTGGAACTCAGTCCTGGCGGGTTCCCCCAAAGCCCAAACACTCAGGCACTGGCCTGCGAGGCCGCTCAGTTAGCGCTCGCCCAGGCGCGGAGCGGAGACCCCGGAGCAGAAGCGGGTCCCGCTGGAGCGCGTGTGAGTCCCTCTCTCTTCAGGTAGCCCTCTCCCGGGGGCGCACAGCCCGGACTTGACCTTCAGGGCCACCGTCTTTTCCTGTTCGCGCCGTCCTGTGCGGAAGGGCAGATCTCCGCAGTCAACAGACCCCTGTTAGAATTGGAGAATGCAAACGAAACATGATGCAGTCTCTGAAAAAATGATGTTTTAGCGCTGTCTTCTTTTCCCTTGGGATGAAATTGTGGTTCTCTGAAATGTAGTGTTGTTTTTTTTTTTTCCCCACTTCAAATTCTGCATTGTTTTTGTAACTGTGTTGTAAATATTAGGAGCCCCGGCCCCCTGGGCCACCAGTCGGGGACACAGCGCTGTGCTACAGGGTGTGGAACGGGTCCAGAGGCAGCCTCCACTTGCTCGAGTCGCACCCCAGGGAGACGAAAGGAGCCCTGGCCTCTGGTGGGAGTGCGGGCGGCGACCCATGCAGGCTGCCGGCACCACTGTGAGCCTCCCCCTGTGCTAGGTCCTGGCAGTGTTGACTCAGATCTTCTACCCACTCTGTAAGGGATGTGCTGTTATTATTCCTGCTTCACCGATGGGGAAACTGAGGTACAGTTTCCTTGTCCAGGGTCAGAGCCACTATGCGTGGGGAAGGAGATGGAACCCAGGCTGGGCACAGCCGTGGCTAAGGTGAAATCAGGCTTCAGCCAGTGGTCCGGTGTCCTGCCCCCAGGGCCTTGGGGTTCCTGGAAGGTCAGCCCCCGCTGGGGCCCCCCCGCAGGTCCTCTCGGGAGCAGCGTGTGTGTGTGTGTGTGTGTGTGTGTGTGTGTGGCTTTAGTCAGCACCTGGAGACCCTGGGCCTGGCCGGCCACATCCAGGCAGGGCAGGGGGGAGGGCAGAGGGGTCCACCCACCCTCCCTCCCCCAAGACAGGGATAAAACCTACCTTAGCAAGGCACTGGGCACACAGTAAGTGCTCAAAAAGTGACACTTAGCAGGTACTCAGGAAATAGTTGCTGAACGCCTCAGTCTGTTGGGGCTGCCGTAACCAACACCATAGACCGGGTAGTTTATACGCCACAGAAATTTCCTTCCCGGTTCTGGACTCGGAACGTCTGGCATCAGGAGGCCAGCATGGTCACGTCCTGGTGAGGCCCCTCTTCCGGGCTGCGGATGGTTGGACTTCCTGCTCTGGACTCACCTGCTGCAAAGACACGAGAGGGCTCTCTGGGTGGCTTTTCTAAGGCCACTCTAATCCCGTTGACGGGGGCCCCACGCTTACGACCCAATCGCCTCCCGAAGTCCCCCCTCACACCATCACGTTGGAGGGTAGAGTTTGGACGTACGAATCTCGGGAGGACAACAGCATTCGGTAGGGAACACCGAATGAATATACAAGTGGACAGCAGTGTGTTTTTATCAAGCACACGGAGGGGTGGGACCTCAGCCCTGCTGCCCGCCCTTCCCTGGCCCAGGGCTGGGTCTCCTGAGCCCGCCTGGGAGCCTCACCCCTGCGCTGGGCAGCTCAGTGGCTTTAAGGAGTGTGTCTGAGCTGCCCCGCCCTGTGTGCTATTACTGGGGCGCTGGCCCCCTCTTGCTGTCACACCCCTCCCCGCCCCCCAGCTGGACGTGAGGCTAACGCCTGTCCTTTGCATCCTCCGGGGTTCCTGGCCTTGCGTGTGGGCAGAATCAGCGGCCAGGAGGCGGCAGGACCCCTTCTACCGCGATCTTCTCTCTGCTGCGGGAGACTCTTCGCGCTCATTTCTCGGGAAGCAGAAGACGCTGCCGCGGGCACCGGGCACCTGCTCCTCCCCCTCCTCAGCCCATCGCTCTGTAGTGAGAGGGGGTTTCGGGGTCTTTCCTGGGGGCAGTTTTGATGGGGGAGGGACAGAGAGCACAGGGGCTGGAGGGCAGGGGGCGACAGAATGTTCTGGAAGGGAAGTGGGAAGCCCCAGATGCCCCTTCTCCCTCTCTCACTGTCCCCCGCATGGCCACAGTGATTCATCAGGTGCCCTTTGGCACGGAGTCGCCAAAAGGCTCTGCTGAGGGGATCACGGCCCCCAGGGGTGTCTGCAGGGTTTCCCTCCTCCTGCACTGGCTCTTGTGCGATCCCTTCTTGCTCTGCACTCCCCGTATTCTTTAAGGGCATCTGGTCCAGACATTTCATTTCTCCCCTGGGAAGTGAGGCTCAGAGAGGGGCAGTGACCTGCCCAAAGTCACACAGCAGGTCCGAGCAGGTTCAGGATGACAGCCCGGGCCTCCTGACTCTGGTCTGGAACTTTCTCCGATGCCAGTGATCAGGACTGGGGGCTGGTGGGCAGCTGGTACTGGGCCACGGGGCCGCGGGGACCCGGTGTCAGTGCCGAGAGGTCGTCGCTGCCAAGTGGCTGCGTTTGTCTCAAGTCTGGCTTTTATTTCGCTCTCTGAGTGGTTCCAATTTTGAGACTTTTTTTTAATCTGTGGTTTTAGTCTCATCTTTCATTGTGCTTTCTCTCTGGGTAATCTGAGGCTTGCAGGCAGCTAAGTACGACGTGTACATTCAAATGAAATGCAATAAAAAAATAATCGAACGTGTTTCTTTCATGTCTGAGCCACGGATTAATTCTCTGGCACATCCTATTTCCTCTTCACTCCCTCTGCTTTTTGTCTGAGATTTTTCCTCCCGTTTTTAGAATCTCCAGGATTTGAATGACCCCATGGTCCCTGCTCACTGAAGAGACACAGATGGTCCCAACTTTACAGCCCAAGTCCCCGTGATCAATCGATGACACCGCTGGGGCAGAGAGGGACCTGCAGGTGTCCCATGGGCCTGGGAGGGGACTGCCTTGGGGGCAGACACACTTGTCCCTGCATGCACACTGGGAAAAGGCAGGTCCTTCTTTGTGGCTCTAGAACTAAGCCTGGATATTTGTGATCCTGATTTTCAGCCAAAGCAGCCGTCGTGGGTCCCCGGTGAGGGGCGGGATAGGCAGGGACACCGACGTGGCCATGAAGCGTGGGCTTAGCCCAGGAGCAGAGCAAGAGGCATGGAACGGAGGCGGCAGGAAGCGTTCTCCTGCCTCAGTTTTCTCCCCGCAGGGCCTTGGGTGAGCATCCCGACCTCCCGAGCCTCGTGTCCCCATCTGGAATATGGGCACACATCCGTGCCCAGTATGAGGGGGGTGGGGGGGGGGTGAAATGACACGACACTGTAAGCCATCAGCGCGGTGCCTGGCGCGCAGCGGGTCCCGAATAAACGGGGGCCAGTACTGGTCGTGGCCCATGCTCTCCCTCCCTCCCGCCCTCCCTCCCTGCCTCATCCATCCAGCCCGCTTTGAGAGCTGCTGGGTGCCAGGCCGAGTGCCAGGCGTCAGGGAGAGAGGAAGAAAACCTCCAGTCACCCCCAGTGGCTCAGGCTCCAGCAGTGACACTGAAACGAGCGCTGTCAGGGGACAGAAGCTGGGTTTTCCGGGGATGGAGGAGGGACAAGCAGAGCTGGCACCAAAGGAACCAGAGAGGGCCTCCTAGAGGAGGTGACATGTGAGCTGAGCCTGGAAGGGGACTTGAGTTTCAGGGGCAGAGGTGAGGGAGGGACCCTCCAGGAGAGGGGACACAGGGCAAAGGCCACAGAGCACGCAGAGTGTGGTGGGCTGGGGACCGGGTGCTGTTCTGGGGGCTACGGCTGGGAGGCCCGCAGACGACCCTCTCTGGCCCAGAGCTCACAGCCAGTGGGGGGCACAGGCACTCACCCAACAACTGGCCAACTGCCTTGTGAGCAGTGAGCTGAGGACAAGTTTCCCAGGTCTTGACCTTGTCAGGAAGGTGAGGGCTTCCCTGAGGAGAGGATACTTGCACTGAGATTTGAGGGGTGGGGAGGGGAATCTCTGAGGAGATGAGGAGGAGGCGTGCTCCAGGTTGCAGGGATGGCTGCAAGGACAGCATGTGCAAAGGCCCTGTGGTAGGAGGGAGGGTGGTGAATTCAGGGCCCAAATGGTGGTTTCTGAGGCTGCGTGGAGACTTGAAGGGACAGAATAACCTGGAGGGGGTGACTGGAGTTGAGGGTGACCCCAGGGTTCCTGACAGAGGTGAAGCCTCCATTGTGGTCATGACCCAGGAGCCAGATTTGGGGGGAAGGTCGTGGTCACCCAGGTCACACCTCTGTGGTGTTTCCCTTCTGACCTCCCAGGTATAAGAGGTTTCTTCCTACTTTTTTGTCCAGTGTCTTCTCCACCCCTGCCCGGTCCCAAAGGGACGCACCCCTAAGGGGCAAGGAAGAGAGAGGCCCAGAGAGGGAGTAAGATTTCCCACGGCCACACAGCGAGCTTGGGCAGAGCTGGAGGCAGCTCCCGGAGCAGAGCCTTCCTCTGCGTCATCACCCACTGCCCCCTGGACATCGCAGCCGGGGTCGAGGTCCCCACTCTTCAGGCTTTGCCCTGCAGGCCGTGGCTAATGGCTCTGCCACTCCCTGAATCCACAGTCAAAGAGCCACTGTGCCCACACCGTCGGTTTTTCAAATGGTTCAAAAAAGAAGTTGACAAATGGGTTCCGTCCTTTCCCAGGAGATTTTAGATTGCCTTTTCTTGATCACTTTTATTCATCTTCTATGGCTGTGTCTCTAACACACAGATTCCTCATCTCCCGTGGCAGCTGGAGGTACCGGGAAAACGGCTCCTGCAGAGCTGAGGGCACCTGTCGGGAGGCGGCCCAAGGCTGCCCTGCCTTGTCCTCTCCCGTGAGCCCTGGGATTCTCCATCCCGTGCAGGGGGTGGTGAGCTCCCCGTCACTAGCGGGGTCCCCCAGAGCCTGGGCCACGCTTTGCAGGAACTGAGGCACGAAGCGCCGGGCTGGGGCTGTGACCAGGACCTGAACTCTGCACGCTTCCCCTGCCCCGCCCTTCATTCCACCCCAAGGAAGCAAAAAAAAAAAAAAAAAAAAAAAAAAAAAGCGGAGACAGAAGAGGGAGTGGGGAGGACAAGGTGGGGAGGGGGAGGGAACTTGTAGTTGTCCCAGGGCAGGGTGGTGCCTGGACTTGGCCCTTTCGGGTCTGATTTGTCCCCCCTGCCTCCAATTCTTCCCCTGGTTTTATCCCACCGGTGAGGCTGTGAGGACCCCGAGGCCAGGCACGTGGGACAAGCAGTCAATCTGGACGGGAACTCAGGTCCTTCTGACTCTCTCCCAAAGGCAGTGGTTTCCAAAAGAACACAGGCTGCCGGGAATACCTCGTGCCAGGCTCTGAGCTGAGTGCTTCCTTTGCCGCATGTTACTTAACGCACGGAAGGCCGATAGCCAGACATTAGGCGGGGACATGCACGCGGGTGGGCAGGTCTGGGGACACCTCTGTGTGTGGCTCTGTATCTCCAGCCCTGCTTTCTTCACCTGCTCTGGCCTCGGTCTGTGGGACCTTTGGGGAGGCCCCTCTGTCTTCGTCTGTGGGATGAGGGCCCTTCCTTGCCCCTAGTCAGAAATTCGAGGGGTGGGGCTGACCCCCGAGGAGTCATGGGTGGCTCAGCACGGGGCGCGGTCAGGTCCTATTTCTTCGAACGCCCCACTCCCCGAGAGGACATTTTCTATTCCCTGTTTCTCAGGTGAGGACCCTGAGGTTCAGGGAGGTGAGGTGACCTTGCCAAGGTCACACAACAGGTAATGGGAGGTGAAGCCAGGAACAGAATGTCTGCTCTAAATTAAGAGCCCCCCTCAGCCTGGGCTAAGCCCCTGGACCCCTACCTGTGGCCCCGATCCCTGCCCCCATCCTGAGGGTCGCGTTTCATCTCAACCCTGGCTGAACGCATCACACCTTGATTTGCCTCTCTGGGTGGGGGCCTGACGTTAAGTCCCATTGCCTCCATACTTAGATTTATGCAAATGAGACCGTCTAGAAGCCTCTGGAAACCACCAGGTAGACAAGCTTAGGCAGACCCAGAGTACCTCCCCCGAGGTTCATGCTTCAGGATGCCCCCTTCTAGAAAGGCTTCTTTCACACTTATGCAGCCACTCCCCACTGATGGGAGGAGGGGAGAGCGAGAGAGAGACCGCAGGGAACCAGCCCCCTTGGCCTCTCCCGACAGGTACTGTTCACTGAGTATTTGCCATGTGCCAACATTTCACATGCATCACCTCATTTGACCCTCACAACAGTCAGATGAGGTTAATAATATCTTAACCCTTATTTTACAGATGAGAAGCAGAGGCTCAGAGAGGTCGAACAACTCGCCTGACGCCACACGGCCAGTGAGCGGTAGAGCCAGGATTTAACCCGCTTCTGACACTCAGACCTCCCACAGACAAAATGATTGCCTCGTTTTGGCTCCATCAGATCTGGCTCTGTGTTCCCCATGCCCGGACATGACCCTGATCCCTGGATCCCCGTGGGACGCAGTGAGCCTGTGCCTTCGCCGGACATCCTCCCTGACCTGCCCCTGCTCAGCTCTCCTCCCCCTCCTCAGCCTGAGTTTCATCCATTTCTCCGGAGCCCCTCCCTCTGTCTGTCCTCCACGACTTGGCAACATCGTTTCCCTCTGGCTAGAGAGGCCGCTCCCTTCCTCTCTGCCTGGAAAATTCCTGTTCGCAACTCCTTTCGGGACTCAGGTGGGTGGGATAACACCTCCTCCGGGATGCCCCCAGGATCTCCCCGGCTCAATCACGTGTCTCCCTCTGGGCTCACGGCCCCATCCTTACCTGCAGCCTGGAGCAGAACCGCGTTCGGTTCGGGTGCTCCGTTCGCGTGTCTGTCTCCCGCCCGGACTGCCAGATTGCCGAGGGCTGGAGCCATCGCCGTGAGTTCCGCTGGCTGCTGGGGCCTGCCCAGAGCAGGTGTCAGTAAATCGACCCCCGTGGAGTGAGCGGATGATCCCGTGCAGGCCTGGGGACATCTGCACAGTCTCCCAGGGATGGAACTCGAGGGTGCCGACACCAGGCTCCCTGTCGCTCAGCGGACCTGGCAGGAGAGGGCCCGGGAGGCCATTGATAGCACCGGCAGGAGTCACGTGGCCCTTCAAGTCCCCGTGATGGGACCTGGAACAGCTCACTTGCTGCTCTCTGCCTCAGTCTCCTCATGTGTAAAATGGGTCAATAGCAGCCTGTCCCAGCCTGCATCTGAGGATTCAGGGAGGGAAAGATTCAGGGAGCAGGTACACAGTCGTAGCTTGGCTCCATGGATACAGAGATGGACACGTGGCCTATCATCACCACCGTGGGTGTCCCCCCCACCGCGCTGTTCTCAGTAACTGTGCCCGTGTTGCTGACATCAGGAGGGTTTCAGAGCCTCTGGAGACCAGGAAGCGGGTGTTTCCTGTTTCTTTCCCTTCAGGGGACTTGGTGCGGGGCTGTGGCAAGAGCTAACATTACAGGGAGATGCCGACAGTGGACCGAGACCTCGAGGCTGTGGGTCTGGCACCAGGCCCGGGACCTGCCTCTTGCCAGCGGGGACACCCGGGGTGGTTGGAGGGAGGCTCTGGGCACAGACACGGGGCCTGGCAGAGAACAAAGCCGCAGTAAACAGGGGCTTTGAGGCAAACCGGCAGGGGTTTGGAACCCCAGCTTGGCCGCATACGGGCCTGGGCACCCCTCTGAGCCTCAGTTTCCCACTCTGTCCGGGGCGGGGGGGGAGGATGAGGCAGAGGCCATGCCTGTGAGCGGCACAGAGAAGCCGCCTCCCTGGACCGGCCTGCTGCATCGTGGGGGGCTCTAGGGCCCGCCCTGATCACGGCTCTAATTTCCGCCTCCAGCCATCCTCCTCAAGACTGAAGACCACCTCCAGGGCCCTTCACGTGACCCTGATTCAGCCTTCAGCAAGCACCTCCTCTGGGCCCATCGTGTGCAAGGCTCTGGGTGGGGATTACGGCTAGTGGGGAAGATACTCATTCATTCATTCATTCAACAGGCTCTGCAATGTGCCAGGTACTGTTCCAGGCACTGGGGAAACAGTCATGAGCAAAGCAGACCCCACACCCTCGTGGCGCTCACATTGGTGCCTCCCGCTCCTGGAAGGAGGGGGGCAGACCTCAGGTGCGTGTAGCAGGCCTTGCTTCCTGGACAGGGCGAGGCCCCCCGGCCCCAGGTGGCCCCAGCCTGTCATCCCTCCGACCTCCTCCCTGGTGGCCCCCTGTGGGTGTGCAGGGCCCGTGGCTACCCCCGCTCCTGGGCCCGTCTCTACTCGACAGAGCTCCAGGCTCAACACGTCCCCAGCGGCAGCCCGTGTCTGGCACTCGCCACCGTGAGAGCCCCATGTGGATAGACCACGTGGATTATCCACCGGTAAGTGGATAGGCCCGCTTGTCGCTACTGACCCCTCAGGGCCACACAGCAAGGAGGGTGATGGGGGAAGAAACACCTGGTGGGGGAGCACTGTAGGATTATGGGGACAATGTGTGGGTGGGGACACAGGCACAGTGGGCTGAGCCCACGATCCTAGAGCCAGTCATCAGAAGCATCAGGACCTGGCCCAGCTCTGGCCAACTCCAGGGTCCCCGTGTTTAAGCGTTGACTCTACTGTCTACGGAGAAAGCAGCCGGGCTCCACACTCAGGCAGGTCCTGGGCTGTGCTCAGTCCTTTACCGACATGGTGACCCTGGGTGAATTGTTGGACCGCTCTGCGGCCCAGTTTCTTCATCTGTAAAATGAGGATAATACCACTTGCCTCTCAAGATGCCTGGGAAATTGAAGATCAACCCCTTTTAAAGGCTCTGGCACATCACGAAACGAACCCACCACGTCCTTGCTTCTTCCCTCTGTCCCTCCCTCTCTTCTTTCCTCACTCCCTCCCTCTCTTCCTTCCAGGAGGCAGGAAGGTGACAGGACCAGACCCCGCGCGTGTGCATCCGGGGTGTCCACAGACACGCTTATCGGGGCCCTGCGGCCGCGGGCAGGTGCACACCCGCTATGTGACATGCCATCACCTGGGCCCACGTCCACCCAGCGCCAGCCTCCCGGAGCCCCGAGCAGCCCAGCTTCCTTGGGGCTCCCAGGAAATGGAAGAAAACCAGAGACACCAAAACTGAGTCACAAACACTGGGACAGAACTTAAATGTTTACGTTGTGCACACGTACCCTTTTATCAACCGCTGCGTGAAGTGCGACTCACCAAGTTTCTCGGGAAAAAGCACATTTGTCCCGCAGGCGAGGCCGGGGGAACAGGAACCAGGACACAAGTTGGAGGCTGTTAGAGAAGCTCTCATCGTCTGTCCATCTGTCCCCTGTCCCTGGGGCCGTGAGGACCCTCTCTTAGAGACAGCATCAGAAGGTCACCTTGGAGACCTTGTGAGCGTTCAGCCCTTCCCCTGCACACTCATATGCATGCACACGCACGTGTGCGTGCACATGCACGCCCTCGGTGGGGAGACAGGGCATCTGACATTTGCAGACATGCTGTTTTTAGAGATGGAGCCACTATGTGTCATTCTTGTCACTTCTGAAGACACAGAGAAATGACAGCGTTTGGGTCTGGGGACGGCCTGTCACCGAGGACTATCCCAGGGGCATCTCTGCACACTGTGGATCCGGAGTGGGCCCCAGACCCTCTCCCAGGGGTCTGGGGGGTGAGGCAGGCGGGGAGGAGACGTCTGGGCTCGCACGTGTGACTTGTGGCACCTGCGGCTGAGGTGAAAGTCACCAACAAGCCCACCAACAAGGTTAGGAGGTGGAGGTAATAGGCTAAAGCTGAATCTCCTGGTTTGCAACCTTTTTAAGGGTATGTTCGAAGGAGGATAGATATCGTCCCTATTCACCTCTTGCTGACTGCATCTCCGAGGGAAGCAGGGGCGCCAGGGCCGTGCGGGGCTGGGGCCCCAGACTGCGTCCATCCCATCCTGCAGACTCCTCTGGCACAGGACCTTCCCCAGGCCCCAGAAATACGAGGCATTGGTAGGAACAAATGACCACAACAAAACATTCATCAGTTTTGGCCAAAAAAAAAAAAAAAAAAGAAAGAAAAAAACATCCTCCCTGAATAACCCACAATTATGTCGTGCGGTTAACAGAGTTCTCGCGATAGAATGGGTCTTACCCCACCCTTTGATCTTGGGTGCTGGAAAAATGAGTTCTGTCAAATCTCTTCAAGCCAACTGTCAAAGGAAAGCATGTGTGTGTGTGTGTGGGGGGGGGGGGGGAGGCGGATCTCTTACTCTGATGGCAAAATTCATTTCGATTTGATTCTTTAATCCCGTCTGCCTGCAGACCTTGGAGCTGAAATTTTCAAGCCGGTTTGCTGTGAATGGTTTGTTCTCATTTTCCCCCACCGCCTCCTCGTCGGGTGCCCCGTCCTCCAGCTCTCACGGGATAACGCAGCAAAGGAGCGCAGCTGGGGTAACGACGACCGCTTGGTTCCTCAGGACAGTTTTTAGGGGGAAAATGACAGAGCACAAAGCCGGCCTCGCAGGGTCTGTCTGGGGAGGGGCGCTCGCTGTCAGAGGCTCCAGCAGCCCGGGGGATGGAAGACAGGGCACCGGGTAGGCAGGGGGATTTACAGACCCGGTGTTGTGTGCCGTGCGGCAGGACGGAGAGACGGGGAGCTTCTGGGGGGATGGCGGTGCCTCACCCCTGATGTCGCTTTTCTGCTGACCCCTGCTCCCCACCCGGCCCCTCTTCCGTCCCCCATCGCCATGTAACTGCCAGAACCTTATTTTGTGTTTGCAATGCACTTTTACATCCCTTAGGTGCATTTAGTCATTAATTTACTCCTTTCCTCACTCGTGGTCCTCAGCTCCTGGCCGTCGGGGCTCACTGTGGGCTGTGATCCAGGCACAGCTCTGGGGCACAAATACATTAAGACACAACATTCACCTTCGGCAATCCAGGCCCGATATGGGAGACAGAGGTGTAGGCAAATAGCCGTGACTCTGTGTGTGGAGGGTTGTGAGAGACGTGAGCCGGGCACAGAGCAAGTGCTTCCACGAGTGAGGAAGGGCTGGGTATCCAGTGACGGAAAACCCAACAACAAATGGTCCACGCAACTGAGACATGCAATGATGGGGCACAAAAAGATGTCTGGAAGGAGTTTGGTGAGATGGTCAATGACGCCAACAGCCAGGGTCTTTCCCTCTTTCCTATATATCATCTTCGACGGTATTGGCTGTGTTTCGTGGGGAAACAATATGTGCTTACGCAGAACATAAGCATATGTTAACGATGGATGATTATGCTCCATGTTTATAGATTTGCCAACATATGCAAAGCCGCTTCTGACAATTATACACCTACAGGCGCATCACGATTTAATAACTGCACGGGAGGCTCCCGGCCAGCCCCACGACGTGAGCCGGGGCGCCCGGTGTGGGACAAACGTGCAGCCCAGCCCTGCACGCACTCGGGCCTGCGCCCGTCGCCACCTCTCCAGCCTTCCGGTCCTCCCGGCTTCCCAGAGACACGGAGCCCGTGGGGGATCGGCCTGGGAGAGACCCTGAAGACCACAGACGGTGACTTCCCTCTTTTCCATCTGGGGAAACTGAGGCCCATTCACTCATTCCCTCTCCCAGCCAAAAGCGTGCCGAGTGTCTGACGTGCCCCAGGCTCTGGTCTAGACTAGGGGGACTCAGCTGCTGCTGTCTGGGGGGGACACAGAGGACAATGCCAGGTGGTGATGAGCACCGTGAAGAGGCCTCGAGTGAGTGTGGGAAGAGAGTGGGACTGGGAGTCCAGGAAGCAGGTGACATCAGTCCAGAAGCGAAAAAGGTGAGGCAGAACCAAGCATCCCGGGACAATGTGTGCAAAGGCACATGGGGTGGGGGACCGAGCCTGCCCAGGGAGGGCATCCCTGTCCCCACTCTTGGGTTCAGCAAACACTTATGGCTCTTGTCCCACACGAGGTACCAGGCTGAGGGCGAGGGGAGCACAAACACAGGGAGGGTCCTGTCTCCAGGGCCCCCCTCAGGGGCGGTCAGCGCAACGATGGGGGGATGTCCCAGGAGCTGAGAGACGCAGAGGCAGCGCAGGGTGGACCCCGGACACATCCAGGTTCAGTCCTGGTGCTGACCCTTCCTTCTTCGGCTCCCCAGCCTCAGTTTCCCCATCTGTACAATGGGGAGCTTGGGTGTTCATCATTCTTCCCCATGGCTGTACAGACTCCCCTACTGGACCATGAGCTGGACGGGCCGCACGGGGTGGGCGTCTCATCCCTCCCGCCCTGACTCCCCTTCTTTGTGTGAACTGTCCCCCGATGCCAGCGTCTCCTCCTGAGTCACTCTTGTAGTGGCCCCCGGGGCGGGGGGCGGTGCTCAGTGATTGGAGGGGGCACCTTGGGTGTCCAAGCCTGGCTGGAATTCTTCCTGGGATTGTATGCTCTGGCACCGACAGAAAGCTGCTTTCTCTGCCTTCTGGGGGCAAAAAACTAAGAGGCCCCCCTCAGTCTCCTCCCTTCCCGCCCTCCCAGCCCCACCGCTGTTTAGAAGGAAATGGATTCACGGACAGGACCTTGAACCAGAGCTGGGCAGGGCGGGAGGCGGGAGGGAGGTCAGACAGCCCCTGCCGCCCCTGCGTTGCCCAGGTAGTCGAACCTCCAAATTCGGACTTCTGCTTACCTCTGAGCTCCCGTCATTTGCGACCACAATGTCTTCGTGACGTGTCCACAGTCTTAGCGGCAGCCATTGAAGGCACCCGCTTGCTTGAGGACATGGCGGGGGGGGGGGGCTCCTTTTACCATCTCAGCCCCACAGAGGAGTGGGTACTGTTATCCTCACCCCCCTCTTACAGAGGAGGACACAGAGGAGGCAGCAGAGCGAGGCAGGACTTGCCCCGAGTCTCCGCAGTCCGCAAGTGACAGCCGCGAGTGGGCCCTACGCAGCCCCTGACACACGCACCAGGGCCCTTGGTGAAAGTGTGTCGGCTTGACCAGGCAGCGCGTGGTGCAGCCAGGAGGCCTTGGGGGGTGTGAGAGGTGACCACAGGGATGGAGACACAGAGGAGTCAGAGCGTGTGTCCAGTGGAAGGCCGGCATGTGGTGCTTTGGGACACTGTCCTTTGGGAGGCCCAGCGCAGGGCTGGCTTTCCTAGCATCCACCTCGACCCCCACAGAGTGCAGGGCGGGATCAGTGGCTCTATTTACTGATGAGGAAAGTACAGCTCAGGGAGAGACAGGGACTCCGTGAAGGCCCCACATCCAGCGGGGTCAAGATCAGGATCGGAAGCCGGGGCTTTGGGCCCTTCTGTGGGGCCCTGGGGCCTCCCGATGCCTGCCCGGTGCCCCCACCCCCGGCTCTATGAGCGTCCGGGTCTCTGGCTGCCCAGGGCTTGTGCCCAGGTTGCCCGGGGGTCTGGCTGCTCCGGAGGGAGGGCCTGAGACTAGCTGTGTGGACAGAGGGGCGGACAGGGAATGACCGGAAAGATGAGCTGTGCTGGGGAGGAGTGAGGGGTGGCTCCCGCCTCTGGGCAGAGAGCAATGTTTCGGGGTGTGGGGGGTCAAAGGAGGTAGGAATGAGGGGCAAGGCGGGCTGCAGCTCTGCGTCACTGGAGAGAATTCTCGCACGTTGGCCCCAGGAGGTCTCCTCCAGAATCACCCGCAAACGCCCTTCCTGGAGCGGCTGGGGTCTGGCTAGGTCAGCCAGCTGCGTCTCCATCGTGCGGCCCTAGGGTCTGCGGCTCCTGCACGTCCGGGGAGCAGGTTCAGGTCTCCAGGCCCGTCCTGCTCAGAGACGCCCCGGGGGCTCCCTACAGCCCGTTGGAGGAGCCCCAAGTCCTCTCGGCTCTGCGGTCGCTCCGTTTCAGGTCCCAGACCTGCCTCGACTCACCCGCCCCGCCATCTCCTCCACTCCCCGTGGGCACCCCTTCCCCGGGCGCAGGGCAGCGGGGACCAGCGGAGATGAAACAGAGGGTTCGCTTCAGAGCCACTCCGCACCAGGCCCGTGCCGGCTCGCCGTGGATTCAGTCCTCCCCGAGGCCGGCAGCCACCCTGGCCCCACCCCGTCACAGCGGGTGAGACGGGGGGCCCCAGAGGTCCCAGGGTGAGGATTTCAGCTGCCCTGTCTCTGCCCGGAGCCTCGTTCTTTAGGCATCTGTTCATGCATATTCAACAGTGTTTACTGTGCCTGGACTCAGAGCCAAGCGCAGTCCTGGGGGCCGAGGGCGCAGCGGCACCAGACCTGGCCTGGGGCCGCCAGGGGGTTCCCACAGGCAGACTGTCATCTATCTATTATCTATCTATCTATCTATCTATCTATCTATTATCTATCTATCCATCTACCTATCCATCCATCCATTTATCTATCATCTATCTATCATCTATTATCTATCATCTATCTGTCTGTCTATTATCTATCCATCTATCTATTATCTATCTGTTATCTACCTATCTATCTACCTATTATCTATCTACCTGTTATTTATTATCTATCTCTCTCTCTCTCCTTATTATCTATTATCTATCTAGTATCATCTATCTATCTATTTATCTATCTATCTATTCATCTATCCGTTATCTATCATCTATCTACCTATCATTTATCTGTCTACCTATTATCTATCTATCTATCTATCTATCTACCTATTATCTACCTATCTATCATCTATTATCTATCATCTATCTACCTATCATCTATCTGTCTACCTATTATCCATCTATTATGTACCTATTATATATCTATCTATCTATCTATCTATCTATCTATCTATCATCTATTATCTATCATCTATCTATTATCTATTTATCTCTATCTACCTATCTACCTATTATCTATTATCTATCTATCATCTATTTATCTATTATCTATCTATTATCGATCTATCCATCTACCTATCCATCTATCCATTTATCTATCATCTATCATCTCTCTATTATCTATCATCTATCTGTCTGTCTATCTGTCTGTCTATTATCTATCCATCTATCTATTATCTATCTGTTATCTATCTATCTACTTATTATCTATCTATCATCTCTCTCTCTCTCTCTCTACCTATTATTTATTATCTATCTAGTATCATCTATCTATCTATCTATCTATTCATCTATCCATCTATTATCTATCATCTATCTACCTATCATCTGTCTACCTATTATCTATCTATCTATCTATCTACCTATCATCTGTCTACCTATTATCTATCTATCTATCTATCTACCTATCTACCTATTATCTATCTATCTATCTATCTATCTATCATCTATTATCTATTTATCTCTCTCTTTATATCTACCTATCTACCTATTATCTATCTATCTATCTATCTATCTATCATCTATTATCTATTTATCTCTCTCTTTATATCTACCTATCTACCTATTATCTATCTATCTATCTATCTATCTATCTATCTATCTATCTATCCATCTATTAACTATCATCTATCTACCTGTCTATCATCTATCTATCTATCTATCTATCTATCTATCTACCTATTATCTATCTACCTATTATCTATCTATCTATCTATCTATCCATTATCTATCATCTCTATTATCTATCCATCTATCTATCATTTATTATCTATCTATCTATCCATCTATCATCTATCATCTATCTACCTGTCTATCATCTATCTATCTGTCTATCTATCTATCTGTCTACCTATTTTTTTTTTTTTTTTTTATTTTTGGGACAGAGAGAGACAGAGCATGAACGGGGGAGGGGCAGAGAGAGAGGGAGACACAGAATCGGAAACAGGCTCACAGGTTCCGAGCCATCAGCCCAGAGCCTGACGCGGGGCTCGAACTCACGGACCGCGCGAGATCGTGACCTGGCTGAAGTCGGACGCTTAACCGACTGCGCCACCCAGGCGCCCCTGTCTACCTATTATCTATCTACCTATTATCTATTATCTATCTATCTATCTATCTATCTATCCACCCATTATCTATCATCTCTCTCTATTATCTATCCATCTATCTATCATTTATTATCTATCTATCTATCTATCTATCTATCTTCTATCTCACAAACATCTCTCACCCCCACCCTCTCTCATCTATCCGTCTACATCGGTACCCACACCTATCAGTTATAGTACACATTGTGCTCTCTACCACTCACCCACCACACCATTTAGGACTCACCTCCATGATGGAAGCCTCCAGTCTCCCGACTTTTGAGTTGACAGGAGCGATGCCAGAGCTGATGAGCAGCACAGTAAGACTAAGACCGGGCCTCTCCCCTGGGCTCCCTCTGTCACCGCTGCCGCCTCTGTGCCAGAGATGCTCCCACGCTGCCCCCTGGGCCCGGGGGTCCAGGAGCGCCCCCCTCTTACATCTGACTGTCTTGTTCTGTAACCCTTCCTTTATGCTTGTGACGATGATGTCGAGCTCTGCGTTGGTAATCTCCAATGATTTTAACATTCCATTATCCAATTTTGCTTAACAGGCTCTGATTCTAATCTTCTGTGAGTGCAGCCCTCCGTGAATCTGTGAAAAGCCACTCTGTCCCCGGCATGCACAGCCGGCTCCCACCCTGAGCCCTCCTGCTTCCCTTTGATCCACATCCAAGCCATCTTCAGCCGTTCCCTTCTCCAGGGCCCACTTCAGACGTTCTGAGTTTATGGCTGTCACAAAATGTTATTGGCCATGATAATGGCAATTAGAACAATTACGCCGGGCCACAAACTAGCGCAGGATTTAGGACTGACAGTGACTTTCCTGAGCCCAGGCAGCCACCATCCCATCCGCCTGACAGGCCTCCACAGTCACAGAGTGACGCTGCTCCCACCACCAGGCGGGGGTTCGTTGGCTGTTTGGGTTCCAGGCTCCCTCTCCCTTCCCTACTGGAGCCTCCTGCTCTCTCCCCTCCCTGCTCTCAGGACAGCATCTCTGCTGGGGCCTCACCTGAGGGTGTTGTGACTTCAGATTCTAGACCCCAACCGTGGAGGCTCAGTCTGTGTGAATGGGCCTGAGCCCCGGGCCTGGTGGAGACAGGTGGTGTGGCCCAGTGGTTAGGCCACCGGCTCTGGATGACTGTAGTTTCCGGTCTGGGCTCTGCCACTGTCTGCCCGTGAGATGGAGGGCAAGTTACTTAACCTCTCTGAGCCTCCTTAGTTTTCCCCTCTGTAAAATGTGCACCGTTATACCGACACGTCTGATTCTTGTAAGGATTTGACAAAGCAACTGGAGACAGATTCCTGGGCTCGCGCGACGCCTGCGGGCAGCGCTCGGGGGGACACTCTGGGCACCCAGGGGGTCAGTGTCCCGGATCCTCCTCTGCCACGCGGGGACCGCGACCGTCCCTGGTGGCAGGATGGTGTGCGGACCCCACGCCCTCACGTGCGGTACATGTCTGCTGCCGGGTGAGCCCACGATGCGCGTTACAGGGCGTGGTCACCACGACTGTCGTCACCGTCCCTATTCAGCTGGCAGGGAAATGCCCCTGTGCTGTCTTTGGGCACGGAGCCCCCCGCACAGGCCCGGGCATAGAAAGACACCAATAGAGCAGGGAGAGCAGGGAGAGCAGGGACTGGGGAGCAGGCCGCCCGGGCTCAAGGCCCAGCTCCACCACTTCTGAGCTGTGTGCCCTTGGATGAGTTTCTGAACCTCTCTGAGCTACAGTATCTGCATCTGTAAAAGCGGGGATAGCCACTGCGTCTCCACCGCAGGCCTGTTGGAGTAATCAAGTGGGTTAATGCAGGCAAAGCGCTCAACACAGCGGCTGGCACGCGGAATTAGCTCTTCTCACTCCGGGCCCCGAGGGAGTGCGGCGCCGAGCGGCCCCTGACGGGCTCCCTTCCTGCCACCGCCACACCGAGAGATGAGAAAGCCAGGCCAAGGGACACGAGGTGAAACGTCTGGGGACGAGACAGTAGACGCCGTGCTAAATTATGCGGGGCGGACGATTAGAGAACGAAACGATCTGTGATGAAGGGCTAATTGGGCAGGACAGAGGCTCGGGGCGCAGGAGCCAGGGGTGAGGGAGAGGCGCCCGCAGCCTGGCCTCGGTGGCCCTGCTCTCCTTAATGACAATGAGTTTTCTTTTAATACAAGTAATGAATACTTACTGTAAAACACTGGGAAAATGCAAAATGTATATAAAGCGCTGACCTCTCGCCAGCAAAGATAGTAGCTAATGCCTTTCTTTATTCATTTTCGAGTTATAGACAAGTGCATATTTTTCTAATTGAGTTCCCACTGGTGGGACTGCGTTATGATCACTTACCGTTCATGTCACTGACGAGCGACCGATCTCCGGTCCTAGACAGAATGAAACAACACCTGTCACCGGCCAGACGCGACTGACTGTTGTATTGGTCACACTTGCTCACAGCCTGGGGGCGGAGCCTGTCTCCTGCCAGTCAGGGCCACAGGAGGCCTGCACTTCCGAGCCAGGGGACCAGCAGGGCCCGTGGAGGCAGGCTTTGCAGTAACAAGAGGGTGATGCCTCTGATTCTCGAGGGAGGGTGTTAAGTGGCTTGTGGGGGACAATTCCTCACTGGAGGGTGGCTGGAGCCCCTCAGCCGAGGTCCAGCTGGACAAGGCACCTTGTCCCTTGGGTTGGGTTGGTAGCTGGGTTGGGGGGCATATCTGGCAGAAGCAGGGGAACTCTCCACCAGGCCTTTGAGGTCCTGTGAGGTTCAGGGTTGTCAAGGTAACTCATGAAATCTGAGGGCTTACACCACAGGCTGTCAGGATGAGCTGGTGTCTGATGGGTGACTTCCTCCCTCTCCTAAAACGATAAAGGTCAATGCTCGCTCCTGTCACACGTCCAACTGTGGTCAGCGGAGAGGATTCTGCTCACCACAAACACCCGGGGACCAGGCTGATGGGGCGCCACTGTCCTAGGGTGTCAGAATGTCCCCATGTTCTTCTCGGTCACAGTGATGGGGAAAAACAAGTAGGAGCACTGAGCTCTGACCCTTACATGCTCCCTCCTGGAAGGGTCTCTCCCCACCTCTATTCTCATTTCTTGGCCAAAGCAGGTCTCGGGGCCACTCAGGGCATGGGGACGTGTGGTTGTCCTGTGGGGGCGCCGGAAGGACAACTGAGTCTCAGCGAACCCCGGCCACGTCCTCTGCACGCCGCTCGCGCAGATTTGGGTCCTCACCTGACACTCCGGATTGACCAGTTTTCCGTCTTATTATGTATTTTTTTTTAAATTAATTAATCGATTAATTAATTACTTTCATCGTCATAAGTGCACGCCTTAATCCCCATCACCTATTTAATCCATTCCCCCCCCACCCACCCACTTCCCCTCTGGTAACATCAGGTTGTTCTGTAAAGTTAAGAGTCTGTTTCTTGGTTTGCCTCCTTTTTAAAAAAATTTTTTTAACTTAGCTCATTTGTTTTGTTTCTTAAATTCCACATATGAGAGAAATCATATAGTATTTGTTTTGCTCTGACTGACTTATTTCGTTTGGCCTCATACTCTCTAGCTCCAAACGGCAAGATTTCATTCTTTTTCATGGCCGAATAATGTTCCATTGTGTATATTATACATACCACTTCTTTATCCATTCATCTGTTGCCGGATACTTGGCTCTTTCCATAGTTTGGCTATTGTAGATAATGCTGCCATAAACATCGGGGTGCGCGTATCCCTTTGAGTTTTTGTGTTTTTTGGGTAAATACCCAGTGGTGCGATTAACGGATCGCAGGGTAGTTCTATTTTTAATTTTTGAGGCACCTCCGTGCTGTTTTCCACAGTGGCTGCACCAGTTTGCATTACCACCAACAGTGCACGAGGGTCCCCTTTTCTCCACATCCTCGTCAACGCTTGTTGCTTCTTGGGTTGTTGATTTTAGCCATTCAGACGGGCGTGAGGTGTTTCGATTTGCATTTCCCTGGTGAAGAGTGATGCTGAGCATTTTTTCACGCGTCCGTTGGCCATCTGGATGTCTTCTTTGGAGAAATGTCTGTTCAGGTCTTTGCCCCGGTGTCACCTGCTCTGACGGCCTTTCCCTGACCCCCGTTTACAACTGCGACCCCTGTACCTCCGGCACCTTCTAGCACCCTCCCCTGCTGGCTTTTCCTCCGGCTCTGACCCCGACTCTCACTCTCTGCAGCTCACCGTTCATGCTTGGTGAGGCTCCTCCTTCCAGAATCGGGGCTTCTCCGCGTTGCCCAGGACGCACTGCCCACAGTGCCCCCCGCCCCGCCGCCCCGTGGACGTCGGAGCGTCCACGAGCCTAAGAAGCTGGCCGCGCCCCACGAGCCTAAGAAGCGCTCAGGCAGCTGCGCGAGTCGGGGGGCGGGGGGCGGTGCGCCTCCGTGTGGACCCCGAGGGGCGCCCCCTGGTGGTGCAGCTACTGGAAGGCGTCTGGTCCCCCGCTGATGGGACAAGGGCTGCATCGGTAAACGTTTTGTTTCCCAGCCTGTCTATACCAACTCTGCAGTACCCAGGGCTTCTCTGCCACATCCAGGCCAGGCCCCCGTCACTGCTCCCCTGCGCCTTGGGGTGCCTCTTTGCGGTCCTGCGGCTCCCACTCTCTTGCCCTCAACCACCCCTTCTCCACACGGCCGCGAGAGGGCGCCCTACAAGCATAAGTCAATGCTGTGTCTTGGGGTCCTATGGCACGTGTCCGGAAGTCCCTTCCTGGCCTGAAAGCCAAGGGCAGTCTGGCTGCGCCCGTCTCTACAGCATCACCACCCGCCACGTTCCCCCCATTCAAGGTGGTCAAGCCATACGGGCCTTTCTTCTGCCACTCGAACCTCTGAGCCTTTGCCTATGTTGTTCCCTCCGCCTGGAACGTCGTCCAGGGCATCTCACCTGGCTGGCTCCTATGTGGCGGTCATGTCTGTGCAAAGAAGTGTCACTTCCTCCGGGAAGCTCACTCAACAAGGTGGGTCCCCTGTGGCCCTCATCACGTTGTAGCTGATTATTTATACAGTTACTGCTTTCACGTCAGCCTGTCCTTTATGACTGGAGACCCCGCAGGGCACAGACTGTGTCTGCCTTAGTCACCCCGCACCCCGGAACCTGGCTCCGTACTTGGTACACGGCAGGAGCGTGAGCGTACTGGGGTCCCAGCCTGTCCAGGGCCCCGGGAGGCAGGAGGACCTTGTGGGTGGAGGAAGGGAGTGATAAGGATAGGGGACGTGGGCCCGCGGGCCCCGAGGGATGCCAGCGGGGTCTCCCTGCTCTGCTCACAGCTGCCTGGGTGGTCGGGATGGAGCCAGAAGCCCCACATCTCCGTGGACAAGGTCCGGCATGCACAGTTGTGACTAATCAGGTCCCAAGCCCTGCTAACATGGCAGGGCGACTGGACCACTAGGAACGTCCCCCACAGATGCTCTGTTGGCTAAGGTGCGGAGTCACTGTGACCTCAGTCTCCTGCCCTTTCCCAGAGCATCTGGGACAGTCTGGCTCCAACCTCAGCCTGCCCACGACTTGCATCTCTGCTCACAGCCTGAATGGAAAGTGCCTCGTGAGCGTCCCTGGTTTTATACTAAGTGGTCTCTGATTTTTGGGGGGGGCTCTTGGCCCCTGTTCCTAGACAGATATCTTTGGGGCCTCGGTCCCCAGGGCTGGATGGTAAAATACCACGGAAAAAGCTCTCCTAGCAGAGAGTTAATGAAAATGGTCCATTACAAACTAAATGGAACTAACTGTTAGCTAAAAAATAATTCGGCTAAATGACTTTCATCTCATCTCCCTGTAATCACGCCCATGCACGTCTGCCTCTGCCTCCTTTCCTCTCCCTGCCTCCCCCCTTCATGATGCCGCTTTTCCTGCTTTTTTTTTTTTAGTTTTTTTTAAATGTTTTATTTATTTTTGAGACAGAGAGAGACAGAGCTTGAGCGGGGGAGGGGCAGAGAGAGAGGGAGACACAGAATCCGAGGCAGGCTCCAGGCTCCGAGCTGTCAGCACAGAGCCTGACGCGGGGCTCGAACCCCCAAACCGCGAGATCATGACCGGAGCCGAAGTCGGTCGGTCAACCGACTGAGCCACCCAGGCGCCCCTGCTTTTCTTGTCTCTTATTCTTCTTTTCTGCTTAACAGGAGACGACATTTACAACAACATCATTTTCATGAAGATTTGCAGGGAAAGATGGGCAGAAACCCCCGCAGAGCTGACCATGTGGCTTCTTTCACAGGAAGCAAAGAAACCATTTTGCAAATCGCAAAAAAAAAAAAAAAAAAGTCATTGGAGCCTAGAACACTGTTAAAGTCAGTTACCGCTGGGGATGGAGAAGAGGTGGCCTGGGGCCAAAGGGGGTCCAAACAAGGGGCCCGCCCCACCTCTCCCCAGCTGTCCGCCTCATTCCTTCCCTCCAGCCTCATATCCCGCAGTCTCCCCTCCCTGACCTGACCCTGAGCTGCACCCTGAACCTTAGAAAGCTCATAATCACAATACGTAATGTCTATTGAGAACACGGTATGTCCCAGATGCTGAATTGAGTACTTTAAATTAGAAGTGCCTTATGCATTCACCCCACATATCATTTACAAATTCTCTTTTCCTCCGTTCACTGGGCATTTACCCAGTGCCACCGTAGCCAAGACACCGTGGTGAGAAGCGAACCAGTATTTACCGAGCGCCATTATCTCAGTTTACCCCTCCAGTGATCCCTTCCGACGGTCAAGGAAGTGGGCTCATGGTTCGGGCTGAGGTTCACACCGCCTCTGTTCTGGGTCTCGTGGGCACCCAGCGAGGGTTGAGCAGAGAGCGAGCCCTCTCATCCGCGTCCGTCCTACCTGTATGGGGCTCCCGCTCTGCCCAGGGGACAGTATTGCTGTTGCCACGGCTGTGACTGTCATAACGACAGGCACAGCTACACCGCCTTGCAGAGCCCGCCCTGTGACTGGCACTGTGTACCTGCTCCCGTGATGACCTCTCACCCGCAGTAACCTTGCGAGGCAAGACTCGGCCCTGGAGACAGATACGAATCTTCCGTCTTCGAGGCTAAGGATTTGCCCAGGCCTCCAGCAGGCCGGCGGCCGGACCAGGAAGTGATCCCAACACCTTTGCCAGCCTCACACACCGGGATGTGCGATTTCAAGAAAGGCAGGAAGGCCACATCTGCCAGATGAATGGAGAAGCTGAGGAATCTGGCCGCAGGAGGAAGCATGAAACACAAGAGCAGGGAAGCCAAGATGAAACTTGACAGAGAGGGGGGCGGCCAGGGCAACCAGGTCAGTTTCAAGTTCCTTAAGTTCTGAAGGACCGCCTGGAGCCAGTCCCCGCCCCTGTTATTCTCTGCTTAAAGTGAACGGACAGTTTCCCTGTTACTTACAAGGAACCCTGACTCGATGCCAAGGAAACCTGTTTATTTTTAAAATCTGCATTAAAACAAACAAAAAAAAAAGCTCAGAGAGCCCTCATAAATATCAGAAAGGAAGTTTTTGCAAACCTTTATGGAAAGAAAACTTGCAATCTGGACACACACTTGTTTAACAAGTGATAATTAACTGCTGACAATATAATTTCAGCCTGTTTTTCATAGAAAGGTAATCAAGACAGCCTGGGGAGTGCAGCCTCATGTGCGGAGCTCAGCCCCTCTGCCCACAGCTGCGGAGATGGCCTTGAGGGTCCCTGCTCCCTGCCAGGTGGGGTCTGGACCCCAGAGGTGGCACTGGTATTTCATACCCTGGGCTTTCTGGTCCTCACAGACCCCCAGGAAGGTCTCAGAAGGCGGCTGAAGCAGCTCTTCTCTCACCATGGGACTGTCCTCTCCTGTAGATGTCCTAGTCCCACGTATGCCTGGTACCGACCGCAATTTCGGGAGAGGGGGACACTCCTGTCCCTGCAGCTTCTGCCAGGCCTTGATCCGACAGGGCGCCCGGCCCATCCCCCAGTTGACAGAGAGGAAACCGGGGCTCCGAAAGGTGGAGTCACTTGCTCAAGGCCACACAGCTGGTGAGGAGCCAGAAGGTGATGTGAACTCTGACCTGCCTGACTCTCATCCCCGACTCCCTTTCTCTGGTGATCTCGACCGTTCTTGCTTGAGTTTCCTCATCTGTGAGTTGGGGGTAACACTAACACTCTCCTTATGAGGACATTTGAGGAGGAAATAAGCTGATACATACATCTATACGATGTATATGTATATATATGTGTATGATGTATATGATGTATAGATACGTATAGATGTAGATATCGTATAGATGTATATATCGTATATATACACATCATATATATGTATATGCCATATATATACACACACATATCATATATATGTATATATCACATATATATGATATGTGTGTTGTGTATATATATATATGTATATATATATACACAACACACATATATGTATTTATACACACAACTCTCAGAATAGTGCCTGGCCCTTAACACATGTTAACTATAATGCATATTAATTATTATTATTAATAATCATATAAAAATCATATCAACAAAATATTGATGTTATTATCAGTCCCTTATTATCATATAAATAATAGTAACCACAATATCAGCTGCGTACAGATATACTAGGCCAACTTCTTCCCTCCAACCAACCACAGGCCATTGGCTCCGACCCCTTTCATGGTCGCTGTATCCCTGTGGGACTCTGTCCAGATCCCCAGCACCCATTTATGAGGGCAACTGAAAGAAACGGCACGATGCTGAGTGTAGGGGAAGAATTGCTTCCCGGGCCCTGAAGGTCTGGGTCCTCTGAGGACAGACGTGTGCATCGTCTCCTGGCTGCCATGGTCAAGCCCCATGTCTCTGACCCGTACTCAGCTGTGCCTGCAGTGACTCACTGGGACGTTTGGACATTTCTGTACCCATTTCTTTCCCCTGGGTCTTCCTTGTGATCCTCAGAATTTATGCCGCTTCCATTCTCCCCCATCATACCAGCTACCCGGAACCACTCACTGCTCCCAGAACATTCCATACCCTTTCGCATCTCTGGCTCCCCTGCCTGGAGAACCTTTCCCTCCATTTCCCACCTGAGTAAATTGGATGCTCCGAGGCCCGCCTTGAGCCCAGGTCTGTCTGCCCTGACTGAGCATGGATGGGACAGAGGCTCTGGACCCTCTTCCTCAGGCAGTACTACGTGCCCAGTTCAGCACGCCGGCCTGTGTGATCTCAGTCTTCACATCACCCTCAAGGTGGGCTTTATTATTTCTATTTTCCAGCTAGGGCCCAGGGAGGAGAACTGACTTGCTCTAAGTTACACATCTAGAAAGTGCCAGAGCCCAGGTGGAGACGCACGTCTGGCCAACCCCAAACCCTAGGCTACGGATAGGCCCCAGGCTGCCTCCTTTCCACTTTCGGGTCACGAGAATCCAGATGGTTCCTCCCCTAAAAGCAGCAGGGTATGGTGCCCGTGAATTCCTACTCTATTTGTCATTGATCCAGGCCTCGGGCCTGAAAGTTCACAGCTTTGCCACACAAGCCCAGGCACATGTGGACGTGGGAAGAAACTGCTCAAACACATCCTTGTGGACACTTGTGAGTTCCGCAAGAGGTTAGTGAGTACATCCATTGTACTCCAAATCTGTGTCCACACCCCAGGCCCACGTACTGAGTCCCGATCCATATATCCAGCTGCCTCCTGGACCCTTGCCCTTGGATGCCCCATGGGGTCCTCAGACTCAGTGAGCCCAGATGGGTCTGGGGTGAGTGGGGCAGAGACGGACCCAACCTAGAGGCTGGGTTCTGACTCCTGCTTCTGAAAGCCTTTTCCTTACAAAATCTAGAAATATTTGATCAAAGCCAGGGACAAGCAAATATTTGAACAAGCAGGGACATCCCCAGGGAGTGGAGAAGAAACAACAAACTGGGTGATAAGCAAGGGCCAACTGGGCTGGGAGCGAGGCTGTGGATTCCGGTGACCCTACGACTCGGGCGTCCCCCTCTCAACAGGGACAGATGAGGTCTTGTGCCCATGGGACCCCGTGAGTTGGGTATTCAGTCTCCACACAGAGCTGGGATTTTTGAAGTGCTATGTCTCCAGCAGAAGAGTGTATTAGAAACATAGATTCAACTGGGAGGATGTAGGGGATGGAAGGGAATCTTGTCTGTCTCTGGACTCCGGGTAGAGCTATAATAACACAGAGTTCTCCTGGGAATTTGTAAACACGGGCTGGCACCTTCCCTGGTCGTAATAGTTTTAATTCACTTTGCAAGTTTGATTTCTGGAAAGAGATGCCAAGGAACTAAGTCATGATTGGATCCAGCTTAATGGTACTTCTGGAGCGTCTGAAAAAGCCAATCCAGAATAATTCAGTATGCCCACATCCTCCGCTCAGGCTATACGAGATTCCCGCAGAGAAGGCCCCGACGAAGAGGAGCTTGCAAACCTAAAGTCCAAAAGAAATGGAATATCCTACGTGAGAGGAAGCAGACAAAAATAGAAAGATTAATTCCAAGAACCTCAAGTAATAGAATGATTCCAGGGGGAGACTCTAATACGAACATGCTTAAAATAAAGATATGACAGAAAGAATCTACAGATGATATTTCCTCATCTGCAAACTGGAGACAATAGGGCAGTTTGCTAACGGGTTCTCTAGTGCATTCCATAGAGGGGCTGCCGGGGGGATCAGCACAGTGAGCCCCGTGGGGGAGGGGGCTGCTGTTACCATTGTCACAGCCCTCTGTGCCAGGCGCCTTCCCAGCCTTCGAGACAGGTGTCACTGCCATGTCACTTTACTGATGAGGACACAGGCTAAGCGGGGAGAACCTTCCTGGGGTCACGCGGCTGGGAACGGCCGAACCTGGACACAAACTCGGGTCCTCTGACCCTGAAGCCACTGGTGGACTGTGATTCTGCATAGCTGACCTCACCTTTCTGGGCCTCGATTTCCTGATCTGCACATTGTGGGTGCACAGGGGGGTCGTGGCTGGGATGAAGCACGGAAGCCCTCGACACTGTGCCCGCCACCGGGTGACCGGCCAGTGGGTGCTGTTATCGCCTGCGTCATACGGACAAGGAGCCTGAGGCTTAGACAGGCCAAGGGCTGGCAGGGCCTCACCGATCTGTGCGAACCTTGTAGACATCGGGTCCTGGGCTGGATCGTGAGCTCCGGGAGGGAGGACTTGTCTGTCTGTTTCACTGACTTCTATCTGGGGCCAGGCCTGGGGAATGAATGAACAAATAACGAATGAATGAATAAATGAATGAAGTATTTGTGAGTCCTACTCCCGTTATTCCCATAAGAATGTTCTTCATGCCCAGGGGTTTCCCCAACAGGAAGCGGCTCTGAGAAGCCTTGTGGCCACAGACACAGGCAAGCCTTCCTTCAGGACAAAGGAGGCCACCTGAAACCCAGCCCTATTCTTACCTTTCCCACTGATCGCTGCCTGACACATTCTATATCTTCATCCCTTATGATCTGTGTTCCCCAGCCCATCACCGTCTCCATGGGGTCAGGGACTTTGTTCATTGCTGGGTCTCATGGTTGGTGCTCAGTGACATCCGTTGGGCTGTTGAAGCGATGTCACTGCTCTGAGTCTCAATTTCCCCCGTGTGCCCAGCAGGGAGATAGCATCCCCCTACAGTCACTGTGGGGACGTAATGAGACCGCCTGTCTGGTCCTTACTGTGGGGCGACGCATGGAGGACGAGTGACGGCCCTCCCCGCTTTGCAACCAGGGACCTCGTGTAAGAAACGGATTCTACGGACAATGCGGGGCGAGCGTCTTCTTTTTTTTTTTTCTCTCTCTTTTCTTCTTTGGTGATAAAGCTTTCTGCAGTCAAGCTTTGTTTTGTCAGGAGAATAAGAGATTATCACACTGGCTGAAGCAGTCCACTGAGGACATTTCCAAGGGGACCAAGAGGCGAGAAGCGTCTCTCCCAGGACGCCCCCTGCTTTATCTCTGCTCCTCACACAGTCGATGACAGCGGCGACACGTCTGGGATGTTTCCAGGGCCCCACGCTGCACCCGCGTTCTTGCACTTACACCTGTGAGAGAGACGCCCCCTCCCGCTCCAGAGATGAGGAGTCGGAGGTCTGGAAGGTGAAGTGCAACCTACCCACGGATGTGGCCGAGCTCACACTCGAACCCAGGTCTGCTTGACTCTGAAGCCCTGTTCATTGTTCCTTAAATACTCAGAACCCCCTACTCACTTAACTATTGAAGGATTGGCTCTAACCAGGGGTTAATGCATCATATGAAAAGGATATTTTAATGTCTATGTTTAATTATTGATCTTTTTCATAGGAGCCACCTCTATTTTCCTTCTCGTGTTAGAACTTCTTCCTTGATCTCTAAGAGTGGTTCGTTAATGCTTAGGGACGATTTGAAGAACGGAGCAAACCAGAAGCAAACCATGCAGCTGCCTGTCTGGTTGCTGGTGTCCTTGGGGGTGTCCTTGGCTGCATTGGGAAGGTGAGCGGGGATCCCTCGATCCAGTTCCTGGTGACCCTGCTGGGGCTGCCCCCTGGGGGGGCTGGACTTGCTCCGGGAGAGCAGAGGGGGTGCAGACGAGTCTGAGCCAGGATGGTCCCGCCGGGCAGAGCCGGGCAGGTGACCGGCAGGGATGGTCACTGGATCTCCCTGCCCGACACCATCAACTGAGATGGGAGGCAGGAAGGTCCTGGAACTGGTGGAGGGTCCTATGGTGATGGACCCCAAGCTAACTCATGGTCATGTGATTCCCTGGGCACCCCAGGGGTCACCTCCGGGTTCCTGAGCCCCTGGATAAGCCGACTCAACCTGGCTACACAGCACTGACTGTGGGCTCTCGTGTCTGCTCCTTGGTGCTTTGGGGATGGAGTCCACAATCTGCACGGTGCTCAGGCCCTTTGTGATCAGCTCCCACCGCCCTCTTAGGCTGGTCTTGCCCACCCCCCCCCCCCCCCCCGCCACGGCTAATTGGAGGAGGGGGTTGGCTGTTACCTCACCCAAACGGTCGGAGGGTCAGACACAGACAAGGGCTGTCCTTTACATCTGAAGGTGGGACCCAGTTAGGTGTGGTTTCCAACGCCTTGGAGAGAAGACAGCCCGAGTGAGCCGGGCTACTTAGGAAGGCAGACTTCTGGAAGCAGGCAGAAATTCCCCGCTCACAGGTGCCGACAGCCCTCAGGCCACAGGAGCAGCAGGGTCAAAGTGAGTCTTCTGGCCGGGAGTCACCGTCCAGTTCTTCCAGACCCACGAGCTGACCCCGGTCACTGGCGGGTCGGGGCAGTGGAGACAGGAGACGAGATGCCCCCTCGGGCGCTCTTCCTTAGGGGAGAGCCCCTGGGCCCCTGGTCGGAGCCCTGGCGCTCGCGTCCCGCACAGTCACGCAGTTGTCCCATGCGGTCCCTCCGTCTCAGGCTCCGGATGTTAGAAGGAGAGGGGGCGCACGGGGGTGCGGGGTGGGGTAGAGGGGCTCAGATGCGAGACTGCGGAGAAGTAAAGGGAAGCAGTGATACCTGGAGAGACTCAGACAGGCTCCCTGAGGACAGCGGGGAGGGGCCGTCTGCTTATCAAACCTCCTTGTCCTGCAAGGGACTCCAGGCCGCTTGTAAAAGCCGCTGGCGCGGTGGGATCCGGCCGGCCCTCCCACCAGCGTTTGCTGAGCACCTGCTGTGTGCTGAGCACCTGCTGTGCACAGACGGGTCCCGTCTTCCGTCTGGTGGGGGAGAAGCGCAGGTCAGGAGAAGCCCCCGTTTCTCTGCTGAGGACGAGCCCTGCTGGGGATCGGGGGGGTGGGCAGTGACTGACTCTGACCCTGACCCGGGTCTCCGGTGAGAGCGCCCGGGCGCCCAGGAGGGTGGGGATTTGGAGAACCCTCTCCACCTCACGGGACAGGTAAGCGAGGCCCAGGTGGGGGCGTGACTTGCCTGCCGTCCTGGACCCAGGTTCCCCCAAACCTGAGTCCACAGCATCACCGGCCCAGGGGTCTCAGGACCGTCACGGCACTGCCTCTCCTCATCCCCGGGCCGCTCAGCAAAGTCTCCCACGCCGACATTAATGACACCTCCCGGAGGTTAATTTGTAAGGAGACAGTGAAAATGTTATTTAAATAGCGATTATTAAAGTCATGCCGGGGGGTTGCCACATAATAACTACTTCTCTGTGACCTCATTGTGAGGACAGTGTAGCAGTTTCCATTTAGCCCTGGGCACCGAAGCCACTTAGTCCCAGGGAGTGGCCCGCCCCGTGGCATCATCGATGATACTGGCTTAATAATGTTTTCATTAAACCCAAACCGAAGTCACTTTAGGACGCTTTTGGGAGAGGAACGCGCTGGTTTCCCTGGCCCCAGTGCCTGAGTGGACACCCCTTCCTCAGCGCGGGGGGTTTTCTGCTCTCCAGACCACTCCCTCTCCCGTGCAGCCGGGACGCCTGGAGCCCCATGTCCCCTGACACACGCAGACGCCTCATCTGCTTGTTTCTTATATTTCCCATCACTCATCCCTTCGCTCACCTTTCAGGGTTTTCTCGTTCATGTGTTGTGCTAATTCGTTCCTTGCTTCGCTCTGCGGTCCGCTCATCCCAACTGCCACCGCGTGTCCTCTCCGTCCCTCCTTCCTTCCACCGCCCGCCCTCGCACTTAGCTCTTCAGGGTCCCAAGGGGCCTCCTTCCTCCTCCTCACCTGCCTCGTGTTGGGTCCTTCCTTCACTCGTTCCTGAACGTGCTCACTCGTGTGTCTGCTCCCCAGCTCATGTGGTTTCTACTCGACCCGTTCATCCATGCATCGTCTGACAAAACCAACTTCCCTGGTGGTGTGGTCTGTGTGTCGGGTGTCTGTCCGGTGTTCTTCCCACCTTGCCTCCCCCACCAGCATGCTCTGGGCATCACAGTGAAAAGGGCCCTGTTCTTTGCGGGGGGGGGGGGGGCGCTTCTTATTCTGGCGTGATAGCGTAAAACACACACGGAAGGAGGCACATGCCTGCTGAGCAGAGCACCTAGAGCTCCCAATAGCTGAGCTCCCGGTGCCAGCACCCACCCCCGGGTGCCCCTGGGTCCGTCGCCATTTCTCAGGCATCGTTTGAGTTTGGGTCCCCTGTTGCCAGAACCTTCGACAAGGCTTTGATACCCGTGATTCAGCTGGGGGAGAAGGAAACACCCGAGGGCAGTGGGGAAGGGAGGCAGGGAGAGCAAGCCCTCTGATGAGGCCGTTATCAATTCAGTGACCATGGTGGGGCTCAAGACCAGATCAGATGGGGAACAGAAGACAGTGTCAACCACACAGGGCCCAGAGTTATCCACCAGAATGGCAGAAGATGGGTAATTTTTTTAAGTTTATTTTGAGAGCGAGAGAGACAGAGAATGAACGGGGGAGGGACAGAGAGAGAGGGAGACAGAGAATCCCAAGCAGGCTCTGAGCCGTCAATGGGCAGAGCTCGACGTGGGGCTTGAACTCACAAAGCGTGAGATCACGACCTGAGCCGAAGGTGGACGCTTAACTGCCTGAGCCACCCAGGCGCCCCAAGGCATGTCTTTAAACCGTCATGTTCCTTGGGGCCACCCTTCCCAGCATCCTCCACTCCCTGCTCATTTAGGGTCCTCCTGCACACCCGGGCCTCACTCAGACTTACTGTCACATTCCACCCAGAAGGATCCTTTGACGCCAGTTGGCCCAATGGCTGTGTTTTACATGTTGGGGGAAACTGAGGCCAGAGAGGGGGAAGCAACGGGTTCCAGATCACCCAGTAGGCTGCGGGATGGCCCGACCCCCCACTCAGGGCCTGACTTCCTCTCTGAATCCAGAGAATTCTGCCAGAAACACTCTTGGAGAACAGAGTCAAGGAAGGGGAGCGTCTGCCTTTGAAAAGCCAGAGACTGATTTGCCCTGGGGCCATTTCTGCTGTTTAGGGTCTCCGTCCCCCAAACGTACACACTCAAGAGCCACGTTCGTGTTTCTAGGGTGGATGCAAGTCTCACTTCAGAAGAAACGCATGTGACTATAGCATGCTATTGATGAAACTATAGCCAGTGAGATTCCCGTCTGGAGAATATATTGCAGGAGGAAAGGGTTTGACCCGGGAGAATTCCATCACTTATCCATGTACTTTGCTGCCTGAAACATACTTCATCGAAATGGAGAAAGAGGACATTTGAACCTTTGAAGGCTACCCTTCCTTTTCAAAACGGTCTGGGTATGGGTCCCGTGGGCACACGCTGACCCTGTGAAAGGTGAGGGTTCGTCACTTGTCGAATCTGGCCCTCTTATCGCTCTCCATTGCTACCAAATCCTTACCCTCCCGCACAAGGGACATCCCGGCACAAGGGACTTACCTCCTGCGCAAAAGACTCCTTCTTGCAACTTATCGTCTACAAATTTTCCCTCTCCTTGGAGAGACCGGACACAGTTCCTGGGCCCGGAGACCGGAGGCTGGGCAACCAAGGATTCCGTTTCGGATACTCTGCTCTGCCCATGAACTACTACTAATAGTTACCATCTCCCGAGCTCCTGGCCTGTGCCAGGCGCTGTCCCCGGTGCTTTCCAGAAACACTCACGGCAGCCCTGCAAAGCGGAGGCTTCTTCACGTACCCACTGTTGTCTCCTCCCTGGGTCGTGGCCAAGTGGCCCCAGTGATCTCTCTGGTTCTGCGGCTCTGTCTGCCTATCAATCCCACCCGGCCGGTGCCTGTGTACATATGAAACTCGGCCAGTCTTGATTTCAGAGAGAAGATTGGCCACTGAGCAAGCAGGATGGGGGCAGAATGTGCTGCTTGCGCCCTCCCCCCCCCCCCCCCGCCCCTTCTGTTCTCTACCTTAGGAGCGGGGGCAGACAGAGAATTGTCGTGAAAGAAAGGAAGCGTCTCACGGCTGGCAGTGGCCTTGAGTGTCCATGGGGAGAGGGACGTGGGAATGTCCGCTGGTCAAGTCTTGGATCTTTGGGTTCGTGGTCATGAACACTGGCTCACCCGCCAGATGTATCTGGGGCATCAGGCGCCTTCTCTCTCTTGAGATCATGTGATTCCTTGAATAAAGAGAAGCCATCTGTTGAGCACCGATGGCACTCATTCAACGAACAACTGTCGAGGGCCTACTAAGTGCTGGGCTCAGCGAGCCCCTCAGAGCTGGCAGCGATAGAGACCAGCCAGATGGACTCCCAGCTCTGTCCACTGTGGTTGGCATCTCGGCCACCATGTGAGAGCTCCTCTTTCGAGCGCCGGCCCCTCCTGATGCTCAGTGTGAGGCACCTCCCCCCCTCACCCCTCCATCATAAACTGGTCCTCGGTGTTTTCCTGTCCTTGGAGCTGGGGCTGGGGCTGGGGGAGAGGACCAAACGGCACATGGAGGGCACCTCACAGGGCCCAGTGGAGATCTTCTCCCTGTTTCTTCCTCGAAGAAATGAACAGTTTTATGCAAATTCATTTAAGCTCAGCCCATAACTAAAGAAGAAAAAGGAGCTCGTTAGATTTCATTTTCTTAGTCAGCTTGTTCAAGTCTAGGATTAATCTACTCATCAGCTTAGCTCATCAGGAGGAAACATGCTTCTTCAGGAGTTTTCTAACCGAAGATAATGCCTCATTAAGTTAAACATATTAACCTGAGAACAGTGTTGATGTGAGACAGACTAATGGATGTCATTACAGGGAACGCACCGTGTCCGCGGAGGGACCGACCAGCCGCTAGCAACTGTCTGCAGATGCGCTCAGCTATCGTCCGGTGGATGGTGGACGGTGGATGTGGGGGGAGGGAGAGAGGAAGCTGGCCAGGAGCTGGGGGAGGCGTGCCCCGGGAGGGGCGCCCCGCAAATTCTGGCATCTTCGCATGTGGCGAAGGGTGTGTGGCTAAGGGAGGTGCCATGTGTGATATGACTCATTGCTGGGTCCCAGGGGAGGGAGACCGGGTTGAGCCTCTACTACAAGCTTGGATGGCTGGAGTTGGGGCATCAGAACACTGGGGTCTAGTCCCGGGTCTCGTCCCCGGCGCAGTGGACCAGGTTTGGTTCCAGCCCCTCTTTACTAAGCACAGCGCTAAGCATTTCCATGTGTGTCACACTTAGGCCACCCTCACAGACTCCCAGGGAGACAGGTGGTCTGGGCCCAGGATTACAGATGGGGAAATTGAGGCTCAGAGCAGTTAAGGGGCTGGGCCAAGGTCACCAGCGTGCGGGTGGGCGCGCTGAGGCTTCCTGACCCCGGTGGAGGTTTCCTCTCTCGGCCCCATGGCCTCTCCCTCCTGGTGGTCTGTGTTCAAAGCCCTCCTGACTCTATCCTCTGGGATTCTGTAATTCCTTATTACAGCCGTGGAAAGAAGAGATCTCTCTGAAGTCACAGAAGGAGCGTGGAGTGTGAAGCAAATCATAGGCTCAGGAGCTGGGCAGATCTTGATTTACATGCGTCCCAGGAACATCCCAGCCGTGAGCCCTGGGCCAAGTCAGTGCTCCGAACGGAAGTTTCCGGCACACCGTGGGTGCTCAGCTGGTGAGTGGGCTCCGGGTGCACCCAACTGGATTTGGCCGTTGGGGAAGGTCTGGGCAGGCGGCAAGCAGAGGGGCAGAGCCGCCTTTCCTACAGGGACAGTCCAGTCCCGAAGGCGGAGACAGCGCAGGGAGTTCTGTATAAAGGGCCAGTTCAGCTAGAGGCTTGGTCCAAGGTCAGGTAAGAGGGGAAAATGCAACGATTCATATTTACAGACATCGCATCTCGTAGCCGACCCTCCTCATCTTCAGCACTGATTGACAAGGGAATGGACATAGGCCGGGCGCGCATGGGAGCCAGCAGGTGGAAGATCTCATTTGATTCTAAAAATAAAACCATCCCTGGAGAAGGCCATTATTAGCACCATGTGTCAGGGGAGGAAACTGGCCCGGAGATGTTGAGACACTGGCCAGGTTTACACAGCTCATAAGCGAGGGGTTTTACATCCAGGGCTTCCTGGCCCCAAGGACCACGTTTCCCCACTGGCCACAGCGCGGCTCATGCTCCTGCTAATTACAGACATCTGGTAAATGTCTCCTGCTGGCTCCCCTCCTTTCCTGATTTGGCCCTAAGGCAGGAGACATGAAGAATCGTGAACTCTTCCCCATCTTGCCGGATTCAGAGCCGGTGTTCCCGCCTCGCAGAGAGGGCCCCGCTGTTCACCGATGGCTGAGAGTTCCCCTCGCTGTGAGCACCCGCTCTTTCAGACGGCTGTGGGCTCCGAACCTTCTGACTGAGCCCTGTGGCTGCAAACTTCAAGTGTTGAAAGGTGCGATGGTGCGTTTAATTTCACCGCCATCATTTCTGCAATTATGAGCTTGGCACCGTTCCCCCCCCCCCCCCGACCCCCCGCCATGCGTTCTTCCTTGGAGAAGTGCATCCAGCCTTGTCTGATAATGTAAAAGGAGACTACAAACTCAACCTCGATTGGGGGAGCACGCTTCCTGAAGGATGTATGATGAGGAACGCTGGAAAGGAATGGGGCTGTTGAACCTGGAGACGAACATCCCTGTGCAGACAAGACTTGTCTTCTGATACAGGAAGGGCTGCCACGTGGAAGAGGGTGTTAGTGTCCTCAGTGTGGCCCGAAGGACGGTCCACCGGTCAAAGCTGTCCTAAGATGGAGGTGAAACGGGCTACTCAATAGGTGGTGAGCTCCCCATCCTTGGGGGTATGCAAGCAGGAGTTGGATGACTACTTGTCGGGAGGCATAATATGAGGACAGCCTAGGTTGGAAACATAAGACAGCCTTTGGGCACTTCAAAGCACATGACGTTACTTGGTTGAGACTCAGTTTCTTCTGTAAAGTGGGGACAATAATGCTATTTACCACATTATTAGGTTATCGGGTTATGTGGTTTGAGTGAAGTGACACATGGAAAGCGTTTAGCCCAGAGCTGGGCTCATAAGAAGCTGCCAGTGGCTGGGAGCTGGTCTTATTCCTAAGGTCAATGTATAATTTTTATTGTGGGGATTCTGGTGTCATTTGAGGCTTTGGAACTTGGCCCATCCCAGCACACAGGATGTTTGGAAATTACCCCTTTTTGCAGATGTTCTAGCATTAGGGGATCGTCCCTCCCTCCTCTTACCCCTCTCCCTCACAGCCATCAGCAATGGTCTCTGCTGGTCCAGAGTCCCTGCCTGGCTTCCCTTTCCTGATGGACTGTGGGGTCGAGGTGGCATCTCGGGTGTCCTCTCTTCCCATGGCCCACACGCATGGGATGGTGCACGGTGTCCAAATGTGGGGGGGCGGCGTGGGAACCAGAGGCTCTTCCCCGAGATTCCCGGGGTTTAAGGAACAGAGATCCCTCTGGGGGTGACCTGTGAGGGACCCCCCTGTGTCCCCTACACGGGGCTGTTTTGCTCTCTGACTCTTCCTTGATCGTCCTCTCCAGACTCAGAAATGAAGTTTCATTTCAGCCACAGGGAAAAACTAAAACGTTAAGACTCATAAAACCCCTGCGTGAATTCCACCCCAGGGCCTCGGGCAGAGCGCCAGTCTCATGTCTCCTCGCCTCGTCGTGGCTTCTCTGTGAGCCGCTGGCCACTGCTCACTTGTTAATAGATTTAATTTCCACAGGCTCTGGGTGTTTCCTTGCAATTGATCTGCCCGTGAAAAGTATGCTTTGGAGACATGAAATAACCGTCAGAGAGCCTTAAACCAATTACACTTCATCAAGAGGGGAAAACAATGTGCTTGAAACATGCGCTACAAGGAAACTGAGGGTTTCCTGGTCCCGGAGGCGAGGAGGGGACCGAGTGAGGCTCTTCCCAGGGGAGTGTGATGTCCCCGGTCATTTTCTTAGTCATAGGAGGAGGCTTTTTCTGATCCTGTCCCCACCCGGCTCTGCCCCCCACAGGGGGAGGGGTGTCTGAGTCACTCGCTCCCCTCGGGTGGGGGGTTCCAGCTTTGCCTGGAGAACGGAGGTGGGGACGGGTCTTACTCTCTCCTCAATCCCTCCTCCATCTATCTGCTGGGGAATGAACCCTGGAGACACCGGGAAGAGGGGAAGCCTAGTCCTCTAGGGATGTGGCCGTGTGGAGACGTCTCACCGGAGACAGGAGATTTGAGATCAGCCCCCCACCCCCGCCACCCCTTCCTGGACAAGGGCCCCAGGAGGGGGCTCTGTTCCCTTAGATATGCGGTAAGCAGGTGCTTGCTGAGGGCCAGCCCGTGTCCGGCTCTGTGCCTGGGCTGGCGATCCGGGCTGAACGGGCCCTGGTCCCCACCCTCCCTCTGCACGCAGTGAGGCCACGTCAGCCTCCAACCAGCACGCCGTCACCTCTGTCCCCTCACCCTGCTTTGTGTCCCCTTAGCACGTATCACCACCCGACCCAGATACAGCTGTGTCAGTTAATGTCTGTCACCCCTCCCAACGTCAGCTCCACGAGGATGGGGCTTTCTCTGTCCTGTACCTGGAACAGCTCCCGGCACGTAGTGGACGCTGTTTTGTGAACGTCATTGGATGTCCTCTGATGGAGGGAACAGGGGGCACGGAGAGTCGCAGGTGTCCTCCGTGGGCAGCCTTCCTTGGTGTGTGAGGGTGACCAGCCGGGGACATGGGCGGGGCACCCACGGCATCTGCTACACTAAGACCTCCAGCGCACGGAGCGCCCGGGGATCAGAGCCAGCAAGCCCCACCCTCCATGACCAATGTCAGCGCAGCCCCCACCAGAGACAGAAGTGCCCTCGCACCGCTGCCAGGCCCTGTGGATCCTCTGGCCACGGCCAACCCCAGCCCCCTCTCCGCAGGGGGAGAGTGGAGCTGCTGGGGCTTTTGAACTGCGCTGGTCATTGACCCTCTGCTCTCTGCTCTGCGTGGGCCTTGGCCTTTGGGGCCGGCTGTCCCTGTTAGTAGACTTGGGTGGTCTGTGCCCTCTGACAAGGCAGCCCGGTAGGAGGGCTGGGAAGCTTGGCCTGGCCATCCCTGCCTCTCAGGGGAGTTTCAGGAGCTGAGGGCCTTGAAGCCTCGTGAGGCACCTGCTCAGGAGGTTAACCAGGGTGGCCAGAATCACAGCGCTGGATCCCAGCAGGTACCTAAGGGAACACAGATGGGTCTCAAGCTCAGGGCTTGGGATGGGTCCTCCTGCAGTCTCAGGAGGTGGTCCCAAACTACAGGGACAGAATTTGCTCAGCTGCAGAGGCCTTGGGTTGGGCTCGGTGAGAAAAGGCAGAGACTTTGGGAAATGACAGTGAGTCACTCCCACCGTCCAGACTAGGCTCCTAGAGAGATGTCTAAGCCTTGCCAGGGCTCCCTAGATCCAGGAGGGAGCAGGCCACAGCCAGAGCCCAGGCTCCACTGTCAAGAGCTTGGCCTCTACGGCCACCAAGACCTGAGTTTGATCCCCGCTCTGTCACTTCCTACCTGCAGGATCCTGGGCTTTCTGGGGACATGACTCGATGTCTCTGAGACCCAGTGTTCTTATTCGCACGGTGGATTCCGGGTGCTTTCGGACCCAAGTCCGTTCCCTGTGTGGGGACAGGAGGTGAGGAAACCCATGCCGTCCTGACACAGGCTTATGCACCTGACCTTCCAAGAGAGTTGGCCTGTGGGAAACCCCCATGTCTGACGTGCCCTGGGTGTGGAGGACCCCCAAGCCCTGGGCCGGGAGTCAGGAGGTTTTGGATCCTGCTTGTGCTGGCATGTGGCCTTGGGATGGCATGCCCCCCTCCACCTGCTGTCCCCGGGGGGCTCTGTGAAGGCAAAAGGGCCTGGCCGGGGGCATGGGGAGCTGGGGGGACTTGGAGGTGATCCAGCCCGCCCCCCAACACCAATTTTATAAGAGAGGAAACACCCAACGCGCTCCCCATTCCTGGGTGGTCCCCAGCCCCAGGGCAGAGTGTGTCAGTCCTGCCTGGAAGCCAGTCCCCACTGGAAACCAGTGACAGGAGGGCACAGGGGCAAGAAGGAGGGTGGGTGGCGTTGGCACGTTTATGGTCATCCTGTGACTTGCTAAGTGCCAGGAAGACAGCAGCTGAGCATCCATGTCCTTGCCAAGCTTACAAATAATTGAACTGATTCCTCTAGCTGTTTGAGGGGAAAACTGGGTTCCGAAGAAGGTTAAGTCTCATCGCCTTCTTGTAGGTGAAGGAGTGGGATCCAGGGAGGCTGGGCGCCTTAAGTCTTACCTCTAGGGAGGGGTGGCTCGAGATGTAAAGCAATCTCCTGAGTCTGTACATCAACCAGCCTACGGTACGGTGGAGGCCCCCCTCCCCAGGGAACAGGGGACAGAGGTTAATGGCGTTTAGTGCAGGACCTGCCATGAGGCCCCTATTGCCTTCCAGGGAGACACGATATTTTCAGCTACCAGAGGCAAGGCTCCTGTGTTCACCTGGGTTCTCTCCTTGAAGGCAATAATTAAAGCAGGTGGATGAGGAAGGACTAGCTTTGGCCTCTCTGGAGGGAAAGCAGGGAGGTGGGGCGGGGACCCAGAAGGGCCTGGCTGTCGGGGCAGGTCATGCTGAAGACTGGAGGCTCCCCTGTTGCACAAGCTGCCTCTCGTGGGGAAGAGGGGCCCCGTCTTATCTCTGCACTTTCCCTGAGGAGGGCTGGGAGTGGGGGGAACAGAGGAGGGAGCCCTAGAGGAGGAGTCAGGCCCACAGGGCTCTCCTGCTTCCATGCTGTGTGACTTTGGGCAAGTTGCCTCCCCTCTCTGGGCCTCAGTTTCCTCATGTGTAGATAGGAGAGAGTGAGGCCATCAGCCTTTCCGTCACAGGAGGGTGGGGAGGGGGGGGGGCGGGGCGGTGAACATGAGCTCTGAAAGCTCCACAGACGGACGCCCAGGACTGGAGCAGCCGTGAGTGTGAAGGTCACGGCTGGGGGCTGGGGCCGGCTGCAGGTGCTGGGTGTAGGTCCAGCCTGTGAGCTCCGGCCAGTTCTTCAACGCCCAGCAGTCTTGCCACCGAGATCCTCATCCGAAGCTCTTCATTTCCACGAGTCATCTTTAATCACATGCCGCCCTGTAATTATTGCAGAACCTCGAGAGGAATAAGACGTACTTGGGACATAATGAACTAATTATTGTCGTAAGGAAGTCATAATCAGAGAGCAGGGCTGCAATGCACCGTCTTTGTCTGCTGCTGGGCAACCAGCCTCGGGCTCTGGGAAACCATCTCTGACGTGTATTCATGGGCTGCTTCTAAGCAAACGGGCAGGAGGGGCTTAGGAAAAGGGGGATCGCCGGTGGGGTGGTGCCTGGAGGGCACCGAAAACCACAGCCCCGCAGACAGGACAGTGGGAGGGCGGGGACGTGTGTGGGTCCCCCTCAGGGTTCCTCAGGGTCAGGTGGGTGACCTTGGGGCAGTGACTTAACCTCTCAGATCTCAGTTTCTCCACCCAGAAGCAGAGAAGATGAGCCCGCCCTGATAGGGGCCGCGAGGGTCACGGGGGAGGGGAAACTCTCAGCGGGGCAGGAGCACAGTAGGTGCTCAGGGAAGGAAGTGGATGTTGATGTGAGTTGGGGACACATGATGCGCTGAGCTGGGTGTGGGGTGATGCGGGGCCCCCGCTTCCAGCCCTCACCGTCCATCCCTGATCACGTAAGGGGGCTCCGCTCCACAGCAGGAGGGTGGGGAGACCTTGAGACGGACCAGATTTGGAAGAACAAGGTTCTGGATGACGCGCAGAAAGTTTGGGGAGGTGGGTGGGGGGAAGCCCCGGGCACAGGGAATGTGAAATCGAACCCGGCATTTACAGAATCTGGTGACAGGTTCTCACTTGGCTGCCTGGGCCGGGCCGGGTGTCCAGCCATGGGTAGGACGCGGGTGTGCCTTGTAGATAGGAGCTGCTCCATCCGTCATGGGAGCCCCGGGGACTCCAGGGAGCGAGGCCCAGGATCAGCCTCCGGCCTCCGCCGGGGAAGGGGAGAGTTGGAGGTGAACGCTCCCCCTTCCTCAGCCCCGAGGGGCAGCGCTGAGACACGTTTTGCATCACCTCACAGATGGTGCCCCTGGGACTGAGGCCCTGCTACCCGCAGCAGTCACCTGCTCAGTAAGGCCCTTTTTACGGGCTTCCTTCCCATCCCCGGTCCTCCTGATGCCGATCTTGACCTCCAAATAAGCGCCTCACCCTCCGTTTCTTGCCCCAGGGGAGGCCGGGATGGAGGTGTGAGGGCAGGATCGGACCCTGCAGGAGCAAGGCTGGGACCCGGGACACCCGGTGCCAGGCAAAGTCTGCTGCGGGGGTTTGGTCTCAGGAGCGAGGCAGGAGTCCGTCCCTGCTCCGCAGCAGGGCGGTCGTGGTGATGGAGATGGACGTGGGAATAGCGCCAAGATGTCTCCGATGTCTCCTTAAGTGTCAGGCATGTTCCTTCCTAAGGAACTCATTTCATTGCACAACAGCCCTGTGAGTGGGTTCCATCGTTGTCCCATTCTACAGAGGAGAAAACTGAGGCACCCAGAAGTTAGGTAACTTGCTGAAGGGGAGAGGGACCAGAAGCCAGGCAGACTCGGGGCCTTGTCTCCTCAGTTACCAGCTGCATTAAAAGCTCTGAGAAGGCCTGCAGCAGAAAACCACGTGGTTTGCAGCTTTTCCCCAAACGTGTGCGGCAAGGAACCCTCTGCTCAGAGCGCTCTCCGGACCAGCTTCGGGACACCCAATGCCATTGGCTCTAAGAGGCACAGCCCCGTCCTTGCACCAATCACAGAGGCCAAAGGGGTGGACTGGGCTGAGCGGCTTAAGCCAATCAGTGTTCATTCCTCGAGCTAGGGGTGGAGTTAACCCTATCCAAAGCATAATGGCTTGAGTGTTGGGGCAGTGGGATCCACACAGGAATTCCTGGGTATTATTTTACAGGTGAAAGGGCACAACGGATTGGGTGGCAAAACTTCACAGGTGTCTTCTTCTGAACTGGGGTAGGGGTAGGGGCAAGAAAAACAAATATAATTAGAAACCAAAGAGAAGAGGAGAAAATGCCCCATTAATACTTACAGAACACGGCAGATTTCATTTAATCTCCCAGTGTCTAATGATTTTGGAACTACTTTTATCCTAAGCCCGGGATCCTATAATTTTAGAGTTGGAAGCACCTTCTAAGTCCCTTGGTCGAGTGCCCAGATCTTGGTTTCTAATGCTTTTCTCCAGTAAAAGGAACCACAGCCCCCCTAGAGAAATGGCTGATTATGGGGCCGAGGAAGGGAATGTACACGATGGGCCTAGAGCACCACGTAGGGCCAGAAAGCAAGAAAGTGCTCAGAAAATCAGGCTCACAGGGCCATGGCAAAGGGACTCGGGCGTCTGAAAGTGCTCCCAAAGACAGAACGATTTGAGTAACAAAATAACGCAGTGCTGGACTGTAACCCAGAGTATAAAAGAAATATCCATGAGTCCACACTGATATAAACCAATGAATGAATGAATGAACGAATAGGGGAATAGAGACGGATCTTCCTTACAGAAACATTCCTAATAGTTTATACGGTGGACTTTCAAACAATGCAGGGTTAAGAGTGCCACGCCCCGTGCAGTCGAAAATCCAGGTATAATTTTGACTCCCCCAAATCTCATCTCCCAATAGCCTACTGCTGACGGGAAGCCTTACAGATAACAGAAACTGTGTATTAACCACGTATTTTGTACGTGTGTTATATACTGTATTCTTACAATAGAATAAGCTAGAGAGGAGAGAATGTTAAGGAACTCATAAGGAAGAGGAACTACATTTACATGGGTGCACATATATTTGTTGAGAAAACCCCACATGTCGGTGGGCTGGCTGGGCCAGGACGGGTGTGGTGGTGGTGGCCGTGATGGTGGGCCCGGCCTCCGGAATGACAGCGCGTGGCGGCCCGATTGCTTCAGTGCAGCAGCCACTGCCCATGGGGACAATGACTCGGGGGCACAGCTGCCCCATCTGTCTGGAAGTGCACCAGTGGCCCGTGGCCATCAGCAGCTACATGTGTATGTGTACGACTCCTCTGCAGAGCTGGGTGCCACCACGGAGGGCTGTGAGACCTGTGGCCACCCCTGTGCAGCCCCAGCCCAACCCCAGATCTCCCTGAGCCTGCGTTGAGGACTCGGGACCCAGGGGGACCCAGGGCTCAGGGCTCATTGCACAACAGCATCCCTGCTTTCTGTGCTCATTCCCGCGCTCCAGCTCAGCCTCCTGCCCACCAGCCCCGGGCACTTGGCCGACCACCCCGTGGCACAGAGTGACCTGCATCCCTGCCACGTGCTCAGCGGGCACAACCTGTGCGCCAGGTGCCTTCCGCTGGGCCCCAGGGAGACCAGGGTGGGCAGGAGGGTGGAGGTCAGGGGGTATGAGGACTAAATGTAATGTATCCAGGCTGAGAGTCTGCAACAGCAAAAGGACATTGAGGGAAAAATCTAGTGAAAACGGAGTAACATCGAGAGTGTAGTTAATCGGGTCACGTCAATGTTAATTTTGTCTGTGCTTCCTTTTTTGAGTGTTTATTTAATTTTGAGAGAGAGAGAGAGACAGAGCACAAGTAGGGGTGGGGTGGAGAGAGAGGGGGACACAGAATCCGAAGCGGGCTCCAGGCTCCAAGCTGACAGCACAGAGCCTGATGTGGGACTCGAACCGACGAACCGCGAGATCATGACCTGAGCCCAAGTCCGACGCTTGACTGACTGAGCCACCCAGGCGCCCTGTCCAGGCAACACTTTAAAGTTAAACCGTAGTTAAAGCCAACCTGCTGTTGACTTGTCCCATTCCCTGTGCCACTGGTGGGGTGTTCTCTGAAGCAGCCTTTGGGGGGGACGTTTGAACAGCATCTACACAATTCAAAGGCACCCGGCTTCTCACCCAGCAATTTCCCTTCTAGAAGTTGGTGATTCTGAACAGCTCAGGGATATGCATTTATGCAAGGGGGTTCTTTACAGCACCATTTGTAATAGCAAATAAAACATGGAGACAGCCTAAGTGTCCATCAGTAGGAGATTGGTTAAATAAATAATGGGGCATCCATACTGCTGAATACTAAGCAGCCATTAAAAAGATTGAGTCTGGTCTCTGTGCCCTGACACGGGAGGATCTTTACAACGTATTTTTTGAAAAAGGAAAACAAGTTGCTAAAATATAGCTGCAGAGTGCTGCTAAAATACTCTCTCCGTCTTGGTCTGCGCCCAGGTAAACGTGTGGAAAGATGTGCACCTTTGTTGGGAAATCCTTGGGCAAGCTCATCATGAATCCGAGACTCTCTGTCCCTCTCCAAGGTCACTTGTGCACTAGATCTCATCCTCCGGAACATCGCCCCCCACCCTTCCTTCCCTCCTGCGTTAGCAAAGTGCCTCTCTTCGCTGGATTGCTCACGTGGGTATGCAAATATGCTGGTACCTGTTTCTACAACTACAAAGAATAAAACATACGGTAAATTAAAAAAAAAAGATTCTTGGGGCGCCTGGGTGGCTCAGTCGGTTGAGCATCCGACTTTGGCTCAGGTCGTGATCTCACGATCTGTGACTTCGAGCCCCGCGTCGGGCTCTGTGCTGATGGCTCAGAGCCTGGAGCCTGCTTTGGATTCTGTGTCTCCCTCTCTCTCTGCCCCTCCCCCGCTCATGCTCTTTCTCTCTCTCTCTCTCTCTCTGTCAAAATAAATAAACATTAAAAAATAATTTAAAATAAAAAAAAGATTCTCCTGCTACAAACACATTTATTTGCTTTATCTTTACAGTGAAATCCCTTAAAAAGATGACTTCTCTCCTCCAATTTCCTCTTAACACACTCCTATCTGGATTTCTTCCCCGCCCTTCCATCCGTAGCTGCTCTTGGGGACGTGACCAGTGACCTCTGACTGTCACATCGGTGTGTAGTTTTCGGCTGACATCACTGCTTCCTCCTTGAAACCCTCTCCCCCCTCCACTCCCACACTCCCTGGTTTCCCTCCTGCTTCTCGTTGTCCCTCTCTATCTCCTTTGCAGACTCCTCCTAAAACTAAACTAAAGACCAATATCTTTCACAAACATAGATGCAAAAATCCTCAACAAAATATAAACGAATAGAATCCAACGATATATAAAAAGAATCATACGCCATGACCAAGTGGGACTTATCCCAGGCACACAAGACTGGTTCAACTTAAAAATCAAATAATGTAATCCATCACATCAATAGCCCATAGCAGAAAAATCCCATGATCATATCAATAGATGCAGAGAAAACTTCCCCCCTAAATATAGTCAATTGATCTTTGGCAAAGGAGCAAAGATAATATGATGGAGAAAAGATAGTTTTTTCAACATATGGTGCTGGAACAACTAACTGTACATCCACATGCAGAAAGATGAAGGATGAACCTAGACACAGACCTTACACCCTTCACCAAAATAAACTCAAGATGAATCACAGACTTAGGTGTAAAGTGTAAAACTATGAAACTCCTAGAAGACAACATAGAAGAAAATCTAGATAATCTTAGGTTTGGTGATGATTTTTAGATGCAATGTCAAAGACATGATTCATGAAAGAAAGAACTAATAAACTGGAATTTATTTTTAGTGCTAACCATTTTGGGTAGCTTTCTTTCTTTCTTTCTTTCTTTCTTTCTTTCTTTCTTTCTTCTTTTGTTTTGGTTTATTTATATTTGACAGAGAGAGAGAGAGAGAGAGAGCACCAGTGGGGGAGAGGTAGGGAGGGGACAGACGATCTGAAACAGGCTCTGGGTTGACAGAAGAGAGCTTGATGTGGGTCTCGAACTCATGAACTGTGAGATCATGACCTGAGCCAAAGTCGGATGCTAAACCGACTGAGCCACCCAGGAGCCCCAACTAGAATTCTTTAAAATTAAAATTTTTTGATCTGTGAAAGACATTGTTAACAGAGTGAGAATACAGGCCATAGACTTGGCCAACATATTTGCAAAAGGCATATTTGATAAGGTACTGTTAGACAAATATCTAGAAACAGCTCTTAAAAATTCAACAATAAGAAAACAAGTAACCCGATTAAAAAATAGGCCAAAGACCTTACCAAAGAAGACATATAGATGCGAGCAAGTGTGTGAAAAGATCCTTCACATCATATGCCATCAGGGAGATAATGAGATACTATTATAGCAATGAGATACCACCACATACCTGTTAGAGTGGCCAAGATCCAGAACACTGACAACACCAAATGCTGATGAGACTGTGGATCAACAGGAACTCTCGTGCCCTGCTGGCGGAATGCAAGTGGTACAGCCACCTTGGAAGACAGTTGGCGGTTTCTTGCGAAACTCAACATGCCCCTACCACGTGACCCAACGACCACACTCCTTGGTATTTACCCAAAGTAATTGAAAATTTATGTCCACATAAAAACCTGCACACAGATGTTTATAGCAGCGTTATCCACCATTGCCAAAACTTGGAAGCAACCAAGATATCCTTCAGTAAGTGAGCGGATAAATAAACTGCGGTGTTATTATGTAGCACTGAGAAGAAATGAGTTATCAAGCCATGAGAAGACATGGAGCAAACTTGAATCCATATTACTGAGTGAAAGAAGTCTGTGAAAAGCCTACGTACTATATGGATCCAGCTATACGATGTTCCAGAAAGAGTAAAACTGTGGAGATAGTAAAAAGACCGGTGATTTCCAAGGTGGAAAAGAGAGGAAGGATGAATAAGGGGAACACAAAAGATTTTTGGAGCAGTAACATTGAAATGATGGATACCATTTGTCCAAACTTATCGGATGTGTGAGACCAAGAGTGAACAGATACACCAACAAGGGGCTCTGGGTGATAATGATGTGTCAAAGCAGGCTCATCATTTGTAGAAAATGTACCGCACTGGTGAGGGATGTTGATAATGGGGAGACTATGTGCATGTACGGATAGGGAATATATGAGAAATCTGTATGCCTTCTGCCCAGTTTTGCTGTGAATCTAAAACCTTTCTAAAAAATAAAGTTGCTTTTTTTTCCCTAAAAAACACTGCTGTAGCTAATAAGGGAGTTCAACAAGATCACAGTATATAAACAAGATCAACGCGCAAAACTCCATCACATTTCTATATACTGATGACAAAAATGTAGAAACCAAAATTAAAAACACAATACAACTTACAATTGCCCAAAAGGAAATCGAATTCTCAGGTAGCAATGTTAATGACACACGTGTATGCTCTGTGTCCTGACCATGAAAGATGCTGCTGCTGAAAGAAATCAAAGACCGAAATAAGATTCAACACAGTCAAGACGTCAGTTATCCTCAAATTGGTCTATAGGTTCAATGCAATTCTTATTAAACTCTCAAGAAGGAAAACAAATAATAAAATCAAATCTCAAGAAATCTTTTTGTAGGCATAGGCACGCTTACTCCAAACTTCGTATGGAAAAGCACGGGGCACAGCGTATGTAAAACAAGTTTTAAAAAGAATGAAGGAGGAAACACTCTCCCTAACATTAAAGCTTACCATATACCTACACTAATCACAGAAGTGTGATATTGGTAGACAGATGGACATTGTATCAGCGGGACAGAAGGGAGGACCCAGAAATAGACCCATGCGTATATGCCCAACTGGTTTTTGACAGAGGTGCGCAAGTGATTCAATGGAGAAAAGACAGTCTTTTCAATGAATTATACTAAAGCAATTGGACATCCATAAACCAAAAAAAGAAACAAAGAAAAGAAAGAACCTCAACCTCAAGTCTCAAAATTATCTGAAAAAAATGGAGCATCGACTTAAATGTAAAACATGAAACGACAAGAGTTGTAGGAAAAAAACATGGAAGCAAACTTTGGGGCCCAAGGCTCAGTGAATGGTTCTTAGACTTTATACCAAAGCACAATCCATTGGGGCACCCAAAGTTTTCACTGCTTTGTGCATGTCCAGGAAGGACTGCAAAAGCAACTTGAGTATTGATTTTGCGATTGTGAATAACTTTTGGCTAGTAGGTAAATTTTCAAATATGGGATCCATGAATAATGAGGATGACAGACAGGCAGATCGATCGATCGATCAATAGACAGATGGATAAATAGATGATAGATGGATGGATAGATAGAGATAGATAGATAGACAAGTAGATACCCAGAAAGACAGAGAGAGAGAGAGAGAGAGAGAGAGAGAGAGAGAGAGAGAGAGAGAGAGACAGCAATGGGGGAGGTATTTGCAAGAGCTGCATCCAACTTCCAGAGTAAGGACTATCTGCAGAACAAAGAAATTCTGCACTTTACCAAAGGATTTGCCAAGGGCTTCCTTGAAGTGAAGTGCTCTCCAGAGGCCAACAGAAGGACTCGGGTTTACCAACAGTTTCTTTCCATGTTCTGAGGCCACCCTTGAGAGCTTGTTCAATTTCTGTTTCAATTTCCGTCCAATTCAACTGGAGATTTTCTCCGTCCCCACTGGTGCTGTGCTTGGCACTGTGGGGGCACACGATGAATCAGGCAACGTCTGTGTCCAAAGGGAAACTGACCCTGTCAGCTAGCTCACAGAGGAGGCTTTTTTTAAAGAACTCCTCGGAAGCTTGGACAGGGGCAATTTGGCAAGCCCCTCCCCACTCTTGCCAAATCCACTTAGAAGCCAGATTGCAGACTCGTGGGGTGTCCGGAGAGGAGCAGGGGGTGGGGGAAGGAATATCTCCTCTGCCTCCCTCACCATCAGCATACGCCCTGCACAAAAGTACGTAACTTCTGATAAATGGTTTTTTAGGTTACATGTCAACAAGATGGTCTGAAACTATGATAAAAGGAGTTGGAAAAAGCTTGTGAAAGCACACAGAGAAGGCCAACGAGGAGTGAACGGCACCCTTTCAGTCTTGGTTCCCCGCCAACCAGGCATGCACCCGGTACCTCCCTCCACTCTCTGGGTCACCTACCCCATTTTGGAACCTCTAGTTGACTTGGGGAATGAGTCAGAGATGTATATCGGGGTTACAGGCACCCTGAGGAGGGAGGGGCCCACCTTGCCTGATGGCTGGGGGAAGGAAGGGGTCAGGGATTCACGAGGGCAGGGCTGCAGAGGAAGATCAGCAGAATTTCTGCCACAGAGAAGGGAGCTGGGCTCCCATTGGAGGGAAGAGTAGGGGCATCATCTATGTTGTAATTCACACGGGGAAAACTGTGCTATGTGTCAGTCGTGGGGACAGGGAGAAGAACCCCAGGCACTGGGCTCCCCGCCTCCTCTCTCACCTCTCACTCTACCCCTTGAACACGCACCCATCCTCCAGCTGTTCCAGGCTAGGTGCTCTTCTGTGAACAGGCCAAATGCTTCGAGCCTCTGGGCCACCGCACAGGCCGTTCCCCCCTGCCTGGAGTGCCCCTCTCACCATCCCCTCCTGACAAAATCCTCCTCCCCCTTCTCAGTTCCATGTCACCTCTTCTGGGAAGCTTGCCGCCCTCCCCGGGCAATGCAGACAAGCCCTGCTCAGAGCTCCCCGGGCCCTGCATGTCCCCAGCCCCACCCGGCGCCTCCCACTGTCCCTATGTGGTCCTCACCCACCAGGCTTAGAGCTTCCGGGAGGCTGGGCCACAGCTCGTAAAGTGCTAAATAAATGCTCTTGGGCGTCCGAACGGATGAACGTATGAGTGCAGGTGCGGGGCCACAGAGGAGTGAGGGGGCCACCGCGGGACCTCCCGTCCTCCTGAAGCGTTGACATCAAAGGCCACCAAGCCTGCCGTCACAAGTAAGGGGTTTCTGGGACTGGAGATGGCAGGAAAAGGTCTTTCAGTCCATCCCTCCACCTCTAGACAGGAAGACAGTGCCACTGTGACTCTTCTAAAAATAGCTTTATTGAGACAGAAGTTGAGTACCGTAAAATTCACTCTTTTAATGGGTACGTGTCAGTCGCTTCGAGCATTTCCATAGAGGGGTACGGCCACCCCTGCTATCTAATTCCAGAATTTTCCTCGCCTCAAAAGAAAGCGTGTGCCCGTAGCAGCCATTCCCCATTACCTCCTCGGCCCCTGGCGACCACTCGGTCTATGCTTGATTTTGAGTTAAATTTTGTGCATGATGTGAGGTGAGTGTTCAACTTCATTCTCGTGTTTATCCAGTTGTAACAGTATCATTTGTCGCCATGACCATTCTTTGCCCACTGAATTGTCCCCGTGTTCTGTGGAAACCACTTGATACAATTTGTAGATATGTTATTGTTTTTGGTGTGGTTGTAAATGGAAACTTTTTCTTCTTTTTCTTTTTCTTAAAAAAAAGTTTATTTACTTATTTTGAGAGACACGGAGAGAGAGAGAGAGTGAGAGAGCAGGGGAGCAGCAGAGAGAGAGAGGGAGAGAGAGAATCCCAAGCGGGTTCCATGCTTGGCAAGGAGCCCGCCTCGGGGTTCAGTCTCATGATTGTGAGGTCGTGACCTGAGCCGAAATCAAGAGTCAGACGCTTTCCTGAGTCTCCCAGGCGCCCCTGGAATCTTTTTCTTAATTTCACTTTCAGATTTCATTTTCTCCTATCCTGAAATCTTGACGAGCTCATTTATGAGTTTTAATAGTGTTTTTCTGAGAATTCCTTAAGATCTTCTATATTCCAGATAATGTGATTTGTAAAAACGGGTGGTTTTACTTCTCTGTTTCCCATATGGATGCCTTTTGTTTCTTTTTCCTGCTTAATCGCCTTGGCTAAAACCCCTGGGAGGGACAGCGATGGATAGAAGTGGAAAGAGTGGACAGCCTCGTCTCGTTCTTGACGTTAAGGGAGAAGCATTCAATCTTGCCAATTAAGGATGACGTCAGCTGTGGGTTTTTCCTTTATCACGTCCGTTACTAGGCTGAGGAAGTTTCCTGACATTCTAATGTCAGCGTTAAATTTGCCAAAACTGGAGAGGTAGAAACCCTTCCCCAAAGTCACACAGCAAACGTCCAGGACCCAAACCTTGATTTCCGACAGCCACAGCCATCATCGTCCACAATGATTGGAGCAGCGCGGTAGCCACAGGCATCGCGTGCACCGCACAAGCTCAGCTGTGTGCTGGGGACATTGCCTCATCTCCTCTCACACTCACTGCACCCCAGTGAGGCGCCCAACTTTATTTATTTATATTTCTTAATTTTACTTATTTATATTTCCATTGCATTTTATTTTCTCCTCTTAAAGGGAAATGTATGCTGATTTTAAAGAACTCAACAATTAAGAGAAATATAAATACCAGAAAGTGACAGTCTACATGCTCCCATTACCATAATTCCCATTTTCCAGACGAGGAAACTGAGGCTCGCCGCGCTTTCCATTCGATCAAGCCTTATTTGCAGTGAGCGCACAGCAGGACTCTGTGCTACCAGCAACTCACCGAGGGAAACCGAGGCCCCGGGGAGGGCTTGAGCCGCTGGAGACAACTGGTTCCCATGAAAGGACCGCTTTTCTGCTGGTTAAGTGCCAGCAAATCAATATTCAATTGGGCCACCCGGTGTGGTGCCCCACCTCCCCAATCAGGGATGACTGAGAAGAAAACGGTCTTGATGTCATCTAAATAGAAGTGTCCCCAGAACCCTGGACAGAGACATGTGCGGGCGGCTCTAGAGGAGTCTATTAATCTGAGGCTGGTGAATTATGATGAATTACCTGGGCAGGTGCCTCGGCCGCCCAGGCCTGGCATCCTCGCTGAGGAAAGGAGCCATGTAATTACTTCTCTGGTGCTGCATGTCTGGAGCGAGCGGGTCCATTTTTTCCTTTTATTACCACTGCATTTCAGGCAAGTGTCTGCCGAAGTCCCCCGCCACACCCCCCTTTTCTAAATGTTGGATTTGATGACCCCCCCCCCCCCAGGCTGGTGCCAAGGGCTGAGCGTGCCCTCATCGGAGGTACCAAAAGTTTGCCTTCCTTCCCTTTCCTCTGCTCTTCAGATATTTGTGCCCAAACCTCGAGGCCCAGACCTGTTTTAAGGTTGCGGGGTGGGGGATTCCCTGGGTTGTTGTCTAGAAGGGGGAGCCTTCAAAGGAGACCACAAATTCCCTGCGGGCCGAATATTTCTCAGCTGCCTAGTGAGGCTCCTGACCGGAAGAGGCGGGAAGGGGCAGCCCTCAGCCCTGGGCCCCGGGGTCACCGCCGGGAGGAAGGCTGTCTGCCCGGGGGGCAATGTCAGAGGAGGGCTCTGGGTCCTGGGGCCTCCCGCAGGGGCACAGGGCACCTGTAGCTAACAGCAGGTAATTGCCACGTTACTACGTCCTGGTGCCCCTTCTTCCTCTGCCCTGGCACACAGCTGCCCCATGGCCCTTGACCTTCTGCCCCGGGAGGGAGGTTGGGCATGAGTGTGGCTGCCGGAGGCAGGTGAGGAAGGAGGCTCGGAGTCCTTGAGTGATGTCCCCGGGGTCACTCAGCAAGTCGGTGTCAGTGGGGCTTCTGGCTCCTTCCAGGCACCCTGTGATCACTGTGAGACCCTCCTCCCCAGGCGGTGTCCCCGAACAGCTGGGACTCACAGCGACCGGCCACATCACTGCTGACATCTTTCCTCCCAGGAACCGGGTGCTCCCTCCTCTCCACCGTCCCAGTGAGCATCGGGGCTGCTTTCATTAGGGGACGTCCTCCTGGGAGAGATGCAAACCATGTCTTTACAGAACGCACAGGGTCTGTTCTCTCCCGCGTCACCTGTCCTAACGCGTTCCCCTCTCGGTGGCGTCTTTCTGCTTGTTTTTGAATAAAACTTTTAAAACTTGCAGCATGGCGGGCCAGCTGGAAAGGCCATATTTTGAGCCCACGCCCTTCCTCAGCCCCCTCTTGTCCCCTCCCCACAGTAGGAGGGTCCCTATCCCCCGGGAAAGCGGCTCCCACTAGTGGAAGGTCACTGAGGGCCAAGCCCTGCTCTGACCACTGTCCAGCAGGTGCCCCGACAGAGCCTCAGGGCAGCCCCGTGAGCGGAGCCTCAGGACCCCACTTACAGACACGCTGCCTGAGACTCGGGGTGATGGGACCTGCCTGGTCCACACAGCCGCTAAGGAACAAGGCCGGAATACGAACCCACGACTGCCCGGCCTCCTCACCGCCCTCCCTGCTCCCCTAGGACCTCGCGGCGATGTGCCGAGGCAAATGTGGTGGTGGTGTCGCTAAGCATGTGGGGTTGATGATGCTGACAACAAAGGGGTGCTGAGTGCGAGGGGCTGGCGGAGGTTGCTGGGGAGTCCGCCAGACGGGACGTTTCCCAGCCCCCTTTGCGTCCAGGCGGGGCACGTGACCAGCTCTCAGCAGTGCGTTGGGAGAAGTGATGTGAGTGTCACTTCCTGGCCCAGGTGATTAAGAAGCAGGTGCGCTTCTCCCTGTCCCCTCCGCAGCAGGGCCACCTGAGGCCTTGGGGCGGGGGGAGTCGTGAGGCGGAAGGATCCTGGGGCCGCATCGTCGCAGGGAGGATGCCACCTGCCACGCGGTGTTGGAGGCGATGAAAGCCGGTGAGGGGTTTGATCTAAGGCAAGCCAGGCATGATGGGGAAAGGCAAGTCCTTCCTCAGAGCCCCGTGGGACTGAGGAGAAGGGCGTTGTCAGCCCGTGGCCCTCGTTGGCCATCGAGGGTCAGGGCCGTGGGGTTCCCGGGAACAGAATGCCTGCGGGACAGTGAGGAGGGGCGGTGATAGTGGCCCACACCACCGCACTGCAGACTGGCCCTGGACAGAATCTCCACTGCCTCCTGGAGCCGGGCCCCGCTTTTCCTCCGCAAACCACCGGGCGGGAAGACATACGCCTCTCGAGCTTGGTTTCCTTCTCTGACAAGGTCCGTTGTCCTCTGTGGAGAGCGTGGCCAGCTGGTCTGGGCCCCGAGGAGGCGGGCTGTGCCCTTGACATCTGCCAGACCCTCGGAGAGTCCCAGGCCTCGCTGACCCTGCCCTGTTCCTCTCGGGGGCCGCGGGGGGGGGGGGGGGGGGGAGGGGGGTGGGGGGGAGGACATGGTTCAGCTGGGCCTCCGGGGCTGGGCCGTGGGAACCTCAGGTGCTCCTGACGCATTGACGTGAGCCCGCGGGGACGCACTCCCTGCAGCTGGGCCTGCTGCTGGGAGCTGACAGCGGGCAGAGTGTTCGAGGCCAGGCCCCGGCTGCCTTTTGCCTGAAGTGAGAAGGATGCGCCAGAAAATGATATGAACCCAGAGGCAGCTTCGGAAGCTGGGCTGGTGGTCATCCACGAGCCACTGCCCTGCACCCACCTCTTGTTCCCACAGCGTGAGCTGAGGGGCGGAGGGAACTGTACTGGGCATTTCACTTTCCTTCCCTACTGCTCTGCCAAGTACAGCCCTCCCTCCCTGCTGCCCGGCCACGCCCCCTGTCCCCCAGATCTGAGTCCTGTGGCTTCATCCCCCCAGACCTGAGACCCTGCTCCACCTCTCACTGGCCGGGTGACCTTAGACTTGTTACCCACCTGCCGCATTCACCTGGCATGCGCAGATGGGAAGGCCAACCCGGCAGGGTTCTTAAGTGCACTGAATGTGGCAGCTTGTGAGAAGGGCCTGGTGCAGGGCAGGTGCCTAATAATTGCCGGTTGACACAATCCGTGCTGGGCTGACGAGCCAGCTCCACCCCCCCGGCACTTCCCCTCCAGGGGAACAGGCAGGAACCCCAGGGAAATCTCGCCCAGCAGCCCCGCTCTGGGAGAGAGAAATGGAAAATATTCTGATTCCAAAGAGTAAATGTCAGAGGCTTGGGAAGGATTCCGAGGTTCTGAAAATAAAGCTGGCAAAGAAGGGGGGAGGCGGGCGGCGGGGAGGGGTGGAGAGGAGGTGCCAAGCCTCGCAGGGACAGGGGGAGAGGGTGGGGGTGGGGCTGTTCCACAAGGCGCCTCCTTGCGACCTTGGGGAGGGATTCAGCCAACCTCTGGGCACTCTTGGGGGTGGGGTGGTGGGCCTGCCCCTGATGAGAGGACTCTGGTGTCACTGAACAGAATGTGGGGATGTCGTGTCACCGTCTTCAAATCTCTCAGGACATCCCTGCTCAGAGGCCACCTTGCTGACCCCCTCCGATGCCTTTCCCAACCCCCACGCCCAATGTAACAGCCCCACACCCCTCTCCATCCCCCGTACCCTGTTTCATTTTCCCTCGCGGCACCTTTCAGTCTGCATAGTTCGTATTTCTTCATTTGCATATCATCACCCCAAAGTACACCTCGGAAAGTCCACGTCCCGGGAGCAGCTGGGGCGCGCTCGGCCCGTTCCCCATCCCCGTGCTCCCAGGTACGGAGGGAAGACCCGACCTGCGAGCAGGGGGCACATATGAGGAGATAGAGCTCCCCTGGGATCTACCCGAAGGGCTGATCTGACCACGCCATGCCACGCGTGGCTCCCGCTTACTCTTGGGATGGACACAGCCAGCCTGGCTGGAGCCTGTGAGTCCTGTCCCTTCCTGTCCCTTGCATTCGATGCTCCAGTTCCTCTGGCTGTGCTCCGGCTCCCTGTCCTTGCCCTGCTTCTGCCTTCCCAGGACCTTTGCACATGCTCCCTCTCTGCCCTGGATGCTCCCCTCCCCCAGTCACGAGACCTACTCATCCTGCAGGTGGCTGCCCCTGGGAAGCCCTCCCTGACTTCTCCTCTATGCCAACTCCCCGCGTCTATGGGGAGGGTGCCTGATGGCTGCACAGAGTTCCCTCTAGCATCCCAGGTCATAAATGAAATCGCACGGGTGTTAGTGCAGGTCTTTAAGACCAGTTTTGCTCACTTCGCAGGGGCCAAGCCCTCCTTCACTGCCCTGTTGTGTGCCTGGCGTGCTGCCTGGCACAGTTCGTACATATGGGATGAACGAACGAATAAGTGAGTGAAGGCATGCTGGTGTGTCCCCAAAATGCACAACATCCTGGGGCAGTGCCCGTGCAAAGACTCAAGGGGAGGAGGGGACGGCAGGGTGTGAGGAGGGCGGACCCGGCAGAGGACAGAAGGACAGGGATAACAGGTGCTGTGCTCTCAGCCCAGCGGGGCAAATCCTGCCTCTTCACTCTAGAAAAAGCACGCTAAGTGTGCCTCCCCCCGTCCCACCACCTGCCAACCCAGTGGTGGTTGGAGAAAAGCAGAAAGAGCCACGGGTAGGGAGGGAGGGGATCCCACCTCTGGCTTGACGCCACCTCCTTCTCCCAGAAGCCTTCCCTGACTACCCCAACCTACGTGGAGCTCACCCCTTCCTCCTCCTCATTGCCTGCGCCTTCCACACATTTTCCTTTTTTGCTCTTTCCCCGGTAAGTATCCAAATATAACTTATCACGGAACCCTTCCTCGACAGCTGGGAACTGCTCCAGGGCAGAGGCCCTGTCTGACTCATTTCTGTGCCCCAACCCCCAGGGGTGGTTTGGCCCCGATAAAAAGCAAAATTCTACAGAGTACATTTGAAGATCTAATTGGCTCTATTAAGTGATCCGTGAATCGGGCCGCGCCCAATCCCGCAAGGGGAGAGCAGCTCCGAGGTGTACAAAATGGAAGGGATTTTAGAGGCGGGAGGGTGGGGCAGGAAAGAAACTAGCAAAAGGAAAGAAAGAATTGTTCCAGGCAAAGTCACTTTCCCTTGGGGAGAAAGGCGGGAGGTCTTTGGTGGGTGCCGCCGTGGGGATGTGCAGGACGCATGGGACCGACGAGTTAGGACTGCTTTCGTGAGGGAGGTTGAAAGTGCGATTAGATTAGGCATTAAACCTCCGTTTGCTGATTTGGGGCCCATGGTTTTCTTTACAACAGCCCTTAGTAAGTGTTCTTGAGTGGCACCAGGCGCACAGTTCACTGTGAGTAAGCCTCTGCCTTCTGAGCCTCAGTTTCCCCCTCTGTGAAACGGCTGTGGGCTTGGAGGGCGGTTCTCCCAGGTCCTTCCCAATCTATGGTTCCTCTGAGCCTCAGTTTTTTCTTCTGGGAAAGGGGGTGGTAAGGATGCAGCGGGGAGGTGGCTGGGAGGGGCCGGTCTGGGTTGCACACCTGCACAGGGGCGGGGTGGGTAGGGGGCCGCTGCAGTCCCAACCGTGGGGAGGCATTTCACTGATGAGAGCCACACAGGACGGGCGGCTGGCCGTCATTTCAGATGACAAGGTTGATGAGTGTGAAGGTGGAGAGGAGGGAGCGGCAGAGAACCTGTGGAGACCTGTGTGTGGGCGCAGGAAACACAAGAACCCAGGCTTGTGTCCCCACCCGTGTGTCACCTGCTGCTGCCCATCGAGTCCACTGGAAGCTGAAGGAGGTTGGGACTACGCTGCCTCACCTGTGCTCTCCTCCTCTGTGAACTCCGCTGTCTGAGATCGAGGGCCAGGTCCAGAAATGGTGCCCACCGCGCCGCGTCCTGGCATTTCCAGGCAGTGGCAGAGACAGTGACAGCAGACTTATCACCCCTGCCTCACCTAACCAGGCCACCTGACTCCCCAGGGACTGATGTTGGCTGCTCATCTGTTCCCAGTGCAGCTCTTGGAGGAGTGGAAAGAGATCCCCCAGGTCCCCGCCTCTTCCCAGGCCAGGGGACAGCGGGAGAAAGCAGTCCCCGGGGAAGTCACTCTGGGAGACATCAGGCGGGTGCAGTCAGCACAAAGCTGTCTCCTACATCCGTAACCCGATGTCACAGGACCTAGGCTCATGCCTTCACTGGGCATCTGCTCTGTGCTGATGTCCCTGCTCCTCTGGCATCTTGATATTTGTCACCTGCAAAGGCAACTGTGACAAGAAGTGTGCTGCCTGGGAGACCAAGGCAGCTCACATGACCTCTCTGCGCCCAGCCTTCTGGTGTATGAAATGGGATTGGAGCCTGTGCTCCGACAATATATTCCATATTGTTTTTTCCCGACCCAAGGCCCCCGTGGCCATGGACTTGCTCCCCATGTTGTATTCTGCATCTCACCACCAGCCCCCGCCTTCCCCCGATTACTCAGGGGTCCCTTCTCTGCCAGCCAGCCTGTGACTCTCAGACCCTCCCCCTCCCCAACAGCCCCCCTGCAGGAGAAACCCAGGGCTGGTTCTTTCCTTCTCACAGGGCTCCGGGGTGCCTGCAGGCAGCATAGAGTGAAGTTGCCCTGAACAGTCACAGAGGGCATTGCACAAGCTCAGCCAGACTGGCAGGCTAGTGCCCCGGCCCTGTGAAGGCACAGCTATGAGGAACCGGGCTGGACATTGAGACGCTTGGCTTGACCAAGGTCACACAGCAAATTGTTGGCAGACTTGAGCCTGGAACCCGAGTGTCCTAATGTCCAGACAAGTTCCTGCCCAACCGCAGGCATCTATAGATGTGGACCTGGCCCCACAGACCCTCCTGACCTGGTGGGGAGGATGGAACTTGAAATGGCCTTGACCTGCCGGGCCCTGAGTCCTGCTAAGCTGTGTGACCTTGGTCAAGCCACTCAACCTCTCTGGGCCTCGGTTTCTCCTTCTGTTAAGAGAAGGTCTAGCATCGTGCTTCCTTTCACCCTAGGGTTCTGTAGCTTATTATAAGAAGAACTCAAAAATATATTGATTACATACTATGTGCCAGGTTTTATGTCATATATGTATATATATATATATATATAGAGAGAGAGAGAGATAAATAGATATAGATATAGATATTTATCAGAAATAAACTTTATGTCATAAGTAATATATATTATACATATGTGAAATAATTCTCCAGATGAGGACACAAGACTTCCGGAAGTGAAATACTGTGCCCAAGATCACACGCTAACAGCAAAGTAGACTGTCCTATGCTCTGCCTCACCACCCACTCTGCACTTTATTTATTTATTTATTTTTTATTTAAAAAAATTTTTTTTTTAACGTTTATTTATTTTTGAGACAGAGAGACAGAGCATGAACAGGGGAGGGGCAGAGAGAGAGGGAGACACAGAATCCGAAACAGGCTCCAGGCTCTGAGCTGTCAGCACAGAGCCCGACGCGGGGCTCGAACCCACGGACCGTGAGATCATGACCTGAGCCGAAGTCGGACGCTCAACCGACCAAGCCACCCAGGCGCCCCCCACTCTGCACTTTAATAAATCCAGAGCCTGCCTTCAAATAATTCCATCTCCCCAGGGAAGGAACCACTTCATTACAAAAGGTCCCTCTTCCCAAAGACAGAACAAGGAGACCAATTAAAGTCACTTGGTTTTAACATCACTTTGGAGATCGATCCGCTGTGATTGCGAACCCCGCCTCTGCGGGCAGCTAATTGTAGCCGGACCTTTCCAGGCTTCTTACCAGGCTCACCCACCTCCGTGGACCCGTACAGCGGTTCCGAGAGCATCACTGATCTTTTGATGACAGTGTCCTCGTGAAATACAAATCTGCTGTTACTCGGAGAGCCGTTTGCCATGGAGGCACAGAAGAAATGCTGCCGGGAAAGCAAGGACCACGACGGCATCGCAAACACGCCCTCTTGCATTGTGGCCCCAGCCCCTTGGCCTATCTTGATCTTGGGCTCACAGATCAGATCTGGACATTGATGCCTTTTAGTGTCTCAACTTTGTCACAGAGCGGTGCAGGAGGAAGTCGGCGACAGGGTGTTAGAGATACTGGCAGTGATGTGCAAGCTCCTTGTGAAGGGCCTTTTGGCCACTCGCAGTGAGTTGGCACCTGGTTATTTGCATGGAGGCGGTTCATGGGAGGGTGACCTGGTGCTCCTGTTCTGGAACCTTCCATCCGGTACCTGGTGTAAGTGGCTAAGGAGGCAGCAGTTGTGGGAGGGGGGGCCGAGCCTCAAAGAAAGAAAATGCCATCCTTGAATAGCCGTGGCCTCTCCTGGGCAAAGTGGGCAGGAAGAGTCAAGTGTTTTGTCTCACAACCGATCCCCGGGCAGTGGAACTTTCCAGAAAACCAGAGGGGAGGAGAGAGCCCGCTGCTTCAGGGCAGGTGTCTCTGTGGCTGGGCGGATAGCAGAACTGTGTGGGGAAGGCTCTGAGGGTCCAGTCTTCATTCAACAGATGGTCCCTGAGCCCTACAGGGGAAAAGGGGATTTGTTCTAAGGCCACACAGACAGCTGGGGGCAGGAAGTGGACACTGATGTCCCTCACTAGATGGTGAGCTCCTTAAAGGCAGGTGCACAGCTATCATCAATGGCAACACCATTGTCCAGCAGGGATCGGTGAATGAGTGAATGAATGAGGTAGTGAATATACATGTAAGCAATGATATAATGCATTCTCCACGATCAACCTGTTTACCTGTTTGCTTTATGCTAAGAAGCCACGAATCCAGAGATACCCATCAGTGGAACCACAGCTTTTGCGGGAGGAGGGAAACAGAGAGAGGGATGAAATAACGTGTCTACGTCAATTGAAAGAGGCATCTTGCTTTGGAAAGTGTAAACCGTCTGTCCCGGAACTGAGGTGCAGGATGAATATCAAAGCTCCCAGTAACTGTCAAAGAAGAAGGATGGACACAGCGCTGTTCAGGTGCTGAGCCCGTGTTCTCTTCTACCAACCGACCTAGTGACCAGGGTTGCCTAGGAAGCCCCCCACCCCCGCCGCCCCGGCCTCTCTTGCCTCAGTTTCCTGCCCCAGACAAAGAGCTAGCAGGTGGGATCCAGCCCTGGATCTGGCAGGGGAGGAGTGAGGTCCTCTGCCTGGCTCTGATGCAAAGGTCCCGGGGTGTGTGTGTGTGGGGGGGGGGGTGGGGGGGGTGGGCGGGCGTGAGGCCTTCTTGCTCCATCCAGAGGAGGGGGCGTGGTCAGGCCCAGCCTCTCCTGGGACCTTGCAACTTCCCTCAGGCCCCTGAGTCAGGAGCAGGGAAGTACTCTGGGCCTGCCTGAGGGCAGCCCCCACCCAGTGTCCTATTCTCTGGAGGCTTCTACCCCCCCCCCCCCCCCCAGTTGCTGCAACTCCTTCCAGGTCACGCCCACCTCCCCCAGGCCATTCTAGACTTGCTGGCAGGATTTCTGAAGGCCGACCCTCCAGTTCGACCCTCCAGTTCGGGTGGAGGGGGGGGCTTCCAGGGACCCTTGGAGGGGTGGGGAGAGGAGCAGGGGAGCCAGAGCCAGGGGGGGAGAAGGGAGAAGGGAGGGTGGATGGACTCCAAGTGGGTTTCTACTCCCATTTTCTCCAAGTGGCCTTTAAATAACACAAAATTATACTCTAATCCCCTTTACTCCACGCAGTGCGTCTAAAAAAAGAGCACCTTGGCATTTTTAGGAGGCAAAAAACAAGGAAAGCATGAGACAGGCAATATTCAGTGTAAACTGAGGATAGAGAAATTTCAGTGAACTCCTAGCCAAACCTCCTTACTGTGTTGAAAAATAAAACCGTGGCAGGGTTCGGTGGTGGGAGGGGAGGAGTCTATCCCAGGAGGAAAGCCCAGCGCAGAGGTAGAAGGAAGGCCAGTGAGCAAGGGAGCGGGGACGGGTCGGCCCCCCTGGAACAGGGGCTCCGAGATGCGCAGCGGGGCTTCGAGGGCTGACGCGTGAACTCCGGGGCCCGGGATCCCCAAAAACCTCGCTTGGCAACCCCAGCCGCTTCCTAACCTTTTGCACACTGGCTCCTGGCCCACCTCACCGTTGCAACTCTCCCCATGACGAGGCCACATCAGCAAATCCTTGCCTGGGCCCTTGGTTCCTGGGCCCTCCCCGCTCCCAGCCCTCTCCCTGGCCTTTGTAGCCCTGTGCTGCCTGGCCCCCTCTGTCCGCTCGGTCTCTGTTATTCCATTCCCATCACGGCTTCTTCTATGAAGACGGGTGCGTTCCGTAGTCCCTCTCCTTGACCTTCTAGCAGGTCTGGGCCTCAGGCACGTGGACAAGGACCCTTAGGAGCCCGTGGGTCAGGATCACAGGCAAGGACACAGGCATAGAAGCAAGTCAGACCAGGACAACGCCAACATTAAATGCTTTCTTTCTCTTTCTTTTTCTTTCTTTCTTTCTTTCTCTCTCTCTTTCTTTCTTTCTTTCTTTCCTCCTTCCTTTTCTTTCTTTCTTTCCCCCTTCCTTCCTTCCTTTCTTTTCTTTCTTTCTTTCCTTCCTTTTTCTTTCTTTCCTCCTTCCTTCCTTTTCTTTCTTTCTTCCTTCCCTCCTTCCTTTTCCTTTCTTTCTTTCCCCCTTCCTTCCTTTCTTTTCTTTCTTTCTTTCTTTTTCTTTCCTTTTCTTTCTTTCTTTCTTTCTTTCTTTCTTTCTCCCTTCCTTCCTTTTTATTTTCTTCCTTCCTTCCTTTTCTTTCTTCCTTCCTTCTTTTTCTTTCTTTCTTCCTTTTCTTTTTCTTTCTTTCTTTCTTTCTCCCTTCCTTTCTTTCCTTCCTTTCTTTCCTTCCTTTCTTTCCTTCCTTCCTTCCTTCCTTCCTTCCTTCCTTTTCTTTCTTCCTTCCTTCCTTTTCTTTCTTCCTTCCTTTTCTTTCTTTCTTTCTTTCTTTCTTTCTTTCTTTCTTTCTTTCTTTCTTTCTTTCTTTCTTCTTTCTTTGTTTACTAATATGAAGCCTTAAAGAAAGACCTTAGGCAAGCTTCCAGGGTCGCAGTACTGGACTCAAAGAACTGGTAGGTGTTATATTTCCACGTCCACTCACAGCTCCAGCACGGCCATTCCAGTACCATCTCCTCTGTGCTTACAGCTACAACAGATGGTCTGAGCCGGGGCCCGGACCCCTCCTGCCAACTTCCGGCAGAGGCGGCAGCCTGCGTGGCTCTTCTGGTCAGCACACGATGGTCTTCAGAATAACCTTCTCGCAGTAGACCTATCGCTCCCCCTCTTCTCTGGCTCTTGTCCCCTCTCACCGCTGCCCCCTCCCACGGTGCCGTGGTCCCGGTCGGTCTCTCGGCACATCCTGGCCCCCTGGCCTGAGGTGTGAGAGACGCTCCCTTGTTCAACCTGCAAATAGCCTTTGCCTTGGTTTGAGTTTGCTCCACGAATGAGCTCACGGCTCCTCCAAGCCCCCATCCTGGGCTCAAAAACAGTCCCTTGACAGTTTTCATACACCTGCGTCCATCCCACAAGTACGGGTCCTGTCCCCTCCCCACCCCAGTAAGAGCCCTTATGACAAGACAGCCAGGATTTATCATCACCGGTGCCTCCCTTACAGAAGGGATGGGAGGCTGGAGGCAGCACGTTCACGGAGGAAGAGGATGAACTTGGCAGTATCCTCTGGTTTCAGATCTTGGTCTTAGCATTTGCCAGTCACGTGACCTTGGGCAAGTCCAGCTCAGCCCCAGGATCACACATTTCTCCGTACCAGCCACCTGCCAGGGTGACCGTGAGGCCGAGCCCAGAGTCTGACACATGCCACAACAAACAGGGGTTCATCCCTGCCCCACCTCTTTTCTAGAATTTCTCCCTTTTTTTAAAAAAATTTTTAATATTTATTTTTTTGAGAGAGAGACAGCGTGCGAATGCGGGAGGGGCAGAGAGAGAAGTTAGACACAGAATCCAAAGCAGGCTCCAGGCTCTGAGCTGTCAGCACAGAGCCCGACACGGGGCTCAAACCCACGAACCCACGAACTGCAAGATCATGGCCTGAGCCAAAGTCGAATGCTTAACCGACTCAGTCACGCTGGTGCCCCCAAAACAATGAGAATAACTTTAAAACCTGTATTTTCTTGGGACACCTGGGTGGCTCAGTGGGTCAAGCATCCGACTTTTGGTTTCCGCTCAGGTCATGATCTCGAAGTTTGTGAGTTCGAGCCTCGAGTCAGACTCTGCGCTGACAGTGTGGAGCCTGCTTGGGATTGTCTTTCTCTCCCTCTCTCTGTCCCTCCCCAGCTTGCATGTTCTGTCTCTCTCTCTCAAAAAAAAAAAAAAAAAAAAAAGCAAATAAACTTTAATAAAACCCAAAAACCTATATTTTCTTGATGACTTTAAGACCTAAGGGTTATTTCATCCAAAGATTGTCCAGAGAAAATGATATTGTCCGTAAAGGATCTGGAACATCTGCCTAAGGACCACTGCCCATAGTTACTCGGGACCTTCGGGCCTCCCAGGTTGAGGCAGTGGTAAGATGGATCACTTCTTTGTGCCCCTAGGAAATGCTTTCCTCCTACGGCAAGCATCTTTGCTGCAGGTTAAGTGGTAAGCAGTGAGGGTCATGTGCGTGCCGTTAGCTCGATTTCTGGTACACGTGGGCTGCAATTTGACCAGAAGCTTTTACAAAGAGATCAATTAAACAAACAAACAAACAAACCTACCCGTTTCTTTTGAAATGTCCTCTAAGAATTCCAGGGGCACCTGGGTGGCTCAGTCGGTTAAGCCTCCGACTTCAGCTCAGGTCACGATCTCGCGGTTCGAGAGTTTGAGCCCCATGTCGGGCTCTGGGCTGATGGCTCAGAGCCTGGAGCCTGCTTCCGATTCTGTGTCTCCCTCTCTCTCTGCCCATCCCCCGTTCATGCTCTGTCTCTCTCTGTCTCAAAAATAAATAAACGTTAAAAAAAAAAAAAAAAAAGAATTCCATTAGTTTGGCAGCCAGACCGAGGCACGGAAATTCCAGAACCACAGAAAAAGCTGTGAAGTGCATGCCCCGTGCGTCCATAGCTACGGAGACTCTTTTATCCATCGTGTGACCCTTACATAAACCTGCCACCAAGTGCTGCTGTAGCTATGAAATATTCTTTAAAAAAAAAAAATTAAAAAAAATCTTTTAAAAAGATTTTGTTTCTAAGTAATCGCTACACCCAATGTGGGGCTTGACCTCACAACCCCAAGATCAAGGGTTGCATGCTCCCACCGACTGAGTCAGCCAGGTGCCCCAGCTATGAAATATTCAGGTCAGTGGATGAGGGGCCGTGAGTAAGTGTCGAAGTGACCCAAGCCAAAGCTGCAGAGGTGGAACCGGTCACACAGGTGAGGGCCTGAGCACGGTCACCTCGTTGCTGCACAGACACGCCGGAAGTCCCTGGGCACCGCCGGGTGGGGGAGGGGACCGTCTACATTCATTTCCACAGCTGAGGTCTCTTCCATTTTGAGTGATTTCCTGAGGCTGATGTTCTGTGTCCCTGATGGCATTCCCATTCAAGCTTCCTCATTTTTATTGATTTCTGTGGCATTCATCTCGGTACCGTTTTCATCAATTCCCTCCCTCTCTTCCTTAAGGTAAACCCACTCATTTTCCAACGGTCTCTGTTTGTAATTCTCATCGTAGCTATTCTTGGAGCCCTTGGCTCTTTGAGTGTTTTGCTCTGTGTTTCGTTAACCTAGCTTATCTGAACTTCTCTTCGGCATCTTGGGTAATTCTTTTTTTTTTTTAAGTAATCTTTTTAGTTTTTTTTAAATTTTATTTAAATCCAAGTAGGTAACGAATAGTGGACTAATGGTTTTGGGAGTAGAATTTAGCGATTTGTCACTTACGTGGGACACCCAGTGCTCATTCCTACAAGTGCCCTCCTTCATGCCCATCCCCCATTTACCGACCCCCCCCCCCCACTCATTTTGAATTAAGAGTTGACCTATTGTGTTGGACTAGAAGAGGCCCCTTCGCTTCAATTTGGGTTTGTCATCTCAAACATCCTCCCATCCAGTATGTCACTTCCTTGGCCAAAGGCAGAATGTGACCTCCTCTCGGGTTTCAATGATCAAGAATTTAGCGTGGTTCTTGGCAAATCACAGCAAGTCACAGGCTCTCTGTGTGCTGTGACCCAGCGGTCCACCCCCACTCTCTCCATCTTGCTTGTGTCCAGGAGACCAGAGGACGGCGCCCATGGCTTGCCAGCCTGAGGTCTCTTTCACCCATTGCCTCTGCCGTGTTGAACTGGGGCACTAGGACCCTTGTCCACACCTCCACCCCAAACCGTTCCTAACAGAAGGTCACTGCCCAACCTTTTGAGGATATTTACATGCAGAAGTTAGCCTCCACATCTCAGTGAATGACGATTTAATCCTTCCAGCACTTGAAAGACAGGCCTGACCCCTGTGTTCCTCTCATATCCCACAACGAACCCATCAATGGACCTTTCTGGCTCCGTTTTAACACATGTATGGGATCAGTCACCTTCCACCTGCATTGCAACCACCGTGGTCCACACCACCACCGCTTCTGGCCTAGATACCTATAAGAGATGTCAAACTGGTTTCCCTCCTCCTTTGTCCCCGACGCAGTAGGCAGGGTGATCCTGCTAAATAAGTCACCCGATGTCATCCCTCTGCATCAAAACTCTGGAAGGACACCCTGTCTCACTCAGGCCTGTGAGGCTCTGTCCGCTCTGGACCATTAGTGCCTCTCTGCCCTCCTCCCCCCTCCCCTCCCCTCCCTTCCCCAGCTCCCTCCGCTTCACCCATGGGGCCTCCCTGCTTTTCCCTGGCCTGGGCACCAGTTCTTCCTGGTCCCCAGGAAGGCATGTCCCCTCTCCGTACAGCTGACTTCCTTAACTTTTCATGTCTTTCCTTCCGTGTCACCTTCTTGTGAGGCCTACCTTTCCTACATCACTTAATACTGCGTCTTGCCCCCAGCCTGTGTATTCTCAACCCCCCTGACTTGGCTTTACTTTCCCCTTTTATCTGGTGCTTATAGACCGTTTACTTCCTCATTATGTTTGCTTCTGATCTGTCCCTCCCTCTTAGAACTTAAGCCTCAAAGAGACAGGAAAGCTGTCTTGTCTTTGGATATCACCGGGGCCTAGAACGAGCCTGTTACACAGTAGGCCCTCATTAACATCTGTGGAATAGACGAAGGAGCGACTGCACGTGGGAGTGCAGAGACACCCAGGTCCTGCTCAAGGTCAGAGCCTGTTTTGAGCCCACCCTTGCACTGACTTCAGAGTACTGCAGGCTCCCGGCAGAGTGCGGAGGTCGGAGCTAAATCATCCCCTTGTCTGATGGAAGACGCAGATTATTTCCTCCTGTTTTTTTCATCTCTGCAGTGTTTCCACACCCCCCTCCCCCGTCACGAACCAGACCAAAGTTCATTGTCCAGAGAGCTCAGGACAAACGTTTGCAGCCCAGAGCCTCTCTTGTCACAGGGCCTGTGTCCACCTGGACCCCACCCAGCTGATGAGGACCGTGCGGGATGGGCACGGGGCCCAAGTGCTCCTGGCTGAGGGGCTCAAGGAGGGAAGGCAGCACGACCGAAGATGCCATCCCTGAGTCCCAGCTCTAAGATGTCAGCACATCCACCGGGTCAACTTTGCACACTTCTTGTTCCTCCCGCCAACAATGGGGCCGGTCGGCCCAGTGGACATGTCTCCATCCCCTGGTACAGTAAGAGATGCCATTTCTCTGCCCCCAGCGGGCCCACTTGCAGCTGGGAGTCTGCGGCTGGTGTGGGCGGTGACCGGCAGCTGTGAGTTTGCTCATGTCTCTTGATCTCTGGGGCAGCCATGCCTCCCCGCCCCCCGCCTCCATATCTTCTCTGAGCTCCCAGGGCCTCTCTGTCTTCAGGGATCCTCAGTCACTCAGTTCCTTCCGGTTCCTTCCTTCCTTCCTTCCTTCCTTCCTTCCTTCCTTCCTTCCGGGGAGCAAGTCCGCTCCCAAGGCTGGGCACCCAATCAATCTCTCCAGAGCGTGATTACGTCACAGGCCCGGGGCCCGCCCCCGCCTCCCCATTGGCTCTTCCTCCTCTCTCCCAGGTGAGGCGCCGCCTCCAGTAACTAGTGATGAATCCAGGCAGCAAAAGGGAAGATGTGGGACTGGCTCCCAAAATCCGGGAAGAAAGACCAGAATCCAGCAACCAGTCCAGTGTGCGTTGTAGTGTAACAGACACTCTAGCGCGGATGGTCCCTGACTTATGATCGTTTGACGGGCAGTTTTTTTAACTTTACGATCTTGCAAAAGTGATGGGCGTTTGGTAGAAACCGTCCTGCGAGTTTTGCATGTGGCTTTCTTCCCGGCACTGGCCGTCTGCAGCGTGGGACCCTCCCGAAGCTGGGCGGCGGCAGCCAGCGATCACGAGGGTGGACAGACGGCGCTGTAATTCCGTCCTGCACCCACACACCCCTGCTGTCTCTCCCTCTCAGTGCAGCATCCGGCAAACTACATGCATTATTAAGCACTTTATTCTAAAACAGGCTTGCTGTGAGGTGATGCTGCCCAACTGTCGGCCAGTGTGAGTGTCGTGAGCACGTGTAAGGTCGGCCAGGCTAAGCCATGACGTTCGGTAGGTCAGGCGTAATAAGTGCATTTCGACCTAATGATATTTTCAGCTTAGGATGGGTTTATTGGGAAATGACCCCGTCGTAAGTCAAGGAAGATCTGTGTACTTGGGTCATCAAACCTGAGGCTTCAACTCTCCTCCCCCAAGTCAGCACATACACAGTGTTCCTGACATCTGTCTGCCTCTGCCATCTGCATGGCCAACCGTCCATGCATCACCCTCTCTCTCTCCTCAAGCAGGAGACAACCTGGACAACCCAGCTGTGGTCCAGCTTCCTCCTCTGTCCCCTGTAGTCCATTCCCTGCACAGCAGCCAGAGTGGTCAGGCCCTTCCCTCACCTCTGAATCCCCTCCCCTTAGAAGCGGGTTCACATGTAGCTTTAGCTTCGCAGCCTGCCATGCGGCCTGGGCCCCTTCCAAGGTCTTGGCTGGGGGCAGCAATGTGGGTGATGCACATCATCAATTGAACATTCGTTGGGCTCCAATTTGCTCAAGAACATTCTCGTTTTGGTACCACGGTGTTCAAAAAACCCGCGTATATTTTACGCTCACATGTTACCGTTCAGGCCAGCCACGTGTCAGATGCCCAACAGGCACCTGTGACTAGTGGCTACCATATCAGAGAGCGCAGGACAGAGAATTTCTCAGACAGTTTAAAATATTGTACAGCTACGGAAAAACCTGTTTGAAAAATTATATTCAATCATACAGGGCAAAGCTCATAAAATGAAAGTGAAAAAGATCGTGTACAAAACCAAATTAAGTCTGAGCCCACTGTTGTTAGATATAAAAATATGCATATGTTTATTTGAGCGTGTAAATTGATGTGCCTACTGCAAAGAAATTGGAGCAAAATCCTAACAGGGACCATCTAAGGAAAAGGAATTATAGCAAACTTAATTTCTCCCCTTCATATTTGTTCAGTGTCAGCATGTGTTACTTTCAGAGTCAGCCGGGAAATTATGTTATTTTTAAAGAGTTCAAGGTGTGTTCTCCCATCTCTTGCCATGACCTGACTTCAGTGATCATTTGTGGGTGTGTGGTGCTGGGTTAGAGGACTGGTTCCAGTCCTGCACTCTGTATTCATGCACTTTCCATATGACAAGTTTCCTCCTACAGAAGGCAGAGCGAGCCTTGGCCTCTTGACTTTGGCGTCAGCCCACGTCTTTTGGTCAATGTGGAAGTGACAGTTGTCGGTTCTGAGTCAAGGGTGTAAGAAGGATCACATGGTCTTGTGTGCCCTCTTGCACCTCTGCCATTGCCATGGAAAGCTGATGCCCTGTCCAGCCCACTGGTCCCAGGAGGGCGGGCCAGACCTGCGCCCACTCTGCTGGTTAGAGCTGTCAACCGGTAGACGTGTGAGAAATGCATGCTTGCTGTAGAACATCACATTGATTTGGGGCTGTTTGTTACAAGGCTCTAGCTGACTAATGCAGTGTTGCTGCACTGCTTCACACGTGCTCAAATGTAATCAGGAAGGCAGAACTTGATCGGAATTATACATTAGAAAGCCGAAATCAATGACACTCTACAAAATTCAAAAACAAAACCAAACCAACACCTAAGGATCTCCAAGGCAAAAGAAGTCCAGGCCATACCCTCGGGAGACTTGGCTTCATTTCACACACTCCTGGTTACCAAGACCTAAAGTCACTGAATGAAAAGTCCTTATTCTTAGGGATCATAAATTCCTGGGGGTGCCGAAATGGAAACCTCTGAGATTCTCAGCATAAGAGTACATTTTTTTCCTCTTAGAAAAATTATAAGCATCCATTGTAGAAAATACAAAGGAAAGAGAAAAACACTCTTAATCCTCTCACCAAAGTATTGTCAAACCTCTGTCAAACACTGGTGTATATATGTTTTTCCCACAAAAAGGAGAGCATCCTGTATCTTCGGTTCTAAAATCTTCTGTTTGTAGCCACTGCATCATAAACATCTTCCCTTCCCATCTCATATCTTCTGCAGAATCATTTCTAATTGCCGAATTCTTGCCTAGTTGTCCGCAGAAGGGATGTGTCGTAAATAACTTCACCTGACTCCTGGGGTAGCTTGTGCAATTTATACCCAGTTGTTAACTATCACAAGCAACATCCTATATATTTGATATTCACGTACATCGCTGATTGTTTCTGAGGGTTAAATTCTTGGAGGTGGATCACTGGGCTGGGCTCTGCGTATTTACCAGCTCTTGAGCCGAAGTACCCCTTGAATCAGCATCCTCTAAAGTGCGGGTAGCTTGACTATATCAGATCGTCTCAGCCCGAGACCAGGAGCCTGAGAGGAAGAAGCAGTGGGAAAGGAAAGTTATGAGGGTGTCAATGTGTGGAAAGCGCCAGAGAAATGGATTAAGGCTTATGCATTTAGGGCTGGTGGGACATGTAAAGGCACTTCCTTTATTCGATCCCTGAATAAAGGGATTCCAAGGGGGCCCTGAGGCCAACTCTACATCTGGACCAACTTCAGAGCTAAACTCCCTGGAGCTGTGGCTCCCTGCCCCCCACTGATGATTCCTGCAAGGAGACAGAGACAACGTGTTGACTGTTGGTAGTCTCCCTTCCCCTTGCTCGGGTAGGTCTTTGTCTCAGGTCCACTGGCTACTCCCGTGATTCTGTCTCACTCTAGTGTGACGTGTAGAGGGAAAAGCCAGGGGCCCAGGTGCACGCTCAGGAGCCTGAGTATGGCTATTAACCCACTGGGTCTCCTGGGACATCATTTCACCTTTCCAGAGGTGGAAGAAACTGTCCACCTGTTCACCAAACATCGTTCTTCTTCTCCTTGGGTACAGGGCAAGACTCCATCTCCCAGACTCCTTTGCAGGGAGATGGGATCATGTGACTGCCTTCTGACCAATAGAATTTGAGTGGAAGAGACATGTGCTGCTTCCATGCCAGGTCCTTGAGAGCCTTGTTCAAGCTTTTTACCTTTCTGCCAGCCTGACACAGATGAGCAGGAAGACCTCAGCTTCAAAAGCCAGGTGCTGAAAATGGCAGAGCCATAAGAGGACAGGGGCCTGGGTCCAGGATCACCCTCTGGGGTAGAGTCACCCACCAATCAGCGAGATTTATTCTTTACATGAGAAAGACATCAATTTGTGTCATGTTGGACCCTTATGTGCTAGGCTTTGGTTTTCAGAGCAGCAAACATTGTCCTTAATAATACCCAGGGCTTGGGGCACCTGGGTGGCTCAGTCGGTTAAGTGTCCGACTTTGGCTCAGGTCATGATCTCGCGGTCCGTGAGTTCGAGCCCCGCGTCGGGCTCTGTGCTGACAGCTCAGAGCCTGGAGCCTGTTTCAGATTCTGTGTCTCCCTCTCTCTCTGCCCCTCCCCTGCTCATGCTCTGTCTCTCTCTCTCTCTGTCTCAGAAATAAATAAACGTTAAAAAATTAAAAAAAAAAAATACCCAGGGCTTTATTGCCTCATCTATAGGGAGGAGAAGGAAAGAAGGGGGGCAGTATTCATTGAGGGTATGTTTTGCTGTGCGAGACCTTGTGATCCACATATGATGGACATTTGCCCTTTAATCCCCGACAACGAAACCATGACCTATTTCTATCCCCGTTTTCCTAGGGCCTTGAATGAGCCAGAATTCAAGCTCAGGTCTCCCAGATCCTGACATTCCCGGATCCTGCTGGTACGTGTCCCTCCAGGTGAGCAGAGAGGTGAGGTGTGTGTGGCTGTAGTCCTCAGGTTAGGGGGTTGGCTTACCACACTCTGGTTTCCTGGTCCGTCCCAGAGACAGGAGCCATCACATGGGGTCACCTGAGGACGCTTTTCTTGATTATATTCAAGAACAGCAGTTTCTTCGCCTCCACCGGGGCCCTCCAAAGCTCTGCCTTGCTGGGGGGAATTGGGACGCTGTCACCGTTTTTCATTGTTACCCAGGGAGCCAAACTGCCTTTGATGTTTTATTGACCTGACTTTCTTCTTCAAAGGTCCCCTATCAACTGCCGCTCTGGTTTCTACCAATTTGATGAGATGAGCTCCCTCCCAAAGGAGAAATGGGACTGGAAACTATCTAAGAGAGCAGGAAAAAGGTTTGATTTTATTTGGGGCCACTTTGGAGGGGGGGGGCGGGTTCTGGCCCGAGGGAGTCCGTTCCCCAGAGGTTTGTGTGAGAATTCCCAGCAGAAGCAGGGAAGCAGCTGGAAGGTCCAGCTGTGGCTGGTACATCTGGCAGATAAAAAGAGCTGAGGGGGACAATGTCTCCAGGAGGACGGTCTGTGTCTTCTCCGCGGGACCCCTATGTGCGGGAGCCCTGGTGACTAGGGCTCCTATCTCCCCCACCAGCTCTGCTCTCTGTGACCTGCCCCCAACCTCCCCCAGGACTTCATGCACCTCTTTGTACAACTTCAACTCAAACAAGACTGTTAATTTTCGCCAAATAAAGTCAACGGCCGTTGCTGGCTTTGCCGGTTCATTTTAGAGCCGGAGGGGACTCTGGATGTTTATAGCGTCTGGCCCTTCAGAGACCATGCCTTGTTGACTGCTCAAACACTTCTGATGGGCCTGCCTTGTGTTTGGAGAGCGTTCCTGATGCCCTTAGCACACATTCGAGGTCAGCCGCATGCTGTGATCCCCAGGGCACCTCCAGGCTTGCCTCGGGCTTCTGTGCTGTGTAGACCCTCCCCCCTGATTGTAGTATGAATTGTCCTAATGCATGAGGCAACTCCCCACTTCTGGGACCTTCCACCAGTGTCTCCCATCTCTGCAGTCCCTGTCCTCCCTTCCCACCTGGTGAAATTCTCAGCCCTCACCGAAGACTAGCTTGGGCGTCACCTGCCTCCAGAAGCCTTCCCTGATCCCTCCAGGAAAAACAAACTCCTCCGTCTTTTGTGCTTCAAACACCCCTGTCAGAAAATAGGGAGTCTTGACTCGTGTCTTTGGTTTGCCACTCCTTCCCACAGAGAGAGTGAGCCGCTTTAAGTTAGGGGCTATCTGTTCATTATCATTGTGTTCTTAGCTCAAGTCTCTGTTGGAGGGACAGGCAGAAGAGCGTAGCATATAGAAGCGTTGAGTAACAGTCTCATTAGGCAACTGAGAGGAATAGAGAAGAAGAGGAAGAGAATTTTAAAAATAGGAACTGGTATCACATGGAATCTTTTCAGTTTCTAGAAACACAAAAAAATAACACCGACTTCCCAAAATAATAGAGGGAGTCGGCTGGCTCACAGAACTAAAAAGTTCTGGATAAGGACTTCAGGAGTGGTTTGATCATGGTGTCGGGTTAAATTTTTTTTTTTTTTTTTTTTTTTAAATAGTGCTCTCCATTGTAGCCACCTTCACATATTGATTTCGACCTCAGGCTAGCTTCATTCATGGTGACAAGGTGGCAACATCAGGTTTCACTTTTATGTTCCCATTCCAGCTATTCAAAAAGACAGAGAACATCCATGTCCCATAATTCTCAGGAAGAAAATCCTAAGCTTTACACTGATTTGAATACCTCTGAATCAACTGTTGTGGCAAGGAGAATGTGATTCCTGAGTGACCCAGCTCAATCATGTCCCACCTCAGTCCCTCAGGATGGTCAGTCCCACCCAGCCTGCACGCCTGCACACAATGGGGGATTTAAAAACGTGGATTTCACGGGGTGCCTGGGGGGCTCAGTGGGTTAAGCGTCCAACTCTTGATTTCAGCCCGCGTCATGATCTTGTGGTTCGTGGGTCTGAGCCCCGCATCAAGCCCTGTGCTGACAGTGCGGAACCTGCCTAAGTTTCTCTCTCTCTCTCTCTCTCTCTCTCTGCCCCTCCCCCACATGCTCCCTTTCTCTTTCTCTCAAAATAAATAAACTTTAAAAAAAGAACCCATGAATTTCAGTCTTCCTTTCTTCTTTCGTCCCGCAAACAAACAGCATACAGCTGTGATAATTCGGGTTCTGTGCTGGGTGTTGAAGGCACCTGTAAGATTGGAACAAGATGGGGACCTCAAGCTGCTGACAGTCCTACAGAAAGAGATTCGGAAAATTATTTTGCAGGCAATGAGGAGCCACGAGGGAATTTTGAGCCTCCGAATGGCTGTATTAGCTACCTACTGCCGTGTAACAAAAGACCTCAAAACCTGGCAGGTTAACACAGCAAACATCGATTCTCTCATAGTTTCTGTGGGGCAAGAATCTGGGCACGGGTGACAGGCAGCCTCCAGCTCAAGGTCTCTGACGTGTCTGCGAGCCAGACGTTGGCCAGCGCTGTCCCATCTCAGAGCCGTTGAGGGGAGGGTCTGTTTCCAGACTCACTCTTGTGCACCGATGTCTCCACTTACGACACGGCAGCTGTTTCCCCCCACGATTAGCAATCTGAGGCAGAGTGAGAACGGGGTGGGGCCGTGCCTGGGTGGCTGAGTCGGTTAAGCATCCGATTCTCGGTTTCAGCTCAGGTCACGAGCTCACAGTGCATGGGATCTAGCCCCTGCATCAGACTCTGCGCTGTCAGCGGGGAGCCTGCTTGGGATTCTCTCTCCCCCCCTCTCTCGCTGCCCCTCCCTCCCTCCCTCTCTCTGTCTCTCTCGAAATAAAAAAAAAAACTAAAAAAAATTTTTGTGAAAGAAAGAGTGAGAATGAGCCCCCCGAACCTGCTACTAGGAACGAATCCCATCCTTCCTGGCAGGTTCTGACAGGAGTGAAACGGTACGCTTAGTCCCCCCGCCCCAAGGGGGAGTGGGTTACACAAAAGTGTGAATACCAGGAAGGGAGGGTCGTGGGGGAGCATCTAAAAGGCGGCTTACTCCAAGGACTGACCGGTGGCTCAGCATCCCAGGCAGCCACATTACATCATCCCACAAGAATAGTAATGAATAAAGGAGGAGTTAGAAGCTGGCAGGAGAAAATTACGTGGGACTGGATGGAATTGTTTAGTCATTCCAAAACCACTTACTGAGTGCCCGTTGTGAGCCAGGATTGTGGTGGGTGTCGGGGCCGCGGCTGTGCCCCCGTCTCCCCACCAGTATCTAGCAAGAAGTGTCCGGAAGTCTAGCGGGAGGTAGGTGGTGTCTAGAAGGAAGAAAAGTTGAACAAGACATTCACCTTGAGTGTTGCAGAAAAGGACGAGGGTCAAAACTCGGAACAACGCCCTCCACCTTGCCAAACCTGCTTGAGGAGTCAAGGAAGGCTTCCTGGAGGAAGAATCATTTCAAGTGAGCCCTGAGGGAGGAGGAGGGGAACAGGGGGGGTGGGTGGGAGGGTGCAGCGGGGAAGGGGTGGACAGAGGGCAGCACAGGGTGGCCTGGGTGTAGACGTGGGGTGTGGGCCTCTGTCTCCATCATTCCTGTCCCCTCCCCATATCTGTCACCTCATCCTTTAGGACTCAGCTCAAAGATCCCCTTCTCAGAGAGGCCCCTCTTGGCAGTCCAAGGTCATCACAGACAGACTCCATACATCTCCCTGTCGCACTTTCTTCCCCGCGCCTCTCTTGCCCAGCACACTCCTGTCCCGCGTAGTTCTCCTATCCTTCCTGCCTCGCCACTCCGGGCTCCTGGGGGCACAGCCCTCTCCGTTCACTGCCGCGCCCCAGGCCCCACGCAAGCCCGCATGTAGTAGGGCCTCAGTAAGCCTGATGGTGGGAGCAGACCTGAGCTGGCCCTTCTCTAATGTCACATGTTTTCTCCCTGGGGACTGACCCCTCTCCTGAGCTGCCTGAACCCCGGCCCCTCCCTCGACTCTCCCCTGCAGCCCGAAGCAGCTCAGAGCCCGCGGGCCTGGCCCCTGGCATGTTTTATAGCTCCTCTCTGGACTCCTAATAGCAGCCACATTTTGCGAGTTTGGAGAAGGAGCGTTAAGGCCAGTCAAGTGGATAAATCACATCTCTTCAATGGGCCAAACACGGATTTACACAATAGCCTGTGACAAACGCGTCTTCGGGGGCAACCTGGCAGGAAACATCCCTTTTTCCGAAGGGCTCGTGGCCCAGGGAGAAACAAGAGGACTTTTGAAGGAGTCTAATTATTGCCTGTTTTGTAGGAGTCTAATTATTGTCTGTTTTGTAGGAGTCTAATTATTGCCTGTTTTGTAGGAGTCTAATTATTGTCTGTTTTGTAGGAGTCTAATTGTTGTCTGTTTTGTAGGAGTCTATTGTCTGTTTTGTAGGAGTCTAATTATTGTCTGTTTTGTAGGAGTTTAATTATTACCTGTTTTGTAGGAGTCTAATTAGTGCTGCTGCTGACAGGCCGGAGTGCCAGCGCGGCCTCCCGTTCACGTTCACGTGCACTAACACACCAGGGGCAACAAGGCGTTTGGAAGGATGGAAAGGGCGAGGATTATGGGCCCATCTCGTGCCCTAACGGCCCCTCAGGGAGCTACAGGACTGTGTGATTCCCTGATGTCCCTGCTCAACAACATCCCGAGGGGCCCCTGGCTCCCATTCCTGCCCCTCAACCTGTCCTACCTCCCTACACTCCGGAAGTCCCTGCCCAGATGTGGCCCTCCCTGCCCTTCTGGTCTCCTGTCATCCCATCCCTGGCTCAGCCTGGGTCCTATTCCTCATCCCCTGTCACCCTGGTGGGGGAATTCAGGACCCTGCACGGTTGTCCTGCCTCCACTCTGTCTCCACTGCCTCCGCTTTGGACCAAACCCCATCACACTCCACCGGACCCGGCAGTAGCCCCCAGTGTGTCCCCCATCCAGGTTTGCCCCCATGTCCCACCCTCGCCCATGAAGACAGGGAGATCTTAGCAAAACATTGGATCGAAAATTAAGCCCTGCTGAGATCTTCCTGCCCGCCATGGGGGAGGGTGAAAGGGGGTGCCCATATGCATGGGGGACACATTGAGGGTCACTGCAGGGTCCAGTAAGGGATTGTGCTCTGGACTGAAGGTTCATGTCCCTGCCCTCCCCCCAGTTCATATGTTGAAGTTCTAACCCCTGATGTGATGGCATTGGGAGGTGGGGCCTTTGGGAGGTAGTTAGGTTTAGCGAGGTCATCAGGGTGGGTAATGGGACTAGTGTCCTCAGGAGAAGAAGAAGAGAGACCGGAGTTCGCTCCCCTTGCTACACAAGAAGAGGTCATGTCAGCCCACGGCGAGACGGCGGCCGTCTCCTAGCCAGGAAGCGAGCCCTCAGCAGGAACCATGCTGCCGACACCTTGGGCTTCTCGGCCTTCGGAACTTCAGTGGGCAGTAACTGTCCTAGCCACCCACTTGACGGTCTATTTCGTCCTGACGGCCCAGGCAGGCGAAGACACACCGTGAACCCAAATCGTCATCCAGGGTACCGTCGAGAAGGCTGAGGTGCCAGTGTGCGGGTCCTCGTGTGAGGTCACCCGGCCGGCAAGGGCAGAGAAGGGGGTCACACCCAAGCAGCCTGGTGCCCGACCATGCTCCGGACTCTTGTGCCGAACCACTTCCCTGCCATCCACTAGGTCCGGGTGTAGCCAGATGGGGCTCTAAGCGTGGCTCTGCCCCTCGCCAGCTGAGTGTGAGTCTGCCCCTGGGTTTCCAGAAGGCTCAGCCGGGGAAAGCGGGAGGGCTGATTCAAGGTAGGGGCCCTGGGTGCACGGAGGCCTCATCCCTCTCCCTCCTCTTACCTCCCCCAGCTCTGCCTGCAGCCACCAAGGTCTGACTTGTGCTGAGACCACGGTCTGCACATCCAGGAGCGATGTGCACCTTGTACCCTCTCCCGACAGAGACCCTTGGCCCTCTTGGCTCCCCTCTTGGGGGAGTGACCGGAGGAAGTGTCCTGCGTGGGGTCTAGAATGGGTTTGGGGCCCTCAGGCCAGGAACTCTAGGAGCCTGGACCGGCAGGGCAGGGTGTGGGAGGGGAGCTGTGGGGTCAGAGCAGGGCTCTCCAACCTGGGGACTCACTCCGGGCCTACAAGTGGGTTACCTTAAACGTTGGTCCCCTTCCTCCCCCATCCCCCTCATCCCCAGGGCTTTCAGAAGCCACCCGTGCCCACCCCACCCCTGCCTCCGTCAGCTCAGCCCCACCCCTGCCTCCCTCGGCTCAGGCTGGCCCGTCTCGGCGCCCCCCCACCCCCGCCCCGGTCCGCTCAGCTCTGCTCATCACGGAGCGTGGCGGATGGATCCTTATCAAAAAAAAAAATCTCCGTGTGGGTTTTTCCCACGTGGCAATCCTTCAGCCGCTCACTGCACGACTCCCCGGGGCATTTCACAGCAAGGGGAAGGGACAGAAACAAGTCACCCTGGCATTTTATTGAGATACATCGTGAGAGTCCGCCGGGCTGAGCTGTTTAACGTGCCCCTTCGCCTGCCGCCAATGTCGTGGGTGCCGCTGACGAGTCAAGTGTCCCTTATCTTGTCGACGTGTCTGCGCGGAGAGAGGGGCTTCATTTCCACCTCCCCCGACTCCCCGGGATTCAGATCGCAGGGGAGTCTTCGTCCCCGGCTCCATCCTGGGACGACGGCCATCCTATGCGCTTCCGGCTCTCTCGGGAGGAGCGCCCTGGAAGGCTCGCGATGTATCTTTCCTTGCTGCCTCCTGTGGGCACGGACGAGGGAATGACGCGTGCTGACCGGCAGCTACGTGCAGGCTCTATTGGTGAGCTGTCGTGGGTCACGCTCCCCCAACACGAAGAGGCCTCTAACAGGAAGCATCGACTTGGCTCGCAGAAGCTGTCTTTGGGGCCAGAAACGCAGGCTGGGGTCATGGGAATCACACGGGGACAGGATCTGATCTGCACCCTCCTGGGCTAGCTGGGTTGCCCCCTAGCAACGCACTTGACCTCTCTGAGCCTTGCTTTCCTCGTGTCTGTGGGGAAGTCAGGGCGGTCCTCAGGGCCAAGGCAAGGGGGTATCAGCGCCTATGAAAGCTCGGAGCCCAGTGTTGTCCTTCGTCCCACACAGCTTTCCTGTGTGTCCTGGGCCCCACGCCTGTCACCCTGATCCCCTCAAGCCTGGAGCCCCGGAGGACTACCCACTAGGTAGAACAGCACGGAAGCAGGAACCCGGCCCGTCCCCACCACCCTGCACCTGAGACACTGCCTCGCACATTCCAGGCACCCGGGACATATTTGTTGAATGAGCGAAATATTCCTGTTTTATAGACGAGGCAGCTGACAGCTGACAGTCAGGGCAGCCGAGATCCGTCCGGGTTTGCAGGGCTCCGAATTCAGCAGGACACCTCAGTGGGTGTTTCTCGGGTGCTTTGGGAGGGACCTTCCGGCTGGGGAAACCTGGGACTTCCTGGCCTGCCCTGGCTCAGCTCTCACCCATAGATGGGCAAGGCGGGTCTGGGAGGGACAAGCAGGGGTCACACGGGGTGGGTCCCAGGAGCTCATGACCTGTGGGCACGGTGTTGAGGAGGGCACGGCTGGAGGTCCCTTTCCTTCCCGGGGCCTCAGCCCCAACCCCCTGCCTCGTCAGGAGTGGGCCAGACATGCAAAGCCAGCCTCGGGGCGTGGGCTCTGCTCCCTTCCAGGCGGAGGTGCTGGGATTTCTCTCCTGCCCTGGACATCTCAGACGCACTCAGCCTAGTGTGAAATGACCCTCATAAGAAACGCCTCGTTCCAGAAAGCTCTTCTGAGATGCAGACTCTGACCAGTTCTCCCGTCCCCACGGAGGCCCAGAGCAATTTGTACTTGATTAAAATGTTACAGGTCGCAGTGTGACCCATTTTCAGTCTTTCATCGGTTCTGCCTCCCTCACTTCTCATGACCTACGAGTTTCCGCCGCTTTTCTGCCTCCTGTCCTCACTCTGCGCTTACGGGGCAAAGTCCCTTTATGTCCCTCTCCTCCTACCCTCCCCGCCCCCCCCCCCCCAGCCCAGATCCTCCTGTATGTCCCCCACTGTGCGAGGCCCCAGGAACACAACTGGTGCTTGAGACCACCACAGTCCTCGCCCACCCTCCTAGAATTTCTGGTCTGGAGGGGAACTGACAGGGAGGTGATTAAAACATGACCCCCTCCCGCCAACCTCTGGGGTCCAAGTCGGCCTCCCTCAAAGGACCCCGGCGGGGTGGTGCTGGGGGCCTGGCACCAGCCAAGCCTCCCCAGGGAGGCTCCCAGGCTGCTGTGGGAGCACAAGAGTGTGTGTGTGGCTTCATCCTGCAGGCGGGGGACAGCTTCCCCCAAGGAGATCACGCCTGAGCTGAGCGGGAGCCTGAATGGGTGTGACCATGGGGAAGAGGGCGAACGAACACCAGGGCAGAGCATGTCAGGGGGCTCACTCCAAAGTCATACGTATTCAGTGGATGAGGAAGCCTGTAACAAAGCTAACCACAACTCTCCTTTACTTGCGATGCTCCGAGGGCCCCGCCATTCTCGGGATAAAGACTCAAATCTTTAACCTGGCATTGGAGGCCACACGTGGTCTGGCCTGGGCCCCCCTTCTCCAGACACCCCCCCCCCCCCACCCACCCACTGCCTGCCCTTCAGCCACACAGGTCTTAAATCTCCTTGTGGTCTCCAAGGGCCACCCACCTCCGGCTGGCCTCAGGGCCTTTGCACATGCTGTTGTAATAGCCCTCCAACCACTCTTAAGGGTTCGCCTGCCTCAACTCACTTACTTTCTTTGAGATTCGCAGACCACCGACCTTGGGGAGGGAAGGACTCACCTTTCCGCTAAGATGAGGCCGGACTCCGTTCAGAAACAGCAGCCACAGATGCCAACAAGCCTGTTCGGGTTCGTGCTGACACACGACTAGCCACCTGGGTGCCCGCTTCTCCTGCACGGAGGCCCCTCCTCTTTCCTGTGCCATCCCCTTGAGACTCCCTGGCTTCTCAGGGCGCCTGGGTGGCTCAGTCGGTTAAGCGTTCGACTTCGGCTCAGGTCGCGATCTCGCGATTCATGAGCTCGAGCCCCGAGTCAGGCTCTGTGCTGACGGCTCGGATCCCGGAGCCCGCTTCGGATTCTGGGTCTCCCTTTGTTCTCTGCCCCTCCCCCGCTCACGCTCTGTCTCTCTCTCTCTCTCCCTCTCTCTTTCCCAAAAATGAATAAACTTAAAAGAATTTTTTTAAGCTCGCTGGCTTCGCCTGGACAGGGTAGGTGGTCTTTGAGACATCAGTCCACCATCTTCCTGAACAAAGCAACCTTTCCTTTCCCACAAGTGCCTGTCTTTTGAGTGCTGATTTCCCAGCAGACGGAGAACAGCCAAGCCTGAGTTCGGGGCCGGTTCTGTCAGGTAGCCCCATTCCCCTGACAGATATTTCCTCCTCTTCCCCCAGAAGAGGAGACATCTCGTCCTCAGGAAAGGGTTGTCCAGGCTTCCCTGACCCTCAATCTCTGTTATATACCCTTATGGCATGGGGACCCTGTTCTTTAGGCCCATGTCACTGTATTTAATTGTGTGGTTTTCGTTTTTTTTTTTTTTTTTTTTGTAAAGCAGGCTCCACACCCAGAGTGGGGTTCGAACTCACCACCCCAAGATCAAGAGTCCCACGCTCCACCAACTGAGCCAGCCAGGCACCCCTAATTGTGTGGTTGTGGATTAACCTCATCTGCCCTTCTAGAGGGTAAGCTCCATGGGGCAGCCACCAGGGTGGTTTGGCTCACTGTCAGTTTCCCTAACGCAGTGGCTGTCCCCTAGCAGGTGCCACACAAGTCGGCTGAGTAAATAAATGAATACTGTCCCTGCAGTCTCTCTCTGTCCCTGTACTTGTACCAAGGCAGGCTGTCCACGAAGGGCTGGAACCTGTCTCAGTCATCCCAATGGCCTGGTCTGCGCCTAACTGGGATCCGTAAATATCTTTTGAAGGAAAAGATGAAGGGAGGAGGGGAGGGGGGATTTGGGGTTTGAAGACTGGCTGACTCAACTTCCGGTCCAGTCTGGAAAGTCGGGGTGGGGGGGCAGGGAGGGGACACAGCCCACACACACAGGCATCTGCCCTCAAAATAGCTGCTTCTCTGGCTCCGCCCACTCACCCAGAGTCCTCACAGCCCCTCCCCTGGAGCATCCACCTGCTGTGTGTTTTCCTGCCTGGTGGGGGTTTACTTCTATAGGCTCATTACCCGGAAGTGGGGTTCGGGGGCAGAGCAGGGAGGCAAAGGGACCCCTATCCCCGACTGGGGACATAATGAGGGGGGTTCTTACCTCCGTGGCGTGCTGCTCCCTCGGGAGATTTGCAAGGGAAATGGCAGGGCCCCAGGCAGTGCAGGTGCCCTGCGAGGAGACGCTGCGGGATTGGGGCGCACAGCGTGTGGGGCTGACGCGCTGACGGAACGTGGTCTGATGGCTTCCTCGGGACTCGGGTGAGACCGCTGTCCCCGCACTGCAGACGGGCAAGGATGCTGCCCTCCTCGCTCCCGTTCAGCAGCACCTGGGACAGAAGCCAAGAGAACAGAGGTCCCAGGAGCTCCTGCTCCGCCCTGCCCACCACCCCCTACCTGGGAGCCGCCTCCAACCTGGGAGGGACTCAACTCCACCTGCTCTGGGGAGAGGTTCCTGGGCACCTGCTCCAGAAGACCTTGAACCTCCTCATGGAGAATTCCAGAGCCAGAGGCCTAAAGAACTGGGGGCAGCAAACTAGGAGCTGCTTGATCCCCCCATGTGCTCTTCTCTGGTCTGTCCTTCAGGGCCCAGCCTGGTCTCCCCCTCCTCCAGGAAGCCCTCCCTGATGCCTCCAGCCCATGCTGCCCTCTTCCTTTCCTACTTCCTCTCCCATGTTCTGTGGGGCAGGGTGGGGTCAGGGGGAGGAGCCTGGGCCTTAGTGGTGGACGCCTGGGCTTTGGACCTGCTCCGCCATCCCGAGCTGTGCGACCTTGGCCAAATCATTTGACTTCCCTGGGACCCCATCTCCTCCATGTAAAATGGGGGCACTAATAGCAGAGAAAACTATCATGCTGTTTCCCCTTTGTTTCCAGGTCCGCCTCCTTCATGGGCTAACGAGGTTGTCTATAGTAGGGACTGTATTTCCTGGATCAAACCACACTTTCTCTTTCCAGAGAGCTGCTCACTTTCTTTTTCAGAGATTTCACTGGTAGTAGTTCCCGACAGCTGGCCTGAGACATCAGAAATGAGAGGAGATGTGGTTTCAGGAGGATCAAAGACAGACCTCGCGGGCCGCCCCCAGATTAATCCGCGCAGCCCGCACGGGCACCTACTGTGGGCTGGGCCCTGGGCTTGCGGCTTTGCCGAGGATGCTGGTGCCCAGCAGGCTTATAATTCTTGGCTGTTCTTCTGCCGCCCTTGCCGCTGCTGCTGGTGACACTCCCTGTCCCGTCCCGTGTCCCCTCTCCCGCCATCAGGTTTCTCTCCTGACCCGCCGTTGGCCCGTCTCCCCCAAGGCTCTGTCCTCCAGGAGGGGCTTCACTCCTTGTCACTGGCTCAGTTCATCCTAAGACCCCCATCTCTGGGGAGGGACATATTTTTTGTTCCTTTGTTTGTTGTTTGCTCAGGGCTTTATCTTGCTCAGCGCCCCCTGGGGGTGAAGGCTCCCTGCAGCCAGGAAACCGTGATGGGCTTGTGACTGGGGGTCTTCCGGTTTCTGGTGATGGCGTTCACGGTTCAAAAGCAGGACAATGTCCTTCGTCATCCCGCGAGGAGAGACGACTGTCAGGGTAGGGCTTGTGCCGTTTCCCACAAACATCTGAGCAAGACCTTCCTGCCCAGAGGCAGATTCAGGGACCCCTGGGGAGGAGGCCCCAGGAGATCATTCGGTCCCACCCTTCATGGCACAGTTGGGGAAACTGAGGCCCAGAGTGTGGATGTGACCTACCCCAGGTCACTCAGTGAGTGGCCGGCAGAGCAGGGACCAGGACTCCTGTTGCGGACCCATGGCTGATGCTATCCCTGCTCCCTTAGCGATGCGAATCCCAAGTCTGGAGCAGAGGAGGGGGTGCTGGAGAAAAGGCATGGACTTGGGTGGAGGGGACGGAATTAAGCCCATGGGGTGAATGCCTCACGCTGGCCCCCCCCCCCCCCCCCCCGGGCTCTGGAGGAGACAGTGACTGAATGGTCCTGATTGAAGCCAGTGCATAGACTTGAACCCAATGTCATGGCGGCCCCGGGTGAGATGGTTCCAGGCACCTGATAAAAGGAGGGGGGATAATGGCCAATGTTGTCTGTTGCCAAAACACGTTGCCAACTATTTTTTTTTTTTTTTTGGAAGGGTCTGTCTTTTACGATGAAATCATGTCATTCTTACTCTTTTGCAGGGAAACTTTCTTTTAGGAAAGGAATTTGAGAGTCAACGTTAGTTTCTCCTTTGAACTTTCTCTGTAGCTGTGGGAGAGTTTTGTACCCGCAGGACCTCGTCAGGCCTGCAGTCCAGTAACGTGTGTCTTGTCTAACGTCCCTGCGCCCTGACGGGGCAGGGCCTGAGGTGCCGGTGACCAGCTCAGCCGTGGGGAGCCGGGCTTAGGCCTGGGCAGGGCTGGAGGCGGGGGTGGGCAGCGGGCTGTAGCAACTGCCTGGTCTAGGGCAGCATGCATGGGAGTCGAGGTAAGTGGGCAGATTTGAGAAAAGGATCTGTCCGGACACACCCACACCTCCAGGGCATCCCGAAGGCTCTGACGTGGGGGGTGTTGGTGCCTGAGCCCAAAGGGCGGGGGCTTGTCGGCTGGGGAGGAGCGGCTCAGGGGAGGAAACGCCGTCCTGCTTGGGACAGCAAGGTTTAAGATGCCGGCCAGGCCTCCATGAAAATGCAGAGCGGGCAGAGGGGGACCCGGTTAGGAGCTCAGAGAACTTGGGGCTGGCACGACCAACCCGCACTCACCGGCTTCCAGAACACAGAAGAACCCGAGCATGTCGGTCACAGCAGCAGAATGAGGGCTGGATCCCCGGGTGCCCGTGCTGGCATGTAGCCCCCTGGCACCCAGCGAGGGGGGTCGTGGGGTAAATTTAAAGGGTTTACAACCTGTTTGCAGGCTTTTAGAGCAATTCCCTGATGTTGGACAAGATACTCAACCTCTCCGTGCCTCAGTTTCCTCGTCTGTGAAGAGGGTCGTGAGAGCCCCCCTCCCCGGCTGGGGGTGGGGATGAACCCGTGTCAAGCACTTCAGGTGATGCCTGGTGCCCACGCTGTCATGAGGGTGTTTGCTGGGACTGATGCTCCTTCCGGTCCCCATGCCCGGGGGCTTCCTCCTGTCCTGAGAACTTCTAGGCGGTGGGTGGTCAGGACCATCCCTCCCGTTGAAGAAGCTGAATCCAAGGAGGTGAAGTGGCTTCTTCAAGGTCATGTGGCTGAGCTGGTGCATGAGATCTGGGATCTCAGACAGAAATTTGACTTCAGAGCTCACCCGGTGCCCAGTGCTGTGTCTGACCCGTGGTGGGGCTGCCCTACAGCACTGGCCTGAGTGAGCCCAGGCCCAGGGGTCCACGGGAGACCCCAGATGCTGGGCAGAGAACAGCCTCACCTGCGCCCACATGGCCAAGGCTAACTGGGGGGGGGGGTGCCCTCCCTCCCGCCTCCTCCCACCTCGTCCTGAAGCCTCGGCTCACAAAGGCCCTTCTCGGTCCCTTCTGCCTCTGCTGGGCTCGCGGCGGCCCCATCACCAGCCCTGCCTTGCAGTGAGCAGGGGATTGGCACCCTGTGTTAAAATCCGTGTCTGGATGAGCCCTTGGCTGGAGGAATTAACTCATGTACACACAGAAAATCTCTGCAGACTTGTCTTCTAATATTTATTCTGGAAACTGGAACATGCAGATGAGGCCAGCGCCTAACTCTGAAGCTGCAACAAAAACTGGCATTCTCCATGCCACAAAGAGCCACATATACATCCACTTCGTGAGTCAGGGGGAAACTCACGTCCAGTGGATGGAAGGTTCCGGCAGGTGCTTCCCAGCAGCAAAGACCACCACACTGGAATGCCTGCCTCTAAGGACCTGAATGACAGCTTTCAAATCCCACAGTCTTAAATTCCCAAGTGTTAATAGAATCTTAAAACTACAAAAGCATGAGTCAGAATCCCAGAATCTTAGGTTCTCAAGGTCTTAAATCTTTTACTTTAATGGATTTTTTGCAGTGTAAAATATTGAGTGAGAATCATAGCATCTGAACTTCATGTCACATCAAGGAATCTTGGGATTTCCAGGACTGTAATTATCAGCTTGCTGAGGTGCCCAACCCACAGGCAAATCCCCTCTCCAGTGCTCCAACATGTGGCCTTGAAGCCTCAGATCATACTCTAGTGTTACTTTCTCCAGGAAGCCCTCCCCCACTGGATGGGAGCTCCATCACAGGGTCTCATGGTTCCATCTGTGTTGCTCTGTCCGCCCTGCCACAGGTGCTATTTTGCATTTATTTTCATGCTTATATCACTGAGTTTGTCTCCCCCTTTTTCCCATACTGTAAACCCCATGAGAGTGTGGTTGGTCTGTGTTGCTCATTGCAGGATCCCGAGCACAAGGCATGACACATAGCAGATGCCCACTCAATATCTGCTTAATGAGTGACCAAACTAGTGAATGATTTGGATGGATGATGATGGATGATGAATGGATGGATGGATGGATGGATGAATGGATGGATGGATGATGGAAGATGGAGGATGGTTGGATAGATGAATGGATGGATGGATGGGTGGATGGATGGTTGGATGGATCGATGATGGATGATGGTTGGATGGATGGATGATGGTTGGATGGATGGTTGGATGGATGGATGGATGGATGGTTGGATGGATGGATGATGGATGATGGTTGGATGGATGGTTGGATGGATGGATGGGTGGATGGATGGATGGGTGGATGGATGATGAATGGATGGTTGGTTGGATGGATGGGTGGATGATGGATGATGGGTGATGAATGGATGGATGGATGATGGTTGGCTCCCAGAGCCCTTGCTCTTCCCACAAGTATACACGGACACCCACTTCCCTGCCCCCAGTTGCAACAAAGCTGCCACAAAGGCTGGTCAGGAGACATATGCTATGTGGGCTCAGTCAGGCTTCTGAGCTTCTCTGACCCTTGGTTTTCTCATCTGTAGGCCGGGGACATAAGGCTGCTCTAAGGGCCAAATGCAGGATGTAAATCAAGGGCACGTGTGGAGTGGCATCCACCCACCAGGCTGCTTCGTTTGGAGAAAGGACTTCCATTCTCTCTTTGAGCCCAGAGACTTTTCTGTCTTCTCAATGTGCCATGGGATAGGAAGAACAGTAGGGCCAGGAGCCAAAGTTGCCTGTGCCTGGATGCTCTCCTCTGCCGCAGCCTCACTGTGCATTTTGGGTGAATCACTGCACCTCTCTGACCCTCTCTCTCTCTGTGTCTATAAGACAGAGACAATTATACTTGTCTCTAAATGAGAGCTGGGCAGCCACACTGAAATGGTGCCTCAAAGTCCTTCTAGGACGCAGAGTGTAAAACACGGGAGGGAGTGTGAAAAATAAGGCCAGAGAGAGCTGTCTTTGCCATGCTGTGTGAGAGGCCCAGATTGACATGTGGGCACGGTGTCCCAGTTGGAAGAAAACACTTCATTACCGAACAAATTTTCCTAAAATTGATTGCATGGCCTGTTCTCTGCGGTTTTTAATTGCAAAACCAATTAGCATTTTGGCAACAGGGAAGGAAGACAGCACTCAGATTGGCTTTACAAACTCTGCCTTTTATGGTGGCCACAGCAGGCACCCAAAGCAGGTCCATGGAGCACAGCCACGGCAGGGAGGCCACTCCCATCCTCAGGGCAAGAAGAACTCCTGAGACTCAGGGAGACTGGGGTGGACAGACCCCTCAGAGCAGGCGAGTTGAGCAGCCATAGGTCAGCCAAAGGAGCGGACAGTCCCCAGTGGTGGCCAGAAGTGGCCCAACATCAATGCCCTTCTCCCCCAGTTTCCATGGCTGTTTCCCACATCTGACCCCATGTATATGTCTTCAAACCAAGCCTGCTCCATGAAAGCACATCCACTTTGTTTGCTGCCGTGTCCCTGGGCCTGGGGTGGACACATTATCTGCGTTAACGTGAATGATGAAAACATGAAGAAGCGAAGGAGGGAAACTCAGCTTATTGGAAGGAATTTTTAAAACCAAGCTGATCCTGGTGGGGGGCAGCCTCAGGAGGAGGGGGGCTTTGCTCTCTCATCAGGAGTGTTTTGAAGGACCCCAGAAGATCCATGAAGGAAGGAGATGGAAGAGACGTGGGTGTTGGCTGGGGGTCAGAATATGTTTGTCCTTGTGACCTTGGGCCTTCCCCACTCATGACCCCCCTCATCCTCCTGTGCTCAGAGATTCTGGACTCCTCTGTCTCTCTGATGGAGGCCGTGATTGTTTTTTTACCACTCCAACCTAAGTTCAAGTCCACCTGCCACACTGATTGCTGGAAACTCGGAGGAGACAGCTTGCCTCCCTGTGCCTTCTCTGTGACATTCGTAAAATGAGACTAGTAATTCCTTCAGCCTCTGTGGGCTATGGAGAATGGATAGGAAAGAAGTGCTTTGTAGAAGATTTTACACACACACACACACACTCACATGGAGTTCATTAACGTTCTTAGAGCGTTCCGATCTACCCCATGAATGCACATGCTATGGATTGTATCAAAAATTCTGCTGGGAAAGAGCCCAGGCAGCCAGACTCCAAGGGCCAGAGTGCAGCACGGCCCCCATTAAAGCTTCCTGCTTAAGTCACCCATGGAGGGGAGCGGGAGGCACAGGGGGCAAGAGAGGGAGGGGATAGAGATAGGGGGATGGGTTCTACTCCCTTTTTCCCGGAAACCTCACTCCCTTGCTTGGGTTGATGCATCATATTCAGGGAAGAGCATCGTGTCCCCTCAGCATAAGCCGTGGGTGACAGGATAAAGCCCAGGGCCAGCCGGGGGCGCAGGGACCCATCACAGTTCATCACTGGTGTGCCAGTAAGCACACGGGCCCGAGAGCCTCTGGCTGGGCAGGGGCTGGTGCCGGTGGCCAGAGAGGGACAGCAGGTGAGTCAGGAGAGGCCCTGCATTCGAGGAGTCTTTGAGGAGCCGTTCCTCCTGCCTGGTGTTTGCCCTTCCCAGATGCTGGAGGCAGAAGCAGGCAAGTGCACATGGGCTGGGGTCCTAGCAGCCTCTCAGCTGTCTGTCCTTGGCTAGGTAGCTTTGGCTTTAGGAGACATAGATCTGAAGACTCTTACTGGGGCAGGATCCAGTGGAATGGAGTCACTGGGACTTCCTGCAGGAGGGCCCCGGGTTGGCCCCGGGTTGGCCCCGGGTGGGGAACGCTTCATGGGGTTCACTCAGCAGTGGGGTAGGAGTCTCCTGTCCTCTCCAGAGGCAGGCATGTGGAATCTTCAGGGCCTTAGGAAGGATTTTTCAGGGGGACGGTCAATGGCCTAAGTCCATGCCTGCTGTCCTACCCCACCCCATCCCAGCCGCTCACAGAAGAGGCAAGTGTGGATAGAGAGCCAGCACACCAGGGTCCAAGCTCTACCTCCTCTATTTACCTTGAATACCTACCAAGACTGCCTCAGCCTTCTTACCTGTACAATGGCGCTGATGCGGTTACCAACCTCAGAGAGGTGACCTACAAAGCTCTTGGGGCTCCCTTGACAACCAGACAAATAACCCTGAACCCAGAGACTAAAAGCCCCAGCCTCAGGCCAGACTCAGCTCCCCCAGTTCAGCGCATATGAAGGGCTTGAGTCAGCCAGATCTGGGTTCAAATCCTGGCTCAGTGTCTTAGCTTTGTGACATCGGACGTGTCACTCAATCAAGGCCAATGGTCTAGGGGAGGCCTCTCCTCCTTCCCCCTCCTCCTCCGCCTCTTCCCTCCTCTCCTTCTCCTTCCCGCCTCCTCCCCCATCCTTCTTATCATTCCCTCTGCACATACTGAATTTTATGTAATTGGAGTCATACAATTTATTCAGCTATTCAGGGTTTTTTTTTTAACTCCCCATACATCATCAGCATTTTCCCCCATCACTGAAAGTTCCTCAAAAGCATGATGTTAACAGCCTCATAATTGCACCTGATTTAGATGCGCCAGCAATGACCTCGCCATCATCACCCATCAGGTGCGTGGAGGATGGAGGTCTTTCTTCGTGCACATCAGGCCGTGATGGCTGTTCTGGGCCCTGTGTCCTTGGGGCCCTGACCCCGACCTCAGCACGGTTCCTGCAGGTGGAATCAGGACATCGAGGAAAGCGACGTTTCTCAGGCTCGGGGGCTTTGTTGCCCAATTGCCTTCCTGAAAGTTGCCCGGATATCACCTCCCACCCAAGTCCATCAGCCCATGAAGGTGGTGTCTCCCCACCCACAGCCCCGGCCTGTGGCACCTGTTTCCCAGCCACAGAAGCCTCAGATATTCGGGTATCCGGAAACCTCAGGACAAGGATGAGAGGCAGCTGGGGCCGGACACCTTTGCAGGAGTCTCAGGTGCTGGTCCCATCCCAGCTGACAGGTCACTACCCGAGCTTCCGTCCAAGTTGCTCCCTGGGCCCCGTGTGGTACCATGGACAGCGCACGGCTTTTGGTATCAGTCCCCTGGGTTGTAGCCCCTAGTCAAGTCCCTGTGAGAGCTGGGCAAGCTCTCTGAACACCTGTCTCTTCTGTAAAATGGAGGCAAACTCATCCACCTTATGAGATGCCCTGGAGAGCTGTATAGACACTGTTTAGAGGGCCTGGCCCAGAGCGGGTGCTTGGTTAAGAGTGAACTCTCATCTTCCCATGAAGAGGAAACTCTCTGCAGCTACTCCCCTCTCTCTACTCACTGCTCCTCAAGGATCAGAGCCACATGGCAGCTGAGGGTGGTGCTGGGCCCTGGGCTCCCTCCCCACTTGCCCCTCACAGGGTTTACCATTGCTAATCCCTTGCAGGTATTATCCCATCTCCACGCATGTTTCTTGGAAGGTTCTGACTAACAGAGTGTGGTCCGAGGAGGGAGGGGGAGCGGCCCAAGGAAACCGGTGGTGGGGCTGGCTCCCCGCCCTGTGCAGGGTAGAGGTCACCATCCTGGTGGGAAGGTTAGGCACAGACAGTGCTTGGCGTAAAATGGTGCCTCAGTGGTTAAAGATGTTATCTGTGGCTAGCTGGGAGATTGCCACAGGGAGGATGTCCTGTGGCAGGGGGTGACAGCGCAGACACGGATCACACAGATCACGCGGGCATGGAGGAGGGTAGGTGTGACCGCAGAGGGTGGCCTGAGGGAGAGCTCTGCGGGGACGGAGCGGTTCTGGTCTCAAGCGTCGTATGGATTCTGCACATGTGACCAAATGCCATAGAACTCACACCGGTGTCAATCTCCTGGTTGTTTTCTTTTTTTAAGTTTATTTATTTATTTAGAGAGAAAGAGAGATTTGGGGAGGGGCAGAGACAGAGAAAAGAGAGAGAATCCCAGGCAGGCTCTGTGCTGTCAGTGCAGAGCCCGACGTAGGACTCGTGAACCGTGAGAACACGTGAACCGCGAGATCATGACCTGAGCCGAAGCGTGTCGCTTAACCGACAGGCACCCAGGCACCCCCTTCTCCTGGTTTTGACTTTGTGCTGTCATTACGTGGGTGTAACCACCGAGGGAAACTGGCGGAAGGCTACGTGTATTACTTCTGCGACTTCGTGAGAATCTATAATTATCATAAGATTAAAAGTTAAAAAAGACAGGAGCGGAGGCGGCAGCTGCGGCAGCCCCTCAGTAAAATAACACATAACGATCGCTTGCTCGGTCATCACGCCTGAGTCAGTGGTCAGCCTGGGGCCCACTGACGGAAGGTAGAGATGGCCACGGCCCCAGGAAGAAGGGTCCTCAACGGCACGGCAAGCATATTCCATAAGGATTCCCCCAGCCCTTCCCCCAAAGGGACCAATGGCTATTCATTCAGGTGACCACGCACTGGGGAAAGGCAATAACCAGCCAGGTGGACGACTATGGGGCAGAAGGTCTGAGCTCACACGGGCACCTGGAGACGCAGTTGGGTGTCCCAGCACTCAATTGTCAGAGTGGGGGCCCGTAGGATCCAGGCACGCGCTGGCATCCTGGCTAGAGTCTGGCTGTAAGCAGGCCCACTGGCGCTGTGGGCCTATCCGGTGGCCCTTTCCCCAGTCCCAGAATAGATAACTTGGAATAGAACAGGTGGCAGAGGCCTCAGGTGGCTGGTGCGTGGCATGGACTTAGGGGATGTGTTCCTTCCCGTTCCTGTTAGAAAAGGGCGTGAGGAACGGCTCACATCCACGCGGCGTAGACAGTATTTGTTGGCAATCCTACAACTTTGGAGGTTCTTGTCCCCAGAGAGGTATGCCCTTGCCAGGATGCACAGCAAGGGTCCAGATAGTCCTCTCTTGGGTTTCCCGTCGGGGGTTGGGGGGAGGCCCAGAGCAGGTGCTTCTCCCAAACCCACAGGGGCAGGTGGGACTTCACAGCCTGAGGGTGGGGGGTGTTGTGCAGCTGTGGAAAGTCCCCTGGTTCTCCAGCTACAGGTGGTAATGACCACGGGCCCATCTGCTGCACCAGGAGGGCCGCCAAAGGCCCGGCTTGGCCAGAGGGGCTGGCCGTCCCCGTGAAGGAGGGAGAGGGGGAAGAAAAGCAGGCCCTGAGATGCAGAGACGGACGGAATCCATCATGGGCTTCCTGACAGCCATAGCCAGACCCTCATCCGGTGACTTGCTGTGTGACCTCATCCAAATTCCAGCCCCTCTGGGCCCGGCTTCTCTATCTTGGTTGTTCTGGTTGTATCTTGGTTGTTCTTGCATCTGTTGTAGGGATTCACTGGGCGAATGTGTCTAAAGTGCCCAGAACACGATGATGAGAGCTCAGAAAACATCAGCGGTTGTAACTCAGGCTCATTGTCAGGCTGCCTGAGCCGGGGGGAGGGGGGGGTCTCCGTCCCGGGAAACCCACTCCCCAGCCCCAGTGTGCTGCTGTTCGTTCCCACCGCGTCTCCTCCCCGCCCCTCCCTTTTCTTCTCCCGCTTAACAAACAGCTTCACTTAAAAAGCCATCTGGGAGGATGGATGGCACAGACACATTTTTGCGGAATAAGTTTTCAGGGAGAAACGCCAGGAAATTAAAGGCACAGCACTTAGGATTCTACTCTTATGAGGCCCCATAACTCTTGATTGTTGGAGGACTGTTTCTGTATTATACGTTCATCCCTCACCCCCCACCCAGCCTGGTGCTCTGGGCTTTGTTCTCTCCCGTGTTTGGGGGGACCTGCTCCCCCCCGCCTGGCTCCGCTGACTCCCTCCCTCAGGTGAACCCCGCTCTCTCTCACCAGGGAGGGGCTCTCTTCCCTGACACCCTTCCTGTGCAATCGCTGCCCCACCTCGGGGAGCTGCCCGCCCCCAGGGGTCCCGGGTGAAGGTTTGTCTACTTGTGGGGTCTCCCAGGGCGGATGGGGAGACAACAGGTGGACGCCCTGCGAAGGAGAGACACGGCCACCGTTGGGATGCGTGGATGGCCCTGGGGAGCGGTAATGACCTCCCCGTCTCTGGAGGTGTGCACAGAGGACAGGTGAGCGCCCAGCAGAGAGGCCTTACAGGAGGCAAACTAGCCGAGAGGCTGAGAAGCTGGGGCTTCGGAGGCCGAGAGCTCCGGGCCGGGTCCCGACTGCATCGATTACAAGGCGTCCGACCTTCAGCAACAACTTACACTCACGGAGCCTCGGTTTCTTCATCTGGAAAATCAGGCAAAATAATAGTTCGCACTCTCCGGGGTTGTCATGGAGACTGAGTGACATAATGTGTGCGCAGCACCGAAGGCAGAGTGCATGCTGTCCTTACCAGGCCAGGGGAGGCGGGGGCTGGGTTGTGACACCTTGTGTCCGATGGACAAGCAGTGTTGATCTCTGTCCCTCGCCTGACTTCAAATCTGTCTTTATTCCCACCGGCCCTTCTATGCTGCTGGGTTCCACTGGTATTCAGTCTGGCCTCACCTTCCCGTGTCCTTCGTTCCAGACACACCAGACCCCTCAGCATTCACGAGCCCTCTGCGCCCCTGCGCTTCCTTCGCGGCCCCCAGACCTGATCCCCATATCTACCCCCCCTGAAATCTCACCTTCAGGACCAAGGTTGCAAGTAGATCTTCCCTGAGGCTTAGTTCTCTTCCCAAATGAAGTCAATAGTGTCCTGCTTAGCGTTCCCAGCGTGCTGTGTTTAAACCACTAACTACTACAGCAACTGTCACGGTCTGAGTCGTTACTGTCGGTAAGGAGAGGACTTCGGACTTGCGCCCCATGGGACACCCACCACTGGTGTCCTTCTGGGACCCTGGCACACTCCTTGAGGAAGGGAGCTGCGTGGGTCTGACTGCTCAGAGGCAGGATGCTGGCCGGCCAGGCTCACCCCGTGCAGGGTGGCAGGAAGCAGAAGGTACTGGACCTGCTCCCCCCTGGCCCCCCTCTCCCCCTGCCCACAGCCAGCAGGCCGGTCAGCTCTGCGGACCCCACTGGTGAAGGCAGGAAGGGGGGAAGCAGGAGGTCTCCCTCAAGCCTCCCTTTGCCCTCCAGGCCTATCCCAGGCATGGTCTCTAGAATCCACCCTAGAGATTCAGACAAGCCGCTCTCAGCGGGGAACTGGTAACACGGGCCACAGAGGAGCCGAGCCCAACGGCCCCCAGCTGTCCAAAGTGCGGTCAGCTGGCCAGCAGCATGGGTATCACCTGTGTGCTCGTTGGAGCCTCGAGATCTCACCCCGCCAGGTCCGCTAGATGGGGAATCTGCATGCTAACCAGATCCCCAGGCGATCAGGTGCCCGTGGCAGTTGGGTGGAGGGCCGGCGGGAAGCAGGGGTTCCCCACTGGCCGCGTGTCAGAATCGCCTGCCCCATCCCGAACCGCGTGGAGCACATCTGAAGTGAGTTTTTAAATGCTTGCAGGTGACGCCCGTGTGTCTCCCGGGTGAGAACGCGTCTCTAAGGGCGCCCAGATCCCCCCAGGGCCCTGGTGGTGTATACTTGATGGGAGAGTCAGTGAGCGTCTCCTGCTGGGGCGTCAGGGGAGATGGCATATTTATACCCTGCAAAGCTGGTGTTAGAGGGAAAAGCAAATACAAGCTTTCCTCTCTGATGATGCCGCGTAACCTTTTCTGTAATAAGAACGATGGATCTGTGGGTAGGGAGACCCTTTTGTGCTGTGACAGCCTGAGAGGCTTGGGGCCCAGCTCTGGGGACAGGAGTGGGAGGAAGCATCCCAAGAAGCCTGTGGGTGCTCGGTGAGGGGGTGGGGTGCAGTGGAAGGCCACCCGTAGGGTCGCGGGAGGCTTAGAGATCCCACATGGCCCCTTGGCATCCCCAAACAGACCCCCGGCATGGGGCCAAGGGCGGGCAGGTGTTTGCGACCCAACATAGCCGGCCCCCTAGGTGGACACCCAGCCTGTCGCATCTGGGAGCCGAGGCTGGCAGAGCAGGAGGGGAGGTCGTGGGTCCGCTGCCTTTTCTTCACTCTGTACTGTACCTGTCAATAGGCCCTGCCTCAAGTGCAGTGATTGGAGGGGGCAGGGCCCCCACCGTTGCCATCAGCAAGCCCTCACGTGATTCCCATGGGCAGCCAAATGTCGCTGTTCTGAAGCCAGGGTTTGAGCTCCCTTCCTCCACTGGGTCAGGGGCTCCTGCTAGGAAGTCACTGGAATCCCCCACTTCTCCCAGCACGATATGCCATTTAGGCTCTTCAGAAGTCATTTGCCAGGTGTCCCTTAAAAGGGGCCTCCGTGTGTGTGTGTGTGTGTGTGTATAAAAAAGAGAGAGATTGATTCTTGTCTCACTGGCTTGTAATGGAAAACTCTAGACGTAGCAGACGTCTTAGCTGCATCTGGATGAGCACTCAACTGACGCTGTGGCCAACGTCTCCCCGCCGTGGTCCTCCGAGCCTCACCCCCAACCAATCTAGCTCCCCCAAAACACCCAGGGGGCCTTGTCCATCTCCGTGGAGTGGAAATCTCAGAGGTGATTTTCACTGGTTCAGCTTGGGACGCAGGCCCATCCCCGATCGGTCCACTTCATCAGGAGAGAAGGGCCTGCCTGGCCTTGGGTGCCCAGCCCCACAAAACCACACAAACTAAGTGGGTTTGGGACAGACGGGCCTGAGAAAGATGGGATTCTGACACCGGGGAGGATGGTGTTTTGGTCGGCGACACAGCCTTGCCCTCGATTGCAGGCTACTGTGGTTCGGCAAGGTCAGTTTGTACAGAAGAACCAACAGCAGGACGCATGGGTCTCCCCTCGGCTACTGCTCAGTGTCAAGGGTGACACATCCAGCCTGGAGCCCACCTGCTGGGGAGGAGGTGGGAGGAGGCTGAGGCACCAGAAGGCTTGGCCAGGATTCAGGGGCTGCGCATATCAGAGAGAAGCAGCGGCGGGAAGTTGGGGCTCACGCCCCGTTGTGGGGACACTGCCCACCCCCCCAGGGCCGCCTCTCCCATCCAGGAAAGGAACAGGCCAAGCAAAGGCCTCCAGGGGCTTTTTCACCCCCAAGTCCTGGGCCCTCCGGCCGCCCCCCCCCTCCCCCCCCAGCAGCCCTAGCTGCCCTGGTCTCTAAGCCCAAAGGCAGCCAACACAGCTTTGCACTTCACCTCTCTGCTGGCAGGCCCTGGGGGCACAGACGAAGCTGATCCAGAAGGAGCCCGGGTCATCTGATCTGCGCTGGGGGTTCTGACGCGGGAAGGGACCCGCTCCCACCTGCACTGCAGGGGGCTGAGGGCCAGACCAGGCCTGGGCCCGGGACACCTGGCTCTGGAGGCCTGAGCCTGACTCAGGGCCTCTGCCTCAGGGCCAGCCTTCCCAGCCACCCCATTTCCATGGCAACCAGAGCCCTCTGGCTGGGCTGAGCCCCACCCCACCCCACCCCTGCCACTGGGAAGGGAGCCTGTCCTTGTGCTGATGCCGGTGGGAGGACACAGTCTTTTCAGGGGGACCTGGGTGGACGGCAGGCGGGCTGTGATACTCAAGACTGGTGATGCGTCGGGGTGATTACAGATCTAGGCGCCCTCTGCCCCTGCGTGTTTTTGAGACAAATCAGGACGGTCTTACAGCAGGGAGGCAGGTGGTTCTGCTTTTCCTTGGCCTGTGAAGCTGGATGTACTGTCCCCTCCGAGACGGCAGAACAGGTCTCCCGGGCAGGTGGGGCTCAGAGTTAGGAGCGGCACCCGGTGGGGGCCTGGAGGTTGCTGGGCTGGCGGGGCTGGGACGGGAGCCCCTTGGGGAGTCCTGGGGCCTGAGCACAGCTGGGGGGCGGGGAGGCCTGGCTCCTCCCGGGGCTCACCTGCTTCTGGGCTGACCCTGCCCTGGTTCTGCCCCACGGTGACCATGGACCCCTCCGAGTGGGCAGCTGGGTCGCTGGGAGGGGCCCAGGTAAGATCCGGGTTTGGAGGCAGCCGCCACGAGTTCCGATCTCCATTCTGGCCCCAGGCCTTGCACCAGCCTCCTCCCTCCCGTCCAGCCTCAGTTTCCCCACTGGTAGAGCAGGATGATGAGGCCCGCCACTCAGGGTGGCCGTGAGGCCCCAGTGGGCACAGTGGGTAACTCAAGGCACAAGGAGGACATGGTGAGGGGCAGGACAGGGCGCGGTCCGGGCACAGGCTCTCAGCGGCTGTGGGCCTCTGCCACCTGACACAGCGTCTCCTCGCCGTGTGACCTCAGGTGGGTCACTCCCCTCCCCGATCCCTTCTCTGCGAGGGGGTCCTGGGGACACGGGGACACAGGTGGGTGGAGTGCCGGGCGCTGGCCTGCGGTGCTCACGCTGTCTGAGGCCTGAGGGGGTCAGTCTCCAGGACATTTGCGAGCCTGGGACATGGGACGGGGGCAGGGAGGGGTGGTTTAGGGGGCTCGCGGGCTCAGTGCACATTATGGAGGCTTCAGAAAACACCTGCGGTCGGTGCAGCCTCCCCCCTGCCCCCCTGTCGCCATCTGAGAGCCAGGCGGCCACCAGCCTCCGATCCTCGGGTCTGAGCCCGGGGGACCTGAGCTGCTCGCTGGCCTTGGTTCTTGGCTGGAAGGAGCTCCACCCTGGGGCGCCAGGCCGGGAGGCACAGTGGCCACAGTGACAGGAGGGTAACCGGCTCATCTCAGGAGCGGCTGCCAGGCCGGAGCTCCCACGGTGCACCGGGCCCCGTGGCAAGAGCTTCCCAGCATCCCCCGGGTGCTCTTGGCATCCCTGCGGTACACGTGAGGACCCAGGGCTCAGAGAGGGCCAGCACTTCTCCCCAACAAGCACAGGAAGGGGCAGAGGCAGGAACCACCTCGTGTCTACCCGCAGGCTCAGCCCCAGAGAAGAGCCGCGTTCCCGCTTCCCGCTTCCCGGCACAGTCCTGGGCTCAGCTCCTGTCCTCGCCCGTGTGCCCGCGCCGACCGATGAGGGCTTGTCTGGGAATGCGTCCCCCATCTGGACGGGCTGTCTCCGTGTGGACTGATTGGCTCCTGTGGCCGGGCCAGCTCTCAGAGGAGCCCTGACGGGACGTCTACGCCGACAGCCGTCGACAGGGACGTGCTGCCACCTGGGAGCAGAGCCCCTCTGGAGGCCCAGGAACTGCTAGATGGAAAGGAAAAGAGGCTGCACCTTGGAACCCTGAGAAGTCGTCAGCAAGGCCGGGCCCCGCGCTTGGCAGGAGGCTGGGGCAGGGCCGGTCTGGCCGTAGACCGGGAGCAGGCCTCCAGCCCGGCGCGGTCCTTCCCGGCCCCACGTGCCTGGCGGGTGGAAGCAGTGGGGCACGGCCACTGTAGGGCAGGTGGGCGCGGCAGTGAGGACTGAGTCACCCTGGCCCCGTCACTGGGCCTGAGGTCCTGTCCTGGGAGAATCCCCTCCCCAGAAGCCCCCTCGTGGCCTGGGTCCCTGCCAGCTGTCTGTGACCTTCTCTCCAGGGCAGGTCCCCAGCACACAGCCTTGGGTCTCTCTCTCTCTCTCATTCTCTCTCTCTCTGTCTCTCTCTCGCGCGCTCTAGCTTTGAAATGTTGGCCTTGCTGTGCTCCAGTCTGAGCTGGGGATGGGGGTGAGGGGGTGCAGGCAGAGGGTCCCACAGCCTGAGCATCAGGTCTCTACCGCCCCCCCCCCCAACCCGCAATGGGCAGCCCCTCTTCCTTCCCTGTCCCTCTGCAGAGACGCTGAGGCTCTTTGCTCCCCTGCCCCTCACCTCCCCTGCCCTTGTCCTAGTTCACCAGGGTCCTGCTCTTTCTCACCGGGACCTGCTGTGTGACCTGAATGTTGCCAGCCCCCCCCCCCCCCCCAGCACGGCCAGGCTCCCTCTGAACGTCTCTGTCCCCTTGAGCTTGCTCTGATTTCTCAGCCCCCAACACCAGCATCTGGGACATTTGCTCACGCCGCCCCCCTCGACTCCCCACTGCCCAAGGCCAGGCAGGCACCAAGATCCCCCGGGGTCCCCATATCCCCTCCCCTTCTGGCCTCTCTGCTGCCTCTGCCCTGGTCCAGACCTATGGGCTCACATCCCAAGGGTAACACAGCCTCCTCTCTGCCCCCAGCCTCTAGGCTCCTATAATTCAGAGGGAAGATCTTCCTAAATCAGACCTTTTCACTTCCCTCCTCAAAAATCCTCTGCCCTAAGGATGAGCCCGCCTCTGGGTAAAACTTTTAAGGTTATTTGTTCATTCGTTGAACAAATGTTAATTGAGTCACCACTATATTTGGGAATCATCCTTGGTGCTGGTCTGTATCACTGAACACAACAGATAGAAATCTCTGCCCTCGTGAAACTTAAGTTCTCGCCGAGGGAACAGACGGTGAAGAGGCGTGATGTTCCAGGTGGCCAACTCCTACTCATTCTTTAGGTCTCAGGGCAAGAGTGCCTCCTCCAGGCAGCTCTCCCTGAACACTCCTCCCCCCTCCCCCAGAAAGGAATGGAGATTTTGCTTTGCTCCAAAACCTTCCTGTGCCTCCTCCGTCAGGCAGGCCTTGGAATTTCTAGTCATTGCTGTCCCTCAGATTTTCCTGAGTGTGTTTCCACCACAGGGACTTTGCCCTTGCCGTTCCCTCTGCCCGTACCTCTGAGATACGCTCAGGACTCACACTCTCCCTCTCTTCGTGTCTCTGCTTCAATGTCACCTCCTCCAAGAGGTCCTCCGGGCAGCCAGGGGTTCCCCCTGGCCATTGCCTGTCTGTGGCTGGCGGGGATAGGGACTGAGGATGGCGTTCTCACTCTGTGCTGGCCCTTCTCCCCACTCTGCTCTCTCTCCCCAGGAGGAATGCTGCTGTCCCCAGCGCAGCCCTCTCCCCTGCACCCTGCCGCCTGGACGCCTGGCTGCCTTCTACCCCTTCCTCTGTGCAGCTCAGAGCCGCATGGCCCCGCCCACTCCTTGCCCTTCTCACTCAGCTCTATCCACCGGATCCTTCAGTCAGAAACGGGGGTATCCTCTCCACAAACCCCTCAGCCCACACCCACCCATCCCCAAGGGGGGGGGTGTTGCTTCCTTCAAATCTCCTGATCTGCTCAGTGCTGTCCATTCCCTCAGCACGGCTCTGTCCCAGTCGCCATGGGCTCCTGCCTGTACGTCCCCCTCAGCCTCCTCACTGGCCCCTCTCCTGCTCCAGCCTCCAGGGAGGAGGGGGAGGATCTTTTGCAATCCTCAAACTGATCAGGCCACTCACTCCCTTGCTTAACACCCGTCCATGCCACTCAGAAAGCCCGGAGTAAACCCAGCCCTGTTGGCCAGACAGTGAGGCCCCCGAAAGGTCTGGCCGCTCCCTGCCCCTCCTTGTGCCCTCTCCTCACCCCACTCTGCCTCCGACACTCCTTCCCACCCCAGGGCCTTTGCACATGCTCCTCCCACTCCCTAGATCATGCTGATCCCCGCTCTTTAGATAACCAGCTCCTTCAGGTCTCTGCTGAAATGTTGGGCTCCCGATTCCCCTGAGTTAGTCCTCCTCACCGTCCTCCCACGTTGGCTCCTGTACGCACGCACGGCCCCATCCAGAGGTGTAGCTGTCGGCATGACTTTTCCTCGAAAGGCCACGTCCCCCTCTGGACTGTGGGTCCCCGGGAGGCCGGCACATGGCCTCACTTGTTGATTCCCATCCCTGGCCCAGTGTCCATTGACACACAGTAGGCGCTTCGGAAATGACCTGATGGACGCCGGGGCCGTGAGATTCTAAAGGGAGCAAAGACGAAAAAGTCCGTGGCCCTTTAAAGGGAGCAGAAAGAACCGCGGGTGTTGTTAATTGTTTTTATTTGGAGGATGTTGGTTTTCATTTTATTTTATCTTTTCATAACTCACACTGCATAATCAGCTGGTAATTACAGCTTCCATCTTTGGCTTGTGCCTCCCTGACTTTGGCTCAGAGGACGGGAACCGTTTCATATTTAATCAGTATTTGAGCCGGAACGCTCTCAAGGGAGCGGGCTCATGTCGGGGTAGAGAGTCGAATTCTCAGTGACGTTAATTAGAACAGGAAAACTACCTGAGCTGGGAGCGGGGCTGCTGTGGGGCCTCCCAGGGACAAAAAAAAAAAAAGAGAGAGAGAGAGAGGCCACACCCCGCTCGTCTCACCCCAGCCCAGCACAGGTGAGCCAAGCCGCTGGCAGCTGTCATCCCCGCCAGGGACAGGACAGAGCCAACGGTCCCGCTGAGGCCTCAGTGCCTTTGTCAAACTGAACAGCTACTGGCGGTCTGTGGAAGAGTCAGCCACCCTCTCCTGCAGGTCCCGTCAGGGGCTTTCTGGAAGGATTCAGGAGCGAAGGGAGCAGGAAGGATCACAGTGGCAGATTAGGGGCATTTCCAGACCGCCAAGAGAATGCCTTCTGCAGCAGGGACAGGACCTCTCCTTAATCGGCCACCACCTCCCTCTCTCTGTTCTCAGCCTGCCGGCCCGAGCCTGCCACGTCCAGCAGAGGGAGAGGAAGGACCCGGCCTGCTGGCCGGAGTCACCCTCACACGCACATTTTAACTTCCTGGAACATCATGTTCTCTCCCTCCTGGAATGCGTCGCGGCCCCAGTCCGCATGCGTTTGTGTGACTTGCCGGTGAGCTTGGGAAGGCAAAGTCTGTTCTTCCTGACCTGTCCGTCCCAGCACCTAGCGCGGGGCCCAGCACGCAGCAGGTGTTTGCAGAATGAACAAGCGAACCGAGAGCCGAGCGAGTGACAGGCGGCAGGGAGAGGGCCGTCCTCAGGCCAGGGCCGCACCAGTGCAGGCAGCAGGTTAAGAGGTGCAACCCGGGCAAACCCACCCGGCCGAGACATGTCTCACAGTGACTTCCGGGAGGAGGGCCCTCACCCGGCTTGCTGAAATCCAACACGGTCAGTGCTGACGCATCCGAAGTGTGTGCCATGTCAGTGAGAGCAAGGACGTGTCTTGTGGGAGCTGGGAGGGGCCATGGAGGGCTCACCCTTCTAGCTTCAGGGCCGTCACCTCTTTGCCACACTAATCCGGGTTTCTCAGAAGAGCTGAGCATCTACTGAGCACTTGCTGTGTGCCCAGAGCTGGGACCTGGACCGCACGCATATCAACTCCTTTTAACCTTCACATCAGCCCTTCGAGGGAAGAACGTGCTATTCTATCATCCCATTTTACAGATGGGGAGGCTGAGGCACAAGAGGGGCTGCGGGGAGCCTCACAGGTGGCGAATGTGCTCCAGAGCAGCTCCAGCCTGGTTTCAGCATCCGCCTGGTGCCTCTGGGTCTCTGTCTGGGCCTCACCTCCCTCATCCGGAGATGGGGTAATAGGGACACGCGGTGGCAGGACCGTCCTGCAAACCGATGGAGACAGCATTTGGTGAGGACTTAGCCTTGTCCTGGCAGGTAGTTGCTGCTCGCTAGAAGGTGGGGCCCGTCCTCTCTCAAGCACGGGCTTCATGGCGGTCCACAGTCATGGCGAGGCTTCCCCAGGCCCGGGTAGGAGCCATAATACTAGAATCCATTCGGATTCATATGTCACGGAGCCCAGAGTCCCCATTAGAGAACAGAAGCCAGAGGCCCCGCCTTGGGAACGCAAGAGCTCACTGAGGAGCAGGGATTGGAACCCACCAGTGAGCCTCCCTCCCTGCCCCCCACACCTGGGGTTCAGATGCTTCCTTTTAGAAATAATTGTAAAGTTATTCAAGCAAAGCAGGAACCAGGACCCCAAGAGGCTCCTGGGGACTTGGGTCACGGGGCTCACCTGCCTGCCCTTCCAGAGAGAAGAGGGGCGGGACTCTTTGCCAGGCCTGGGGGCTGGCACCTGGGGCTTAACCAGCAGCCACCTTCTCTATCCCAGAACCACCGGCGGTGAAAGGCAGGATGGGGGCTGGGACAGGCGGGTCAGCGTGGGGATGGCGGGGGGAACCACCAAAGGGTGGAAGGCGGAGAGAAGATGGGGAGGCAGTAAGGGCTGGACCCCGAAGGACCTCACGAGCCCTGTGGAGGAGTTTGGCCTTGACTCTGAGGGCAGTGGGGAGCCCCGGGGGATAGGAAGCCGCGGGGAGACTTGGTGGGATGTACACTCTGGAAAGATCCCGCTGTGTCTGAGGGCAGGTGGCAGCCGCACAGCTGAAGCCACGGCCAGGGGGAGGAGGGGGCCATTCATTCACACCAGAGGTAGCAGTCCCCTGGACCGAGGTCCGGACGGAGGGAGGGGCCTCGTTTGGAGACAAAACTCAGGAAGGCTGAGGAGGGATTCGGTTCGCACTGGGCATGGGCAAGCGACGGGGGCACCCACATTCAGTGGGGGTGTGGGGATGTGAGGGGCAGTCTCAAGCCTGGGGGGGGGGGACAGCGGGGCCACTGACAGATAGAGCCACCTGGTGGCCCCTCAACTGGATAACTGTTCATCTTCTCCCGTGGTCTGGTCTGGAGGCCTGGAGCCAGAGCGCGCTCCGGCTGTCCCCAGGTGGCTATGCTAAGGTCCCGGCAGGCCATCCTAAAGAATGAGGTGGACAGGGGCTCCTGGGGGGCTCAGTCGGTGGAAGGTGCAACTCTTGATCTTGGGGTTGCGAGTTCGAGCCCCCCCCTGGGTGTAGAGTTTACTTAAAAAAAGGAAGAAAGGTGGGGCGCCTGGGTGGCTCAGTCGGTTGAGCGTCCAACTTCGGCTCAGGTCATGATCTCGCGGTCTGTGAGTTCGAGCCCCGCGTCGGGCTCTGGGCCAGCAGCTCGGAGCCTGGAGCCCGTTTCGGATTCTGCGTCTCCCTCTCTCTCTGCCCCTCCCCGACTCACACTGTGTCGCTCTCTCTCGAAAATAAATAAACATTAAAAAAAAAAAGAATGAGGTGGACAATGGCCGCAGAGGCCTGGAAACTGTCCTGGGTCCCCTGAGAGCCCTTCTTCCTCCCGCCCCCTCATGGCAAAGAAAAATTCCTTTGAAACTGAAGGTTTAGCTTGAAGTAAACAGATTAGTAATGGTGATGCACCAGCACTTTGTTAATTACATGTCCTCAATCCATTCAAACCTAGGCCTTTAATTCAGATTTATAGAAATAACTTGGATTTATAAGAATAGTTATTATGCATTAAGTACAGAAAATGCCGATTGGTTTTCATGGGCAATATTTATTGAAGTATAAAAGAGAAAATATGTAAAATCTAATTGCCCTTGAGTTTCGCTTCAGAGCTGACAGGGGAGTCAGGGAGCGGGCTGGATACACCCCGGCTCGCAAAGGCATTCTCGTCTCTCCTGGGTCATAATTTCGTCCTCCCTGTGCCGTTCATTTAAATAAAACCCAGACATCACACCACGACTGAGACACACACCTGCCCATGGCGGAAGATGCCGTCTGGGGCTGTTGTCTACACCAGCGTCAGAGTGAAGGACAAATAGGGGGCAGGAAGGCATGGTGGAAGGAGCACTGGATGGGGAGTCCAGAGCCCCCGGCTCCAGTCCTGGCTCTGACACTGACTTCTTCTGGCAGATCCAGGAAGGCTGGGGCCAGGCGTCCGCAGTTAGACCGATGTGGAAAGTGGTCTCACGTCCCAACAGGGATGGTCACTGGGTTCCCGCCAGCAGTTGGGTGCCACGGCTGTGGCTGCCCTACCAGCTCTCTCCCACACACCCAGCCCTGTATTCTTTTTCTTTTTTAATGTTTATTTGATTTGAGAGAGAGAATGTGAGTGGGGGAGGAGCAGAGAGAGAAGGGGGACAGAGGATCCAAAGCAGGCTCTGAGCTGACAGCCCAAGCCTGATGGGGGCTCGAACTCACCAACTATGAGATCATGAGATCGTGACCTAAGGTGACGTCAGACGCTCAACCGACTGAGCCACCCAGGCACCCCAACCCAGCCCTGCCTTCCCGGAACTACAGTGCTTATGAACTTGAGGAGCCCCCCTGCATGGCCCGTGGCCCCGTGGGCACTGTTTTGGGCAGGCCTCCCTCCAAGTGGGGTCAAGTCCAGGATACAGGGACTGTGAAGGAAAGAAAAACAGGAAGACCAGGCTCTGGGCTGGGGGCACTCACGGCCCAGTTGGTGAAGAAGACACCTGCCTCCCAGTGGCTGGATTTGGGGGAGCCTGGGAGGACGTGAAGGGCACCTGGAAGCTGCTAGTAAAACACGTTTTGAGGGTCACCCGCTCCAAGCCCCTGATTTTCCAGAGGAGACCCTCACAAGGTCCCACGGCCAGTTAGTGACAGGCAGAGAGGCAGGACATCTCTTGCCTGCTCTGCTTCCTGACGACAACATGACAAAGCACCTAAGGGTGGGACGTTTTACTGCTACCAACAACTTCCCCCCCTGAAGTCTCTCCTGAGTCCCAGGACGGTTGTGCAAACCACTCCTGCTCCTTCCTTCTTTGGTCTCCAGGAGCCAGCTCTTCCGCTCTGTCCGCGTCTCAGGCTTCACGGTCACGGCGTCTGGAAGCCACGCGTGGGGTGGTCTGCCTCCCAGGGTGGTTTCCACGATGATGACAATAAGAGCCGCAGCCAGTTTTCATGCTCACCGAGAGCCAAACATTTGAATGTCCCAGCTCATCGAATCCTCCTGGCAGATCTCAGAGGAGGGTCCTGTGATCCCTGCCGGACTGATGAGGAAGGCCATGGTGGTTAAGTGCCTGCTCAAGGTCACACAGCTAGAAGGAGGCAGGGCAGGGACGGACAACCCAAGCTCCTGTTCCCGCCGCAGGCTGCCTTCCTAACCGGTGTCCCTTCCGCCCTTAGCTCCATTCTGTAGCTAGAATGACCTTCCCTAAATATCCCCTACTCCACAGCCCGCAGTGGCTCTCCACTACCCCCAGAATGAGTCTTGCCTTGACCTTCGGGTGCGGAAGGCCCTTCCCAGTCTGGCTCTGACGCTTTGGCGTCCTCACCTGCCTCACCTCTTGCTGCACACTAATCACAGAGCGTCCCAGACCAGCTGCGGGGTTTCAGAGCCCTTGGCCTTGAAAGTGGACCCTTCCTTCTATGCTCCAGCAGGGCTCACCTCACACACACACACACACACACACACACACACACACACACACGTCTGGGGTTCTCGACTTGCATCTCTGCTTCCCCCCCGCACCCCCCCCCCCCGTCTCATTCTCTGGGTTGGGGATCAGCAAACGTTTTCTGTAAAGGGCCAGATAGTAAATATTTTAGGCTTTAAACCATATTGTCTCTGTTGCAGCTTCTCAACTCTGCCAGCACGGGCTGCGTTCCAAACACTATTTATGGACGCTGGAATATAAACTGCATATAATTCTCTTATGTTACAAAATATTCTCCTGTTGATTTTTTTGGTCAACAATTTATAAACTTAAAAATAACTCTCAGCTTGCCAGCCATGCGAAAACATGGTAGGCTGGATCTGGCTCACGGACCATATAGTTTAGCTGCTCCTTCTCTAAGATGTGAGCTCCGGAAGGGCAGAAATTCTGTTTCATTGTTTTGTATCTGGGTAAGTACTTGTTGAGTGAATGAATGAATTTACTATCCATCTGCCGGGAACACACCTGCTGAGCCCATAGTCTTCCTTTGCTGCAGAGAAGCCACTGGAACCAGAGAGAGCAGAATAGCTTTGCTCCTCCTTCCGCCCGCCACTCTCCCACCAATGCCTCCCGTTGGCTGAATGTAACAGGAAGGCTGCTAGCAAAGGATTCTGGGCAATGTGGTTTTCAAGGCTCTAGCCTTAGACTATGGGCTAGAGGAGGGCAGGAAGTTCCCTGTTTGTCACCCTTCCTGCTCAGCCTAAATTCGCACCTTTCTACCCATATCCATGAACGACAGCTCCTGTGCATAACAGCCACAGCCTCATGCTTCCATCCGGTATGAAAGGTCATATCCTTTACTCTTCCTCAGAGAGAGGGCACACCAAATTCGATCAGCCCTTTCCTCCAACTCTGGGTGATGAGGATTCTTATTGCGGCCTCATCCCAGTCTCACCTGGATATTGTGGTAACTGGAAAACTGCAGTTGTCTGGACCCTTATCAGTAGATCGTTATTAGATCCTTATCATCTAGATCCTAACACAAAATAGCGGTAGAGAAAGAGAATGGGAAAACTATAAGTGGCGTCTTTGTCCTTTTAGGCGGTTGTGGCAAGATTACAATAGAAGGGGGGAGCCTATAAGCAACAGAAATGCATTTCTCATGGTTCTGGAAACAGGGAAGTCTAAGTGTAAGGCACTGACAGATTCCGTGTCTGGGGAGGGTCTGCTTCCTGGGTCATAAATGGCTGTCTCTCTGTGTCCTCACCTCACATGGCAGAGGGGTGACGGAGCTCTTTGAGGTCGTCAATACCACTCATGAAGACTCCATCCTCTTGACCTAGTCACCTCCCAGAGGCCCCCACCTCTTAATACCATCATGTCAAGGATTAGGTATCACTATGGGGATTTTGAGGGAACACCTTCAGTCTACAGCAAATGGTTTCTATATCTATATCCAAATCTCTATCTATCTATCTATCTATCTATCTATCTATCTATCTCTATATCTCAAGCCCAGAAATAAAATTATTCTTAACTGCTATCATCCTTATTACTGTAACTAGCCAACAGGCTATAGTCAATATTTGTAATTTTCTTCTACTACCCTTTGCCTCTTCTTTTGGCCCTCTAATCAGTGCTGTTCACCTTGTGGGTAATTTAAACCTTTTTCCTAAAAGTTTTGAGTCTCTTATGGACCTGTCTTTATGGAACTGATATGTAGCCTTCCATTACAGTTTACTACTAGAGACAACCCAGAGAATCCCCTGGGTTTCTTTTTTTTTTTTTAATGTTTTTCTTTTTTTTTTGAGAGAGAGAGAAAGAGAGAGAGTGAGAGCGAGCAGGGGAGGGGCAGAGACAGCAGGAGACACAGAATCGGAAGCAGGCTCCAGGCTCCGAGCTGTCAGCACAGAGTCTGAAGTGGGGCTTGAACTCACGAACCATGAGATCATGACCTAAACCAAAGTCAGACGCTTAACTGACTGAGCCAGCCGGCTGCCCCCCAAAATCCTCTGGGTTTCAGACAGAGGTGCCCTGCCCTCCTTCTTGTAGCTGCAACTTGGTTTGCTTGTGATAATCAGGAGCAATCATCCAGCCGGTTCAGAACCCTCCTCCTTGCCTGGGGAGTCAGAGGCAGGAGCTGCCCAGATTGGCTGAGTGACCATCTCAAGCTCCTCATTCAAAGGAACGATTGCTGCGATTCCTGAGGGGAAACATTCTCTCCTTGGGAATCACTATATTTTAACCATTAAAGCCGACATTGTAGGGACAGGAAGCAAAAGTTCTATGACTGGGCTATTAGGTCTAATAACGAAAAGAAACACTCCTGCTTCTATCCCTCGATTCCTGGACCTAAGAGCCATATATTTGTGGTTGATTCACAGACTGTACCCGTCCTGTAGGACCCCACCCAGAATTGGCAAGGAGACCCTCCTCGAATCACCAGTAGGCCGTTCTCCCATTTTATCAGGGTAGCTGCTTCAGGGGGAAGTAAGGGACATACTATGAATTCCACAGATATGGGCCCCTCGTTCATGTCTTGTTCTAAAAAATCAATTCCTTACATCGAGGCCATGCTGCCTAGGACATCATGATAGTAAGGCACGTATTCGGAAGATCCACAGTTAAAGGAGCTGACGGAAACAGTCAGTTCTATTTTATCCCTTCTCGTGGAAGAGATAAAAAGTAATCAGCCTGCCACCAGGTGGCCGGCCGGTCACCCCAGGTAATGTTCAGGGCTTGGTGTCAGGTTCTGATATTGAAGATTGGTCTCTCGGTGGCTGCAGCTAGATGAGGCTGGGGTAAGAGGAGTCCATATTGTTAAGCCCACGCATGGCATCTGTCCTTGCCACCATAACCACAGCACCTGGGAGCATGACGGGCACTTGGGAGCCTGAGGACACAGGCCAGGTCACATCCGCAAGATGGCCATCTCGTCAGCTGCTCATTGGTTGCATCTTCTGCATTAGTTCCTTTTGTACATGCTGCCACCTCCCCCAAAGAGCCCCCAGCGTAGCTCTTCGCCCATTCCCCTTGTTGTCAGTGCTCCCATCTGGTGATTGCCCGAATCACCAGGCCGAATTCTAGAGGGAGCCCGTGGGTCAAGGGAGATCTTTGCCTCTAACCCTCTCTCCACTCAAACCGAGCAAACAGAAGGAGGTGCTGTCTGAAGCTCTCTTCCCTGATGGAGTGTCCCTTCATTTCTGCCTTGCAAGGACACTCCTGGGTGGGGCTGTTGCAGCCATCCCTGTTTGTCATATAAACTTCAGTTACCGTGACGTCTCCCGGATCAAAGGTCCAGATGGTCAAGCATCTTGCACCACAGCCTGGATCCACTGCAGACCCTTTTCTTGCTGTGCGCCCCACTCATAATGGGCAGCTTTACCTGCTGTTGAGTAATTTTGAGTGGAGGTGGTTGGTGCAAGGCACAGAGACTTTTCTGTTTTTATGGATGGCGTATCCCCCAATTCCCCACGCCACTGGACTCTGGAACCTTCTCCAAGGTGACAAGCCACTGAACGTGCATAGGCTTATCTCCCACCCACCGGACATGCATGTACCTTACTTAGTAAGGCATGTACAGTACTTTCTACTTCCTGATTAACGTATCCAGTCAGCGGGATGGCATCTTTGAGCTGATGTTTTAAAGCCGTGGGTGGTGAATTTCCATCTGGAAGCTTGACGGTACAGTCATCGGTCATGGGTAACCATTGCACCCCACATTCCTTGTCGACGATCATGGACACCACTGCAACCGTCAAGTTTAGCAGCCATGGGGTCTACTTAAGATTTTGCATCCCGCACAACCACACAATTTAATTTTGATAATTTAGGTCACTTCGATGCCACTGCATCTGGAGAGTCCCAGGACCCCATTTTTCACTGGTAATGAGGTCATCAGCACTCCCCAGGCAACCAACACCGAAGTCCCATTCTTGATGGGCTGTTTCCTGCAACCATTCCTGCAGCCAAGTGCTGGAACCTTCAGGGTTCATTTTGGGAAACCGCAGGAGAAATTTCAAGTGCAGGAGATCTGATTCAGGGAACTGCCTATAACGGTCTTAAAAGAGTGGGTGGGGTAAAAGGAGAAGATGAGGCAGCCTGAGGTCCTCCTATCACCCAGCTTCCAATGGGACTCAGGACCTCGCTTCCCGCTGTTTCCAGGGCATCCTGTGCAGCTGCCGATGCTGACCCCACAGCTGCCAGAGCCACCCCGCACGTGGAGAGAAGAGCCACAGAAGCAGGGACTTCCTCCTTTTGGATACACCGGACAAAAAGAGAGAAAGAACACCCAATGGTGTTTCTTCTCCTTGCACCTTCCAATTTTCCTGTGGGCCTCCCCTTGATCGCAGGCAACTGTGAGCCAGATGACAAGGTTAACCTGGCATCTGCAGGCTGCAGAGGTCCAGAGGACACAGGAGAGCAGGAATGGAGGGAAGAGAAACTTCAAATAGGCAAATGAGGTGCACATTGCATAATAAAATGAGTATATTTGAAAATCGGCTCTGCCACTTACCAGCTGTGTGACCTTGAGCGGGCCCTTAACCTCTCTGAGAATCTGTTTCCCCATAAGTAAGCTGAGAGTTAGGAACATGGGCCTCACAGGGTTCTTGCACGGGAATTACATGAGATCAGCTATATAAATACGCACCAGACAGGTATGCCTCGAAGATCCCATGGGTTTGATTCCAGACCACTGCAATAAAGGAAATATTGCAATAAAGTGAGCCAAATGAATGTTCTCACTTCCCAGTGCATATACAATTATGCTTACACTACAGTGAAGCCTGTAAGGGCGCAGGTACTTCTAAAAAAGCCATGTACGTACCTTAATTAAACAATGCTTTATTGTTGAAAAATGTTAACCAACATCTGAACCAATCTTTTTCCTGGTGGAGGGTCCTGCCTTGATGTTGATGGCTGCGAACTGATCAGGGGGGTGGGTGGTGCTGAAGGCTGGGGTGGCTGGGGCAAGTTCTTAAAATAAGACCACAATGAAGTTTGCCACATCGGTTGACTCTTCCTTTCAGGAATAATTTGTCTGTGACATAGGATGCTGTTTGATAGCATCTTTTACCCACAGTAGTACTCCTTTCAGAATTGGAGGCCATCCTCTCAAACCCTGCTGCTGCCTTATCAGCTAAGTTTATTTGATATTCTAAACCCCTTGTTGTCATTTCAACAATCTCCATGGTATCTTCACCAGGAGGAGATTCCATCTCAAGAAACCACTTTCCTTGCTCATCTGTAAGAAGCAACTCCTCATCTGTTCAAGTTGTATCAGTGGGATCACAGCCATTCAGTCCCATCTTCAGGCTCCACTTCTCATGCTGGTTCTCTTGCTGTTTCCACCCCATCTGCAGGTACTTCTTCCATTGAAGTCTTGAACCCCGCCCCCACCCCCCCCCCCTCGCCACAGTCATCCATGTGGGAATCAACTTCTTCCAAACTCCTGTTAGTGTTGATATTTTAACCTCTTCCCATGCATCATGGATGTGTTTGATGGCATGTAGAATGATGAATCCTTTCCAGAAGATTTTCAATTTACTTTTCCCAGATCTATCAGTGGAATCACTGTCTATGGCAGTTACAGCCATATGAAATGTATTTCTTAAACAGTAACACTGGAAAGTCAAAATTACTCCTTGATCCATAAGCTGCAGAATGAATGGATGTTGTGTAGGCAGGTATGAAAACAACATTAATCTCATACATCTGCATCAGAGCTCTTGGGTGACCAGGTACATTGTCAATAAACAGTAATATCTTGAAGGGGGTCTTTTTTTCTGAGAAATTGGTCTCAACAGTGAGATTAAAATATTTAGTAAACCATGTTGTAAACAGATGTACTGTCATGCAGGCTTTGTTGTTCCATTTATAGAACACAGGCAGATTAGATTTAGCATAATTCTTAAGGGCCCTAGGATGTTCAGAATGGTCAATGAGCATTGGCTTCAACTCAATGTCACCAGCTGCATTAGCCCCTCACAAGAGAGTCAGCCTGTCCTCTGAAGTTTTGAAGCCAAGCACAGACTTCTCCTCTCCAGCTATGAAAGTCCTAGACGGCGTCTTCTTCCAATAGAAGACTGTTTTGCCCACATTGAAAATTTGTTGTTTAATGTAGCCTCCTTCATCAGTTATCATAGCTGCATCTTCTGGAGAACCTGCTGCAGCTTCTACATCAGCACTTGCTGCCTCACCTTGCACTTCATGCTATGGAGACGGCTTCTTTCCTTAAACCTCATGAATCAACCTTTATCAGCTTTGAACTTTTCTTCTGCAGCTTCCTCTCCTCTCTCAGCCTTCACAGAATTGAAGAGAGTCAGGACCTTGCTCTGGATTAGGCTATGGCTTAAGGGAATGTTGGGGCAGGTGTGATCTCCTCTCCAGACCACTCAAACTTTCTCCATATCCGCAATAAGGCTGTTTCGCTTTCTTATCATTCACGTGCTCACCGGAGTTGCACTTTTTAATTTCCTTCAAGAACTTTTCCTTTGCATTCACGACTTGACTGTTTGGAGAAAGAGGCCTATCTTCTGGCCATCTTGGCTTACTACATGGCTTCCTCACTAAGCTTGGTCATTTCTAGCTTTTGATTTGAAGTGAGAGACCTGTGACCCTTCCTCTCACTTGAACACTTAGAGGTCGTTGTAGGGTTATTAATGGGCCTAATTTAGATATTGCTGTATCTCAGGGACTAGCTAGGTCTGGGGAGAGGGAGAGAGAGAGAGGAATAGCCGGTCGATGGAGCAGTCAGAACACACAGCATTTATCGATTAAGTTCCTTGTCTTATGTGGGCACAGTTTGTACTCCTCCCCCACCCCCACCCACTACAATGGTAACACCAAAGATTACTGAGAAGAGATCACAATAAAAACATAACAGTAATGAAAAAGCTTTGAAATATTGTGAGATTACCAAAATGTGACACAGAGACATGAAGTGCCCAAATGCTGTTGGAAAAATGGCACTAAAGACTCGTTTGACACAGGTTTGCCATAAACCTTCAATTTGCAACAAAACAAAACAAAACAAACAAACAAACAAACAAACAAAAAAACCCAGTATCTGTGAAGCACAAAAAAGCGAAGCACAATAAAATGAGGTGTGCCTGTATTTTCCTCAATGACCTTGAATCAGTACCCAAGCCTCTCTGGGGCTCTGTTTTCTCATCTGTTAAATGAACAAGGTTGGACTCGCGGCTCCCGAAAGTCCTTCCAGATTTGATGAGCTGTATGGCTATGAATCACCCCTTAAATGAAGTGAACGGATTGGGACTAGCAGGAGGGGTAGAAGGAGGATCTGGCTGCTGGGAGGGAGCCCAGGGGAAGGGCTGAGGGGCGGGAAGAGGCTGTAATTGTGCCTGCGTGTTTTGGGCTGTGCACTTTGCTGGAGAGCGTGCTCAATTGACAAATAGATCATACTTCAGTGCCCTTACTGTGTCTTATAACTCTTGGCTAATCTCGCCCTGGCAATGACAACAGTGGTCTCTATTCCCTTTGAGGTGCTCACTCTCAACACTGTTCAGACAACAAGAGACTGCCTGGCATAGTGTTCTTTGCACCTTGTGGAAGACAAAGCAAAGCAGCCTCATATCAAAGCCATCAGGAAGAATGGGTTTGTAAACTCTCGAGCTTTCAGGGGCTCTGAGCTTTAAGAGTCTTCCTGTCTGGGCCAGAATCATGAGCTGAGGTCTGTGGGGGCTCAGGCTTAGGGTTGAGGCTGCGGCTTAGGCTGGTTGGGCGGTAAAGAGCCTCATGGCTAGTGTAATGGGGCTTTTGAGCCAGGCAGAGATGGGTTTGGGGTTCTGCTTTGCCACTTGCTGACTAATGTCATTTATCGACCTCTCTGAGACTCAGCTTTCTTACTTGCTAAACTGGAAAAGTGATAGCTACTGTTTGTGCTCATTCAGTATCTCTTCCCTTGGTCTGGTAACTGGACCCCCTCCACCCTGTTTTAAAGGAGAGACTCATCACGGCTACTTAGACCACACAATTCTGATAGGATTGCCAGTCCCTGCCCTTACCCTATCTACTTGGATGAGAGTAGAAGGCCCAGGCTGGACCAATCACGTGATAGATTCAAAGAATCAGCAGATGACCAATCTGGTTCCTTTCTGGGATTGTATGGATGGATGTTGGGAGACCACAGCTTTCTCCTGAGTAGGATGGACCTGAGTTTGGAGCTGTCAGTGGTTCTGACTCTCACTCCTCTCCCTGCTTCCTCTTGTCCAGCCACAAAGGTAGAGAGTGGCCTCCATACAAAAAGAAGTTGAGGGGCACCTGGGTGGCTCAGCTGGTTAAGCATCTAACTCTTGATTTAGACTCAGATCATAAACTTGCAGTTCTTCGTGGGGTTGAGCCGTGTCAGACTCTGCTCTGACAGTGCAAAGACTGCTTGGGATTCTCTCTCTCTCTCTCTCTCTCTATCTCTGCTCTTCCCCTCTCTCAAAATAAATAAACATTAAAAAATAAATAAATTTTAAAAAAAGAAGTCCAATAATCAGAAGGAGGGAAGGAGGGATGAATAGAGGGAGGGAGGGAGAAAGAGAGAGACAGAGACATCCACTGACTCAATTGGACTTCTCTACCTGAAGCAAGTTAAGCCAGTTTGAGTTGAGTCTCCATAATTTCCATAGAATTCCAACCAACACACCTACTTCTTTGGTATGTTGTTAAGATTAGATGAGATCATTTAAGTAAAGGACTTCAAACACATCCCAGTACATCCTCAGTAAACACTGGCTTTTGCTATTGTTGTTTTTCTAGTCATTTGTCTGTCTCATCCAACACTGGCTGGTGAGTCCCTGTGACACACAACCTTTGTACTTGGTGTTTCCTTTTTCCCAAACACTCTTCCCGGCTCTTCGCATGGCCTCATCTCATCATTCAGGTCTCAGCACACACGTGCTCTCCCCGAGGGACTCCCCCTGGCTACCCCACAGTTGACCTCCTCATCACTCTCTGGGGCACTTCTCACTATATCGCCCTCATCTTAGGCTTCATGGCTCATTCATTGGTGGTGTGTCCATTGTCTGCCTCCCCTACCTGACTGTGAGCTCTTGGAGGGCAGGAACCACGTGAATCCTGTCACCTCCTTTCCCCTGCACTAAACACAATGCCTGACACATGCTAGGCCCTTACAACAGTCAGCCTCTGCTGTGTAACAAACTACCCCAAAATTCAGTGTTTAAGACAACAGCATTTTACTCTCACTCATGTCTTACAGATTAGCTGGAGGTGAGTTGCACTACATAGGGCGTGGGTAGATGGATGGCTTCAAGCTGCAGGTCCAGTGGGGCTGATCTGCTTGCTGTATACTGGGCTCGGCCTGCTGTGTGTATGGCTAAGCCAGTGTTCATGGAAACTCTGCAACAGCATGAAACAAATGAAACCTGGATCACACCAGCTGCTTGAACCTTTCCTCACCATGAACCAGGCAAGCTGCTCTCCCAACACCAGTGCCAGCCAGTCTGGGCCTCACCAAGCCCCACCGTCCACAGAGACCCAGTCACTGGGCTGTGTGGTGGCCTGTGGAGTGGCTGATGGGGGCTTCACTGTGGGGGTGGCCTGGGTCAGTGGGAGCACCCTCGGTCAGTGGGAGCACCGGAGCGCAGAAGCCCCTTCAAGGAAAATGAAGCACACCTAAGCACTAAGCTCTCCTCCTCCTCTTTGTCTGGAATGGGAAGAGGGAATCTGTCCAGGAGGTCATTTTCTGCTCAATTCAAAGTGAACCTTGCACCTTGATGGGCCATGCTTATTCTCTCAATGCCTTCTGCTCAAATAGAGCTGCAGGCAGGAATCCTGCCCTGACACCCCGCCCCCCCACCCTACTGGATCCCCTGGAAGTAAGAGAAACCACTCCGCCCAGCCCCTCTCCCTCAGTCCTCCCTCCATCTCCACTCCACCCTCTTAACAATCCCTCCCACACTCTTCTCCCCACAGCTGTGCTCTCAGCTCCTCTAGCTTCTCGAAACTTCTCTCCCCTCACCCCCTCCTCCTCCAGATCTGTCTTGAGAACCAGCTGGCTGCTGTGCAAAGATAAGGATTTTTTTCTGAAAACTTGCCAGGAAAAGGCACTGGAGTACCCCTGCCTTTGATTCAAACAACTCTTTCCAGGGTGACTGGCAAACTGATAACTTGGAAGGAGCCTAGGCCCGTCCGGGTTCTGGGTCCCCCTACTCCCATTTTACAGATGGGGAAACTGAGGGGGAGAAATCACGATAAATAACCACTAGCATCTGAGCTTCTCCAGTCAGCTTGCAAAGGTCCCCACACCCAAAAGTGTGCCATACTTCCTGGGACTCTATGGGAACCTTGTGAGGCTGGCTGGATAGATCTTAATATCTTTCCAATTAACGGAGGCCCAGAGAGAGGGGAACTGACTACTCCAGGGTCCAAGCCAAAGCAAGAGGCAGAGTTTCAACAAGTGTCAGCCCCCCTGTTATTTTCCCCTTGTCTATACTTCCCCTGGCCTAAGGGACAGAGAGGAGACAGGAAACCATAGCGGGCCTGCTTCCAATCAGTGGGCATCCCCTCTGTGCCCGCTTCACCACCCAGCCCTGCCCGGTCACTGTGATCATCTGCCTTCTCCATCCCTGGGCACAGGGTGCCACTGGGAAAGCTGCACACTGTCGAGGGCAGTTCAGTGCACACGGTAGGGTGCGGAGACCATGGCTGGATGATTCGGTGTCTGATAAATGTGCAGGTGGTGGGGGTAGCCTGAGCTGGCGGGAGCCCAAGGGCTGAGAAAGCCTTTTCATGAAAAGTAAAATGCATCGAACCCTTCCTCCTACTCGCGCCCTCTCTCTCTGGAGTGGGAAGCCTGCCCGGGAACACCGTCATTTTCTGTTCATCTCTAAGCTGAGCAGCCTCTGCTGACGCCAGCATCACCCCTCCCTTCAGTGTCTCTTCCTGCTCTGCTCTCCCTTCCTTCACCCTCACAGATCATCCCGGACCTCTGCCCTTCTTGGTCCCCAGCCTCCTGGCCCCTCGCTTGCCGCTGGTCACTCGGGCTCCTCCAACACTGGGGAAATGGAGGCCAGGAGGAACACACTCCCATTCACCTTACCTACTTATTCTCAGCCATCTCGGGCAGAGGGGCCCTGCCCTCATGGAAGGCTGCCCTCGTGGGGGTCATCTCTGCAGGGGTGCCTGCAGGGGCCTGGCTACGTCCAGCATTCTGCCCCTCTCCCTTTCTCTTCCTTTTCTTCAGTTCTTCCTATCCAGTGGCCCAGTGACCCAAAGCTTCCCCATGTACGTACAAGCTGCCCACACCTTTCCAACCATTCTTGGCCTGGAAACAGATCTTGTGAACGCTCCTGGCTTCAAGCTACTTCTCTCTTCTCATCAGCAACATTCCCATCAATGTTGTCTGAAAACCACGTCCTGCCTCTCATTTCATCCCACGCTGTCCAGCTGCCTAGAAAAGCCATGCCACACACCTGCTTCAGCTGAAAACTCCACCTTGATCTTCAAGGTCCACTCGGATGTTTCCTCTTCTAAAATGCTGCAGTAGGTGCTGTCCTCAAATGTCTACTCCCCTCTTCTTCCTTGCCTGTGGGTTTTCTCTGGCATCACAACATCCAATGGAGGAGACTACATCCCACTGAGGGGTGAGGGGCAGTGAGGGGCAGTGGATAAAAGCTCCGGCCTCCCAGCTACCAGGAGGTCCTGAGCAATCTGCACGAAGCTCCTCGAAGGTCCTCAGTGGGACTGAGCCCTCCACCCACAGAAGCAAACACCCTGAAATGCTCCCTTTGTGGATTCCTTCCCCTCTTTGGGTCATTCTTTGAGCTTCCTCACTGGGGTCCCTGAATCAGCCCCAGATGAACCACTGGAACTCGAGCGCTTGTCTTGGGTCTGCTTTGGGCACCCACTCTCAGGTATCTTCATCATCTACCCCTTCCCAAGGGAGTTAAGTGCTCTGATGTCCATTCGGACATTTCTCATGACAGTCTCCCTCTGGTGCAAGACTGGTCTCCCTGAGGCTAAGAATGTGTCTCTGTCACCCAGTGCATTACTCCAGGAAAGAGATGGTCAATAAATGTTTCTTAAGAGAATGAGAAAGTGGATGAATGCATGGGTGAATGAACAATTAGTTGTGTTTCTAGGGTATCTAAGGCTGGGTGTCTGCTGTAAAGAGATTTATGCCAATGTGTCCGACCCTGCCAAAGCCAACCTTTTCCTATGATATTAAAAAGTCTAGAAACTGCACCCCGCCCCCAGCGCCACCAAAGCCTTCACTCTGCCAACCTATTCCACCATTCATAACAACCATCTCCATATGGTTAGGACATTCTCCTGCTAGGGAACGTCTCCAGGCTCGGCAGGAGGTTCCGACTCCAGTTAAATGAAGGTTAAAGAACTGAGTAAAATGCTATTATAATATGATATAATTCAATATTGTCTCCCTGAAAATGTCACTTGGGAGGGATAGCTTTATCCCAGCTGGACTCCGGGGCTCATTCAGAAGCCTTCAGACAACTATCTGTTCACAGCTGATGAGAGCAGCCCCAGGTAGTGGTAATTTCAGCGCCTCAATTTATTGAGCCCACGTGCATGTGTCCGGGTTTTCAGCGGGATGGATGAAATCATTGTGGGGGAACTGAAGGAGCTACTGGCAAGCTGAGATCAGCTGAGTTGCACAGACCACATCTGGCTTTGATGTCCCTGAGGGGTGAGATATTCGAAGCACAACCAGAACATCCTGGGGATACAAACTCAACACCCTGGTCCAGTGAAGGAACATTCTCGATGAGAAAATTGAGACCACATACTTTGAGTCAACGGCAGACCAGGGACTCTGAGCCTGAATCCAGATAGCTCCTGCCCTACCCAAGTCTTCTCTGAAGAGCAGGCTAAGAATCACACTGAAGAGACAAACAAACAAACAAAACGCTGAATCTATTCACCATATGTGTGACCGAGGAGGGAGAGACCTGGTGCTGGCCTCCGCACCAATTCACTTCTCTTCTCTTGGTCTCTTTTCTCACCTGTATCAGGAAGAGGTTCATGATTTCTAAGTGTTTTTTTCTACTTACAAAAATATGTTACTCTGGGCCTCAGTTTCTTGTCTTTTAAGTGGGCATAATGTTCTACTTCCCAAAATGCTGTGAGGATCATAGGAGCATCAGAAGCTTGTTGGGAGAGTTGTAGGAAATAAACCCTGTCACAGCATGTCATTTCTCACATATCAACAGCAAAGTGATGTTTGGAGGAGAGTCAGGGCCATATTTGAGCTGCTGCAAAGGGGGAAACTGTTGTGTTGGTTTCCAGATAAGAAGCTCTAGACCCAGAGAAGGGGTCTCGGGCTGGACTATAGTGCTTAGACTCCCTGAGATGTTCTCTATAAAACAAGGGATATTTTTAAGGAAAAATCCCCTTTACTTCCAGAGCAAGTTGGATGGAATCACAGATCTCAGACTGTGTGTCTGAGGAGACTTAGATATTCCAGGCTGCGGGCAAAGATTTGGGGTAGAGAAAGGGGAAAAGGAATACAAAGGAGGAGCGGCAGGACAAGGTCAGGCTTTTTCTTGGTGCAAAAAAGCCAAAAGTATGACCTCTTGGGTCAGAAATGCCTGGAACAAAATGCTGGACCCATTACTCGTTAGTTAAATGACTGAGGGAAATTCCATCAGCTTTTCTAAACCTCAGTTTTCCCCATCTGTGAAATGGAAGATGAGAATGGCACCTGTCTCTTAAGGATAATTCTGGCAAAGTCTTCAGCACCAAGCCCAGCCTACGTCAGTTTTAGCAGTTGTGGCAATGGCAGCAGGCGTTGTTGCTACAAATCTACAAAGTGATGTGTTCTCTAAGGAAGGGATGCAGAACCCATCCCACTGAACGTGGGGACAGGAGGAGAAAGGGCCATGGTTTTGGAGAAGAGACAATGGGTTGGCCAAGCTGAGTGAAGTCTGGGGTGACACAGAGATCCAGAACATGCAAGTGAAGGAGTGCAGTTAACAACTTTTGATTATGTTAATGATAGCAGGAATTATTCATATCAGTCCAACAGCAATTACATTAGTAGCAAGAACAGTTATGAATCCATGTTCTAATGGTGGCTATAATGAGTATTGTAATAAGGAGCTGAAGGCAAATTTCATCTAATAGATGAATCAAGAAGAAATTTAAATGGAGAATTACGAGTGAATCATTGTTCTGTGTACAATTGCAAAAAAAATGGGTGTGAATGTTAGAGCGATGGGAGAGAGGAATTCATATGGCTCAGCCTGACTGTGAATGACTACCCATGAGGCTCAGAAAGTGAAATGATGTTTCCAAAATTCCACAGAGAGGAGTAGTGGAGCCCAGGCCCAAACTCAGCTCTGTCTGATACCAGAACTCCATACATTTGTCAAAGTTGACCAACTTTGAGTCTTTGTCTGTGACTGGCTTCCCTTGACCAGAAAGAATGGGACCTAGAATGGCTCAGGAAAGAGGTGCATGGACATCTAAGGTGAGATTCCATTCAATGTTGATTGGGCTATATAGAGACATATAACTAGGAACTCTAATTTTCAAAACTAGAATGCAGAATTGTTTTTAAAATGAGAGCAAAGCCCACATACATTGCCACGTGGAAGTTGTAAAGTCCTTATATTATGAGGGCCATTACTAGAAGTGCCTTAGAGATCATAAGATGCACCCCTCCATTTTAATGTTTATTTATTTTTGAGAGAGAGACAAAGCGTGAACAGGGGAGGGGCAGAGACAGAGGGAGACACAGAATCTGAAACAAGCTCCAGGCTCTGAGCTGTCAGCACAGAGCCCGACACAGGGCTCGAACCCACAAACCGTGAGATCATGACCTGAGCTAAAGTTGGATGCTCAACTGACTGAGCCACCCAGGCGCCCCTACACCCCTCCATTTTAAAGATGAAAAAATGGAGGCCCAGGTGATGAAAATAACTTGCCCAAGGTCATGTTGTGAGCAAATCGTAGGAGTCAAGGACTAGATTCTTATTTCTTTGAACTTCCCCATCAAGGCTTAATGACATTCTCTGGGCATTTGGAAATATGCGGTGATCTAGATAACACACTGAGTAGATGCAATGAGCAGGGCTCCCCACGTGTCTTGACACCATTAGCCAGAAGATACCAGGTTATCTCCCTTGGCCTGAACAATGCAACCACCTTCCCGCCCTTCCTCTTTGGGCCTCTGTCCGTGGTACTGAAACAGTGTTAGCATTTCAAGAGGTGGCTTGTTTGTTTGCTAGCTTGTTTTCAGAGACAGAGAGAGAGAGAATCTTAAGCAGGTTCCACTGAGCTCAGAGCCCAACACAGAGCTCAATCCCCTGACCCTGGGATCATGACCTGAGCCAATATCAAAGGTCAGATGCTCAGCCCACTGAGCCACCCAGGCTTGAAGAGAGATATGACTTCTCATCATAAATTCCCGATTCTGTCCCCACACTGTGAAAGATAAATGGAGGGTAGAAGGGCTAAGAACTACTGAGGATTAGGGAGTGAAATTTTTTATGCGTATTTTTAGTTTTGAGAGAGAGGGTGTGTGTGTGTGTGTGTGTGTGTGTGAGTATGGGAGGGGCAGGCAGAAGGGGGCAGAGGATCTGAAGCTGTGCATTGACCACAGTGAGCCCAATCTGGGGCTTAAAATCACAAACCACAAGATCATGACCTGAGCCAAAGTCAGACATTCAACCAACTGAGCCACGCAAGAGCCCCTGGAGTGAATCTTTTTTTAGTCAAATTTATTACATTATAATTTACAGGCAAAAAAAAATTGACACATTTTGGGTGCATGGGTCAATAACTTTTGACAAATCTATACACATATGGATTACGCTATTCCAGTCAAGATATAGAGAGTTGCCCAGGCCCCTTGTCCATCAATCTTTTCCCACCTCTCCCCATCCAGTATGGTAAGACACAATGGGGAAGAACAGGCATAAGGGACATTAAGACCATGGTAGAGGGACATGACGGTCAGAAAAGTCTTCCTGAGGAAAGTAAACTTAATCTAATGTGAGTAGGTGTTAGCCAGTCAAAGACCTGGTAAGGAAGAGAACTCCAGGACTGTATTTTGGTTTGATGTTACTTGTGCATCTAACTATTTTTAGCTCTGTAGTTTTGAATGAGAAGAATACTTCTTTAACTCTCAGGAACCACATTTCACTTAGATGCTGTTATCTTCAAGCCATCCAAGCTCACAGCTGTTTATGAAAATACACAACCAACCCTTCTTCCCAAGGACCATAATTTTATTCTTCACTGGCTACACCATGAGGGTAGGGACAAAAACAACCCATCAACCTTCCACCTGGGGAGAGGGAGATTGAGCTGGTCTGCTAAAATTAGAGTAATCTGCCACCATAGACCCTAAAAGATTTTTGGAAAAACGGACCCAAAGTGGTTCCTGAGAAATCTGATGAGGTTTAAGATACATAAGTACATATATGCTGGCATCAGAATGTACACATAGAAGCACGTTGACATGCTTACTCATAAGCAGATGTAATATTCCCACATTCCCACATAGCCATACACACACAGATGCATACGTGTTTGTGCCCCCTTCATGTCACACCAAGTGACTGAACACATGGAGCATTTCATGATGTGATCCTGCTCCCTCAATTCCATAAACTGTTGGCTCCGGGTAGGAGTGAACCAATCACTAATTCAATAAAGTCACTAATTATGAGTTTGGGCAGTCACTTCTAATTTGAGCCCTTTAGATGCCTCTTCCATAAAATAGAAGAAGTAGGAGTGGGTGAGGGTAGGGATTGGGGCTTGATTGATTCCTTAAGGACTTTCCAGCTTTCACTTTGCAGGGGTTAGGACTTCACCTGTAAAAGGAGGATAACGATAGAATCTTCCTTAGCTGGTAAAGGATTGCACGTGAAGTGTTAGGTATAGTGCAAGGTATGGTCAGTATTTTTAACCTTAGCCATTCTAGTAGGTGAATTTTCATATTTCGTTGTGGTTTTAATATTCATTTTCCTTGGGGCGCCTGGGTGGCTCAGTTGGTTGAGCGTCTGACTTTGGCTCAGGTCATGATCTCACAGTTCATGGGTGCAAGCCCCACATCAGGCTCTGTGCTGACCGCTTGCTCAGAGCCTGGAGCCTGCTTCAGATTCTGTGTCTCCTTCTCTCTCCCTGCCCCTCTCCCACTCACGCTTTGTCTCACTCTGTCTCTCAAAAACAAATAAATGTAAAAACATTTTTTAAAATATTCATTTTCCTACTGAATACTACTGCTGAGTATATTTTCACATGCTTACTTGCCTCGACTTTGCTATATCTGCTTTGATGAGATATTTGTTTAAATATTTTGACCTTTTAAGAATGAGTTGTTTGTTTTCTTATATTGAGTTTTGAGAGGTCTTTATATATTATGGATCCATGTCTTTTAGACCTGACTTGCAAATATATTTTTTCAGCCTGTGGTTTATCTTTTCATTCTCTTTAAAGGCGTCTTTCAAAGAGCAGAATTTTTAACCTTGATGAAGTCTGATTTATCAGTTTTTTCCTGTTTGAATTGGGTTTTTGATGTTATATCTAAGAAATCTTTGCCTAAGCCAACATCATAACATTTTTTCCTATACTTTCTTCTGAAGTTTTATAGTTTTATGTTTTACATTTCGTATGGATGAAAGCTCTCTCTCTCCCCCCTCCTCTTTCCCTCCATATGGATATACATTTGTCCCAGAATTATTTGTTGAAAAAAATCTACTGCTTTTCAGCTGAATTGTTTTATGCCATTGTAAACAAAAATCAGGGTTCTGTATATGTGAGGGTCTATTTCTGGCCTCTATTCTATTCCCGATCTATTTGTCATTCTCGAAGCCAGTATCACTCTGTCTTGATTACTGTAGCTTTATAATAGATCTCAAAATCAGGTACTGTGAGTCCTCCAACTTTGTTTTTCTCTTCAAAAGTTGTTTGGAATATTTTAGTTCATTTGCATTTATCTATAGTCATTGGAATCAAAAAACGACTACTGGGTTTCCAGTTAGGATTGATCAAATCTACAAAACAATTTGACGAAGAAACTGATGGTGTTTTGTAGTTTTCAGTATAGAGAACTTGTACGTATTTCATCAGATCTGTCCTTAAGAATTTCTTCTTTTTATGCTCTTGTAAATGGCATTGTTTTTATAATCTCTATTTCCGATTATGTGTTGTTAGCATACAGAAATACACCTGATATTTGCATGTTGATCTCATATCTTACACCCTTGCTGCACTCACCTACTAGTTCTATTAGTTACTTTTTTTTAAATTATAAATCCTGTCAGGTTTTCTACATAAATGATCGTGTTGCATGTAAGAGTAGAAATCTGCCTTCTTCCTGACTTTAGGGGCAAAGCATTAAGTCTTTCACCATGTGTATGATGTGAGCTATGCAGCTTTTGTAGATGCCCTTTATAGGCTGAGAAAGTTCACTTCTACTCCTTGTTTACCGCGCTTTTATTAGGAATGAATGTGAGATTTTGTCACATGCTTTTTCTGGCTCTTTAAAATAATCATATAGCTTTTACTTTTATTTTTCAGTTTATTAGTATGATGAATTACACTGATCAATTTTCAAATATTAAAGCAGCTCTTCATTCCTGGCATGAGTCCCACTTAGTCACGATCTATTATCCTCTTCATATACTGCCGGATTTGACTTATTATAATTTTTCTCAGAAATTTTACATTTACCTCCATGACAAATATCGGTTGTAGTTTTCTTTTCTTTGCCAGGTTTTAGTATAAGGGCAATGCTGGCCACAAAGAATGAGGTGGAAAGTGTGCACTCTTCTCCGTTGGGGGAAAAAAACCTGGTGGGGAATTGGTATTATTTTTTTCCTTAAATGATTAGCAGAATTCACCAGTGAGGCCATCTGAAGCTGGATTTTTCTTCAGGAAAAGATTTTTAGTTTCAAAATATGTTGAATAGAAGTATGACTATTCACATATATGTTTCTTCCTGAGTGAGCTTTATTAGTTTATACCTTTCAAGGAAATTAGCCCATTTCTTCTAAGTTGTGCAACTTACAGGCATAAACTTGTTCATGATATTTCCTTAATATATTTTTTTAACATTGGGGAAGTCTGTACCCGATGTCACTTCTCTCAATTTGTCTTTTTTCTTTTTTTCCTGATCAGTTTGGCTAGAGGTTTATGAGTTTTTCTGATCTCTTCCAAGAAGAGCTTTTGTTTTATTGGTTTTCTGTTTGTTGTTGTTGTTGTGATTTATTTAATTGATTTCTACTCTCATATTAATAACTTCTTTCTTCTCTTTACTTTGGGTTTCCTTTGCTTTTATTTTTCTAATTCAAAAGAACTAGAAATGAATCCGAGATCATTGATTTGAGATCTCTTTTCTTTTCTACTATAGGCCATTAGTGCTGCAATAAAGGTCCTAAGTACTGATTTAGGGGCATCTCACAGATTTTGATTTATTTTTTTTTAATGTTTATTTTTGAGAGAGAGACAGAGCACAATGGGGAGGGGCAGAGAGAGAGGGGGAGACACAGAATCTGAAGCAGGGTCCAGGCTCTGTGCTGACAGCACAGACTCAGGGCTCAAACCCACGAACCGTGAGATCATGACCTGTGCTGAAGTTGGACGCTTAACCGACTGAGCCACCCAGGCCCCCCTGATATGTTGTTTTGAATTTTCATTCAGTTCAAAATACTTTCTACTTTCCCTTTGATTTCTTCTTTGACCCATGGGCTATTTAGAAGTGTGTTTAGTTTCCAAATAGTGATTGGTGATTTTCCAATCTATTGGTGACCAAATAGAATTTGGTGATTTTCCAGGGGTCTTTCAGTTATTAACTTCCAATCCAACTCCAATTTAGTTAACATATTTGTATCGCTTGAATGCTTTTAAATTCACTGACACCTTTTTATGGTCTAGACTATGATTTATCTCAGGAAATTATCTACGTACATTTGTAAAAAAAATGTGTATTCTGCTGTTATGGGGAGTATTTGGTTATTGTAATTAGGTCCAGCTGACTATGTTGTTGAAATCTTTTTCTATAATTTTGAATTCACCTGTCTTTCCTTGCCATTCTATCAGTTTTTATTTCAGTTTTATGGTTGCTATTAGTTGCATAAACATTCAAGATTGTATATTCTCCTAATGAAGTGACTTCTTTATCATGATGAAATTATCTTCTTTGTCTCTGGTAATATTATTTTCTGATATACTTTGATACTAACATAGCCATTCTAGCTTTCTTTGGATTGATGTTTGCAGAGTGTATCTTTTCCCAACATTTTGCTTTTAATCTGTATGTGTTTTTGTATTTAAAGTGGTTTTTTTTGCAGATGGTACATAGCTGGGTCTTTCTTTTTTACTAAATCTGACAACCTCTGTCTTTTAATTGACATGTTTGGATGGTTAACATGCTGGGTTATTGTGAGCTTTAGTATATTCAAAGATAAATATCTATTAACTGTCCCTCTACACCTCCTCAGCCATCTCTGTTGCTCATCTTTTAATCATTTATACTTGACTCTCCATCATGGTCCTCTTCATGGCCCTTATTACAATATATAATATAGTGCAATGTAATAAAATAGAATAATATAATATACAATACAAGGTAATATAATAAATATAATATGATGTATACTTTCATATGATTTCTGTTTGTGAGTGATAGCAGGTTCCATGATAACTCTTTATAACCTTATGATCCTCCCAAAGCCACTGTACCCCACCCCAGAGCCTCCCTCCTGCACTCTGCCTGCCCCTTGCTGTTCTCAAGGGAGGAACCTGAGTCTTAGAGAGGCCGGAGACAGGCCTGAGATGGCCCACCAGCACCTCCGTCCAGACCCCCCTCCCATGGTCTCTCCACCCCTGCCTTCTCTGGGCTCCAGCCTGTGAATGCACACATGTGTCCTTTCCTTCCCAGCCTCTTGAAAAGCGGTCCACACTGCCAAGCAGAGCAAAGCAGGGGGCTCTGGGCTGGCCCCCACCTATTGACTTCACTCTTTGAGTCTGTTCTCTGGCGGGGACATTCGGTCATTGTCCTCTCCCCTGTCTCCAGCACACATCAACGAGCAGACTGAGAAGGTCACAGAGCTTGACTGCCCATATCAGTTGCCGCCGGCAAGTAATGAGTTGAGCTTTTGGTGGATTTTTTTCTCACCCTGCCATATAATTATGGCTCAAAGATCGCTAGAGATTCTGTGTGAGCTGAGGCCTCCACCATGCAGCCTCCATGTTATAGTTCTTCCTAAATCTCTTCCCGCTGCACTAACATGGGGCTCAGGTCTCCAGGAGGCTCTTGGGGGTGGACACAGGAGGAGCAGCTGGTCCCTCTCAGCGTCACACACGGTCCTGACCGTGGGAGGTTAGAGCGGGAAAATGCAGCTCCCACACCGACTGGTCAACAGCCCCACCGACACCTGCTCTTAGGGCTGCAGGGCTGGCTTGGGGAGCCTTCACCCTGCCCTTGGGGAGCTCCGTCTGGGGGCTGGCGGATGAATCACCAATGGAGGCCCAGAGAGGGTGTGTGGTTCCACTGGGCCTTACAGTCCGACAGAGGATGGGTTAGAACAGAACCCAGGACTGCTGATGCTGGCCTGTCCGACCAGGACTTGCCATCCAAGTGCCCTGCCAGTGTTAGGGGTCAGGAGATGTTTCCTGGGGAAAGAGCTTCACTTATGATAAGAACTGTACCTGGAGGTGGAATCCAAAAGAAGGGATTTGGCCAACCCCGCCCCATCCAGGTCCAGGCACCCGCGGGCCGTCCTTTTCAGCTCCACCCAATGCTGTCCTCCAGAAATGCCCGGCCCCAGCGAGGAAACTTTCACCTGAAAGTAACAACAAACAAGCTAAGCAAACAGGAATTTGCGGGCTCAGCTGAGAAACAGCAGGGGTAGGTCTATCCAGACCCCATTTCTCCAACATTCTCTCCTCTCTGCCTCCTCCCCATGTCGTCTTCACCCCTGGCCCCCGCCACCCTCCCTCCCTGGAGCCAGAAGGAAAGGGCAGGCGTATCTGGGAGCTCCCTTGGAGGAGAGGGGAGGAGCCCTTTCCCATAACCCTGGCAAACATCTGGCCTTTCATTGGCCTGAGCTGGGTCCTGAGCCAGTTACCAGCAGGATTGGCGGGGCCAGACTACTTAAACCAACCAGGGCCCACCCCTGGAGCTGAAGGTGGGTCATTCAGACCCCTTGATTGAGAGGGGTGCAGGGCAGTCCCGAAAGGAGAGTCGAATGAGCTTGGTGGGAGGAGGTGCGGGGGGAAGCTGGGGAGGCAGCAAAGCTTTGTGACAGAGGCCACCTCCTGGGATGACTAGTAGCGTCCAATTAATGAGAAGCCCTCCCTGTGGCTCTGGTCCCACCTCTCCTGTCCTGCCTGAAGTCTGCTGGGGGTGCCCATGACATTTTGTACCCCCCCCCCCCCATGACATCACTTGCAACACTCATGGTTAGGTTTCCATGTCTACCCTCCCCAAGTAGGGGTGTGTCCTGCCCCCCAAACACACACACACACACACACACACACACACACGGAGCTTGTGAGTTCCTATAAAGTACAGACTGAGTGTTAATTAATCACTCTATTCCCAGCCTCTAGCCCCACTGACTCCAATAAAGAAGGGACTCCGAAAAGATCTGGTGAATGAATGCGCATGCTATTTCGGTTGAATACCTGTTTGCTCTGTAGGTGTTTGCACTTTTACAAAGGACAAAACGGCAAGCCAGAGGGATGAACCTCCAGTGGTGAAATTTCAGGCACCAGCGGGCTGGGCCTGGAAGTGTCTTCAATTGTTTAGTGCCTGGGGTTGGGGGGGGGGGGGAGGAAGTGGCTGTCACAGCAGGTGGAATCTTCCATTCATTGCTTTCCAGTGCAAAATTAGGAAAACAATCACATTGTCTCTTGAAAAACACGAATGTGTCAAGGAAACAAATGTGTTTCCCTCTGGCTTTCTGGAAGAGAACCCTTCTCTAGTCCTGTCAGGTTTGCCTGAGGTGGTTCCAGTCCACAACACTCCTCTCCGACCTCCCTGCGGGCCTCAAGGGTGGACTTAGGTCATCTCAGCTCTCTGACCTCACAGCCACCTGTCATCCGTGCCTTTCCTGGGGGCCAGGAGCCTAATGTTATCTGGGAGTTGAAAGAGCCACGGTCCACAGCTCAGACATTTCCACATGGAACCCACAGGCTTGGCTGCTTCTCATGAGTTGATCTTGGCCAGTTCTGATCACTGAGCCCGTCCCTGGCCCCACTGGTGCCCCACCCAGCTCTAGGCACCGGCATCCTTTCTACCCTCGAGCCCATCCCCTCCAGACCAGCCTCCACTCTGCCCCAGAGCGATCCTTAGGAGCACAAAGCTGACTGGGTCCCTTCCTGTTGGAAACGCTCCCCAGGCTGCACAGTATCCCTGGGTCACGGTCCACACTCCTTAGGCCCTGCAACCGGCCGTACAGAGGGAGGGACATTAGCCAAGTGCGTACTGGGCAAGCAGCCACCCCTGTTTGTGCCCCTGTTCTTCCCCCTGCCTAGATGTCCCCCTGTTGGCCTGGTGAGCTCTTACTCACCCTTCAAAACCCAGCTCCAGCATCCCATCTCACTGTAATGCTGATTCTCCCCAGCCTTGCACCTCCATCACTGTTTTTGTCCCCACATGTGACACTTCATTACCGATCCCCTTGTCCGTCCCCCTACTAAACTGTGATCTTTCTCAGGCCTCGCTGTGTCCCCGGGACCTGCAAGCAGATGAGCTCCAACTTCTTCATCTACTGCGGACCTACCATGTGCCAGGCACTGTCCCGTGGTCTGGGGATGCAGCAGGGAACAGAACAGGGCTGGCCTTTCTGCCTCCCCGGGATACTATGATGCCCCCTCTCCAGGAGGAAAGTGGACTCATGAGGACACAGATGACAGCACTGAGTACTGAGTCACACACACACACACACACGAGCTCATCAAGCTCTCAGGCAAGCCCTCAGGAGTGGGGAGTCTCGGCTTCCATTCCCGAGGAAGGAACTGAGGCTCAGAGACGCTCCGGAGCTCATTCACCTGCCACGGAGCTCAGGAGAAGAGCGGGGGCCCTAACACCTGATCTGTCTGAGACTGCCTCCCACCCCAACCCCTGCACCTCCGCTCCCTCCCCACCCCTGCACCTCCCTCCCAGTCCTAGAGGAGTTGCAGCTCCTGACATCTTGGTCAGGGTGGCTGTAGGACAAAGTAAGGGTGAGCTTAAGGAGAATTTAAAAAACAAATTGGATCTTGTCACTTCCCCCCTTCACACTCTGAACCAACCCCTCTGAAGTCCTTTGTGGCCTGGCCCTGCCCAGATCTCTTCCCTCATCTCTAGTTTCTTGCTCTCCCTCCCTGCTCTCTACCCCTGCTCCTGGGCGGTCCTAGAACAAGTCCTGCTCCTTCAGGTCAGACCTGGAATGTTCTTCTCCCTCCCTGCCTCACCAGGCTCCCATCCCCACTGTACTCTCCACACCACAGACAAAAGAACTTTAACTACACGTACCCAGTGACCTGACAACCCAGCTTAAGTGTCTCCCACGGCCCCTGCTGCCCTGGGAGAAGCCACTAGACCTTGACATAGCCGCAAGGTCCCAACTGACCTGGTCCTTGTCAGATTCCAGCTTCCCTCCATGCCACAAACTCCTTCCTGCCTCAGGGCCTTTGCATAAACAGTTCCTGCCATCAGGAAAGCTCTTCCCCTTCCTTTTGCCTGTCCTGGACTCAGTTTACGCTGAGTTTCTTAAGTGAGGCCTTCCCTGGACCCTCACCCAAGTGAGGCTCTGGTTCCTTCCTCTCTCCTTCTCCCATTCTCTCTCTCCTGAGGAACATTTCAGTTTCAAATGATTTGCATTTGTTTGATTATCTATTTATGTCTGCCTCTTGCCTGGACTATACACCCTGTGGGCCTTGGGCACTTCCTGCCGCATTCTTTGTAGGGAGCACATAATAGATGCTAAGTAAGCATCTGGTGAATGAACAAGTAAGCCAATTTGAAGGTGTTATATATGACACAAATTACAAAAGAAAAAAATCAATAAATCAGACTTCATCAAAATGAAAAACTTGACCTGACCAAAGACACACAAAATTGAAAAGGTAGACCATAGACTGAGTACCTATGGCCAAAACGTGTATCTGGTTAACGATTTTTATCTAAAATAAATAGGGAACTCTTCAAACTTGATAACATAAAGCAAACATCTCACAAAAACGTTTATTTTTTTTTAAAGTTTATTTACTCATTTTTGAGAGAGAGAGAGAGAGAGAGAGAGAGAGCATGATGGCAGGAGACAGAAAATCCCAAGCAGGCTCGATGCTGTCTTCAAAGAGCTTGATGTGGGCCTCGAACTCACAAACCGGGAGACTGTGACCTGAGCCCAAATCAGGAGTTGGTCACTTACCTGACCGAGCCACCCAGACGCCTCTCACAAAACATTTAAAAAGACATGACACATGAATAGCAAATAAGTGCATGAGAAGATTCTCCAGACCAAGAGTCATTAGGGAAATACAAGTTGAAGCTACAAGCCAGCTCGAATGGCTAAAACCGAGATGGCCACCGCCATGGACGTGTTTTGGGAGGGCTGCACAGGGGTAGGGCCGGTCAGCACTGTTGCTAGAATGTAAATCTGTACAATCGCTGTGGAATCCAGGCTGACAGCTTCTTTTAAGAAATCAAACCTATGTGTGGCGTCCGGGTGGCTTAGTCAGTTAAGTGTCCAACTCACGATCTCTGCTCAGGTCATGATCTCGTGGTTGATGGGATCCGGCCCTGCATCGGGCTCTGTCCTAACAGTATGGAACCTGCTTGGGGATTCTCTGCCTCCACCTCTCTCTGCCCTTCCCCAGCTCTCTCACATGCATGCTCTGTCTCAAAATAAATATATTTAAAAAAAAAAAAGAAATCAAACCTACACCTCTCAGATAACCCAGCCATCTGCTACTAGGCTCCTCCCTGCGATGGAAGGAGGCATCTGTTCATACAAAGATGTGTTCGTGAGTGTTCGTTACACCTTTGTTGGGTTTTTTTGTTGTTGTTTTTTTTAACGTTTATTTATTTTTGACAGTGGGGGGGGGAGAGTGTGAGCATGAGTGGGGGAGGGGCAGAGAGAGAGGGAGACACAGAATTCGAAGCAGGCTCCAGCCTCTGGGCTGTCAGCACAGAGCCCGACATGGGGCTCGAACTCTCGGGACTGTGAGATCATGACCTGAGCTGAAGTCAGATGCTCAACCAACTGAGCTACCCCGACGCCCCATACCTTTGTTGTTAATAGTCCCATATATCCACCAACAGGAGAATTTGTTTATCCAAACAAATTCAGGTGTATCTATACTATGGACTATTACTCAGCCATAAAAAGGAACAAACTCTTGATTCAAACACCAACATGGATGAATTGCAAAATCATGAGTGACTCCGTAATTCAATTTATGATTCTAGAAGATGTTCGCTAATCTGTTGTGAGAGAAAACAGCTCGGTGGCTGCTTGAAGGTGACATAGGAGGCTGGCAAAGAGGTAGCGGCAAATTTAGGACCAGATGAATATGTTCGTTATCTTGACTGTGGTGATGACCTACGTGGGCGTAGACATTTGTCAAAGCTCCTCAAACCAGACACTTTCAATATATGCAGAATGATGTACATCAATGTTACGGCAATAAAGCTATTTTTTTTTTAAAAGAGTTAAATATCCCCAGAGATCCTGAATGACGTTGACACACGGGACTGGGTCCTTTTCCCCAACTCACGTGAGACCCATTGATGACCCTGTTCTCTGAAGGTCGGATGTCTCCATGGTGACAAGCTCAGGGACCTGACAAATATTTAACTCTGCTTCATTCCTCTGATCGCTTCTCCCAGGAAGATCATAACATTTTGACACTTCTGGCAAGCTTGATGACTCAAGTACATATAAAAGTGCCACTGAAATGTCAGGCAGTATTCCACCTGTGTGCCTTGGGCTGGGGGGCTGAGGGTGGGTACCCTGATGAGGCCATTTTTGTCTTGAGCTCATCAGAGAGGCTGTTGCCCGTGGAGGGAGAAGTGGGGAGAGCCCGGGAAGTCATGGAGAACCTGGAAACACTACCAATTCCACCCACAGTCCTCTTCTTAAATAAGAGTGCTTATCAGTGCTCAGAACAGGATTGGCTGAACCCACCCATGCGTTTGATTGGTCCAGCTGACACATTGGCAGCTGCTGATTGGCTCATGACTGTTGCCAATGAGCCAATCATGACTGTTGCCTCTCATGACCATAGACAGCTGCCTTATTGGTTGGCTGAGATAGCTAGCCACACTCCTAACCCTAGATTATTATTCTAGGGTACCCACCGTCCTGTTTGCAGTCCATCCACAAGGCAGCCTAGCAGAGGCCCAGAGCTGTGGAGAGTGCCTGGGAATTTACCCCTTCCTGGGGCCTTGGGGTCTGTTCTGGGTGCTCCATTGCTGGCTCCCAGTCCCTCCAGTCTTTTCTTCTCTTCCTGCCACCATGCAGGGAGCCCGAGGAGCTGATGAGGACTTCTCTTCTCTCTCTGCAAGGCTGGCCTCCCAGCCCTTTCATGTAACCTAACCCCGCCTTATCTCCCAGCCGTTTGGGCAGAGCAGACCTGGGCCACCGACTCAGGAGTCTCACTCTCACCCTCTGTGGCTGGAGTGGGGGGGACTGTGGTCACACCAGGAAGACCCTTGTTTCCTCTCTATTATGTGGAAGCCATCTGAGCATCTGACTTTCTAGCTCCCCCAACTCCAGCTCTGCACTGCGGGGGAGAGAATCCCCTCTGCAAAGAGGAAACGATTCTGTGCAGTCCAGCTGGCACTGCTCACTGGGGCACATGGCCACACGTCAGCCAATCAGAGTCTTCCCTGAGATTTGACACGTGGGCGCACGGCGGGAGACGCCAGACGGGTCTCTCTAGGATCACAGCTGGGAGAGCCTTGGTGGCCTAGGGCTGCTGCCTCTTCCCACGGCTGCGCAGAAAGCCTGCCTGAGAAGGGCATCAACAGAGGGAAGCAGAGCTAGGAGAAGGGAGGAAGAAAGCAGTGCCACCTCCATGTTTCCATCACGTGCGCCAAGAAATTGTGACACCTTTGGCTCCAACTTTTGTGTTCTAGCCCCTTGCAGCAAAAATTTCTGCCTACCACAAGCTGCAAGCAAGGTGCAGAACCAAACTCGAGAAGGGAAGCCAGGCCCCCGAACAGAGAAGCAGAGGTGTCTGGGAGCTGAGCTGCCAGTAACAATGGGCATTGTCGCACTGGTTATGGCGCCACCTGCAGGCAGGGCTAGGGTCAGAGGCCCCAGCGTGCCATCTGCAGAGGCCCTGCCCCCCCACCCAGGGCCTAAGGAACTGTGTCTGCACTCTGTCTGGCTGTTTCACTTATGCGTGTTCCCTGCCCGGCCCCCGTGGGCATTCGGGGTGGGGATCCTTGGTAAACGTAATAGCAATTTAGAATTCTAGAATCCGAGAATCCATCAGAATCTAAGACACTTAGGATTGCAGAATCTCAGAATTCGTTACCACAATAAATATTTTTCCAAATGCCCCGTTTGTGCTAGGCGCTGAGCTGGGTGCTGGGAAGGCCAGGGCTGAACAGGACGTGTATAGTTTCTACCCTCATGGATGGTCCGTTCTAGAATCATGGAAACTCAGAATAAAGGGGGGTCGGGGGACTGTCTCAGCTTCACTTTCTCACCTCCCCCAGAAGAGGAAGGAAAGATCAGGCTTGTGGAAGGGCTGGGAGGGGAGGGGAGGTTACAAGGAGGGTGAACTGGGAAGGAATCAGAAGGAAGCAGCTGCAGGGCAGGGGCCCTTGTCCACACGGAGGCGTCTTCTCCCCATGGGGACCCTACGGCTGCCATATAGCAGCCTCACGGGTGTGGGTGCCTCAGGGATGCGGCTGCTGGAAACCCACTGGGGAAGGAGGCAGGGATGGGGTGAACACTGTCAGGGGGGACTGGGACCAGGCCTCCCAGGGGCAGTGAGGAGCCTGGCCAGCTGCCCTGTCCCTCTCATGCCCCGAGGTTCCCCATCACTGCCTCCACCAACTTTGGGAACCCTCACCTGTGGGTTCAGGGCTGTGCGGGTCATGGAAAGAGCCCTCAGGCTGCAGAGTGCTGCAGGGACCCATCCGAGGGGCCAGTCCAGCCCCCCACCCAGAAGACGCTCCCAGGCACGATGGTTTCCATGACCCCAGTCCACATCCGGCCAAGCCATTTTTTTCCTGAAACACTAGAGAGAACATCATCCCAGGTTCTATTTTTAAGTACATAATCACATCAACAAAATAAGCGATGTGGCTTTTAATGTTTACCCCTCTTAGTTTTAAGTGTGAGATTTTACTTTTCTAAAACAGAAAAGGAAACGGGCTTTTTCAGCCAAGTCAACAAAACAGGGCAGAGAAACTGACAATGAAAAGCAGTGGCCCCTTGAACTTCTCACTGTGAGTTCTGCTCAGCAGAGGGAACCTCTTCCAACTTGTTTAGCTGTTTCTTCCACCAGTGTCTTCATAAAACTAAACAATACTTTTGCCCCACCATCTCCCAGCTTCCTGCTAGGACAAGTGAGGCTTCGGCTCATTTCTACGCCAGCCGGTCCCCTCTTCTGCCAACATCATTATATTTTTAGTTTTGGTTACCTTGGAAATTTCAGGTAATGGGCTCATACATTTATTTCTCTAAAAATAAGATTACAAGTTTGAGGGTAACGGTGATTACTATTTATTGGCCCACGTAACCAGAAAACACAGGGGGTAGAACTCACTTCATCTGTGGCTGGATCTGGGGTTCCAGCTCCTTCCTTTGGTTTCCTCTCTCTGCTCTCTTCCGTGCTGACCTCATTATCAGGAAGGCTTTCTTCACACTGCGGAGAAGATGGCTTAAGTGATTTGGCTTCTGTCCCCCGCTATGAACAGTTCTGCTTAAAATAAGACACACTCAAGGGTCAAAACCATATTCCCAAAGGGAAATGAGTCCTAGAACTGAGAAGTGCCGTGTGTTTGCCAAGGTTAAGCCCTAACCACCCAGCCTCAAAACAAATATTTGTAAAGCTCTCATTTTGCACCAGGCCTCGGGGACCACAATATGAGCCAAGATCAGCAGTCTCTGATCGTATGGAGCTGACAGTCTAGTGCAGCAGACAGATGTTAAGAATAGCATAAATTAGGGCCTCCCGGGTGGCTCAGTCTGTGAAGCGTCCCACTTCGACTCAGGTCGTGATCTCGCAGTTCGTGGGTTCGAGCCCCGCGTCGGGCTCTGTGCTGGCAGCTCAGAGCCTGGAGCCTGCTTCGGATTCTGTATCTCCCTTTCTCTGTCCCTCGTCTGTTCTCTCTGTCTCTCAAAAGTAAATAAACATTTAAAAAATTAAAAAAAAGAATATCCTAAATTAACGTGAATTTGTAGCCATAATAAATACTGTAAGGGAGGGGGTGAAGTACCGTGGAGGCATAGGTATAGGGGATTTCTTGGCACAGAAGGTCAAAGAGGATATCCTTGAGGGGGTGATGGTTGGGCAGGAATTGAAAGTTTAGGGGCAGAGTGGGGAAGCTGAGGTCAAGAAAGCACTACAGGCAGAAGGAACGGTCTGTGCAAAGGCCCTGTGTTAGGAAGAATGGTGCCATTCACAGAGGACTGAAGATTCCCAATGATCTCAAGAGTGGAGAGTGGTGGGAAGCGTGTTAGGTATCTTCTCAGGAAGGGACAAGGGATGGGTCTGATTGTGCAGGACCTCTCAGGCCAACTTAGTGGGTCTGATCTGTATCCTAAGAAAGAGGGAGTCGTGGAGCAGGCAGGGAGGGCCCGAAGAAGGGACCCAAAGGACTAGTTTCGTACTCCAGGAAGATTTCTTGCCTGCCACACGAGGAGCAGATGCCAGTGGGGAAGTCAAAACAGAGCCTGGGCGTCCCGCTGGCAAGCCGCTGCTGCTGAACAGTCACCCACACTAACTGACGGCCTCCTGCCCGCCCTGGCTGCATCTGGCCCCAGAACCAGCAGACGGGAGCCTCCCTCTTCTGGAAGAATCCAAAATGTCTACCACATGACTTTTATGACGTCCAAGATAAGACCCCAAAGGACTAGAAATATGACAACATGAACTACAATCAGGAGAGTGGCAGTCACGGAGAGCATCTCAGGATGATCCAGATGTCAGAGGTACCCAACACGGACTTTACAGCAGGTGTTCTAAGTAAACCCAAGGTGGTAAAGAAAAAGATGCTCAAGACAATGAAGGGAAAGAGAGACAATCCCAGCAGTGAGGTCGATCTGTCAAAATGAACCAACTGGAAATTGTTGAACTGAAAAAAAAAAAAAAAAAAAAAAAAAAACAACAACAACCAGTATTTAAAAAAAAAAAAAAAAAAAGCACGGGATGGATTGATAGCAAATTGGAGGTGGAAGAAAGAATCAAGAAAGTAAAGAGCTCCAATAGAGATTTCCAATCTGAAGGGCACAGAAATAAAAACAGAAAAAGAAAAAGAAAACAAAAAAACCAGAGTCTCAGGGACGTATAGAACAACAAGAAAAACCTGACATACACGGATTGCAGCTTCAGAAAGGTGTGTGTGTTGCGTGAGAGGGTGCATGGGTGCATATGTGGGCGTGTGCGTGTAGGGGAGTGGAAAAAACTAGTTAAAGGAATATCGGCTGACAATTCCCCAGATTTGATGAGAGACAAATACATACGGATTGACGGATCCCGGCAAACCCCGAGCAGAATGGATTTAAAGAAAATTACACTTCGGTGTACCCAAGTCAAACCGTTGAGAGCATTTTGAAAGCAGTTAGAGAAACATGGGGTGTCACATCACTGTGCATTTGCAGCCATAGTAAATAGCACATAGCACATGATAACACAGCTGACTTGCCCGGTTCTACCGAGAAACGATGGAGGCAACAGGGCAGTGGCCTTATATCTTTAAAGCATCATCAATCCAGAAGCCTGTATCCTACAAAGGCCAGAATGAAATCAAAACATTGTCAGATAAAAGACAATGAGGGGCGCCTGGGTGGCTCAGTCGGTTGAGCGTCAGGCTTCGGCTCAGGTCATGATCTCATGGTTTGTGAGTTCGAGCCCCACGTCGGGCTCTGTGCTGACAGCTCAGAGCCTGGAGCCTGCTTCGGATTCTGTGTCTCAATCTCTCTCTGCTCCTCCCCTGCTTGTGCTCTCTCTCTCTCTCTCTCTCTCAAAAATAAATAAACACTAAAAACAAACAAACAAACAAACAAGACAACGAAGGGAATCCGTTACCGGTAGAAATGAATTATAAGAAATACTAAAGACCAGGGGCGCCTGGGTGGCTCAGTCGGTTAAGCGTCCAACCTTTGGTTTCAGCTCAGGTCATGATCTCACGGCTCATGAGTTGGAGTCGGGCTCTGTGCTGTCGGCTTGGAGCCTGCTTGGGATTCTGTCTCCCGCTCTCTCTTCCCCTCCCTTGCTTGCTCTCTCTTTGTCTCTCTGTCAAAAATAAAATAATAATAATAAATAGTAAATAACAATAATAAAAGGAAATACTAAAGACCAAAGTTCTTTAGGCTGAAAGAAAATGCTACCATATGGAAATGCAAATATTCAAAGAGGTAAAGAAGAACACTAGGAATTATAAATGTGTGAGGATGAGACTATATTTTTATTTTATTTCTTAAGACATGTTCGATTCCTTACAGCAAAAAATACGATATGGCATTGAGGAATTTATAACTATGTAGCTTCAATACCTATAACTAGCATATCACAAAAGGGCAAAGGATCGGACCTATACAGATCCAAGGTCAACGCTTAAGGGCGTCTTTTGTAATCTTTAGATCAACAAGTTTGAAAAACTAATGCAAATAAGTACGGCTGAAATGCCAATAGAGAAATACAAACGAAATTCCTCAAAATAGATTCGATTAATTCAAAACGAGGCAGAACAGGGGAATTAGAGAAACAAACTAACTACAACAAATAACCTAGAAGTGATGAACAGAAAATCAAGAGTAAAACACTAAATCTCACTCCGACCACATCATACTTAACATTAATGTCAACAGACCGAACACTCCAATAAGCAGGGCGTTTGTTTCTTACAAACCTCTATTCCATTTGTCTCTTACAAACCTCTCCCGCCCTGGAAGGTGGCCAAGGGCATGGTCCCGCCCCACTTTACTGAAGAGGAAAATCCCAGGCTCAGAGAGAGGCAGTGGCCCGCCTGAAGTCACACAGGAGGTCAAAGTTAGAGGCCAGGATGGAGACCTCAGCCTCCCGCCGGCCTCCAATGGGCCCCGCTGCCTGCCCCCTGGCTCTGATATGAGGGCAGTTGGGGGCCTCCCGCTTCGACCCCAGACCTCCCCACCAGCTGGGCACTGCACTAACCCGCCCATGTTCTAACTTGAATAACAGATAGAAAAAAATGAACCTTAGGCTGGGAAAGGTGGATGAAGCCTTGTTGAGGGGGCTCGGGGTGCGCAGGGCGGGGGCTCAGAGGATGGGCAGAGCCTGCCCCGCGGCCTGGAGAACTTGGCTGGGCGTGTTGCCTTGCTCCTGTCCACGCACAGCACCCTACGATGTGTGGGCTGGCTGGGGAGGCGGAAGGCGTGGAACAGAGGCTGGGAGACCATCCCCGGGGCCGCGGGAATCACGGGAGTGTATCCAGGAAACGAATTAGGAAGTTCTGGGTTCCGTCCCAGCTCTGACGTCCCCCTGGGTACTCTGGGGCTGCTCAGGTGGGGAGGCACCCGAGCCCAGTGTTTTATGGACATGAACTCAATTTTCATAACGACACCACAAGGAAGGCACTACCCTCACCCCCATCTTACAGATGCAGAAACAGAGGCTCGGCACAGTTCAGTAGAGCCCGCTGAGTCTGGAGGCCGAGCCCCTCACCACCCCGCCCTGCTGCTGCCTTAACAGTGACAGTAGGCAGTTCGGACTGAAGTCCTCCTACCTGCAGGCGGGGCCAAGTGCTCACGGCCTCAGCTCACTGAATCCTCTCCTCCCTCCAAGGTGACCGTGTTTTGCTCTTTTTGCTGGTGTCTTTGGCCCCAGGAACAGACGGGAGGCCGAGGCCCAGCGTGATCGAGGACGTGCTCCAGGTGGCGCAGGGTGTGAGTGGCAGAGACGGAATTTGAACTCAAGCCCGTCTGAATCCCGCCCCTGTGCAGCGTGTGACATCAGCCCCTGAGCTCCGTGATGAGGCCTGAGTCGAGGGCTCAGCACCCCCAGCTGACTGGGGGGGAAACTGGAGGACGTTGGAAGCATGACATGCTTCCTTCCCCGGGGATGCCCATTCCAGAAGGACCGCTCTGCCTGGGGCACCACTTACCCCACAGCTGAGCATGCTCCTGGGGGAAACCCGAGCGTCCGGCAGGTGCTGGTGGCCATCCAGCCACAGACCGTCCTCCTTCTCCCAGAGATACTGAGTGTGGCACCCCCAAGCCCCACAGAGGTGCTCCCATACTGACCTGGGCACCGATCGGGTACCCGGTGCCGGGTCCCCCAGGCAGCCCCTGATCCGCCCTCCCCAGTGGATGTCCTGAAGGCCAGCACCCCAGGGAAGATTTGGGCTCAGTGATCTTAGTGCTGTGTTGGCTGATTCTAATCCGGGCATCAAAGGGTCCACACTTGGAGAAGCTCTGGGATTTTGTCTGATTTGCAGGCCGAAGAGGAGAGCAGGGGGCCGAGGAGCCAGAATGGACTCTGCCTTTTGGAAGGGGTGCCCCGCGGTGTCTTTTAGCCTAAGGGAATGGGGGAGCTCATGGTGGGCACACAGCGTCCCTGCCCCCGCCTCAGCAGCTCTCATTTGTCTGCAAACTCCGGGGGTCCAGTGAGCCTCAGGTGGGGGGTTCCTAACGTCCCTGGCAGAGGTCGGCCAGGCCTGAGCGTTTCTGGAGGAGTGACCGCCATGATCATTCTGTGTGGCGGACGCAGGGGTCCTGGGATCTAGGGTAAATAAACTGTTCTTTAACACAGCCCTACGGGGCCGAGGTCTCAGGTTCCTGTCCTGACCCTGCACTAGCCTAGTGTGTCACCCTAGGCAAGTCATTTCCCTTCCCCGGGTCTCTGTCTCCTTGTCTGTAAGGCAGGAAGGCCCTGTGATCCTGCATGCTGCCAGTGGGGACAGATGGCCCTAGAGGCGGGGCGAGCACTGACTTGGGAACAGACAAAGATATACCGGGTTTAACCCTAGTGCTGCTTCTCATGGAAAGCCTTTCTTGGGGACCCGGTCAGAGGTCCGCATTGGTCTCTTCTCCCTCTATTCTGTGGGGATTCCTGTCCCCACTGCACCACGGCTGCCTCAGCTCCAGGCCACGTCACCCCTCCCTCACTCCCCAGCCCCCGTCGCCATAAATAACTTAACAAAGTCCTCAGCACCCTCGAAAGTCTCGATCAAGTCCACGTTGGACTCCAGGCCCTGTCTGAACTCAGTTCGACTTCGAAAAACTGTGTAGCGACGAAAATAATCTTAAAAGGGATTTCCATTCTTATTCCAATCCCTTAATGAAAATAGAAGGATTCAATTTATCCCCTCCCCACCCATGACACTTCGCAAAGGCCCATCCCTCCCCTGGAGCAGCGGCCGACTTCTCCAAGGCCAAGCCCCCCTCCCCCAGTGTCCCCAGAAGCACGCGCACGGCTATGCCTCTCTGCTACCCTGACCCCTTCCCCGTCCTGTAGGTTAACTCACGCTGCTGGCTCTCTGCTGTCTTTCACTCCGTTATCACTTCTCTGCACCCCGACCTTTAAAAAGTGTCCCACAGAGACAGTGTCTTCCTTCGAGGGCAGGAGAGGGGAGAGGTTGAGTGGGCAGAGCGGAGGGCACAGCACGGGGACACATCTCCTCCTGGTCGTGCAGTTTCTCCATCAACGCCCAGACAAAACTCCCTGCAGCCCCAGGCCCCTTGAGTGTATGAATTTTGAAATTGAGAACGTGACAGTGGTCAAACCCCGAGGGATCAGGGACGGTCTCCCCCCGGTGACTCTCAGTTCCCTGATGCCCCCAACGGCCTCTGGGCAGGTCCGGTCCTACCATGGCAGAAACCCGCCGGCAAGGAGCCTTCTTACGACGCCAGTGAACCCTCTTCTCGGAGGAGTCATGTGGGCCCTGCCTCTCTGTGACTCTGTCTCTGGCGGCCGGACCCACACACCACAGGCTGTGGAGCCCCGGTGAGGGAGATGGATTTTCCCAGAATCTCCGAGGGTTGTCACATCATCCGGGTCACAGCTGGGGCAGGCGGGACGGTGTGGGTCTCAGCGGGCAGAGCGAAGAGCTTTCGACCCCTGTGGACAGCCAAGTGCTTTCCTTCTCGTGAATGCCCCTCCCTCACGACATCAGAAACACCCCGCTCCGCGTGCCTGCTCTGTGCCCCGCTCTGGATAGAGCCCGGCCTTCAAAGTGTCCCCAGTCTGGCTGGGGAGGCAGGCGGGGACACGCCATCGATGAAGCAGTGCGCTGCAGGCTCCAGGGACAGGAACCCAGAGGAATATGCCTGGGAATTGAGTCTGGGGTCAGAGAAGTTTGCCGGGGTCAGGAGTCCCAGGCCTCATAGGTCAGTCAGAGCCATAGGACTTAGTTAACCTCCCCCTTCTCTCTCCTCCTCCCCCTCACTCCCTCCCTCCTCTTTCTCTCTCTCAGGCACCTGTTCCATATTTCTTGTCTAGACCATGATGTTGGAGGGACAGGTGACTAGGACACAGGGGCTGCCCTCTCGGACCTTGCGGCCAGCAGAGGAGAGATGTCCTGGTCGGATCACCGCCCACATCGTTAATTCATTTCTCCTGGGGCAAATGTCACCCAGGAGAGGGCTCTGATGCTCTGAGAGAGACACTATAGGGGCGCCTGGGTGGCTCAGTCAGTTGAGCGTCTGACTCCCGATTTCGGCTCAAGTCACGATCTCGCAGTTCGTGGGATCGAGCCCCGTGTCGGGTTCTGTGCTGTTGGCATGGAGCCTGCTTGGGCTTCTCTCGCTCTTTGCCCCTCCCCCGCTCATGCGTGAATGTGCAGGAGCTCTCTCTCAAAATAAATAAAATAGGGGCGCCTGGGTGGCTCAGTCGGTTGAGCGTCCGACTTCGGCTCAGGTCACGATCTCGTGGTCCGTGAGTTGGAGCCCTGCGTCGGGCTCTGTGCTGACCGCTCAGAGCCTGGAGCCTGCTTCTGATTCTGTGTCTCCCTCTCTGTCTGCCCCTCCCCCGTTCATGCTCTGTCTCTCTCTGTCTCAAAAATAAATAAAACTTTAAAAAAAAATAATTAAAAAAAAATAAATAAATAAAATAAAAATTAAAAAAAAAAAAAATGGAAGAGACACAATAATATAGACTTGACCTGCCGCGAGGAGGCGGGGAAGAGACACAGGGACCGGGAGGGTAATCTCGGCAGAGAAGAGCACGCGTAAAGGTCTTGTGGTGGGTGGGAGCCTGGTGCATTCTGGGAGGCTGAGCGAAGGCTCTAAATGCTGGAGGGCAGAGAGCACAGTTTGGGGAAGCCTGGCCTGACGGAAAGTGGGGAAGGAGGAGGGGTCAGGCTGAGTTGCCCTTTGGTGAACCTTCCATTCCCCTGGCCCATGGCTGGGCCATCACTTCCCTACCCCACACACCAGGCGACGCCTTCTCAGAGTCATGCTCTGTGCCAGGTAAGTGGGATTCTGGGACTGACCGAGACCTTACCCCACTGATCCCACCCTTCACCCCCCTGTCTCTGACTCTGCTTTGGGTACTTGCTCTTGACCTCCGACTGACCCGAGAAGGGGCCTTGGTCTGACAGAGAATGGGGGCCCGTGTGCTGACCTGAAAATGGGAAAGCGACAGTACGGACGGTGGGTGTGATGAATAAAAGAGACAGTGTGGGAAGAGGACGGAGCCCCCTAAACACAGCTACAAGGCTCCTTCCGCCCTGTGCAGCCACACCTCCCGGGGCCCCTCTTTTCTCCAGAACAGCATGGAATGTTCACTGAAGCAGAGCACCCCATCCCCCCAGGGTGATAAAAAGATCCCCGCAACTGGCTGAGATCCGTGCTGGTCCCACAGGGTGGGCGTTGCCCCTGGGGGAGGACTCCAACTGCCCTCCGGGTCCCCCTGTCCCTAGATGGTGACCCAGGCCCCTCCGCTCATAACGACAGAAGGAGGGGGCAGCCCAGCTTTTGTGCCTCACCTGCCGGAGACCGGCTTCCTCCCCACAAGCCCCAAGGGCAGAGCGTGTTGCCTGCACACAGTAGGTGCTCTGGGCTGTCCCTGACACCTGAGGCACCCAGGGCAGTAGCCCAGGCCGAGGTCCACATTCCTAAATATCTAAAATGGTAAACTAAGGCTGCAAACTGGTAAACAGAATCCACCCTGACCAATGCAACTTTGTAACAGCCTGGGCGACCAGGTTTGATTCTCATGTCCTTAGGGCCCCTGGAACTCCAGCCCAGACTTGGAGGAGCCAGACGTGGTCCCTCCTGGGCCCACCCCTGTCTCCGCCCATCCCCAGATCTGCCCCACGCCTCCAGGACCGCACCTGCCGCGGACATCCCAGGGCATGCGTTCAAACGCTTCCAGGACCCCACAAACAGCTGCCCCCGGCAGGCCCCGGGCGCTCACCCCACGGGGAGTCCACCCGCAGCAGACAGACCCAGGGAAGGGGCCCACCAGGCACAGGAAGTGGGCCTCGAGCCGTTCAGACAGGGAATTCTGGGGCCCCGGGGACCAAACGGGAGTCTAGAATGCAGAGGCACCAGGCAGACCGGGCTGGACCCACATCACCCGCAGACTCCTTGTGCCGTGGAGAGGGGACAGGCGGAGCAGGCTCCCCTCCAGCGTGGGACCCACGGCCTGGACTCTTGCTCAGCTCTCTCTCCACCTGCCAGGCTGTCGTGGGAAGGATCCCAGAGGCTGGAACAGGTGAGGGGAGAGTAAGGCTCACAGCCTGGCGCCAAGGCCACAGTCAAAGATCCACAAGGAGGGCCTGGAGCCCACGAGGTGAAGTCCGCCAGCGAAGCGGCCTGGGCTCAAGGGTGCTGTCCAGGTGAGAGGTGCGGCTGGGGCCTCGCCTGGCTGCCTTGCGGGGTGGAGGCAGGGCCCGCGTCTGCTGCACCACTTTCCCGAGTGTCCCCCTCAGAAACCGAAGCCACGAACCTCAGTTTGGAGCCGGTGATTATAGACGGGTCCACAGCAAGACTGCGCGAGTCGGCACCTTTATGGCCCCGGGAAATTGCCCGCATTTCCTCACGCGCTGAGCCCTATTTCACGCGGCAGATGAGCACGTTTTCAGGAGCCAGAGCGTCCTAGGAGTTCATGAATTTCCTGGGCTCATTCTTTCAAGCTCTTTTGTGAGACAAAAGCATGAGCAAGAGATACTGTCGTTTAGAGGGGGGAAAAAAAAAAAAGGAATGGCTCATAGTGTGTAAATTCTGCCTTTTATATATTGTGTCCTAAAGGATTAGCCTCATTTTCCCAAATAGTCAGCCAGGAGCCCCTCGCTGGTCGTGGGGGAGGGTGTGCGCAGCCTGAATTGTTCAGAGAGGTGCAAAGTGGGGACACTGACAGGTCTGTGCTCCCGGCATAGCGAGGCAGAGGAAAATGGGGCTTTCGGCGGGATATTCGAGGTAACTGGTCTCACGAGCACAGAGAAACCACCGCTGCAGACTGAGTTCACACGTGCCTTGTCAAAGCGGGACAGAGAGGCACAGGATGGCATGGGGTCAGGAGACGGACAGCCACAAACCTCCTATGTGAAATTCTGGAGGGGACCCCCGGGGTGAACGGTGGTTGTGGGAATAGCAACCATCCTCTGGGTCTAGGAGTTCACCGAGTAAAAGGGCCCCGCAGAGCCCCAGTTCGAGGGGACACCTGCTGCCTTTGATCCATGCGTCTTCTGTGCCCAGCCCTGTGCTGGGCACCCTGCGAGGATTATCTCACTGAGTCCTCACCATGACTTGGAGGAGGGAGGTGCTGTCATGATTCCCTTTTTGCAGATGAGGAAACTGAGGCCCGGGGAAGGGGAGGGGCTTGCCTGGAGGTCCCACAGCCAGGAGGCAGTGGAGCAGGACACAAGTCCCAGAAGTGTGACTGTGGAGCCCACGTTCCTGCGCTGGGGTGTCTGGGCCCCGGGGAGGGCAGGAGGGAGCCCCGTCTTTCTGGGACCTTCACATGCGAGGCTCTGGGACGGGCATGGTGCGTATTTCAGGGCACATCACCTGGTCCTGGGACCGCGGTCATCGGGGGCGGTGTCGGTATCCCCTTCCTTGGCTCAGAGCAATGAGGCAGCCGGCCCGGGGCACAGAGAAGTGTGCGTGGAGCAGACCACTTGCCCCACACCCGACTCATCCCCGCGGAAGAGCGGTCCCTGGGGTGCGGCGTCCACCTGGCACCTGCACCTGTCTCCCTCGGGCCCCCCCTCCTCCCGGGCTCGCTGGGCCTCGCGCTGCCTGCTGACCCCGCCCCCGTCACGCAGAGTCACTGCCTGGTCCCAGACGGACCCGCTGGGGGCTGATGGGGAGGGGCCGGCACAGCCCTTCCGGGGAGCGGGGAGCCGCTGGCAGGGGCCTCCTGAGAAGGCACACCCAGTGGGAGCAACTCCTCAGAGGGAGACCTGAGCTGTGATGTTGTCAGAGGCTGATGCCCCGGTGGGACGGAGGCGCCAGAGGGTGTCCCTCGCTCTCTGCGGGCGGCCTGGGGTTTGGTCCGGCTCAGCCCTGACTCATGGTGTGAGCTGGGACAGGCCCCGGCCCGTCTAGACCGCAGTATCTCTGCCTGCCAGGCTGTGGGGCCGGCTTCTGTGCAGGGGCTTCCTGAGCCCCAAGTCTCTGGGGGCCCCTGAGCCCTTGACAAGAGGTTCTGTCACATTTGCACCATCCAGGGTGGCCTGGACCCTGCAAGGTCAAGGAGCCCATGGCTCAGCCCGAGAGAGGCCTGAGCTGTCTCTGAGCCACCACCCCTCTGCCACGCCCCACCCCCCACTCCACAGACGCAGGGGACACTTCATATCTGTCCCCCTGCCAATTTCCAAGATTGATCTCTGAAGTCCCCAACCCTGCTTCACCTCACCCGTCCCTCTCTGATACCTCCCAGCCCCTGACCCCCCTCCCCTCCCATCCACCCGAGGTCAGCACTCCTTTCCAGTCCCTCCCGCCCTTGGTGGACACTCAGCTCCGCCTTGTCCCCCATTGCCCAGAAAACAGCTGCTCCCTCCCCGCCCTGAACACCAGGCCTCATGGAAAATTCCAGACATCTTCAAGGTAGACTCCACAACAAAGGTAATGTGGAGCCAGGCCAGCCCTCTCATTCTTAGCATCTCTGGGACACCTGTTCTTTCTTCCTCCCCAGTCACCAACACATCTGGATCGGGGACCGTTCATTTCACACGGACAGAAACCCAGATGGGTTCCTGCTTTGGCTGCATTTCAACGGCTCTCCCTCCCCACCTCCCCCCAGCCAGTTTCATCCCAGTCTTTTCCAGCTGCCAGGCTCCCATCACTGGGGCCTCCTGGTTCCCTCCTTCTAAGGATCCTCCTATATTCCAACACATTGCTTTTGTCTCAGTGAAGCAAGTCACCAGCTTTGCAGGAAGTTCATCCTTCCCGGGCCTGAAGGATGGTTCTCCACCTTCCCTCAGCCTCCTCTAGCCCCACGCTGACTCCCCAGTTTCCTAATCTCCAAAGGAAGATGGAATAGGGCGTTTTCTGTGAGAGAAAGTTCTCTCTCCCTGCTCATTAAGGAGGCTCCCCACGAAAGGGGGCCCGCTGGCCATAAACATACTCCCGAGTGGACTAATAGGACGGGCTCATGTGACAACCGTCCTGCTGTGGTCGGGGAGTGTTGACATCACTGGGGCGTTCACTGGGTTGGCCACTGAGCTGAGCTCTCCCCGGACACGGTTTCCTCCAGCCGCTCGAGGAGGGATCTGATGGCTTCCAACATGCCAGCCTGGCTGGCCGCACCTTGGCTCCCAGGATTCCTTTCTCCTGTGTTTCCCACAAGGCTGGGGGCAAAGGAGGTCCTCGAGAGACAACTTGTTGGTGCTGATCTGCTGACCCACCCGTCAGGGGGAAGCACGTTGAGCCTACAGTTGGCTTTTCATCCCCCTCTTCCCACCTTCCTTGAGTTTCTCTGACTCCTGGGTCAGGTGTGTGTGTGTGTGTGTGTGTGTGTGTGTGTGTGTGTTGAGCTCCATGACGAAGGAACCCGGCACCCAAGGTATGCTTGTCACCAAGCTATTCTACAAGAATAGACAGGGGTTTCTGCTAGTCCTCATGGGCTGCCTTCCTTCATGCTCTTCCCTCCCTGACTGCCTGGCCGTGGGCGCTGGGCTGCAGTGCTAGATGTGGGAGCAGCCTTGCGGAGACGGCCTGGTCAGCCACACCGTTCGGCAGAAGCTGAGTCCCCCTGATGAATCCTTACCGTGCACGCGCACACGCACTCATACACACACGTGCACACGTGCACGGGTATATGCATACAGATCATCTCCTACTGGTTCTGCCGCTCCTGGATGAAACCTGACTGACACCGTGATACACGTGGAAACCGTTAACACCCTTATTCTCCAGATGACGGCATCAAAGTGCAGAATTCCAGTTTCACGGGTCCACAGATGGGAGAGGAATTTTGCCCCAGGGTGTCTCACACCCAGAAGCTCAGCAGATACCTGATTTGGATTATTTAGATGCTTAGATTTGGGGCTTTTGAGCTGACGAGATTGAGATGAACCTTTGCTCTCTGGGTTGATGCTATCCATGGATTGAGGTTTTGGAGGATGTTGGGATGGGGCGAATGAGTTTTGCACGGAGGATAGGTATGAATCTTTGGAGGGCAGAGGGCAGGCTGCGGTAGGCAGGACAGTGGCTGTCCAAGGATACGTCTTTGTCCCTGGCACCTGCATATATGTTACCTTGCATGTTGAAAGGGACTTTGCACACATGACTAAATTGACGATCTAGAAATGGGGAGTTTGTTCTGGAGTTTCCGTGTGGGTCCAATGTACTCACAAGGGTCCTTGTAAGGGAACGGGAGAGGCAAGGCAGTCAGAAGGAAGTGGGGTGGCAGAATCAGACCGAGCGATGCAGAGGCACAAGTCAAGGGAAGTGGGAGCCTGTAGATGAAAAAGGCAAGGAAAGAAGAGGAAACAAGGAAGGAAAGGAATGTTCTCCTAGGACTTCTAGAAGAAATGGAGCTCTGCCAGTCCTTTTTAGATTTCTTAACTTCAAGACTTAAGATAATAAATGCGTGGAGTTTTGAAGACTTTATTTATTTTTAATGTTTTTTTCTTTCTTTCTCTTTTTTATGTTTATTTTTGAGAGAGAGAGAGAGAGAGAGAGAGAGGTGAGGGGCAGAGAGAGAGAGAGGGAGACACAGAATCCCAAGCAGGCTGGGACAGCCTGAGACAGCTCAGAGCCTGATTTGGGGCTTGAGCTCCTGGACCATGAAATCATGACCTGAGCCAGAGTCGGAGGCTTAACTGACCCTTGAAGACTTTATTTCTTTAGGAGTAGTTTTATACTTACAACGAAATTGAGAGGGAGGTACAGAGATTTCTGGCATACCCCCGACCTCGTTCACACACAGCTCCCCCGTCATCGTCACTCAATAGAATCGTGTACTTGTTCCCAAGCATGAGTTTATACTGACATATCATAGTCATCCACAGTCCCTCCTTCACCTTAGGGCTCACTCTTGCTGGTGTATGTTCTCTGGGTTTGAGAAAATGTGTAAGGACATGCATCCATCATTATAACATCATATGGAGTATTTTCACTGCCCTAAAAATCCTCTGTGCTCTATTCACACCTCCATCACTGGCAACTACGAATCCTTCTTTTGCCTCTATAGTTGTGTCTCTTCCAGAATGTCATGTAATTGGGGAAAAAGAAATCAGCAAAGACTTTTCTGCCTTTTGTGGTTTTAATTGAACATCTTATAGGATTTAATTTCTACCTTTCTTAGCATATCAGCTATATGTCTTTCAGTACTTTTTAAACTTTTGCAATATACATTTGCAACTAATGTAAGTCCACTTTCACATAAGGCTACACCACTTCACGGGTAGTATGACTAACTTATAATGATGAAATAATCCTAATTCCTTCCTCTTGTCCCTTGTATCATTGCTGCCTTTCATTTCACTTACCTGTAAGCATACATAAGCATATTATATGTACTCACACACACATACATAAAATAGATATATACAGAAACATACCTAATCAAATACATTGTTGCTATTAATATTTTGAACAAACTATAATCTCTTAAATCTATTAAGAGTAAGAAAAACAAATGTTTTGCTGTTACCTTCCCTTATTCCTTCTTTGATCCTTTTCCATTCTTGACGTAGATCCTAATTTCAGACCTGTAGCATATTCCTTCTCTCTAAAGGACTTCTAGCAATTCTTTCAAGGCAGGTCTATGACAACACATTCCCTGAATTTTTTGTTTGTCTGAAAAAGTTTTGATTGCTTCACTTTTGAAGGATAACTTAGCTGGGTATGAAATTCTAGGTCAGTAAATTGTTGTTGTTGTTGTTGTTGTTTTCTCTCCACCCTTCAAATATCTGACTCCACTCTCTCTTTGCTTCTTTGGTTTCTTTCTTTCTTTTTTTAGTGTTTATTTATTTTTGAAAGAGAGAGAGACAGAGCACAAGCCAGGGGAGGGGCAGAGAGAGAGGGAGACACAGAATCCAAAGCAGGCTCTAGGCTCCGAGCTGTCAGTACAGAGCCCAAGGTGGGGCTCAAACTCACAAACCATGAGATGATGTCGGACGCCCAACTGACTGAGCCACCCAAATGCCCAGCTTTTCTGGTTTCTAAGAAGAGGTTGGATGTCATTCTTACCTTTACTTCTCTATAGGAAAGTCATATTCAGCTTCTGGCTTTCTTCAGAATGTTTTGTTTCTCTTTGAATTTCTGTAGTTTGAAGATGATATACCCAAGAGTAGTTTCGTTTTTGGGGTGTGTGTGTGTGTGTGTGTGTGTGTGTGTGTGTGTGTATTCCCTATTTTGGAAGGGGTGGAACTTATCCTGCTTGGTGTTTCCTGCACTCCTGGATCTGATATTGGCAGCTTGTTGCCTGACATTAATTTGGAGAAATTCTTGGGCATTGTTGTTTCAGGTATTTTTTCTGTTCCTTTTTCTTCTCCTTCTGGTCTTCCCATTATATGTATGTTACCCCTTTTGTAATTGTCCCACGGTCCTTGGATAATTTGATTATGTTCTGTGTCTTTGTTCTCTTTTCTTTTTGGCTTTTGGGGATTCTACTGATACATCCTCTAGCCCAGAGATTCTTCCTTCATCTGTGTCCTGTCTACTAACAAGCCCATCAAAGAATTCTTCATTTTGGTCACAGTGCTTTTTATCACTAGCATTTCTTTTTGGTTCCTAGGATTTCCAGCTCTACTTGTATTGCTCATCTGTTCTGGGATGCTGTCTACTTTATCTGCTAGAGCCCATGGCAGATTCGTCATAGTTGTTTTAAATTCCTCGTCTGGAAAAAAATTATTTTTCTTTATTTTTGAGATGCAGAGACAGAGCGCAAGTGGGGGAGGGGCAGAGAGGGAGGGAGACACAGAATCTGAAGGAGGTTCCAGCTCCGAGGTGTCAGCACAGAGCCCGAACTCATGAACTGTGAGATCATGACCTGAGCCGGAAGTCAGATGCTCAACCGACTGAGCCACCCAGGCGCCCCCCCAGTCTGGAAAAAAATAAATAAATTCCAGTGTTATAACTTTAGTGTCCCTGCCATGTATGTCTCTGATGTCTGCTCTTCCTCTTTACATTGTGTTGACTTTTGATATGCTTTGTAGTTTTTTCTTGAGAGCTGGGTATGATGTGCTGGGTGAAAAGAATGGCTTCAAATAGGCTTTTGGTAATATCATGAGGTGTTGGGGGAGGGGGGTGTTCTGTAGTCCTATGGTTAGGGCTCCGTCTTTTAGTGAACCCCGTGCCTCCAGACCTCCAAGCTTACAAGGGCTTCTCAGTTTTTTTCTCCCCCTCTCGGTGGGACAGGATGGTTTGAATAGGCTGGAGTTGTGTATTTCCCTTCGCCAGGTCAGTTGGTCTCTGATGGCCCAGCAGGTTGTGCTCTGGTTAATTAGTTCCCCAGAGGGCAGGCTTGATTAAGAAGCACAGGGTGCTCTGGCCTGTTTCAGAATGCTGTCTTTTCCAGTGTGCCTGCTGGAAGCCTGGGGGAATTTTTCTCCAATATTTACTGTGGAAATCTGGCTGCGTTCCTGCAGAATTTTGTGGGGGCCACCTCGTCACTGGGTCCCCCGGAGATTTGACCTCTGAGCTGTCCACACTGAGCATCCTTCAACTCGTCAATTAAGGTTCAGGGTTTCCTGCCCCAGCACTGATCTCCTGCTCTGGTTTCCACTTGGGAACCTCCGCCTCGGTAAGCAGTGCCTCCTGAATTCACCGGCTCTCCGGTCTGAGGGCCACCAGTTTGCCCTGGATCCTCCCTTCTTTCATGCTTCCAAGAAAAGTTGTTGATTTTTCAGTCTGTTCAGCTTTTCACTTGGTGTCAGGATGGAGTGGGGACTTCTCTGCTCCTTATATGTAGAGCCGATTTGTGCTGTTTCAAGCCGTGGAGCTTGTGGCGTAATTTGTTACAGCAACAATAGGAAGCTCATAATGATTCTGGTACCTTCTTGTGCTCCTAGTCACATCACAGGCACTGGTGAACGAGTGGCAGTTCGTGTCAGTGCTCATCAAGAGCATCCCCCGCGGGCACGGCAGACACATGCCTGTTGCACCTGTCCTGTGTGCGCTGACAGAAGGCCTTCGTGTCCACGCACATGGCACCGTGGACCCCAGCGATACCCTCCCCTGCCCACAGCTGACCCCAGCCCCCACGTGTGCTCCACATCCAGCCTGGCAGGCCCTCCTGGCCCTGGGCTCGGTGGTAAATCCATCCTCAGTAAACCCAGAAACCCCCTTCTCGGGGACCCATTCCAAGTACAGAAGGGCCAGCGATATACTCACTAATGGCTACATTCTCTAAGTCACCCCCCGCCATTGTGGGGCTTTGTAGGCACCAGAGGGACACAAGTTTTGCCCCTTTCTCCTCATAATCTGAGTTAGCCGTTTACAAAGACCCTAATATGGTGGTGTGCCCGCTAAAAAGAAAAAGAAAAAAGAAGAGTCCTGAATCAACAATTTCTGTGGTGTAACTATTCCCACCATGGCCAATTTCAATCAACCCATGGTTTAACAACTGGCTCACAAAATTCCTGACTATTTAACATTTGGCTCTCGACGGGCCCTCATGAACCAGTCCAAGCCAACTCCGACGCCTGCCCACTGCCCAGCCGGGGAAGCCAGCCTTGCTCTAGCAACAGAAAGACAATAACTTGTTAATTGTTTTGGCTTAATCAGCTCCAAACACAGGGCCGGCCGTGGCGATGGAACTAGGCCCAGGTTTCGGGAGATGTGAATTATCTGCCCCAGGAGCTTCATTACCCTTAGTACTATCTTATTTGTCTTATATTTATTCATTCTGGCAGAGGAAACCAGCATTGTCCTTCCAGTCTCGTTCTCCCAGCAGAAGTGGAGAGCAGTAGCCAGGAGTGGACCGGCCATAATGAGAGTGATTCGTATGCCAATGACCTCTGTTTCCAGTGTCTTCAGGTTCCACGACCCCGAAAGCTGCCAGGCAGGTGCACCCCCTGGGGATGTGGCTTGGGGCACTGAGGGGGGACAGGCGCACCCCCTGGGGATGTGGCTTGGGGCACTGAGGGAGATGCGCCCCTTTTCCTTATCCCAGAGGAGGAGAGCGGTCCACAGTGTCAGATCCAGTGGTACCTTCCCAGCAACACGTGCATTCTGTGTGTCAGCTGTCCCACCAGTGAAATGGGCCCTGGGGTGGTATTAGTGTGTAAGCCTTGGGGGTCTCAGATTTTAAATAAGGGCGGCTTCTGATGTGATGCTAGGACATCAGTGAGCCATGGCAGTATGGAGGCTATAAATAGAAGAGAGCAGGCATGCAGCCCTCCGATTGGACAAGGCTCCGCTCCAGCGGTGGCCAGACCTGTGCACACATTCAGCTGTGAGACGTGTTAAAACACAGTTTCCTGGACCACAGAACAGAACTCCCCAAAACTGCGGCCTGGGAATATTCAGTTTCTAAAATCTCCAAATAATGTTGACATTCTATTGCCCACCGATATCAGGCGGTCCTCTCCTTCCCGAGTGAACAGAAGACTCCGCCCCCAGCTTCCTCTGCGGCTGGTTGGGCCATGAACTACTAGTTCCAGCCAATGGGAGTGACGTGTGTCACTTGTGGGCTGAGGACCCCCCTACCCCCGCCCCAGCTCGCTCCCCTTGTTGAAGGGAATGGGGGCTGCACGTTGAGATGGATGTGACTCATCCCATCACCGGTCACCAGGGACAGCAGCCCCTGAGTGTCACCTGACACGCAGGTGTTTATCAGAAGAGGAAGTCAACCACTTAGATGTTAATCTACTGAGATTTGGGGTTTGTCGGTCACGGAAGCAAAAGCCTAGCCTATTTTAACTAATACAGACTCCTTTGAGACTCTGATAAATGCTTTAGACCTTCCTCCCAGGAAAATGCCCTCCCGCCTGTACACCCTCCCTGGGTGTATAATCCCGGAAAGCTGCGAATCGTTGGCCTAAGCCCCGGCTGGTTTCCCACCTCGCGACCTGGTTTATGGGGCAAAGCTGGCCTTCCCTCCCATCTCTGCTCCTCCTCCCTGAACCCTCTCTGCTTCTTGGGGGCAATCCGGGCCTCAGCTCCTACAGCTCCCCCTCCCCCCAACGGGATGGGCCTAAGCCCACGAGCAGGGATGCAGGAATTGTTAAGTTGACCAAAGTTTAAGGCGGAGAATTTGGCGTCCCTGAAGCTCATCCAACTCAGAACGTCAGCTCGTTAAAGCTCACGTAGATTCTCCAGGACCTCATTCCTGTTCGGGGCAGGGTAGCGAGACGACTTCAGTTAGACGGAGCCCAAGCTTCGAAACCTGAGGCCTGATGGGGACAACCCCCACCCCACCCTGGTGGCCCTGGCAGCGGAGCTTAGTGTGCGCATGCCCGCGAGTCGATGCACGGCCTTCTCGGAGAGCGCACCCTGCCCACCTTGGTAGCTCCGCCTCTATTTCTCAATCAACCAATGGCTTTCTCTCCCTCTCTTCCTTGCTCACTACCCCGCCCCCACCCCGTATTTGCTGCTGTTACCAATCCGGGGATCTGGGAGACTCAGATCTGAGGGCCTCAGGTTCCTAGGAAGGATGAACCAGTTTTCTGGCAGGCAGGAAGCTCCCAGCAGATCTTCAGGGATCGGAGTGTTGCGAACCCTGAGTCACCTTACCGCGTGTCGTGGGAGAAACACTGCACCCAGAGCCAGAGGATCGAGGCCCAGTCCTGCCTCTTCAACTTCCTGCGTGACTTTGGGTGAGCCACTCAACCTCTCTGACCCTCCTTTTCCTCATTAGTAAAACGGGACTGTTGTAAAGATTAAACCGCCACAGCCCAGTCCCCCCAGCCATCGCCCCAGGGAAGGCCACCCGAGGGCTCCACGGAGGTGGAGAGCTCTTGGGGTGCAGTTACCACCCTGCTTACAGGAGAGGACCTCGAGGCTCAGGAGGTTCTGTGCCTCTGCATTGCTCCACTTCTGGGCTCTCAGCCCTCCCCGTGGGCGTCTCTGTCTCCCCACCCCCCGTTTTTCTGTGTTTCCACCCCACCCCCAGTTTCTGGACTCTCGCCTCGCTCTTTACTTTTCCACTCTCGGCCACTCTAAGGACCTGACAGCGTCTCTGATGACCCGTCTCGAACTCCAGCCCCTCTCTCTTCGCCTCTCTGTCTCCATCTCAGGCTTTGCCTGGGTCTCCCCGTCTCTCTCTGACTCTGTGCTGCGTATGTAGGTGGCTGCTTGTCTCCCTTCTCTGGGTGTCCCTGTGTGCATCTCTGTCTCTTTTTATCTCTGTCTCTGTCTCTCTCCCACCACACCGGCTGAGGGCAGGGCTTCAAGTAGGTGGGAGAAAGGAGGGAAGGGGGCCTCTGCTCAGCTACCCGGATCATATCCAGCCCCTCTAACCCCGGCTGCTCCCAGGGACTTTCTCTGGGTAGACCGGGCAGAGAGGGGCCGAGGATGCCTCTGCACCCCGGGATTCTCCCGCATCCAGATATGCTATTTCACTGCATCCTCCCGACTCTGCAGAGCGAAGCAAGCAGGTGTGGACCACACCGTATTCTGCAGAGGGAGAAACCCCAGCCCAGAAAGAGGAACAACTTGCCATAAAACCCTCGATGATTCGGGGCAGAGCTGAGATCTAAACCCCGGTGTTCTGATTCCCTTCCTAAGCTTGCCCAGGGTCTCAGGTCGCCACTCCCTCCTCTGCCCACCCCCCTAGATCTCCGTGTGCTCGCTCCTTTTTCCGCACTCAGGCCTCAACCCAAATGCTTCCGCCTCCAAGAAGCCCTCCCTGCCCAACTGGAACTAAAGCAGCATTCTTTCCCGGCCCATGTTGCTCTAGTATCTCATCCTGTGTCAGTTTTGTCTTGGCCTTATCACATCGGACTCCTTCTGAATCCCAAATCCCGCCATTAAAATGGTGTCAGTAGTGGCTCACACCCCGGAGGAGGGGAGAGTGGAGGAGAGCCCTGAACCGCAGGGCCCTGAACACCAGCTGGCTCAGAGACTGGAAGCGGCTGTGGAGGCAGGAGCGCCTGGCATCTCCCAGCTTTGGGGCCGGGGACACAGGAGACCACGGGTGACCTGGCCCTGACTTTAGAACTCCCAAGCAGGTCCGCAAACAGCCACGCACAGAAGCTAAACTGCACAGTCTCAAGTCCGAATGCGCCGCAAACATGACCGGCTCGGCCTGGACATCCGTAACTGTCAAGTTCAGAGATGGGGGTGGCACACCTGGGGGTCACAGGTTCACCCCACCGGGATTCACGGCACACCACAGCACATGAGACTGAGCCCCAGCTCTTTCTTCCGCTTCCCTCCCAGCCCGTGACGGCTCTGAAATCAGCTGTTTTTGATTTTTGCAGACAATAATCCATGAGGGAAGTCAGGGAGGTCCCTGAGTGGGCAGGAGGAAGGAAGCCAGTCCCAGCATGTGGGTGCCCTGGGCTCACCTGCCTGGAGGGCAATCCAGCTGGACCTTTCTCTTATGAAGGAAGCCCTGGCCACCACTTGCTTTATTAAGAGCAGTAAATCTAAAAACAGAAAAAAAAAAAAAAAAAAGGAAAAGAAGAAATAGAAAAAGAAAAAGAAATAAAAAGCGGTAGATCTCTGAGCTTTCCCATCACTGACCAGGCAGGGTCAGGGGAGCGAATGACATTAGAGGGTCTCAAACAGGTGCTGGCCAAGCCCCTGCCATGATAAGCCTTTCAGCTTTTTTTTTTTTTTTAATATCTATTTTTTTATTTTTGAGAGAGACAGAGCATGAGCAGAGGAGGGGCAGAAAGAGAGGGAGACAGAGAATCTGAAACAGGCTCCAGGCTCTGAGATGTCAGCACAGAGCCCCATGTGGGGCTTGAACCCACGAATGGTGAGATCACGACCTGAGCTGAAGTCGGACGCTTAACCCACTGTATCACTCAGGAGCCCCAAACCTTTATGCTTTTAACTGGCCACCTTTACTAACATACACAGCAGGCATTTAGAGGCTCCGTGACTTTCCTTCTCGGGGTCACGGCATCTTTAAGCTGCTCTTGATCCAGCCCTACCTGATGCAGTCCGCACTTGTACACCAAGCACCCATTAGACTCCCCCATGCAGGATGCCACTTTGGGGCATGGGAGGGTGAAGCGTGGGGACGGTGTCCCGGCCGGGGATGCCCACGCTGCGTTGAGGGAGACAGAGGCTTGAGGAGGGTCCTGGATGGGATTCCATTGCCCCTCCCATCCCCCCACCCTCCCTCCCGCCCCGGTCCAAGGCCACTTTTCCTCTGAGCAGCTTTGTGACCTTGGCTAAGACATGGTGCACATGAATAAAGGGAAACATCACTAGAGGAGGAGGCTAGAAGGGGAAGCGGGCGCCACCCAACATCAATTACAGCAAGAATTGTCCGTGACAGACCCCAGCAGAAGAATGGTCAGCAGGAAAGAGTCATCAATTACAGACCCCAGAGGGGAAAGTGCGCATCTCTTACAGGAAATCACTATCCCAGCAAGTCAGGCAATGAGACACTGTCATCACCCTCCACCCCAGCTTTTCCCCACGGGACTGTCCTTCCCAACAACCCCTCCCACTACCTCCTTCTCCATAAAGCAACATTCCTCTCCTCTGTGGGCTCGACTTGCTACGGCATTGCTACAGATTGCTTGTTCCACCTTGCAACTCGGTCATTCCCAAATCAACTCACTTTTGCTGGTAAAATCACTGTTAGTTTTTATTTTATTTTTTAACGTTATTTTTTTAAAAAAAAATTTTTTTTACATTTATTTATTTTTGAAAGACAGAGGCAGAGCATGAGTGGGGAAGGGACAGAGAGAGAGAGAGGGAGCCAGAATCCGAAGCAGGCTCCAGGCTCCCAGCTGTCAGCACAGAGCCCCACGCGGGGCTCGGACTCACGAGCCGTGAGATCATGACCTGAGCCAAAGTTGGACGCTTAACAGACTGAGCCACCCAGGCATTCCAGTTTCATTTCTCAGGTAAACAGCATTCGACCTCTCTGAGCCTGCTGCCTCACCTGCTGGGGGCCTTGGGGGTTTATATAACACCTACCCCACAAGGTTGCTGTTGGGATCCAGAGATAATGACCAGGAAGTCCTTCCCCTGGCACTTGATAAATGCTCATCATTGCTCTAAGTGCGCTGGCGCCTGCAATCTTACCCCACGCTGTTCTTCCACAATGTTCTGAGCTCCGGGCAGATGGTAACACCCCAGTTGACAGATGAGGAATCCAAGGCTCAGAACAGAGAAGGAACTTGCCCAAGGCCACACACAATTTTACAGCAGAAGGCTGAATTTCTACCCCCGGCAGACGCGTCCCACCTGCCTTTAGTTGTCTGCCCCTGCTGAGAAAGGCTGCCAGCCCTCGGTAGTTCTCTGCATATTCTTCTAGAGTGGCATTTGTCAAATGTCCTCTGAAGTCACACACCAGAAGGGGAAGCTTGCAGGCGGGGGCCGGCTCCATTACAGCAGGGGCGCCAACCCCAGCCCGCAAGGGAGCTGGGCTTGGATGAGGCCCAGGGGCTCCAGTCAGCTTTTGGAGCCTCCAAGGACTCTGGGCTGACAGCCAGCCCTGGTCTGTCTCCCACATCTGCCCCGGAAGCTTAACACAATTCCAGGGAGAGCCTTCTGGGGCAGAGATGGCTAGGATGACCTCAGGCTCCAGATAAACTTCTAAGCTAAGACCGAGAAGAAACCATGCCAGGGAAAGCCCATTTGACTCTGCCTGTGCGCAGGGAGTTCTAGTATCATTAGCTGTGAAAGAAGATTCCCGAGTGAAGTAAGCAGAGCTAAGAGTCATTCAAGATAGGGTCAGAGGGATATTGAGGAAACAGGGCCGGGGCACGTCTTTTGTTTCAACTCTTAGAACACGGTGGACCCTTGACTTTTGTCAATTATCACTGGTCAGTTGCACCTTGGCCACCTTCTGGAACACATCTTTCTATTTCAGACTGAAAGAGAGATAATGTAGCATATGTTAGCTTAATAGCCAATTGTGGATTGGATAGCCAGGTTAATGCCATCACTGCCTATCATAATTCCTCCAAAACAAGTTATGTGACTTTGGGGAACTTGCTTTTATAAGCTGCTCTCCCTGCTTGGCTTGCGATTTGGAGCACGCTTTCAGTGCGTAGGTCAACGGTGTCTCCTGGATTGCAATCCCTGAGACGCCCCACCCACCCACCCCCAGCAAACTTCTGTGGTTGCTTTACAGCCTCTTCTCGGCTGATGGAGCTGCTAACTGCTATCGAGCCCTTGCCCGGTGTGCCCGCCACTGTGCTGCACGTCCTACCCTGCCGTTACAGCCTGCAGAGGTGGGCTCTACTCTTATACCCAGTTCCCGGATGAGGAAGCTGAGGCCGGACCAAGGTCTCAAAGATGGGAAGGCCGGGATTGAAGACCGGGCCTATCATCTGGAAGCTACCTGTCATCACCTTCTCACCTTCCCATCCAGTATGAGAGATGCCAGGTTGAACTCCCTCCAGGTAAGTACCAATAAATGGACACTAGAGTCCCCCCAGAGAGAACACCTGTTGGACACCTGTTTCCTGCTGAGCTTCTGAGTCCTGACATGATCTGAGGTAGGTCCAGGAGGACATGAAGATGCCGGGAGTCCACCCCGCATTCTCCCCCAGCCCCCAGGAACCCTGCCCCCATCTCAAAGGGGCGGTAGCCTGACTCAGCACCTGAGGTGGTCTCAGCAGGCAGGGGCAGGTGCAAAGGGCAGGGTCTGGCCACGGTCCCCATGTGCCAGTGGGGCAGTGGTTAGAGCACCGGCTTCAGGGGCATGTGGCGTGGAGTTTGAGCTCAGCTCTGTGACTCACTCGCTGTGTGTCCTTAAACAAGTTGCTTTCCCTCTCTGTGCCCACCTGTCCTCACCCATGAAACGAAGCTGAGGATACCTGTGTTTCTGGATTTCTTCAATCGGTAAATAAGAAAATAACAGAGAGAGCTGATATTATAAAATGTGTACTTTGTGCCAGGCAGTCTGGATTCCCATGCAGGTAGGCTGGATCCAGAATCTGTGTTCTGAAAAACTGTGAAAAATGAATGCAAAGTCTTTAGAACAGGGCCTGGGATATCCTAAAAACCAGGATACATTCATGTGTCAGGGTCACCTTAGGCTGGGAAGAAGAGGCCAGGGGGTGGTGGGGGCGCCTGTGTGAATGACAGATTCCACGTGTTCATCTGATAACCACCAAATCAGAACTGCTGGGGCCTGGGGAATCAGCATTTTGAGCAGACATATCCAGCCTTAACCAGGTGATTCTTAAGCTCCTTAAAGAATTAGTGTCAGGGACTAAGTGTGCCACGAAAGCAGCTATGAATTGATTTCACAAGTTTTATGATGAAAAATCTAGAGTCTTGTGTTTTGGAGCAAGCCCCTGCCCCACCCCCGCAGCCGCCACCAAATAAGCTTCAGCACCATGGACAGGCCCCCCACATTTCCTGCCTTCGTTTTCTGGCACATTTCTACAGAGAGCCTGCTCCCCACACCGCCCACTTCATGAACACATGTGAGCATGGAGGTGACAAGTGGCTGCAGAGACTGCCCATGACAGGGTGAGCAGGCACAGAGTCACATTGGCCCAAGCTGGAATCTCAGCTCTGGCAGTGAATTTCCTTGTTTCTTGTTTCTTTGTTTCCTTGTTTCTTTGACTATATTTTACAATTATTTTCTAAGTGGTTGCCTCTGGGTTTACAACTAACATATTAATTTAAAACAATCCAGTTCAGATTAATACCATATTAGTTAATATCTGATTAACTCTAATAGTATAAAAACATCTTTGCTCCCATTAAAGCCCCATTGTCTCTTCCCTCCTTTGTGCTATGATTGTCTTGGAAATTATCTGTATATGAGCCCAACAATAGATTTATAATTATTGCTTTGTGAAGTTGTTTTTTAAACCCTAGAGAAGAAAATAATTACCAAAGATTACATTCCTGCTGTTTTTTGTTGTTTTTTTTTGTTTGTTTGTTTTTTTGTTTTTTGTTTTTTGTTTTTTTTTACATCCACCTATGCAGATACCTGGACCAATGCTCTTTATTTCTTCTCATGGACTAAGATTATCATCTAATGTCCTTGCAGCCTGAAGCAATCCTTTCGATATTCCTTGTAGGACAGGTCTGCTAGTGACAGATTCCCAGTTTTTGCCTATCTGGTAATAGCTTAATTTCTCCTTTCATTTTGAAGGATAGTTTTCCCGGATACAGAACTCTTGGTTGACAACTTTTTCTTTAAGCACTTGGAATATGTTATCTCACTGCCTTCTGGCCCCCATGGTTTCTGATGAACAATCAGCTGTTAATATCATTGAGAGTTCCTTGTATGTAATGAGTCATTTTTCTCTTACTGCTTTCAAGATATTCTCTTTGTCTTCGACTTCTTGACGGTCTGACTACTGTGTGTTTAGTGTGTATCTCTTGAATTTATTCCACTTGGAGTGCGTTGAGTTTCTTGGATGTGTTAGATTAATGTTTTCCATAAAGCTTGGGAATGTTCAGCCACTACTTCAAATATTCTTTCTGATCTTTCACTGTCCTCTCCTTTATGTGTATATTGGTGTGCATGATAGTATCCCATGAGTCTCTGAGACTGCTCATTTTTCTTCATTTCTTGTTCTATTACCAATCGACCTAGCTTCACCTTCACTGATTTTTTTTCTGCCAATTCAAATTGCTGTTGAGTCACTATTGAGTTTTTTCTTTTAGTTTTATGGTTTTTCAACTTAAGAATTTCTACCTGATTCTTGTAAAATATAGTTTCTGTCTCCATCGGTATTCACTATTTGGGAAGATATCAGGTGCATGCACTTCTCTAATTCTTCAGATGTGGTTTCCTTTAGTTATTTGAATATATTCATATTTATATAACAGTTAATTTAAAGTCTTTGTCTAGTAAGCTCAACTTCTGGGCTTCCTCAAGGACATTCACTATTGACTGTTTTTTCTGCCTGTGTATGGGCCATACTTGTTTGTCTCTTTGCATGTCTTGTAATTTTTATTGGAATTTGGACATTTTAAATAATCTAATGGGGCACCTCAGGAAATCAGAGTCCCACTGCCCTCTTTGAAGTTTGTCGTTGCTGTTTTTGTTGTTGTTTCTGTTGCCGCTTCTTTGATTAGTTGAAGTTCCTAAACTAGTTCAGTAAAGTCTGTATTTCTTGGGGTGTGTTGCCATTGAAGTCTCTGCTCAGATAACTTAGTGGTCAGCTAGTGATAAGAGATTTTCTTTTTTTTATGTTTATTTATTTTTGAGAGACAGAGAGAGATGGAGCAGGAGCAGGGGAAGGGCAGAGAGAGAGGGAGACACAGAATCCAAAGCAGGCTCCAGGCTCTGAGCTGTCAGTGCAGAGCCTGATGCTGGGCTTGAACTAACAACCACGAGATCATGACCTGAGCAGAAGTGGGATGCTTAACCAACTGAACCACCCAGGCACCCTCCTTTTCCCATTTCTAATTGGATTATTTGTCTTTTTTGTTGTTGAGTTATAAGAGGTTTTTTTAAAAAAAAAAAACTTACTCTATCCTTATTAGATACATGATTTGCAAGTACATTCTCCCAATATTTGTTTTGCCTTTTCACTTTCTTGACAGTTTCCTCTGAAGAGCAGAAGTTGGTTGTTTGTTTTTAATTTTGATGAAATCAAATTTACCTATTTTTCTTTTGTTACTCATGCTTTAGGTGTCCTACCTAAAAATTTATTGCTAAATCCAAGGTCATGAAGATTTGCTCTTGTGTCTTATTCTGAGTTTTGTAGATTTGGCTCCGACATTTATGTCTGAACCATGTCTTGTATTTTTTTGCATATAGTGTAAGGTAAGCGTCTAACTTATTTTTTTTTTAATGTGGCTATTCAGATGTTACAACATCATTTATTGAAAGGACTATTCTTCCCCTCCCTACCCCCCACACACCCAAATTGTTTGGAACCTTTGAAGAGAAGCAGACATCTGAGTTTATTTCTAGGCCCTAAGTTCTATCTCATTGACTTATATGTCTGTTTTTATGCCAGTTCTATGCTGTCTTTATTTCCATTGCATTGTGGTCAGTTTTGAAATCAGAAAACCTGACAAAATTCCTCCTTTCCAAAATTGTTTTGGCTATTCTGGGTCATTTGAAATGCCACATGTACTTTAGAATCAGCTTGTTGATTTTTTTTACCACTTCTTTCAGTTGGCTTCACACCCAATGTGGGGCTTGAATTCATGACTCTAAGGTCAAGAGTCACATGCTATACCACCTGAGCCAGCTGGGTGCCCCCAGCTTGGTGATTTCTACAAAGAAATCAACTGAGATGCTAGTAGGGATTGTATTGAATATGTAGATCAATTTGGGAACTATTGTTATCTTTAATGATATTGGGCCTTCCAATACCTGAACGTAGACTGTTTTTCCATTTATTAGATCTTCTTAAATTTATTCAAAATGTTTTGTAGTTTTCAGAGTATAAGTAAGTTTTATATTTCCTTTGTTAAATCTATTCCTAATGGTTTATTCTTTTTGATGTCGCTGTAAATGTAATTGTTTTCTTGATTTCATTTTTGGATTGTTCATTGCTAGTATATAGAAATATAATTAATTTTTGTGTATTGATCTTATATCCTTCAACCTTGCTGAACTTATTTATTAGTTCTAATATATTTTTAATATTTAATATGTTTACTATTTTAAAATATTTAGTTTTTTATTAGTTGTGATAGGTTTTGTGGATTACATAGAACTTTTTAAACATAAGATCATGGCATCTGCAGCTAAAGATACTTTAACTTCTTCTTCTCAAATCCGATTCTCTTGTATTTCTTTTTCTTGCCGAATTTCCTTGGCAAGAACCTCTGGTACAATACTGAGTAGAAGTGGGTATGCCCACAGTCACCCTAGAGTGACCACACCCTGTGGGGACATAGGTTCTATTTACATAAATGGGTCAGAATGGGATCATGATTACTTTCCATTTGATGCCAATACACTATTTTACTTGATCACAAACTCCACTTGCCCCCCTGACCCTTTGCTTCTTACACACACAAGTTAATGATTATTGTCTGATTGTTTTCTCCACATTAACATGTGTAAGCTCTTGTTTTCTTCACATTCACCACGTGGGTAATATCTTGTGAACTCAATAAACACGGTGCCGAAACCCTTGTTCGGCACTCTTGTCTCCTTCCAGACATTAGCCTCTCTAGTATTCAATTCTGCCTCCACTCTCTTGCTGGACAAGAGAGAACTCCAGACTCATAGTCTGTGACAATACCCAACTGTTAAGCTCCACCAACGGCCTGCTAATTGCTCTATTGTTTCAACAATGCTTTTGACTTTACCTCACAGAGAAATTTAAGCAAATTTGGGCTCCTTTGAAGGGATAGTTCCAGAGCTTAGTATTTGAGATTTATTCTGACCCAAGGAGGACTCTTATACCTATATGTTTTCCTATTCTCTGTGGCAAAATTGCTGGCCTCCAATTTGATCCACTGGATTAATCCAATAAATCTATTAATCTCTTTCCAATTGCCTTTTACCAAAACTTCCACTGATTTTGACAATTCCCATAGGTTTGAACTTCCCCACATTCTGTGGTAAATAAATCGGCTCATTGGGGGTGGGGAGAGGTTGATTTGATGCTCTTTATTCCATGCCCAGCTTCCCCTCTGAGCAAAATAAATCTCTCTGCCTCAGTTCTGGTTCTGGGAGTGGGGACAATGGCACTTCTCTCTGTGTGACCTCCCCATTTCAGGATCTGAGTGTTTCGGGGATGGGGAAACCATACCCCAGGTCTCTTGGGCTTGCTTCTTTCAGTCTGGAACTCCCACTCTGTGACCCAGGGCAAGGGATATCAGGGTTCCATGATTCTCAGTGATGGTGCATTCAACTCCATGAGCAGGTGGGTATTGGAGAGAAGGAGGGAACCTCCACCTCTCAGCTGAAGTTGCCTTGAACTTAACCATAGCAACAGGCATCTGGGGGCAGGATGAGAAAAGCTTATGTCCTGCTCTTCCTGGGAAGATGAATCTCTAGCTGGAAGCTACAGTGAGAGGGAGCCCCATGTACTTGGCTGTACCATCTTTTTAAAAACAAACATTTTTTAAATGTTTATTTATTCTTGAGAGGGAGAGACAGACAGACAGACAGAGCTCAAGATGGGGAGGGACAGAGAGAGAGGGAGACACAGAATCCGAAGCAGGATCCAGGCTGTCAGCACAGAGCCTGATGTGGGGCTTGAACCCATGAACTGCAAGATCATGACCTGAGCTAAAGTAGGACATTTAACCTACTGAGCCACCCAGGCACCCCCCCCCCCAACCCCACCACCAAATTTTGAGTAAAGTTTCCATCTGGGAGCTGGGAAGGAATGGTAAGGGCATGTGTCCTGGCCCAAATATCACTGACTTTTCACAGGTCTTTTCAATTTTTAGTACATTTTCTTGAGTAAATGTTTCTTCTTTTATTTTATGCCCACAGGGCCATTTCTAGAGACCTTAAATGTTTGTTTTTGTTTTTTAGTATTTTTCACCAATTTCATAGGAATATGGGTCTGTGGAACTCTACATGCTGTCGTGCCAAAAGAAGAAAGTCCTTATTATTGTTTTTTAACTTTTCTCCTCAAACATGCTCTCCTCCCAAGTTCCTGCTGAAAGGTGACTTCATCCACTGAGGCGCCCAGACAAGAGTGTTTGGTAGAGGATTCCTTGGTTCTGTCCACCGAGTATCTCAGGACTTCACCTTTCTCGGCACATGGTAGGACTAAGCTCCTCGTCCTCATGTCTCAACAAGGCTTGTTAGGTGCCTAGCTCTGGCCCATCCATTGTGAGTGGAAGTGTCAGGGCACTTAAATGCCAATGTGAGACACTCCCCCCACCTTCTGTTACCTTCTGCCCTGGTGACAGGAGACTTTCCAGATACTTCATCAGTTCCAATATCCTGAATGAAGAACAGGCAGAGCAAGACCATGGCTGACCCCTGACGGACACAGAGGATGTACAAGAAACCAGGAGTGAAAGAAAGCCCCACCCCCAACTCTAAATAACAAAGACAAGAGACCACTCAGCGAGCATTGCTCTGTGCTAGGTACAGCTATCACTATCTTATAGAGACCACAATGAAGTTTAGAAAAATCAACCTCCTTGCCTGAGCCCCTGGGAGAGGGGGAGTTGGAGAGTGAACCCACGTATGATCCACACAGCCCTTGCTCTGAACTGTCTCCATTCAGTAACCACACCAGATTCTGGACCTTACTCGCTTCACCCTTGGACCTGGGATGGCTCTTTTGGTGCTGACTGGCTCTGACCATCAGCTTCTTCGCCTGAATTCCTATCTGCCTCCAGGAAGATTCTGCCAAACAGTTTCTGTTTGGCCCTCCAGAGCCACACAGAGTGAATCTAATCTCCTCAGAAACTGCAAAAATAAATTTAATGAACTCCACTATAGTTTGTAATCTCATAGACAGGACGCAAAAGTTTTGTCCTTTGGATTTTTTCCCCATAATTACTAGAACCATGAACATTGGAGGGATTAGAATCTTGGCTGGGGATGGGAAGAAACTACAAATGAACTGCCCCCCCAAAATAAGATGAGCTGGGATTTGCATGAAATTAAGAGGCTGGTCCAGGCCCATTAACTCCATGGGGACTAACAGTGAACATCTAGGATTTATTTAGGAAACCCAGAAGTGGAGAGATTTGAGGTCTTTCTTTAAAGCACAAATTTATTGGGCGCCTAGGTAGCTGAATCCATTAAGCATCCAACTCTTCATTTCAGCTCAGGTCATGATCTCACGGTTTGTGGGCTCAAGTCCCACATCGGGATCCGCACTGACATGGTGGGGTCTGATTGGGATGCTCTCTCTCCCTCTCTCTCTGCCCCTTCCCTGCTCTCTTATGAATTCTCTCTCTGTCTCTCTCTCACAACATAAAAGTTAAACTTAAAAAAAACCCACAAATTTATCACTCACGTTCTACTCAATGCTGAAATTGTGAAAGCTTTTTCTCTGAAATCAGGAAAATGAAAAAGATCTGTTTCACCACTTCTATTCAACATAGTACTGAAAGTTCTAGAGGGAGCAATCAGGCAAGAAAAAACAACAAAAGGCATCCAAATTGGAAAGGAAGAGGTAAGATGATCTTTGTTCACATATGACATGGTCTTATATGTGAAAAATCCTAAAGATTACACCCCACCCCCACCCCCACCCCCACGCAGCCCCCCACCCTCCCTGCCACCTTCCCACACACCTATTAGAACTAATATACATAATAAAGTTGCAGGATACAAAAACAACTGACAAAAATCCGTTGCATTTCTGTATATTAACACTGAACTATCTGAAAAGGAAGTTAAGAAAATGATTCCAGGGGTGCCTGCATGGCTCAGTGGGTTACGTGTGTGACTTCGGCTCAGGTCATGATCTCACAGTTTGTGAGTTCAAGCCCTGCGTCGGGCTCTGTGCTGACAGCCTGGAGCCTGCTTCAGACTCTGTGTCTCCCTCTCTCTCTCTGCCCCTCTTGCTCACGCTCTGTCTCGCTCTCAAAAATAAATAAACATTAAAAAAAAATGTAAGAAAGGAAAATGATTCCACTTGCAAGCACGTCACAAAGAATGAAATATTTAGGAATTAAGTTAATCACCGAAGTAAAAGACTTTCACATTGAAAACTATAAAACATTGCTGAAAGAAATTAAGGAAGATGTAAATAAATGGAAACACATCTCATGTTCATGGATTAAAAGATTCAATATTACGTACTTCATGTTAATTTTTTCCACGACTTTCTTTTTAAGTGGTCTCTACACCCAACCTGGAGCTTGAACTTGAAACCCTAAGATTGAGAGTCGCACACTCTACCGACTGAGCCAGCCAGGCATCCCTACACTGCATGTTAATCTTATGTTAATGTCAAGAAGTCCATGCCCCCCAAAACAATTGATACATTCAGTGTCATCCCAATCATTTTTTTTTGGCAGGAATAGAAAAATCTACCTTAAAATCCACAGGGAATCTGAAGGGATCCTAATAGTCAAAACAACCTTGAGGAAGAATTTGGAGGTCTCACGCTTCCTGATTTAAAGCTTATTACAAAGCGACAGGAATCAAAACAGTGTGGCATTGGCATAAAGACAAACATCAAGGATCAGTGAAATAGAATAGGCAGCTGAGAAATAAACCCACGGTATAGGGTACAAGAGTTCTGAGACCATTCGGCGTCACTGTTCCTTATTCACAAGTGAGGCTGCTCTCTGCCCTCAGCCTCCACCCCTGCCGGCAGCCCCGGCCTCCCTGCTCCCCGTCCTCTGGCACATTCAGCTGCCCCCAGTGACTCAGCCCATTTCCTCCTCCACCAGCCAGTCCTTTCAGGCTGACTTTTAGGGCAGCCTGGCTGACTGCTTGGCCTTTCTTCCCGCCTCCCTTGCGGACGCTCTCTGCCGTGTTTCCAGAGACTCTGGCTCTGGTGCCCACAAGCCAGTCCTGTCCCTCCCCAGGCACCTGGATCTCCCTACCTGGGCTCCCACAGGTGTGTTCAAGAGGTAAGCGTGGAACCCGGCTCCTCTGGAGGGACTTGGTCCCGTGTCCTAGATCGGGCTCTGAAAGCAGAGCCCAAAGCAAGGGCTAGGGAAGGGTTCTCAGGAACACAAGTGAGAGGGGCTAAGACAGGGAAGGGTGTGAGTAACTGGGGCTCGGTCTTGCGAGGGACCCTCGGAGGCACTCATGCCCAACGTGCTTCGGGATGGAAGCTACACCCTTGAGGGGGTCGGAGTTCCGGGTGGCCCCACGGAGGGCAGAGCAAGGTCCCGCAGTGCTGGATAAAGTCCTCAGACAGGACAGCGGGGAGACTGCAGCGGCTGGTGGCCTCAGAGGTGGCAGAGGATGGAACTCGCCCCAGACTTGGGGATATGTGGCCAGTCTCCGTTGTACTCCCAGCATCCCCTGCACATTTAGAGAACCCTTTAGTGTTTAACATCTTGGTCCCTGGGCTGAGTAGGGGCTTGGCAGTGAAGTTGCTCCTGGCCCCTTCCTAGCTGTGTGTCCTTAGACCAGTTCCTTAACCACTCTGAGCTTTCATTTCCTCACCTCTAAAATAGGGCAATGGCAGCTTGGCGGGGACTGAGGTGCTGGGAGATGCTTCAAAGCAGCCACATCACCCCCTTCCCTCGGAACTTGGCCCTCCGAGGTCCCTCTTGCTGGCCACCCAGTGACCTGTCCTCATGGCCCTTTCGAGCATCCCCTCCTTGTCCTCGGGCCCACGTGTGCTCAGCTTCTTCAATACCCTCATCCTCTCCCTCCGGCCACCACCGCATCCTGCCAGTACTTGGTGGATGTCAGCCACCCTTAGATCATGTCGTGCACTGAGAGAAGGCCTGGGTCGCACAGGGCCGCGGGGCCACCGGCCTGGAGAGGCAGCGGTGGGGACAGGGAAGACCCCCTGTGCTGGACGAGGCCTTCGAGCTCAGACTGGGACTCTAAGCCCCCACCCCTGCCTGAACCTTTGTCCCCGTTGTCCCCATGCCCCTCGGAGAGGCAGCAAATGGCCGTGGCTGCGTGGTTTGCTCAGCAGGTTGCTCCCTGGGGGCGAGGCTCCTTGGGCTCAGTCATGTTGCAGCCCAGGCTCCCAGGACCCACCTGGGCTTAGCGGTGGGTGCTCAGTGCAGACTTGTGAATGAATGAGTAGAGTGCATGAGTGACAGCCCCCTCCTGGCGAACACTACGTGCCAGGCCCAGGCCAGGCCCTGGAGCTGGAGCCACCAGCTGGACGCGGCTGCAGTCCTCACAGCCCTGACAGTCTCCCCTGGGTGACAGCTGGGCGAACAGCCCCCACGGGCTCAGGCATGAGGACCGGGCAGTGGGGGAGAAGGGGCCGTGGGGGAGAAGGGGCCACGGGGGAAGGGGATCAGCCAGGGCTGTTGGAAGAGGCTTCGAGGAGGGTGGAGACCACAGGGAAGACCTGAGGTTCGGTGCTCAGAGGAGGATAAATGGACACTGAGATGTTTGGAGGGAGACGCTCCTTTGGATCAAGGCGGAGCTGGGGGTCTGATGAGTTTCCTGGAGGAGACCTCACACAATTGGGAAATTCTGAAGGGTAATGAAGTACCTGGCCTGGGGGCGGGGGGAAGGCCCCCAGGGGAGGAAGCAGGTGAACAAATACCCCAGGCAGGGACCATGAGGTCTGAGTGGCCGGCGGGGGCCAGGTCACCCTGGTCCCTGTGACCCTTCTAAGAACAGAGGGAGGCCCTGAAGGGTTTTGAGCAGGAAAACGACACGATGGGATTTGCTCTTTGAGCCCACGACCCTGTTAACTGGTGGGGAACAGACTGGGGGGCCAGTTAGGGGGGTACCATGCAGACACGTGGGGGCCTGGCTGTGATCAGAGACCAGGAGAGGGACAATGGGGGACTTGAGGTTGGATCAAAGAATAAGAAGCCTTTTGAGCGAGGTGCTGATGGGGGTTGGTGGGGAGCAGCTGGGAGAACCTGTCCCTTAGACCACCCAGGACCTGGTGGCCCAGGTTCTGTGACGACCAGGGGCCTCCTAGCCCTGCCTGCGGGGGTTCTGTTCCCAGAGCCAGTTATTGCCATGACTCTCAGCGGACAAATGCTAATCCCTGGTGGGGAATCCAGGCTGGGGAGCCCCGTGCCTCCCTCTGGATCTTCCCCGATGGGGTAGGTGACCTTGAGCAAGACCCTGCCACTCTCCGGGCCTCAGTTTCTCCATCTGCAAAAGGAGGAGGTTCCTTCCAGCTTCAAGCTTTACCCGTTTGCTCCTCTCAGACTCCCCAACCCTTGTAGGAGGGCCAAGGGGCCTGGCGTCAGGTGACCACCAATGAGGTTCCAAACAGGGTCTTCCAGGGAGGCCCCTGGGGCCCAAGGTCGTCCCTGTGGTGGCCTCGGTGAGGACTGAAGGGTTAACTGCTCCTAAGGCTCAGATAAAGCCTCCAAGGCTCACCCACCCTGTGATTAATTCAGTCCCGTAAAGCAGTATTTGCGCTGGATTTAACCGTCATTTCTGATGATAAAGGCACTGAGAAATAAATGGAAAGTGTCAAGGACCAAGTGAGGTGGGGGTCAGGCTTCCTGGGCTTGGGCCTCCGCATTTTGGGCTCTTTCACAGAGAGGACAAATTAGACAAGAGTTTGTAGGATCAAGAACCAGGGAGGCTGGCTGGGGGGCGGGGGTGGGGGTGGGGAACGGAAGGGAGGGGGGCAGCGGGATGCCAGAGCAGTGCAAACCGACTCGCAGAGGTGACGGTTAAATTTGCAGGAATTTTGTGGGCCAGTTGTTAAACACGACCGCAACTTAAAATTAAGTTGTATTAGCTTACCATGAAGAAAATTACATTTTAAAAGGGTGGGAAACACTCAAAGCCCATGTCTTCCTAATTGCTTTATGATTCCGTGCCGTCGTATTTGCTTTTGAGGTTATTTCCATCTGTTGCACGGAAATCCTATACACGGGGCTGTTATTCCCCATCGCCTCCAAACTCGCCTGCAGTGACGTCTCATTGGTGCCTTGAAATGGTGGCTTTACCCCAGGGACCGGCAAATACCACAAACCGGGGTTTGTTGTTGTTTCTCCTGGAGAGCCAGTTGCTAAACATTCACCGGCCCACCACCGAGTGTGGGGAAAAGCATAGGGCAAGATCAGAAGGCAGGGGATGCCCCGTGCGCCGTGGGCGGAGGGAGGGACAGCCATCACACGTCACCCAGCCACCCCTGGGCCTAGAGATGGACAGAGCAAGTCCACAGTGATACAGGAAGCTTCTGGTAAGGGAGACTGGGACCCAGGTCTCCCATCTCCCAGGGAACGGCAGGGACAGGGTCAGAGCGGGTCCGTGCCTATGGAGGGAGCTCGGCTTTAGGGTCCGAGGACCTGGGGAGGGCTGCTAGCCCTCTGTCTCCTGCACAGAGTTCAGGGAGGGGGTGGCCCCCTATGAGAAGGGCCACCTCCCTGATGGTCTCTGTCAGGACAATGTGAGCCCGTGCCTCTGGGAGTCCGCAGGGACCGGGATCCCCTCAGCCCGTTCCTGGTCCCTCCAGGAGGGCTCCTGACCCTGGTGAGGACCAGGACTCTACCAGCAGACTGCAGGTTTCTACAGGCAGGACTGTCCCCACCCCCCAACTCCCCATCAGACTGGAGGTATATAAAGCAAAGCTAGTTTTCCACCCAGACTAGGGGCTCCTAAGGGCAGGACAGTGTCTCCCAAATCATACTGGGGGATCCAGGGGGACAGGACTGTCTCTCTCTTCAGATTCAGGGCTTTAAGCGATGCTTTTCGTGAGGCTTCCAAGGGCATGACTGTGTCCCTTCTGCAGCCCGAGGCCTTCTCTGAACAAGCCTCCCATACTGGACATCCTCCCACAATCTTTGTGAGACCGGGGTTCTGGGGCGGGGGGGGGGGGGGGTAGAGCCTGTGGAAATCCCATGGCTCAGCCAGCCCTGTCCGTGCGAGGAGACTGAGGGCAAGACAAGAAGGAGCTGGAAAGAGCAGAATGCCGAACCTTGGGTACAAGGGAACATCGGGGTTGGGCTGATGTGGACAGGCCCCCCACTGTGTCTTCCAGCCGGGGAGGGACCAAGCAGGGCCAGGATCAGGCCCTGACCCTAAGTCCCCACTAATAACTGTGGCACAGGGAGAGCCGGCTTTACTCATCCATGCATCCATCCACTCATTCATTCATTCATTCATTCATCAAGTGTCTCGTGAGCACCAAGTGCCTGGCCCCGTGCAGGGCCCTGGGGATGCAGCAGGGCACAACGCAGACAAGGCCCCAGGGAGCTTGCAGCCTGTGGGGGAGACGAATGATAACACACCAAGGAATGAACAATTTCCGAAAGCGGTAGATGCCGTGATGGGGATAAAGTGGGGTGATGGGGCGAAGGGTCCCCGGGCTGACGTCCTTTCACCATGGGATCTGGGAAGGCTTTGGCTTCAGGCCGGGGTCTGTGGATGAGATGGTCGTCTTTGTTCCCCGGATTCCGGGTGGTGGCCTGGACGGTTGAGCACCGGGGGAGGGGCGCTGTGCAGGGGGTGACGTCAGTGAGCACCCCGGGCCTGAGAAGAGGCCGGCTCGGGGGTGGGGAGCGACAGGGACACTCTGTGCCCCAGGCCCTGAACAAAGCGCTCACGGCGGCTCCCTCTGGTTTGCACGTGCTCGCTCAGGGTGCCGTCCCATCACTAGGCTCAGGGTCACAGTCACCACCGTCCTCGCTAGCCTCTGCACTGAGCGTTCACCCTGGTCCTGCCCTAAGTGCTTTGCGTCCGCCCACAGCCGACCCCCGGCACACCTCGGTGTCAGGGACGACATGATCACGCTCCTCCCGATTTGACAGCTGGAGGTGAAGCAACCAGCTCAAGGCCACCACTCGTGCTGAGGGCCGGGTCTGAACCCAGGCCCCTGGGCTCCGTGTCCCAGGTGTAAACACTGCACCACACGCTCCCTGTGTAGACCCACCGCCCCCCAGGAAAAGGGGGGTCCTCATCCTCACGGGACAGGTGAGGAGACCGAGGCCAAGAGGAGGGGAGAGACCCACCCAAGGTCATACCGGACAATCCTGCAGTGGAATTTGCCCCCCGACGGGGAGGGAGTCCCTGACCTCCTCACGATCTCTCCGCCACCCTGACCCTTTAGCGAGAGAGGCGGCTCACCCCGGGACCCTGAGGGAGTGATCAGTGGAGGGGCCCTGGGAGAGGAGCAGGCCCCTGTTTTCCGATAGACCCCACCCTGCTATTTAGTGGCCTGTGACTCAGGGCCAGTCACTCAGCTTCTCTGAGCCTCAGTTTCCTCCTCTGTAAAATGGGGCAGAAGCAGCTTGTTGGGAGGATGGGAGCCAAGGCAGGCACAGGTGTTTAGCACACACGAGGTGCCATCACCCCCTTGGGGCTGGGGCTCCGGCAGGGGCCCGGCCTTGGGGCCTCATGGTCCCCCCTGTGGATCCTAAGCTCCCACTGGGAGACCCTGGGGGCAGGAGAAGAGGCTGGGCTGGTCTTGGCACGGAGCGTCCCTGAGCCTCGGGAGGGCTCCATCAACTCCCATCCGCTGCAGGAGAGGGTGGCCCTGTGGCTGGCTCAGGACTGACTCAGGTGCCTGGGGTCCAGCAGCCTTGTGGGCGCTTCCCAGTGAATTCCCACTAGCATCGGACAGTGCGGCTGGCGACAAATGGGGTCCATCTGAATGGGCCACAGTCCACAAACTGCGCAGGCACAGGAACCCATGCGGCACCACCGGGTCAGATCGGAAATACCTATAAAGGCTGCAGGTGGCAGCTTACCCTGTGGGCCATGGGCCCCCAGCCAAGGTGAGCCCTGCCCCCTGGACAGCACAGCCCGGCCTCTTGCCCGTCCCGTCACCTGGGAGGTCACACTGCCCCTCGCTAGGGGACGGCCAAGTGTGTGGGTTTTGGCTCAGGAAGTCCCAAATCCAGCGAACCCTCCAGACCCAGGCAAACTTGGAGGGGTGGCCGCCCTCCCCACCCCTGGCACCCTGGGGCGGACGGATACTCATAACTAACCCTCCCTGAGTGCTCACCTGATGCACAGCTCATCACACGTAATCCTCGTGACAAACATCCTAAAGCCTCCCTCACAGCTCTTGTGTCAGGTGTGCTATGAAATTTACCATCACGTTCAAAGGTGAGGTGTGGCAGGAACCCCATTTCTCAGATGATACTTTTAATAATTGAAAAATCTCTTATCAGCGATGGGGAGAGAGGTTCTGGAAGGAAGAATGCGAAGGGAAGGAGGCGGCGGTGGTCAAAAGATGAGATCCCAGTCCAAAGACTCTCTTGCCTCCCCTGGGTCCCAGTAATCCTGCAGGAAGCTCTGGGGCTGGGGACAGGTGAGGAGATAGAAGCTTCCAGAAAGCAGAGCCTCGTCCCCACGGCCCCTCTCTGTGTCCTCAGCTCCCAGATCAGGGCCTGGCACCCAGAAGGCTCCCAGAAAACGTTTGTTTAAGGACAGAGGGATGTGTAAACACACGGGACAAATCCATGAGGTGGGCATTCGTATCCCCTTCAACAGAGGGGACGGACGCTCAGAGACTTGAAGGTCTTGCCTGAAGTCACCTGACTGGTGAGGGGACAGGGATTAGGAAGGGAGGGGCGGTGGTGGGGCTGGGGGAGCAGCATGGATCCTGGGGACACACAGGCAGAGAGGTCCTGCCTTTAGACAGTAAAGCGCATGTTTTCCAGGCTGTAGCCTTTCCTGGGGAAACAAGCCAGTACCCTTGAGGCCCAGTAGCGGTGGCCTTGGGGGAGAAGGGGGGCAGGGAGAGAGCTGCCTCATCTGCATAGAGGCTCCGCTTCCTCCAATCAGCTGGGCTCTGAGGGGCGGAGACGCCAGGGCCTGGCCAATCACCAGGAGGCTCGGCGCAGAGGCAGGTGGGGCAGGGCCAGGCCCCACCCCTGTGCTCCTGAGGGACCTTCCCCACTGGCTTTTCCCTCCTGGATCCCCTTCAGTCCTCCCAGCAGCGCCCCATCCAGAGCAGGAATAATCCTCTCCACTGTGCAGATGAGGCAGCTGAGAGAGACCAGAGAGGCCTGTGACTTCCCCAAGGTCACACAGCCGGTGAGCTGCAGAACCAGAACCGACCCAGGCTCTGCCTCCCAGCCCAGGGTGGCGTCCTGTCCCTCTGGCTTCGTCCCTGCTGCCCTGGCCCAGGACCCCGGCCGGACACCCCCACCCCGGGCGTGTCCCCTGTGGCCCCCAGCCCCTCTTCCCCACCAATCGCCCCCACCCAGGGCTTAGCTCAGAGATGCTGCCGACCCCAAGCCCCCTGCCCAGCCTCATCCCTGAGCCCAGACCCTTTGCTCCAGCGGCTCCCGACATGGGGTCAGGGACCCGCAGAATGTCGGGGCTGACAGGGGTCCCAGGAGGGTCCGGTCCATCCCCCTGGGGGACACGTGGGGGCAGTAGTCCCTCACTGGCCACCCTGTGCCCCCCTCCATCCCACAAGCCCCCCCAGGGCCTGACTAGGGGCTCTGCTCTTCTCCCTGCGATTCTCCCCCTGCTTCCTGCCTCACTTCCCTGCAGCACAGGCTGCAGATCCAGGTCTAAGGTTTGATTTACAAACTTCCTGGGGAGGGAGGGTGGCTGCAGGGCCGGGTGATTTACTGTGCCGGGAAGTGTTTGCTTCTCATGAAGGATCTTCTCGGCCCCTCCTCACTGAAGGCTGGGATTTACTGAGGCTTCCCTCTCCCAGGGGCGGCCTGGTGGCTTTGGGGCGGCGACAGAGGTAGGGGAGCCAAGGGGAGCCCCACGCAGTGAAGAGCAGACCTAGATGGTGGTTGGGGGAAGCAGAGGGACTTGGGGTCACCAGGGGCCTGGGTTTGAATCCCTGCCCGAGCCCGGGCACACACCTTCTTTGCGCCTCGAGTTCCACCCCCTGCAGCTCAGGAGAGTGAACAAAGAGGCCCCGTTGGCAAAGCTGGCCTGGCTGCCCAAACCAGGACGCCAAGCACAGATGGTTCATATGTCCAGGGGTTATTAGAGGAGCGGCCGTTTCCCTGCTAATGAGCTAACAAATCTTGTCTGGAAAGGGCCCTTGGCAAAGAATGGAGCCTGTGAGGCCCAAAGTTCTGCTGTGATCCAGGGGTCAGCAGAATCCTTTCATGCATCTAATTTCTAATAAAGAAATGAGGGACCAGGAGTGGGGGGCGGTGTTGCTGGCTGACTTAGTCAGCTCCGATGACCCGCGTCCGTGAAGACTTGGACAACTCCCAGGGGAGGGGTTGGGAATGGATCCAGAGACCCCAGGTCGATTCACAGCCTCCCAAAGACGTCTCCAGGCCCCGGGGAGACTCGGCGTCTGAGAACAGTCCTGCACTCTTGTGGCCAGCAGCGCACATTGTTGGAGGAGGGGGCTCTGGCGTCAGACCCATCAGAACCCAGAGGGGCCACCATCCCCGGCAACTGCACCAGCCCTGTCTCTCCTGAGCCTCGGACTTCTCACCTGGCAAGTGGGCGTGACCGCCCGTCTTGCTTAGCTGTTGTTCAGTTGACGTAATGTGAGCAAACCCCGCACGCGGTGCCTGACGCATAGTAGGTCTTCAACAGGTCCATGTGACTCTATTAAAGTCCCACGAACCAAATTTTAGTGAAACCAGACTGCCAGGAGTCAGAGCCCTCCTTGGCCACACACACCAGCCCTGTGACCTTGAGACGTTAACCTCAGTGTGCCTCGATTTCCTATCTGTGAAATGGGGCAATAACAGTAGCTCCCTGACAGGGTGGCCGTGAAGGTTGCCTGAGATCATGTATGTCAAGCGTGAGAACAGAGAGGCGTTCAGGAGGCCCGGACGGTCAGCTTCGTTGCGGTTGTTTGAGGTTGCTGTTCAATGGCCACTGTCCAGCCTGTTCCTTCCGGACCTCTGTATGTTGCCTTGGTGTCCCCCGGGGTCTGTTAGAGACCTCATGGCTTCCTCTGGGTCCCTGTCCCCCTTCTGCTCCCTTCTGCTCTAACTCCTGACCCATCACCACCATCTCACACACACACACACACACACACACACACACACGCATCTCTCCCCCAGCCCCTGACCCAGGGGGCACAAGGACACCTCAGGTTTGTTCCTGTTGACAAGGCACAAGGAGGCCTTTCCCTGCCCAGGGCGGGCACGTCCTCACAGCAGCCTGGGCACAGAGCAGGGGCTTGGCGGGGCCTCCTCTTCCCTCCCACCTCTCCCTGTGCCGCCCCATGTTTTCTTAGAACCTGGACTCTGACAGCCAAGAGTGGCCCTGCATCGAGAGAGAAGGCTCGGGACGGTGCCCCCCGATGTGCACTGCGCTGGCTGTGGGAGCCTCTCCCCTGTGTTGGAGGGATAGTCCGTGGAAAACCGAGGCCTGCAGGCCAGACCCTTCCACAAACGGGTGGAGTTTTAGCTGCACAGTATGTTTGTTTATTGGGTCAATGAGCTAACGTATGAACTCCGAAGATTTCGTACGAAAATCTGTTGTATTAAAAAAATCAGAATGCAGGCATGCCACAGAAGGGGGTATTCTCACAGCCACAGCTGCCAGAAGATGCAGCCCGGGGGCGCCATCGTCCCCACTGGCCTAGGAGGGTCATTAGCATTACGGCCTCGAGACCCGTGAAGATACTGGAGGCTTGTGACTCTGTCCCAGAGACTCCAGCCTGCTCTGTGTACAGATGGGTAAACTGAGCAAAAGGCGGGGCAGGGACCCATCTGTCCAGCCCATCCTGAAATGCCACTTTGAGGATAGGACTGCCCCTGCCTCGTTTATGGCTGTATCCTTAGTGCCGGAAACTGCCTGGCGCCTCGTGGGTCCTCAGTAAGCACTTGTCGCCTGGTGAATTCGTTGGCGAAGTAAGTCAGAAGCAGAGCCAGGCCTCGGCCCCGCATCTGACTCTCAGGCCAGGGGCCCCCTGATCCCCAGCTGTTTATCCCACAGCTGCCAGGCCTCATGACAGGGATGCCACCCCATCCCCTTCCCCATTCACACGCACGTGTTCACCCATAGCCTCTGTCAGCTCAGATCCCCGACAGCCCGTTCCAAGTGAACCCTGGAAGGGAAGGGAAGCTTTTTGCAGAAATCCTCATTTGTCACTTTTTTTTTTTTGTGCACGAGGACTATTTTTAACATTTTAAAAAAGAGGGGGACCCGCGCACATGCTGTGAGCTGCCCGTTTAAGTGGGAGGTGACAGGGCGCACCAGGGAGGCCGTGGTGACCAGGTCCTCACTGCCCTGCGTTCTGGCTCCATGTCTTTGGACAGGGCGCCCGATTCCCTGAGCCTCAGTTTCCTTGCCTGTAAAATGGGGTCATAGCTGCACTACCCCCCCAGAGGTGTGGTGAGGATTGAGGGAGATAATCCAGGTCAACCGCTGAGCCCGGTGCCCGGCGCGCAGTAGGGGCTCAGGGAGGGTGGCCTGCTGGTATTTGATCGCTGCCCCGACCGCCACGGGGAGATCCCAGTGACGGAGGAGGCGCGCCGCGGACCGAGGCCACCGGGAGCGCAGAAATGCTTCTCAGTGACTTGCTCTGTGGCCGGGATCACGGTAGCACGCGCGTGTGATAAACTGGAGCTCTGTTACGTGCCAGGCCAATTGTTCCGTCCCCGGACAGCGCTTGGCTCACAGGTAAACTCAGGGGCCCCTACGGTCAGCACCCCCAGCAGCTCTGGTTCCCCAGGTTAGGAATCTCACAGGTGGCTCTAGTCAAAGCTCTAAGGGATTTCTAGCATCCGCAGTCATGGTGGCAGGGCAGTAACAGGGCCACCTGGGCCCAGCCTCCCCTCCCTTCCCACCCCGACCCCTTCCAGCCAGAACTCCAGGCCCTGCACAGCCCAGCCATGCCTAAGCCAGAGATGGGAGGTGCCCTGCTGTCCCCCTGCAACAACTCTGTCTTCCCAATGAATATATAATCGCCTCTCAGGATGGACTGAGATTCTGGTTGTAATAAAACCATTTTATTACCTCCCTCTACATGGAGCCATTTAATGAACAGCGGCTGCTGGCTGTCCCTGCCCCCTGAGCCAGATGCAAATGAAACACGCTGCACAGTATCATTTAATTAGCTGGGGGAGGGAGAGGGGGTGGGGAGCGAGATGGGAAGAGGGAGGTGACATTATGGAGAGGCGGAGAAAGAGAAGTCTAGAGAGAAGTTGTCAGGGGAGGGGCCGAGAGGAGTGGGAGGGTGGGGAGGAGGGGGCGCTGTGGAAAGACAGGATCCTAAAATAATGTCCTTTGAGCCACCAGACTGAGCGGTGCGCAAAGCTGTTAACCCTTGGACTTCTGGATCGATCAGCCAACAGGTGTTTTGTTGTTTTCTCCGTTTTGCTTAAACCTGCTGGAGTCAGACTTGTGCCCCTGGAACTAAAAGTGTCCCGAACGGTGAAAGTCAATCTTGGCATCAGAGAAGGCCTTGAGGATAAGGAATCACTCTCTATTCAAAGATGGCACAACTATGGCCGGAAGTCTGAAGCATGGTGGCCGAGGCAAGATGAGTGTCTGTGTATCGGGATCAGGGGGCCACAAAGCCTGATGGAAGTTGGGCAACAGGACCATGAATGACAGGCTGAACTCTCACCTCCTATCCCGGGCACCCCCCTCTCCCCCAGTAGCCTGACTTCTCGGCATCCTCAGATCCAACTTGGTCCATGCCTGGAAAGTCCAGAATCAAAGATCTGGGGGACAATCAGGGCTGGAAGCCATTGCGTATACTGCTTCGTCGAATGCCTTCAGTGTCTTTACTTTTGTGGTGGCCAAGGAGTACACGAATATGTTCTCTCGTAGGTATTGTGTGCTCGTGCACACACACGGTGAAGAGTCCAACCGTACAGATAAAGGAAATCACTGTTACGTTACAGATGAGGATAAGGGAGTTGTATGACCCGCCTCTGTTCTTGCCAGGGTTACAGGTGATAGTATGTGTCAACTTCACTGCCCAGTGCCTGGCACACAATCAAATGGGTCAAAACTTGTATAAAAGAGAAAACATTAATGGGGCGCCTGGGTGGCTCAGTCAGTTAAGCGCCCGACTTCGGCTCAGGTCATGATCTCGCGGTCCGTGAGTTCGAGCCCCACGTCGGCGTCGGGCTCTGTGCTGACAGCTCGGAGCCTGGAGCCTGTTTCAGATTCTGTGTCTCCCTCTTTCTCTGACCCTCCCCCGTTCACGCTCTGCCTCTCTCTGTCTCAAAAATAAATAAATGTTAAAAAAAAAAACCCAGAAAACATTAAGAGCTGCAAGAGAGAAAAAAAAATTACGTGTTATGCACCGAGGAACCAAATAAGGATATCAGAAACAAAAATAGATGATAGCAGATTTCTAATTAAAACGATGTAAATGAGTGACATCAGTGAAAATGGCATAATGGGGCGCCTGGGTGGCGCAGTCGGTTAAGCGTCCGACTTCAGCCAGGTCACGATCTCGCGGGTCCGTGAGTTCGAGCCCCGCGTCAGGCTCTGGGCTGATGGCTCGGAGCCTGGAGCCTGTTTCCGATTCTGTGTCTCCCTCTCTCTCTGCCCCTCCCCCGTTCATGCTCTGTCTCTCTCTGTCCCAAAAATAAGTAAAAAACGTTGAAAAAAAATTAAAAAAAAAAAACAAAAAAAAAAAAATAAAAAATAAAAAAAAGAAAATGGCATAGTAAGGATTGCTAAAAAAAAAAAAAAAATCTCTTCCATAAAGTAATGAAAAAAGCGGCAAAAAGAAAAAAAAAAATCCTCTGGATCAACTTTTTCAGAACTCTGGAAATTGACCAAAGGCTTGCAACCATCCTGGGTGCATTTATTCAAGACAATCGGCTGGATGTCAGTAGCAACAGTGAGCTTTGTGACATTTAGCATGCTGTAGTCCTATTCTCCTCTCTCCAACTCCATGGTAACCTTGAAATCTAATGGCCCAGAATGATGGTGAAAAGGGTAGCCTGGCAACCACTGGAGGGGGAAGGAACGACGTTGGAGAATCTTCAAAGCCACATTCTCAGATAACTCTCATTATTTGACCTGTCTGGTGGGAAGATCCTGTCTGGAGCATCCCTAGAAGATCTTACTTGTAAGGCTGTCTTCATTTTACCGGAGTCAGAATTTGCCCTGTGTTAAAAACAACAACAACAACTTTCTGCTTGAGGCAGTGGGAGGAGGGGTGCTCGTCAAAACAATTACAGGCAATTGTTTAATTTCATGACAGCCTGAGACAGTGCACATCAATCAGTTGGGGTGTAGGCAATAGATTAAACCCAAAAGCTTAAAAGACGAAACCAGGGAATGGGATGTCCCTACAGGCTTTAAAAATCTCCAGAATCTCCCTGGGAAGCTAGGATACCATGAACACGTATGCGTCTTCAGGAAAGACCTGAGAAGGCCCTGATGCTCACCTCTGACCGACCTTGAGGCCTTGTGGAGGCTAAGGTTGAGAGGGTTAGACTACCTGGTTGAGGGTAGAGGGACAGATTTCTGAAAGATTCCTAAACTCTACGGAAGCAGCACAATATCATGTAGGTAGACTGTGTTAGGCTCACCATCTATACTATAAACACTAAAGCAACCACTAACATAACAAAACAAAGAGTTATAGCTAATAAACCAACACAGAAGACCGAGTAGAATTCTAAATGATACTCAGTCCAAAAGAAGGCAGAGAAAGGAGAAAGGCATCCAAAGAACAGATTGGACTTATAGAAAACAGATGGAAAGATGATAGAGTTGAACCTAACAATATCACTATAACCATCTCCTTTGTTTTTTTTTTTCAGGGAAGTAAACCGAGGCACAGGGACAGAAAGGAGCTCGTCCTAAGTTACAGAGCCAGGAAGGAGTAGGGCCAGCCTTCAATTCAGCCTGTCGACCCGTGCTCATAACGTCACAAGGAATATGCCCCTGGCCCTAAGGATTCTGGAAACTTCTGTTCCCCAGCCAGATTCCCCAGTCAACGTGGACACGTAACTGGATGGGGCTGTAGAGATGACCTGTTCAACCCTTTCATTTTACATCTGGGGAAACTGTGGCCTAGAGAGGCAAAGGGGCTCACTGAAGTCACAGTCCAAAGTAGGGGCCCAGCTGGGATTGTGACCCAGCCACCAGCCCAGTTGTCTCTCCCCACCTCCAGCTGCCGGGGTCATCACCGCTGCTCCCAGTTCCTTTCCTGCCCCTCCCAACCTTCTGTGACAGCACCTGGCCCTTGATCCCCTCATGTCCCAGCAGACATTAATTACGAGCGTTCATGATTGTATTTTAATCATTTTGCAAATGCTCCCAGGTGTTTTCCAGCAGACATTTTTCTCGATTATTTTCCTCCATATAAACAGGTTCAAGAGTCATCAGTCTCCCATAATTGGAGAACACCGGGCTCCTCTGATATTTCTGCCTGCTGCCTTCTCAGAGGGCTTCTGGCCTTTGGAGTCGGGAAGCCCATTAGAGATCACTGATGCAGATTGGGGAAACTGAGGCCCAGAGGAGGAGGGGCTCCCTGAGGTCACCCTGCAGGGTAGAAGCTGAAGCGGAACCTGAACTCGGATCTCTAGCCTCCTGCACCTGCTCCGTCACCGCCGCCTCTTTGCCGAGCCTCGAGCGTGACCTTGAGATTCAGTTTCCAGGTGATGTCATGATATCAAGGTCACCGAGCACAAAGTCATCTGATTTCCTTTTGAAATAGCTTCGTAAAACAAATGGTTCACCCTCGGAGGAAAATTCAATGGATACGAAAACAGAAAGAAACCAGAAGGCTTTAGGGAGGTCATGATCTCACCCTTCCCGAGTTCGAGCCCCGAGTCAGAGTCTGTGCTGACAGCTCAGAGCCTGGAGCCTGTTTCAGATTCTGTGTCTCCCTCTCTCTCTGCGAGAAATAGTTGGGGGTATCCCTTCCTGCTCTCCTCCTGGATTCAACTGTCTCTGCAGCTCCTGACGCCCCAGGACAGGGACCAGGCCAGGTCTTAACAAAGGCGCCCACAGGTGGTCTGGGCCTGACTGCCCGCTGGAAACCGCCTGGACTCTGGCTGCCACCCAGACTGGCCTTCGGCTTCCTCACTTGGGTCTTGGGGGCCCACCCCACCTGGGCTGCAGCTCCAGAAGTGGGGCTTTTGCTGCCCTTCCAGCTCCTCTGCGCTTGCCTCCACTTCCCTCGGGGGCCCTGCTTCCCACAGCCAGACCTCCGAGATCAGCCGACCCACCTGCCTCCGGCTCACTTCTCAACTTCATTCGTCCTCCCAGGCTTGTGCAACGTGGGGTAGTCATGGTGGGGAGGAGGGGACTAAGACGGGGTCTCCCCCACCCAGCAGCTCCTCTCCAACCTGCCGCAGCCCTGCCCTTTCCCTGCATGAGCCGTTTTCAGGGCACGCTATAGGACCTGGCCTGATGGAGCACATCTCGTTTTCCTCAGGCTCCTAGAATGGAAGAGGTGCGAGGGCAGCAGGGAGTCTCTGCAATGCGCCTTTACAGCCCTTGTGCCTGGAACAGCGCCCCTAGAGGCTTAACAAATAAGTGCCCGGCGATGTCTGGGCTGTGAATGACTGTGTACAGGCGGAGCTTCTGGTCCAGAGGAGGGGAGAGAGCAAACGCTCAAGTAGCCACGGTTACAGGGATGTCTAAGAAGGAGTCAAGGGCGTGAAGGAGGAGGGAGACCTGGCCAGCGCTGACGCACACAACGCCGCGTTTGTACCGGGCTCTGAGACCGGAGCCGACGCTGGGCACGTCAGTCCCTGCCCCAGGAGCTCTCCTGCAACTGGAAGGAGACAGACAAGTCCCCAGGAAGCCTATCCGAAGGCTAAGCTCCAGAGCAGGACGCGCGGCGAGGCCTGCCGGAGGAGACGCCAGCCTCTATTGAGCTACTCAACTCCGTCCTTGGTGACGGCCGCTTGAGTTGGGTCTTCGGCACTTTGAGCCAAAGGATTCAAGCCGCTTTCACCAAAGAGGGAGTTGCCTAGCCTGCAGAACTGGGAAAGAGCGAGGCACAGCTGGATTCGGGGGCTCCGATGATTCCCCTGGGTCGCTCATTCTGTCTCAACATCTCCTTATTATACTTCTGCATGGGCGCACCTTTCTCTTTGCTCTCTCTTTTTATGAGGCAGGGGAGGGGAAGGGAAGCAGAGGCGTAGCTTTCAACCTCGCTTCTAGGGACTCCCGGTGTAGAGAGATGCTCTCTCTCCCGGGGGGTGGGGGTGGGGTGCATAGAAAGTCCCGGTCAAGGATTCTGATGGCCTGATTTCGCTCTCCTGCTCTCTTGGACCAATCACTAGTTCTTGGGTCCCTGGAGTGCTATGATTGGTCCAGCCAAGGCTCGTACCTTGTCAAAGGAGTGCAATAGAGTCACTGACTGATAACCTGGCCAGACTCTCAGGGCCCCGGGGGGTACAAAAGGCTTAGTTTTCTGGAGGAAGGCTGGTAGGAGAGATGGTCCTGAGAATAGAGGGGGAAACAGGCCGAAACAGTGTGCGTGCCAATTACAGCAAACAGCCTTGTTCCCCTGTATCGAGAAAGAGACCAGGTCTCAGAGAAACGAAGCAATAGCTGTAAATCAGCAGAGGGCAGAACAGGACCCTGAACCCTTCTCCGCTGGACACAGATGCCCTGTGCTTTTAACAGCCCAGCGACGGCGCTCCCCGCCGAGTCCGAGTCCGGCTTCTGTGGCATCTATCAGCTCCACCCCCTGAGTTCCAACCGGTTTAAGCTCATAATTCCTACCCACACAGGAAGATCCTCGAAGCTCAGGCACGCAGGCCCCTCGCAGGCCCCAGCACTTACAGATCTCATCCTTGTGATGGATTTAACTGGAGGCTCCCTTTCCTTCTGGATCACAGCGTGCGGAAAAACACCGCTCCTGGCAGTTTCTTGTCCACGGAGCAGGGCTGAGGGGGGCACATCAAAGAGAGGAGAGGCCAGACTGATATTGCCAGAGGCGACATTAGCGGGGAGATAGAGAGAGCATTAAGGTGGCTGAAGGGTGATCTGTCTGACATATGAACGTACCCTCCAGTGAAGCACAGTGCTCAGATCGCTCAGACGAGCCTCCTCTTCTTCCGGGGTGGGGGTGGGGTTGGGGGCTTCCGACCTGCCCATTTCATCTAAGGGGCTATTCATGGCCATACAGCTTGCTGGGGCTGGAGGGAGCCTCTGGTCCCAACTTGTTCCCTTAACAGATGAGAAAACAGAGCCCAGAAGAGGCCCAGGTCCGTGCCCAAGCTCAAAGAGCAAGTTAGGCATCCGTTCCCATCGACTGAGGGTGTCTGTGCGCCAGGCCCGGGCCTGGACGCTTGCACATTACTTGTTTAATCCCGGTATGACAGCCCTGCAGGGTGGATGTCATTATCCCCATTTTCTCCGAGGCTCTGAGAGATTAAACGACGTGCTCAGGGACACAGAGCTGAGTTTCCAACTGTTTGGAATTAGCACCAAAGTCCAAGCCGTGGGCCATCGTGCGGGGCCCTCCGTCCGTGGGCTGTGTGCTCTGCTCTGTCATAGCGCGGCATGATGCTGGGGCCCTGCTGGCCCCGTTTCCCAGGTCCCCTTGCGCCCCAGCCTCCAGGTAGCCCCGGACGCGGGAGGGTGGAGTGGAGAACCGAAAAGCAGGAGGGGGGAGAAGCTGTTTGCGTCCCCCTCTCTGCTCCTGGAAGAGGTTCTGGCTGCATCTGGTGGCCGCCAGTTCTGTGGCTCTTTGGCAGCTCTGGGAGGGGGTGTCTGTGGTGACAGGGGTGGGGGCGGGGAGGAGGGTGGAGGGAAGGGATGGAGGTGGGGTGCAAAGCCGGGCTCACAACGCCTCCCCCGCCAACCAGGCCCCAGGCCCTCTCATCATTCCCTTTTTACCGTTCCAGCCCTTGAACACATTTATAATCAGCTCCCTGCGTCAAATCCCCCCTGCAGCTCCTCGTGTAGTGTCTGCGTTCTCTAAATGAGCCTGAATCATACAGCCTTTGGCATCAGTAGTGACGTCGGGAACAAAACCTTCACTGACAGGGCTTGAGGCCGGGCTGTCTGCCTGATGAGGCTGGAGCGCGGTGGGCGAGGATGAGGACCTCGATGCCAGGGGGCGGGGGGACCGCAGCATTCGCCCCTGAAATGCCCCTGTGGCTGGCTGCTTTGTCAGACCAGCGGCTGCTGCACTGGTGGCCTCTGTTACAAGGCAGAGGAGTGTGGGGGCTACTTAGGACACGGCCGGACCCTTTGCAGAAGGCCAATGACAAGTGCGGTGTTTCAACTCCCCGCGCTGGAAAACCAGAGGCCTTCCTTCTCTGGTGACCCTAAAGGAAGCTTTGGTTTTGTGGCCAGGAGGCGGACACAAATGGCCGTATCTAAAATGCCATCTTCGAGTTGAACTCAACTGTCCTGCACTTGAAAGTGAAGGCATTGACGGGGAAAGGAGGCACCGCCCAAGAATGAGGTTCAAGGCTCGCGGGCCTCTCTGAACTTTGGCAGCTGCCTTCAGGACACGTGTGTGCCGCACGCCGTCCACTTTTTAGCAACTGGCACGGCTGAGCGGGGCTCCGAGCCAGAAGGGGTTCCCGTCTCCGGGGCCGGCTGCCCTGACACCTGGGCCTCAGGACCCAGGCTGTCCGGCGGCACCCGACTCCGTGCAGGTGGGGACGCTGCGTGGGGCCAGCCCCGGGCCCCGACGGGAGCCTCGTGCACCAGCCTCTTTTGCAAAGAGCTGTTGGCTTTTCACTGGGACCTGGTAGAGGTGGGATGGCTGACTTGGGGCTGCCACACGACGGGGAACCCCGGAGGGGCCCATCTAGCCCCGGGGCGGTACCGTGCAGCGTCCAGCCGGGGCCAGGTGGCAGGGGCATCTGTAAACTAGGGCTCCAGCGCATCCTGGAGGCAGGTGACTTGCAGGAACAGGTGGCGACTCTCCCAGCACCCTGGCCACTTGCATCACCACCTTGCCTTCAACCCACACGACTGGCCTCGTGTGACACTTCCCATCACCCGCTGTCCAGACATACCTTGGAGACGTCACGGGGTCCGTCCCCAACCGCCACCAGAGAGCAAGTTCAGTGATTCTTTTGGTGTTTCAGTGAATTAGGAGAGTCATGTTTACATGATACTCGAGTCTCTGCGTGTGTGACAGCATTAACATCTAGAAACACCATGTATTTACCTTAATTAAAAAAATACGTCATTGCTAAAGAACGCCCACCGTCATCTGAGCTGTCAGTAAGTCATAATCTGACTTGCTTTTTGAGGGTCTCGCCTCGATGCTGATGGCTGCTGACGGCTGGGGGTGGTGGGTGCTGAAGGCTGGGGCGGCGGGGGCCGGTTCTTCAAAATAAGACAACAGTGAAATTTATCTCATTGATGGGCTCTTCCCTACACTTGAACACTGAGAGGCCACTGTAGGGTAATAAATTGGCCTAATTTCAAGATGATTGTATCTCAGCGAGCAGGGAGGGCTGAGGAGATGGGGGGCGGTGGGGGGAGGGAGCGGGGTGGGGGGAGATGGGGGAAGGGCTGGTCCCGGGAGCAGTCAGCACACACAACGTTTATCGGTTAAGTTCACCGCCTTTTGTGGGCGTGGTCTGTGGCACCCCAAACCGTTTCAATAATAACATCAAAGATCAATGATCACAGATCCCCGTAACAAATATTATAATAACAGGAAGCTTTGAAATATCGTGAGAATTACCAAAATGTGACCCAGAGTGAGCAAATGCTGTTGGAAAATGGTGCCTACACACTTGTTCAGGGCCGGGTTTCCACAAACCTTTAGTTGGTAAAAAAAAAAACTCATCATCTGCAAAGCTCAATAAAGCAACAAAACCAGGTATTTGTTCCCTGCGGCTGCTGTAACAGATCCTCACAAATTTGGTGGCCATGCTCTCACTAAAGGCGTTGGGGGAGAGCCTTCCCTGCCTCCTACAGTTATGGATGCTTCCGGGACCTGTGGAACCTTCCAGTCTCCAGCTTTCGCCCCCTCCCCACAGGACCCTCTGCACCCGTCCCTGGGTCTTCTCTTCTGTCTCTCATAGGGACACACAGGGACATTGTCATTGGATTCAAGGTCCACCCTAATGCAAGGTGATGTCATCTTGACATCCTTACTTCCATCTGCAAAGACCTCTTTTCCAGGTAAGGTCACATTCTGAGGTTCTGCGTGGATATATCTTTGAGGGGGGCCACAGGAAAGGGACCCTTCAATCCATTGCCCCAGCTGACGCGATGGCACCGGCTCAAGTGACCCGTGAGGCACTCCAGAGTGACCCAATGACAGGAAGGAAAGAGCAGCCTTCCCGGGGGCAGGCCTTCAAGCGGTTCATCTCTTTGTCCGCTTAGCCCGGATGCGGAAATGGCCAGAGGCAAAGATCCGCCCCATACACAGGCAGTGACAAGTTTGGCTAAATGATAGAGGGCTTTGAGAGAACCAGCTGGAAGGGTTGCTGACAGGCAGGAAGGCGAGGAAGTGTGTGGACGGGCCTCTCCGCACTGCCTACAGGGTGAGGACGTTAGGGACCCGCACGGATGCTCACTGACTGCACAGGAAGTGGCTCTGGGGGCCCCTGCAGCAGCCACGGGCCGTCAGCCACAGCGGCTCGTGGGCACAGGCTCTAGGGGACCTGGGGTGGGTCTGGCAGTGGAGGCCGAGGCGGCCCCAGAAGCAGCGTCTCCCCCAGCCAGGGCCCCTCCCTGTACTGCACTTGGCTTAGCAGCCCCTGCGGGAACTAACCTCTGTGTTGTCTCTGCTTCCCTTTGGCGCCTGCGGCCCTTCCAAAGCTTTTGCACTGGTTCCTTCTTTCTTTTTTAATGTTTTATTTTATTTTTGAGAGCGTGCAAGCAGGGGAGGGGCAGAGGCGGGGGGTGGGGACAGAAGATCCGAAGAGGGCTTCCTCTGAGCTGCTGACACCAGTGAGCCCGATGTGGGGCTCGAACTCACAAACTGTGAGATCACGACCTGAGCCGAAGTTGGACTCTCAACCCGACTGAGCCATCCAGGCGTCCCACACTGGTTCCTTTTATCAAAGTCCTCTGCGTGAAACACCTGCTGTGGTATCTGCGAGACCAACGGTGGCCCTGGCCTTCAGGGGTCTCGGGACCTGTACTGCATGGGGTGGGCTTCCTCATGGCTTCAGCAGAGCACCTGTGGCTCCTCTGGGCCACCCCCCACCCCCTACCCCAGAGGAACGCTGGCCCATCACTGTTCCACCTGCCACCTTGTAGACACGGCCCCTTCCAAATCATGAAAGTGGACCTCCCAGGACAGGAGAGAGAGACAGAGACAGAGGGCGATGGTATTATGACACAGCATTCAATGCCCCATCCAGACGCGGGATCGAATTCACAAGTTCATCGAATGCCAGAGCCAGACCTCCCCCGCCCCCATCCTAGCCCATCCCAGTTCTGAGTTCTGAAGACAAAGCCCATAGACGTTAGGTGAGCTCTTCAAGGCCACAGGCCAGGGAGTGCCAGCTGGGGACAAGAGCCTGGGGCTCCAGACTCCTATCCTGGGCACCACATACCGGTCCATCTCAGGCGGGCACAGACGTAGCCCAGACAGCGTCTGGCATTGTGATACATAACGTGTGTATCTCCCGTGCGGTGTGATGCCTAGTTCGATTTCAATGACTAACAAGGGAAAGATGACATCGCCATCCGGGCGATAAGAACGGCTCCTGACGTGAGGCATAGCTCCTTCCACCCCAAGCTCCCGCCAGCGCCTGCAGTCGCCGCAAGGGTGATTACATTTTACATAGTTTTCTTTTTTAATACTTCAATAAATATTGCCTGTGAAAATCAATTGGCATTTTCTGTACTTAATGCATAATAACTGGTCTTATAAATTTAAATTATCCCTATAAATCTAAATTAAATGCCCAGGTTTCGGTGTATTTAGGACACTTAATTAATAAAGCGCTAGCACATAACCGCTACTAATCTGTTTACTTCGAGCCGGCTTTCACTTTCGAAGCACGTCGTTCTCCCCGGCGTGTGGGTGGGAGGGAGGAGCAGTTTGCCCCTGGCGGTGGGCACTGCCCGCCTTCACGGTGCCCTCCAGGGCTCCCTACCTGGGTCTCCACGTGTCCAGCTGCTTCCTGCTTCTGGGTCACCTCCCTGCCAGCACCCAAGGACGAAGTGGCCAGAGCCGCGTGCAGACAGAAGAACCCTGGGCAGGAATCAGGAGGCCTGGCTCAACTATGAATGTGCCGGGTGGCCGTTAAGTTGCTTGCCCTCTCGGGGCCTCAGTTTCCCCTTCTACATAATAAGGAAAAGACTGGATTACCGTGGAGGGCCTTCTCTGCGCCCCTGGGGAGCAAATTACCTCTGAGAAGAGGTCAGCCTGCTCCCCCCCTCCCCTCAGTTCGTGTACATGTCATGTAAATATCAGCTGCTGTGCCTCCCCCAGGATGGCTTCTCTCCTTTAGTTTCTCAAATGGTTGTCAAAACTGGATAAAAAGATTTGGAGGAAGGGGTATGAAACCCACGGGGATATAGTAGAGCTGAAATAGCAGTAATCAGTGACTGTGTCTTTCCCTGGTCTCACTCTGTGCCCCCACCTGTTGGGTCCGGGACCCCCTACCTCTGCTCCCACTTTGGACGGCCCACAGCCCAGGGCTCTGCGTGACAGTGTCTCTGAGCATCCGGGAGAAGGAAGGGCGCACCTCCGGGGTGGAATGTAGCACCCGACAAAGCCGAGAGACCCCCCCCCTCCCCGCCTTGTGCTGCCATCCCCAAATTCCGTGGCAGAAACTGGCACAGCCTGTCTTCAGGGTCTTGGCACCCCCACGGTCCCAGAATCTTCCTTGAGAGTCAAGTCTGTGCCCCCACCCCTCCCAAAGGACTCTGTCTCCAGGAGGCTCCTAGAAGACATCCCGGCAGTGAGCCTGGGGAGGTTCCTTACTCTGAAGAGGGCAGAAAGCAAAGGGTCACCAGGCCACTTGTGATCCGACTCCAGGAAGAGGCTGAAATGAGGCCAGATTGGCATCTCGGCTGTGACTGTGGGAGCACTGTGGCCTGGGGACCCCTGGGGTATGCACGGAGCCAGCCAAGGGGACCTTGGGAGGTCTGACGGTGGTCCCCCACGGCAAGGCACTGCGGACAGCGATAGGAAGTGTGTGTCCTAGGGGGCACCGTGGAAAGGCCATCCTGAGACCATGGAGAAACAACCGGGACTGGGTGGGGCCCTTCTAGGACGTGAACAGCACTGGAATAGCGGGGGCTCGAACAGCTTCTCTGTGCTTCTGCTGGTGCCCAGGCTGCAGCTCTGGTTGTCAGCCAGACAACCCACCCCAGCCCCTTCACCCATCTGAGTCATCCCCATCCGCCTCCACCCCGAGTTTGCCCCGACAAGGTCTGTTTCTGCAGACTTGCTGCTTCTAGGAACCACCATGCCTGCCTCGAGTGACCCAAAGCCTTCTAACTGGTCCCCAGCCCACCCTCCTCACCGCCCCTCCCCCAGCCTACCCTCCTGGCCACCCTTCCCCCAAACCACTCTCCCCACCTTCCCAGATCAATTCTCCACCCAGCTCACCCTCCTCCCCCACCCTTCCCCACCAGCCCACCCCACAAGCAGCGGGATTATGATCTTTCTAAAACGGACCACCTGCAGAAACTCTCCATGGCCTTCCATCCCTAAGGTCTCTCACCGGACTCAGGGTCAAGGTGGAATCCCTTCATGTGACCCTAAAGATCCCTGGGGATCCAGCCCCCACTGCTTGCTCTGTCTTCTCAATTCTTGGTCACCCCCCATCCTGCACGACCTACCTGGGTCATACGGACCCACCTGCCGTCCCGCCAATGTGTGTCGGGTCACTTGTTCTCTCTTGGGCTTTTGCAGAAACTCTTCGCCCTGCCCCAAGAGCCCCTCCTCCTTTACTGACCACTGCCCCTGGGGCTCCTGGGGCTCCACAGGGTGTCCTCCTTTCAGGGAGGCCTGCCCTGACCTCCCCACACTGCTCGGGGCTCCTTTTGTGCCCCCACATCCCCCGGCCCCAGCAACTGCCCTGTGGATGTAAACACAGTTGTGCATGGATCCAGAACAGATCCCTGTTCTGTCGGTGACTAGCTGGGTGGCCTTGGGCAAGTCGCTTAACATGCGAACGGTAGTTTTTCTTCATTTATTCCGTGGCGTTAACAGACCCTACCTTGTAGGTACGTTTCATGAGGCAGGGATTGTGTCTGTCTTGCTCGTTGTGGCACCAGCACAATACTAACAATTGCTGACGTTTATCAAGAACTCACTTAGCTGTGCCAGGAATCAAGGACAGCACTTTACATGGACTCTCTACTTCCATCCTTACCAACACACTGTGAGATAAATAACATTGTTACCGAATCATAGAGGTGAGAAAACGGAGGCACAGAGAGGTTAAGTCACTTGCCCCGGGACACACAGCCGGCAGTGGCACAGATGGACTGTGAACCCCGGCCGTCAGATTTCCTCGTGTGCCCACCTAACCAGGGTGCCCTGCTGCCTGGCACGCAGTGGGTGCTCACTAAATAGTTGTTGGGTAGTGGACGAACACAGCACGACTTGCTCAAGGACACACGGGCTCTTGGCCCAGCTTCTACTTCTGTTGCCTCAAGATTTCGGGGAAATGCTGGGTCACCGACGAGGCGGGGGGAGCCCCTGAGCTTGTACCCTCCCCCACCCCCGGGAATGCCCCACCTCTGGCACCCTCAGGCTCCTGGACCCAGAGCTGGGCAGGTTTCTGGACACCCTCTCAGGACCTTCTGTGATGAAGGTAATGTATTTGCTTGTATGTCAGCTTCGGCTACTTTTTGACTTTTCCGGCTTGCTTCAGCTGTGTCTATTTTTATCTGTTTAAAGTAACAGATGCACTCTTTCCCCAACAGAGTGGGAGAGACTGTAAAAGCCAGTGACTGTAGCCAGAGGTCCTTGATTCTATGAATGGGGCCATTCTCTCCTGAGGAAGACAGGAGAAGGGGCGTCCCATCGCTCTGGCCACAATTGCTGGGTGGGGAGGGGCTTCAGGGAGACTGTCCCCTTTCCAGGTGGGGGGGCAGCTGAGCATGTGGGCAGGCACTGGGTGAGGGGCCTGAATCTAGGTGTGATGAGCAGAGGCAGAGGATTCTGGAGGTGAGGGCAGGACCGCGTCTGAGCAGAGGGAGAAGGCGGGGGGGGGGGGGGGGCGGAAACTCGAGGAGCAACTGAAGGGTTTTGGAGGGGGGCATGCTGTTGGCCACCTTGTAGAAATGCCACCCGTGCACCCTGCCCTCAGTCTCCACCCCCTCAGAGAGAAGAGCCCCGATCTTCTCCATGGGCTCTCGGGACCAGCAGGTGAGGGCTAGCCTACGTCCCACAGGTCAGCTGGGAGCTGCTTTCTTGTCTGTCCCTTCATCCTTATGGATGACGGTTGTTATTTTTAAATTCAGAAGGAACATTGCAACCATAGCTGTGGGCGAAGAAGGAACACCCGCCCACGAATGACCCAAACCCCAGCCACCTGGACCAATCATTTCCATTTTGGGGCCTCAGTTTCCTTGTCTGTAAAATGGGACTTGTAGAGTCAAGGCTCTAAAGCCCTTTCCGGTGCAGACATCAAGGTTCCTTCTGGTTCCACCCGGTCTCAGCCACCTTCGTGGGTCACCGTGAGGTCCGTGTGCAGAAGGAGTCAGTTCATCAGGAATTCACCATCTTCTTCAGTCCTCACAACAGTCCTTCCAGGGGGTGTCCCTGTGACCCCCTCCCCCCAGCCCCACTCCAGACGAGGAGAGACCCAGCGCCACTCAGATGGCGAGGTGTTTAAACCAGGCTGGAGCCGCTCCGGAGCCCAGGCTTCACCACCCTCTACCCAGAAGCTGTGAGGCTTGGAGCAGGTGGCCACACCTCTCTGTGCCTCAGCCTCCCATCCGGGAAAAAAAGGCTAGTGCTTCCCTGGAGGGGCCGATGTGCAGAGGAAACAGGTCAGCGCAGGTCAGGTGTCGGACTAGGCACTGAGTATACAGTTAGTGCTCGTTATGCTGTCTGGAGGCGGGCTAAGACTCCTCGTCTCAGCTGGAAGACGATGGCGAGAGGGCCCGCGGAGAGAACTGGAACCCGTGCGGTAAGTGATCAGTGGGGAGACGGCTCCTTCCCGCCCTCGCTCTCCAAGCCCCAGGTCCCAACCCCTGTGCCGAATTTCTTGGAGAAAAGCAGCACAAACGCGATGTGTAAGCCAGTCGGAGCCTCTGATCCCGATGAGTGAAAGGAAAGGCCTCTCCCAGAGTCACTCAGAAACCCCCCGGCTAAGTGCAGGTGCAAGGTCCCTGCCTTCCATGTGCAAGCCAGGCCCCGTCTGGCCACCTGTCCTCCTTGCCACCTGTCGCTCGGCTTGCCTCGGGTTGGCCGCGCGGTACTCGCCACCGGGGATACAATAGCGAGTAATCCGCCCGCGCCCCGGCCGTCGTGCTTTCCCGAAGCAGCTCAGAGTCTCGTGGGGGGAACACAGCTATCTAAGAGTCACAGAAACAAATTGGGAATCAGGATGTGACACATTCCGTGGAGAAGGGCAGTGTGATGGGTCTGCATCTGTGTCTGTGCATGGGCACACGAGTGTGTGAATGTGTGTGTGGGGGGGTGTGCATGTGTTAACTTGGGTGAAGCTCTTTGCTGACTGAGTTCAAAGACTCAGGGGCTGTCGGTGTGAACAGACCTCCTCGCTTTACGGCTCCCTCCTACGAGGGCCAGTGGAGTAAGTTACCCAGGTGACCGGTAACCCCAAGGACACTTGCGTACTCGCGCTCGCATGGCAACGGGTCAATGAACCCGTTCTAGCTCGTGCTTCTGAGACGATATGGCCCCCTCTTCCCCTTGTGAGGACGGGGCTGAGCTCTCTGCCTCTCTGCTGTCTGTGCATCCCTCACACTGATGTCTGCTCAGCGAGTGCCCATCTCCTGCAGGGTCCCCGGTGCTGCCCGGAGGGGGGAGCTGAGCAGGGCTGGTGGGCACTGAGCCCTCGCTGTGGCCTTCCCACCTCCTTCCCCACAGCTGGCTTGTCCCACCCACAAACCTCCCGATTTCACCGTGCAGGAGTCTCGCAGAGACCTGGGAATCCGTTAGAGTCCTGATAAATGAACACACAGAGAAAACACGGCCCGTGTCCCTCCTGTTTCTCTGTTATCGATCGATGCGCGACTCCCTCTTTCCTATCATCTCAAATCTCCACCCATCCATCTCCTCCTTCCGCCCTCCCTCCTGGACCCGAGTGTTCAATTCCTTTAAAAAACAGAGCAATGACTGAAGAGCCAACACTGGAGAAAACATCGCCTGCCCCCAAGGTGGGGGGGTTGGTGCACCGAGCGGCTCAGATCAGCCGGGCGGTGGGGCAGCGGGAGGACTGAGCCGGTGGGCGGGCAGCACCCTCACAGCACCGAGGACCCAGCCTGGGCCTGCAGTGCGCACGTCACTCCTCGCCAGTTCCTTCCCCTCCTGTGCCTTAGCTTCTCTGGTGGGAAATGGAGAGAGAATATTGACACCACCTCTTAGGGGCGCAATAAAGAGGAAATACATCCATTTGGATAACCCGAGGGCTAAGTGCGCAGGACGCACAAAATGGGCTTAGCTGCCACCACCACCATCATCGTCATCTTACTGAGCCTTCACCTGTCTGCCGGGACAGGTGTTAATGTTTCCATTTCATGGACGGGGACACTGAGTCTCAGAGGGGACCCCCTTGCTCCAAGTCCTGCCTCTTGAAGCCCGTGAGGACAGCTTGCACGTAGGCATAGAGAGGATGTTTCCTGGGAGCTCCCTCTGTGCCAGGTGCTGCACTCGGCCCTCGGGAAGCCTGTCGCGGGCTACCGCTGCCACGTCACTGGAGGGAGGGGCTATTCCTGATTGTTCTGAGTTAGAGATGTGCAGGTAGGACTTGCAGAGGAACCACCTGCTCAGGGGCCCAGGAGAGCCAAGGCTTGAACCCAGACCTGCCTGATTTCAGACCCCGGGGCATTAGCCAGCCGTTCATCAATCAACTCACGTGTTCAGCTGGGACTTTTTGCACACCCACCCTGTGCAGGCACTCTGCTGGGCAAGGGGACATCTGTGAACAGGATGGACCCAGTCCCCTGCAGGTGGGACTAGCATTCCGGTGCAGGGAAAAGGAACAAACATCCGACTGTGGAGCACCAGGGGCGCCAAGGGCCGTGACGAAAGTAAAGCAGGGTTAGGGGGCAGAGAGCAGAAGGGCGTCAGGGCACTGAGATGTCTGCAGATTGAAGACAAGCATGCATTTTCATTAGGAGGGATCTGAAGAGACCGACTGTCCCCACGCTGCCTGACTTTAACTCAGGGTTTATGTGTCTTCTTTCTGGAGTCAAGCGACTCAGCCCACGGCACCCAGAGACTGTGGGAAGGAGGGGATGTCCAACCAGCCCCCTCCCCGGGGCAGTGCGGAGTCTATTACACAACGAGATCCCCCATCGGGGCTGATTGATGTCACCATGAACCACTCTCCGGGGACCATTGTCTAGAGGGGGAGAAGGACACATGGATGCACCCTAAGCAAGGGGGAGACTGATGCTTTCACAGAGGGACTCTGCCCTGGGATGGGGCTCTGGGAGCAGAGATCAGGAAAGCCTTCCCAGAGCAGGTGACACTTGGTGTGGCCCTTGAACCAAGAGCGTACTTTCCCTGATGGAAACACCGTGGGGCAGGGGAGGCCACTCTGAGAAGAGGACACAGCAGGTGCATCATTGAAGCTCAGGGTCAGGAGCACAGGTGCCAGAGTCAGCAGTTGAGGTGACATCTGGTGGTCGGTGCTGGGTGACACCTCATCCGTAGACCCCGATGGCCCCGCCCAGAAGGTGCGTGGGGACTGAGGGAGTTAGCCCACCGCGTGCCCTTCCAGGTGCCCGGAGCCAGTGTTCGGTGACATTAGTGATCCAGGGGACAGAGCCCAGAGGCGGCGGGTAGGATGACGGCAGGTGCAGGGAGGGCACAGGCTCTGAGCCCAGATGCCAGTGGCCCTGACTGGGCTCTAGTCCCCCTCGCTGGGCCCCAGCTTCCCATCTGTAAGTGGGGGGCGGGGTGGGGGTCAGGCCCACCTTGCAGGGCTGCCGGAAGCATCGGTGACAAACTGGCAAAACACCGGAGCTCAGGGCAGGCGTCCACGTGGTTCGAGGGCTCGACAGCAGGCAGATCCATGGGATACGAGGGGTTTGGGGATTAGCAACAGGGAGGTGATAATAGAGGTTGTCAAGGGAGAGTTTCTTTACCCTGGCAGGCCAAGGCAAAATCAGAAAGGCCTCCAGGAAAGTCTCTGCTCTACATGCTGCCTTAGGCTCCCGAGGTGGGGACGAATGCTAGTCCCCCCGGTGTCTTAAGGAAGGACACGCGTGCATAACCAAAGCCTGGGGGATGAGAGTCTGAGTTTTCTCACTTCCTCAGCTCCACGAGGCACAATCGGTTCCATGTTACAGGTGAGGAAACGGAGGCTCAGAGAAGGAAGTCACCTGCCAGAAGTCACACGGTCCAGGTTTGATCCAACCGGTTTTGTAAGGCTGCCTGAACGGGGCAGACTTTTGGGTTTCTACCTCTTGGAATCCAGTGAAACATTCGGTTAAGCATCCGACTTCGGCACACGTCGTGATCTCACGGTTCATGGGTTCAGGCCCCGTGTCAGGCTCCACACTGATAGTGCTGAGCCTGCTTGGGATTCTCTCCCTCTCTCTCTCTGCCCCTCCCCGACTTCTGCTTTCTCTCTCTCTTTCAAAAAAAATAAACTTAAAAAAAAACTGTATACAGATATAGAATCTGAAGTTCAGAGAGGCCTAGTGAACTGCTTGAAGCTGCACAGCGGGTGAGGCACAGAGTCCCGCTCACATCCTGCCCACCCGAGTTTCGGGCCACTGACCTATGACTTCCTAGGCGGCTTTCCCTGGCTTTAGCCACACTCATGGGTGTTAGTGAGTCGTGAACGGTGGGTCAGGGGCCAGCGGCCTTCCAGCCTGCTTCCTGCCCGATGTTTCCATGATTCCCATCCATAAAGACTCACCGACTAACGTACGTTCTCTCACTTAACCCTCCTTACTACCCTTCATGGCGGGAGAGGTGAGGCCCACGACAGAGGTATGGAAACTGTGGCTCAGAGAGAGCAGACATGTAGGCTCAGGTTTTGGAGTCACTGGGATTTGAACAAGTTGCTGTGGTCGCAGAGCCAAAGTGGAGCCACCTCGTCCTGCCCCCCGCCTTGCTGAGACCCCGCTAACCTGCCACCTACACAGCGCATGTCTCAGTTCGGCCGGATCATAAGTGCTGCCCAAGTTCACCAGGTCCCACCCGCCCCACCCCCACGGTTCACCTTGAATGCAGGGAGCCTCCTGTTCCTTTGTGGGATCTGAGGACATGGCCGGGAGCCCGCAGGACTCACGCGCGGGTTCCGGCTACAGCCCCGTGGGTTGGCATTATCAAACTTAATATCATGCTCAATTTGATCTCCATGATTTCCAAGCTCAGCAAAGCCGATTTTTCCTCATTAATCTGCATTTATACTTAAAGGCAGTGCACCAAAGTTCAACCCTTTTTGACTTCGTTGAATGAACACGGAAAGGTCAGAAGACTTTTTCACAATCAGAAAGCATCTCCCTCTCACTGGCTCTCCTCCCTCCTCTTAGCCGTCCTCCCGCCCCTCCACATCCTGCTGCTCTGGTCCTACTCACCATGGCTCTGTCCCCACGCCCCGGGTCAGGAAGGGCACGTTGCCGCTGGCGATGAAGGGAAAGATGCAGAACGGCTTCGCGGTGGAGAGCCAGCCTGGGTCACACAGATCCAGACGTGAGCTCACGCTTTCCTGCATCCTCCAGAGCAGGAAACAGCCAATCTCTGAGCCTTGACTTGAACCTGTGCAAAATAACGGTAAGAACTATACCGCTTCACAAGGCAGCTATCAGGATTCAAAGAGAAAATACACTTGGGGAACTTCTCACTGGGCCTGGCGTGAGGGAACTGACCGGTCAGCTGTGTTGAACAAACTGTCACTTGGGGTGCTAAAGGCCTCTCCACCGGGCATCCAGAGGCGGGGCTTCTAGGTCCGCCTTGGCCCTGACCATGAGTGAGGTACCTAGCTCTCGGGCAAGGTTGGGGGTGGGGGTGGGGGGTGGCGTCTGGTTTTTCAGCCAGGCAATCAGGGGATAAGATTGAGCCCAATCAGAGCCCAGACAGAGTGGAGCTGTCCCAGTGGAAGGACCATGGGGAGTCAGTCATGGGACCAGTGGGGGAAACTGACATCTTCAGACTCGCTCATTAGTAAGTGACAGGCCACAGTCTCATGGCCAGTTCTGGTCTCAGTTCCACGCCTGGACTCGGGGACCATGGGAGCTGACAAGGCCCCAAGAAAGTACTTTGACCCGAACGAAGATGAACATGTAACGTGTCAATATGTATGGGATGCAACGGAAACAACTAGAGGGAACTGAACAGCACTGAACTCCGACGTGAGACACGAAGGGAGGTTTCAAATAAATGACCTCACACCCCACCTTAAGAAACTAGAAAAAGAATAGCAAATTCAGCGGCACCTGGGTGGCTCAGTCGGTTGGGCGTCCGACTTCGGCTCAGGTCATGATCTCACGGTCCGTGAGTTCGAGCCCCGCGTCGGGCTCTGTGCTGACAGCTCAGAGCCTGGAGCCTGCTTCGGATTCTGTGTCTCCCTCTCTTTCTGCCCCTCCCCTGCTCATGCTCTGTCTCTCAAAAAAATAAATAAATGTAAAAAAAAAAAAAAAGAATAGTACATTCAAAGGAAATAATAAAGCTAAGAGCTGATATTAGTGAAACCGAAAACAGGAAAATAGAGAAAATCATCAAACCAAAAGCTGATGGTCTGAGATCAACCACATGACATATATATATATATATATATATATATATATATATATACCCAGAGTGATCAGTTAGAAAAAGAGAGAAAAGACAAATCACTGCATCAATAATAAGAGGGGTGAAATCACTCTTCTACGGATATTCAAAGGATAATAAGGGGATAGTAGTGACAGTGTTTTCACAGTACATTTGGCAACATCATATGAATGGTCAAATTCCTTGAAAGACTCAGCCTACCAAAGCTTACTCAAGAAGAAACAGATACACTTCCATAGCCCTCCCTTTATCTTGTCAAGAGGTTGAATTTTAACCATGAGCCTTCCTATAAAGAAAACTCCAGGACCACACAACTTCCCTAGTAAATTCGATCAAACATGTAAGGAAGAAATAATACAAGTTCTATAGGAACAATATCAACTCTACGATTCTACGAATGGTGCCTCCCAAACTTGTTTTACGAGGCTGACATCATCCTGATACCAAAACCTGACAACGACATTACGAGAATGGACATCTACAAGCCGAGAGCCCTCAAGAACACGATGTAAAAATTCTAAACATTATTTTATCACATAAAATCCAATGATACATAAAAAAGAAAAGAAGCTGATCATGACCCAGTGGGGTTATCCCACGGATGCAAGACTGGTTTAACATTAAAAAATGAAGAAAGTAAGTTCATTATATTGACAAATGAAGAAGGAAAGATCCTCTGACCAACTGAACAGATGCCAAAAAAGCATTTGACAAAATCCAATCTCCATTCCTGGTGATGAGTGTCAGCAAAGTAGGACCAGAAGGAAACTTCCTTGGCCTGACACAGGGACAGGGTGTCTACGACAATCCTAGACCTAACGTTGTGCATTATGGCAAAAGATTGAATGCTGTCACATTAGGATCAAGGCACAAGAGTAGGATGCCTACTCCCACCACTTCTATTCAACATTGTTCTGGAAGTTCCAGCTGGCACAGCACTATTTGAAAGAAAGAAAGAAAGAAAGAAAGAAAGGAAGGAAGGAAGGAAGAAAGGAAGGAAGAAAGAAAAAGAGAAAGAAAGGAAGAAAGATGCACTCAGGTTGCTAACAAAAAAGTAAAACTGACTTTTCTTGCAGGTGACATGATCACCTACCTAGAAAATCTGATGGAATCTATAAAAAAAATAGCTACTAGAAATAGTGTGTTCAGCAAGGTTGTGTGATACAAAATTAATGTACAAAAATCAATTGTATTTCTATATACTAGCAACGAACGATCAAAATTGAAATTAATGAAACAACACCCTCTACAATACCATCAAGAAATATAACGTACTCAGAGATAAACCTGGCAAATGGTGTGTACAACCTGTCCCCTGTATAAAACATCGCTGAGAGAAATGAAAAACCCAAGAAATACAGGGATATACCATGTTCGTGACTCAGAAGCCTCAATATGGTTGAGATGTTAATTCTTTCCACATTGATCTTGAGATGAATTTTTGAAATTCGATCCGTATACAGAACGTCAAGTGAATTATACATCCAAACATAAACTATAACTACAAAACTATAAAACTATAAACTTCTGGGGGAAATCATAGGAGAGTATCTCTGCGACCCGGGGTCAGGCAGAGGTTTCTCAGACAGCGTGCCAAGAACGCAATCCAGAAAAGAACAAATTGATACATGGGGCTTCATAAATATTTAGAAGTTCTGCTCTTCAAAAGGCACTGTTAGGGGAATGAGAAGACAAGCCAGAGAAAATCTTTCCTGATACAATAAGCAGTTGCCTGCCATGTATTTAGAGGACTCTGGTAACTCAATAGTAAAAAAAAAAAAAAAACAAAACAAAAAAAAAAAAAAAAACGAGCAACTTGATGTTAAAAAATGGAAAAAGATTTGAACAGACCCTTCACCAAACGACCTATATGGGTGGGAAACAACTACTTGCAAAACGCTTTGCTGTCCTTGATGATGAGGGCTCTGTATGTCAAAGCCACAGGGAGATCCCAACACCACTCACCCAAAAATAAGAAAAAACTGACCAGACCAAGTGTTGGTGAGGCTGTGGAAGAAATGGAATTCTCCTGGGCTCTGCTGGCGTGTAGAATGTTACAGTCACTTTGGAAAAGTGGGCAGGTTTTTGTTCTTTTTTCCCTGTAAAGTAAGACGTATGCATACCGTAAGACCCAGCCATGCCCTTCTTAGGTATTTACCCAAGAGAAGTGAAAACATATGTCCATACAAAGACTCCTACGTGAATGTTCATAGCTGTTTTATTTGTAATCGCTCAAAACAAAGCCACTGAAATGTCCATCGACAGAAAAATGGCCAGATGAATTGTAGATCCATGCAATAGAATACTACTCCATTTTAAAAATGAATAAACTCTTGATATACACGTGAGAATGAATGAGTCTAAAAAGAACGGGGCTAAGTGAAAGAAACCAGGCAAAAACGAGAGAGAGAGAGAATGTCCCCTTTGATTCCATTGACATAACATTCTAGAAAATGTAAGTTAACTTTTGTAGTGACAGAAAGCAGACCTGTGGTTGCCTGGGGAGGAAGGGGCGGGCTTTCGGGGTACATGACAAAGAAGCAGGAGGGAAATTGGGGGGATGATGGCTACTTTCATTATCCTGATTGTGGTGACGGTCTCACAAATGCATACATATGTCAAAACTTCTCAAATTATCACTTTAATTATGTCTTTAAATATGTCGCTTGAAATATGTTCAGTTTATCCTATGTCAATTATATCTCAATGAAACGGTTAAAAATAGCCACGGCGGCTGATGAGCTCTGGAGAGGAAAGAGGTGTCTCCCATCCAAGAAGAAGTGGCCTGAGTCCTCGGGGCCAGGGCGGGAATTCAGCAAGGGACACTGAGGCAGGTGAGCCAGACAGATGGGAGGGCAGGCAGGCCGGTGTCACGGAGTCATAGTGTTTCCAGAAGGAGGGGCTGTTGTTCCCCGTGGCACGTACCTCCCAGCAGAGACGTGGTCCTGAGACGAGGCGGCATGAGGCTTGCCAGTGACCTTGACAAGTCAGGAAGCTGTGGCGGGTGCAGCGTGAAGCGTGATGAAGATGACAGGGTGGAAGGAGCGAGAATGGCCACAAGGGCAGTCGAAGATGGAACCCAAGGGGCAATGGGAGGCTTGACATGCGAAGAAGCAGGAATGTATGACTTTGGGAGGGTTGGGGGGGGGCGGCAAGCAGGCAGGCATGACTACTAAGGTCAAGGTAAGCAGGTGCCAGCCAGGGTGCCCTCGTCCCTGCAAGAACCGAGTACGACTAGTCCCAGACAGTCTGGGGCCACCGGCGGTCCTGAGTCCCAGGACTTCTCCCGTGCTTGGGCTCCTCTGTCCGCCCGGCTCAGTCTCTTTCATTCTGGGTTATTTCAAGTGCAAAGCTCAGCTCCGTCACTGGTTTCTAAAATATCCACCCACACCAAGCGTTTCTGAATTTATTAGCTTTATGGCATATTTGCGGGGAGACACTATCACCTCACTGGCTGTTCTCCCCTGAGTCCACACCCCCCTTCCCTGGAAGAGGCAGACCTCCTTATCTTGCAGACTACTTTCACCTGCTGCCCTCTAGAAAGTCTCGGCACCTGCCGGCTCCATACCCTTGAGTTACTGGCTCTCGTCACTCCGCGGATTTCTCTTTTTAGCCAAATATACTTTTCCTAAGAAGGATTTGGACGCACAACAATGTCTTCTTCGTGCTTCATAGGCATTATCATCCCTGCTTTGCAGATGAAGAAACAGAGGCCCAGAGAAGGTAAGCAACTTGTCGGGGTCACACAGCCAGGGAGACTTTCGGGCAGCGGAAGCTCTTTCTGGGGTGTGGTGGCGAGCCCTTGGGTTCTGTTCGGGGGGACCTGGGTGTGATCCCGACTCTACCACTAACTGGCTGTGATAGTGCCAGGTCACAGGGCATCTGTGGGGCCAGTGAGGTGACACACCTCAGGCATTAGCCAAGTCCAGGCACCTTTAGGTCGCCAACTAAATGCAGTACTGTTGATCCTTTTGCTAAGTTGACCACACCTGCAGAGACCCCCCCTGCCTCAGGCCCTACACCGGCCTTTCCTCTCCCCCACCTTCCCTGCCATGGGATCTCTGTTCCTTTCTGTTTCCCCAAACCGGATTAAAACTCACATGCTTCGGGACACCCTCCCCAGTTCACCCTACTTAAAATCCTGCCTGGCGGTCTGGTGAGTGGGGAGATGCGAATGGGGAATTAAACAGACTTAGACTCAAATCTGTCTTCTCCCCCCACCAGTTAGGAGGCCTTAGTCCCTCTACAGTGCCTCAGTTTCCTTATCTGCGCAGTGGGGACAGTGCTCGGGACGCAGGGAAAGGGCAGGTGTGAGAAGAGCTTTGCAAACAAGTGGCCAACCACTTCCTCGTTTGCTCTGTGTCCCTTTGGCAACCTGAGTGCCTAACCTGTGTCACCTCCTTTGGGTTGGGTGGGGGCCCACCTTCCAGAAATGGCCACCCCTGGGGAGGGAGGCAACCTGGAGTTAGAGTCCAGGGTCCTGGATGTGAGTCAAGCCCCTCCCCTGGCCCCGTGTGCCCCCCTGGCCCTCCTCACTGTGCTCCAGCATCCCCAAATAGCCCTCATGCTGCACCCTCTCCCTCCCGGAACAGCCACTCCCCTGCATGTGTGGAGACACGAGCACACCCAAGCTCTCTCCTCCTTCTCCTCTTCCTCCCCTGGGAAGCCCTCCCTGACTTCCAGACTGCCCAGTCCCCGTGGCGCTCCACGGTGCACGGAAAATTGGTGGCCTCTCTCCCATCTTCAGTTGTGAATGCCGTGGGGATAGAGGCCACATCTGCTTGACTTGCCCTTGTACCCCCGAGCTTCACATAACGCCCGCTGTGGCTTCTGTGGACTCTTAATGACACGTGGGGCCACTTAATGACACTGCGAGACCTGGGCCGGTCTCTACCCCCTTTCTGGAATATTGTTCCCTCAGCAGTTTAAGGAAAGGGCTTTGGGGAGAATGGTCTCCATTGCTTCTGCCCTTGACTTTGAAGGTAGCTTTCAGTCCTGTGGAGACAGCTGCTGCCCACAGTGTGACGGTGTCACTGCGGGAAGCCTGTGCCCTCGTTTTAAGTAGCTCTATCTCAGAGCCCTGGGGTCACTCTCCCCAAGGGCAGCAGAGGGTAATGGGGATGGATGTCAAGTCTGAGCGGGAGCCCTGGCCCTGGAAATAATCCGCCGGCCCATCTAGGGGACCAAACCAGAAGGTCACTTAGGTCACTGTACTGGGAGCAGGCTACAGCCACCAGCCAATCATCTGTGGCCTGACAGCAGCAGTAACGGGTGGCTCTGAGACTTCCTTGATCTCAGATCATCCAAATCTCCAGCGGGAGGGCCAGGCTGCCGGAGTCCCCTCCTGTTCCAATAGCGATGGGCGGGGCACCCCCTCGGATCGGGGCTGTCCTGGGGACTCAGGCAGCTCCCACTGTCCGCTGGTGTGGTGACCCTTCTCCCCGGGGGGAGGGGGGCGGGGGGGGGTTTGGCGGGTTCTGGCAGGAGCGGCCCCAGCGAGTCCCCCTGGACCTCTAGTTCCAACCCATTTGCTCCATGTATGTCTGCAGAGACGAGACTTTCCCGGGGCCGTGGGGAAGCTCCCATGCTGCTCCGGTGACCCTACGCTAGTGATCTGAGCTCACTCCCTGTGGGTTTTGTTACCTCCACATCTCCAGTGGAGAGAACATCCCAGATGGAACCACATTCCCTCAGTCCCAACCCTCCCCCCCCCCCCCCACCATTTCTGGGAGAGAGAACCCACCTGGTCCAACTTGGATCAGTTCTCCTCTATCCTCTTTGGCTTCACTGGCTCCAGCTGGACCTACAAGTGTGGCTTCTGGGAGGTCCCCTGTAGGGGAAGAGGGCTGGGAGGGGGTCACCAGGAGCTGGACAAAAGCTCTCAGAAGCACCAGCCCACTCTGGAGAGGCTGGCTGACGCCTAGAAGGGCCCTGCGCTCAGGGCATCCACACGGGGTGGGGACCCAGATGCGTCCCAGGGTGTGACACAGGGCGTGATGACCAGCATGAGCTCCGGGAAGATGAGTACAGGCAGGGCTCAGTGGGGGGTGAGGACCAGGCCCTCCACACCCTGACCCCTGCTCCTCCGTCCCTGCTGGGTGGATCCCGGGATCTTCCAGGGGAGGCCGGGGGGAGCCTCAGAGCCAGGCCTGGGCAGGGTCAGGACTGTGCACCGAGCCTCTGGTGCAGACTTGGCTTTGGGACAGTGGCATTCAGGCCACGAGGCAGCGAGGGGGTTAGCTGTTTCCTGGCTCTGCCCCAGCAATGAGACCCCATCAGCCCAGGTCTCTTGGAAACTGCTCCAAAGATCCAACAAACCCTCAGCTACAATCCGGAGCCCGGGAGGGAAGCAGGAAATGATTCATCTGCTTTCTCAGACATGAAGGCAACTCTGCATTATTAATATTTACTCAGGGGCTTCTCCAAGGGCCCCACACAGCAAACGAATCACGGGGAGGGAAGGGCACAGATCACAAGCGTTGCTGAGGCAGCCGGCTGTTGCCAAATGGGGCAAGGTGACTCCCAGGGGTCACAGCTGAAAGGGGCCTGGTAGCTCTCTCTGCCTTCCCCATTTTACAGAGTGGGAAACTGAGGCCCGGAGACGACAGAGGACCCGACCAAGGAAACCCAGCAGGGATATTGGCAGAGGTGGAGACAGCATCTGAGAGCATGGGGGATGGGAAGCAGTGAGCCTCAGGTCTCTCGTCTGTAAAATGGGAATCCAGGAACCGGCTGGTGGATGCTGTTTGACTAAGATGTGACATGGCGTCTGGCAAAGAGCAGGTCCTGCACAGATGGCACCAGAGAGAGGTCACGGTGAGATTGCCGGGGATGCTCCCTGCCTCCATTTCCCCCAGCAGCCCCGTTTGTGCTTTGAGAGCCTAATGAAAAGGGCTAGCTGGGTCCGCGGGTCATTAGAGCTGATGGTGAATAAATTGAAGCGTGTGGGGTAGTGAGAAGGCTTGGGAGTGGGGGTCCTATGGGAAGAGGGAGTCAACCAGAGAGAGAGAGAGAGAGAGAATGAGACTGCATTCTGGTCAGAGGGGCCCCTGTCCCTTGTCCAGGTCCTGGTGCCTCAGTAGTTCTTCTGGCTTGGTTGCATTCTTGCACTCTGGCATCGGAGACACCGGAGTCCCTCCAACTCCCTCTCCCTATGGTCACAGGGGTCCAGAGCCAGGCAGCCAGCTGACCTCAGGAGGGAGATCACCGCCTGGCAGCACCCAGGGCCCGAGGGTCCCTGCACACCCGGCCCGGTATCCTCAGTGCCTCTCTCTCTAGATCCTGCTCTTCCCCTCCCCCCAGCTCCCTCTCTTCTTTGCTCCCCCCTCCCAGCCCCCTCAGCGATCATTCACGCATCCCACCTTCTGTTGCCCACCTCTGCCTGTTCAGCCCCTGGGGCTGGCCCCGGGGACACCGAAGGGGACGAGGCATGTCCCTGCCCTCAGGGACCCCCCCAGTCTGGCTGGGGACACACAGGAATCCATCACAACCCAGAGTGGTCAGTGCCGGGACAGGGCAGATGCAGGAGGGCCGGGGAGCCTGGGGTGGGGGGAGGGAACCCAGCCCTGGACAGAGGTGTCAGGGAGGACCTCTGGGAGGAGGGGAGTTAAGGGACAAAGCACCCGCCCTGTAGGCATGAGGGTGGGGAGCTCTAGGAGGACCCGGTTCCTCAAGCCCCTGAACAGGAAGAAGCCCCGGCCTCCCTCCCCTCCCCTCCCTCCCTTCCCTCTCTTCCCTCCCCTCTTCTCCCCAGAATTTTCTCTCCTTCCCTCCTCTGTTCCCCCAGCTTCTCCCTCCCTCCTCTCCTCCATTCCTTAGGCCCCTCCTCTCCACCTCCCCCTGCCCCGCCCCTCCGCTCCCTCCAGACCCCTCCCCAGCCTCAGGCTCCAGCGGCCCCAGGGCGAGTGGCCCTTGCGACAGCCTGCAGCGCCACCTCGGGGCCGGAGCCGGCAGCGCCGCGGGGTCGCCACACCCGGAGGAAGGCACGGGTCGCCTCCTCCGCCCCAGGGAGCAAGTGCGGCCAGCCCGCCGGCCCCAGGGCCCCTCCTCCGCCCGCAGCCCGGGCTCCGCGGCTCCGGGGTGATGCTGGCGTGGACAGCAGTGCCGTCTCCGTCCCCCCTGACGACCCTCATGACCAGCTCAGCTCCTCTCGCCGAAGACCAGGCGCCAGAACTGAAGACAGTCCCTGCCCTCTCACCCCCCTGCGTGGGGCCGCCAGCCTGGGGATGCCAGGGCTCCTTGCGCTCCTGGGAGGTGGGCCCCACAGGGGCCGGCGCACCCATACTGCAGATGCGGAGACCGAGGCTCCGACACGGGCAGTCGGGGCGGATGGCTCGGGACCTAGAACCCGGCACCGTGCCCTGTTCAGTAACCACACGCGATCACCCACGCTGTGCCAGGTGGAGCTCTGGGACCAGGGACGCAGAGAAGAAAAGGCAGTGGAGGAAGCCCCTGCCCCGGGGGGGGGAGGGTATGTAAGTGCAGGTTGTAGTGATTGGGGATTTGACCTGACCGTATCAGAGAAGGTGCTGGCAACCCAGGGGGCTTCTGGCAGGGGTGGGAGAGGGAGGTCTGAACTGGCTTCAGAGGGGAGATGGCGTCTGGGCTGTCTCCTCCAGGCAGAGTGAGAGTTTGCCAGGGGAAGATGATGGAAGGGCTTTCCAGGCTGGGGGAACAGCCTGCCGGAAGGCAAAGAGGCCAGAAAAAGCAGGAGGAGGGGGTTCCTCTGTGACTGAAGGGAGGGAGGAGGTTTGGGCCAGACCAGGAAGGACCTCAGAGGCCCTCCTGCTTGCCCTGAATCTACAGGCAGTACTCACACAACATGAACTAACAATAACAGAGTTACTAGAAACATGGTTACTATTCTTATTAGAGCCACTGACACCTGTGCCCCCCCCCCCCCCCCCGCCCCCGCCGGGGACTGTTTCAGATACTTCTCACCGAGCGATGGAGCTGTTTTCAAGGCAGCCAGTGAGGCCAGCAAGGCTGGGGAAAACAGGCACAGAGAGTGAGGGAACCTGTCTAATGTTGCTCTGATGAAACAGCAGAGCATCCTGTCTACAGGATCTGCTCTTTCTACCCCCACAGCACCCCCTGCCCACCCCACCTCTCAACTCCCAACCTCATTGCTCTGACATGCTGCGTCCCCGGGGAGAAAGCCGCCGCCCATCTCCCCAGAGGGCAGAGAGAAGTTCCATTTTGGAAGAAAAACCCAAGGGCGGGAGAAGGCAGCATCTAACCTAAAGCCTCGGCTGTGGACATGCTGGCTGTAGGGGCGGTTTGAGGGGACCCCTTCCCCTGCTGTCAGCCCCCTTGGGCTGGGCCAAGTGGCCTGTCCTTCCACCGCTGTCCAGCCAGCCTGGTACTCCTGCAAGAGAGGAAGTGACCTGCCCCTGCTGTCGCCGGGGAGGACCAGGGCCGTTCTGCACTGACAGGGGACGGGCCCTGCTTGGTGGAGCTTCCAGCCCCAGGAAACCCGGGCTTTTGCTCTGACAGCCCAGGGACACAGGGACTTCGAAGACACCAGCCTAGAGGTTTTCTGAGCTGGGCAGAGAATGGGGGTGTCCTCCCCAAACTGGGCTTGTAATTGCACGATCGTCTCTTCAACGGACACGAGGGGTGTTTGAGCTGAAATGCTGGGCTGGGGAGAAGAAACAATGCACTCGTGCCCAGAAATGAACCAAGAAGCGAGCGTAGAGTCTGGGTCTCTGGGTGGTTTCTGAACCAGGGATGCAGCCCCCTGAGCAGACATGGGTTCACAGGACGGGCATCTGGAGCCAGGCTGGAGTGGTCCGTGGGGAGACCCAGCTGGGCTTGGGGGCCACCACCTGGCCCAGCTCTGTGATGAAGGTGGAGCCGGGCCTTGGTGATGGGGAAGAAGGTTCTGGAATGGAGAGAGGCTCAAGACGGGAAAGATCAGCTGTGCTCCCGCCATCCCCCCCACCCCCCAGCCACCCCCATCCCACTTTCTGCTGCCGACACAGTGAGTTAGTCCAGGCTCTTGGGGCAAACCAGGCCCGGCCAGGCACTGCTGCTTTGCACATGCTGTTCCCTGCCGGGAGTGCCCTTCTCTCTGCTGGAAAAGCCCCCGCAGCCTTCCAGCCAAGTGCCCCTCCTCTGCGAAGTCTCTGCTCTCGCCACCCGCCCCCAGCCATCCTTCTTCTATGACCTTTCCAGCCGCAGACACTCACTTTTAGAAACTCCTTTCCCCCATCAGATCAAACCTATTAAAATGTCCCAGCGTCGCACACTAAATACAAATTATATGTAACTATGCAAAAGCTGAGTTGGAGTGGATGGTTGAGCAGTTGATAATATTACGCTTTGTAGACATTTGATTAAACATTTATCAATTTCAACTTTGCAGCTTTCCTTTTTTATTTGAAGCCAAATAAATTGTTTTCCTGGGCCTTAAACGTTTTCATAGGCCCTTAAGAGCTCTTGGGCCCTGGCACATTGCCCGGAACAGAGAGTCTGGTGGAGAAACCGCTCCCGCCCTGCCCCCACCGCCCCCCAGGGCAGATCACGTCCATGTCTTCCGCTGGCCCAGGGCCACAGAGTGAGTGAGGTGCTGCTGCAGTTCTCTGCTGGGGCGGGGGTGCCCTTGGACGGGAAGCTCCGGACGTTGGACATCACATCCGACAGTTCTCCGCACTGCACACTCAAGCCCAGGGTCAAACACAGAGAAAAATTAGTTAGTGTTTTCTGAAACAAAGAAGCAAGAGAGGAAGGGAGGGAGGAAGAGAGGGAGACAGAGGGGGAGAGGGAAGAAAGGAAGAGGGGGAAGGCGGGGAGGGGGAAGGGAGAGAACAGACAATCTTGTCTGCAGGTTGTGATGGGCTCTCTCTGGCCCCCTCCCCTCACTATTTCCCACAAGGCATCTCAGAGACCCCTCTTGGGGGGGGGCAGGCTTGTCTTCCCCAAGAGCTGTTGCTGGGATGGGGCGTCACCGAGGCTCTTCTAGGAGCCAGGTGGGTGTGACTGACAGTGTCTCCCTGCGTCCTCTCTCCAGCAGGGTCCCGAGGGGAGAGGATGGGGGAGCAGATGGGGACAACTCTGGATGGTCCCCCACCCCCTCTGCAGGAGATGGACATTCTAGCAGCAGCCTGGCTGGTTGGATCTGGGTCTGGATATCCCCACTCACGTTCTGTGTGACCCTTTAGGGCGTGACATCCCCCACCGTCACCTCTCCCCGTCCCCCAAAGCTAATGTCCACAGGCCCCCCAGACCCTTCCATGCCCGTGTCACATCACGTTGCCCTCTCTCACTCTGAGAAAGAGGGCACGCGGAGTGTTAAGAAAAGCCTGGAAGCGGGTGACGGAGAGTGGTCCGTGGGGCCTCGGTGGGCCTGACTTCCCCACTGGCCAGCTATGTCCTGGCTTTGCCTCTGATCTCAGGTTTCTGATCGGTGAAATGGGGCTGAGCATGCCTGCAGGTGCTCGAGGCTGTGCAGGGGGACTGAGATAAGAGCTGGCTCATTCTTAGTGCCGCCGAGCACCCATCGGGAGGAGGTTAGAGCCCGGGCTTGGGAGTTAGCAGCACTTCCTGGATGCGGTGCCCTGGGGCCTAAGGCCTCAGTTTCCCCACATGTAACACGGGAGAATAGCCGTGCCAGCCTGGGTTGTTTCGAGCGAGACAAAGACTATAACGTGCTGTAAATGCCATGTGGCTCAGCACCGGCGTGGAGGAAGCGCTCCCTTATAATAAAGAGCAAAGGCACAAGTGAGCAGGACTCCGGCTCTCTCGTTTCCAGGTGGGCTTTCTGCCACCTCCAGCTTCCCTGGGTCCAGCGCTCCGGGCGAGGGTGCAGACTGATCACAGCTTGCCTGGGCAGAGGCACAGCTTGCACGGCAGAGAACAGCACCAGACAGACCGGGCCAGGCCCCAGCGCCGCATTCTGACTGCGCAAGTGTGGACAAAGCCCTCCCCTTCCCCGAGCCTCGGTTTCTACATCTGCGAAATGGCCACGCTGTCGAAGCACCCCCTGGTGGCACCGCGGGGAAACTGGTGCTCAGAGATGCTAAGAAAAGGGGCCCCAGGTAAGCAGTAGAGCCAGGACTCGAACACAGGTCTGCGGGCTGCCAAGGCCCGTGTTCTAACTACCAGGGGAGTACTGCTCTCTTTAGCTGAGTGCTCTCCCCCGACTCGCCCGTCGGGGAACCTTGGCCAGAGCCTTGTCTCTGTAAGCCTTGGTTTCCTCGTCTGCAAACCGCGGCCAGTGACGCTGCCCCGGGAGGTTTCCATCGGGGGTTTTGATCGGGTATGCGGAGTGCCCGGGACATAGAGCCATCTGGAACCTGGTAAGCGAGACAGTGGTGACGGTGGCAGTGAGGGTGACGGTGGGTGGGAAAGGCCGGTGGAAGTGATCAGGAGAGGAGGGCTCGTCCAGGAAGGATCGATCCTGCGCCTAGCCGAAGACAGGAGGAAGCTGGCTGTCTAGAAACGCCTCCTCCCGCCCTTCACCTCCTGCGGCTACTATCCTAGAAGAGGATCCAGCTGTCCTGCCTCCCGGGGGAGGTCTGGCAGAGGTGGCCCAGGGGCGACAGGGGGCTTCGCTTTTCCCCGGCGGCTGGGCTTGCGAGGAGGACGGGGTGGGTGGCGGTGGGGGGATGTGAGTGGGGTGGGGTACAGCAGGTGGGCGGGCCTCTCGGGCCTGTTGGAGGGAGACCCTTCACCCCCACGCCTAGCAGCCCTGCCCGGAGTTCAGGCTGTTTTCCTGATCTAATTAGCATCCCTGAGAATTACGCTCCACACTCAGGCAGGCCCCCGTTCCCCTGAGAACGCCGCAGAACTAATACTGCTTAAATATGAAATGGTTCCTGCCCTCGGGCCCGAGTCGAGGAGGCACGAACCAGAAACACGACTTGTAATTACTAGCTTTGATTAGGCAGTGCGAGTTTCAAAACTAAAAATAACAAAATAAAAAACAAGCCTAGTTGTCCCCCGCCCCTCCCCCCCCACACCGAATAAAACAATTAAAACACTTTGAGTTATTTCTGTTCTATTTAAGGGCCACAGACTACTTATTCTTTACTCTTTTTCCGTCCCTATGGTTCCATTTATTCATCCAGGTTATTTGGTGAGCACCTACTATGTGACAGGCACATGCTGCGGGGGGTGGGGATGGGGAATGACATACATCAGACAGGTGCCCACGCTCCTGGGTTCATTGTCAGGAAAGGAATGTGGCTCTTCAAGGAGAAGTCACACAGACAGCCACACTTCCGGATGGAGCCAAGCATGCCGTGTACAAGAGGCAACACGGGAGGATAGCCAGGAGGACTTACTCAGGGGGATCAGGAGCTGACATTTCAGGCGGAGACCCGAAGGAGCTGGTCACCTGAAGAGAGGGGTGCAGCATGATCTAGGGGGCACAGACAGCATGTGCAAAGGCCCTGGGGTGGGTCAGAGGGACTAAAGAAGGAGGCCGGGGCAGAGCGATGGGGAGGGAAGAGCCTTGGTGAAGGGTGGGTTTGTTCAAGGCGTCCTGAGCAGCATTGCAGGTTTTAAGCAAAAGGGGACTTGACGTGACTTGGGCTCTCCACATTCTCCATGGAGGGTCAGAGTAGGGACAGGAGGCCTGTGAAGAGGGGAAGGGGGACGTCCAGGCAGGAGCTGATGGGGGGCTTGGACCAGAGCGGTGCTGAGGGCATGGATGGCAGAGGGCAGATCCAGGGGGCAGTTTTGAAGGTGGAAGTACCCCACCTTGGGGACGGGTGGGTGTGGGGGTGAGGGATTTGTTGGCTGACGCCCACGGCGGGCGGGGGAGCCACCATTCCTTGGGTGAGAAGGTTGGACGGGGACGGGGACGGGGAACACGAGGGGTGTGCGGGCCCTGGGCTGTATCCCAGGGGAAATGGCCGGAAGCACACTCGTATCTGGGAAAGAACAGGGGACAGACAGCTAGAGACCCCACCACTGCGAGGGCTCCATCAGGGGACAGCAGCTCTGCCTCGGGGTTGGGGGAGAGATCGGAGAAAGGGGAGGGGGTCTGGGCAGAGTGAGGGGACCCACCCCCAGCTGTGGGCTTAGGCCACGTGATGGGATGAGCCCTGGCTGTCCACAAGGAGGAGGTCGTGGGGCCCTGGCTGGAGGCAGGATCAGAGGGAGGACTCTCCTCATCCTCCCTCTGTCACCTGTCAGCTCGGCCGGGGCCACAGAGGCACGGGCCCCCGCCAGCTCCCAGGACGCCCCGCACAGGTTTTCCTCACACACGCCTAGGCAGGGGGAGAAGCCCAGAGCTGACGTGGAGGGGCCGCCGGCTCGCAGGCCCCCTGGCCCAGAATCCTGGGCGTCCCCACGATGAGGCCCCCGTGCCTCTCAGCGGGACCACAAACCTTCCACGCCCCCTCCCCTCTCTCCCTGGACTGTGCTGCATTCCCAGGGCAGGAGGGGCCTCCGTCCCTCGGGTTCATGTGATTTGCTGTGTTTCCGTCTACGCTTTCTGTTCCCTGAGCCTGAATAGCCCCCTCAAGTGACTGAAATTGCTCTGCCAAGGACCTTGATGGGCAGTTACGAACGACACAGGAGAAAAAGCTACGAGCAGGTTTATTTTTAAACCGCGGGCTCTCAGGGACACCCCGTCCAGTCGTCCATCAGCAGAAACCCTGGCTGATGGTATGACGTGCTTGGACCCGCGCTGGGCCCGGAGCACAGGGATGGCCGGCCTGGCCCTTGCCCCGGGGGAACCCTCAGGGTGCTTGGCCAAGGGCAGAAGGGGTGGGGCGGGAACAGACTCTGACAGCTCAGTGTGATTGACACATTCGTGCCTGCGTTTTTGTCTCCACAAATACATCGATCGCGGTGTGTGGGCACTCTTCAAGCCACCGGGGTAGAGCTGTGAACGTGACAAGGAAATCCCTGCCCCATGGAACCCACAGTCTAGCGGGGGGACAGAGGATGAACAAGTCAACGAGTCCGTTACCTTCTGTCAGGTCACGGTATGTATTACAGAGGAGGAGAAAACAGGGGAAGGGATGGAGAGGGATGAAGGGTCCAGGGGGAGCTCTCTGAGGAGGGGACGCTTGAGTAGGGACCTGGGGGAAATGAAGCTCTGGGTCATGCAAATGTCTGAGGCTTCCAGAACAGGATGCAGCAAGTGCAAAGGCCCTGAGGTAGGCCTGGTAGGCTGGAGGGAGAGCAACACCCGGGCTGCCTGACAGGGGAAACACAGGGGATTTGGAAAGCACACCAGAAGCTCTAACCCTGTCCTGAAGAGTAAGTAGGAGTGTGGGCAGTGCGAGGAAAAACACCTCTGGGGAAGGCCCAGCGCAGGTGGCAGAGCGGCGAGACGACCGGCACCTTTGGTGGCGGGAGGCGGTAGGAGGCGGAGGGGTGGCTGTGGGGTGAGGGTGGCGGCCGGAGGGGAGCCGGGCAAGGAGGCCGCTTGAGTCGGAGCTCTCCGAGGGAAGCACGAGCAGGCTGTACCACAGTCCCATCGCCTGCCACGTGCAGGCTGGGGGCCCGGGACGGCTGGCCGTGTGGCTCTGGTCCAAACCGGAAGTCCTGAGAAGCAGGAGGCCAGTGGAGACCCGGTCTGCTTCCGAAGGCCCAGGACTCAGTGGGGTCAACGCCTGAGGGGGCGGGGGCGGGGGTGGCCCAGCTCAAAGCAGAGAGAAAATTTGTCCTTCCTCGGCCTTTTGTTTGCCCTGGATCCTCAGTGGATTGGATGATGTCCACCCGCATTGGACAGGCCAGTCTTCTTTATTCAGTCTGCTGATTCAAAGGTTAATCTATTCAGGAACCGCACCCCCAACCCCCAAACACACACAGAAATAGCTTGTTACCAGCTTTCTGCGCATCCCCCAGCCCAGGCAAGTTGACACATTAGCATTAACCATCGCAGAGGCCCCGCCAGGCCGAGGGGGAAGGCGCTAACGTCCTGGTCCTCAGACACACGAGATTCGTTCTTACCCCAGGGCCTTTGCACTTGCTATGCCATTCTGCAGCCTGCAATGCCCCTCCTTGGATCTCCTCATGGCTCATTCCCTCCCAGTCTTTTAAGCCACCAGTCAAATGCCACCTTGTCCCTGAGGGCTCCCCCACCAGCTCTCTATGTGCGAACGCTTCCGGGTACCTTACCCCTCTGCTTTGCTGTCCTCCTTAGCTTCTACCCATCCTGATGTGCGCGGTACTTCCCAGTTAATCACTGTCTGTCTCCATTACTGGCAACGTACATTCCCCGAGGACAGCAGTCTGTGACTGTTTTCTCATTGCCTCTATCCCCAGAGGTGTGTGGCACATAAGAGTGACTCAATAAGTATTTGTCAAACGAATGAGTGAATAGACTTATAAGTCATACCAAGGAGCAGCGGTCTTATTGGCATAATATTGGTATTATCCTCAAAGCAGAGGACCCAAGGAGGATCCTTCCTTCCAAGGAAGGAAGTGACAGGGTCTGATTTAGGAAGATCTTCCCTCTGAATTATAGGAGCCTAGAGGCTGGGGGCAGAGAGGAGGCTGTGTTACCCTTGGGATGTGAGCTCATAGGTCTGGACCAGGGCAGAGGTTGCAGAGAGGCCAGAAGGGGAGGGGATATGGGGACCCCGGGGGATCTCGGTGCCTGCCTGGCCTTGAGCAGTGGGGAGTCAAGGGGGGCGGCGTGAGCAAATGTCCCAGATGCTGGTGTTGGGGGCTGAGAAATCAGAGCAAGCTCAAGGGGACAGAGACATTCAGAGGAAGCCTGGCTGTGCTGGGGGGCTGGGGACATCCAGGTCACACAGCAGGTCCCGGTGAGAAAGAGCAGGACCCTGGTGAACTAGGACAAGGGCAGGGGAGGTGAGGGGCAGGGGAGCAAAGAGCCTCAGTGTCTCTGCAGAGGGACAGGGAAGGAAGAGGGGCTGCCCATTGCGGGTCGGTGGGGGGGCGGTAGAGACCTGATGCTCAGGCTGTGGGACCCTCTGCCTGCACCCCCTCACCCCCATCCCCAGCTCAGACTGGAGCACAGCAGGGCCAACATTTCAAAGCTATGTGAGAGAGAGAGAGAGAGAGGGAGAGAGAGGGAGAGGCCCGAGGTTGTGTGCTGGGGACCTGCCCTGGAGAGAAGGTCACAGACAGCTGGCAGGGACCCAGCCCACGAGGGGGCTTCTGGGGAGGGGACGCTCCCAGGACAGGACCTCAGGCCCAGTGACGGGGCCAGGGTGACTCAGTCCTCACTGCCGCGCCCACGTGCCCCACTGCTTCCACCCGCCAGGCACGTGGGGCCGGGAAGGACCGCGCCGGGCTGGAGGCCTGCTCCCGGTCTACGGCCAGACCGGCCCTGCCCCAGCCTCCTGCCAAGTGCAGGGCCCGGCCTTGCTGACGACTTCTCAGGGTTCCAAGGTGCAGCCTCTTTTCCTTTCCGTCCAGCAGTTCCTGGGCCTCCAGAGGGGCTCTGCTCCCAGGTGGCAGCACGTCCCTGTCGACGGCTGTCGGCGTAGACGTCCCGTCAGGGCTCCTGCGAGAGCTGGCCCGGCCACAGGAGCCAATCAGTCCACACGGAGACAGCCCGTCCAGACGGGGGACGCATTCCCAGCCAAGCCCGCATCGGTCGGCGCGGGGACACGGGCGAGGACAGGAGCTGAGCCCAGGACTGTGCCGGGAAGCGGGAACGCGGCTCTTCTCCGGGGCTGAGCCTGCGGGTAGACACGAGGTGGTTCTTGCCTCTGCCCCTTCCTGTGCTTGTTGGGGAGAAGTGCTGGCCCTCTCTGAGCCCTGGGTCCTCACGTGTACCGCAGGGATGCCAAGAGCACCCGGGGGATGCTGGGAAGCTCTTGCCGCAGGGCCCGGTGCACCGTGGGAGCTCTGGCCTGGCAGCCGCTCCTGAGATGAGCCGGTTACCCTCCTGTCACTGTGGCCACTGTGCCTCCCGGCCTGGCGCCCCAGGGTGGAGCTCCTTCCAGCCAAGAACCAAGGCCAGCGAGCAGCTCAGGTCCCCCGGGCTCAGACCCGAGGATCGGAGGCTGGTGGCCGCCTGGCTCTCAGATGGCGACAGGGGGGCAGGGGGGAGGCTGCACCGACCGCAGGTGTTTTCTGAAGCCTCCATAATGTGCACTGAGCCCGCGAGCCCCCTAAACCACCCCTCCCTGCCCCCGTCCCATGTCCCAGGCTCGCAAATGTCCTGGGGACGGACCCCCTCAGGCCTCAGACAGCGTGAGCACCGCAGGCCACCGGCAAGCACTCCACCCGCCTGTGTCCCCGTGTCCCCAGGACCCCCTCGCAGAGAAGGGATCGGGGAGGAGAGTGACCCACCTGAGGTCACACGGCGAGGAGACGCTGTGTCAGGTGGCAGAGGCCCTCAGCCGCTGAGAGCCTGTGCCCGGACCGCGCCCTGTCCTGCCCCTCACCATGTCCTCCTTGTGCCTTGAGTTACCCACTGTGCCCACTGGGGCCTCACGGCCACCCTGAGTGGCGGGCCTCATCATCCCGCTCTACCAGTGGGGAAACTGAGGCTGGACGGGAGGGAGGAGGCTGGTGCAAGGCCTGGGGCCAGAATGGAGATCGGAACTCGTGGCGGCTGCCTCCAAACCCGGATCTTACCTGGGCCCCTCCCAGCGACCCAGCTGCCCACTCGGAGGGGTCCATGGTCACCGTGGGGCAGAACCAGGGCAGGGTCAGCCCAGAAGCAGGTGAGCCCCGGGAGAAGCCAGGCCTCCCCGCCCCCCAGCTGTGCTCAGGCCCCAGGACTCCCCAAGGGGCTCCTGTCCCAGCCCTGCCCGCCCAGCAGCCTCCAGGCCCCCACTGGGTGCCGCTCCCAACTCTGGGCCCCACCTGCCCGGGAGGCCTGTTCTGCCGTCTCGGAGGGGACAGTACATCCAGCTTCACAGGCCAAGGAAAAGCAGAACCACCTGCCTCCCTGCTGTAAGACCGTCCTGATTTGTCTCAAAAACACGCAGGGGCAGAGGGCGCCTAGATCTGTAATCACCCCGACGCATCACCAGTCTTGAGTATCACAGCCCGCCTGCCGTCCACCCAGGTCCCCCTGAAAAGACTGTGTCCTCCCACCGGCATCAGCACAAGGACAGGCTCCCTTCCCAGTGGCAGGGGTGGGGTGGGGTGGGGCTCAGCCCAGCCAGAGGGCTCTGGTTGCCATGGAAACGGGGTGGCTGGGAAGGCTGGCCCTGAGGCAGAGGCCCTGAGTCAGGCTCAGGCCTCCAGAGCCAGGTGTCCCGGGCCCAGGCCTGGTCTGGCCCTCAGCCCCCTGCAGTGCAGGTGGGAGCGGGTCCCTTCCCGCGTCAGAACCCCCAGCGCAGATCAGATGACCCGGGCTCCTTCTGGATCAGCTTCGTCTGTGCCCCCAGGGCCTGCCAGCAGAGAGGTGAAGTGCAAAGCTGTGTTGGCTGCCTTTGGGCTTAGAGACCAGGGCAGCTGGGGCTGCTGGGGGTGGGCCGGCGGGGGGGGGGGGGGGGTCCAGGACTTGGGGGTGAAAAAGCCCCTGGAGGCCTTGGCTTGGCCTGTTCCTTTCCTGGATGGGAGAGCTGGCCCTGGGGGGTTGGGCAGTGCCCCCACAACCGGGCGTGAGCCCCAACTTCCTGGCCCTGCTTCTCTCTGATATGCGCAGCCCCTGAATCCTGGCCAAGCCTTCTGGTGCCTCCTCCCACCTCTTCCCCAGCAGGTGGGTTCCAGGCTGGATGTGTCACTGTTGACCCCGAGTTCCTGCCCTGCCAGTCTTTGTAGGACAACAAAGCTCATCCCGAGCCCTGGAACCTCTTCCTAAGTGGCTAGGGTGGCCATGATGGGAAGGGAGCCACCCTGTGGGTGCTGGGCAGGGATCACTGTGACCGTCCCATGCCTGGACATCACTATCTGGTGGGCGGGGTGGCCCCAATACGTGTGCCGCCCAGGACACGAGAACCAGTGAGGCCCACAGACCAGTAGAGTAAGTATTAAAAGTCGTGATTGAAGCCAGTTAAATCCTGTATGTTCTATCCGCCTCCCTGAACTGATACGTTTTTGAAGTGACCTGGAACGCCAGGTTTCGATCTGGAATTCTCAGACTCCTCAGCCTTGGACTATGTTGTGTCGGGTGAGCTGGCCCCTGACCCCTGACCCCCGACCCAGCCCTCCCTCCCCTCCCTCCACAGTCTCGCCCGCAGCGTGCAGACACCCGGCCGGCGGGTCCAGCCCGGCACCCCCACACACGGCTGCACTCGCGGCTCTCGACGGTGTGCATACAGGCCGCGTGGTTCACCCTCGGGACAGCAGACCCAGGGATGGGGTCCACGCGGGCTCCGGTCGGTCAGGAAGGGAATTGGGGGGTGCGGGCGCCAGACCTTGTCCCCTGTGTCCTGACGGGAGAGGCGCCGCGGGAGGAGGGTGAGGGGAGCCCCCCTCGCTCAGGTCTCAGGGTCGCAGCGGGGGGTGGAATCCAGAGGTTTGAAGACATAAAAATGGGTGGTCCCTGGGGTGTGAGGGGGGCAGGGGCAGGGGTGCCCCATTGTCTCTGACTTGGGTGAGCAGGTGCCGCAGGGGCAACTCGGGGATGAGAACGGTGCGGGGGGAGCAGGTCTGACAGGAAGCTGAAGGGTTGAACTCAAGGGGGGGGTGGTGGCCTTCCAGATGGCAGCGGCTGAGCCCCGGAAGGGAAGGGGCAGGAGGCGGGCGGCTTGTCTAGCTCGGCTCTGTATGCCCAGCACTTGGGACCTGCCTGGCACATCAGAGACCCTCGATGTGGACCTCGGCTCAGGGCCTGGCAGGAGACAGAGCCCTGGGGTTGTAAGCGCCTGGACGGGGATGCGCCCACGGGTGTGGTGAGCTCACGCAGGGGGATGTGCGAGGGGGAGAATGAGGGCTCTGAATTAGCCTGGGACTTCCGTAGCAAAATATCACAGCTCAGGGGCCCAAACGACACAGCAGGACGCTGCGAGGTCGGTTCGGTGAGGGCCCTCCTGTGGGCCACAGATGCCACCTTCTCACTGTGTCCTCGTGGAGGAAGGAGAGCGAGGCAGTTCTCTTCCTCCTCTGGAGGGGCACGAATCCCGGCACAGGGGGACCTCCCTGAAACCTGATCACCGCCCCCCGAAGCCCTTCTGCTAATACCAGTCCACTGGAGGTTGGGACTTCAACATACAAGCTTGGGGGTGGGGACTCAGTCCATGGCGGGCATCAGTGTGACAGCACCGGGAGAGAGGGGGGAGGTGGGAGGTGGCTGGAGAGGTGGGAGGAAGTCCAGGAGGCTGAGGGCAGCAGGGGCGGGGCTAGGTCGGGCCAGGAAAGAGGCCTCCTCCCTTCGGGGGTGAGGGAGCACACGGTTGCTGGGATGGTGACTTACAAAGCACCCCGGATGCACTGAGCGTGAGGACAATGACTGCCAGGGGGGCTGAAGGAAGCCTCACCGGCCTCATCCTCTGCCTTGGGGTGGCCTCAGGGGTCAGGTGTTGAGGTGGGAAACGCAGCCCTCCAACCGAGAGACCTGATGCGTCTGGGGCAGAGGAGAAGGAGAAGAGGCCGGATGTGGGCCCAGGGGACTGAAGAGGAGCGGCAGCAGAGGGCAGGTTTAGAGAGGGAAGAGGGACCTGCCCGGGACCCACGTGACAGTGCAGGACGGGGGACAGGCAGCGCCATCGGTGGGAGACCGCATCTGGGGCCGCCCCGCCTTAGATCCCTAAGGAGCCTTAGATGAGAAGGGTCACAAAATCTTCAAGCCCTAGAATTTGATGAAGTCCTTTCATCTTTGGATAATTGAATCACAGAATCTCGGAGATGTAGGTTTTTAAAATCACAGATATTTTAAATCTCGAATTGCTTGAAGGTCAAAATCTTGGTCACCTCCCCCACCTGGTAATGACAACGTGCACTCTGCACTGAGCGCTGCGCACACATTATGTCCTTTCGTCGCCATGACAACCCCGGAGAGTGCGAACTATTATTTTGCCTGATTTTCCAGATGAAGAAACCGAGGCTCCGTGAGTGTAAGTTGTTGCTGAAGGTCGGACGCCTTGTAATCGATGCAGTCGGGACCCGGCCCGGAGCTCTCGGCCTCCGAAGCCCCAGCTTCTCAGCCTCTCGGCTAGTTTGCCTCCTGTAAGGCCTCTCTGCTGGGCGCTCACCTGTCCTCTGTGCACACCTCCAGAGACGGGGAGGTCATTACCGCTCCCCAGGGCCATCCACGCATCCCAACGGTGGCCGCGTCTCTCCTTTGCAGGGCGTCCACCTGTTGTGTCCCCATCCGCCCTGGGAGACCCCACAAGTAGACAAACCTTCACCCGGGACCCCTGGGGGCGGGCAGCTCCCCGAGGTGGGGCAGCGATCGCACAGGAAGGGTGTCAGGGAAGAGAGCCCCCGCAGCAGCCCCTCCCTGGTGAGAGAGAGCGGGGTTCACCTGAGGGAGGGAGTCAGCAAAGCAGGCCCCCTGAAGACCGGAGATGCACCCGGATGACGAGAAGAGTGGGGGGAAGGGGGTGCAGAGCAGGGAAAGTACAGTGTAGACAGACTGCCCTGCTCCAAGGGTCAGAGTTATGGAACCTCGTAAGATGGGCGTCCTCAGTGCTGTGCCTTTGTTTTCTCAGCTCTTCTCCCTGAAAACTTATTCTACAAAATGTGTCTGTGCCATCCATCCATCCTCCCAGATGGCTCTTTAAATGAAGCTGTTGGTTAAGTGGGAGAAGAAAAGGCAGATTGATTGAGAGGGCTAAACAGGCAGAGCGGCTTGGTCCCCAGGGGAGGCGGCGGAAAGGCGGGGGTGGAAGGGCCCAGCCGGCCTCCCAGGTGGGACTTCAGGCACAGCCACGCCCACATGACCAGGGTCCCCCAAGGTGGCAGCTGGTGGTGCCTGAGCCTCACGGTGCGCCCCGGGAAGGGAGGGGGGTGGTGAGCGCTTTGGATCAACACGTCCTCACACAACCTGTGCACCAGATCCCGTGGCTGTCTTCGTCTGGCTTCTAAACAACCCAAATTGATTTCTTGCAGTTCTCTGGAGACTGCAAGTCCCAGATCAGGGCGCCCCGTGTGGTCAGGTCCTGAGTGGCCCACGGCTGATTTCTCGTAGCCTCACGTGGAGGAAAGAGAGCGAGGTAGCTCTGTGGTCTTATAGGGACTCTGGTCCCCTTCTCCAGGGCTCCACCTCAAGACCGAATTACCTCCTCACAGCCCTGCCTGCAAATACCATCTCGCTGGGGATTAGACTTGAACACACAAATTTTGGGAGGAGACCAGAGAGGTACAGGCACTTGCCCACGGTCGCTCAGCTAAGGGAGAGGCCGGCTCACAAGTCAAGCCTGGAACTAACTGACTCCGGGGCCCTGGTGCTGAACCAGGGTATCACACAGCCTCAGGCTGAGTCTGAGTCTCTGGGCCTGGGGTCTAGTATCTGCAGTTTTAAAAGCTCCATCCCACCCCAGGGCATTCTAATGCATGGCTAAGGCTGGGAACCCCTGAGTGGCTCCAACCTCCTCCCTGCGCAGGTAGAGGAATGGAGATCCCCACAGGGGTGGTGCTTGTCTGAGGGTCTGGAACCTACACTCACTCTCCAGTCAGTTCTCCAAGTGTTTACAGAGCCCATCCCCAGGGGACGAGGGAAGAGACAGACTTGGCTGTTAAGACAGGCACATCCAAGGCAGTCTAGAGGGCAGGGTGTCCATGAAATGTTTTTTGCTCCCTTCTCCTTCCTCAGTGCCGCCCACCCCTTCTAAGCCCGGACTCTAGAGACCTGGATGGATCACCTCTGTCCCTGCCACGGATGGCTTCCCTACGCCAGATGCCCCAGCCTGGTGGCTCTGGGACTGATCTGGAATGGGACCGAAGCAGGGAATGCCTGGGGAGGGGTGCTCCGGGAGGGGACTGCATCAGGCACGGCCAGCAGCTTCCTCTCACGGCAGCCCAACTCCAGGCCCTGCACTGTATTCTTCCAAGTGTCGAATGAAGTATGCTCCACCCAATGAGGGAGATCAAGAAAGTCTCAAAAATACATAATGCTGGGAAATGGCATGTGCCTCATACTCAGAAGTGGGAGCTTTGCTTCTCCAGGGGCAGTGCAAGGCAAGGGCCGAGACCCCCTGCTTCATCACCTTCCCCCTAAAGTTGAATTAAGTCATTCCTGCCCTCGTTCATTCACCAAACATACCAAGTATCTACTGTGTGCCAGCCCTGCACCAGGGACACAGCCATGACCGAAGCAGCTATATGCCTGCCCTGTCAGCACGGAGCTCACGCTCTAGCCGGGGAGACAGGAACAGGTAAGTGCACTGGTCATGAAACATAGCAGCCAGGGAAGGATAGGCCCAGGAGGAGGGGATAGAGGGCAAAAGCTGGCGGTGGGGAGAGCTGGGGAGGGTTCTCTGCAGAGGGATGCCCTGGGGTCCCCAGCTCAGAGCAGCCCCACCTTCTTCCCTGTGAACCTGGGTCCTTCTGGGTAGACTGTCACCCGACTGGATGCTGTGACCACTTTTCCAGTCTCTAAGACAGATAATTTGAGGCCCCAGGCTGGCCCCTCCCACAAGATGGGATGACCCCGCCCACAAGCAGGCTGTCCACCGGAAGCCTGTGTGCTTCCTCCCTTACTGCTGCGCTCTGACCTCTCCCAGCCTCCTCTGCGGCCCGAGATACCCCTCAGTGGACACAGGGCTCAAACTCATGATGTAAGATCATGACCCCTCAGGGACCCCCACTCCTTTGGGTCTGTGGGGACAGAGCTGTGTTTGACATGGTGTCTGAGAGGCCACTCACACTTCCTAGGCCTTTTGGGGGCAGTGCTCTGGTCTATAAATGGGCATCATCACCCCCTGATGGGGCCTCCAGAGACTGGGAGGCAGGAGGCCCCTCACTCTGTGCCAGCCCAGGAGGCCTGGGAGTGGAAGGAGCTTCACTCCATGAACCCACAGGGACCTAGACCTAGACTCTGAGGAGCAAAGGTCCTGTCCTGTCCTGTCCTGAGCCTCCAGGTCCTCAGGTGAATGGGCCCCTGCCTTCTGTTTCTCTGTCCCCAGACTCGGGGCCTCCCTGGACGGGGACCGCGTAACTGGACCGTGGCCAGAGCTCAGGAGCATATTCTGGAACCCCTGGTAGCCTTCAAACAGCGGGAAGTGGGTGCAGACACAGCCAGAGAGCACGGGCTTCAGTCCAATGCATTTGCTCCCCCTTATTAGTCCCGATTCTGCCTCTGGTCCCAGGCGTGGACAGGTCAGTAGCTCTGGAAGCTTCGGAGGATGAGGGACAAGGGCAATCCACAGCCCATGGGCATCTGATGCTGCTTCTGAGAACCATAACCAGCCAACACCCCCTCCCCCCACTCCCCCTGCCAGGACATCATGCCTGGGATCCTCTAACAGCTTTGTGAGAAAGACTCCACCATTGATCGCATTTTGGACACGAGGAGGCCGAGGCTCAGAGAAGAGCCATGCTGTCCTCCCCTCATCTTAGAGTTTACCCCTTAAACCAGTAGGTCTGCTGAGCAGCACCGCCTCACCTAGGCCACAGCCCCCCGGCCCGAGGGAAGACCTGGAAACAGTGACTGTCCTATGCACAGAGTGGCTGCAGAGGCAGGTGTCAGCGGTGATGGGACACTGGTTGGCCCTGCACCGGCCTTCTCAGAGGCTCATTCTCACGCCTGCCGGGGGAGCACAGACGAAAGTGCTGCAAGACCAGGGAAGGGAGAGGAGCACCCACCAACCTGGGCAGGGGGGGCGGGCTTGGGGACAGGAGGCTTTCAGCATGGACTTCGAGGACGTGAACTACTGGGTTTGGAATCGACTCACACGGGCCCAACAGTTGGACCTGAGAAGTCAGCCTGGGGGGGGGACTGCAACCTCCCAAAGGGGTGGGATGCCTTAGAGTGAGGCCAGCCAGAGGGAAACTGAGCCCAGAGAAGGGTCTTAACAGAGCAGTTTAAGCAGGGGTGGATTCAGCCACCCCCCCAAGCGAGACTCCGCCCTGCATCGGGTTTTACTAAGCAGAAGAAGAAGAAGAAGAAGAAGAAGAAGAAGAAGAAGAAGAAGAAAAACAAACGCTCGTGTCCTGGAACTCCGCTGTCCTAAGCCCTTTGCACGTGTGAACACATTCACTTCTCAGAATAACCTTGTTCAAGTGTCACAGAGGGGTGAACTGAAGCACAGAGAGGTTGGGTCACTTGCCCACGGTCACACAGCGATGGAGTGCCACAGCCAGAATTCAAACCCAGGCTGTCTGATGCCAGAGTCTGCGCTCTTAACCCCTCCTCTATCATCCTGCAGTGAAATGCAGCCGGACGCAAGCGAGCACATTGAGTGAGCTCTGGCAGAGGCCGGAAGTAGGTGTGTGATGTGTGCAAATTGTCTTCTATGAAGCACACTTGGGTCGTTAAGGCTTCAACAGTCACACAATACCTACCAGGTGTCAGGCCTTGTGCCGAGCACTGGATGGACCGGGGCGAAGGGGTCCGGCTGGGGGGCTATTACCACAGATGGGGAAACAGAGGCCAGGTGATGGAGAAGGGACGTGCCACAGTGCAGGGCAGGGGAGGGCAGGCAGGCTGGGCCCGGCCCCTCCGACTTCCCCCTGCTGCCGGCCCCAGGCTGCATCTCATCTGTATTGTCAGGCTTCCAGACATGCAGGAATCTGACCTCTGATGGATGCTCATGTGGCCAAGAAGCAGGTGCCACAGGCCGGGGCTGTGTGTGGGGAGACACAACCCTGGTCGGCTGCTTGGGGTCGGGTGGGGGGGGGGGCGTACCTGGGGAACTTTCAGGAAGGAAGGTGATTGGATGACAAAGCCCCTAAGCCTGAGAAACATGGTTTCCCTCGATGTCCCGATTCCACCTGCAGGAACCGTGCTGAGGACGTGGTCCGGACCCCAGGCACACGGGGCCCAGAACGGCCATCAAAGCCTGACGTGCACGAGGAAAGACCTCCATCCTCCACGCGCCTGATGATGGCGAGGTCATTGTTGGCGCATCTAAATGAGGTACAATTACGAAGCTGTTAACATCGTGCTTTTGAGGAACTTTCAGCCATGTGAATCCTGATGGCAGAATGCTGAGAAAGAGAGTTGGATATAGAGTGCGTCCCAGTTCCCTATCTCAGCACGTGCAGAGACAAAGCCCAGAGGACGATGATGGTGACAATGGCGTGCCGTTGCGGATGAAGGCTGCTATTTACTGAGCCCTTGCTATACACCCAGTTTTACTTCCGGTCGCTCGCTTAAACCTCACGACAGCCTTGCGTGGTGGAAACCCTACGGTCCCCGTTGCACAGATGAGGACAGTGAGGCACAGAGAGGTTAAGTGACTTCCCTGGGGCCTCACAGCCGAGATGGGACTTGAGCCCAGGTCTGATGGCCTCTGAAACCCCCCTGTCCTGCCTACTGTTCTCTGCACTGCCAGGCGGGAGGCAGGGTGTAGGGCAGGCGGTGATAGGGGTTCCAAGCACCTTATGGAGAGGGTGGTGGTTGTAGATAGCTCGTTTCTCTGAGGACCAGCTCGGCAAGTGGTAATGGGGCTTGGACCAGGTGTGCAGATCATCCGTCCCAATCCCCTGCCTCCGCTGGGAGCGGCTGGATGGGGCTGCAGAGGGCCAGGCACCTGCTTGGAGCACCAAGCACTTCTAGGACTGCTCCGGGGCTGCGTGGAGGGTGCACGGAGCTCCCCTGTGACCCCACTGGGCTGAGTGTGTCCCTGCAGAGTCCTCAAGTTTATCCAGGTGTCGCCCTTCGGGCCACAGTTGGAGCTGGGGGTTGGGGGTGGGGGACAGATGTCAATGGCTGCCTGCCCTAGGCTCAGAGAGGCTTTCGCACCCATCACCTTAAGAAAAAGGCAAACCCAGGACAAGAGGATCTGGGAGCCACAAGACAAGGTCTTGTGGGTGCGGAAGCCGTAGTTTCTTCCCAGATTTCTACCTGACACCCCCACCCCCACCCTGCTTCATGCTCCCCAAATCTCCGGGGCCAAACCCGGGCCGAGGGGCCCTGCAGGAAACTCAGCAGTGGCCCGGCTGGCTGTCCACCCAGGTCTGTGTGCTCATTCACACACCGCAAGAGGAATGACGCAAGGCCCCCAGGGTTTTATCCTCCTCGACCTTGAAGACCTTGAACACGTGACCTCACATCAGCTGCTGGTGTTGACAGACCGCAATGTCGTCCCAAACCCGGTCCCACCGCCTGAGCTGGGAGTGAAGCTGCCCAGAGGAAGAAGAGGTGGTTAGTTGTGGGTCCCTCCCTCCACCCATCCCCTCCCGGACGCCACCCCCGCCCTCCCACGCCCTCCTCTGTCCTTGGGACACTCTACTAGAAGCTTCACTACAGGCCAAGCTTGCCTGCTGGAGCCCGGCCGCCCAGGCCTCTTGCCCAGCGGAAACTGGTGCAGCCAGACCCCTTCCGTGTGGCTCTGCAAGCCTGGAACACGCGCGTTCACAGACTCCGGGAACACAGGGATGTCAGTGTCTGCGTGCGTGCATTTTTCCTTTAAGAAGCAGGTCCCCTCCCTGATCTCCCAGCCCTGGAGATGAGAGTCTCAGGAATTACCAGTCCCACTTACAAATGAGAGAAGTGAAGGGCCCCTGGGTGGCTCAGTCGGTTAAGCATCGTACTTCGGCTCAGGCCATGATCTCACAGCTTGTGGGTTCAAGCCCCGCATTGGGCTCTGTGCTGATGACTCAGAGCTGGGAGGCTGCTTCGGATTTTGTGCCTCCCTCTCTCTCTCTGCCCCTCCCCAACTTGTGCGTGCATGCTCTCTCTCTCTCTCAAAAATAAATAAAACATAAAAAAACCAAAAAACCCTCAGCGGAACTCATGTTTGATTGACACCAATCCCTGCCTCCACCTGAGAGAAGGTTCCAGAATCTCTGGGCAGAGCAGACAGGAAGGGGTGCACATGCGGGGGTTCAGTACAAGGTTCTAAGAGCAGATCTTTCCCCCCAGTCAGCACCTGGATCTCCTCTCTGTGCCTTCAGACCCTGCAGAGGCGGAGGGACTCTCTCTCTTGTGAACATTCATTCACCCTTCTCTCACCCACCCATTGCTTGAGCGCCTACTATGTGCCAGGCACTCTTCCGGGCCCAGACACAGAGCAGTAAACGTGGTCAACGTGTCTTCGTGGAGGTGACGTTTCACTGAGCAGAAAGGCAGTGAGCAAACAGATACACAGTCGGTCAGATGCCCAGATGACAGTGGCTCACAGATCAGGGGAAAGGCAGCGTTGCTGTGGATGCCGACCCCGCCGGGAAACGTCCACACCTTTGCCCGACCCGTGCCACTCAGCTCACGTGCCAGGTGGCCGCCATCCCAAGATCCCCCCCCGCCCCCCCCAGGCCAGTCTTGTCCACACCTGGGATCCTCGGCCAGCAGATGGGGGCTGCTGGGGCAGCCATGGGGCCACCGTGGTCACCGCAAAGGACAGGGCTGCAAAGCCAGCCTGGGCTCTGCCTTGCCTTCCCCGGACCGCAAGCTGAGCCTTCTAAACTTCATTGTTTCTGCCACGAAAACAGCGCAGAGAATGGGCAACACAGTTACGTTTTCAGAAACGTGTTCAGGAATGAAGCTTTCGGGCATTGGCCGCAGCTTTTAACGGATTTCTCTGCCGATCGATCTGGGCCGCTCACACAACTTGACCGTGAGAATTTCTCATTCTGCCTTCCTTTTTCGGGTGTCTCGCGGGGTTCGGTGGGTCCTTCCAATGCTTCTGGTTGAGGTTGAGGAGTGAGCTTAACGGTCTCCGTCTTGTAGACAAGGAGATGGGGTGGGGGGGGTGGGTCAGAGAGGTGCAGTGAGTAGCCCCAGGCGCACAGCAAGGCCAGGGCAGAGGAGCGGAGGCCCCGGTCACGAGCTCGGGGTTCTGATCTCACTGCTCTTCCTGTCCCAATGCATGTGTAGAAGGCAGAAACGTCTCCGGGCTCCGGGACAACGGGGATGCTTCCTCCGACCAAATCAATGAGAAAGGGAGAGCGAAGCCTCTCCAAATAAATAGAACCACCTTGAAAGATGCATACTGTGTGCCTAGAGGACATTTTTTAAAAAAATTTTTTAACGTTTTTATTTATTTTTGAGACAGAGAGAGACAGAGCATGAACAGGGGAGGGTCAGAGAGAGGGAGACACAGAATCTGAAACAGGCTCCAGGCTCTGAGCTGTCAGCACAGAGCCCGACGCGGGGCTCGAACTCACGGGCCGCGAGATCGTGACCTGAGCCGAAGTCGGCCGCTTAACCGACTGAGCCACCCAGGCGCCCCTAGAGGACATTTTTTAACACGTACTGTATGCCCGGGGCTCTGCCGGACCCTGTTCTATCTTTTTCATATTCGATACTCCCGACGGCCGTGTCAGGCAGACAATTCATTCCCATTTGACGGAGAAGGGAAACCGAGGCGCAGGACAGTGCCGGAAAGGCACTCGGAGCCACGCAGCGCGCAAGCGGGCGGGGGCAGAGTTCGGAACCAGGTTCTGACCCAACAGCGCCTCCCGCACAGGGAAGCACCTGCTCTGTGGTCCCCGCGGTGAATGGGGACATGTGTCCCTCTTGTTCACGGACCGCTCCCCCTCGTGCGTTCATAGGGAAAGGGGTGGGGTAGAGGGGACAAGGCACAGCTCGCGTCTGCCGCATGATGGCGGGAGCAAGTTACCCCCCCCCCCCGGGCCTCAGTTTTCTTGGCTGTAAAATGGCACGTACCGGATTGTCTCATGATGTCACTTGTTTGCCCCTTTGAGCCGTTTTAACCCCCCATCTTCTTCACCTGCACATGAGCCTCATGAGGGTGGGGACCACATGTGTCTCAATTCCCGTTGTCTTCCCAGGTCTCAGCACGGGGCGAGGCCCGTGGCAGGTGCTCCGTGAAAGGTGTGAGTGGATGGACGGATACGTAACTACCTGGCGCACAGTAGGTCCTCCGTCAGCAGCAGGCGTGTTAGTAGCCCTGAATCCCACAGAGACCTACACACAGCTCTGGGTGACCCTCCGCTCACCTCTCCTGGCCTCTCTCCGCTCCTGGCTCCCCTCTTTCCTCACCGCTGTCTCCCAACACTGTCCCCCAGCAGTGTCCCCCAGCATCGTCTCTCATGACCGTCCCCCAGCCCTGTCCCCCAGGACTGTCCCTCATCACTGTCCCCAAGAATTGTCCCTAGAACTGTCCCCAGTACTGTCCCCCAGCCCTGTCCCCAGCATTGTTCCAGCACTGTCTCCCAACACCTGTCCTCCAAGACTAGCCCTCATCACTGTCCTTAGTACTGCCCCCCAGGACTTTCTCCTGGCATAGTCCCTCACCACTGTCCCCTAGGAGTGTTACCAAGCACTGTTTCTCAGCACTGTTCCCCAGCACTGTCCCCCACTCCCTCATCCAGGTGAGCCTGAAAGGCAAAAGTGGCCCCAGGATACTGGTGTCACCCCCACGTCTAGCCAGCAGCCTTTGAGCTTGCTTACAAGTTACAGAAGCAAGTGCTGAGCAATCCAGGGTCCCCCTCATTGGGCCACCCATTACACTCTTGGTGACGGCGTGGCCCGAGGTCACTCTCATAGGGCATCCCTGACAGACCTTGACAAGATGATGGCTGAGGTCCTTGAAATCCTAAAATCCTATGATCCTAGCATTTACCTTGAGGTTTTATATTTTAAGATTCTATTTATATAAAGGTTCTAAGACCCAGTAATGTACGATTCTAGGTTTTGATGACTTCCGGGCTCTAAACTGCTGAAATTCTCATGAGTGACCATTTGCCACTGGAAGAACATGCATCAGAACCTCCCAGAAGCCGGAGCGGGTTTTTCCCTCTTCAGGGGCCCCCCACTCAGCCCTGTAACCCACCACAGAGACGTGGCTTTTCATGGCTTCGGATGCTAAATGTATTCTGCCTTTCTCAGCACCACACAACTCACCTTATCTCACGCTCTGGTCTCCAGAACGAATAGGAAAGATGACAGATCTTTGGAGATATTCTGCGTGCAGAGAACCTACGTCCTCCAGGAGGCGATTCGGACACGCGGTGCCCAGTGATCGGGCTGCAGCGAGCCCGGAAGAGGGACTAGGAAGAGACAGAAAAGCGCCCTTCATCCGCCGAGGCTTCTGGGCTGCCGAGGGGACGCGGCAGGAGACTGTTTCCCCTTAGGTCCGCACATCCTGGGAGGAAAGAACGCGCTTGTGCAATAGATATTACTACCCATTTTACGGAAGAGCAGACTGCAACCCAGAGAGGTGTTGCGGGTTGCCTGAGGCCACAAACGCAGCTGGCAGGGGACAGTCCCCTGATGTCTCGCCCCTTCCAGGCTGCAGAGCTCAGTGGGAGGGAGTTAACTGGGGAGCCGTTGGGCAGCTGAGGCTTTAGAAGTGCCCCCTCCCCTCACTGATGCCACCTACACCTTCCTACAGGCACTCCGCCTTGATGTGGCTGAAGGACCGCCCTCCCGTTGAGTCAGCCGGTGGCGTTCCTTACGTGTGGGTTGCCAAGAGAGGCGTGTGCGTGCCGTGTCATTAACGCACAGTAACCCGGGAGGTAAACACGGGATCTTATCAACACGATCGCCTTGCAGACTCCACGTGGAGCTCTGCTTTGCAGCCCCTGTGCTTAGGGCCTGAAACGCTATTGCCCCGTCCTTACCGATTAGCAAACCACTAGAAACTGATGGAAAATTTGACTTAACTGGGCCCGTTGTGGTGCGGCTCAGGGGAGCCTGAAATGGGGCGAGTGAAAGGGAAGCCCCGGCCACACGACACGGACGCCTTCTGGGGTCATCGCCTCTCCAAAGGCTATCACGGGGCTCCCCAGCCCGGCCGGCTTTCTCCCCTGCCCACCTGCGCCCTGGCCCCAGCCTCCCGTCTCCTCAGCAACATCGTCCCCCACCCTGGCCACGTGAATGGTCATGCTAAAAGGCCAGCCTCACTGAGCACCCGGCAGGGCTCCCTATTCCCTCAAAGTAGCTTGGCATTCGAACCCCTCGTCATGTGGGCTGGCCTCTCTCTCTCCGTCCCATCTCCCTGCACGTACCTGGGCTTCGGCCGCTCTGAGTTTTTGTCCCAGTCTCCTGTCCTGAGGCCCAGCCAGCCTACAGACTTGCACATCTCTGCTCTTCTGCTGTCCCCTTGTCATTCCTCTGGCTGGTTCACCCCCACCATGAAACCCCACCTTGCTTTCCCTCTTCCAGGAAGCCTTCCCTGATAACCCCCAGCAAGTTCCTGCGTATAGGGCTAGAATCGGTGACCTCCTGCCACGAGCTGCCTAGCAAAAATCGCAGCAGCTCATTGGCTCACGTCCAAACACATTTCTTGCTCGCTTCTGTGAGCAGGCTGTGGGTCGGCTAGGTGGCTCCGCTGATCTTGGCTGGACACTCACGTCTGGTGGGGCAAGGGAGAGTTCCGTGGCTGCTGGCTGCTGCCGGCTGACCTGGACTGGGGTGTCGGGAGCATCCTGGCTGGGCTCCGTGAGTCCCTCACGTTCTGGAAGGCCGGGCCGGGCACGTTCTTCCAGCCGTGGTAGAGACACAAGAGGCAGTCCCAGCACACAACCCAGTCGACATCTGCTGACATCCCACTGCCAAAAGCAAGTCATACGGTGGAGCCATATGCTTTCTGTCAAGGGGCGGGACGGTTGCCCATCCAACAGTGGGGGAGCACCGCGAAGCTGCCCGGCACGGGGCGCAGATGGAGAGACAGGCTGAGGGACAGGGGCCGAGGACGCAGCCTAGTGCCGAGCACTGCGCGTTCACCTCTCAACGCTCCCAAGGCACTGCAATGTAGCAGCCTTTCTAAGACTTTGCATTATGGTTGACGTACGATAAACTGTGTGCATTCGGTGCGTATTCGATGCGTTCACTTTGATGACCCGTGAAATCACCGCCACAATCAAGTTAATAAGTAGACCTGTCTCAGTCCCCCTGGGTTGCTGTAACGGAAATACCGTCCACAGGGTGGCCTGAGCAGCAAACGTGCTGGAGGCTGGGAAGTTCAAGAACAAGGCGGCGCCGGATTTGGTGAGATCTGGGAAGAGCCCACTCCCCAGTTCGTAGACAGCCACGTTCTCCCTGTGTTCTCACGTGGCAGAAGGGGGCCCTGGGGTTGCTTTGATAAGGGCATCAATCCCAGTCACAGGGCTCCACCCTCACGACCCAGTCGCCTCACCCCCTAAGGGCCCCACCTCCTACTAGCATCAAAAGGGGGGGGGCAGGTGTCCACACGTGACTTTTGCGGAAGACACAGACATTCAGTCCTATCGGAATACTCCTCACCCTCCAACGTTTCCCCTGCCCGTTGGAAATCTCTCCCTCCCATTTCTCACCGCCACACCTCCTCCCCTGCCCTAGCCGACAATCAATCTGCTTTCGGTGACTACGGATCAGTTCTCATGTTCCAGAATATTCTCTCACGGAACCGTGCTCTTAACCGGCTAGCTTCTTCATCGGTGTTGTATGTATCGACAAATCCTTGCTTTTTATTGCTGAAGGGTATACCATGGCATGGAGAGGCCACGATCTGTTTACCCGTTCACCTGCTGATGGTCACTTGTGTGGTTTCCCAGCGTATGGCTTTTCCAACTAAGGCTGAATATCTGCGCATAAGCATTTCCATGGACACATGCTTTCTTCTCTCCCGGGTAAATACTTTGGAGTGAAATGACCAGATCTGGTGGCCGTGTAGGGTACGCTTTTGAAGAAATTGCCAAAACTGGTTCCCAAAATGTCTATACTCTGTCAGAGCCCTGCGGGCTGAAGATGGGAGTTCCGGATGCTCTTCATCCCCAGCCCTTGGTGTCGTTAGTCACTTTCCCATCTTCGCGGGCGAAGCGGTATCTCACTGTGGTTTTATCTTGCATTTCTCTAATAACTAACGAGGCTGAGCATCTTTTCACGTGCTTACGGCCTCTCCCTCTCTCTTTGGTGCCGCGTCTATTTTAATTGGACTCTTTGTTTCGTTATTAGTGAGTTTCAAGACTTCTTCCTGCGTTCTGGATACAGACTGTTCTCAGATACGTGTTTGGAAAACATTCCCGCCTCATCTGCGACTTGTGCCGGGTGAGGCTTTTCAACACATGGATCCCCATTTCCCCCAGCGATCACGGGGAGGGCTTGGCTGAGAGGCCAGTGCTGACAGGATGTGTCAGGGCCTAATCCCCGCCCTCCATAAAAATAATTGCCGAAAATTTGTGAGGAAAGCAACTTCAGAGGGCTCAGCAAATTCATCTCCCTGTCCCAGACTGCCCCGACTCCGTGAGGCATGGTCATGGACAGGTATGGCAGGTGGGAGTGGGTGGATTGGGTGCCCTGTCCAGCATTGTTTTGCTGATCCAAGATCTCTCCCCATCCCGTGGGCCGGGCTCATCTGGCCGCTGAGCTCAGCCCCACTTCAGGCTCTGCGAGGCGCTGGAAAGGAGATAAATGGCGCATCCGCGTCTGCTCCCAGGTTTCTGATGAATGCAAGTGTTTTCATTCGCCAGGGAAATATCTCAGCGGAGACGGATGGAAATTGAGCCTCGTTTGGGAAGAGTCAATTTCCGCTTCTCCCTGTGAGGCTGTGGAGGGAGGGGGGGTCGGAGGGAGGAGGGGCCTGGGGAGAAGCTTGTGTGTGAGCACGCACACGCACGCACACACACACGCACGCACACGCAAGAGAGCATCACTCCCATGTCCCAGCCGCCTGGGACTTTCTTGCGACACCCTTTCCTCTAAGGTGCGAATACCTCAAACCCAGCAGGAAGCCCTGAGCCTGAGCTGGGAGACTTCACCTCGGTCCCCATAGCTCCATCCAAGCCCTCTGGTGGGGGGACAGGGCCCCTAGAGCCTCTTGCTCTGAGGCTCAGATCTGGTCCTTAATCCTCCAGACCCCCTCCTCCCTGTCTGGCCTCCTGCAGCCACAAGCTTTTCTCTGCTGCTGCTCCTGCCCGAGCCTGGGAACCCTGCCAGCCTCCTCCTTTCCCTGTAGGACACGAAGAAGAGGCTGTTACCTGCCACTGACATTCCAGAAGGTTAGGGCACAGTGCAGGGAATCACAGCACAAGAAAGAGACAAACTCCCCTGCCGTGGCATTCTGGAAATCTCCCTGGCCATCCTGTCCCTGCTTTGGCCCCTGGCCGGCTGCTCTGGTGGTGTTAAGCCCCGCCCTCACCCCACCTTCCTTTGGATCCCTCTTCCAACCCCCAGATACCATATTCCCATCAAACCCCTCCCTCTCTGGCTGTCAGGGCCCTGTTTTAATCTCCTGTGGCTAAGGACCCTGCTTTTGCACGTTCCAAAGGCCCAGAAATAGCTTTCTTTTACCCAAGAAAACCATCTGCCCCAGACCCTGGCAACTCCATTCCAAGCAGGCACAAAGACGTTCTGAAATACAGTATCACAAGCCTGGCCCTAAAGCCCGGGGCCAAAACCCCTACCGTACCAACTGCTACTTGGGGGGGTGTGGGCAAGTTCCTTAGCCACTCAGTGCCTCAGTGTCCCCACCTACAGGAAGGGGAAACAGTCTATGATCCATAGTTTCTGAGAGGATTAAATGATCTCAAAAACGTTTAATGAGTTTAGCGGGGTGCCTGACACGTACTAAATGCTCAGTCAATGTCAACCCACACTCTGCCCTTCCGGTCCCCACAAACAATTTGCTCTAAGTGAATCAGGGCTGGCCCCCTTTCTCTGTCGATGGATGCTGCAGGAGAAGGGGGTGCGGAAGGTGAAGGTCAGCCCCTGCTAGAGGTGCAGGGAGGAAGGGGCTGTACTTCTGCAGGCACCAAGGACTCGCCAAGCACCTTCTTCTGCGGCTCTGAATGCTCAGCCAGGGCCCAGATGGGCTGCAATGGCATCCAGGGAGGCGTGAGGGGCGGAGAGGAGATGGGCGGGCGGGCAGAGGGTCCCGTGGTTGGGGACACACCCTTGGAGGTCGAATCTCTCCAGGGACACGGGGCTCGAACCCGCGGACTGTGAGATCAGGACCCGAGCCAAAGTCGGATGCTTAACCGACTGAGCCACCCAGGTGTCTCATTTATTTTTATTTTTATTTTTAACGTTTACTTTTGAACACGGATTTGATTGAGCATGTCCTATGTGCCAGGCTCTGCGCTAACACTGGGACACTGCGGTGAACAAGTCAGAAACCGTTTCCACCTCCAGGAAACTTCGAGTGTAGGGTGGAGGAGAGAGACAAACACCAAACGATTAGGTGCGGATTTGATGATTTACGGAGAGAATTCCGGTCCCAGTGGGGGCAGGAGACAAAGGTGGAAGTAGCTTTCCAGTGGAGGAAGAGAACATAGGAGCTCTCTGGATAAGTTGTGCGGGGGAGGACAGGGAGAAAGGACACGCACCAGGCAGAGGGCCTGGCCTGGGGGACGGCCTGGGCACACAGAGCCTGGCTCACAGGCGGGAGCACGTGGAGACAGGCGGCTGGAGGGTGGTGACCCATGGGGGTGAGACCCAGGATGCAATCAGAAAGGGGCCGTCGTCACCTCCGTGGCAATGACATGATCCGTAAACCTGTCACGAATCCCAGGCCTCGGAGGCCCCCTCCCACGAGTCTCCACACAGAAGGGGGCGGGGGGGCAGCTCCAGACATACCAGGGAGATTCGCACCTTTCAAGAATTCCGGGGCCCTGAGCCTGGTCCCCGGGACCCGCCGCGCAGTAATGCACCAGACAGCTTGTTAAGAAACGGAGAACATGTGAATTAGGAAGAGAAAAGTACCCAAACCCAATATCCCTTAGGATATTCCTTTCCCGACTGGGGCTAGGACGTTCCTCAGCGATTTCAGGGCTACGGGCGCACGGGCAGGGCCGGGTCCGGCACCGCGGCACCTGCCGAGGGATGATTTATGGCCCCCACACAGCCGTGGAATCGCGGGGACCCCTGTGCACACCTCCCAACCCTGAGCACCAAAGTGCGGGGAAGCGCCACCAATTCCACGAGGGTTCCCTGACGAATCGCGCTGAGGTTTAAACGCCAGCTCTGCCGAGGCCAGGGGAACACGAGTTCCGGATGGTAGCAATCGATTTCAAGAACAAAGAGTCACGGTGAGTTTGAGGAACGTGACATAGCACGCGCGTCCGCAGGCGGAACGCTCAGCGTCCTGCAGTGACAAAAAAGCTGGCAGCTGCAGAGAAAGTCCCAAAGCAACAGCTCAGACCCGCTCGCACCTCCCCTTCATAAAAGAAAGGCAAGTTTAACTGAAAATGTTTCATAAAACAAAACAAAACACAGGTGTTTCGAAAATGAGTAGTTTGCATTTTTACACCTGCAGACAACGTTCATCTTGCTTCCGTTTCCCCACGAGCCTGTGACAACACCATCCCGGGGCCGCCATGACATGGGGTTCAGGTCTGTGCACTGGCTTCAATCAGGACCGTTCAGTCACTGTCCCCTCCAGAGCCCGGGGGGCCCCAGCGTGAGGCATTCACCCCATGGGCTTAATTCCGTCCCCTCCACCCAAGTCCATGCCTTTCCTCGAGCCCCCCCTCCTCTGCTCCAGACTTGGGATTCGCATCGCTAAAGGAGCGGAGACAGCATCAGCCATGGGTCCGCAACACGAGTCCTGTTCCCTGCTCTGCCGGCCACTCACTGAGTGACCTGGGGTAGGTCACATCCACGCTCTGGGCCTCAGTTTCCCCAACTGTGCCATGAAGGGTGGGACCGAATGATCTCCTGGGGCCTCCTCCCCAGGGGTCCCCGAATCTGCCTCTGGGCAGGAAGGTCTTGCTCAGATGTTTGTGGGAAACGGCACAAGCTCTACCCTGACAGTCCTCTCTCCTCGGGGGTTGACGAAGGACATTGTCCTGCTTTTGAACCGTGAACGCCATCACCAGAAACCGGAAGACCCCCAGTCACAAGCCCATCACGGTTTCCTGGCTGCAGGGAGCCTTCACCCCCAGGGGGCGCTGAGCAAGATAAAGCCCTGAGCAAACAACAAACAAAGGAACAAAAAATATGTCCCTCCCCAGAGATGGGGGTCTTAGGATGAACTGAGCCAGTGACAAGGAGTGAAGCCCCTCCTGGAGGACAGAGCCTTGGGGGAGACGGGCCAACGGCGGGTCAGGAGAGAAACCTGATGGCGGGAGAAGGGACACGGGACGGGACGGGAGTGTCACCAGCAGCAGCGGCAATGGCGGCAGAAGAACAGCCAAGAATTATAAGCCTGCTGGGCACCAGCATCCTCTGCAAAGCCGCAAGCCTAGGGCACAGCCCACAGTAGGTGCCCGTGCGGGCTGCTCGGATTAATCCGGGGGCGGCCGCGAGGTCTATTTTCAGTCTTGGTGAAACAGCACCTCCTCCTGGGTCTGCAGTTCACAGCACAGCTCTTGGCAAACTTCTAACAGTGACATGAAAGGAGAAGGTGGACAGCGCTGCCCACGTCCCCGAGACAGCAGTGTCATCCATGAAGGCCCCGCTGCTGTGTGAAGCTGTCCCCTCATGTCGCTGAGGCCGTTTGGCATCTCTCTGCCCTGAACACAGCTATAAAGCAGACATCTCTGAAAGGCCTGGAATAAATCCCGCCTGTGCGTCCCTGCCCTTCTCAGGCGCCTCTCGGGCCCCAGCGGCGACAACTACTTTGTTCCCATCAAGGTCCAGCCGTTTTAATGGAGGTTTTAAATAACCCCTTTGCTGCCAAGAAATTTATGTCCTGTGGAGACGTGTGTGGCGGCGAACAGACGTTGAGCGAGGTTCAAGGCCCAGCGGCCGTGGGGCTATGACCGTGACGTGCCCTCCGTGCCCTTCCGTCCTCTGGGATGTCAGTTTCCAATGACTCAGTGGATGTCACCGCCCAGCGCCAGGCCGTGTGCGGGGCTCTGGGCACAGGGGGAAGGATCCGTCACGTTCCCGTGCCGGAGGAGGTCACGGTCAGATGGGGGAGGCAGACCCGCCAGCGGCACACACCATCCAGCCGGCAAAGCACCAGACTCCTCAAAGGCGGCCGCTCTGTGAGCACCTCCTGTATACACCTCCGCCCCGTGAGTCCCTACTGTGTGCTGGGCCCAGGGGCTGTGCAACCCTGGAAACGACCCTCCCTGCTCCAAGGTCGTTAATCATTCCCATTTTAGAGATGAGGCCACTGCGGCTCAGAGAAGTTGAGGAACGCACTCAGGTCACGCAGCCAGGGAGGCGGGTCAAGTCGGCGTGTGCTCTGGGGACAGCCAGCTTCAGAGCTGCCCACTCCCGCCCCCGCAGAAGGAGGCCAGGTCGGCTGGGTGGGCCACAGGCAGGGTGGTCACCGGATCAGGTGGGCCGAGTCTGAAGGGAGTGCTAGACGGCAGGTGCAGTGTCTCCCGATCGTGGAGCTTCCTCGAGGTCACCCCACATTGGCCCAGCGGAGTTGGGCTGTCCCAGGCCGGCCGCCAAGCAAGACGCAGGGTTTAGGTTCACCTTATACATTAAGCTTGTTTTCACCCGCTCAGGATCCAACCCCCCCCCCCCCCTCCCCCGGCCTCCTCGATCTTGTCGTTTTTCTTTAAAACCACGCCCCCCTCCCATCATGCACACCGTGTCTTTGGCCACCACGGAGCCCACCAAACGATAAGGGTGAACATGTGACTTGGGATGGCCAATCCGGAACTTTTATTCCCCTGGACTTAGTGATTGGCTCAGAGATGGGCACGTGACCCACGTTAAGCCAATCAGAGCTTGGCCTCGGCCTTTTGCGGAAAGTGACATAAAAAAGGCATTTCCTCTAAGGGGCTGCTAAGCTGGTCGCGGGCGGGACTGCCATCACTGGTGGCTGTCACAAGAGCCTGTCTAGAAATGAAGGCAGCACAGGGAAACAACCCTCCGAAAGCTGGAGTGAAAGAGGAAAAGAGGGATGGCCGGGGAGGAGAGTGTGAGCCCCCGAAGGCGGATGCCCTTGCCCGCTTGGCTGCTGCGGTGCATGTAGAGCCAGAGCGCTTCCCGTGTAGACGGCGCACGAGTGCCCCGAGCCCCTGGATGGATGGACGCAGGCCCGAGGCCAGCAGCCCCCGGACATTCCTGTGTCAGGAGCCCGGGCATTTCATGTCTTGCTTCAACCAGTGTGTGATGTGTTTCTGTTACCACGCCCGATGAGTCCCAACCGGACTCCGTGGCCACCGCCCGGAAGCACAGTGCTTGCTTGGGGCATAATAGATGCCCAGTAAATGCTTGTGCAATATAGAAAAAAAAACACAGGAACCTGGCCATTTCCCCCTCTCTGCCTCCCTCAGCCTCCCCCCTCCTCCCCTCCCACTGCCCCTGGCCACAGACCAGCTACTGGGACCATCACTCCAGGGACTAAGAGGGATGCTTGAGAAACATTCAGCTGCTTCCTCCCCTCCGCCCCACCTCCCCCACCCTCCCCCCCCCCACCCCATCCCTGCAGCAGTGCCTGCTCCTTGGGCCCTTGGAGGAGGGAACGGGGCTACAGAAGTGACCTGCCCCTGCCCCAAGAGTTGCAGAGAGTTGGGAAAAGCAGGGTCCAGGGTCAGGGCTCTCTGATTCCGGGGCCAGGGCTCCACACGTGGCATCCTGGGTGCTCGGGAGGAGGGTGACAAGGAGCTGCCTGCCATCTCCCTGAGGAGCAGGGACATTCTTCCAGTGAGTGGCGGCCTGAACAGGAGTCACTCAGGTGGGCTCCAGGATGTCTAGAAGGGCCGGGCGCTCGCAGAGCACCCTGAGGGCAGGTCCCAGGAGGGGAACTGGGCCCACACTGGCCAGACTGTCATCCCCCACATTCCCACTGGACACTGAGTTTTAACAGAACCATAACTAAATTTCCATCACCATAGAATGCGTGGATGCCTGGATGAATGAGTGAATGAATGAATGAATGAATGAACTCAAATACATCATTTTAAATGGAGTTCCAGAAAAGTCAAATGACGTGGCCAATGCCACACAGCTCAGGATGTCTGAGCAGGTCCAAAGCCCAGGTATCCACCATTAAGGCCCAGGCCCCTCCCCCCACCCTACCCTGTCCCACAGAACATGGGAGAGGAAGTAGGAAAGGAAGAGGGCAGCATGGGCTGGAGGCATCAGGGAGGGCTTCCTGGAGGAGGGGGAGACCAGGCTGGGCCCTGAAGGACAGACCAGAGAAGAGCACATGGGGGGATCAAGCAGCTCCTAGTTTGCTGCCCCCAGTTCTTTAGGCCTCTGGCTCTGGAATTCTCCATGAGGAGGTTCAAGGTCTTCTGGAGCAGGTGCCCCAGGAACCTGTCCCCAGAGCAGGTGGAGTTGAGTCCTGCCCAGGTTGGAGGCGGCTCCCAGGTAGGGGGTGGTGGGCAGGGCGGAGCAGGAGCTCCTGGGACCTCTGTTCTCTTGGCTTCTGTCCCAGGTGCTGCTGAACGGGAGCGAGGAGGGCAGCGTCCTTGCCTGTCTGCAGTGCGGGGACAGCGGTCTCACCCGCGTCCCGAGGAAGCCATCAGACCATGTTCCGTCAGCGCGTCAGCCCCACACACTGTGCACCCCAATCCCGCAGCGTCTCCTCGCGGGACACCTGCACCGCCTGGGACCCTGCCATTTCCCTTGCAAATCCCCCGAGGGAGCAGCACCCCACGGAGGTAAGAACCCCCCTCATTATGTCCCCAGTCGGGGATAGGGGTCCCTTTCCCTCCCTGCTCTTCCCCTGAACCCCACTTCCGGGTAATGAGCCTATAGAAGTGAAACCCCACGCGGCACGAAAACACACAGCAGCTCAGCTGCGGGGAGGTATTCTTGGGACTATTTCCAGAACTAGTCACCTGCGTCGGTGGGAACTTCATCCCTTCTCTGAACGGGTGAGCTTTCCAGACATCAGCTTGGAAGCTGAGTCCGTGATTCTCTTCCATCTCAAATCCCTCTTTCTTCTTGTCGACCGGCTCTCCCTTCGTGTAGCATTGAACGATGCCAATTCAATGCAGGGCCTGAGGTTGGCACCAGGCACTTGAGGGCGGCGGAGCATCTCTTAAAATGTTGTGCCCTAGACACCTGTCTTGCCTGCCCCCCCCACCAACAGCCCTGTGACTGAGACATGTTCCTACCCCGGGGACCCTCTGAGGTCTTCAAGGTTGCAGCAGCAGCCATTTATGTATTGAACACATTTGTTGAGCACCTACTAAGTGACCGCTGTTGCATTCAAAGAATCCAAGTTGGCAAAACTGGCACGGTCCCTGGCCCGTGAAGCCCACAGTCTAAGGGGGGAGGACAGAGACTAACCTAGATTAACACAAAGAAGACGTGTAAAGCTACAGATGCTGTCAAGGAGGGGCTCAGGGTGTCATGAAGCAGATAATGGGAGATTTCTCCAGAGGGAGAGGACCATCCAGCTGTGATCTGGAGAGCGAATAATTATCAGATGAGCTTGAGGCCGAGGAAGAGTGTTCAGACCAGGCAACAGCACGTGCAAAGGCCCGGTGGCTGGAGGGATCTTGGTGACCCACAAGGAACTCCAAGACTGTGGACTTGGAGGGCAAGGAGAGAACGGGAGCCTGGAGAGGGGGGGGGGGCAAGACCGTGTGAGGGTGTCGAAGGCCGCTCTCAGGATCCGTGTCTTTTTTTTTTAATTTCAATTTTTTTTAATGTTTATTTATTTTTGAGACGGAGAGAGACAGAGCATGAACGGGGGAGGGTCAGAGAGAGAGAGGGAGACACAGAATCTGCAACAGGCTCCAGGCTCCGAGCGGTCAGCACAGAGCCCGACGCAGGGCTCAAACTCACAGACCGCGAGATCGTGACCTGAGCCAAAGTTGGCCACCCAACCGACCGAGCCACCCAGGCGCCCCAATCAGGATCCGTGTCTTGATCCCAACAGCAGGGACCAGTGGAGTGTTTTGAGTAGAGGGCAAAGGGCCGGAAATAGGGTGATGTGACCCGGTCTATGTTTCCAAATGAACCCTCTGGCGGAAGCAAGGTGAGCTGCGATGGGGGATGTGGCGGAACAGCATGATCCGGAGGCGGGAGCGCTCACCTCGGCTTGGAGGGTGAATGATGGCCTCCTTCTCGAGCAGGTGGAGGAGGAGGGGGAGGTGGGAACAGTGAGCACCCCCACCTGTAGGGCGTTCACTCCTTTGTCACATTTATCGAGCACCATCTGCGGGCCCTGTGTTCGGTGACGGGGCAGGAGGGTGCATGGGAACACAGTCACTGTCTTCAAAGATCTTACAAGGGAGGGACCCCGACGTTCCTAATGTTGGGAAGGGCCGGGGCCCGTGGGATAGTCGGCCGCTGGCTTACAGCTGAGAAAGAGAAGACCAGCCAGGGCCCCTGCGGCTGCCAGCGAGGGAAACCCCATTACCCCAAGGCAGTCAAGGAGTTTGCTGAAGGCCATTCGGTACAGCCACGCCTCACGGGCCCCAGAGGAGTCATCAGGCCTGGGCGTCCGTCCCCTTCCCTGTACAGTCTCTAAATGGTTCCCTTCACCGTGGGCTCCCACACTCCTCCACAGCTCCCAGCAGCTCTGCAAGGCTCACCGCCTCCTGCCCACGTCGCAGATGAGTAAACACAAATTCAGAGAGGTGAAAACACTTCCCCAAAGTCACACAGCCACAAATAGCAGTGCCCTGGTGTCCTTGCCGCTAGTGATGCGCGAGCTTTGAGGATGTTGACCAACCAGACCTTGACTTCGGTGGCAAGGAAGAGGCCCCTCCCATCCCCCCTTCCCCCCCCCCCCCCCCACTCAGCCTTCGGACCGGGCAGGCCTGTTGCAGAAATGATAGCTAATGCCCATTTAGGGCTCACTGGGTGCCACGCACAGGCCCCAAGCATTTCACACCCACCAGCTTATGCCCTCTTGATGATAACCACAGAGAGCATATTCCAGCCGTCCGCGGTGTGGACGAGAGCCAGGAGCTAAAGTCCGCGGATATTCGTCAAGTTTGCGAGTCTTCTGGTTGGCCGGACAGTCCTGCCGGCCTGGCCAAGCTCTCTCAGGCTCGTGCCGTCAGCTGGCAGCTCATCGGCGGGATGGCTTTGCTGACGCTGGCTGGTTTTCGTGTGTATTCTGAGGCCTGATGTGGTCCTCGATTCTCCGGCAGGTGGGCCCGGGCTCGCTCAGACGGAGGTTTCACGTTTCCAAGAATGGGAACAGAAGTACACCGAAGCCCCCGGGGGCACAGGCTTGGAATCGGCACACGGTCACGGGCCCGAGCAGGTCACCGGGCAGCCCTCGTGAAGGGGGAGGGAAGAAGTTGCACTTTTCGAGGCACATCACAGAGGGTGCGGCAGGGCGGGCAGGTGGCGCATTTTTGCCGTCGGTCCCCCGGAAGGTGGGCGTCACTGTAGTTGGCCCTAATTTCCAGATGGGAGCACCGGGGCTCAGATGGGCACAGCGACTCCCTCCAGGTCACAAGGCTACTAAAGCGCAGAGATGGGGTTTGAGCCCAGGTCTGGGCCCTTCTCGATGATCCTGCTGCCTCTTTAAAGCCACGGACAGGGAACCCCGGGGCCCTGATAACGTGGGGCTTCCAGGATCCGGAGCAGGAGGCCGTTGGGATGAAGGAGGCCCCAAAGCCTCAGGGGGGCCTCTGGCAGCAGGAGGAGAAGGGCCTTTCTCTCCCCGAGAGCCAGAAGGGCTCCCCGGCTGGGTGTCAGACCTTACCCGGCTCTGCCAGGTCCCAGAGGGCACCAGACCCAACTCTGCTGCCACAAGGAGGGTCCTCGTGACGCGCTGGCCCCTGGCATGGCTTTCTCTTACTCCTGCCCATTCATCCGAACACTCGGCTCAAGCGTCTCCTCCTCCGGGAAGCCCTCCCTGATACTCAGGTGAGTCACCCCCTCTCCCCTTTGTGTTTTGACTGCACCCTGGGCTGTCTCTGGGTTGTCATTGCTGATTTATGTGCTGCTTTCCACCCCCAGGGTCTGTGAGGGCACGAGTCTGCAGAGGGCAGGCAGACCGCCACCCTCCCCCCTGCCCACCTCCAATCACCTCCCTCTGTTGCCTTCCCTGGGCTGCGCTTTGCCCATCTTACCCCCTGGTGTTTCCTTGGGGCCCAGAACGCTGCAGGGCACAAAGCAGGACCAAAAACTTGGGATGGCAGAAAGCAGGGAGGGAGGAGGAGGAGAGGGAGGGAGGGGAGGAGAGATAAAGGGGCTTCTGCAGGGCGCCGGGCAGGGCAGGAGGTGGAGGGGAAGCTTGCAGACTCATAGGTTGCGAGGGGAAAGGAAAGCAGCAAGACTCAGACACTGAAAGTGGTCCCACCGTGACCGATGATATTTCGCTTAATCAGAAACAAATTATTCTGCGCCCCGGGTAGATCTAAGGGCTCTTCAGAGTTTGCTCTCGGAAGAGTCTTCTGGAGTGAAACGCCTCCCGTGAGACCTATTTCGCGCTGGGCCACGAACACCCGGATTCCGCAGGTCAGAGAACCGCGGCCCCGTGGCCTGGAAGGGGGGTCCTGCCTCGAGCCTGCCTTTGGGTATCTGCTCCAGCCAGCTGTGTGACCTTGGACGGGTCACTCGAAGCCGCCGACCTCTGCGACCTGCCACCCTGCAGGTGCCTGGCCGGTGAGCCCCCCTCCCGTTCTCACCGCCCCTTTAACACCTGCGGCCGCAGGCCCAGGTCGGAGGTCAGGCCTGCCTCTTTGGGGAAGTCCCCTAGACTGGCCTTCTCTGGACTTGAACAGCTCCGGGGGCGTGGCCTGGAGGCTGCGTGCCGGGCTGTGAGGTCAGACCAGCTGGTCCAAATCCAAGCGTGTCCCCGTTCTAGACCGGTGCTGCTCACAGGGGTGACCGGCTGCGGTGACATGGATGGGCACTTACGGACGAGCGGGCCCCGCCCCCGGCTGGCAGCGAATCTGAGTCTGCACTTGAGCAAGCGCCCATGGTGGCCGGCGGGCACCTGCAGGTGTGAGCAGTCCTGTGGGAGGAGTGACAGCAGGAGTGACAGATGACCGGCAGTGGGGGCGGCTGACTTTGCCAGGGCAGGTTTGACTCTCAGACACAACCCCACGAAACCTGCAACAGACACACTTCCTGCCCGTGTGATATGGCCCTTCCCTCCCCGTCTCTGGGGCTGCAGTGCCCTCCCCTGAAAAAGGGACAGTAACGGCCCCCCAGGGTTGTGGTGCAGAGCCAGGGAAGTCATTTGCATACCGGTGGCCTGCAAGGTGGGGGGGCATCTGCTGTTGTCTCTGCAGGGAGCCTCTCCCGCCCCACTGCTCCCTCCCCCACCTCCTTCCCGGGGTCCCCCCCACACAGCCTCCCCAGCTGGCATTGCTGTCTTCCCGCCCTGGTTCTCTCCTTTGTAATATTTTGTGCTTCTCCCTTACTCGTGTTGTTTGGCCATTTCCCCAGTAGCAGCCAAGAGCTCCCTGAGGGCAGGGGCCCTGGGGGTCTCGTTCACGGCTGCGTCCTGGTGCTCGGTGCCCAGCCCGGCGCCCCCAGGAGCCTACGAGTGAGTGCCTGCCGGGTGAAGGGTTCGGATGGGGCGCAGGCTGGGTTGTATCCGTCGGGATGGGTGACGTGCTGTGACACACAGTCCTGAGTCCCCGTGGCTTCACCCAGGAAGAGCTGGTTTCTCTCCCACATGAAGTCCAAGCAGGGGAGCTCCCCTGGGGAGCTGCTTCCTCCCAGCAGTGACAGGGGCATCCAGGCCCCTTCATCTGTGCTGACGTCATCGTCATCGGTACACTGGGCTTCCAGGCTCCCCAGGGAAGGGCAGTGAGTGAGGGGAAGGTCACCGGGTCATTAACCAGCTCAGCCCAGCGGGGACCGCGTCATCTCCACCCACGTTCCCCAGGTGCCACCCGGCCCCCCCTGGATGCCCGATCCCACGTGCTCTGTGAAAGAGGAGTGTGACCCAGTCGGCAGCAACTGTCCCCGGCCCTCCGCGGTGGCCGTGGAGGACTCCCGTCACTTGGGTCCTCTTCCCGAGACCCCTGGGCGCCGAGCCCTGTCTCTGCCTCCGGCTGACGTGATACAGGGGTCAGAGGGCAGGAAGGGAAGGGCGGTTACCCGGGGGAGGGCTGCCCGTGCTGCTCCCCACACTTGGCTGGGGAGGGAAGAAGTTCTGGGCTGTTCGGAGCCGCCTGTGTTTGGAACCTCCTGCGTCTGCTGGGCTGCAAATTCTGCTGCCATCTGCCTGTGTTTCCAGCCGCAAAGCCCCGGGATACAGAAATTTCCTTCTCTGGTTTTAAAAGAAAGTTTGGAGGGAGTGGGGAGAGAGGAGGGAGATCTCAGAATGACTTGTTCTCTGAGAAGGAGGCCCTGCCCTGCCCAGGGATGGCCAACCAACCTGGACGTCATGTATATCTGCCTCCTGCTGAGAGATCGAGTGGCCTGGAGGACAAGGGCACTACGGTGAGTTCCTACCTCCCCCTCACCAGACTGGTGGCTGCCTGGGGCTGAGTCACCTGTCCCCAGTGCCCAGCGCGGGGCCTGGCACAGAACAGGTGCCCGTAAACACGTGCTGAATGAACAACGGAGTAAAGGAATGAGCCATGATGGAAAAGGAGGAGCGGGAGGGGCTGAATGAGATGTGATGGTAGGCAAGGTGACCGCGGCGTTAAGAGCTTTAATGAATTATCCTGTGGCAGGGACCCTTCTGGGATGGCCCCATGGTCCCCTGCCTCCCGGGATGGCAGGCGGGGCATGACCTGGGACTTGTTTCTCAGGAACAGAATGCAGCCAAGGTGATGGATGTCACTTCCGTGTTTTGGTTACAAAAGACGGCGGCTTCTGTCTCGCCCGTCGGCTCTCTCCATGGCCTTCGTGGTGTGTAAGAGACACGCCCGTGGCGAGGGACTGAGGGCTGCCTCCAGCCACCAGCCACCCACAGCCTGGATGCAAGGCCCTCGGTCCGTGAACTCTCAGGGAACAGCCCTGCTGACCCCTGCACGAGCCCGCCGAGCAGGTCTTTCCCCAGTCGAGCCTTCAGACAACATCCTGGCCTCGGCCGACAACCTGACCATAACCTCGTGTGAGCGCTGAAGCAGAGGGTCCAGCCGGGACAGGGATGCCACCCCCAAATCCACAAAGAACAGGCGAATCCGAAACTCGGAAGAGCCTCTTGAATACAAACCAGGCGTTTCGCTCCATTGCCCACACTCTGCTTCACCCTGAGCTCGTGGGTTCCCCATGGGGAGGGGATGTGCCAACCGTCTAAATGCAGATGGCCTTGGGCTGCGGCGTTCCTGCCGTTCGCGTGGGGAGTGGCGCGGGCAAGTGCGGATAAATAGTAGCGAGACCGTGTCGGGTGGGAGCGGTTTCGGAAGCGGATGCTGGCACGGCTTCCCTTTCCCCGCCCCCACTGCTCAAGGGAAACAGACTTCAGGACGCCCACGAAGACAGCTCCGGAGAAGGACTTCACATCAGGCTCTGGGGCCGGCTGGAAGAGAGGCGCTTGGGGGAAGGGCCTGGAAGGCTAGAAAACGAGGTGGCTTCAAGGGGACAGCCACCTGGGCCTCCCGGGAGACCCCTTCTCGGGCAGGTGCTGGGAGAGGACCGTCCCTCCCTGCGGAGGGATGATAGCACAGAAGCCCTGGCCTGAGGGTCGGGCCCCGTGGTGCTGAGGGTGGCTCTCTGTGGGCTCCCCGGGGGCCACCCTGAGCCCTCTGACCTCTCGGTGCCCAGCTGCAAGGTGCAGGGTGCAGGCTTTGAGGACCTGTCACTCGTGGAACCCAGGGGCTCCCAGTTCCCGCTGGTTTCTGTCTTTCCCTCTAAGCATCGGAGGACACTCCTGCCCAGTCCGCCAGTCCCGCAGGAGACGTGACCGCACCTCACACCCCACCTGGCTGGCACTTGTGTGACCCTTCAGGGACAGTTGTACGGTTGTCAGCGAAATGCACCCGCTCAACGTGGCTTCCTGTGAGCCGGGCCCAGCTCGCCCACATCCACATCCATCCCGCGCGCTCGCTGCCTCTGCCTCTGCCTGCAAGAGGTGCCCGTCGGGGTGCCGGTCCCGAGCCTGCGGCTGCGGACGACGGGCCGACGGGGGTGGGGTGGGTGGGTGCGTGGCCCAGCCTCCCGGGCAGGCCCTTGTGTGGCCCTGATGCATTCGTGCGGATCCCTGTAGTGACGCGGATGCTCCGAGATGACAGCTGACCTGTGTCCCGTGCCTGGGCCGCCCCGGGTCCTGTGTCGTCCCTTTCTTTTCCAGGCCTTTCTCGTTCTGTCTTCAAGCTGTGATCCTTGTCTGCGGCCAAAACCCTGAGGCCTGGGCATGTGAAGAGCGTTGCCCAAGATGGCACGACAAGGAAACGACTGGGCCGGATTTTGAACCCTAGAGGCTTGTGCCCTTAACACTGTCTGTATCACATGCCCTTCAGCGAGGCCCCACGACAGACCCAGCTTCCGGCGGGAGACAGCTCACCACGGCCATGCCGTGAGCACCGGGTTTCAGGTCAAGCTCCCGGATCCCAGGACCTGCCACCACCTGAGGCGCCCCTGGGTGACGACCGTCTGCCTGATGACGTTCCAAAGGTTTCCAGATCAGGGAAGAGGGTCTGAGAAGTCTGGGCCGCTGGTGGCTGAGGGACTGCCTCAGGGGTGCTGCTGGTACAGGGACACCCTCCCTTATTCACCTTTGTTCGAGCTGCCCCCCCTCCCTTCCCCTAGCGGGGAGGACAGCTCTGCAAACAGTCACCTCTGGTTCAAGCAGAGCCTGGGAAGTGTCACACAGCTGGTCTGGGTGGAGTCCCTTCACCCTGGGGACAGAGTGGCCTCATCTTGCAGCTTGCACACCAGGAGGTGGAGCCCGTGGGGAATGGAACCCCCCCCCCCCCGCCTCTTGTGTGGAGACACTTCACCCCCCGGCAGGTAAGGGAGGCTTGACCCATCAGCAGCTTTGCAGGGTAGACAGCGGGTGAAGTGCTTTCAACACTCAGACAACTCACTACTTATCTTGGGAAACCCAAGTGTTTTTCTTTTTTTTCTTTCTTCTTTTCTTTTCTTTTTTTTTTTTTTTCCCCCTCTCTCCTTTTCTCCGCTGCAGGCTGCTCAGGGAATAGCAGTGGAGAGGCGAGGGGTTGACACGCAGGGAAAACACAGGTTTGGGAGATTCGATCAGGCTCCCGGGGCTGTGCTCCGGGCCGAGCGGAACCGAGGGGCTGGGCAGCCGGGACGTAGGCCGAGGGGCAGGCAGGGAAGACGCAGGGGTGCAGCTCTGGGGGAGGTGGGAGGCCACCACGTGAGCTTGTTACGATCTTGCAGCTTAGGACAGAGGTTGGGGAGAGAGGTGACAAGCATTTAAGGCAGAATGGCCCTGAAACCAGGTCCTGAGAGACCCCTGGGATATAGAGGACCCTCCTGCCCACCCTGGGGTCTCCTCCACTGCTCTTCAGCCACCCGGGGGGGGGGACTGTGTAGGGCCAAGGGACAGGGGACCGTGGGGCCCTGGAAGCCCCACTCTGGGACCCTAGGATTCTCTGCCCAGATGGCCCTGAGCCCGCCTTTGGGTATCTGCCTCCCCTCTGGCCTAGGTCTGGGATCCGGAGGTGGCCCCAAGGGTGAATGCCCCCAGAGTGTCCACCCCGGGCCCGAGGGACAGCTTTTGCGGTGGGATGAGCCACTACGTCTACAGTCAGATTAGGCCCCCAGCAGAATTGCCACATCTCTGCTTCAGTCCCCACCGTCGGGGACCGAGCTACTTGGTTCTCTCTCCTCCGCCGAATCTAACACGGCTCCAAGTGGCGACCCGGTGAGGGCTTGTTCAGGGGTCATCAGAGAGGGGCAGTGGCTGTCCCGAGGGCCCCCAACAATGGGGTGAACAGACACCCCCGGGTCCTGGCTTCGTTCAGCTCAGGGCTCTCCAGCCACGCTGTGTTCCTGTCAGAGAGCCTCCTGTGGCCTTCAGGGACCTCGGGAAGACCCACGGTGAGAACTCACGTGTGATCCTTTCGAACAGTACTGGGGCTTGGTGCCCCTCCAGCTCGGGCTCCTCGGGGTGCGGGGACCCCCTGCGGCGGGCGCTCTCCTAGGAAGGGGTCCGCACCAGGGATGCGGGGCTCATTAGCCAGAGCCTGGCAGGCTCTGCAAAGTGGGTGCTCTGCTATGTCCCCGACCACCCCCTTCTCTCATGCCCCCCCCACACGGTCACCCTGCTCTCCTGGGACATGTGGTGGCCTCCACTGCTCCTCAGGCCTTGAAGAGCCTCGGGTACCCCCCTCCCCCCCCCCCCCCCCCCCGTCCTGAGATGCTCCCGGCACAGCTGGTGGGGAAGCCGGATCACTTAGCTTCCAAGTCGGGCGCCGGGCTCCTTCCTGGACTCAGAGCCTCCGCAGGTTCTGTTTCCGTTGAAAATCTCTAAGCAGCTGTTCATCGGTACCGGCAGCCGCAGCTCAGAGTCCAAACCGTGGGAGGTTCCGTCTGCAGGGAAGGGAGCGGGCTGAGGAGGCGTGAAGGCTCTGGGCACCCCCACTTTCTCCGAATCGCACTCTCCTGTGCTGGAAAATGGAGCCCCTAGTCCCTGCCCGCAGGATGAGGGAGGACGCAGCGTGCTGTCCCCTGTGTGCCCTCCAGACCCACCTTACCGCCTCCCCTGCTCCCTGCAGGGATGCAAGGACAGGGCCCTGTGCCCCCCTGGGCCCTGGCTTCTGCTGGGTCCTGGAGGCAGCAGAGGAGACCCAGGGTGGGAGGGGGAGGAGTGTTCACTCCCCGGCTCCCTCCCCTCGAGCCCCCCGTTGGCTTTGGCTGAAGTCTCCTGTGGTCCCAGCTCCTCTGGAGGCCCCTGTCCCTGTGGCTGCTGCGCTCTCGAGGGTCTGGTAACTGCTCCTTCCCCTGGCCCCTGCAGGCCTGGGATGGACAGGCTCCCCACTGTTGCCAGCCCCACCCCTCCCTGGGCGGCCCAGCAGCCCCTGCAGGTTTTCTGCATCCTGTCCCCGCCTTGGTGATCCAGTGACCGGTGACTGTCCCTCCATTAAACCCCCTTAAGTAACCTCTCCTGTCTGCTCTCAGCTGACACATGGGCCAATAGTCCAAGATCGGGGGGTTTTCTTTGAATTTCCGTGAGGAGAATGGTGTGGGGGCATGAGTGAGACCCAGGAGCTGCTCTGAGTCTCGGGGAAGGGAAATCAGGAACCAGCGACATCCCGCAATTCTGAGCGTCCTGTGTCCCTACAAGGCACTCACTCCAGCACTAAACCAGCTGATGTAATCCTCGGGCTTTGTCTCCGCCTAATTGTTCCGACACCCCCACGCCCCGCTAGTGTGCACGAGCCCGGGCAGTGCTGGGAGGTGGGCTTCCCGGGGAGCAGGCCCCGCTGAGGTCCCTGGTCCTGGCCTGTGCCCCGTCTCTCTGGCCCCGGGATCAGGAAGTGAGTGGGACTGAGGAATTGGATCTCTGGCGGGCGCAAACGCCAGGAGGTTGGGGTGTCTTTTCCCAGTGGGCCAGTTTTGTGTGGCAGAAGGATTAGCTGTGGGACGCTGGACAAGTCTCTCCCCCTGTCTGAGGCCTTGCTTTCCTCCTGTGGGAAACGGGCTCACGCCTGCCTCACAGGACCGATGTGAGCCCTGAGGGAGACGACACCCACGGAGCCAGGTGCTGGGCCCGGGCCCCAGCAGGTGTCCACGTGGGTGAGCCCTGTCCACCCCGCAGAGAGCTTGGCATCGACAGCGCCCCTAGAAGCCAGTCCTGCGTCGTTCTGCCTTCCCCCTAGCCGTCTCCGCTCCCCCATCCGACGGTCCAGGCGTTGGCCAGACGGCCACCAAGTCCCTTTCCAGCCTGACGGCGCGGGGGCCCTTATCTCCTTACTGAGCAGCAGCCTCAGCCCTAGCTCTCCCCACCGCACCCCAGCCTCGTGAGCATTCAGAGCCCCTGGGAGCCCCCCCTGCTCATCTCCTGGAGCTGCGGGAAGAGAGGGGCCGGCAGTGACCAAGGGCCTGCTGTGTGCGGGCCCTGGGCTCCCAGGGACAGACGCACCCTGTGCCCTCTGAGTTCGCGTGTGGGCAGGAGGGCGGGAGGCAGAACCCCAGGACGGACACTGGCCACGCCCTCCTCCCCCCCAGGAGCAGGACACTTACCTGGGAGACCCGGGGACAGATGGCGCGGGGTGCACGTGAGCGCGAGGGGAGACCGCGCTGGCCCTCCGGCCCGTCAGCAGCGGCAATACTTAGACTCCTACAAAACAGGCAATAATTAGACCCCTACAGAAGTCCTCTTGTTTCTCCCCGGGGCCACGAGCCCTTCAGAAGAAAGGCTGTTTCCTGCCAGGTCGCCCCCAAAGACGCGTTTTTCACAGGCTATTGTGTAAATCCACTTTTGGCCCATTGAAGAGATGTGATTTATCCACTTGACTGGCCTTAACGCTCCTTCTCCAAACTCGCAAAATGTGGCTGCTATTAGGAGTCCAGAGAGGAGCCATAAAACATGCAGGGGGCAGGCCCACGGGCTCTGAGTCGCCTCGGGCTGCAGGGGAGAGTCGAGGGAGGGGCTAGGGGGTCACGCCGCTCCGCACAGGACAGGAGTCAGTCCCCAGGGAGAAAACGTGTGCTGTCAGAGAAGGAAGGGCCAGCTCAGGTCCGCTCCCACCACCAGGCTTACTGAGGTCCTACTACGTGCGGGCCTGCGTGGGCCCTGGGGCTCAGTGTTGAGCAGGGAGCGCCCTGGCCCCAGGGGCCCGAGTCCAGAGCGGGGAGGCAGGAAGGACAGGAGAATGATGTGGGACAGGAATGCGCCAGGCGGCTCAAGAGGCGTGGGGCAGAAAGTACAACAGGATGATGTTCGGAGTCTGGCTCTGGGTGGGGTGGGCAGTGCCCGTGGTGGGGCCGGTCAGCGAGTCTTTGTGAACCTGGGAGGTGAGGCCCGAAGAAGGAGGAGGAAGAGCCATTCGAGAATCAGAAGGATGGGCAGTCAGGTGCCGGGCGAGGGCAAGGGCATAGTGGGCCCTGCGGGGCGAGCTTGCTGTGGGAGCCTGGACGACGGAGCCGTTAGCTCCACCTGGTGGGAGCAGAGAGGACCTCAGCCAGGGAGTGACACCTGAGCGACCCTGATGAGTGCTGAGAATGTCACCGGGTGGGTGGGGAAGCCGCGAGAGACACAGACGGAAAGATTCGGACCTGGGCGGGTACGCATCGTGGCAGAGCAGCCGGCCTCGTGTGTGGCTGCGGGCTTCCACGTGAGGCTGGAGGCGTCCGGGGTTGAGTGTGGGGGGATGGGACCCTCTCCCGAGGCGAGGACACCCACCATTTGAGCAGCACACAAATTACAGTCCTCAGGGCTGTCTGGCCCTGTGACTTCTAAGGCCTCTTCCAGCTCTAGAAAACTCCAAGCCAGCAAGGCCGCCTCTGGCTTTCACTGATTGCCCGGTGACGGACTTGCAGCATTTGGCTGCGTCTGTCTTTGGCTTCCTGTCCTCACCCCAGTCATCCAGAGGACCTCCCGCTGCTCCTGCCCTGAGCCCTGGCCCAGCGCCCTGGGGAGCAGCCCCCCGCACCCCCGGAAAGCCAGCCCCAAACAAGCAGCCCCGAAGCAGCCTCCCTCTCCTATTTTAGATCAACCGGCCAGGCTTCCTTCTGGGAGCAGCAGGCGCTCGTTTCTCTCCTGGGCTCGCTAGATCGGTAGGACCCCGCGACTCTCCCAGCAGGCGACAGAGGGAAAAGTTTTCAGAATTTCAGGCCCTTTGATGGAGAAAGTCTGTCTAATAGATGATTGAGAAGAACCCCGGCTTCCTGAGAACTATCGCGAGCAGTGAGGGCACCCGGTTCTCCCAGCAAAGCAGAGCCTCAGAGCGCTCCGGCGGAGGTTGAGAAAAGCCTCTGCTTAAAGATGAGTCAGGAGGGGCACCTGGGTGGCTCAGTCGGCTAAGCGTCCGACTTCGGTTCAGGTCATGATCTCGTGGTGCATGAGTTCGAGCCCCGCGTCGGGCTCTGTGCTGACAGCTCGGAGCCTGGAGCCTGCTTTGGGTTCTGTGTCTCCCTCTCTCTCTGCCCCTCCCCCACTCATACTCTGTGTCTGTCTCTCTCTCAAAAATAAACTTAAAAAAAAAAATGAGTCAGGAAAGGCAAGCCGGCTGGGGCGGGTAAAACCTGGCCACGCCAGGGGAGGGCCGGTACAGAGAGGACACCCGCTTCAGGTAAGGATGCACTGGACTCCAGACCTGAGGGCTGCTCTCACTGCCAAGGGCTTTATGATCAGGATCTCGTTTTACCCCCGAAAACCCCATGCGGTGGGACTGCGGCCCCACTGGACAGAGAGGGAAACTGAGGCATAGGCAAGCCAAGCCCTTTTCTGAGGTCTCTGTTGGCGAGGGCCTGGCCCCCAGCCCATCAGCTCCAGCGGCACACTCCTCACCTCTCTGCTCACTTGGCAGGCTTCACCCACCAGCAGGATCCTGGAGGGTCAGGTCCTCCTGAACCAGAAATCTGTGCCGTTGTGGGAACAGGATCCTGAAGCCATGAGCTTGAGTCTTAGCCCGTTTGCGGCTCTGGAAAAACGGGGATAACAATCCCAAGGTCATAGTCTATTGTGGGGGTTGCAAGGGCAGGTGTGTGTGACACGTGGAGCCTAGGGTCCTGCACAAAGTAGATACTCAGTGCGTCCTGAGTATTACCTAAGATTGTGCCAGCTGCTCCAATAACATACGTATAATGGCTCCAATGCCACTCCAAAACCAGTGTACTGGACAGGTGGGTGCCACACGATGCCAGGAGGCTGGGTCCCGGATAGCTCCTTGGGGGAGGCACCCACCAATCAGGACTCGGTTTCCGGCTTGCTCCCCTACTCTCCCGGTGCCTTCTTGGTTTGCACGCTTTGCTACCGCAAGCTGCTAGGTAGGAGAGGCCTCATGGCAAGGGACAGAGGACAGGTGTCCCTCTGCCGCATCAGGGAGGCAAAAAGGCAAGGAGCTCGTGGGAGGTTCTCAAAGGCCTGAAGTGGATTGGCATATGTCACTTCTGCTCACATTTAATTGTCTGGGATACAGTCACGTGGTCCCACCTACCTGCAAAGGAGTCTGGGAGATGGAGTCTTGCTGTGTGCCCAGAGAGAAGAAGAACCATATTTGGTGAACAGGTGGACAGTCTCTTCCATCTCTGGAAAGGTGAAATGATGTCCTGGGAGACCCAGCAGGTTAATAGCAGAACCCCGGCTCCTGAGCATGCACCAAGGCCCCTCGCTCCTCTCTCTACATGTCACATTAGAGTGAGGCAGGATCCCAGGGCTGACGAGTGGACCCGAGACAAAGGCCCACCCGAGCAAGGGGAAGGGAGGCTACCGGTGGTCAACGTGTTGTCTCAGTCTCCTTGTAGGAATCATGGGTAGGGGCAGGGAGCCACAGCTCCAGGGCTCTCGACTGTGAAGTTGGTCCAGTTGCAGAGTTGGACTCAGAGCCCCCTTGGGATCAGTTTCCTTGATTTCAAATAAGGCTAGAGCAAGAGGGAACCCCACAGGGGGTCACTTGAGAGAGAAATGAGATTTTTGATGCCCTCATAACTTGCCTTTCCCTCTTAGGATCTTGCTCCTCTACTGGGAAGATAGAATGTGGTCAAGCTAAGGTACTTTGGATGATATTGGTTTCAGGGGTACTTCCTTCCCAGAGGACTCAACAGGACTCAACAGGAAGCTTATGACTACAGAAGATGATTATATAATTCACTGGTTTCAAATCCCTGCCATCAGACATATGAGGACAATGACATTTGAAGATGGAACACCTCATAAATACATAGAATCCCAAAACCCGGAAATCCCACCTCTAGGAATTTAACCCTTGGAAATAGGGATGTACATGGAGAGCTTTTTCATGTAGGATATTGCTTACGACAGCCAAAAACTAGACATAATTTACATGTGTTATTACCACAGGAGTTGGGTAGAGTTCTGTATGGTCCATCCATTCAGTGGAAAAGTAGGGGCAATGATTCCACAATTCAAAATCATTGTGTACATATGTAAGCCAATTTGACAATAAATCACACTCATAAAAAAAAAATCATTGTATAGAAAAGCGTAAAATAGCAAGGGAAATCTTTGTGACATGTAAGTAAATGTAATCAGAAAATTCTAGAACAGAATGTGTACTATGCCCGCCTTTTTGTGTGGAAAATGTGAACATATAAACACGTTTGACAGAAGTTATTTTTGGTGGTGGCATTCTGGTTTTTCTCTTTTCCTTTTCACCTACCTATATTATCTATAATGAATGTGTATAATTTTTCTGAGAGAAAGAAAATGTTCTTAACATGAAGGTTAGCATTTTGTTGTCCACAGGACTGGATGATACCTAAGGACAAGGAGATCACGACCTTTTTGTGATTTTAAATATTGGACATTAACAGTGTCTGAAAATGAGCTGCGGTCACTGGAGGACGGTCAGGACTTCCTTCGTCTTTGAGATCCATGAGAATTAGTTGCTTATTTAAAAACATCTTAGATTGTGGCTTTCTTATCCCTGCAGTCCAGTTGTACCTTCCTGAGATAATAAGGATGTCCTCTTGACTGAATACACGTCAAGCATTTCCATCACGCTGCATCAGTCAGCTAGTGCTGTGTAACAACCACACAGTAATAAGCATGCGTTTCTCACATGTTGGCAGATTAGCTGGGAAGCGCTCAGCTGCAGGTTTTGGAGACGAGGGCATCTTCTTCTCATGGCAGTGGCAGAGGCACCCCTGCCCACATTTCGCTGGCTCAAAGAAGGGACAAGCCAAGTCCAACGTCAAGAGGTCCTGAGGCTCACTTTGCCTTCTGTCAGAGACACCACCCCGTCACGTGGCGAAGTGCCCAGGTACAGGGAGGGCGAAGAGAATAGAACAGAATCTACCATCTACCACCCACGAGTGGTCGCTTTGGTGAGGTCATGCTGCCAGATGGTTGAACGCACACGTTTAAACTAACATTACGCCTCTCCGGGTTTGAAAAGGAATTCTTTGAAAAGCGTACTACGAACGAAAGCAAAATTAAAATGACTAATTCCGTTACCTACGGATGGCCTGTTAGGATCTTGGTGCATTGCCTTGAAGGCTACACATCCATCCACATCCATCCACTCCAAGAAACATCAGCCTCTACGTGTGTAACAAAAGTAGCATCACATTTGATTTGGTTTTTATCCCACCTTTTTTTTTTTTAAACCTAATCTCATTCTGTGAGCTTTTAGTTGCATTAGGAAACATTCTTTAGAAACAGGCTTTTCAGATATGTGCAATAATTTACTCTAAAGATGTGGTGCTACTTCTGGAGACGATCCCCTGTGGTTAGATATTTAGGCTTCCGGGTTGTTTTCTGTTCCAAACGACACTCTAATGGACGTCATGGAATACAGTCGTAATCAACATACACTGAGCTTTCTCATACGCCTGCCTCCGTGCCAAGCACCTTCCACGAGCGACCTCATATAAGCCTCAGGCTTCCCTTTCCGGTAGGTCCAGCGATGATCTCCATTTACAGATGACAAACCAGGGCACGAAGACGATAAGAACTTGCTCAGGGTCAGACAGCAAAGCATGGTGGAGCTGGTAGAGCTGAAACAGAAATCCAAATCTGATTGATTGGCTAAAGCGTCTGGTCTTAACCACTCAGCTAACCTCCCTTTCTGTGTACCTCCCTGATGATGGCTTTGGGACTAACATTTAGAAGAAAGAACGCTGGGTTTGCACACGTTAAGGCTGTCGGCGCACATAGCCAACACATCTTCCGGAGAGGTGTCAGTTCAGACTACACCAGCAGTCTAGTCACTCATGGGGGTTACCTGTGTTGCTAGACCCTGTCACAAGTGACGAAGTGATGAGAAGACAGGCCCAGCCCCTGCCCTCCTGGGGTGGCTGGGGTCCCTACTCCAAGGACAGGGTACTGAAGAGAGAACATCGGACAGTCAGAAAAATAAAGCTGAGGGGTACAGCCATGACCGGCGTGGGCCTTGTGGGTGGGTGGGAAAGGGTCTTCGTGCCAGATCGGCTTATCCTGGAGGCCTTCTCCGAGGAGATGGCCTTGAGCTGAGCTCTGAATGGCCAGAAAGAAACATCTGGGAAAGAGGCTCCAGGCAAAAGATAGAGCAAATGCAACTTCCCCAAGGTGGGTCAGACTCAGAAATTTGAGGAACAGGAAATGGCAGGTTGGTCTACATCCGGGTAAGTGAGAGAGACAGGGCTGGGGGCAGTCAAGGAGCAGGGAGGGATCAGGGAGACCTTGCGGACCATGGGGCAGAGATCAAGCTTTATTCCAAGTGGGGTGGGAAGCCTGAGAAGGCAGCGGCTTCGCGGGTCTGAAAATTAAACCTTCTGCAGCCTCCCCTTTAAGAAAAGGGCTTAGGATTAGGAATCAAAATTGGCTACGCAATTTAATATTTATTCTGAATGAGAAAAGAAATCACAGTAAACTGCAGGTTTCAAAAAGCCAGCAATTACCGAAAACATCACAAAATGTAGGACCCCCCCCCCCCACCCCGACTATAGTTTTTTACTTGGAATCCTCACATACCTTCCCGGCTTTGTTCCCTCCTCCCCCCCACCCCCTCGCCCCCCAACCCCGAACAGTTTGGGCTGCGTCTGCCCTGTTCCCGTCTTGGTAAGACGATGATTTTTGTAATGTCATTTTCTGTGGAGAGACGGGGAAGTGAAGTCAGGTTGTCCTCCTGCGGAGTCTGATCGTAATGGCTTTCTACATTGACAGAGTTAACACGTTTTCACCTTTACGACTCGCTATGGATTATGTCATGCAAATTTTCGGGATTCTTGTCAAATCTGGGGAACCTGTCAAGATCCTTTTATATGTGGGCAGTGAGCTTTCATGGGCCCAGCCAGTTTTCCTTACAGTGATAATCCTAATTAATCTTTGAGTTGACAATGCTTATTAACCACAGGGCTTGGGGCCCCACCGGGGCCTCAGAAGGGGTGTGGAGGGTGAGGGGTCCCTGATGCTTAAGCTTCTTTAGTCTCTGGCAAGGCCACCTGTGTCTGCAGTGTTCTCATGGGGGAGGAAGATGGTCTGATCACTGGGCTGCTGAACAGAGAGAATAGCAGACTCTGGGGGCAGGGAGGAAGCCGGGAGCCAGTGAGGGGGCTGAGCGGAGGCTCCAGGCTGGCAATGGCGGAGGTGAACAATTCGGGGGGCATTTGGGACGTGCTGATTTGGGGATGGAGAAGGGAGGCCTGGAGTAGGATCTCTACTGTTGGACATCTCCCTTCCTCCCATGTTCTCCGGGGACTGAGGCGTAGGCATGACTCCCTCCCTGCACACCATGGCTCCTCACACAGAACCAGAGCCTCACCCCTGCCACCGTGAGTACCACCGGAGGGACCAACAGGACATCAATCAATAATGACTCAAAGGGGCGGCCAGGCCCCAGCGGAGCCGGAGGGGAGACCTCGTTCCGTGCGCGGGAGAGAAGACATTGCCGGTGCATTGGGACCCAGGTTCTCCGTGATAATAATTGTCCTTCCAGCTGGACACTGACCCCCGGAGGCCGGATGGATTTCAAAATAGAGTTGATGGCAGTGGGGAAACTCCGCCTCTCACGCCCCAGCCAGAGAATAAAGGTATTTTCATAAAGCATATTGGTCGCATTGTTGAAGGAGGAAAGAGAGCTCTGCGAGGCCGGCCGAGTGGAGGGTGGGTGTCCCTGCATTTGGGCTGAAGTTGGGGTGCCCATGAGTGGCCTCTGTCAGCTTTGAAGGCACTGCTCTTCCCACGTTGGACCTGTGGCCAGGGCCACCTGTGCTGAACCCACCCACCCACACAGTCCATACGGGTTGGGCCAGGCACGGGGCAGAGGGATGAGGCCAGCACAGGACGGGCAATGTGAGGGGCACCGGGCTGGGAAAGATGGCCCCCAGAGACATGGGTAATGTTTGTTCTGGTTTGATTTAGGATGGAAACTCACTGAAAATGCAAAAAAAAAAAAAAAAAAAAAAAAAAAAAAAAGAAAAGCTGGAGGGAAAAAACAACGACAAACCTATCTTTCATGATACAAGTAGAACCAAAGGCTGAGTGGCTGGGGATCAGAAGGTTAAGGCCAGTGGGGCAGTTTTAGATTGGGAGGAAAATCTGTGCCTCGTTGACAGGCTGACTGCTCCAGATTAAACTGTGTCTTCCCCAAAGCCATATCCATGCTGAAGGGCTAACCCCCAGCACCTCAGAACGTGACCTTATTTGGAGGGAGGGTCTTTGCTGCGGTCATCAAGTTAAAATGAGGTCCTCAGAATGGGCTTCCGTCCGGAATGACCGGTGGCCTCAGCTAAAGGGCGATCCTGGGACAGACACCTGCAGGGCGAGTGCCGTGCGAGGCTGAAGGCAGCTATGGGGGTGATGCATTACAAGCCGAAGGACGCCAAAGGTGGCCAGGAGCCTTCCAGGAGACGGAAGAGGCTGAGACAGATTCTCCTCATAGCCTCCCAAGGAGCCAAGTCAAGCAGCACCCTGACCTCGGACTCGCAGCCTCCAGAACTGGGAGATGGTAAACGGCTGTTGCTTGAGCCACCCGGTGTGGTGCTGGCATGCAGCCCTAGCAAACGAATACGGGGACAGTGGATGGCAGACGTGAAGGAGGGCAGGAAGGTGGCCAGGCAGATGCTGGGGAAGAACATTCCAGGCGGCGGAACAGCCGGTGCAGGGAGCCAGGCAGAGGGACAGCTTCAGAGGCCATGGTGGGGGTACAGACCACAGGCCACTGTGCACCTATGGGCTCTAGACTGAGTGCAATGGGGAGCCACAGCAGGATGTGGGCCTCCCATCCTCACAGGCTCGCCCCGCTCGCAGGGTCGAGAAGAGCGCATGGGTGAGGGGGGGAGCAAGGGAACCAGGCGGGGGAGGGGGCTTCCATTACCGTGATGCAGGAGAGAATGATGGTGCATGGGCCCGGGGGGGGGGGGGCGCAAGCCAGGAGATGACAGGGGTCAGGCCCTGGGCCTGGGCTGAGAGAGGAGCCCCCAGGGTTGGGGGTGGGGTGGGGACGCTTCGGGTCCAATCCACTCACGGGACGGAATTGTTAAGCTCTAGTCGGGAAAGGCGAAACCTCACCTCCACGGTCCTTGAAGAGCTGGCGGTGACCTTTTGATCAGAGAGAGGACAGGTGAGTTCACGGGACTCAGTTCTGCAGGTCAGCATGGCGGGGTGATGAGCCGACCCAGCAGCAGGCTGGCAAGCCAATGACATTCTCCACTCCTGGTCCCCTGGGAAAGACGCCTGACCCGGAGACCTACTGGGTTTTCCGGGAACACATCCCCCTCCTTGCCCTGGAAATGGAGACAGGCCTCCAGGGCACGGGAAATAATGCCTTTGCTCTGCAGGTGTCTGAGGCAATGAACCCAAATCGAACTTAAAGACAACTCAGCTCCCTCCCCTCCCTCCCCCACCATAGATGGCTGCCCCACCGGAGTGGCGACCGGTCACACAGGAGCCCCGCACAGGACGTGCCTCCCTACTAACAAGACAAATGGGACATGAGCAAAAGAGAGAAGAAATCACAGTGTTGCTGAGGAACAGAACACACGCACACGGAGTGTTCAGAGAATTCTACCATGTTCTGCCGCTCCGGCCTACGTCTCATGGGCACCTGCTTTGTGGCAGGCGCTGGATCAGGAGGTCAGAGGCCAAGTCAGCTTTGGGCCAGCTATCGGCAAGCAATGCGCATGGTTTGAAGAAAACAGGCGAAATGCTAAACATCAAAGTAGGAATGGCTTCCGGGGAGGGTGGGCCCATTCGGTGAGTCCTGTGTCAGACACTGCGGGGTGTGTGTGTGTGTGTGTGTGTGTGTGTGTGTGATCGGCGGCTGGGAGTTCTTCCCAACCAGCAAATGATGGAGCCAGAATCCAAAGCCAAGGGGGTCTGCTGCCCAGTTCATCCTCTTTGTCCTTGAACGTGCTGCCTCCAGCCTCACATCCCCTCTGTAAGGGAGGCACTGGCGACGATAAATCCTGGCTGTCTTGCCATAAGGGCTCGTCATGAGGGGTCTGGGTCTCACTGGGGTGGGGAGGGGACAGGACCCGTACTTGTGGGATGGGTGCAGGTGTATGAAAACTGTCAAGGGACGGTTTTCAAGCCCAGGAGGGGGGCTTGGAGGAGCCATGGGCTCATTCGTGGAGCAGACGCTCTCCAAGGCAAAGGCTATTTGCAGGTTGAACGAGGGAGCGTCTCTCACACCACAGGCCGGGGGGCCAGGATGTGCCGAGAGACCGACTGGGACCACAGCACCGTGGGAGGGGGCAGCGGTGAGAGGGGACAAGAGCTCAGTCCCCAGATTCCACAGTCATTACTAGGCTGAGGAAGGAACCCGGGGGGACACCATCAGAGTGGCCTCAGGGAAGGAGACAGAAACCAGGTGGGCAGACGGAAAGGGGAGGGCCAGGAGAGCAGGGGCCACAGAAGCCAAGGCAAAGGGTGGGGAAGAGGCCTCAGGTTCCAGGAAGCTGTGGGCCAGAGTGAGGACTCGGGGGTGAAAAGTCATAACGAAGAAGGCAGTCGCAGCAGGAGGGTGGGGACAGAAGGCACTTTGCAAGAGGTTCAGGAGCAGGTGGGGGGTGAACAAGCAGGGCTTCCCGAGGAGCGGGGGCCCCAGCACTTGGGCACCAGCCCTCCACCCCAGCCCACCTCCCCGGCATGTCCCCGACCACCTGACACAGTGGGACAAGCCTGCACCCCACTCCCCACTCCCGCTCCTGAACAGCCAACTTTGCACCTCTGTGCTGGGCTCTCATGCCCTCCAGCCTTCTCACCACCTAATCTCGTATCGGAACCCAGAACCTTAGTGTTGGAAGAGACCCTAAAACTTGCTCAGTGATCATCTCTTTTATGCCACATCCAAAGAAACTGAGGGTCAGAGAACAGGGTGGCACATACCAGCTCACATGGGTAGGTCGGTCATCCGTTGTCATAGTGCGGCTGCAAAGCAAACCCACCCAAACTCTCTGACTTAAGACAGCGGTCATTTCTTTTCACCGTGTCTGTGGGGCGGCCGCTATGGCCCTGCTGATCTCAGTTAGGCTGGGTCAGGTCGGTTCCATGAGTGTCTCATTCCTCTGAGACCCGCAGTCCAGCCAAGGCATGATCTCCTTAGAGGGTCTGCAGAAGCACAAGAGGGCAAGATCGGCCACATGCATTTAAAACCTATGCCTGGGGCGCCTGGGTGGCTCAGTCGATTAAGCGTCCGCTTTCAGCTCAGGTCGTGATCTCACAGTTCGTGTGTTCGAGTCCCGCATCGGCCTCTGTGCTGACAGCTCAGAGCCTGGAGCCTGCTTTGGATTCTGTGTCTCCTTCTCTCTCTGCCCCTCTCCTACTCATATTCTCCCCCTCTTTCTCTCTCTCTCTCAAAAACAAGTGAAACATTAAAAAAAATTAAAACCTATGCCCAAGTCACATCTGCTAACATTCCATTGGCCAAAGGGAGCCATACGACCAAGCCCAAAGTCAAAGAGCCGTTAGTCCACATCACGCACAGCGTTGCTACACGAAGCACTCTCATAAAACAACCAGACCGACGCGCTCACTGCCCAAATGGGCAATCCGCAAAAGGAGATTCAAATAGCCAATAAACAGATGAAAAGATGTTTAATTTCTCTGCTAATCAAAGAAAGGCGTATGCAAAGAGAGGCTTGCTTTCCACTCATCAGAAAGATAAAGATTAAGGGAATCGACAAACCCACTTAACTTATTGGAAAATGGGCACCCTCGTGCACCAATGAGGGCAGGCGCTAATTGATTCAACCTTTTCAGGAAGGCAGGTCGGCAACGTGTGTCAAAATGTAAAATGAGCGTGCCTTTTATCCCGGTAATCTCACTCCCAAGGAATTTCTTGATGGAGGCGGTCACATACACTAACAAAAAAGAGGCGTGCTGTGGCGGTTCATTGGAGCATGGTTTACTTTGTGAGATCAAATAACCATAAACAGGGAATCGATTTGTTAAATGAGTGCAAACCTGTACAATGGAATACAACGCAATGACCTAAAATAACGTCATTTCGGGGGCGCCTGGGTGGCTCGGTCGGTTGAACGCCGACTTCGGCTCAGGTCACGATCTCACAGTTTGTGAGTTGGAGCCCCACGTCGGGCTCCGTGCTGACAGCTCGGAGCCCGGAGCCTGCTTCGGATTCTGTGTCTCCTTCTCTCTCCCTGCCCCTCTCCCACTGGAGCTCTGAATCTCTCTCTCTCAAAAATAAAATAAAAAACATTAAAAAACACTTTTAAATAATGTCATTCTGTAACTAGTGAACGGAAAAGTGACCCATAGCACCTTGTTGAAGGAAAACAGAAAGTAGGTATGAACCCAGAAACTCATTTATTGGTATGAAGAAATATAAAAAAGGATCTGGGCCGAAATCTTAGCAATGGGTCTACTTCTGTGGTGGGACTCAGGGAAATTTCTACTTCTTTATACTTTTCCCTAATGTTTGAAGTGTTTATCATAAAACACGTACTATTTTATAAAGATAAAACTTGAAATGGGGCACCTGGGTGGCTCAGTCGGTTGAGCATCCAACTTCAGCTCAGGTCACGATCTCACAGTCTGTGAGTTCGAGCCCCGCATCAGGCTCTGTGCTGACAGCTCGGAGCCTGGAGCCTGCTTTGGATTCTGGGTCTCCCTCTCTCTCTGCCCCTCCCCCACTCAATGTTCTGTCTTGCTCTGTCTCAAAAATAAATATAAACATTAAAAAAAATTTAAGGGGCACCTGGGTGGCTCAGTCGGTTAAGCGTCCAACTTCAGCTCAGGTCACGATCTCGCAGTCTGTGAGTTCGAGCCCCGCATCAGGGTCTGTGCTGACAGCTCGGAGCCTGGAGCCTGCTTCAGATTCTGTGCCTTCCTCTCTCTCTGCTCCAACCCACTCACATTCTGTCTCTGTCTCTCTCAAAAATAAATAAACATTAAAAAAATTATAAAAAAAGATAAAAAATAAAAAACTTGAAATGAAATGAAACTAGTTTAAACATTTTGCTCTGAAAACAACCTAGAAGAACGACTATGGTAATAACTCACACGAGATGTTAAACAGAAAAATAAATATCTTTACCATTATCTTTTTAGTTGGTTTTCCATTAACTTACACAGAATGATTTAAAAATGTAACTTCATTATCCCTGCTTTGGGATTTAATAGAAGCTTTAATTTTACCATATATTTCGAAAGTGCTTTATTTAATGCTCTTTATTTGGGGGGGAGGCAGATGCTGTCTGCCAATCACTTAGAGGTCAGAAGCTATCATATCACTTCTGACCCGTTTCTGCCTGGTGATCATATTCTAAGCATCGTTGCTGATGTACAAGGACTTGACTAGAACCCAAGAGTTCACAAGTGAGCGAGCTTTAGCAAGACTTACACTTCACCCCAAAGGTCCAAGAAACGATAAAAGGCATCAAGAAATAAATCTAGTAAACTACGTGCAAGATCTTTAAGGGGGAAATTATAAAACGTTATTGAAGGACATAAAAGAAAATCTGAATACTGGGAGAGATACAGCTATTGGGCAGGAAGGACTGCTAATCTAAAAGACGTCACTCACCCCAAGCTAATCAGTAAATGCGATACAATTACAACGTGTAAAATACCCACAAAGCTTCAGGAGAAACATGACAGTCTGAATCAAAGCTGGTAGGGGGAAATAATTTGAAGAACAAAAACGACTTACCCTCCCAACACCAAGATTTACGGTAAAGTGCTCGCATTTCAGATCCTGGGGTGTTTGCATAGCACAAGGCAAAGAGGCCAACGGAGAGACAGAAATGGACTTAGATGCACACGGGAGCTCCAAAGACAGCAGAGGAGGTGTTGCAGAGAAGAGGGGAAAGATAGATGGAGCAGTAAATAGTACTGGGAAATTGGCTGTATGTAGGGGGAAACGTTTATGTCTTACACAAACGGTAACTGTATAAAGTCAAACTTTATCGTGAAAACTGCAAGAAATAAACCTGAAAAAATTTAACAAAGTGTCTTTGTGACTTTGAGTGGGAAAGAATTTCTTTTTTTTTTAATGCTTATTTTTTAGAGAGAGAAAGACAGAATGTGAATGGGGGAGGGGCAGAGAGAGAGGGAGACACAGAAACCAAAGCAGGCCCCAGGCTCTGAGCCATCAGCACAGAGCCTGACGCAGGGCTCGAACTTGTGAAGGGTGATATCATCACCTGAGCTGAAGTCGAACGCTTAACCTGCTGAGCCACCTAGGCTCCCTGAGTGGGAAAGAATTTCTTAAACAAAATGCCCAAAAGCACAAAACACACAGGAAGGAAATAAGAGGGTGGAATACAATACAAAATAAAATTAAAAGCTTCTCTGTCATAAAAGACCCTTCAGTCAAAACTTAAAGAGAAAGACAAGACTTAGAGGAAAGGACATATTTGTCATGCCTATCGTCAATTAAGAATTATCATCCAGGATACGTAAAAGAAATCCTACAAATGATAAGAACATGACAAGTTACACAAAAGAAAAGCGTACACAGAGAAAACAGAAACGCGTGGCCAATGATCAAGAGATGCTCAGCCACCTTACTAGAAATCAGAGGGATGCAAATTCAACTAATATGGAGCTGTCAGCTCACATTCTCATGCATGGCAGGTGGAAATGTAAATTGTTGCAAACACCGTGAGTCTTGGCAACATCCCCTGAAGTTGCAGACACCCGGTACTCAGAGACTCAGCAGCTCCACGGCTAGGAATAAACCACAGAGAAGCTCAGGCACATGGGCACCAGGAGACGCGGGCAGGCGCATTCCTGCACCACCGTGCGTAGTAGTGACAAGGTAACAGCCTAAATATCCATCCCTAGGAACATGGCTGTATAAACTGTGGGGTCATCAGAAAAGGGAAAACTACAGGGCAGTTAACATCAGTGGACTCTGTCTGCAGATAACAACACGCGTGAATCTTCTCCACACCACGGTGAGTAGAAGACGCGTGTGGCAAGAGGCCACGTATGTACCGGTATAGAACAGTGGCCATGGGGGCAGCTTCGAGCCCCAGCACCAGCACTTCTGGCCGGAGGTTCTCGTCTATGCTACCTTAACTTCTCTGTTCCTCGGTTTCCTCACTGGAGATAAGAACATGCCGTGATGAGTAGTGAACAGATTACTGCATACAAACAAGGAAGAATGGAGCTTGGTGCACAATTCGCACGTGGTCAAACATTAGCTGTTTTGGAGACCTATGCATATGATACCTTAGAAATAGTGGTTACCTCTGTGGATGGAGGATGGGGAATGGGATTGGCTTCAGCGCTCAACTGCACCTGAGACATGGTGTTCCTTTAAAATAGATAAAAATAGTGACGCCTGGGTGGGTCCATCGGCTGAGCGTCTACTCTTGATATTGGCTCGGGTCATGATCTTCCGGTTCGTGTGATCGAGCCCTACGTCAGGCTCTGTGCTGACAATGTGGAGCCTGCTTGGGATTCTCTCTCCCTCTCTCTCTGCCCCTCCCCCACTCATGTGCGCTCTCTCTTCTCCTTCAAAATAAATAAACAAGTTTAAAAAAAAATAAAATAAGAATAAAAAAGGATAAACAGGTAGCATAAGAGAGTTCCTTCATGGCGATGCAAAATTTTGTATCTTGATCATGGTGGCCATTCTATGAATCCACGCACGTGATAAAACCGTATAGAACTTCACACGTGCAACACACGTACAAACCCACGTAAATGAATGCATGCAAGAATTGTAAAATCTGAGTAAAGTCTGGAGTCTAGCTAGTAGGATCATGCCAGTGTTGGTTGGATCCCTGGTTTTGGTGTTATGCTATAGTTAAGTGAGAAGTACAGTTGGGGTAGCTGGGTAGAGGGTACAAAGGACCTCTCTGTGCTATTTTTGCACCTTCTTGTGAGTCTATAGTTATTTCAAGGTTAAAAGCTATTTCAAAATAAGGGAGAAGAAAAAAGGAATCTGAGGTAGATAAGCAAACTTTAAAATATGTTTGTGGTGGGGCGCCTGGGTGGCTCAGTCGGTTAAGCGTCCGACTTCAGCTCAGGTCACAATCTCGCGGTCCGCGAGTTCGAGCCCCGCGTCGGGCTCTGGGCTGACAGCTCAGAGCCTGGAGCCTGCTTCCGATTCTGTGTCTCCCTCTCTCTCTGCCCCTCCCCCATTCATGCTCTGTCTCTCTCTATCTCAAAAATAAATAATAAAACGTTAAAAAAAAATTTTAAATATGTTTGTGGTGGGGGGACGGTGGTGCCTGGACGGCTCAGTCGGCTAAGCATCTGACTTCGGCTCAGGTCATGGTCTCACACGCAGCTCATGGGTTCGAGCGCCGCGACGGGCTCTGTGCTGACAGCTCAGAGCCTGGAGTCTGTTTCTGATGCTCTGTCTCCCTCTCTCTCTCTCTCTCTCTCTGCCCCTCCCCCACTCACGCTCTGTCTCTCTCTCTCGGTCTCGCTAAACTGAATAGACGTTAAAATATGTTTGTTGGGTATTTGAGTATTTGCAGCGGTAATAATATAAAAGTAATTATTTATACATTCCCTTATGTTCGGAGATGTATATATACATCAACAACGTGGTGGTGTGGGTGCTATTATCATTGCCTTATTACAGATAATGAAGCTAATATGCAGAGAGGTTAAGTAACTCACTCATGATCCCACAGCTCTCACGTTACCGCAGTGGGTTCCAACCCAAGCTGCCTAGCCCCTGAGTCAGGGCTCTTAACTGCTTGCTACGCTGTAGCACCTCTCTGTTTTTTACTCCGTATAATTCTCTGTGATTTACTATATATTTAAATTATTTCAGTTTTTTTTTAAAAATTTTTTAACATTTATTCATCTTTGAGAGACAGAGAGAGACAGAGAATGAGCGGGGAAGGGGCAGAGAGAGGGAGACACAGAATCGGAAGCAGGCTCCAGGCTCCGAGCTGTCAGCACAGAGCCCGACGCAGGGCTCGAACTCACGGACCACGAGATCGCGACCTGAGCCGAAGTCGGACGCTCAACCGACTGAGCCACCCGGGCGCCCCAACCCAGTTTGTTAAAAACAAAAAAAAAAATTAGAGAACATTTTTTCAAGGTAGGAATGAATAACAAACTTGCTGTACGGAGTACCTGTAAGAACGAGTTCAGGGATACTTTAAGGGAGACGTCAAGTCTGAGGGATGTCATTAGGGTGTCAGTCTCACTCTGTAAAGTCACACTGTGCACCACACTCTACAGTCTACAACACGCTACAGAAAGGTGCCCAACGCCTTTCTGGCATCATGTCATCTGGCAACTGGGAGAGGCCAGCATCGGGCCCACTTCATGGCTAAGGGGACTGAGCCCTGGAGCGGCACTTGGACCCGGGTTTGCATGAGGACGGAGCCTCTCTGGTCTTAGCCACTCACTGCAGCGCCTCCCGGTGAGAGTGAGTCTTTGAGGGAGGGGGTGCTGTCCCCAGCACCTGGGATTTCTATCACCACACGGCCTCCAGCTGCAGAGAGACTGGTCCCACATCCTGGGACACACTAGCAGAGACCGGGTAGGAGGCCAGCCCTCGGCCCCCAGACAGACCGCTGCCGTGGACCATCGTCACTCCTGAGCTCCAGGTGGGGTCGGCTGAGGCCTTCATCTGGACCTCGGGAGAACGTGACCGCCCCACGCCCTCACCCGGTCCTGCTTCCCTCCCTGCCTTGCACAGGTGTGGAGCCCAGGGTGCTTCCTAACACACACCCTTCACGCTGAGCTGCCCCCCGTCCGCTCCCCGGGGCACCAGAGGGGTCCCAGGAGACCTGGGGACATCTGAGGAGGCCAGGTGAGGCATGAGGGCCTCCAGGGCTCCCCCCTCTCCGCCCCTGGGCAGAAGCAGAGCCCTGTGGCAAGAACACCGTGAAGCTGCATCAGGAGGGCTGGAGAGAGACGGCTTGGCCCCGATGTGTCTTTCCAAGGCTTCGTGTCCTGCCCACCAAGTAAATGGGCGGAGGTGGCCCTCGCCAGGGTTCGTATTATTTTTAGCCCTGGTGCCTCCTCGACAGAATCAAGTACTTGAAGCATTTTCGCTGTGTTGCCCCTGTGGTTCTGCACTGCAGAATTTTGTGAACGGGCTTGAATCTGCTTTTTCTCCCTTTCTCTATTTGTAACTCCTGTCTCCAGCAGTGAGAACCCGGGGCTCTCATTATCCCCCTGTTGGAAACCAATCTTCTGCCACACACTTCGCTGCCGCCTCCGCATGGCCACCCCCCAGCTGGGCTCCCATCTGAACCCTCTGTCTCCCCATGTGGACGCCTCCACCCCATCGGGTGATGGGCTTCCTGCTTGTGGCGGGCACTTAATCATTGTTCACCGGATCAATGAGCGAGCGAATGAATGGAGGGCTGGAGGTCGATTACACGGACCCCCAGCGCGATGCTCATGGTGGCTCATAATCATTATATTAGTATTAAATGAACAAATAGGTACGGGAAGAACCGTAGAGCCCAGAAACTCCTAATTTATCACGAATCAGGCATCAAGTTTATCTTTCATGCATCTGTGAACAATGTTTCACTGAGCCATTTGAAAGCATCAGCAGGATTACGGATGGCAAGTCTGTCCTATTTATATTCATAAATTCATAAATTCATAGCCCCCGAGTTGACTTCCATGATGAAATAGAACCAGGAGGAAAAGACTCACGTGGTATGAGAGGAAGGTCAAGGTCAGAAGAGGCCTTTTGGCCTACACTACAGGTAGCCATGAAAATCAGTAGCACAACTTCTGTGGAGGGCTGTCCGAAAGCAAGAAAATGATAATATATATATTTTTAATTAATTTATTTATTTTGAGAGAGAGAGAGAGAGAGAGAGAGAGAGAGAATCCCAAGCAGCCTCTAAAGCCCAGAACCTGACATGGGCCTCAACCCCATGAACCATGAGCTCACGACCTGAGCGAAAACCGAAAGTCAGATGCTTAACTTACCCACCCACCCAGGCGCCCCAGTAAAATGGTAATAAATGATTGAGTTTTTCTTCCGCATGGACACGGTAACCCCAGGAGGTGAGTATCATCGTCATCTCTCTTTTCCAGAGGAAGAAACTGAGTTTTGTAAGTGGGGTTGAGTCTAGTTCCCCCTTCCTCTTATTTGAAACCCCTTTCTCTGACAATGAGACCCTGGCTGTCATTTTCCTTAATGTATTTATTGACGTGGTTGGAGAGATGGAATCTTTTTGCCCGGTGTCACTCAGCTTCCTAGTGGAGCAGATCGGCAGATGCCTCTAGAGTGTTTCGTTCGAAAAGTTCACTTCCAGGAAATGCTCTTATGGGGGTGATCATGGTCCATGGGGTCCCACGTGCTTCAACTGAATGGCGCATGTCCCATGGACTGTCCTTGTATGTGACCCCGATATCTTAGGCACCGATTGCCTGTCAATCAGAGGGTTTCAGAGCTCCCAGCATTTCCTCTCTCTCTGGGTGAGGCTGAAGACATTTATCCGGGACCCCAGTCACCAGGTCCACAGCCCTGTGCCACAGAGTGGTGGGGACCCCTCCGCAGACAGGAAGCTGGTCAGGCCAGCCTCCCCCTGGCCCAGCCGAGCAGCCCATGGCGGGTCCGATGATCTTTGCTCAGCCGCCAAGGCCATGGCTCAGTGTCACAGCCCGTAGCTGCCCCTCTGCACCTGTGGAAGGTTGAGTCACCCCTGGGAACAAAAGGCTGGGAGGAGGTCTATTACTCAGACTGAAGGGATCTGCTTTGCGGGCAGGCCAAGGGTGGCGAAGGGACAGAAAGGCAGCTGGGGCTGAAAAGGCAGTCAAGGCTACCTTGTGAGGTAAGGTGAGGCAGGAAGGGCCTCGCTGCCCATCATAGAGACAGGTGTGAGGAGAACACATGGACCAAGCCCCCAGCCTATCCCGAGCGGGAGCAGGGACATAGAACCCGACACGCTTCCCCAAAGGAGGACGGGATGTTGGCTTCCCTTCTCACCTCACTGGCTTTCGTTTGCGAGACATTTAAGGAGGCACATTCTGCAAGTACTCTGAGATTTCCCCACTCCGCACTCCCCACAGAACATCATATGCCTTTCGCTTGTGTATTTTCTCTTCTAAAATGTCAAGTAGCTCTTTTCTAGAAGTACTGAACAGAGATCACAACGACTGAGAGGATAATTTTATCCCATTTAGAGGCAACCTGGAAAAAGTGGGAGTTAACAGGCCCAATTGGAGGCCTCACTCCTCACCCGTTTGCCTTCCAGGCCCCTGCCCTCCTGCTCCCCTTCCCACTCCTCAGAGGCGCCCCGGAGCTCCCCACCATGAGGGGATTCATGCGTCCACCAGGGCCCTCACCAAGGCCTTCCTTCCAGAAATCCAGCTCCCATGCTCCCCTGGGCCGAGGTGAGTTGTCAGTTAAAAGGCTTCAGTTGTCTGGAAAAATAAAGAAAATGGAAGCTCCCCAAGCCTTGATGTGTGCTGCTAACTGCAGCTGCCTGGTGGCAACATCTGAGAAATCCTTTGTGCCTTGCAGTCCACAGGCTCTTTGGTGCCACCTGCGAGGATTCTGGGCTCTGACGGGTCAGCAGGGACAGTTCAAAGCAAAGATAGCCGACGTGGTGGCCTCTGATGTGGAGCTCTGCTCAAAAGGGCATCTCATTCCTAGGGGGGTTGGGGCTGGAGAGAGAGACGCCCGCTTCCTGGCGTCTTTGTTACCTGGGCTTCAGGCTTTTGAAGCATTTATAGGTCAGAGATAGTCAAATACCAACAATTTCATCTTGTTTGACTAATGCATACCTCATTTCAACTCTACAAGAGCACTGTGAGGTAGACATGATCCCTGTTTTATGGAAAAGGGGCCTTTGATGCTGTCCCTGCCATCTCTCCTGCCTTCTTAAATCAGCTCTGCACTTTGCCCTGTTCCCTGGTCTGGCCGTGCCCATGATCACCTGCTTCCTCTGCTCAGACTACTAGCAGCCTCTCTCCAGAACTCCTGTTCCTTACCCCTCATCTATTCTACAGATATTTATTGCCAAACTGCTATGTGTTGGGTTTGTATTAAGAACTCCAAATGAGACGGTGAAGAGCTTGTGGGGCGCCCGGGTGGCTCAGTGAGTTAAGCGTCTGACTCTTGGTTTCGGCTCAGGTCATGATCTCACGGTTCATGAGTTCGAGCCCCATGTCGAGCTCTGCGCAGCTGGTGTGGAGCCTGCTTGGGATTCTCTCCCTCCCCTCCTCTCTGTCCTCCCCTCCCCCCCCCCCAATAAATAAATAAGCTTAAAAAAAGAACTTAGCCACCAGGGTAGACAAAGGATGTTTATGTGACTTCAACGATATGTATTCAGCAAAAGATTTTTTTTAAGGGAAAAGATAGTGATTTAAAGAATGAAAGCCATTTTGCCCAACACCCTACCAATTGTGGTGGCATGGGCTGACTTCACAGCCTGGGCCATGTCAGATGTGACACTAAGCACCGGCCAGGGGCAAAAGATGAGGGTGGAGCCAGGGTGCGAGAAGGCAGTCTGGTTAGGGGGAACGATGTAGGCGACATGGGCTGGAGCATCACGTGGGGAACAGCTACCCGGGGTGAGCACAGTAAAGGGGAGAGAGGGAGTTGTAGGGGACACGAAGTGAAGGTTTATCCAGATAAAGTTTATCCTGGAAACCAGAAGTGTTTGCTGGCATGCCACCCTTGAGGTGCCTTGGGAGTCAGAATAGGGGTGAGGGGAGGGCGGGTGTAAGCAGCCTCAGACCCCCTTGGAGAAACCCTGTGGTTATCAGGTGTAGACTTAGGGGTTCTATGCCATAGCCAATTTTGGAAAAATAGTAGTTGACTCAATGATAATGATAGAAAGGTGTACATAAAAACCATTGGAAAATTGTATGTCAGACTTTTGCTTCTGGTCCATGATGAACTAACAAGAATGGGATCCACTCTCCCACCTTAATCAATCAGAAAAATGGACAAAACGGCAAATAATTTTTGGACATTAGATACTTGGCCATGCAGAAGTGTTATCACAGGGAGAAGGAAACAGGTGAATGGAGCCCATGATTGCCTGGCTCCCCGGAGGTGGTTTCCAGACTGTAAAGAATGTAGTGAGAACTAAGGGCACCTGGGTAGCTCCATCGGTTAAGCCTCCGACTTCACCTCAGGTCATGATCTCATGGTTCATGGGTTCAAGCCCTGTGTCAGGCTCTGTGCCAACAGCTCGGAGACTGGAGCTAGCTTCAGATTCTGTGTCTCCCTCTCTCTCTCTGTCCCTCCCCGACTTGTGCTCTGTCTCTGTCTCTCAAAAATAAATAAATATTAAAAAAAATGTAGTAAGAACTCAAACAGATCTTGACATTGATGATTTGAGAAGAAAAAGGTCATAAAGAGAAAGAGAAAAGCCCAAGATGGAGAGAATTTGGAAAACAGAATATTGGAGAGGAGGTCACTGTAAGGAGGGAGAACTCCAAAGAAATTCAGAGGGGTCTCCTCAAGAAATTGATTTGTGCCCGTTTGAAAAGAGAGTATTCAGAAACATGGAAAGAACCACCAATATAGGGAATGCAAATAAATTCTTGAAACTTACACAGGACTGGGAAGTTTTGCTCTTGTCTACTTGAGTAAAAAGACCTCAATATAAATAAAACATCAGGTAGAATCCTCAGAAAGCTATTACTGGATTAGAAGTCAGTGTTAATTAACCCTAAAACAAACTCTTCCCTGTATCTGCCATAACAAACTTAAAAGCAAGCCTCAAAAGTATCCAACTAATAAAAAATAATTTTACTGCTTCCCAGAAGAAAATTCAATACTCCTGAAAGAGCTATGACAAAATGTAATAGCCCACTACATAGAATCACAATGTCCAGCATAAAGAAATAATTACCAGATGTGCAAGGAAGTAGGAAAATGTTCTTAAGAAGAAGGAGGAGGAGGAAGGAGAGGAGGAGGAGGAGGAGGAAAAGGAAGAGGAAGAGGAAGACGAAGACGAAGAGGAGAGGAAAAAGAAGAAAGGGAGAAGGAAAAACAAGAAGAAAGAATGGAACAACAGATATACAATAGAAAGGAATAAAAAATAACAAATATGTTGGAACTAGTAAATAAAGTTGTCAAAATAGCTATTATAAACATACTATATATGTTTTAAAAAACAAAAGATAATAAAAGCAGGCTGAGTTATAAAAATCCAAATAAAATATTTATAGCTGAAAAATATAATTTATGAAATGAAAAAAATATAGGGGATGGGATTAACAGTGGATTAGATCCTGTAACTGGAATTGTCAATGGAATTGAAAATAAAGCAAAAGTAACTATCCGAGATAAAGCAGAGAGAAAAAAACCCAAAGAACGAAAGAATAAATAGAACGTCAGTAAACTGTGAAGCAATATTGAATGGCCTAACATAACTATAACTGAAGTTCCAGGAAAGGATGTGGGGAGGGATGAGAGAGAAAAATATTTTGAGAACAATTGCTAATGAAGTACAGGAAGATGGCATAGTAGGAAGCACCAGGAATCTGTTTCTTCACCTAAACAACAATAGCACTGGCAGAATCTGGCTGATGTAAATGTTTTAGAACTCTGAATATTGATTGCTTGCAACTTCTAGGGAAAGGCTTGGATGATAAACCGAGGTTAATTTCAGTCAACATCAGCTCTTAGCATGGGGGCAGCTACCCATCCATCACCCTCATCCACATGGCAGGCAGCTGTGCACATGAATACAACTTGAAGCAGCTTGAACACAACTTGGGGGATCCAGGATGGGCAAAAGGATGCTGTCCTCTAAATATCAGGAGTCTGTGCTCTGATTGCTGCTTCTGATCACAGAGATGCAGGCAAAGAGTTGGGCAGCCATTGTTGTGGCACCTCCCCCAACTGTTGCAAGACCCTCCCATCCAGCTGAAGTGATGGCCAGGAACTTTCAACTGGCTGGCATCTTTCACACACACCCTCCCCTCCACTTTTCTTATTTTACCCTTTTGGAAGCCAGACATTAAAGGCTAGGTCATCCAAAACTATTTGCTATATAGGGAAAATTTTAAAGCAGCCATGCATGCTCAGGGAAAGGCTCAGAAAAGACCTGAGAAGACCTTAAGTTTAACTTCAGGCTGATCCTCAGCACAGAGGTGGCCTAGGACTATCAAGAAAAAAAATTAAACAAAGCAGTAACAAAACAGCAAACCCTGGGGAAGGAGGTAAATCTAGTTTCCAGAGTTATTGCATTATTACATTCAAATGTCCAGTTTTCAACAAATAATCACAAGGTTCACAGAGAAACAAGAAAGTATCATCCATTCAAAACAAATAAATCAAAGAAACCATTCCAAAAGGAAAAAAATAGATGGTAAATATGGTAAACAAAGACTTTAAAACAACTGTCTGAAAGATTCCCAAAGAACTAATGGAATGTGTGGAGAAAGTCAAGAAAACGGTGTATGAACAAAACAGAAATATCAATAAAGAGATAGAAGCCCTAAAAACAGACCAAAAAGAAATTCTGGAGCTGAAATGTACAATAAAGGAAGGAAAATATTCACTAGAGGGATCCAAAGGCAGATTTGAGCAGGCAGAAGAAAGAATTACTAAACTCGAAGACAGCCTAATGGAAATTGTTGAGTCTGAGGAACAGAAAGAAAAAGCAAATGAAGAAAACTGAACTGATCCCACAGGACCTAGAAAAATGCAAGAAAGCATCAAGAAGACCAACAGACACACTGTATGAATTCCAGAAGGGGAAGAGAGAGAGAGAGGGACAGAGAGAATATTTAAAGAAATAATAGCTAAAAACTTCCCAAAGTTGATGAAAGACATGGGTATTAACATCCAAGAAGCTCAGTGAATCTTCTAAGATGAACTTAAGAGACCTCCACCAAGGCACATCATCAAACTTTTGAAAGACAAAGAAAGAATCTTGAAAGCAAGAGAGAAACAACTTGTCACAACAAGTTGCCGAAAATCAGTAAGATTTTCAGCAGACTTCTTATCAGGAGCTTTGGAGGCCAAAAAAGAGTGGGCTGATATACACAAAGTACTAAAAGAAAAGAAAAACACCCATAAAACAAGAATACCATATCTAACAAAACTGTCCTTCAAAAGTGAAGGAGAAATTAAGACCTTCTCCAGAAAGCAAAAGCTGAGGGAATTTATTACCACTAGACCTTCCCTGTAAGTCATGCTCAAGGGAGTCCTGCAGGGTGAAATGAAAGAACACTAAACAGTATCTTGAAGCCATTTGAAGAAATAAAGATCTCAGGAAAGATAAATACATAGGTAATTATAAAAGTAATGTTAATAAAAATTTGTAACTCCACTTTCTGTTTTCTACATGATTTAAGGGACTAATAGTTTTTAAAAAAGATTAATCTAAAAGTTTGTATTATTGCAACGTTGTTTGCAACTTGATATTTTGCTTTCTACATAATTTAAGATATCAATGCATTTAAAGGAATTATTAATTTTTCTTTTGGGGTGCAAATTTATATAAATGCAATTTTGTGATACTGAAAACAGGTGGGGACTGAGCTATAAAAGAGCAGAGTTTTGGGTAGATTATTGAAATTAAGCTGGTATAAATTAAAATTAGAGTGTTTTAATTATAGGATGTTAACTGTAATCCCCATGGTAACCACAAAGAAAAACAGCTCTAGAATGTACACAAAGAAAATGAGAAAGGAATTCAAACGTTTTACTACAAGAAAAAAAAATCAACTAAACCCAAAATAATACAGTAATACAGGAACAAAAGAGCTCTAAAGTATATAGAAAACAAATAACAAAATGAAAGGAGTAAGTCTGTCTTTCCCATTAATTACTTTAAAGGTAAATGGATTAAATTCTCCAATCAAAAAACAGGTATCAGCAGAATGGATAAAAGCATGATCCTACGAAATGCTGTCTACAAGCAACTCATTTTAGATCCAAAGACACAAATAAGTTAAAAAGTAAGAGGATGGAAAAAGATATTCCAAACAAATAGTAATGAAAAGACAGCAGGATGGCTATACTTGTATCAGTCAAAATAGTTTCTAAGTCAACAAAGATTACAAGAGACAAAGAAAGACACTTATATATGAAAGGTTTAATATAGCAGATATATGATTTTTAAATATTCCACCTATTCTGTGGTTTATCTTCTTACTCTGTTGTCATTGTCTTTTGATGCACAAGTTTTAAAATTTTTCATAAGGTCCAGTCTGTATATTTTTTCTTTTGTTCCCTATGTCTTTGATGTTATAGCCAAGACGTCATTGTCAAATCCAATACTGATTCTTTTGCCCTGTTTTTTCCCCTAAGGTTTTACAATTTTAGGTCTTACATTTAGGTCTTTGATCCATTTTGAGTTATTTTTTTATACATGGTGTGAGGTAAGGGCCCAACTTCATTATTTTGCAGGTAGATGTCCAGTTTCCCCAGAGCCATTTGTCAAAAATACTTTCTTTTCACTGTTGAATAGTTTTGACACTCTTGTCAAAAATCACTTGACCATACATGTGGGGATTTGTTTAATGCTCTTTATCTATTATTTTGCTCTACATTCCTGTCTTTGTGCCTGTACCAATCTGTTGTGGTTACTGTGGCCTGGAAGTGAGTTTTGAAATCAAGAAGTGTGAGTCTTCCAGCTTTGTTCTTCTTTTTCAACATTGTTTTGGCTATTCGGGGCCCTTGAGATCCCATATGCATTCTAGGATGGGTTTTTCTTTTCTTTTCTTTTCTTTTCTTTTCTTTTCTTTTCTTTTCTTTTCTTTTCAAGCTTATTTATTTATTTTGAGAGGCAAGTGCAGAGAGGGGAGAGAGAGAATCCAAAGCAGGCTTTGCACTGTCAGCATGGAGCCCAATATGGGGCTCGAACTCACAAACCATGAGATCATGACCTGAGCTGAACTCAAGAGTTGGATGCTTAACTGACTGAGCCACCCAGACACCCCTAGGATGTACTTTTCTATTTCTGCAAAAAATGTCATATAGATTTTGATAAGGATTGCATTGAATGTGTAGATAGCCTTGGGCAGTATTGACATCGTAACAATATAAGGAAATGGAGAATCTGAATAGACTTATAACTAGTAAGGAGATTGAATCAGTAGTCAAAAACCTCTTTGCATATTTAAAGTTAAAAAAAAAGAAATTTTTAAATATGAACATAGAATTCTATACCCAGTGGGAATATTTGAAAATGGAAGCAATGAAGGGTTTCAGAATAGATGAGAGAATTCAACAACGGCAAACCTGTCTTTCAGAAAATGTTGAAGAAAGTCCTCTGAGTACGGGAAAATGATAGCAAATACAAATTAGGATATACACAAAGGAAGGACAAGAGCTTACATGGTAAACATGATATTTTTTATCATATTTTCCTCTTTAAGATAACTGTTTAAAGTATAAACCCTAACAAGGTGTTTTAGGGTTTGTAGTATACGTAGAAGGCAACACATACACAAAAGAGCACAAAGCATGGTGGGGGAAATGGAATTTTACTGTTATAAGGTTCTTATACTAGTAATTATAGTATTGTAGATACTGTAAATACTTGAACAACCAGTAAAAATATCAATAAATAAAAAATATATATCAAATAAACCAACAAGTGCAGATAAACCTATTAAAAATTTAATCAATTCAAGAGAGATCAGAAGTAGGAAAAGAATGCAATGAACAGAGGTGCCTGGGTGGCTCAGTCGTTTAAGTGTCTGACTTTGACTTGGGTCATGGTCTTGCAGTTTGTGAGTTCAAGCCCCACATCAGGCTCTGCCCTGACACTATGGAGCCTGCTTAGGATTCTCTCTCTCTCCACCTCTCTCTGCCTCTTTCTCACTTGCATGGTCTCTCTCTCAAAATGAATAAATAAACTTTAAAAAAAGTTTAAAAAAAATGAAAAGAACAGACAGAACAAACAGAGACAAGGAGAAATATGTTAAATTTAAATCTAACTGTATCCATTATTATCTTAAAAAGAACAACCTAAAGATTCAAATTAAAAGTTTAAGATTGTAAAAGAAAATTATAAGTGCATTAGAAACAATATATACACATACTATTGTATAATGTAATATAAAGAGATGAATTTAGCAAAATTACAACCACAAGAAATTTTAAAAAGCCTAAATAAATGGAGAAACATGCAATGTTCATGGAACTGAAAATGCAATATTATGAAGATGTAAGTTACCCCCAAATTGACCTACAGATACAATGTGACCCCAGTCAAAATCCCAGCTGACATTTGGCTGGAATGGACAAACTGATTGTAAAACTCATATGAATCCAGAATAAATAAAGTGCACTAACAAGTCAACAATAAAAAGGATAGGAGATTTGAGTACACAATTCACCAAAGGAAATATATGATGACAAATAAGCATTTGAAAAGATACTTGACATCATTCTTACTAAGGCAACGGAAATTAAAACCACAACGGGATAGTACCACACACACACTAGAATGGCTAAAATATTAAAGCTTGACAATATCAAGTGTTGACAAGACTGTCGAACCTCTGAGATCCTCATACAGTGCTGGTGGGAATACAAAACAGTATATGCACTTTGGAAATCAGCTTGGTCATTCCTCAAAAAATTAAATATGCATACATTGATCATATTTTCCATACCACATGTCTGCCCATTCTATCACTAGGTTTTTAACAAAAGGAAAGAAAGTACACATCAACATAAAGACTTGTATGAAGATTATTTATAGCTGCTTTAGTCATGACAGTTCCAAACTGGAAAAACTGTCCACCAATCAGTGAATAGATAAATAAAATGTGGCATCTCCATATAATGTAAGACTACTCAGGAATAAAAAGATATAAACACCTGATTTTTGCAACATTGGAAGCGAATGTTAAAGTCATTGTGCCGAATGAAAAATAACACAAACAGACACAAAAGACCGAGTATTGTACGATTTTCTTTGCCTGAAACTTTAGAAAAGGCGAAACCATAGTGACAGAGAGCAGATCCGTCGACAAAGGTTTTGGGTTATGGAAAGAGAATGTAAAGAGGTATGACAGGAATTTGGGGGTTCGTGGAACTGTTCACATCATGATTGTGAAGGTAAGTTAAAAACTGCATACGTGTGTCAAAAGTCACCAAACTATGGCTTCGAAATGCTAGATTGTGTTGCATCTAAGTGATCTCAATAAAAAAAAAAAGCTGATTTTAAAACATATACTTAAAGTGCCTTCTAACTTGAGCCCGGACATTTGGGCACATAAAAGATAGGTGGGGAAACTTGTGTCTCCCCCAGATTTGATGCCCACAGAGAGACATCTCCCCTCAAGGAGCTGAGCAGAAGGAATATCACCTTTCTTCTTTCTGCTACCAACTTCCTGGGGGGGACATTGGAGTAAGTCAGTTTTCCCCCCTGTGTCTCCAAGGCCCCACTTAAAAAGTTGAGGTGGTTGGACCCTCACAGAGTCGGACGTAATCACCCCCACTGAGACTTGATGACCCAGTCCTGCCTGGGAAACCTGTGCACACCCTCCCCTGCCAGTGACAGCCCTTCTTCCTTCCTCTTTCCTGGAAATCCCTGCTGCCTGGGCTCTGGGTGCGAGACAAGTTCCTGCTTCGCTTATTCTGACCGCTCTGCTCAAGAATGGCCTGATGCTGTGTAAGACTGGGGCTTGCATTTCCGGGGACCGGGGGCCCTCTGGGAATCCTGCGCACCTGTCACCTCCTTACCCACTTACCCCAGGCAAAGCGCCCTGAGGACAGGAGCACTGAGCCCTGTTTGGCTAAGTGCCCCTCATGCAAATGCGTGCTAACTCACTGCAAGATGCCAACTTGGGCCCTCGCCCCAGGGAACTCGCACATAACTGAAAATATCTTTAACACCCTATTGATGACTTTCCCCCTCTTGCTCTGTGACAAAATGAAACAGTAAAAGATATCGATTTTTTCCTGGCAGGGAAAGGGGGAGGAAGTCTAGGTCTTAAAATGAAATTATGGTTATTGTCCTCCCGGCAGCATTTCTTCTGTGCAGCCATGACAGATGGCTCTTTAAGTGACAACAGATTTGTATTTCATTAGGACACTTTAGTCAAAAGATCAATGATGCTCTCGGAACCGCTCTGCTGGTCCACGGGGGTGGGCGAGCCTGGTGAGCAGCCTGCAAAGATCCAGCTACAATCAGACAGCTGCCCACAGAGGCTGGGTTTCCAATCACAGCACATCGATCTCCAAAGCAATGCCCAAACCCAGGGAGTTTTATTGGCCTCCTTGTTCTGTCTTTGTGGAGAGGGGCCTTCTCTAATCAAGCAGCTCTTCCTCCAGGGAAATGGAGGTCTTTAAAGGCAGGATTAATTTTTGGCAGAGTCGGGGGAGGGGGACTAGTCAGGGCCTCATGTCCGAGTGTGCTCCCCTTATGTCATAGCTTGGTCTCCAGGTCTGCACGGTTAGCATGATCCTTGGGTCCCTTTGTGGAGCGCCCGGCTCCCCATTTGCTATTGTGAACTTGAGAGCCGGGAGGGCTTCAGGGGGTCGCACCTGACAAGTGGACGGACTCCAAGACACCAGAGGGAGAGAAGGGCCAGCAGGTGCCCAGGCGGAGGTGAGAAGCCCCAGGGAACAAAGGAGCCATGAGACGACCTCACGGTCTGTGCTTGGACGCCCTCCCTCCGGGTGATAAGGGGCTCCACCACCCTCAGAGACAGCTTTCCCACCACAGAGCTGGTTCTGTAATGATCTCATTTAAATTTTTGAATTTACGTGGATACATCTTTAAAAATTAACTTTGGTGGGAGTGGTGCTTGGATGGCTCGATCGGTTAAGCATCCGACTTCAGCCACAAGTCATGAGCTCACGGTTCGTGAGTTCGAGTCCCGCATTGCGCTTCCTGCTGTCAGCGCAGAGCCCGCTTCGGATTCTCTGTCCCCCTCTCTCTGCCCCTGCCCTGCTCGCGTGCACGCACTCTCTTTCTCGCGCGCTCTCTCTCTCTCAAAATAAATACTAAAAAAATTAAAACAGGAGGTGCCTGGGTGGCTCACTCGGCTAAGCGTCCGACTTGGGCTCAGGTTATGATCTCACGGTTCGTGGGTTCGAGCCCCACATCGGGCTCTGTGCTGACAGCTGAGGATTCTGTGTCTCCCTCTCTTTCTGCCCCTCCCCTGCTCCTGCTCTGTCTCTCTCTCTCAAAAATAAATTTAAAAAAACGCTTAAAAATTAAGATAAAATAAAAATTAACTTTGAGTTGAAATAGATATAACAGTATCCTTTCAAAACAATATCATATCCATATATCATATCATATCATATATATCATATCATATCATATCATATCATACCAAATAGCCCTGTGTATTATATACAGGCACATATGTGTGGTGAAGGAATACAAGCAGGTGTTAGACTTCCTGAGAGTAGTTCATAGCAGCCTTGAGAGGCGGGCTTCTGACTTAGACGGGAGACTACGGCCCCCAGCCGTCAGGCAAAGTGCAGCGTCTGTGGGAAAGTGGCCGAGTGGGGGGCCAAGCCGAAGGTCTTCCTTGATGCCAAAGGCCACATGTGTCTGGGCCTGTGCCTCCGTGATCACCTGCTCCTCCCCTGTCCTCTCCTCCGTCTCATCCACCTGGCTGGGCTTGTCTCTCCACGGTTTTCCATCTGACCTTCCCACGTGCACCCGGCCCCTGCTGGCCCCTCCGTCCACTGAGGACACAGTGCTTCCCAAAATACACCCTGTTCGTGGGCTACCAGTGGTCTGTGGCATCCCACCCAGGCCTCCCAGCCTTTTTGACAGGTTTCCTAATAGTTTTAAGGGACGCCGTGGCTGAGGGAGAGGAAGGCCAATCCATTTCAGAGACAGACAGACCTGGGTTCAAATCCTGCCCTAGCGTTTTCTCAGCTTGCTGAGCTCGTCCCTGAGCGAATGATGAAACCTGCAGAGAGGAAGCCATCCTCTGGGGTGTTAGACCCCTAGGCACAGGGTCAGGGCCAGGCACAGGCTCCTGAGAGGCGCTCTAGCAGCGGATGGGGGTGGGGAGGACGGACAACGAAGGACAGTGAGGAGGAGGAGGATTTGGGAACCAAAGGGCCCGAGTTGGAATGCTAGCAAATTCATTGACAGCTGGGTGACTGGGGGTCAGACGGCTTACTTCTCTGTTTCATCATCTGTAAACTTGAGATGGCCATTCACCGTAGTGAACACGGGCATTTAGAACAGTAACAGAACTCAGTAGGTATTAGCTGCTGTGTGCCAATCGGTTAGTCTTAGGCTCACGCTGAGCCTCTGACACTTCCTGGCTGTGCAATCTTGGGTTAGTTACTCAACCCCCCTGAGCCCCACCCCCCAGGGCTGCTGGGAGAGCAGGGAAGTCCCATGCTCAGTCCAGGTGTGCTTGGACCGAGGGGCTTGGTCTGGGTGTGCACCTGCGAAGAGACCCTGGGGTGCTCCAAGAGGACAACCCTCCAGCCGCCCAGGGCCCAAAGGGGCTGGCGGGAGACGAGGCATTTATTTGCAAGAGGGATGGTTGGTTATTCCAGAAAGGACGTGGAGGAAGGAAACATCAATCACAGCCCTCCTTCCCAACTTTGTAAACATCATTGATTTGACGCGGGAGTCACTCCAGCCTACAGATGCACTGACTGATGGAGCCTGTCGGTGTGATCCGGGCTGCAGGTGCAACGGCCTCTGAACCTGCCCTCCTGGAAGGTTCGAGATGAGGAGTGCAGCTGGTGAGTGAGAGGCACAAGGGTGAAGCTATAGCACGAAGACTTTGGGGGAGACACCAGGAGGGATACCCTTCCTGCTGCAATTTATCAGTTGATGTAATATGTAAGGATTCTAGAAACCTCGAAGCACTTCTTATCCTCGCCCTCGTCCCTGATAAGGATGCGTCTTGTCCTTGTTCGTCCTCGTCCTAAGAAGAGGTAGCATCTGCTGAGTGCTCCCGATGGGCCAAGCCTGGTCTAAGCACTGTCACCCGTTGGCTCCTGTAATTCTCATAGCAGCTTATGACACGAGTGCTTTATTATCATTCCATGTCACAGGTGAGGACACTGAGGCGCAGAGGAGGAAGCCAAGCACGTGGGTCAAGGTCACAAGCCAAGCACATGGGCCAAAATTCAAACCCAGTGTCGTTCCTTTGGAAACTGTGCAGGGTGAGATCGCTGTGGCCCTGGCTGAGCCAAGTCTTGGAATGTTTTTCTTCTTTCTCGCTGCCCCCGAGCCTGCTCCCAGTGGAGGCCGGATCCATGGAGAACCCATTTGTTGTATCTGGTGCCTAGTTGGTCCCCGTGGGGCTGGGAACAGGGGAACATCACACAGGAAGATGTCACACGGCGGGGGGCGGCCCCCCATCAGCCAGTTCTCTGAAGCACAAACCTCCTGGTTCTGCGGGATCATTTGCTTCAAAAATAATAGTTGTTATAATATCTGTCATCCCTGCCCCATAGGCCACCTGCTCTGTCAGACCTTAGCTCACGGATCTGCCCTGAGGCTGAATTTGGGCTCACCTGGCAACTCGGGGTCTCCCTGTGGACGGGAGGGAGGACTGATGTACAACGGTCAGCACTGAGTGCTCTGTGTAGCAGTCAGAGGTCTGGATCTTGGGGTACACCCCTCGCTCCTCTCTAAACCTCATGGGATAGGCTCTGTCATGGGCCCCAAAGATGCCCATGTCCTAATCCCCAGAACCTGTGAATCTGTTACCTCACGTGGCAAAAGAGACTTTGTAGGTGTGATTAAGTTAAGGAACTTGAGATGGGGAGATTATTCTGGATTATCCAGGTGGACCCAGTGTAGTCGTCAGGGGTCTGATAGGAGGGAGGCAGGAGGGCTGCAGTCAGAGAGAACGATGGGATCAGGGGGACAGAAGGACACTTGGTGATGTAAGCAGGGGTCAAGGTCAGGGAGAAATGTGAAGAGGCTCTGATGGTGACCTTGAAGCCAGACAAGGGGCCGTGAGCCAGGGAATGCCGGCGGCCTCGAGAAGCTGGATAAGGCAAAAGACAGATTCTCCCCTAGAGCCTCCAGAAAGATCCAGCCCCTGTCGACACCTTGGCTTAGTCAGAAACACTAACTCTGGACTTCGGCCTTCTGGAATTGTCAGGTAGCCCATTTGTGCTGTTTGAAGCCACTCAGTTTGTAGTAATTTGTTACAGCAGGGCCCTAGGGAGCCAAGGTACCTCATTTTCGTCATCTGTTAAATGGAGATGATGGTATGTTCCTCAGTGGTGACAAATGGCAGAGTGGACGACCACTTGTCACGAGAACAGCACTGGCGTCTGACTTCCGGGGGCCATCTGGGCTCTACCTCTGATGAGGTACGTGACCTGGGAGGGATGTGTCACCTTCTGCACCACCACGTGAACCACCTGTCCATCCCAGAGGGGACCGAGCTCTCCCTCACCTCTGCCCCATGCCGCTGGTGCAGCAGCCCGGCCCCTCCCCCTGGGTCACGGTCTCATCCGTCCGGCCCCAGGTCGGACACTGTCTCTGCCGGGAAGCCCTCTGAGGCCCCCAAGACAGTTGCCCCTCCTCTGTGTTCCAGAAACGGACAGTCAGGGCATTTCCTCTCACAGCTCTTACCGCCCGTAGAGTACATCTGGAGATCATCATCTAGTCCCTGCTCGGGGCCAGGCCCTGCTATGGTGTGAACGAAGCGTGGCCCTCACCTTGTAGAACACCCGTCCCTGTCCGTTGTGGTAACCTCCTCTCAAGAGAGGTTTGCCGTCTCTCTAGACTCTGTGTTTAGTGGCTGGGGGTTCGAGGCTGGAGGTCCGCCTTGCTGGGATATAGCCCTGCGCCCAGCCCAGAGCTGGAACGGGATTGTCGAATGACAGGAGTTCGATCTGGACGATCTTCTGAGATGCTCGCTCTGCTAGAACCACACAGAAGGAGGCCACGCGAGGGCAGGCAGAGATGGCAGGGACATGTCCGCAAGCAAAGGACTGACGAGGGTCACTGTCCCCGGAAGCTGGGAGAGGACCACGGAGCAGACTCTGCCTTCGAAGTCTCCAGAGGGAACCCACCTTGCCAACACCTTGCTTTCAGACGTTTAGTCTCCAGACCTACCGCCGGCAGGTATCCGTTGTCTTACGCACCAGGTCTGCGTGTTCATTTGTTACCCAGCCCTGGGAAGTGAAGCCCAAATCCGCCCCTCACCCGGCTCCCGCCCACTCCGACAGCTCCTCGTCTGCGCCTTCGAACAGCCGCAAGTTTGTCCGATCGTGAACACAATTTATTTTCCTCCCAAGGATAATAGCCGCAGAAGACACCCAAGTGTTTGCAAACGTGTTAGAACCACATTATCAGCACGTCAAGTGCAGAAGCATAAACGGAGGCACTAGGCTCCGGCCCACCAGACAGCGACGGGCCTGTTCGGCGTGGGTCGGGGATGGGAAAATGTAATTTGCAGATTGAACAAGGACGGAGAATTACAGTTTGTGGAGACTCTCCCGTGTGTCTGATGCAGGGATGGACCACTTGTAAATTCACTTAATCTACCCACAAGCCATGTGGAGCAGAGCTTCTCCTCCCCGTAGCCCAGCTCTGTGCCTGTTCCGTAAATAACCTCCTGCAGCGTGAATCCTCCTTTTACGGGTAAGGAATTCGAGGTTCAGAGCGGGTAGGTGGCTCTGCCGAGGCCTGTTGTCGAGGATCCTCCGATTTCCCGGTCAGACCGGGCAGGCCCGATCCAGGCCCTGCAACCTAACTGCAGAGCGGCGCTGGGCGAGTCCGCTCACGGCTGTGTCTCTGTCTCCCCATCCGTGCATGGGGACAATAGCATCTGTCCGCAGGGTTGTCTTAGGATTAAGGGCAGTGACGTGCGTGAAGCCCCCCATGCAAACGGCACCAAGAAGGGGCTCGGTGGGTGGTGGGGAGATGGTTAGTGCCGGGCGGAGCCATAGTTTGAACTCCAATCTACCCGGGGCGGGGCTGGCACTGTCTAGCACTAATTAGCCCCACGCATCCAGCCCCGGCCGCTGGAGCCCATGTCACAGGGCTGGCTCCTGATGGTTTGTTCTTCCTTCTTAGCTGCCTTGACACGGAGTGAGTTTCTAACTCTGACACACAGTCCTGCCCCAGGCTGACTCTTCCAGTCACTTCCGCGCTCCTCCACTTGGGCTCATGGTCCAGCAGGTGCAAGCAAAGTGTCGGGGGCAGATAGGGACATCGTAAGGAGACGCGCCTTTGACAAGGATGGATAGAAGAACCATAACACGGGCGCTGGTATTTCGGAGCCCAAACAAAAGCTATGCTTTCTTCAAGAAGATAACTATTCCCTTTTTGAGAAGGAGCTCCTTGCTGGCTGGTGGGCCTTAGTAGGGACTAATGTCCAAACGTGGCACATGAGGTGACCCTGGGACCCAAGCTTCTCATCACGAACCGGATGCTGCTGGGCCCACGCGGCCACAACGTTGAGCGCGTGTAGCAGCAAAGCGACATGAACAGGAAATGGAATATCGTGGACGGGGCCCAAGCAGGTGAGAAGGTACGGGTAACGTGAGCAGGTAGCTCAGGCTCCTCTGACGTTGCCACCTGCTCCTTAGGCTGCCTGTGGCCTCGTGCGGAGGCACAGACACCCCGCAGAGCTTTATGACTTGGTGACTGAAGAATGAGCCCAAGCCCGGCTCACGGATGAACCTGGCCCACTACCATCAAATGGTGGATGGCCATGGCATCAGAGCCTCGCTCAAGAGGGCTTCTGGAGAAAGACAGTGAAGAAAAGTCTTCCAGCTCAGGTCAACTCTGAGCGCCACACTTGGGGTCCACATTATCCGGGTGCACTTGCTCATGGACGGGTGAGATGGTCAGTGGCTTAGAAGGAACGGGATGGGCTATTCGGGATAAGCAAGTCCGGGGACAAGCTACATGGAGGGGCTTCTCTGTATCATCACAGACCCTGGAAGGTACCATGTCCCGTTTCACTTAAAGGGCATCCACCCCAGAGAAAATGCTCAATGGTCATCCAGACAAAACGACACGCGTGGGGGATGATGTATCTCCATTCCGGTCATCCCAGTATTCACTCGACGGGCTGATAAACAGAGTGACCACAGTGGCAGGGAAGAAGGCTACGGATGGGTTTAGTTCAAAGGACTCCCCCTTTCCCAGGAGGACCTGGGTAGCTCTACTCCTGAGCACCTGGTCTGCCAACAGCAGAGACTGACACGAAGCCCCCCAACATGGCACCATTCCCCGGGGCAAACGTCCAGATACCGGGTGTCGGGTTAATTACACCAGACGGCTTGCCTAACAGAGGGGCCGGATTCCCCCTCACTGGAACAGACACATATTCGGGATATGAATTTGCCGATGCTTTTCCATATGCTTCTGGGAGCACCGCCATTCTTCAACTCACTGACTGTCTTCTTCACCATCCTGGTCCCGCACAGCACTGCTTCCGGTAAAGCAACTCCTTTCACGGCAAGACAAGTACAACGGTGGGCTCATGCCCGTGGAATTAACCAGCATTTCCGTGCAACCTACCATCCGGAACCAGCTGGCCTAAGAGGAAGGTCAAAGAGCTTAGTGAAGACTCAGTTATGGCACCAGTTGAAAGAGAGCATCTCGAAAGGATGAGGTTCTTTTTTTGTTAATGCTTTTTATTTTTTAATTTTTTTAAGTTTATTTATTTTAAGAGAGGGAGGAGGGTCAGAGAGAGAGAGAATCCCAAGCAGTCTCCATGCTGTCAGTGTGGAGCCCAACGCAGGGCTGGATCTCATGACTTGAGCCTAAATCAAGAGTTGGATGCTTCACAGACTGAGCCATCCAGGTGCCCCTTGAGAGGATGGGGCTCTATATTAAAGAATGTGGTATATGCTTGGAGTCAGAGACCCCCATATGGTGTAGCCTCCCCCATAACCAGAAGACCCAGCAGGTCCTCTCGCTGTTACCCCCAATAGCTCTGCATCAGTTTGCTATGGCTGCCATATGAAATAACACAGACTGGGAGGCTTGCGGAGCAAACTGTCTTCTCACAGTTCTAGAGGCTGGACGTCCAAGATCAAGGTGCCAGCAGAGCTGTTTGTTCCTGTTGCCTCTCTCCTAAGCTTATACATGGCTACCTTTTCAGTGTGTCCTCCCATGTACCTTGGTGTCTCTTCCTCTTTTTATGAGGACACCCATCTTACTGGATTAGGGACTCACCCGTATGACTTCATTTAACCTTCATTACCTCCTTAAAGACCTTATCTCAGAATATGGTCATATTGAGGGGCAGGGCTTCATCCTATAAATTTGGAAGGAACACAATTCAGTCTACAACACCCACTCACAGAATATCTGCTTCCCCTTCTGACTTGTTGAGCTCTGCTGGTCTAGAGTTCATAGTCCTCCAGAGGGGAAGATGTTTTCTAACCACGTTCCATTGTCTGGAAGATGAGACTGTCACCCGTCTCTCTGGGCTTTCTATTTTTTTTATGTTTGTTTATTTTTGAGAGCGGGGGGGGGCGGTGAGGGACAGAGAGAGAGGGGAACAGAGGATGTGAAGCGAGCTCTGCACTGACAGCAGACAGCCCGATGCAGAGCTTGAACTCACGAACTATGAGATCGTGACCTGAGTCAAAGTTGGACGCTCAACCTACAGAGCCACCCAGGCACCCCGTCTTTGGGGTTTCTTATGCCATGGAATCAATAGGAATAAAAGGAGCTCCCTCACTGATGAGAATGATTGAATCCAATTACCAAGGGGAAGTGGGTTGGACTCTACACAACCCCGGGGGCAAAGAGGGCTGTGTCTGGAGCTCAGGGCATTCTTCGGAGCATGTCAACTTCTTCCAGGTCCCAAAGCTTCATGAAAACCATAGCAGCAAGGGAGGCAGGACTACTGAGGACACAGACCCTTCAGGAATGATCGTTTGGGTCACTCCGCCAGACAAAAAACTCCGAGCAACTGAGGCTCCACCTGAGGGCAAAGAAAATATAGACTGGATGGCGGTAGAGGGCTGTCACAAACATGCACCGTCTTGTGACCAGTTGCAGAAAAAGAGGCCTGTGGCGGTTTCACATTTCTCTTTGTACACGTTATGGGCACGAATTTGGTATATCTCTTGTATATTATCGCATGTATTTGTATCTATTATATGCCATTGTATACATTTGTGTACATTTATGATATCCTTCTCTCTCATTTGCCCCCTTCTTATTTTATATTCAATTGTTGGAGGTTAACCTTACAATTTAATCTTCCGGGGACTGAGTATCCGAAGCGCCTGGCTGCGTTTAAGGAGTAATGAACACGGTCAGCAGTGGAAACGGTAAGTGTCGAGCCTTTTTTGTCCCCTCATTTTGGGGAAAGAATGAAGATGTCTTCCCTGGAATGAAGGAAGGCTGCACTCCATTAGATGGACACACAGGGCTGTCTCCCTTTGCGGGGGAAGTTTGAGTATGCGGAAACGGGCGAATACGTAAGTTGAGCGGCCAAGGGGGTAGACGGTGCTGGGTGCTCGCCCTTCCTTGCTCTGTGCTCTGGTCCTGAAGCTGAGCCTTGTGAGCATTTCTCCTTCACTGCAACATCAGCCTTCCTCCACATTGTTGTGCTGTAGCCAAGAAGGAGCTTCTCTTCCTGGCGAGGGAGGGTCACCCCACTTCCCCGGGGGGGGGTGACCAATGGTGCTCACTCTCCACCAGGTTTCTCCAGCACCCCAGTGGACCCCTTCCCACGGACCACCTCTGGTCTCCCCACACCGTCTCACAAGCTTCTCGTGCACCTTCCTGGTTGACCCTACAGAGGTGGGGATCCCCTCTGGCCTGCAGCCTCTGGCAAGTTCTTTGGCCCCAGCTTGCTATGTGCTCAGCTGCGGCCACACCCTCGCTGATGAGGTCTGAATCTCAGCCCAGAATTGGGGTGGGGAGAATTCTCCCAGCGACACTAGGGACAGTAGCCACTCTCTGTGTTTGCTATGCCTGAACTACACCGTCCTCTTGGCTAGTATTTAACCACCTGTATGGGTGACACAGTTTCTACATTAAATTTTCCCTGTTCAGACTACTGCTGGGTTTCTATCTTCTGATCGGACCCCAGTGAATTCACGGCATGATTCAGGCAAGCAGTGGGGGGAAAGGGGGTTGAGAGGAGACCCAGGCCCACGGTTGATGGGCCATCTCACGGGTGCCCCCACTGTCCTGGGGCCTGGGGATGTAGCTGGGAGGCAGAACCCAGAATTCCTGCCGCGTCTGGGCTCACAGTCGACCAGAGAGTGCGCGAGAACTTGTTAATTATCTCTATGACCTTGAGGAGACACTTCTGAGAGTCTGAGTTTCTTCATCTGAAACATGTCAACGAGAACAAGGAGTTGTGGGAATTCAACGGGAAACAAAACCTGGCATATCGTAAGCCCTGAACAAGTCCTTCTCTTCTTCTTACTAAACCACAGAAAGATGGGGCAGAATGGAACAGAAGGCCACCTCCTCTTTCAACAGAGGAGGACACAGACCAGAGAGGTGACAGTCTCACAGCAAATTCGGGACAGACCTGGTCTTGGAATTCAAGCGTTCTAACGTCCAGATGGCCCTCCCACCCCTGGGGTGTTCAGCTGTGGACCCTGGCCCTGTCACTGCAGACTGTCCCGGCTCAGGGAGAAGGAGGGCTGAAGCAGGGGCGCCTGGGGGCTTAGTCTGTTAAGCGTCCAACTCTTGGCTTCTGCTGAGGTCATGATATCACGGTTTGTGAGTTCGAGCCCCAAATGGGACTGTGCGGACGGCGAGGAGCCTGCTTGGGAATCTCTCCCCTTCCCTTTTTCTCTGCCCCACCCACCACTGCTCCTGGTTCTCTCTCCTCCTTCGTCCTCTTGTTTATCTGCCCGGCCTCTTTCTTCTTCCTGGCTCCCCCTTCCCTTCTCCCTCTCTCCTCCCACCCCCCACCCTGCTCCCCTTCCATCCAGCACCCTCTGATCCACATTCACCCCCATCCACTCTCCCCTCCAGCTGCTCCCCTCCCTTCCCCCCCTCTATTCTCCGCGCACCTCTGGCCACGTGGGGAGGACGCCCTGGCTGGCCCACTGGACCCGTTGCCCTGCACCGTAGGCTCATTGCTAACCCCGCGGGCTCCCGCCTCACTTCCCTGAACATAACACCCTCCAAGTTCCTCCGTGTTGAAAGACAAAAAAAATTTAAAAACCTCAGAAAAACAAAAACAAACAAACACGCAGAAAACACCCGGTATGATTTCAGTCTTAGGCGGAATCTAGAAAAGAAAAACGAGCAAACAAAACAAAACAAAAACAAACTCCTAAACACCAAGCACAGATTGGTGGCGACGACGCTTCTGGAGGTGATCACTTTGTAACGAATACGGATAGCAACCCATAATCGTCCGTAGCGATCTATGCCCGTTTTACCTCAATTGAAAAAAAAAAAAAAAGATAATGGGGGAAAAAAATCCGCTGCCACTGGGTTTGCTGCCAGTAAAAAAATAACTCCTCTCCCTGTAATTTGCAACTGCCTTCGGCTGTTCGGACCGGGCCTGCCCCCACACACTCCGTTTCCGGGCAGAACAACTCTACCTAATGACATCCCTCCATCAAGCAAATGGTGGCCGTCCTGGCGGCCGGGAGCACTGTCAGCTCTGCGTCCCGGCAGCGCCGTCCTCAGGAAGGAGCAAGCACCCACCGGCCTTCTCCGGCAGGGGGCAGGCATGTCCTAGGCTCACAGGGTAGCAGAAGAGCCACACGGAGTCTCTCACAGGGGGCCCAGACCCCTCCTCCCCGCCGCGTGGGAGATGGCCCTGAGGTTCCACGGTCAGGGCACAGGCTTCCAGTCTGCAGATGTGGGTTCACAGCCTGCCTCCACCTGCTCCTCCCCGCACAGCCCTGGGGGGTCTCTCCAACCCTCAGTTTCCTTGTCTGTAAAATGGGGAACACACGACCTGACTGTGGGGGCAAACTGAGCTGCAGGAAGAGCACCTGCGTAGTCCTCCTGGGCACCGAGCAGAGGTTGCTTTGTCCCCCCCTCCTGCGCCTCGTTGCCTGAACTCTTAGCACAACTAGATTTGAGCCCAGGGAACGGGCTCGCCTGCCACGCACCTGCAGGCTGAAGGGTTGTGCTCCTCTTCCTATGCCTGGAGAACTCTTAGCCACCCCTCAAAACCCATCCCCAAATGTCACACAGCTCTTGTGGATCCTTCTCTGGCAGTTCAACCCCCCTTCTCGGGTGGCATGTGGTCTCTCCCTTCTCCGTGCTATCATCCGTGTCAAAACTCTTTGGTGACACCTGTCGTGGAACCAGTGCCCCATCAGACCTCCCGAGGCCGGGCGTGGGCAGCCCAAGGAAATCAAGACAGCCAGTCTCTCTCCCCTTCTCCTCCTTTCTCCCTGGGGTCATACGTGCCCGCTCTCTGCTCTCCCCACAGATTGTGCTCACTTGTCGTTTTGCCCACAGCTGGAAAGTCATCGTGATGATGCATGGCTTTTTGGTGTGACTGAAATAAAAACGTAGCTGTGAAGTGACCGCGGCCCGACCCCCGGCCAGTCCGTTATGGTCAAAGGAGGGGCGGTGCATCAGAAGCGGGCAAGGTCCGTGGGCGCCCGGGGGGCTTCCGACTTCGGCTCAGAGCATGATCTCGCGGTTGGTGAGTTCGAGCCCCGCATCGCGCTCTGTGCTGACCGCTCGGCGCCTGGAGCCTCTTTCACATTCTGTGTCTCCCTCTCTCTCTCTGCCCCTCCCCCACGCACGCTCTGTCTCTGTCTCTCAAAAAGTGAATAAATGTTCCAAAAAAGTGTTTAAAAAAGGAGCCGGCAAGGTCCCATCTTCCATACGGTGAGTGTTACCGCAGCGCTCCGAGGCACACACGGCCCCATACGTCGCGGGGCGCCCTGGGCACACGGCTCCGGCCCACGTCCACTGTCCAGCTGCCTTTCTGCCAGACGGCCAGCTCCTCTTCGGGTCCCCGCCTTGTTCCAGAAGCTGGGACGCAGCGGATGTCAAAAATATCATAGGGAACGACCACAGGGCGGAGAGAGGGTCACAATGCAAGGGTTGTTCTCATGACACTTGCCTTCTCTGCCAGAATACGCTCAGCTCCCTCCCCCTCTAGTCACCGTTACCTGGAGAGGACTCTTGGCTTCTCTAAGTCGTTCTGCGCTTGCCCCCTCGAGCCCTTGCCCACCTACCCCCCCCCCCCCACTTGTCAGCCCTGCGTCCGTTCCCGGGTCAGTTTCTTCCCAGCCCTCTGCACATTGGCCTCTCCCTCGCTGTGCCACCACCCGTCCCGCCATCCTGTTTCCTTGGCTCTTGCCCCCCGTGCTTGTGCCAAACAGAATTCATCCCCCACCCCGCAGAGCGCCCGCCGCCCCCCTGGGGGACATCTCACGTGCTCCCTGCCAGGGCCGGTCAGCTTGCCGGGGATCCATCCAGAAGCAGCCACCTGTTTATTTCCACTTGCCCCGCGCGCGCGCGGTGACGCACACGTGCGCGCGCACACGCCCCTCCGCAGGACCGAGGCTTCTGCAGGGCACCGAAGTTTCCCGAGCTCCTGCTGGGCACCGCGGCTGCCTTCCCTTTGTACCACCCCGGCCTCTGCCGCGCCCGCCGCCCCCATCCCTGTGCTGGAGCCCCGGAGGAGCCAAAGCTGCTGGGCAACGTGAGGTCCCCCAAACTGCTGTTCCTGGCTGTGGTTGTAGTTGTTTTCTGGGAACACCTCTGCAGGTGACAAATAGCAGAAGAAAATGCCAGAGGTGGCGGGGCGGGGGCGGTGATGAGGAGCAGGGCTTTCCGAGGGTCTGGGGTGTAGTAGGCGCTCCATAAATAAGCATCAGTTACGTGAAGGCATGAGCGAGTGGGGAGCTTAGGTCCCGTGATGTCCCAGAAATAGATGTAAGGAGCTACCTCAGGCTGAATTCATCCAAACTGGCGTCTCCCGGAGGGCGTTTTTCTGGGTGATCGTTCTGCCCTCGCTTCCCCCCCCCCCCCCGCCCCCGGCCTGGGGAGAGCCGGGGAGTGGGGGGCATCTATTTTTATACCTCGGAGAGCACTTTTTGGCTGCCAGCACCTCGAGTGTCAGGTGTTCTGATCAGGGGAGGAGGGGACAGTGAGGGCTGTCAGTCCCCGGCGCTGCCCGGAAAATGCCAGTTAGCGGTTGGGCAGCGTCCTCAGATATAGTCACTCAAAGGCATCAGAATCCACAGAGAAAGCGGCACAAAGTGAGCCGATGTGAGTGCAGGTACATAGGTGTCTCCGCGCACGTACACAAACATAAATATTTAATCTTGGCGTTCACCCGGCAACAGAAATTCCCAGCATGATTCCCACTGGGGAGAGGGGATCATCGAGGCCCCGGGAGGTGAGTAACTGATCCAGAGTCCACGGCCGGTGGATGGCAGAGCCGGGACGCAAGCCCACGCGCCTCTGCCCTGTAACCTTCCCCCTTGAGTGCCTCAAATACAGAGCCACCCTCAACCCCACCATGGAGCCTAGCATTCCGCTTTATGTTTGTCCCCTTGGGCACCCGCCTCCCCCGTCTGAGCGTAGAGCCCCGGGCGGGGGCCATGAGCTGGGCTCTGCTCAGCGGTCTATACCAGCAAATCCAGATCCGCCTGTACACCCAAGTCTAACTGGCTCTAAAGGCCCAGCAAAGGGCACGGCACACACATCAGCTGTGCAGTCAAGGAACACAATTAGCTCCCTAATGAGGAGCCTGGGGAGCGTCCTGTGGCCCATGGACCCAAATCACAGTGATTATGAATCACTAATCTCTTCAAAGGCTCACGAGTTCTCTGGCACATCAGCACGACAGATCAGAGCTTCTCGATGCCTCTCCCACACTCCTTCCAAATCAATAGATCCGGAGCTGTGGGGTGGAAAACAAATCAGGGTAGACCTGTGGCTGCCAGGTGGGCCGAGTGCATGGAAACAAATCGATCAGGAGGTGTTCGCAAGGATGAGACAGTCCATCCCTCCTGGCCAATAAACTCCCCAGGCTGGGCAGTGTTAAACCGGCCCTCTGATCACCGAATCCAGACTCAGGGGGTAGAAACAGCCTTTGTCTGCTGTGACAACGCCCACTGGTGGGCATATGCCATCCAGAGGGGGCGTTCCTGGATGGCCTGTGCGGGGGCGGGGATGCTGGGCACAGGGACTGACCCCATCTGGCCTGGGATTGAATCCTGCTCAGCCATCTCCAAAAGTCTGGGCAGCCTGGGTGAGTCTCAGGCCTCTCCGAACTTTAAAGGAGTCTGTCCTATCTACTCTCTGCTTAGCAGGCCCCATGTCCCCCAACACTGCAGGCCATCTGTCCCCCAAATGCCCAGAGGCCACCTGAATCTTTCATCCCAAGAAGAAGAGGGATCCTGCAGAGTCTCTCTGTCTCTGTCTCTCTGTCTCTCCCAGCCTTGGCATTTCTTCTCCATCCCCCCACCTGACTCTCCCCTTTCCATCCCCCTTCCTCCTCTCTTCTCCCCGCTTTCCCTCCCTCCTCCCCCTCTTCTATGCCGGGTTTATTTTCAGAACCTCAGAATCCTTCCCAAGCCTCTGACATTTACTCTTTGGAATCAGAAAATTTTCTATTTCTCTCTCCCAGAGCTGGGCTGGCGGAAAAGGTTTCCCCAGGGATCTTACCTGCCCTTCTGGAGGTGAAGTGCCGGGGGCAGAGCTGGCTTATGTCAGACCAGCACGGATTGTGTCAACCAGCAATTATTAGGCACCCACTGTGCACCAGGCCCTTCTCATGAGCTAAGAGCCACTCAGTGCATTCAAGAAGCCCGCAGGATTGGGTGAATGTCGGTTGAATGGGGCAGGCGGGTAACAAGTCTAAGGTCACCTGGCAAGTGAGAAGAGCAGGGATGAAACCATACCTCTCGGGCTCCAAAGTCCATTTCCTTCCTCTGTGCTCTACTGGGTCCACAGGGGCTGGGGACCTGAAGGATGTGCAGCATTTGGGGGGACCAAGAGTTTAGGGTTCACAGCATCCAGGCGGAGGGAACAGCAGGAACAGAGCACCCAAGTGGTCAATCAAGGGTGGGCCGGTGGAGGGCCTGATCCCAGAAGGAAAGTGTACAGAACAGGGAAACTCCCACACCAAAAAAATTAACCTAAGGGACCGCAAGAGCGAGCGCGGCTCCGAGAGCTTCTGTGCCAGGCACTGTCTTCAGTATTTTCCGTGCACTCGTCATCCGACCCCACGGCAACTCTACGAGGCAGGCACTTTGGCAGTCTTATTTTACAGAAGAGGAAACGGGAGGCTCAGAGAGGTTAGGCAACTAACCCAGTAGGTGGCAGAGCCATGATGTGGACCGTGACGTGGCTCCAGAGTGACCCCACCACACCAGCCCCCTGCACAGCCTTCTCGGGTGGATCTTGGGCAGCCTCTCAGGCTAACCTTAGTGACTTTCAGCAGGAAAGAGAGATGGGTGGTCCGAGCCATGCCAGAGCGAAAGCATCTGGGGTGGTGTGGGTGCAGGCTAAGGGGAGAGAGAGAGAGAGCTACGTGGTGTCTGGGCAGGAGCCGGTGAGACGAGGGAGGCGTGTACATGCTTATTAATCTCCCGTTGGCCACTCGGCTTTGCTCCGTTGAATAAGCGGTGGGCACAAGGAAGGGACTTGTTGATGACAACGGCCTGGCTCTTTAGGTGCATCTGGGCTGGCAGATTTTCCCAGGGAACTCTGCCCTCTGCCAAAGCAGGAGGCGGACGGACCCGGGCCCCTACAGACGCTCCCTGTACCCCCAAACTTAGCAACTAAAGCAACACACGGGCTGCTCAATTTCTATGGGTCAATTGCTATGGGTCAGGAGCCCAGGTGCGACTCACCTGGGGGCTCTGGCTCAAGGTCTCCCACCAGCTATAGTCAAGGTCCCGGCCAAAGTGAGGTCTCCTCTGAGGACTCCCCTGAGAAGCCATCCTCCTCCAAGTTCACTTGGATGGTGGTTGGAAGATTCGTCTCCCTGAGGTCTCTGTAGTGCAGGCCTCCTTTCCTCGCTGGCTGGTGGCTGGAGGCCGGCCTCAGTTCCGTGTTACGTATGCCTCTCTCACCTCATAGCCTGTCTCATCAAAGCTGGAGGGTCTGGGGCACCTGGGTGGTTCAGTGGGTTAAGCGTCTGGCTTCGGCTCAGGTCACGATCTCACGGTTTGTGAGTTCGAGCCCCGTGTCGGGCTCTGTGCTGACGGCTCGGAGCCTGGAGCCTGCTTCGGATTCCGTGTCTCCCTCTCTCTCTGCCCTGACCCCACTCATGCTCTGTCTCTCTCTCAAAAATAAATAAACATTAAAAAAAAAAAAGCTGGCGGGTCTGCTAGTGGACAGGAGTCACCGTGCTTTATACCCGGACACAGGAGTGATACGCCCTTGATGATGCCAGGTTCTATTTCTTTCTATAAGAAAGGGGAGAGGAGTATACAAGAACATGAGGACCAGGAGGCAGGGATCAGTGAGGGTCATCTTGAGGCTGCCTCTCACCTCCCCAAGGTCGTCACACATAAGCCCAGACTGTACGAAGGGCGTAAGTTATCCGAGCTGACTGTAGCCCCAGCTAGGTGGCCCCGCTGGACCGCAGCGTCTCTTCAGAGAACAGGAAAGGGAGAGAACGGCGTGAGGGCAATTTCCTGAGCACATGAAGGCTCCATCCTGGATGTTTGGAAAGAAGGCCAGCTGGATCCTGTCCCCATGGATGGGACCATCCTGAAAAGGGTGTAAATCAGTGGAGCAGAGAAGGTAACCAGTCAAGGAAGCCACCCATCTCCTATCGGGTGGTCTAGGGGAGAAGAGCAGGGTCTGGTTCCAGGGAGAAAAGAGACACATCATCTCCATTGCTAGCCTGAAGGGTAGCAACACAGACATGACACCATTCGCCCTCATTGTTGTGCCCCAGGATTCTGGTCCCAGGGTACTCCTAGGTCCTCAAGGATTAAGGACCAATAAGGGCCATTGGCCAATAATGCCCACAGGGGCCTTCCCCATTTCAACAGGGGCTCCCAAGGGACCAGCTCAGCTGTGCCCAGGGACTCACCTGTCATTTCCCATCATGCTTTGGGGCAGTTCAGACCCATTGAGATGATATCACCTATGTAATTAAAAAAAAAAAAAGCTCATTCCAGCACTCAGGGCCCTTCATGACCTGGCCCCAGTATTCCCAGAAATCCCTGTAGGTTTTCTAGACTCCAGACAAACTCAAAAACCTTTTGTTTAATGGTTTGCTCATCCTGCCATTCATTAGCAAATACTAAATGTCTGCCTACCATGCGCTGGGCCCTGTGCCGTGCAAAGAGTCGTTCCAGCTGGCTCTTACCTCTCCCCATCACAGAACATACCCCAACCAACTTTTCCCAGTACACCGTGTTCTCACCTCCGAGCCTTTGCACATGCTGTTCCCTCGGCCTGGTACACTTTCCTCTCTTCCCTGTGACTTTTTCCTGACTTCCTTTAAGACTCTTCTCAGACATCAGGTCCTCTGGGAAGCCTTTTGTGAACCCCGGGCTGGGTTACACCCCCCCATTGTTCACTCAGAGCCCCAGTGCTCACCCCTAATACCACCCATCAGCAGGCATCTCTCCTCCATGCAGTGATTCAGGGCCCGAGGAGAAGTGTGGCCTGTTCCTGTCTCTCAGGGGCTGATGATCCATGCAAGAGACAAACCATAAGCAGATCTGTGGTGATTATTCATTCCCTGGTGATATAAGGGATGATGGAGGGGAGGGTAGTCTCTTATTTCTGGGTGTTTATTATTGATCTTTCACAGCAAACACACGGAGAAGTATTATCACCCTTGTTTGGAGATGAGGAAATTGAAGTTTCGATTGATTAAGGTCACACAGCCGGCGAATGGCCTCAGGCTCAGCCCGGCAGCCCACACAAGTCCCTGCCATGGAGTCTCCACCCATGCTTCACCCAACTTTGCCTCCCACACCTGTGGGGGGGTAGGGGCGGCTCACAGGATAGGCAGGCATCCCCTCTCCAGAGTTAAAATCTATCCCGTGCAAGTTTCCTCCTGAAGATCCCAGCTCTGCACCTGGACTCCTCCCAGAATAAATCATCCACACAACAACCTTCAGGTAACACCAGCCACAATGTACCACCAAATATAATAGCTAATATTTGTTGAAGTCATTCGTTTTTTGTATGGTACGAGACACCGATTGAAGTGCTTTTCTAAAAATAGGGATATTTGATTGTTCTAGCACCACTGGTTGAAAATACTGTTCTTTCTCCCTGAATTGCGTTTGTGCTTTTGTCAGAAATAAGTTGTCCTTAATATGTGGGTCTATTTCTGCATCCCCCATCCTGATCATTGATCTATTTGTCTTTCTGATGCAATACCACACTCTCTGGATTATTGTGGCTTTATACTAGGCCTTAGAGTCCGATAGCATTAGTCCTCCAACTTTTATCTTACTTAAAGTCATTTTGGCTAATCTTTGCACTTTTGAATGAATTTTAGAAGTAACTTGCCAATTGTGAAAAACGGTTTGGGGATTAAATTGGGATTATATTGAATCTGTAGGTCAATTTAAGGAATATTGATACTTTAACAATAATGGGTCTTCCAATCCATGAACATGGTATGTCTCTCCATCTACTTAAGTAATTTTTAATTCCTCTCAGAAATGTTTTATAGTTTTCATGGTATAGATTTTGGAAATCTTTGGCCAGATTTATCCCTGACATCTTTTGTCAGGTTTATTGACTTTTGTGTTTGGATTTTCTGATAGTTCATTGTCAATAAATAGAAACACAATTGACTTCAGATCAAGTCTTTGACAGTGTTATAAAAATCTTTTATATTCTTATTTACTTTCTGTCCTATCAATTATCCTATCAATTATTGTGAGAATGATATGGGACTCTTTCACTGTGACTGTGAGTTTGTCTAGTTCTCTTTGCAGTTCTATCCATTTTTGCTTTATTTGGAAATTGCATTTGGTGCACACATTTTTATTTGTTTTCTCTTGATAAAGTGACCCCTTTATCATCACAAAATATCCCTGGTAGTATTCTTTGCTCTGAAATTTACTCTGATAGTAAAATAGCCACTCTGTCATTATTATTATCGTGTCACTGTCATGATTATTATTATCAGAATATATCATTTTCTATCTTTTTTTTTTAATTTTTTTTTTATGTTTCTTTATTTTTGAGAGAGAGAGAGAGAGAGAGACAGAGCATGAGTGGGGGAGGAGTAGAGAGAGAGGGAGTCACAGAATTCAAAGCAGGGTCCAGGCTCTGAGCTGTCAGCACAGAGCCCAATGCAGGACTCAAACCCACAAACCGTGAGATCATGACCTGGGCCAAAGTCAGATGCTTAACCGACTGAGCCATCCAGGTGCCCCTCATTTTCTATCTTTTTAACCTATTTGTGTCAATATTTAAAATGAATTTCTTGTGAACAACATATAGCTGAGTCTTGCTTTTTTTTTTTTAATCTAATCTGACTACCTGCAAATTTAATTTGGGTGTTTAGACCATTTACATTTAACATAATTATTAATTTGGTTAGTTTTTTATACATAAGCTTGCTCTTTGTTTTCTGTTTTCTGCATCTGTACTTTGTTCACTTTTTTTCATCTTTTTCTGCCTTCTTTATGAATAACTTATTTTTCTGATCCCATTTAATCTTTTTTGTTGGCTTATTAACTATAGCTTTTTCTCTTGGTATTTTAGTGGTTGCTTTAAGGCTCATACTATACAGCCTTATATACTACCATGTACCTTCAAGTGGTGTCATATCACTTCACATTTAATGTAAGAATTCTGTACTAGTTATATCTCCCCTCTAGGCCTTTATGCTCCCGTGGTCATACACTGTACTTTTCCATATGTTATAAACCCAACACTAAATTGTTGTTATTGGTCTTCAAATGTTCAACTGTGTTTTTACCAAGATGTAAATAATACCAGAAACTATTTTATGTTAGCCTGTGTAATTTCTCTTACCAGCACACTTCACTCCTTTGTGAGGTCCATCCAGTATCATTTCTCCTCTGCCCAAATGACATTTAACACCCTCATGGTGCGAATCTGCTGGTGATTCACTCCTTTAGGACAAAAAATTTTTGAAAAAAATAGCCAAAAAGATTCCAAATTTGATGGAAAGTGTAAACCCACAGGTCCAAGAAGCTCAGCAAATCCCAAGCAAAAAACATATGAAAAAAAACTGCACTGGGTCACATCATGATCAAAGTGCTAAAAGCCAGCAGTAAAGAGAAGGCCTTGAAACCATCCGGAGGGAGAAAAAAGACACATTACACACAGAGGAACAAAAATAAGGATGACAGTATATTTCTCTTCAAAAACAATTCAAGTGAGGAAACAATAGAGAAATGTTTGAAAACGCTGGGGGGGAAGCCCTCTTAGACTAAAAAAAATTGTAAAATCTATAAGAATATCTTTCAAAAACAAAAGAAAAAGACTTTTTTTAGGTAAATAAAACATGAGATATTCACAGGATTTGCCTTTTCATTCTTATCTTTCGGGGCTTATTGTGTCTTCTTTCTTGATAGCTAACATCTGAAAAATGGTTGTTTCATGTATTTTTGTCCAATTTTTTACTTGTTTCGGGTTGAAGGGTAAATCTCAACCCGGTCCCTATTACTCCTTCTTGGCCGGAAGTGGAAATCATAGCTGCAGTTTGATGTGCATTTGTGTGATTTTTCTTCTGCTGTGGCCCACATTCCAAGAGGGAAGGGACTGCACCTGCTTTGCTCTGGGCTGTATCCCCAGCACCTGGCAGTGTCTGGCACAGAGTAGCTTCCAACAACTCAGTTCTCTGAGCTTCTATATAGTTGCACTTGGTTTAGTGGATCCCAGGGGTATTCCATGATCCTCAGTGATTCAGGAGCTACTTCAGAAGATCCAAATTAAAATAAGAAAAGAACCACATAACCTGGATCAAGGTTGAGAAAGGTCAAAGGAAAAGCAGCAAGGCCCCAGGAAGGCAGGAAAGCTAGAAAAGACAGAATGAACCCATCTCTTCCCCTCCCGTGGCCAGCCCCACCCCAGTTCCCCAAAATATCCCTCTTACACATAGATCTGATGTGACCAGCCAACAACTTCGTACCCACCCCATCTCACCCTATGCCCATATATCCTCTACTTCCTCCTTTAGTTACAGAACCTCAATTTCAATTGCATAAAATGAAAACTACACTTTCCGGCTTCCCCTGCAGCACGGTGCAACCACGTGACTCATTTCTGCCAATGATAATGTGAATCTTCATGTATGCCAGTTCCGGGTTGTGTCCGTAAAGGGAAAGGCCGTACTTTGCATAGCCTCCTGTTCTCCTTTCCTATTGGAGGGGATGCGGATAGGGGGTTGAGCCATAGTTCACAAGATTAATAAGGCCAACAATTCAGGAATGACAAGCCGAAGGAGGAAGGAAACAGTCCGGGTCCCCAAGACTGGAGCCACCTCATGAGGCCATGATGGAGCCACACATCAATTCTAGAATTGATGTGTGAGGGAATAATGTGATTCTGTCTTGCATACACCACTTTTATGTTGAGTCTTATGATGTGATTCTCAATGGTGCTCAGAAGGAGGCACTTGGCTGTTTTTCAGGGAAGCTGAATTGCTCAGAAAAGCCTATGTCCAGAAGAAAAGCCATCTAATTTTGAATTGTAACAATGGAACACGGGCCCTTCCAGGGGATCTGGGGCAATTTGGTTGGGAAAGAACACCCTAGCATCTTTGGCTTTGCTGATTGGAGCGTGTTGGGTTCCTGTTGGGGCTCTGATTTAGTGAGGAGGAGGTTCAAGCTGGACACAAAGATGGCCCTGCTGGCCAGTCGCCCCTTTCCTTCCCTGTCCCCATCTGGGCAGGGATCGTTCTTAGCAGTTTACTCCCCCTGCCTCGCACTGGGTACAGCCATCCACAGAGCAGGCAAAGGAGAAGGAAGGGAAATTGATGGCACCACTGATGGGGATGATGGTTATGAATGGCTGACTGTCCAGCCAGCCACCCGTCACACCCCCCAGGAGAAGCTTTGGGTGGGCGGTTTACGGACCAACTCTTCTTTACTACAGGTCAGGCTGAGCCCTCACCAGATATACCTAATATTTAGGTAAGGGAGTGGAGGGCGAATTTAGCAAACGCCTTCCCAAAATCTAGTGGCAAAAAGCGAGAAAAATGGAACAGCTCCCTCCAGACACCCAGCGCCAGAGAACTAATTATGCTGCCCCCGTCCTGAGCCCAGATGCCAGCAGCCGAGACACCTGCCCAGGTAATTCATCAGCTTTGGATTTATGGGCTCCTCGGGGGCCGCCTGCCCATCTCCTCCCCTCCAGTTTACTCGAGACACTTTTATTTAGATTTTTTTTCAAGATTAGTGATCTGCCCTGCCACTTCATAAGGCGGCTGGCAGGGGGGATGGGGGCAGGGAGAGGCAGGCAGGGAGATGAGCACCCGAGGGGGGGTGGCACCATCAAATGTTGCTTTGCCAGCAACGATCCAGAAAAAAATCCACCCACCGAGCCAATGGTTTCCAACTGCCCAAGACCAGAGAATCTCGGTTGCCCCATGTGACCTCACACGCCAGGCAAGGGGAGGGCCCACTGCCCGCACACAGAAGGAGGAAGGCTGCACATATAAACCAAGGATGCCAACCTCAGCTTCACTGGTAGAATGGGAATAAGGAGAGGGCCGCATAGTGTTTCCTGGATGCAGGGACGAGGGAAGGTGTTGAATCCTGGAGGAAAGGAACTGGGTGCTCCAAAAGCACCCTCCCGCCCTCCTACACCATCAGCATCAGAGCTCGCCGGCCCAGCAGAGCCACAACAGCAAAGATTATTGAAACTGGAAATGGTGTTAAGGGGTCATCCGGCTTTTTTTCAGCGTGTCGTTCTGATGTTCCTGGTGAGTCAGCCAAGGGGTGGAGGTCCTACAGCAAAAATCCCACCCAGGGGCGTCTGGGTGGCTCAGTCGGTTGAGCGTCCGACTTTGGCTCAGGTCATGATCTCTCGGTCTGTGGGTTCGAACCCCGTGTCGGGCTCTGTGCTGACAGCTCGGAGCCTGGAGCCTGCTTGGGATTCTGGGTCTCCTTCTCTCTCTGCCCCTCCCCCACATGTGCTCTGTCTCTCTCTGTCTCTCAAAAATAAATAAACATTAAAAAAATTAAAGATATAATAAAAATCCCACCCAGACCCTCGATGTTCAACAGCAATACCCACAACCACACAGCGACAGTCACAACGAGGCCACGGCGACACCCGGCCCGAGCGTCCTTTGTGTGCCAGGCACCGTGTCACGGAGCTTGTATTAAATTCATGTGCACAATAGCCCCGTGGGGTAAACACTCTTAGCTCCACCTTCTTACATTTGTGTGTGTGTGTGTGTGTGTGTGTGTGTGTGTGTGTGTGCGCGCCTGTGCACACCTTGCTTTCTCATTTCAAGAGAAATACACCCTTGTTTAGAAAGGTTTTATTGGGGCGCCTGGGTGGTTCAGTCGGTTAAGCGTCCTACTCTGAATTTGGGCTCAGGTCAGGATCTCACGGTTCATGGGTTCGAGCTCTGCACTGACAGTGAGGAGCCTGCTTGGGACTCGCTCTCTCTCTCCCTCTCTCTCTGCCCCTCCTCTGCTCATTCATGTTTACTCTCTCAATAAATAACTAAATAAATGAACTAAAAAAAAGTTTTTTTTAAGGTTTTATCAATAGGGAAACTCATTTCAGAAAGGAACTGTAAAATAAAAATTCACTGTAACCACAGTCCTGTCCCAAGGTTTCAGATTGTCCAGTATCAGAGACACAGGCGGGCTGTACATCGGGGGCAAGAAGGGCATCTGTAGATGAGGCCAACGTACGGGGTGGAACGGGGGAACTGAGAACCCGAGAAGGCACCCCGCTCCTTCCCTCCCTTCGCTAGGTGTAATCGAGGTGTGTTTTCACAAGCTTCTGCCAACTTCTTTGTCTCGTTGTTTCAAAAACTGTCGCCCATCACACTGCAGGCTCCTTGTGGGGGTTCTGCAGTCGGTGGTAACGGAGAAGCAGAGCGGCGGGTCTCCCTTCCCCATCACCCCCACCCGCTCCTGACTACAGCAGGGCCCCCGGCCTTCGCCGTCACCCCGGGAGACCAGAGACCCCCTTGGCATCCGGGCTCCTGGCTGGATCCGCAGACATGCAGAGGGTCTGGCTGAGCGCCCCCGGTGACTGCTTCTGAGCAGGTCCTTCCGAGCCTTTCTGAGGCCCCCGCCAGCGCCGGTTTCCTCTGGAGCACAGCGCGTCCCCTTCCTTCGCCCGCGGTGCCGGGCACGGTGCTGGGCCCGCAGCGGCAGCCTGGGGACACGTGGGGGAAGCCGGATGGAACTTGAAAAAGGAAACTGACCACGAGTTTCTGGGCTGCCTGAGACCTTGAAGGAGAAGTGTTTACAAATCAAAATCCTTCTCCGTAGGCCCCTGGAGAGCAGGACACTTCAAAGGAGCCTTCGACAAATCCTTTTGCACACCGCGGAATCCCTTTCGCCGGGGAGTGGCCCTCCCGCCCCAGCTGGGACACGCACGAGCACCCACGTGCGCACGCCTTCGTACGTCCGCACGCACACGCACGCACATGTACGTAGTACGCACACAGACACGGCCAAGGTAATATAAGCTTGCTGGGAAAATAAAAACCACTCGAACAGCACAGCAATGTAAAACGGTAAGCTTTCCCCCAGTTCCTCTCCACTTCCTCTCATTTAAGGTACTCACTATTAACATTTGGGGCGGGGAGGGGTGGGGGGAGGGGGATGTTACAATCCGCTTAGACTAGGGATGTCTCCCGGCTCAGCCTCAGAGAGGACTTGGAAGGATTTCTAAAAATCACAACGAGTGGGGGGCGCCTGGGTGGCTCAGTCGGTTGGGCGTCCGCTTTCAGCTCAGGTCGTGATCTCACAGTTCGTGTGTTCGAGCCCCGCGTCGGGCTCTGTGCTGACAGCTCGGAGCCTGGAGCCTGCTTCGGATTCTGTGTCTCCCTCTCTCTCTGCCCCTCCCCTCCTCATGCTCTGTCTCTCTCTGTCTCAAAAATAAATACAAACATTTACAAAATAAATAAATAAAAACCACAACGAGTGGGAAATTTCAGGACACGCAGAGACGGGATCCTCCGTCCCCATTCCGTGGGAAGGACGGGGCCACGCTGGTCCCGTCCTCCTCCCGGAAGACAGGGAGGCCAGCTTTCTGACTGGCCCAGAACCCCACATTGACTCAGGCCACAGAGCTCGTGATTGTCGGGGGCCGGCTTTCCCTTCAGCAGAACCTCTGTCTGCAGGGTGATGGCCTTTCTGTGCGGCTGGGTTCTGATTCTTCTCCTGACATCTTCAGGCCAGAACTTGTGGCCGTTGGTGACATCCAGTCACAGCAGCTTTCTTACCTCACTTAAGACACCATTCGAAGCTTTCCATTTTTTTTGGCGAAAACATTAAGAAGAGACAAACGTAGTTTCTAAGAGGGAGTAAATTCTAGAAAGGAACTTGCCTCCCTCTGTCTTCTCTTCGCTCTGGGCAGCAGGGACGATGACTTTTTTTTTCTGGGGAGGACTCTCAAGAGGGTGCGGAACTTTATACAAGAGCCATAGGTGGTGTCCATGGCTGGGTCATCCCGGACTGAGGAATGAGCCGGGAGGGTGTCTGGGGAGGAGGACCCTGGGCAGAGAACCAGCAAGTGCAAGGGCCCTGGGGCAGGAGAAGGCTTGGCAGGTTCAAGGGAAAGCAAGCAGGCCAGTGTGGCCGGAGTGGAGGGAGCAGAGAGGACAAGAGCAGGAGTGAGGCCAGTGAGGAGGCTGGAGTCAGGGGTTCCGTAGATGTAGGGCCAGGCCGTTCATCGTAAGGACTCCACGTTTTTCTTTAATGAGGGCGTTGAAAGCTTCTGGGCAGAGGAGAGACAAACCTGACAGGATGACATGTGATCTCTGTGCTGTTCTTGGAGGTACAGACTCTTGGAGAAAATGGGAGGAAGTGGGGAGAGCAGCCAAGGGGCTACTGAGATAATCCAAGATATGACGGGAATGGAGGCCCGGAGCGGGGGATGGGGGGACATGGAGGTAATGAGAAGTGGTCATGTTCCAGATTTCTTTCGAAGGAGAGCCACCAGGGCTGCCGACAGCTGTGACACAGGGTGGGAGCGGACGAGGGGGGTCCAGCCTGACCCCGGGTTTCTGGCCCCAGCACTGGGAGGATGGCATTGCCCGCACTGAAATGAGGGAAAGACAGGGCTGGGGAACAGGCTGTCATTTGGGACCTGTGAGTTGTGAGATCCTGTTGGACACCCACGGGAGGTGCTGAATGGCGGTGCACGTTCAGGGACAGGCTGGGCTCGGGCGTGAATCTGGGGACCATCGGTGTACAAACAGCATGTAGAGGTAGATGAGTCTGATGAGGTTCCCAAACGAGGGAGAGGGAATTAGGAGAAGAGGACAAAGGACGGAGTCCAAGGACAGCACCGGGTCTATGGGTCAAGGGGCCAAGAAGGAACCAGCAAAGAAGACTGGATAGGAACAGCCAGGGAGGGAGGAGGAAAGTCAGGACAGGGTTCCAGAGAGAAGTGAGTGACTATGTCAAACGCTCATAGGTCAAGTGTTTTTGGGAGCGGACCCTTAGCCCAATACGCAGGTCCCTGGTGACCTGGACAGGGGCAGCTGTAGTGGATGCGAGGGAGGCAAGTCTGGGTTCAGAGAAAGACATTACAGATGGCAGGTACGCTGACTCTTTTGAGGTGCTTGACCGTAAAAGCGAGCAAAAGTAGCAGGAGAGGGTTAGTTTTGTTTTGGAGTTGTTGTTTGGCGATTGGAGAAATAACCCCGTGTTGTACGCTGATGGGAACGCTCCCTTAGAGAGAGAAAATTCAGGCTGCAGGGGCAAGGAAGGGATCCTGGGGGGGGGGGCACCCTTGAGCAGCTGAGAGGGAAAGTACTTTTGTGCCCAATGGCCTCAAAGAGTTCCCCTTGTCACAGGGTCTCAGATCCGGAAAGGATTTCCCCCTGGGCCCCCCTGGATGAATGCTCCTCCCTCAAGATGGTTATCTGTGCGCATACAATTTTCATGCAAAGTAGCTGCATGCTATTCATATTTTTCATCAAATTGGTTTTTTTAATTCAAAAATATATGAGGGCTAGCCTCCTGAGCCAGTGCCCCCCCCCCGGGACCACACTCATTTCGCATTGATTAATCAATGCACAGATTGATTGACTATTACATCATCTCAAATTGTTGCTATTAGATTTTTACAAATGATGTGGACGTCCTTGCAGACATAAATACAGACTCCTGGGTATTTCAGAATGATCGACTCCTGGGAGTTAAATGGCTGGGACAAAGGGTACGTGCGTTCTGAATTCTGATAGACACCTGCTCAAACGTCATCCATGAAGGTTACCCCTGGGAACGTCCCACCGGCAGGACGTGAGAGAGGGGGTGTCACACGGGCCGGGGAGGTGGTTCGGGTGTGGACTTTCCATGGCAGTGGTTCAGCCTGAACGTGGTGCCGGAACCGTAAGGGGTGAACCACCACAGCTTGGGTCACCTTCGGGCTGCAGGGACGCACCCACCAGGCTGCTCCGGGGCTGGAGGGACAGAGAACTGGACGGAGGGGAGAGAGCGGGGGAGCAGGGGCAGCAGCACAGAGCTGGGGAGCGGAGCGTGCCCTGGGGCAGGGAGTCAGGGCTCTGGCTGGCCCTGCGAACCTCTCCTGCGGGCCCCCCCGGCAAGGGGTTGGCCTCCCCCTGTGCAATCACAACAACCGAGCCCTGCAGGTGCAAGGAGGTAAGGGATGGGAAGATGAGGCCTTCGGTGCTGGGGCAGCGACAGCAGGCTGCCCACTGACAGTCACCTCCCTCCTCTTCCCTACTGACAAATCCCCCTCTTGTTCGTGGACAGCAATTTCCCAGCTTAAAAACCTCACACTCCCCCCCCCCCGCCCCCACCCCACCAACCAGTCAGTCCTGTGACACAGCTCAGGGCCACCAGACAGGGCAGAGGTTGTCACATGGCATCAGCCGGGCTCGCCGTGGCCCCCCCACTGCCCGTCCTGAAAGGGACCCTTCGGCCCAGGTGGAGCGGCCGTGCTGCGACCTCAGGGGCCATCCGCACACGCCGAGGACTCTGAGGGGAAACCGAGGAGGAGGCCGGGACCCGGGGCATCTTGGAGCTGCTGGGCCTTCCCCGGGGCCCCCGCCTCCTCAGGAAGAAAACCTGATTTGTTTACTCCTGTCGCTCAGGCCCCTCTTACTCTGCGGAATGCCATCCTAACTGTGCCAGTGGCCGTGTGCGGTGACAGGACACCAGACTGGCCTCCAGGAGAGCCGACCCCCCTCCTCTCCACCGCCCACCAGCTGCGAGGGGCCCAGGGACCCAGCCTTCCCCCATCGGTTCCCAGGGCAGCGCTCCCAGGACCCCAGCTGGGCGGGAACAAGGGAGGCCAACGTCCCAGAAACTCTTCAAAGGCTTCGGTCCTGGAAGGAGGAGGTGGGGCTGGTCCCAGCTCGGACTGGTCAGCAGCTGACCTTGAACGACCCACAGCTGCCCTCCGGCCCCCCACCGTCTCCTGTTTCAGTAGAGAGTAGACGGATACACCTTGCGAAAGGGCACGCTGTTCAGGGGAGAGGGGCTGTCAGTGCGGAAGTATGACTTCAGGATGGCTGACGGTCCCCCCTGGGGCCGTGAGGACCACGGCTCGGGGCTGGTGCAGGCAGCAGGCAGGGGTGTGGTGGGAAAGCACTACCCTGGGAGCCGGGAGCCCTTCTGCTGCATCGCTCTGCCGGCCTTGGAATGCTCCTCCTCTCCTGGGCCTCGGTTTCCTCCCCCATCACATGCAAGGTTTGGGCTGGATGACCACGACCGGCCTCACCATGCCTCGTACTCTGGGAGTTAACTTCGGTGCTTGTGCAGACCAGCAGGGAGGCAGGGCCCAGGCGACAGAGGTTGGGGTCGGCTCTGTAGTCATGAGTGTGAAGTGTGGAGAACCCCAGGAACCTCAGAGAGAGGTCTCCGCAGGGCCCAGGTGGACGCACCTACTGAGATGTCATCTGGACGATGACTGCATGAGTTCTGGACCATGCAGGCTGGTCTTGCTGGGTTGAGTGAGTGAGGCTCATCTTGCGAAGAGTTCTCTGTGATTTAGAAGTGGCTCTGAGTAGGTGGATGCCTGCTGGGACAAGTTCTGTCTAGGATGACCTGGGTCTCCCACTAATGCGCTGTGTGATCTTGATTTAAAGTCTATTTCGATTTCAAGTCTGACATTATAGCCACCCCTGTAGTCTTTGGATTTACTGTTGGCATGGAATATCTTTCTCCATCTTTTCACTCCCGATCGATTTGTGTCTTTGGATCAAAAGTGAGTCTCTTAAGGACTACATAGAGTTGCATCATGTGTCCATATTGCCCATCTCTGTCTTTTGAGTGGAGAATTTAATCCATTTACATGTAATTAGTGGTAAGAAGGGACTTTCATTTGTCATTTTGTTATTTATATTTTATATGCCTAGAAGCTTCATTGCTCCTCAGCTCCTGAGTTGCTGTATTCTGTTTTGTTGGTAATTGTTACAGTGAAACATTTTGATTCTTCTCATTTCCTTTTTTGTACATGCTGTAGCTGTTTTGTTTGCGGTTGCCATGGGGACTGCAGCCAGCATCCTAAAGCTGTAACACTCTCATTGGAATGTATGCCAGCTTAGCTTCAATCACATGCAAAAACCCTGCACCTTGCAGCTCTGTCCCCACCCCCGTTCACTTACTGATGTCACAAAAGCACATCTTTATTCACTGTGTGTCCAAACACACAGCCTAATAATTTTTGAATGCCTGAGTCTCTTAAATTGCGTAGAAAACAAAAGGTGGAGTTATAAACTGAAGTTACAGTGCTCCCATAGTCCGTATGTTGCTTCCCTTGATGGTGTCCCGTGGGTCCACTGGGCCGTGTTCACCTGTTTAAAACTCTTTTTCCTGCTGTTGCTTACCGCCATTAATTCCCAAGTTCCTATCTTCAAACTCACTGACTCTTCTACGTGCTCAGGTTCGCTTCCGAATCCCTCCAGTGATGTTTCCATTTCAGGGACATTATACTTTTCAGCTCTAGACTTTCTTCTTTGTATACTTTTATGTTTTCTAATTCCTGATGGATATTTCCATCTTATTCATGCATCACTGTCTTGAGTTTGTTCACACCTGATTTTAGGGCTTTGCCCAACTTTTGGATCGTTGTTTCAAGGTCACGTTCTGGTAAATCTGCCATCTGGTCTTTCTCAAGAACAGCTTTTGTTTCTTTCTTTTTTTCCTATGAATGGGCCATACTTCTGTGTTTCTGTTATTGTTGTTGTTGAAAATTAGACATTTGAATCGTATAGCATGGTAACTCTAGAAAATAGATTCTTCCCCCTTTCGCCAGGGTTCACTGGGGGTTTTCTTTTGTTTGTTGGATTTTTGTAGACTTGTCTCTGTACCAGGGATCAGCCTGAAGTATAAACTTACGGTCTTCTCAGGCTTGCCGGAACCTGTGCCCTCCCATGGGCGTGTACCATAACTTTCTGAATTCCTCTGTATATTCATTGCTTCAGAATGTCTTCATACTTTTTATTTATTTATTTATTTATTTTGACGTTTATTTATTTTTGAGACAGAGAGAGACAGAGCATGAAGGGGGGAGGGGCAGAGAGAGAAGGAGACACAGAATCGGAAGCAGGCTCCAGGCTCCGAGCCATCAGCCCAGAGCCTGACGTGGAGCTCGAACTCATGGACCGCGAGATCGTGACCTGAGCTGAAGTCGGATGCTTAACCGACTGTGCCACCCAGGCGCCCCCATACTTTTTTTTTAATGTTTATTTATTTTTGAGAGAGAGAGAGAGAAACAGAGTACAAGTGGGGGAGAGGCAGAGAGAGAGAAAGACACAGATTCCTAAGCAAGCTCCAGGCTCCGAGCTGCCAGCACAGAGCCCGATGCGGGGCTCGAACCCACAAACCGTGAGATCATGACCCCAGCCGAAGTCGAACCCTTAACCAACTGAGCCACCCGGGCACCCCCAGGATATCCTCATTGTTAAATGTCTAGTTCCAGAAAGAGGAAAAAGAGAAAAACTAAGGGGGAAAAATGCCCCAGCCCTGTAAGTCCCCTGAGTTGCTTCAACATGAAGAGGGGAGTCTGGCCACACTCGTGGTGGGAGTCCCAACAGTGGCTGCTCACCTCTGTGTCTGTGCCCCCACGGCCACAAGCACATATCAGCCACCAGGGCATAGATCCAGATATTTGGAGGCCAGTCCTGTTTCCACCCTGGCTCCTGCAAGCTGTGTGCAAGCTGCCCCAGGGGCCAGGGACTGGGGAATGGGTAGCCAAGAGCTGAAGTGAAGTAAAATTAACTCCACTTTAGCGGCCCAGACTCGCTCTAGGGGAAGTTGGGAGCCTTCTAGAGGACAGCAGTCTTCCGAAACCATTACATCAGACAGATTCTGCCAGCACGGTTTTTGTCCGGGTGGAGAGAGGGATTCCTGGGGCTTCCTACTCCATCATCTTCTCCTGGGCTGTGTGACCTTGACATAGTCACTCAAGCCCTCTGGGTCTTGCCTGTGAAGGTTAAGGGGGTTGGACCAAGGATTGTGAAGATCCTTTTGACTCTAAAAGTCTGGGATTCCCTCGGGCAACCAGTGCTATTGGGGAAATGAGATGCGATTAGCCATAACGCGTAACTGTTTGCATTTTCCCCCTTTATGTGGTTTCTGTTAATACCCTTTCTTGGATTTCCCTCCACCTTTAACTTATTAGGGGGCACCTCTCGGCTTTTGTGGCCTCATTCCCGTTCATTCTCCTGCTCATAAAGCCGGACCCTCCCCACTCTCAGCCCCAGGCTTGTGGGGAGGGATTGACCTCACTCTTGGGATGGACCCGGATCAGCCTAAGCCAGTCAACACAATCCAAACCTCCATGCAATCTGATGGTGCAGGGGCAGAAGCTGCAGTCTCTTAGTTCAATGGCCCAGGACTTTGGGTCAACCTGAAGAGAGATAATTTTTCTCCTCTTTACTGGACTCCAGTCTGGAAGGAAGACATCTGGTCACCAGGACAGGGGTCTGCGAGTGGTCTTGCCTGGGAGAGAGGTGCTAAACGATGAAGAAAGAAACAGGTCCTGGTAGAATCACTTGAGCCCCTGAATCAAACTCCTTCTGTGTCTGAGCTTTCCTGTTTGTAGAACCCAGTAAGTCCCTTCCGGGCTCCAGCCAGGTTGCACGGAAGGTCGCGTCACAGGAAATGCAAGAGCCTGATGGCTGCCTCCCCTCCAGCACCCAAGTCTCCAAGCTGAGACCAGCACAAAACTTTGCTGCCTCAGCTTCTTCCCCACCCCCGGGGGTGTGAGTTAAATTCCTCTCCTGCTGCCCCTTTTTCTCCATTTTCTCGCCTCCCATGGAGGCAGCTGCAGAAACCACCCCGTAATGGCATCTCCAAGGGCGAGGGCACATTATCCCCGGACTCTAATGAACCGAGCAGCCCTGTCCCGGCCAGGCCGGCCTCACGCAGTGACGGCGAGGGCTGCCGCGTCAGCACCGGGGGTTCCTGGCACGGACTCGCCTTCCTCCGGCAGAGGCGGGTTTGAGTGGAGAGGCCGCCGGTCAGATTTAAAGCTGGGGGGGGGGGGGTGGGGAGAGGGCAGCCACACGGAGCCCCGGAGAGCCAAGGCTCAATCTGGCGGCCGTCTCAGAAACGACCTTGCTCTGCAGATGTGCAGGCTAAGCCCAGAGAGGCCAAGTGACTTCCCCCGATTTACACAGGGGTTTGGAGACTGAGTTGGGTCCAGAACCCAGACAGCCCCCTTCCGAGTCCAGTTCTCCCTCTACCCTGCCAACGTGACCCCCAGGATGAGACCTGTCGCCTCCCGGGGCCCCCCAGGACTCTCTCCTTCCCTTCGGGATTCCCGGGCGCCAACGGTGAACCCTCGCTGTGTCCCTGAGTCTGCGTTACACTGGGCACCCCCGGTGATGGGCCAGATTTTCTCCGGTCTCCCGTCCGCAGGTGCCGCAGCCGCGGACGCAGAGTGGAAACGGACAGTCGCCGCCACCGATTCCCGCGCCTGAGCTGAGGTCTGAGCCCGGGCCCTGCTCCTTGGCCCAGACCTTGTGGGTGCCCTTCTTTGCCCTGAGTCAGGATCTCCCCCCTCCCGGCCCCCACGGCGGGACATCCCTGCTCTGTCCTGATGCCGGAAGGCCCGGAGGACCCTTCTGGCCTCCAGCACCTGCCCCCAGTCTCTCTAAATGCCGAGTCTTGTCTCCCAGCCCCTGTGGCTGGGCCTTTCCCCCGACCCTGAGGGAGAGCCTCGTCCAGATCCTGCGGCTACGTGCCCAGTGCCCCCTCCGTGTGCACCCATACTCCTGCGGCCAGGTGGTGCCCAGAGCCTCCTCTGATAGTGGGCAATGGGGCCGTGAGGGCTGGAAGCCTGGCCCCCACATCACCCCCCACCCAGCTCAGCGCCTCATCTGTTCCCCCCACCCAAGTCACCGGCCACTTCCTTCCCTGAGCACCTACTGTGCACCAGCCCCGTTGGCAGCTTCCCCTCCCCTGCCAGCCAGGGTGGGTGCCCTCACCTCTCAGGGAAGTCCCCTTTCCTGTTTCCTGCCCTCCCCTGCCTGCAGGAAGGGGGCAGATGGAAGGAATCGAAGGGCTCTGAAGAAAAACCCCCGGGGCCATCAGTGTGGAAGGACGGTGGAGTTTAGAGTCCAGCAGGGCAAGATATGAACCCGGATTTTGTGACCCAGCAGCTCTGCAACCCTGGGCAAGTCGCTTTGCTTCTTGGGGCATTAGTTCCCTCGGGTTTGGAAAACAAGGACCGTGATTCATGTGTGTTTAGAAATGTGAATTACATTTCCTGCCCATCTCTCCTTGGTCAGCCTTTCCCCCCCGCCAAGACCCCTACGGCTAATTAATAGGATTGGAGTGGACACCTCGTCCAGGCTGGGCAAATCCGATTCCCTCCCTGAGAACTTCAGTTTAGGATGAGGACACAAAGTCAATCAGCTGTAAATCCATCCCGGCAGATTGGGCCGCCCCGGGAGAGACTGTGTTGGTGCTACATGTAATGGTGGGTCACAAGTGAGCAGAGAAGCCAGTTAGCAGAGAGAAGAAGGAAAGTGACCAAAGGAATACTGACCCTCCTTATCCTCAGCCTTTCTACTGGAGCTTCTCGCATGGATCTGGTCAACAGTTAACGATTCTGTTCGATTGCCCGCGGCAGGAAACTCAGTCCAAACTACGTGAAGCAAAAAAAGAATTCCCTGCTCGTAGGAAAACTTTCGGGGTTCAGATCGGTTTCACCCACAACTTAAGGGGCCCCCAGTAATGTCACCCTGGCCTGGTTTTTCTCCATTTCTCTCCGGCTCAGGCTACACATGACATGTTGGCAACAGCTCTGGGCTACAAATGTCCAGGTTCAAGTTCATGAGCAAAGGATTGCGAGAGTTCTTTCTCGGAAGCTTCAGTGAAGGTCTCATGGCATCTCAGTGGCTCTTGGTTGGGTCCCATCCCTGTGCCAGTCACTGGGGCCAGAAGAATGTGCCATACGGATTGCTCTGAGCCTAGGTCACGGGGCCTATCTCTGAGCTGAAATAGGCCGGTTGAGGACATACGCGTGCGACAAAGAAGGTGCTCGATGCTGATTTCCCTTCCTCCTGTCCATAAGCTGGTAGACTTTTCAAACAGTTCACTTAGGCTGAGATCTCACGTCTTCCTCCCAAGCCGCCCTGCAGCCTGCCCTTTGGAGACCTGCAGGCCGGTCTTTTCGCTGCCTTTTGCACGCTTGTACATGACAGACCCTGGTCTGGAACATTCTTCCTGCCCCATTTTCTTCTCCAAGCCTGAAATCAAGGGTGGACTCCGGGTTCACCTCTTCCCTGACAACTTCCCGGGTCCTTCTGGCAAATACGTATGGGAGGGACTCATACTTAATGTTACAGAAAGATTTTATAGAAAACACTTTGCCTGAAATCCTGGTAACCAGGAGGCGGTGGCTGTCAATGGGCTTAAGGCTGGTACCCAGAGGTAAGAGGATGGCAGGAACAGGGGACATGGTGGCACATGGGCAAGGTGGCCCTTGCCTGGAGCTTTCAGATCCAACCTGGGTCTTGTCCCCTTGGATGGCCCATCTCCAGCCCCTCTGCCTCGATCAGGCTGTTGGTGTCTCCAGCGTTCGGGCCTCAGTTTCCTCCTGGGCTACACCGAGGAACAATCAATCCTCCAGCCCAAGCACTATTGCCCTACTCTGGATCTCTGGATAGAATTGTCCCCTGGCCCTGGCTTTGGGACCCCACCCGGAAGCCAGCCCCAGCACCGAGCCCAGCGTGGGCTGTCCCAACCCACCCTTGGGGAAGAGATCAGGAAACAGGGACAGGGAGGACCTTATTTCACCTAAACGCTCTTGTGAGAGCAGCACTGGGTGGGCAGTGGGGGTCACGGCTTCTTGTGGCACAGCATCAGGTATGCAAACCCGGGACAGGACACTTTACTCTGCATCTCACTCTGTACTTCCTAGATGAGAGGCTCAAATCAATTCACCCAACCTCTCCAAATCCTAGTTCCCTTACCTACAAGCAATAAATCTTTACTTCCCTTGGCACGCAGTTGTCCCCTCTGTAAACCGGAAAACTTATTTATATGTTCATTTGCTTCTGAGCTTGGCAAGAGCAGGGACCGTGTCGCTCCGGTGCTCAGCTCGTAGTTAGACCTCAATACATGTTTGTGATAAGTGCATGGGCACACTGTCGCTGTCAGCCTCCGCGTCCTGGGTCAGAGCTGCACCTGCATGAGACCCCAGGGCAGGTGCACCAAGTTCCAGAAGGCCTGGTGTCCCAGTCTGCCCTGTCGGTCCCTCCACCCCTGTGGTCATTCTGCGGCCCCCTCGCCAGCCTTGTCCTCTGAAAACCCGCAGAGTCGCATCTACTTTCCCTGAAGTGAGATTGAGTTTAGGTGGGATCGTGGATCCAGTCGTCAGTGGGGCTCTGTCTTCTCCCTCTGGTCCAGGCTCAGGCCTCTGTGCCAACTCTGCCCGGGGCAGGAGACCTTTGAACATCTCCTGTGCTGCCACTGGCTGGTTCTGGAAGTTACTGTTCAGCCCACGGTCTGTGGAGAGCCCCGGGGCCCCGGTCACTGGTTAAAGCCATCCGAACCCATTTCCCACTATACAACCTGGTGGTTCAGTCTGGCACAGCCGCCTTTCCAGAACCCCTGCCTGCTCCCCCAGAGCCCCTGTCTGCCTGTCTCTGGCCATCCATCCCTTCCCTGGGGGAAAGTTTCCCCTCCTGTTTTGCCCAGTGTCTCCAGAGCTCATTCCCCAGCTTGGAGGGGCCCATGAAAGAAGAGGCAGAGGTAGGTTGGGGCAGGAAGGTTGAAGGAAGAGTGGGAGTGCTCCCCGTTTCTCCAAAGCAAAGCTGTCACCCCCCAGAGAGGGCAGAATGACTTAGACACCGTCTTTCCCTATGGGGCAGAGCTGGGGTGGTGACAGAAGCAGGAACGTGCTGGGGAGAAAATGACCCCAGAGGTGGTGAGTTCCTCAGCACCCGGGTCCCTCTCCCGCCCTCCTGGTCTCGAGACACAACAGATCTGTATTTCCTTGTAGTTCACACTTCGAGTGGGTTGTTATCTTCTCTTACTAAAAGTGTAATTCGTTTGGGGCGCCTGGATGGCTCAGCTGGTTAAGCGTCCAGCTCTTGATTTTGGCTCGGTTTGTGATCCTAGGGTCGTGGGAATGAGCCCCAAGTCGGGCTCTGGGCTGACAGCAGGGACCCTGCTTGGGATTCTGTCTCTCCCTCTCTCTCTGTCCCTCCCCTGCTCCCTCACTTGTGCTCTCTCTCTGTCTCTCAAAATAAAGAAACTTAAAAATAGAGTGTAATTCATTTAAGGTTCTTTGATGATTATTTTATTTCTCCCAAGTATATTCCAGTTGAGAAGATCAATGCCAGAAAATTAGATCCATTAACAAGTACTAAGCAGCCAGTCTTGAGAGGAGGGCATTTAGAGCAAGAGAAACAGAAGAAGCAAACTCAGACCTGAGCTGCTCTGCAGGGAGCCCTGGCACAGAGATCCCACCCATGCATTAAGAGCCTTCGGTACTGAAATTCAAGTTCCTTTTGGAGTCCAGAGTTGACGACTGAGCTCATCAGCCAACAATGAGCCCCGTGTGGCAGACAGAGGGGACTCTGATCTCACCCCTGAAGGTGTATCTTCTCCCAAGGCCATGAACCTGTTGGTGGACAGCCTCCTTGTTCCCCAGCCCCCTTCGAGGAGCACATCAGCCTTTGCCCACGTGCCCGGGCAGTCGAGGGAAAAAACCAAAATGCCACTCCACCGTGGACCAGGAGGCAGGCCAGGAGATTCATCTGTTAGAGACCTTGCTGGGTGCAGACGGGGGCCCTGGGAGGGAAGATAGAGAGGGAGGGAGGAGAGAGAGATTTCCTGCGTCCCCACCACCATCAGAGGCTATGAGAAGGCAATGAATTTCCAGTGAATTTCCAAAGGGTGAGCGGTGGCCTCCATGAGGACTGAAAGGTTAACTGTTCCCGAAGCTCAAATAAAGTCCCCAGGACTCCCCACCCCCCCACCCACCCACCCTGTGATTAATTCAGCCTGGTAAAGTGGTATTTGCACTGGAAATTTAATCATCATTTCTGATGATAATGAAATTGAGAAATAAATGGAAAGTGTCAAGAACTGTATTAGGCGGGAGTGGGGATGACCAAGTGAGGTGGGGGCCAGCCGCCTGGCTCCACGGTGAGTGGTTTCACAGGCCTAAGAAACTAGGAAACTTCCCGGTTCATTTTTGCAGATCAAGAACCAGGGATGGTTGGGGTGCGGGTAGGGGTGTTGGGGGACAGGACCGAGGGCGAGGGCAGGGTGCCGGGGCAGCTCAGACCAGCTCACAGGGAATGGGTGGTTAAATTTTGGGAGGCTTTGTCAGCCAGATGTTCAACACAGCCACAATTAAAAATTAAATGATATAATCTTATAATTACATAAATCACATTAACAACAAAGGCAATCAACATTCGAGCTCATCAAATTCTAATTACTTTACCATATTTTACTATTATGTATGTGTTTGAGATTATTTACTCATCTGGTACCTGAACGGTGGAAATACTCCATAACACCGTGCGTCTGTGTATCTTCCAAATTTTGCACTTGACGCCGTGGCATTGGTAGTTTGGAAATGACTGTGGGGGGGAGCATTTGCTCCACCGAGATTGGTAAGGAGCACAAATTGGGATCAACCCAGAAAGCAGAAATCACGAAAGTAATTTGAAGAGGGAAAATTTAATATAAAGAATTATTAGCTAGTAAAAAATGACTACAAAAGGAATAAAATGGAATGTTAAAGAATACAGGAATACAAAAAGTGGGGAGTGGCTTCTGCTGGCTCTAGGGCCAAGGAATAGTGCTCAATGAGCAAGGCAAGAGGGCCACTCCGTTCAAGGCCAAGATTGACGTTGGCCTTGACGTTGGCCAAGATTGACTGCGGCCCAAGGAAACAGTCCACAGTCAAGGGGCCAAGGCCAGTAGATAGGAAGCTACCCTGGGCGATAATGTAGCTCTTGGGAAAGCGAGAGTCAGTGGCTGTTTTTATGCCACTGGCAGTCATGCCATAGGAGCAAGAGGAAAAGAAAACCAGAACCTGGAAGGGAAATCCCATCTTTTTTTTGTAATTGGAGTAAAATACCCATATCATAAATTTTACCATCTTCACCGTTTTTAAGTGTATGGTGCTGTGCTACTAAATACAGTCTTTTAATTTTTTTATAACATTTATTTATTTTTGAGAGAGACAGAGACAGAATGCGAGTGGGTTAGGGGTAGAGAGAGAGGGAGGCACAGAATATGAAGCAGGCTGCAGGCTCCGAGCTGTCAGCCCAGAGCCCCACGAGGGGCTCAGACTCACGAGCCGTGAGATCATGACCTGAGCCAAAGTCGGTCGCTCAACCAACTGAGCCACCCAGGCACCCCAGCACTCAGTTTTCTTTAAATGTTTTGTAGATTCACCAGTAAAGCCATCAGTACCTGGACACTTCTTTTTTGCGGGGGAGACATTTTGTTACATTTGAGTATCCTTATTAGTTATAGATCTACTCAGATTTTCTATTTCTTCGTGACTTAGTCTTGGTAGGTTTTGTGTTTTCAGGAATCTGTTCATTTCATCTGGGTTATCCAATTTATTGGCATATAATTGTTCATAGTATTCTCTTATAATCTTTTTTTTAATTTCTGTAGCATTGGTAGTAATGTCACCACTCCATTTTTTTTTTTATTTTAGTAATTTGAGCCTTATCTCTTTTTTCTTAGTCCATCTCGCTAAAGGTTTGTCAATCTTGTCGCTCTTTTCAAAGAACCAACTCTGGCTTTCGTTGATGTTCCCTATTATTTTCTTTATTCTCTAGTTCATTGGTTTCTGCTCTAATTTTTATTCGTTCCTTTCTCCTGTTAGCTTTGGGTTTAGTTTGTTATTAATTTTCTAGTTCCTTGAGTGGTAAAGTTTGGCTTTAGATCAGAGATCTTGTTTTCTTTAATGCATTTATAGGTACAAATTTTCCCCTTAGCACTGTGTTTTGCTGTGTTCCATAAGTTCTGGTGTGTTGTGTTTTTTTTTTCCTTCATCTCTAAGTATTCTCTAATTTCCTTTGTGACTTCTTCTTTGATCCATCGGTTGTTTGATAATGTAGTGTTTACTTTCCCCGAATGTGCGAATTACCCAGTTTTACTTTTATTATTGATTTCTAACTTCACCCAGTTGTGGTCAGAGAAAATACTTTATATATATATATATATATATATATATATATATATATATATATATATCTTTAAGTCTACTGAAACTTCATTTGTGGCCTAACATATGGTCTGTCCTGGAAAACATCCCACATACGCTGCTGCCGTTGGGAAACGTGGGCTGCTTATGTCTAAGGACCCTAATTTGTGTCAAGTTCTCTAATTTCTTACTCATCTTCTGTCTGGTCATTGCATCCATCATAGTCTCCAACTATAATTGTAGAATTCTTTCTTCCTTCAACCGCACCGGGTTTTGCTATATATATTTTAATGGTCTGTCATTAGATGCATCAATGTTTATCATTGTACCTTCATGCTACATTGAACCTTCTATTAATAGATAACGTCCTTCTTTGTCTCTTGTAACCTTTTTTGATTGAATGCCCATTGTGTCTAAGTATGGCTACCCCTGCTGTCTTTTGGTTATTATTTGTACAGAATATTCTTTCCACCTTTCACTTTTCAATCCATCTTCTTTTGTAGCCTGGCAGTGTCTCCCCAGCACCCCATACTGACGAGAACTAGCACTGCGCCATATCGCTCCAGAGACACGTTTACAGGGTCAGACTTCAGGGGTACAATGCAGGGCAGACGAGAGTGAAATTTGAGCTAAGGGGCCATAAATTGATAATAAGCACAGCCTCCTAATTTTCAGAGCATTAACAGAGAGGTCTTTTCTAAAGATGCTGAGTTCTAGAAGTAGGCAAAGTTCCAAGGCCTCATCTGATGCCAGAATCCACTTAATAAAAATAAAATATTGATGGTGAAAACACCACCAGCTCCCAGGCAGGCATTGTGTGTAGTGTATTACATATACGATTTCATTTAATCTGCATGATGATGCAGGGGGGTAGATGGCATTATTTCCCCCATCTTACAAATGAGGGGAAACTGTGGGTGTGAGAAGTGAAGTCACTTATCCTTAAAAGACACAACAGCTATGCCCCATAAGGATGGGGAGCTTTGGGGCACCTGGGTGGCTCCGTTGGTTAAGTGTCCGACTTCAGCTGAGGTCGTGATCTCACAGTTCGTGGGTTCGAGCCCCACATCGGGCTCTGTGCTGACAGCTCAGAGCCTGAAACCTGCTTCAGATTCTGTGTCTCCCTCTCACTCTTTGCCCACCCTCCACTCGTGCTCTGTCTTTGTCTCTCTCTCTCTCTCTCTCTCTCAAAAATAAATAAATATTACAAAAATTAAAAAAAAAAGTATGGGGAGAGTATTAGCTCTCAAGGTGGCCCATACTGTCTCTGGACACTTTGTTGAAAATCTCTTCCTTCAGCCCACATTGAGGGCATGAACTCCCTCTTCCACGTGGCAGCCCTTCTTGTACGTGAGGAGATGTCTCTCATCCATATAGGGCTTTTCCTTCTCCACCTTCAACAGCCCCCCTCCTTCAGCACTCTGCCCCATGCTCTCCTGACCAAGCTCGGGTTCCCACTCTCCTTCTTCGGCTGGCATGCAAAGATGGATGCAGTTCTCCAGCGATGGGTTTCCCAGAGCAGGGCCCCCCTGCCTGCCTTTGCCACCTTTGCCCGTTACGAAGATCTAGCAAAGCAAGTCAGATCATTTCTCCGAGGCTTGGTTTTCCTCTTCTATAATTCTAGGGCAAAAATCTATGTCCAACTGGGTTTCTGCGGAAGCTCCATAACATAACACTTGAGAAAGTGCCTAGCGTGGTGCTTGACACAACGAAGATGGACAGAAACTAGATCTGGTCCACTGAGACATGGGGAGAATCTGGGGCTGATTCCTAGTCCTGCCGTGGGACTAGCACGGCGTCTAGGGTCCAGAGCAGACACTACCTGGGAAACTACAATCCAGGTTTCCTGACACCTAAACCTGACCTGTCCAGCTTAGAGGCAAAACCCAGCTTCTCTCCTCTTGGAACCAACAGCGATTTACATCCACGTGGCCACACATGAGGGTGGCCGCGTGCCTTTTCTCGAGCATCAAAGATGCCAGAATTAATCAGGTGCAACATTCACAGGGAGAGCCATGGTGCCCAGAACGGCCCCCTTCCCTCTGCTCCTTTTTCCGCTTCTCTCTCCCTCTCTCTTTGATGATTCCACACGCTACGATAATTGAGCACATTTGCAGAGAGATCCTAATGGCCAGCGGGGCCCCTCTGAGGACTATTGTGCGTTCCCTGTAATGACATTCATTAGTCTGGCTGACATCAATACTGTTCTCAGGTTAATATGTTTAATTTAATGAGGCATTATTTTCAGTTAGAAAACTCCTGAAGAAGCATGTTTTCTCCTGATGAGTTCAGCTGATGAGTAGATTAATGCTGGCCTTGAAATAGTTGATTAAGAAAACGAATCTAACCAACTTCTTCATCAGATACAGGGCTTAAATTAAGTTGTGCGAAGATGCCTGTTTCTTAGGGGAAGAAACAGGCAAAAGTCCTCACTTGGCTCGGCGATTTGCCCTTCATCTGCTCCTTTGTTCCCCCACTGACTCTTGATCTCAGCGCAGGACATGATCTCACAGTTCGTGAGATCGAGCCCCGAGTCGGGCTCTGGGCTGAAAGCGTGGAGCCTGCTTGGGAGTATCTCCCTCCCTCTCTCTCTGCCCCTGCCCTGCTCTCTCTCTCTCTCTCTCTCTCTCTCTCTCTCTGTGTGTTTCTCTGGAAATAAATAAATAAACATTAAAAAAAAGAAAGGAAAGGAAAGGAAAGGAAAGGAAAGGGCCAAGGGACAGTGTGTGACGAGGGGAGAGAACAAGTGTCCCCAACTGACATGAAAAGACATTCACCATCTGTCATCATCAGGGAAATGCAAATCAAAACTACAATGAGAGGTCACCTCACACATGTCAGAATGGCTGATATCAACAACACAAGAAACAAACAGGTGTTGGCGAGGATGTGGAGAAAGGGGAACCTCGCAGTGTTGGTGGGAATACCAACCGGGTGCAGCCGACGTGGAGAACCTGATGGAGGTTTCTCACAAAGTTAAAAAATGGAATTATCCTACCATCCAGCGGTCACTCTACTGGGTATTTACCCCCCAATTACAAAACGCTAGTTCAGAGGGATGCACGCCCGTGTTTCCTGCAGCATAAGAGGCCCAAGGGCCCCTCGATAGCTCGACGGATAAAGACGACGTAGTATATGTATAGAATGGAGTATCACCCAGCCATAAAAATGAATGAAATCTCGCCATTCACAACGACGCGGATGGAGCTGGAGAGCACAACGCTGAGCGAAATAAGTCAGAGAAAGGCGAATACATGTGACTTCACTCCTAGGTAGAATTTAAGAAACCAAACAAACCGGCCAAGGGAACAAAAGAGAGAGAGAGGCAAACCAAGAAACAGACTCTTAACTATAGAGAACAAACTGATGTCACCAGCGAGGAGGCGGGGGGTGAGGATTAAAGAAAAATGTCCCCCGCTGAGCAGCCTGAGATCCCAGAAGGTGAAAGAGAAGTCCTCGTGTGGTGGCGGAGTCACAGAGGGACGTCCCCATGGCCGGGAGCCCCGCTGGCCTGCCTGCATCCGCTAGCCGCGGTCCGGGGTTGGATGATACAGGGCCAGTGTCCCGCACCACCTCCTGCAGACGTCACACTGTCCCGCCAGCCTCACTCGGCCTTCACCAACTTCATGATGGGTCCAGCTCAACTCTTCCTACCTGCGTCTGGTCGCTTCTACCCCAGGTGACAGAGCGCTTCCTTCCCACCACTTTTCTCCCCGCGGGTGCCTGTCTCTGCACAGATTTGGGGCCAGTTGTTTGCTCCTTGACCAGCTCTTTGATGGGTTTGAAACAAAGGTCACAGGGACCCCTGGGTGGCTCGGTCAGTTAAGCGTCTGACATTGGCTCAGGGCGTGATCTCACGGTTCGTGGGTTCAAGTCCCGCGTTGCGCTCTGTGCTGATGGCTCAGAGCCTGGATCCTGCTTCCGATTCTGTGTCTCCCTTTCTCTCTTCCCCTCCCCTGCTCTCACTCTGTCTCTCTCTTGCAAAAATAAATAGAGATTTAAAAAATTAAGAAGAAAGGAAAAAAAGGCACGTATTGGAAGTTAGTCTGGCTCTTCTGCATTTTAAGGGCGTGCACGTGTCTTTCGGGTTGAGAAAATGTGTAACTTCAAACACAGAGCCTCGGTTTTCCAGCATTTACAGCTGGTGGTTGCAGAGTCCCACCTCTGAGCCATTGGGATTCCTGTGAGAGCCACCGGGGTTCCCAGGCTTCTTCCTCAGCAGGGTGCCCATGGATGGGACCCACCACAGGAGGCCTGGATTCACGTCCCAACTCACCAAGTGACCTTGGACAACTTCCTGTCTACCCTCAGCCCTCACTTTCCTCTGTTTATAAATAAATAAACAAATAAGTAAATAGTTTCCAGAACCTCTTTCAGCAGATCATTCCTCTTTGTTAGAGCTGAAGCATACCCTCGCCTGCCTGGGAATAAACACGCAGTGCATTCAAAGTGCTCTGCAGAGGTCCCACTGTGTGTAAGGCCCTGTGCCTGGTCCTGGGGATGTGTGCAACCCTACTGACCCCACTGAGTGATGCCGCAGCCCCACGGGGAAGGAAACCAGGTGAAGTAATGACCCCAACATGGGGGCAAAAGGCCCGGGCCAGGTCAGCACAGGGCACCGCAAGACCCAGGACTGTGTCCGTGCTGGATGTTCAGGAGGAATCCCCAGGAGTGCACGGGGCGCGCCTCCCCCGTGGCTTCCAAACTCATGACTCACCACCGTCAAGATCTTGGGCAAGTCGTTCCCTCCCAGGCCTGCCACCTGGTCTGTAAAACCCAGGACTCAGCTCAAACGCCACCTCCTCCAAGAGGCTCTCCTGGATCCCAACCCAAAGCAGCCACACAGCCCCATTTAATTTCCTCCATAGCACCCATCACGATCAGAGATCATATCACGTTGTTTAACTGCTCACTTGGTTCTTGTCTGAATGCCTTTGATCCCCTGCGTGCAAAGTGTGAATCTTTCTTCATTCGGACACTAAGGGCTTCCGTCTTCATTGGTGTTCTAGGAGCCTGATACTTTGCAGTGGACAAAAAGACCAAAATCACTACCCACATAGAGTCCGCATTCTATGCGGTGGCCGTCAGACCGTGCTAAGTGATCAGGAAAGAAATTAGGCAGGAGGAGGGGTGAGGGGTGGGCCCAGGGAGTCAGGGTGCAGGTTTATGTGGTTGGTCAGGAGGGCCTCACCTGGAAGGACTCACTGAGCACAGAGCAGGAGGACGGAAGGCCGAAGGGGTGCATGTCCCTGGGGAGCAAATCCTTGGCCACGGGAGCCACAGGCTCAGAGGTGGGAGATGAGGTCAGCAAGGAGGACCATGTGGCTGGGACGGGGTTGGCGGGGAGGCCAGGGGCCTGTGGGGGACTCTGGCTCTACCCTGAGGAAGATGGGAGCCATGGGGGGGGGGGTGGTGTGAGCAGAAGAGAGAAGCAGACACACTGACATTTTTAAAGGCTCTGTCCTGCTGCTCGGGGGAGAAGACATCACCGGGGACAAGAGTGGAACTGGGGAGGCAGATGGGCCAAATAATCTTGGCTATGGGTGATGGCAGATGGAATCGGGTAAGAGTATGAGGTTTAGAGACGATGGATGTAGAAACACTAACAGGGCACCAGGCACGCCGTTATGAGGCTCTGCAGGGAGAAGGTCTCACGCGCTGGAGAAAGACAAGGGGGCAGGATTATATAAGCGGTAAGCCGCTAGCATTTCACATGTGCGACGCAAACCCAAATCACACGCATTCAGACACTTTTTAAGGGGAAGGTAACCTTTAGAAACGATTTTCTTTTTCTCAGTTAAAAAAAATATATATACCGACCTAAAAAGGCTGGGAGGCAAAATATGTGTGCGGTAGCTTGTATTTTCCCCAATCAAACCCTTTCTTCCTGTAATATATTCGTCTGATGGGTCTTTTAACTAGATGTAGTGCTCTGTTCACACAGGGGACAGGTCACGTGTTTTCTTTTGGCGTGAAACTGACAGCCGCTTTAGGTTTTTAAAAATGTGCCTTTTAACCAGCAGAGGTAATGCTAAGAAGAAAACAAACAAACAAAAAGGCAGCCCCCGAGGCAAATTAGCTTCCAGCTGCGGAGAGCCAGGTTTCCAGCCTGTTCGCTTTTGATCTTGGTGAGAGTTAACCACGAGGATTCAGGGCTTGCAGGAGACCCCTGGGGAGGGGGTGGGGGGGAAGGGCAGAGGGGGTGAAGCAGGGGCGCTGGGCTGAGGCCCCTGGGCGGGGCGCAGGGCTCTGCCACAACCTAGACCTAGAGCCCACCGGCATGCTGCCCTGTGCCTCTGTTTCCCCAACTGATCTCGTCCTTCTCTAAAGTCCCCTCCCCGTTGAAAATTTCAAATAGTCGCCACTGAAGGGCAATCAATGACCGGGCAGTGGAGGGAAGTGGAATCCTGGGGAGTTTGGGACTCTTCAAGGAGCAGAAGAGGGAAATGCCAGCCTCTGTCTCCTACAGTGACCATGGCAGTAGCTACCTCCATTGTCGCTGAAAGGCCAGAGCGTGTGAGAGACACCGTCACGCCCTTGGAGGCACTTGGTGGTCCCCACGGGCCTGGGAGGTGGATCTCGTCACGGGCAACCCTGAACTCGGGAGCCTGAGACTCGGAGGCCACCCGCCAAGGCGGGGCGGTGGGTGTGCTGCCCAGTTGGCGAGAGGGCAACGTGCGAGCTGATGCCCCATAAAACTGCCCCCCAAGGCAAGGCATGTGTAACATTCAGTCCTGACTGCCTGAGAGCAAAGCGGGGAGAAACCAACGGTCGGCCAGCTGATAAAGACCGCAGTCAGGCAGGACCTGGAATTCTGTATTTGTAATGGTCTTTATGATTGACAAAAACCCCACACTCTTCGTAACCATCAGACCTCCAGGAAACTACAGACTCGGTGTCCTGGAGCCCTAAGGCCACCTTCACCTCCACGGGATAGAAAACCCCGTATCATCCGTCGCTTCTCGCGACCGCGGTGCACCTCTTCCTGCCCCTGTGTCTGTCCCCTGTCAGAAACACCTTTTGGCTCCATAAAATGTCTCGAGAATTCTCTCTTCACCCGTGCACTGGAGGATCTCCCACCCTGATGGTACATTCTCCAGGTTCTGAAGCCCTGAGGCAGAAAAGGCCCCTTGCAGGTGGTCGCACGTCCTCGCCCCTGCACCAAACGCTGAAGGTGAGCGTCTGCGGTGGGGGCTTGCAGGGCGGGCATCCCTCTCCCAGGGGCCCATCGCAGAGGCCCCGCCCCCCTGCCCCAAGGAGGACCAAATGGGAGAGGGGCCTTGTCCCAGGGGGTCACCCTCTGGACTCTGTACCTGCTGGAACTTGGCTGGAGAAAGCTGACGGGGGCAGCGAGGCTTCTCACTCTCCCCTCTAGGTCCTGACAGGGCCCCCCCGGGGGAAACAGGGTTTCGGAGCTGACACCCGGGCCACCCACAGCCCTCCAGCCACCCTGAGAGAGGGGCCGTACCCTCCCGGAGAAGGGGGACCCCGGTCCACAAGCCAGGGAGGAACCGGGCACAGGCACCATGGCGGGATCAACTTTTACGTTTGTCTTTTACAGACCTCCCCGCGATGACCCATTTCAGCCCGATCCCATCGTCCCAGACTCTGTCATCCACACGGCAGGTGCTCAGCGGCATCTGAAGCAGCTCGGCGAGGCAGTGAAGTTCACCCTGACCGTTTGAGGAGCCCAAAACCAATTTCGAAATCGAACACATCACTGACAACTGCTTCCGACCTCGCCGTGCCTCGCTTACGCCCCGTGCAGCGGGAGGCGGAAAGGGCAGGAGAGGTAAATCCCGCTGACTGCAGCCCGGGAGAGGGTCACAGAGGTGAGACTCACCCAGCTTTCCCGCTCCAATCCCAGGGTCCTTTCAATCTGTTCTCTGAATTTCTATCAGAGAACAAACTATCTATCCCAAACTGCTGGCACGTCAGACTCAATGTGTCCCCAATTCAACATGTCCAAAACCGAACTCGTCATCGTTCGGTCCCAGACCGGCCCTCCCACGTGTCCCCAATTGTCAAGATCTATGCTACGACCGTCTCAGCCACCCAGGCTTAGACGAGTCCACTTCTGGACCTGCGCCCCACACGGATGCACTCAGATGGTCACCAGTGGAATGTCGGCAAAGCACTCTCCATAACAGCTCAACACTGGAAAGTACCCGAATCCCATCTAGAGTTGACAGAGGATAAATGGTCACACATTCGTACAAAGGAACGCTAGCCCTGGGGAAGAGCAAACGCTGCACGACTTAGTAACATTGTGGCGCACAGAGGAAGCCACACAGGTGGGGGCGCAGACAGTGTGAGTCCATTTGCCTGACATCTAGAATAGCACAGGTCATCCTAGAGGTCAGGATGGGGGGTGGGGGACGGGGGGGGGGGGCGCAGAGGGACTTCCGGGCTGTTGGTATGCTGCTGTGCAAAACTTCTTCAGCTCCACAGCTGTGATTTGTGTGCTTTTCTTGGCATCTACTATGTTATACTCTAATGAAAAGTTTCCTTGAAAGGCCCCAGGGACTTCACTGGACGGATGGATGTGGGACCACATTGAGCCAAACCCACGAGTACACTTTGTTGACCAACAAATGGAAGGGGCTCCTGAGTGGCTCAGTCGGTTACGCGGCCGACTTCGGCTCAGGCCACGATCTCACGGTTCGTGAGTTCGAGCCCCTCGTCAGGCTCTGTGCTGACAGCTCGGCGCCTGGAGCCTGCTTCGGATTCTGTGTCTCCTTCTGTCTGTCCCTCCCCTGCTTGCCCTCTGTCTCTCAAATAAATAAACATTTAAAAAAAAAGTTTTTTTTTTTTAAACAAATGGTGCCTGAGTGTTGGGTGAATGCACGATCAACTTAACAAGTTCACGAGCTCCTGGACAAAGGAGCCAGGAGATCATGGACAGGCAGGTGTCTGTTACATGTGTTACATCCACGGTCCCGGGCCAGGGCGGGGGAGGGGGGAGGGGTGGGGGGAAGGACACATCCAAGGGCAGCAAACCCCAAAGTCCAAGAACAGCGTCTCCACCCAGACGCGAGGCCAAGGCCTGGGCAGAGTGGCCGAGGAGGCTCCTACACTGTCCCCACAATGAGGTCACAGAGAAGTACCTATTATGTAGCAACCCCCCGGCATGACTTTAATAATCGCTGCTTAACTAACACATTTTCACTGTCTCCTTACAAATTAACCTCCGGGAGGTGTCATTAATGTCGGCGTGGGAGACTTTGCTGAGCGGCCCGGGGATGAGGAGAGGCGGCGCCGTGACGGTCCCGAGACCCCCGGGCTGGGTGATGCTGTGGACTCAGGTTTGGGGGGACCTGGGTCCAGGACGGCAGGCAAGTCACGCCCCCACCTGGGATTCGCTCACCTGTCCCGTGAGGTGGAGAAGGTTCTCCAAAACCCCACCCTCCTGGGGGCCCCGGGCGCTCTCACCAGAGACCCGGGTCAGGGTCAGAGTCAGTCACTCCTCCCCGCCCCCCGGCGGGGGCTCATCCTCAGCAGGGAAACGGGGGCTCCTCCTGACCTGGGCTTCTCCCCCACCAGACAGAGGGCGGGACCCGTCTGCACACGGCAGGTGCTCAGCACACAGCAGGTGCTCAGCAAACGCTGGTGGGAGGGCCGGCCGGATCCCACCGCACAGCGGCTTTTACAAGCGGCCTGGAGTCCCTTGCAGGACAAGGAGGTTTGATAAGCAGACAGCAGATAAGCTGCTGTCCTCAGGGAGCCTGTCACTGTCGCCCGCCAGTCTCTGAGGCTCCTACAGGTGTCACTGGTTCCCTTTACTCCTCTGCAGTCTCCTGTCTGGGTCCCTCTGCCACCTCCTTGCCCCGTGCGCTCCCTCTAACATCTGGGGCCTGAGACGGAGGGACCTCGCTGGCTGACTGTGTGACGCGAGCACCAGGGCTCTGACCAGGGGCCCTGAGGAAGAGCGCCCGAGGCAGCATCTCTTCTCCTGTCTCCACTGCCCCGACCTGCCAGTGACCGAGGTCAGCTCATGGGTCCGGAGGAGCTGGACGGGGACGCCAGAGCCCCTCTTATATTTGCTACACGCAAATCGTCCCTCCTGATCACAAACTGCCCTTAGAGACAGAGGAAGAAGTTATAAAAATTAAAGAAGGAGGCAGCAGCGGCTCCTATGAAATGAGTTTCCCTCGACACAGTTAAACGTGAGCGTTCGAATGTCACTGTCACGGGACGCACGGACTCCTGCAGGGTAGGTACTGATGACGACACAACTGAGGGGTCCTGGCCGGCTTAGCTCACGCTGCCATAATAAAACACGACAGACTGGGTGGCTTTAAACAACAGAGATGTATTTCCCACAGTTCCGGAGGCTGAAGTCCAGGATCAAGGTGTTGCCCTGGTAGGTTTCTGGTAAGAGCCCCCTCCCCGGCTTGCAGACCACCACCTTCCCCCCCGTGTCCTCACGTGGCCTTTCCTCTGTATTAACCTCGTGGAGAGGGAGCGAGCTGATGTCCCTTCGCACGAGGACACTACCCCCGCCACATCAGAGCTCCGTCCCGAGGACTTCGTTTCACCTTAACTACATCCTTAGAGGCTCTGTCTCCCAGGACAGCCACGCTGGGGCTGAGGGATTCAACACGAGAATGGCGGGGAGGGGGACACAATCGTGGAGTCCACAGCGCTGGCCGTTTAAGGAGCCGAAGAACCGGGGGCTTCGGAGGCAGAGTCAGATCTGAGTCTCGGGCCCAGCCGCGTCTTTGTGTGGGTTTCACTGCCTTTTCCCCAGCCCCACCTCCCCGTTTCTAAAGCGGGAGCTGACGCCTCTCTCACAAGGTTGCTGGGGGGGTTTCCGCTGGGTGTCTTGGCCTCGGCACTTTTGACTTTGGGCCAGACCCTTCTCCTTCTGGCAGCCTGGCCTGTGCACTGCGGGATGTTTAGCCGCGCTGGTGGCTTCCTGCTAGATGTCAAGGGTACGCCTCTCCCCTCGCCCCCACTAGGTCGCTGCATCCAGAATGACCCCAGACATTGCCAAATGTCCCCGGAGGGGCACAGACCAACCCTGGTTGAGAGCCACTGCTTTCATGGAGGAACAGGCGTCTGGTTTCTGGGATATTGCAAGCATCAAACAATGGTAGTAGCTGTCACTGACTCGGTAAAGGATGAAGCGGAGGGTGTCTTGCGAGAGACACGTCTTGCCTTTTTGTCCCTGTGGGGATTTCCTTGATGGACTGCTTGAGCCGGTTTGATAATCTCTTACTCTTCTGATAAAATTAAGCTTGACTGCAGAAAGCTTTATCATCAAGGTAAAAAAAGCAAAAAAAAAAAAAAAAAAACGATGTTTACAACGTGATGTCCAAAAGCGCCATTTCTTCCAGAAGCCTGGAGCAAGGAGGTGAAGGGCAGCCGCTCGCCCCCGGCCGTGTCAGCCTTCTCTGAGGATGGGACCAGCAGAGCGTCACCACATCCCCACAATGACGGCCAGGAGACGGCATCCTTCCATCGTACAGATTAGGACGCTGAGGCTCAGAGAGGACCTCAAGCTGCTTCAGGTCGTAGAGTCCACAAGTGGCTTCAGGGTCAGAGGACCCGAGCTTGTGTCCTGGACTGGCTATTCCCAGCCATGTGACCCCAGGAAGGTTCTCCCCGCTGAGCCTGTGTCCTCATCAGTAAAGTGACGATGGCAGCGACACCTGACTCGCAGGCTGGGAGGGCGCCTGGCACAGAGGGTTGTGACAATGGTAACAGCAGCCCCCTCCCCCACGGGGCTCACGGTGCTGATCCCCCCGGAAGCCCCTCCATGGAATGCACTAGAGAACTCGTTAGCAAACCGCCCTATTGTCTCCAGTTTGCAGATGAGGAAACCAGGGTCGGGGTGGGGGGTGTCATTGTCATTTGTCCAGTCACACAGATGGGAACAGCAGATTCAGGATTCTGCCTTCATATTCTGTGCTTTCAAATACAAGAATTTTACTGTTTCCTTTTTCTTCCCCCCCCCCCCCACCCTTTCTCTCTCTTTCTGTTTGGCTCATTTCCTGCCACCCATCGGATTGATCAGGTTTTGTTTATTCCCTCTTGTCCCTCTGCTGGTTTGGAAATTCCATATTCTACGCTGTTTTTGTTTTTGTTTTTTATTTATTTTTATTTATTTATTTATTTTTAATTTTGTTTACTGTTTATTTATTTTTGACAGAGAGAGAGACAGAGACAGACACAGAGCATGAGCGGAGGAGGGACAGAGAGAGAGGGAGACACAGAATCTGAAGCAGGCTCCAGGCTCTGAGCTGTCAGCACAGAGCCTGATGCGGGGCTCGAACTCACGGACCGTGAGATCGTGACCTGAGCCAAAGTCGGATGCTCAACCAACTGAGCCACCCAGGTGCCCCTGTTTTTTGTTTTTTTTTTTAATTGTTCGGCCTTAAGGTCATAATAAGCACAGTTGACTTAACACAGTCAGCGGTGAATCAATTCTCTCTCTCCTCCCTCTGAACAGCACAAAGACCTAGAATATGTCTCTTCTGGTCTCCCTCTCCGTCTTTTCATGCATCCCAGACCTGTGGTTCCGCCTTCCTCTCTGCCCCTGCGCTGGCCATGATCTATATACCCAGGGCTGCGGTGTGTGTTCACCGTGGCCAGCCCAGACCCGCCCCATTTGCTCACCATTGTTAGTTCAATCTTCTCCTTTCTGGGCTCAGTGACTACCTTCCTGCGTGATTTTTTACGATTATTTCTTTTACCGGCGTCCTGTGAGTGTGTCTTTGTCTGAAAATGTCATTCTTTCTCGTTCAATTTTGAATGCTAATTTAGCTGGGTGTAGAATTCTACTTTGCTTATTTCATTTGGCGCTAAAATACTATCCCTGTCCTCTAAGGTTGCTGGAGAGGACCTTCTGCCTGTGTTTGTCTTCTCCCTGGCTACTTTGTGAAGAGTTTCTCGTTTCTTGGTGTTCTGCGTTTGCACCCCAGTGTTCGTCTAGCCATGGTTTTAACTTGATGCGACCTGCTTGGGATTCATTGAGGTGATGAAGAGGGCCGAGCCGCTGGCCCGTGGGTTGGAGGAAAGAACTTTGCCTAACATAGCACGCTGTTGATATTGTTAACATCTTAGTGCTTCGAGGGGTTTTTATGATGGAATACTATAGAATGGGTAGCTTATAAACCACACGATTTGTCTTCTCTCTTGGGTTCTGGAAGCTGGAAGTCTGTCAGGGTGTGAACACATTCGATGTCTGCTGGGCGCCTGTCCTGCTTCACAGACAGCCATCTTCTGTCTGTCCTCACACAGTGGGAGGGCTTAGGAGCTTTCTGGGGTCTCCTGGGCATTCATCAAGGCCCCACCACCTAACAGATCAGGAATGTGATGGGGTCTCAATGGATTTTTGCGGGGACTCATGCAGTCTATAGAAAACGCTAATATTGATGATAATTAACCAGCATTGTAGCTAACACATATTGAGGTCATACTGTGTGCCAGGCACTGTTCTAAGTGCTACGTGTGTTTGTGCGTGCGGACACGTACATGCGCGTACAGATGCGTGTGTATACATGTGTGTATAACATGTACATATCAGCTTATTTCCTCCTCAAACGTCCTCATAGGGAGAGTGCTAGCATTACCCCAACTTCCAGATGAGGAAACCACAGCAAGAAAAGTGGGGTTCACTAGAGAAAGGGAATTGGGGGTGGGAGGGGGCGGCATGGACTGGGGAGTCAGGCAGGTCAGAGTTGATGCCCCCTTCGGGCTCCTCACCGGAGGTGTGGCCTTGAGCAAGTGACTGCACCTTTCTGAGCCTCCGTTTCCTCCCTGTCAACCGGGGAATGGGCCAGGTGCCCTGCAGGATCAAGGCCTGGCAGGAGCTACAGGGACAGGAGTGTCCCCTCTCCCTGAAATTGCAGTTGGTGCCACGTCCCTGCTCGGTACCAGGCACATGGGGAGGGGGCTGGGACACCCACAGTGAGAGAGGAGCTGGCTGAATCACCTTTTTGGGACTTTCCCGGGAGTCTGTGGGGCCCAGAAAGCCCAGGGTATGAAATACCAGTGTCACCTCTGGGGTCCAGGCCCCACCTGGCAGGGAGCAGGGACCCTCAAAGCCACCTCCGCAGCTATGGGCAGAGGGACCGAGCTCTGAGGATGAGATCAGACTCCCCAACCCGGAAATGTCTTTGGTTACATTTTGATGAAAAACATGTTTGCGACCAAGTTGAAATTATATTGTCAGCAGTTAATTATCACTTGTCAAACAAGCGTGTGCCCAGATTGTGGGTTTAATTTCCACAAAGGTTTGCAAAAGCCTCGTTCCCCTTACTTGATGAGGGCTCAGAAAGAGAGAGACAGAGAGAGAGAGAGAGAGAGACAAATTCATGGTTGGAAAGGGTGCTTTAAAAAAATTAGATTTTTAAATAAACAGGTTTCCTTAGTTTCGGTGTCAAGGCTTTTTGTAAGCAACAAAAAAGTACTCAGTGTAGTTTAAGCAAAGACAAATAAGGTGGATGGGGGGAGGTCTCAGGTCCAGGAACGTGTAACAGAATTCAGGGGCCCCTGGGCCTGATCGGTGCCTGAACCTGGAGAGTAGAATTTGTCCTGAAGGGGTGACGCGGGGAGGGCGTCCTGGTCACTCACCCCGCCCCTCCTCCAGCCTTGGACCCCCAATGCCTCTGGTGACAGGGAAACCCGGGGAGGGATGCTTTGGGGGAGGCGATCCATGAGCATTGACTTGGGGGGGTCTGAGGTATCGGGGAACAGACGGTCCGCCCTTTGCGGAGCTGGACAAGACACGAGTCCTGTGGACAAAATCACTACAAACGCAGGCCTTGTCCCATCAGCGGGGGACCAGACGCCTTCTAGTAGCTGCACCACCAGGGGGCGCCCCTCGGGGTCCACACGGAGGCTCACCGCCCCCGCCCCCGCCCGCGCAGCTGCCTCAGCCCTTCTTAGGGTCTATGCAGGGGCTGGGCCCCCAGTGTAAGCAGACAGGCCCGGGTTCCTGGTGGGTGGTGAAGAGGAAGCTGGGGGGCGCGCGGGAGCCGGCCTGGAGAGGAGGGCGTGTCCCGGGCTGTCAGGGGTGTCCTAGTCTCCCGTCTGTGCAGCCCCAGACCCGCTGGGAGCCCAGAGGCAGTAGAGGGGTGCGGATGGACGGTCAGGAGATCGCGTCCCTCCCAATCAAACGAGCAGGTGTCCCCGCGGCGCCGGCTGCTCGACGGTCCCGTTCCTGGAACACTCCGGAACAACATCCCACCTGCGTGCCGGCCCAGCCCTGGACCCTGGAGGCGCCCGAGACCCGACCCCACCCCCGAGCCCCGTGAAACCCGCAGTTCCCGAGCCAGGCCACCTGCTTCCCCCCTGCAGAACAGCCCTGTCACTAGCAGACGCTTCGGGGGCTGTTGGGAGAAGCAGGGGACAGCATCTCACACGGGACAGCCTGGCTCGTGGGGCGCGGCCAGCACTCCGACGTCCACGGGGCGGGGGGAAGGGGGGGGTGCACTGTGGGCAGTACGTCCTGGGCAGCGGGGAGAAGCCCCGATTCTAGAAGGAGGAGCCTCACCAAGCATGAACGGTGAGCTGCAGAGAGTGAGAGTCGGGTCAGAGCAGGAGGAAAAGCCAGCAGGGGAGGGTGCTAGAAGGTGCCGAGGTACAGGGGTCGCAGTTGTAAACGGGGGTCAGGGAAGGGCCGTCAGAGCAGGTGCAAAGACCTGAAGCAGGAGAAGAGGGGGCGGGGCAGACGCGGTGAGGAGGCTGTGGCCGGAGGGAAGGGTGAGGGTGAGCCTTGAATCTGGGGGCACAGGGGGCTCCAGGCTGTGGAAAGAGCCGGAGGACCTGTGGGGAGGGGAGAAGGGTTAGGGGCTGGAGACCTAGGGGTCCCTGAGGCTGCCGTCTGGGTGGACCATGCCTGAGCGAGGCAAGGGCATGGGGACGCAGAGCAGGTCAGGGACCCTTCCGCCCTGAGTCTCAGGGGGTCACCTCACTGCTGCAGAGTGAGGGGAGCAGGGCCAGGACAGAGGCAGGGGGCAGGCAGGAGGCCACTGCACCTGTCCAGGCATAATGGTGGTGGGACCAGGGTGGGAGCTGGTGTCCTGTGAAGGTCGAACAGAGCAGGAGGATTACTCAGTCCATAAATGTTGAGAATGGTTGTCACCTATTCCAAATTCATACTATTTTTCCCCAACATCTCCTTACGGAAAGCTATGCTGACCTTTGCTGGTTTGAGGCTTGTTTGTTACTGCCTCATATCCTCACATATCCTGACAGTTACACCCATGTGAAGTCAGTTGTGAACATGTACTTGTAAATGAGTAGGAAAAGAAAAGAACGAAGAAATGAAGTGAAAATTAGAGTCTTTAGGAGGTGAGAGGTCATACCCTCTTCTGTCGATAGTTGCACTTTCCAGACGCCTCCCAGCGCCTGACTTGTGTCGCGGGGAAAGACGAGCATCCTTAAGGAGAACGCGGCCAGCGAGGCCAGCCCTGCCCCCCGGGGCTGCAGGGCCTTTCCCTCACCCCTGGCTCCTGCGCCCCGAGCCTCTGTCCTGCCCGATTAGCCCTTCATCATAGACCGTTTCGTTCTCTAATCGTCCGCCCCGCATAAGTTAGCACGGCGTCTACTGTCTCGTCCCCAGACGTTTCACCTCGTGTCCCTTGGCCTGGCTTTCTCATCTCTCGGTGCGGCGGTGGCAGGAAGGGAGCCCGTTAGGGGCCGCTCGGCGCCGCACTCCTTCAGGGTGAGAAGAGCTAATTCCACGTGCCAGGCACTGTGTTGAGTGCTTTGCCTGCATTAACCCACTTGATTACTCCAACAGGCCTGCGGTGGAGACGCAGTGGCTATCCCCGCTTTTACAGATGCAGATACTGTAGCTCAGAGAGGTTCAGAAAGTCGTCCAAGGGCACACAGCTCAGAAGTGGTGGAGCTGGGCCTTGAGCCCGGGCGGCCTGCTCCCCAGTCCCTGCTCTCCCTGCTCTATTGGTGTCTTTCTATGCCCGGGCCTGTGCGGGGGGCTCCGTGCCCAAAGACAGCACGGGGGCATTTCCCTGCCAGCTGAATAGGGACGGTGACGACAGTCGTGGTGACCACACCCTGTAACGCGCAACCGGGGGCTCACCCGGCAGCGGACATTTACCGCACGTGAGGGCGTGGGGTCCGCACACCATCCTGCCACCAGGGACGGTCGCGGTCCCCGCGTGGCAGAGGAGGATCCGGGACACTGACCACCTGGGTGCCCAGAGTGTCCCCCCACGCGCTGCCCGCAGGCGTCGCACGAGCCCCGGAGTCTGTGTCCCGCTGAGGCGGCCTCATCCCGTCCTCACGGTAACCCCGCGTGGTCGGTATTACTGTGCCCGCTTCACAGGGGGGAGCCCGGTGAGGCTCGTGGAGGCTAAGCCACTGCCGAGTCGCACGGCGAGTGACTGCTGGAGGCTGAGTCTGCATCCGGGCTGGGGGATCCGAGGCTGGTGTCTGCTCACCGCTCCGGGGTGAGCGGCCCAGGCTGGGGGTGGCGGGGGGGGGGCGTCCTCCAGACGCGGGAGAAGCTGCGTCCCTGGGGCGGAAGACATCACAGCCCTGTCACCGCATGCCAGTCCTAGTAAGGGAGTCCCGCACTGAGCGTGTCGCTGTGTGACCACGTCTAAGTCTGGCCCCTGCCCCGTAAGATGGATGCTTTTCTTACCTTCAACTCACACACGAGGTGACCGGGCTCAGAGAGGTTAAGTAACTTTCCCGAGATCCCACAGCAAGGAACTGGCAGAGACCAGACTGGAAACCAGGGTCGGCCAAAGCCAGTGGCTTAGACGCTGAGCCACATTGCCTCCCTCCACCTTGTCCGGAGCTCGGGACCACTAACGGGGACTGAGCCTCCACCGTGGGGGTCTGGAGTCCGAGTACAGCGACACCCTCAGGAGAGGCCCCAGCGGAGATGCTGTCCTGACAGCCAGGAGGGGAGAGAGAAGGAGGTTCCAGTAGGGAAGGGAGGGGGAGCCTGGAACCGAAGCAGCCAACGAACCCCAGTCCTTGGGGGACCCTCTGCAGGGGCCCCCATGACACGGGGCGGCACTGCTTGACAGGGGCAGGGTCACTCTGGGACTGCGGAGACCCATCAGGCGCGGCCCGCGTGGACGGTAGCCGCCTGGGGCTCCGGGACTCGCTGCGGGTCCTAAGTCTGGCGGGAGTGTCTCGCCCAGCTTGATTGGTCTAATCGTCCCTGTCGTGGCCACTAACATCTCGCGACAGCCGTAAACTCAGGCCATCTGAAGCAAGCCTGGAGAAGGGAGGAGCTAAAGATGGTCCGGGTGGGATTGGAAAGGGAAGGGGTGTAACCAGGGGCCCGGGGGAGACTCAGCTGCGGGGACGGGCTTCCTGCTCCAGAGGAGGGACATTTCCCAGCCCCAGGAGGCTACACTCCCCGAATATTAGAATCGGGGGATGTCAGAGTAGAGTCCAATAATAATGTTATAATCTTTGCATCTCCCCCTGCCCACCTTAGGGCACTTCATGGTGCTTGTCACCATCTGGCATTGTCACCCATTTCCCCCAGCGGGACAGCAGCTGAGTCCCCTGTGCCTGGAACAGAGGCTGGCGCGCAGAAGCCACTCAGTGAACTGTTGGGTGAATGTATGGGACTCAGTTTACCCATCTGTAAAACGGGGAAGTCGACTCTAAGGTCTCTCCCTGGTGCACCTCCGACCCCCACCCTAGCCCTCTCTCTGGGAAGCTGAGAGAACCAGGAAGGCTGGAAGGGGGTGATGAGCCCAAATCTGAGTGGGGGGCCGGCAGCAGTGACCGCGAGCCCCCACCCCGGCAGGGCTGGGGTGCACATTTCACTTCACACTTGGTGCCCCCGTTTACGTCGTGGGGCTGGCCAGGAGCTTCGTGTGCAGTTATTAAACTGTGATGTCCCTGTAGGTGTATAATTGTTGGAAACGGTTCTCATGTATTTCGGTAAAAATAAACGTGGGACACAGTAACCATCGTTAAATTGCCGGTTGTGATCAACACACAATGACGTCATTGATGTCATTGCTTATTCGTCATCTTGGAGAAGGAGGACAACCAGGAACGTGGGCACAGCTCCCCACACGTCGGCCAACTTCTGGGGCCCTGGAGCTCTGGAGGGACAGAGGGCAGGGTAAGGAGATAGGTCCGGCCCCGCCACCAGCCTGGGACCCTGGTGACAGCCAGCCGGGTGGGGAGGGGTTCCTTGAGCACCTGCCTGTGCCGGCTCCACGGGGCCCTGCAGTGAGACAGGGCACGGTGGTGGCTGGAATCTGACAATCCTGGAGCCCCGTCTGCCCTCATTTGACCTGGGGTCACCCTCCCGAGCCTCAGTTTCCTAGGCTGTAAAATGGGGATGAAAACAGCGCCCTCCTCACAGGTGGCTGAGAGGATTAAGTGACCGAGGACATGTGAAGGGCGCCCAGCACACGCAGGAAGTGTTCACTCGTATGAACTCATCTTCCTGCCATTGTCACCCCAGGACTGTCACAGAGGAGGCTCCCTGGGCCCATTTTGCAGATGGGGCTAATCACTGCAAAAGCCCATTTAACAGCTGTTAACACCCCTTCACACCAGGCGCCTACACGCACGACCCTTGTCGCCTTCACGACCTCCCTGCTCGGCAGGTGCCGTCACGGTCCCCACTCCACAGGGGAGGAGGCCGTGCCAAGGACCAGATCCCACAGCCCATGGAGGACAGAGACTCAGTGCAGGGCCTTCTGCCCCCAGGGCCTGGGCTTGGCCCCCACCCCAGACCCCACACTGCCCGGGACACTGAGTCACAGCACCGATGAGAAGGTGGTGCACACGAGTGGCCACCCGCCCAGCAGCCCGCCCCCCCTTCCTTCACTCGCAGAGCCCTGGGCTTGCTCTGCAGCCACAGGCTCAGACCCGGTGGGCCTCCCCAGCCCAGGGTGAAGGCAAGCCTGAACACCCCTCCTTGTCCAGACATGGTTTCAGGAGGGGGCGTGTGACCCAGATCTGGTCATTGAGGAGTGAGGGAAAATCTGCTGGTGCAGGGAGTGCCCCTGGGAAATATCCTGCCTCACTCTGCTCCCCTCTTCTAGACTTGAATGCTGTTGGGTGAGACGATGTTCGGAGCTGTGGCAGCCGTCTTGCCACCCTGAGGTAAGAAGCTAATGACAAAAAACCTAACACAGTCAAGAACGATACAGGGAGAGAGGGAAAGACCCTGGGTCTTCGTTGATGTCTCTGAACATGCAACCAAACTGCAACCACCTTCCTCCTGACCCCCCGATTACGTGAGCACATCTCACGTCTCAATTGCATGGGTGATTATTTTTGAGTTCTTGGATACCTGCTGCCCAACACACCTTAACTAACAGAAGTGCCTACCGCCCCATGCACGTCTGCTCCAGCGCTCACCACACAGGGTCACGGCCATTAATCCACACCTGCGACCCCTTCAGACCCTAGAATCGTGGAAGTGAGGGTTGTGCCTCGTAGGTCTCGATGAGGCTGTGTCTCCCTCCCAGACGACCCCCCGCCTCTCCATCCTGTGCACAGACACCAGGTCTGTCAATCCCCCCCCCCGACCCCGTGTGCCGTCACCTACCCGGCTGCCGGAGCCTCTGACAGCAAGCGCCTCTCTCCCCAACACAGGGAGACGCGAGGCTTTGCGCTGTGCTTTTCCCTCTCAAAAATTGCTGCGAGAAACCAATGGCTACAACCGTGCCAGCTGCGATTCTTTGTACGATCTTTCAAAGGGGCAGGAGGAGGGGGCCCCAGGAGAGGAGGCAGCAAGGAGGAGTGGAGAGAAACTGATCAGGACAAAGCGCTCTGGAAATTTCAGCTCCAGGTTTTGCCGGGACGCCGGATTATGAGATCATTTCAGGTGAATTTGGCCATCAGAGTAGGAGATCTGCCTGCCCCCAAAGGCCTTACGTTGACAGTTGGCTTCGAGAGACTTGACAGAATTCATTTTTCCAAGCCGGCAAGAGGGATCGCGGGATTAAACAAAACACCTGATGCCATGAGAATTCTGTTAACTGCTTAGCTTAGTAGAGGGGAGTTTCTGGCAGAACTGGGAAGTCATTTTTCCCCCCTGGCAAGTCGCCCGTGACGGGGAGGGCAGAGGTAAAGATGGCCAGAGCCCCTGCCTGGGCCGTGTCGCGTCTGCCTTCCTGCCCTCAAGGTCACCCTGGGGAAGCCAGCAGTGTAAAGCCTTGAGCTGTCAGAGCTGGAGGCTCGGGGCCAGCCACTCTTCTGCTCCAGGCCTCAGTTTCCCCTCCATCACAGGGCGCCAGGCCCTTCCTTTCAAAGCTTCCACATCCCCAGCGGACACACTGCCTGGGTCATCTCATTTTGTCCCCCCGGTTCTTAAGTCTTACCCATGTCTGGGACTGACAGTGGTCACTCGCCCACTCTGCCCCCTCAGGGTCCTGTCTGTAAAAACAGCAGCCCCTTCACCTGGGTGGCTCAGTCGGTTGAGGGTCCGACTTCGGCTCAGGTCATGATCTCACGGCTGTGAGACGGGGCCGTGGTCCCCAGGAGGCCGTGTGCAGGGGGACGACAGCAGAGGCTTTGGAGACAGTCCTGGGTGGGCATATATCTGTGGCACACGGGGACATCCAGTGAGGGCCCACGGTTGGCTGCATGCTGTGCTTAGCTGGGGTGAAGACACTGGCTCTGAGTCAGACAGACTGGGTTCAAATCCCGGTTCTACAGATGACTAGTTCTGTGCCACTGGGCACGTCCTTGCCCCTGTCTTTGCCTCGGCTTCCCCACCGGTCACCCAGAGATGATACTCACACCAGCCTCCCAGGCTGGGCACCGGGTGATGCTTGTGAAGGGGAGGCCGGGACGGCGAAGGCGATGATGGTGACAGCTACAATGACAATGGCTGTGACAGTGATGATAATGATGAGGAAGAAGACCCGTCCCCAGGAGTGACAGTCAGAGCAGTAATAATAACACTAACAATGGCCTGGGCCTTGTCTGCATCCTGCAGAGGGCAGAGGACAGTGGCCCTGATTACCCACTGTGCCCCCGTCGCCCCAAATGTCACCCCGCACCCTGAACTTCCCAACCCTACCTCTCCCCACTGCCCTGCCGGCAGCCTGAGCTTGTGACGACCTGGGTGGTCATTAACATCCAGAAGGAGACCAGCTTGGACCAGCAGCTCACCTCCCACTGGCAGCCCCTGTCCCTCTGGCCCCCATCCAGGGGAGTGACAATTACACCTGCCTTGCCTCCAGGGGCTTTGTGAGGGGTGAGCACAGCAGGCCCTCAAGAAGCAGCCGTTTCCTCCACACAGACACTCCCCAAAGGTGCCTAGGGCAGGGCCCAGGGCTCGCCGGGACCCCCCCACCCTCCCCGCGCTTTGCAGAAATGCCTCTGGACCGCTCTCCAGGGTTGGCTTCCCGCCCCAGCCCCCCACAGGGTCAGAGCCGCCTTGTTTTCAGAAATGGTGGGAACGACCACTTCATTTATGGATGTGTCACATCTACAGATGTGTCCACAGCAGCCACATTCAAGTCAGGCCACCCCGCCAAGGGGCGAGCGCGTGTGCACACGTGTAGTTGTATACGTGTGCACGTGTGTGTGCAGCGCCCCACATTCCCCAAGTCCTCGAATGTGCCCCCGACGCTGTCTGGCAGGGAGCCTCCTCTGGGTCCCACGGCCATGGGCCACGGGGACAGGCAGAAAGCCAAGACCTCCACTCACCGCCTCCGACTTGTGTCCTGGTTCCTGTCCCCCCCACCTCCCCTGGGCCTCGCCTACGGGACAAATGTGCTTTCTCCCGAGAAACTTGGTGAGTCGCACTTCATGCAGCTATTGGTAAAAGGGTACGTGTGCACAACGTAAACTTTTACGTTCTGTCCCAGTGTTTGCGACTCGGTTTTAGTGTCTCTGGATTTTTCTGTTTCCTGGGAACCCCAAGGAAGCTGGGCTCCTCGGGGCTCCGGGAGGCTGGCGCTGGGTGGACGTGGGCCCAGGTGATGGCATGTCACATAGCGGGTGTGCACCGAAGGAGAGCCTGGTGGGCAGACGCCCCCTGCTCTGTCCCCAGTCTGCCGCGACCGCCTGAAGCCCCCTTCTTCCCCGGCTCCTGCTCCTGTGTCTGATGTAACACAGGCCTATCCACACCCCACTCGACCCCCCGCCCCCCCAGGCAGGGACTCTCCTCCTGACCAGACGCCCCCGGGCCTGCCCCCCCCCCGCCCCCTCTTGGCCACCCTGCCCACCTGCCCCTAGAGCGTGACCACCGCCCCAATTCCCACGCTGTCATGGGTGGGTGCGGCGCCGTGGGGAAGACAGCCCCGTGCTCGGGATCAGGGAAGCCGGTGCTGGAGCCAGACGAGCAGGGGAGAGAAGCTGGTTGCCTGTGGCCCGGATGGACCCCTCTGTGATCTGGGGAGGCCCTCGGAGCCCGTGAGGGAGGCTGCAGTGTGGCCCCTCTCTCCGCATCCCCCCGGAAACGCACAGCTTGTTTTCAGGCATGATGGGCTTTACAGGGCCCTCGCCGGACAGGGGCAGGGGCGGCGTTAGTCTCCCGGGCAGGGGGGGCGGCGGGGAGCGGGGCCTCTGCCCGGACACCCCTTGTTGGCCCACTCAGCAGAAACGGCAAACAGCGCATGTGGAGCTCGGATCCCCACCCCACCCTGCTCCCCGCGGGATGCGGTGCTGAGCAGCTTGCTCCCGTCATCCTATCTAGAAGTCACAAAGCCTCAGAGGCAGGTGCTGTGACTGCCACCTCGTTCACAGAGGAGGCAACCCAAGGCGCTTCCGCGGTTCCTGGGTGGGGGGTGGGGAGATCTCAGCGTTCTAAAGACGGAAAGGTAATGGTCGGTCGTTCCAGAAGTCACTCCACGGCCCCTCCATGCAGGTGCCAGTCACCCGGTTTAGCTCAAAGGGTCTGGGAGGGGCAGGGCTGTGGTCATCACCTACCTGCAGGCTGCTTCCGGCTTCATTTGCCTGAGTGAAGCCAGAGAGAGGAGCTTAAGGAGAAATGTGAGACACAGGCGAGTGAGTACAAGCGGGTGGGCAGTGAAGGCCAGGTCTCAGGGTCCCGCTGGTGACCGTTCCCGTCTGTGCTGCTGGGAGGCCAGCTCCCGCCTGGCTGCGAGACCAGCACCCCCCACCCCGCCCCGTGCACCTGCTGTCCCGCAGCTCGGCTGCCAGGGGATGACGCCGAGGGCACGCGGGGTGGAGACACACAGTCACAGGGATGAGTCGTGCCCCGGGAGGTGGCAGGGAAACAGAAACAATAAATTATAGCAGCGGCCACCATTTGCTGGGCACTGACACGTGCAGCAGGTGCTGGGCGCCCTACCGGCATCGGCTGCGTGAATCTTCCTGCGAAGTCACTTGTCCAAGGTCACCTGACCGAGCGGAGGCGGAGCCCGGAATGAAGCCAAAGCCCCAGTCAGCCCCGAACTCATGCTTATCACCGCCGTGGGGCACCGGTGAACGAAGCAGGGAACCCCCGCGCAGCCGCACCTCTGCCATCAGTAAGAACCAGCCCGTTCCTTACATGGAATGCGGGACCCTCGGAGCCGAGGGGCCTCTGCAGAGACTGGCCCAGGCTGGGTGGCCCAGTAGCCCCTGGCCGGGCTGAACAGAGATGAGCGGTGAGTGTGAAAGACACGCAGGGGCGCCTGGGTGGCTCAGTCGGTTAAGCCTCCGACTTCGGCTCAAGTCAGGATCTCAGGTTCGCGGGTTCCAGCCCCGTGTCGGGCTCTGGGCTCACAGCTCGGAGCCTGGAGCCTGCTTCGGATTCTGTGTCTCCCTCTCTCTCCACCCCACACCTGCTTGTGCTCTGTCTCTCTCTGTCTTTCAAAAATGAATAAACATGGGGCGCCTGGGTGGCTCAGTCGGTTGAGCGTCCGACTTCAGCTCAGGTCAGAATCTCACGGTTCGTGAGTTCGAGCCCCGCGTCGGGCTCTGGGCTGACACCTCAGAGCCTGGAGCCTGCTTTGGACTCTGTGTCTCCCTCTCTCTCTGCCCCTCTCCTCCCTTCTCTCACTAAAAAATAAATAAACATAAAAATAAGACTGTAGGGCTTACTATGGATAAAGTGCATAGTATCTCATTATTAATATTCTGATATCACTACAGGTTGAAACGATGTATTCGGTGAAATGAAGTATATTCTTAGAGTAAGTTTCACTAGTGACTTTTTTAATGTCAGTACTACAAAATTCACAACTACATGTATGACTTCACTATATTTTTATTGGACACGACTGGTCTGAGCCCCACGTGCAGGCTGGCGGCTGACATCCCACCTAGAGGGGGAAAAATGCACTCTGCCTCTCCCAGCCCCTATTTCAGCCCCAAGCTGCTCCACAGAGGCAGGGACCACCCCCAGCGTCCTGTGTGCGGGCCCTCACCCACAGGGCCCCTGCCCCCTCCTCAGCGCCCATCAGCCCGGACACAGAGAAGGCTTCTAGTGAATCCTGTCGGCGGAGTCACAGCCACCTGCCGTCATCAACCCCGTACACAGATGAGGAAACTGAGGCTCAGAGCGCGAATGTTCACATGAGCACCGAGTGGTGGGGCCAGATTCAAACCCATTCGGTACCCCAGACGGACAAGTCAGCGCTAGGGGCGTTCTGAGGGCACCTTGACTCACCAAAGGTCAAGGTCACAGCATCTCAGACTCACCAGAGTGTACGTTTCAGAAACAAAGTGTAGACTTTTATCTCCCGGCATCCCACCCTCCCAGATTCCTCCCGGATTCGACCCGCAGGCTCTGAGAAGCACGGGCTTCAGGAATCATAGACACTGGAATCATGAGACCATGTGTGACACCCACGAGGGCTCATATGACACCTGCCAGAGCTCAGGACGTGGCAGGGTGCAGGAGAAAGGGTGACGTGTGAACACTGGGCCTGCCCGGGACCGGCCCAGGCTGGTATACTCGGGACCACAGCCCTGAGCTGCGTCCAGAGGCCTGTGCGGCCCTCGCTCTCCGTCTAGATGGAGCTGTGGCTCGAGGGAAGGTAGAAGTCAGGCCCGTATACCCAGCTAGAAAAGACCCTGTTGCCTAAAGACACGAGTGTCTGCACTGGCAGGCACAAGGCTTCCCAGGAAGGAGCAGGTCTGATTTTCTGGGACATCCGGGAAGGCTTCCTGGAGAGGGCGTGCTTGGAGCTGGGCCCAGAGGGAAAGCGGGGTTAGGCTCTGTGCTCATGGTCAGGGGTGCAGGTCAAGGGTCAGTGAGGAAGAGAATTCCATAAAGGAGACATACCTTGAGCGAAGTCTGAGTCATGCTTCTTGGTTCTGGAAAGCCTGGAAAGCCTGTAGCTGGGCCGGGGTGGGGGTGAGGGTCTAGAGAGGAGGAAGCCGTAAAGACAGCTGTGGGTGGGTCATCGGGGCGGGACACGCTGGCTTCACGTGGCATTTCTGGTGCTATCAGAGGGTGTGAAATACTGGGGTGTCAGTACCATGTGGGGGAAGGGAGGTGACAGATTTGAGGCACCATTTACCAGAGGTCAACTCTACACCCGGCATTAGCCGCGCACTTCACGTACATTTCTCATTGACTTTTTTTTTTAACGTTTTATTTATTTTTGAGACAGAGAGAGAGAGACAGAGCATGAACGGGGGAGGGGCAGAGAGAGAAAGAGACACAGAATCGGAAACAGGCTCCAGGCTCTGAGCCATCAGCCCAGAGCCCGATGTGGGGCTCGAACTCACGGACCGCGAGATCGTGACCTGAGCTGAAGTCGGACGCTTAACCGACTGAGCCACCCAGGCGCCCCTCTCATTGACTTTTAAAACAGCCCCTGTGAGGCAGGTGTCATGACCCCCATTTGAGAGGTGAGGAAATTGCAGCACAAAAAAGAAAAAAAAAAGAAAAAAAGCTCATTCTAGTTCACGTGGCTGCGGAGAGGGTAGCTCCGCACCCCCAGATCACCATGGAGGGGAGGGGCTGGAAGGGGCTGCGAAGTGCCCACGGGAGGTGCCCAAGAGTAAACAAGGGGAGGCTGGGGGAGGGGAGGTGGGAAAGTCAGGGAGTAAAGGGTGTCCCCAGGCCTGAGTGCCCCAGGGTCACAAAGGGACAGAGTTGAGATCAGAACAGGCTTGGGGACAGGACAGGGAGGGGGCTGGGCCACATTTGCCGGTCGCAGAGCTGGCCTCTGACAGGCTGGGCGCCCTGGTCCCTCTCTGCTGCAGGCACTGCCGGGCCAAGGGGACAGCCAGGAGGAGGAAGCCAGCTCCGGTGACAGACTCTGCTCCTGATCCATGACAGATCCTCGATCCTCCTCGTTAGGACTAATTAGCTGCCACATAAACTGTCGCACTGGGTAATGACGTGTCTGGAAAAACACTCCCAGGAGAAGTGCTGAGGAGGCCCAGTGGGTCACAGGAGGTCCCCACCCTGGCCCTGGGACCATCCATGTAGGCCGGGGCGGCTCATCCGCAGGATGGGGACTTTAGAGTCGAGCAAACCAAGGTCTCTCTCTTGGCTGCAGCCTTATCTAGATTCTTATTTTCAATCTCCTCGGTGTTTCTTTTTTATGTTTTTAAGTTATTTATTTATTTTGAGACAGAGCATGAGCGGGGGAGGGACAGAGAAAGAAGGAGAGACCGAATCCTAAGCAGGCTCCAAGCTGTCAGCACAAAGCCCCAGACGGGGCTCGAGCGCACGAACCGTGAGATCACAACCTGACCTGAAATCAAGAGTCAGATGCTTAATGGACTGAGCCCCCTGGGCGCCCCGCCTGGCGTTTCCTAAAGGTGCAGAATCTCCAGAGATTCTGAAACAGCAGCCTGGAGCCAGGCCCCCATATCTGCATTTGTACAAGCTCCCAGGTTGGTTGTTCTGAGGCCAAGGCCGGCACATGCATTTGGAGAAACTTCTCCATCTCCTAAAAAAGCAGGAAGCTGCCCAGGAGCTAGAGCAGATGTGGACCACCCGTCAGGGTCCCCGAGGCCTCAGCTCCACTGCGGAAGCCTGACTCAGATACGGAGCTGAGGCTCATTCATTCATTCATTCATTCCTCAATTATTATGGGACAGACCAGATGAGTAAGATAAAACTGTCTTTGCCCTTTAGAGGTTTATAACCTGTTTCTTACTCTAAGGCAGCTGGTCTAAAGGTCAGGAGGGAGGAAATGGGCTGGACCTCAAGAACTTTGGGGGAGGGGCCACAGGGTGCCGTGGCTACAGGCACAGGCTGCAGGTGACAGACCTGGGACTGAACCCCGGCTCCACGGTTCACCAGCTGTGTGTCCTCAGGCAAATAACTTCACCTCTCTGAGCTTCAGGCTCCTCACCGGAGCAGTGGTGGTGAAACAACCCACCACCTAGGGCCTTGTCGGGGTAAACTGAGGGGCAGCACGGGAAGCGCATCGCCCAGATCCTGGCACAAGGCGGGCGCCACTCAGACCAGCCCCTGTTCTCTGGAGACAGTCGGGCTTTGGAGAAAGAACCAGGCCGGCCTGGGTTAAAACGCCATTGCCAGTGCTTACTGCCTCCCTTAACCTCCCTGAGCCTCAGTTTCCTCCTCAGTGAAATGGGGACAACACAGCCTAACCCTTGGGACGAGATGGGGGAGGAACCGGCGACGGAGGGGGTGAATCGGACCCTGGAGCGTCCCCCACCCACGTGGTACCTGCTGGTTCCCTCCGCCTGCAAGTCTATGAAGGGCGGGGGAGGCGTGCAGAGTTCAGGTCCTGGTCACGGCCCCAGCCCGGCGCTTCGTGCCTCTGTTCCTGCAAAGCCCAGGCTCTGGGGGACCCTGCTAGTGATGGGGAGCTCACCACCCCCTGCACGGGATGGAGAATCCCAGGGCTCACGGGAGAGGACGAGGCAGGGCAGCCCCGGGCCGCCTCCCGACAGGTGCCCTCAGCTCTGCAGGAGTCGTTTTCCCGGTACCTCCAGCTGCCATGGGAGACGGGGAATCTGTGTGTTAGAGACACAGCCATAGAAGATGAATAAAAGTGATCAAGAAAAGGCAATCTAAAATCTCCTGGGAAAGGACGGGACCCATTTGTCAACTTCTTTTTTGAACCATTTGAAAAACCGACACTGTAAGCACAGTGGCTCTTTGTGGATTCAGGGAGCGGCAGAACCATTAGCCACGGCCTACAGGGCAAAGCCTGAAGAGTGGGGACCTCGATCTCGGCTGCGACGTCCAGGGGGCAGCAGGCGATGACGCAGAGGAAGGCTCTGCTCCGGGAGCTGCCTCCAGTTCTGCCCAAGCTCGCTGTGTGGCCGTGGGAAATCTCACTCCCTCTCTGGGCCTCTCTCTTCCTTGCCCCTTAGGGGTGCGTCCCTTTGGGACTGGGCAGGGGTGGAAAAGATGCTGGACAAAAAAGCAGGAAACAACCTCTTATACCTGGGAGGTCAGAACAGAAAGACCACAGAGGTGTGACCTGGGTGACCACGACCTTCCCCCCAAATCTGGCTCCTGGGTCATGACCACAATGGAGGCTTCACCTCTATCAGGAACCCTGGGGTCACCCTCAACCCCAGTCACCCCCTCCAGGTTATTCTGTCCCTTCAGGTCTCCACACAGCCTCAGAAACCACCATTTGGGCCCTGAATTCACCACCCTCCCTCCTACCACAGGGCCTTTGCACATGCTGTCCCTGCAGCCATCCCTGCAGCCATCCCCGCAGCCTGGAGCACCCCTCCTCCTCATCTCCTCAGAGATTCCCCTCCCTACCCCTCAGATCTCAGTGCAAGGGTCCCCTCCTCAGGGAAGCCCTCCTCACCTTCCTGACAAGGTCAAGACCTGGGAAACTTGTCCTCAGCTCACTGCTCACAAGGCAGTTGGCCAGTTGTTGGGTGAGTGCCTGTGCCCCCCACTGGCTGTGAGCTCTGGGCCAGAGAGGGTCGTCTGCGGGCCTCCCAGCCGTAGCCCCCAGAACAGCACCCGGTCCCCAGCCCACCACATTCTGCGTGCTCTGTGGCCTTTGCCCTGTATCCCCTCTCCTGGAGGGTCCCTCCCCTCCCCTGCCCCTGAAACTCAAGTCCCCTTCCAGGCTCAGCTCACGTGTCACCTCCTCTAGGAGGCCCTCTCTGGTTCCTTTGGTGCCAGCTCTGCTTGTCCCTCCTCCATCCCCGGAAAACCCAGCTTCTGTCCCCTGACAGCACTCGTTTCAGTGTCACTGCTGGAGCCTGAGCCACTGGGGGTGACTGGAGGTTTTCTTCCTCTCTCCCTGACGCCTGGCACTCGGCCTGGCACCCAGCAGCTCTCAAAGCGGGCTGGATGGATGAGGCAGGGAGGGAGGGCGGGAGGGAGGGAGAGCATGGGCCACGACCAGTACTGGCCCCCGTTTATTCGGGACCCGCTGCGCGCCAGGCACCGCGCTGATGGCTTACAGTGTCGTGTCATTTCACCCCCCCCCCACCCCCCTCATACTGGGCACGGATGTGTGCCCATATTCCAGATGGGGACACGAGGCTCGGGAGGTCGGGATGCTCACCCAAGGCCCTGCGGGGAGAAAACTGAGGCAGGAGAACGCTTCCTGCCGCCTCCGTTCCATGCCTCTTGCTCTGCTCCTGGGCTAAGCCCACGCTTCATGGCCACGTCGGTGTCCCTGCCTATCCCGCCCCTCACCGGGGACCCACGACGGCTGCTTTGGCTGAAAATCAGGATCACAAATATCCAGGCTTAGTTCTAGAGCCACAAAGAAGGACCTGCCTTTTCCCAGTGTGCATGCAGGGACAAGTGTGTCTGCCCCCAAGGCAGTCCCCTCCCAGGCCCATGGGACACCTGCAGGTCCCTCTCTGCCCCAGCGGTGTCATCGATTGATCACGGGGACTTGGGCTGTAAAGTTGGGACCATCTGTGTCTCTTCAGTGAGCAGGGACCATGGGGTCATTCAAATCCTGGAGATTCTAAAAACGGGAGGAAAAATCTCAGACAAAAAGCAGAGGGAGTGAAGAGGAAATAGGATGTGCCAGAGAATTAATCCGTGGCTCAGACATGAAAGAAACACGTTCGATTATTTTTTATTGCATTTCATTTGAATGTACACATCATACTTAGCTGCCTGCAAGCCTCAGATTACCCAGAGAGAAAGCTCAATGAAAGAAGACAGAATAAAAACACAGATTTTTAAAAAGTCCCGGAATTGAACCACTCAGAGAGCGAAATAAAAGCCAGACGTGAGACAAAAGCAGCCACTTGGCAGTGAGGACCTCTCAGCACCGACACCGGGTCCCCGCAGCCCCGTGGCCCGGTACCAGCTGCCCATCAGCCCCGCAGTCCTGATCACCGGCATCGGGGAAAGTTCCAGACCAGGGTCACGAGGCTCTACTCTCCTCCTAGAGCTGCTCCCTACTTGCTTTGTGACCTGAGGCACGTCACTGCCCCTCTCTGGGCCTCATTCTCCAAGGTCTCATTCTTCCTAGCACTCAGGGGACCCCCATAGACATTCCCTGTGGGTTGTGATCCCCTATTATGGGCTGAATGATCTCCCCGCTAAAATTCATATCCTGAAGCCTTGATCCCCATGTGACTATATTTGGAGGTGGGGCCTTTAAGGAGGTATTTAAAGTTAAATGAGGTCACAAGGTTGGGGGGTGGGGCCTGATCCAATAGGACCGGTGTCCGTATAAGAAGAAGAAGAAGGGGTTCCTAGGTGGCTCAGTCGGTTAAGCGTCCAGCTTCGGCTCAGGTCACGATCTCACAGTTGTGCGTTTGAGCCCCACGTCGGGCTCTGTGCTGACAGCTCAGAGCCTGAAGCCTGTTTGGGAATCTGTGTCTCCCTCTCTCTCTGCCCCTCCCCTGCTCATGCTCTGTCTCTCTCTGTCTCAAAAATAAATAAACATTAAAGAAAAAAAAAAACAAAAGAAGAAGAAAGAACAGGAAGAGACATCAGGGGTGTGCACACAGAGGAAAGGCCATGTGGGGACACAGCAAGAAGATGGCCAGCTGCAAACCAAGGAGAGAGGCCTCAGGGAAACGGCTTTGCTGGCGCCTTGGTGTCAGATGTCCAGCCTCCACAACTGAGGGAAAATCACTTTCTCTTGTTTAAGCCGCGCACCTTGTGGTATTCTGTTAGGGCAGTCCCAGGAGACTGAGACACCCCCAGGAGGGCCCCCTGATGAATCTGAGGTCCCAGTAAACAGTACAACATGTGGAGGGCACGTGGGTGGAGGTAGATACTCATTAGCACCTTCTCCTCTCCCTTCCAGAACATTCTGTCTCCCCCCTCCGCCCTCCAGCCCCTGTGCTCTCTGTCCCTCCCCCATCAAAACTGCCCCCAGGAAAGACCCCGAAAGCCCCTCTCACTGCAGAACGATGGGCTGAGGAGGGGGAGGAGCAGGTGTCCGGTGCTCGCGGCAGTGTCTTCTCCTTCCCGAGAAATGAGCGCTAAGAGTCTCCTGCAGCAAAGAGAGAGGATCGTGGTAGAAGGGGCCCTGCCGCCTCCTGGCCGCTGATTCTGCCCACACGCAAGGCCAGGAACCCCAGAGGATGCAAAGGACAGGCGTTAGCCTCACGTCCAGCTGGGGGGCGGGGAGGGGGGTGACAGCAAGAGGGGGCCAGCACCCCAGTAATAGCAGCTCAGACACACTCCTTAAAGCCACTGAGCTGCCCAGCGCAGGGGTGAGGCTCCCAGGCGGGCTCAGGAGACCCAGCCCTGGGCCAGGGAACCACCAGGTCAGGACAGAGCATGTTTGTGTGCCAAGCCCTGTTCTAAGCGCTGGGGACACAGGGACACAGCCATTGAGCAAGACACAAAGATCTCTGCCTTCGTGGCAAACTGCAGCCAACATTTACTGAGCCCTGAGAGCATCCCAAGTATCTCCCGAGACTTTGCACGGCTCCTCTGAGAGCTGTGCTCACTTTACAAGTGAGGATGCTGAGACGCAGAGCCACAAGGGGCTTGCCCTGTGTCCCCCCACAGCGAGTAAGTGCTGGAGTCAGGATCCGGACCCAGGCTGGGCTCATCGAGTCCTGTCTTCTAAACACATTATTAGTCCTAATCGAAATGCCATTATTATCTCATTATCACTGTTAAAACGGATATCCCCATTATCTCAAAATTGCCAGATCATGATAATTGCCGATGGTTCCTGAGCAGGGTCCGCTGGATGCCCCTGGATGCACACAGCGTTTCACATCAGCACCACGTGAACGAAGCTGAGAGGCGATTTTCACTCTCCTGTCACGAGATGGGGAGACAGACCCAGGGCGCCAACTGGTGAGCGGCTGAATAGGGGTTCACAGAGGAATTGGGGCACCTGGGTGGCTCAGTGGGTTGGGCATCCGACTTCGGCTGATGTCACGATCTCACGGTTCGTGGGTTCGAGCCCCGCATAGGGCTCTGGGCTGACGGCTCGGAGCCTGGAGCCTGCTTCGGATTCTGTGTCTCCCTCTCTCTCTGCCCCTTCCCAACTGGCACTCTGTCTCTCTCAAAAATAAATAAATAAAAATAAAAATAAATAAACATTAAAATACATAAAAATAAGTAAACATTAAAATAAATAAAAATTAAAAACTAATACAATTCAAAAATAAATAAAAAATAAATAAACATTAAAAAAAATTTTTTTTAAAACTGGAGTAATTAAACCCACCCTATTGACATGTGCACAGCCAGGCATCTTAACGTGACCAATTAGACACATTCTGTGTCTACGTGTCCAATCCCTGCTTCTTGCTGCCGAGTGATAGCCCCCTGGTGCCCTTACCCTGGGGACCCCGCCCTGAGCCCCGGGGGTTCATATGTGCTGACACGCTCTCAGAGATGGGGTGAGGGCGTCCGTTGCAAGCAGCATGGAGTTACGGACATAGCCGAAAGCGTAATGCTTTATTTTTGTTAGCCATGTGAAAACATTCCTGGGGGAAGGATGGGTGAGTAGAACCAGAAAAAAAGGACCCTGTCACAAATATCCCAGTGTGGGAAGGTTTTCTGTCTTCACGACGATGCTCTCGTCCCTTGCCAGAGACCTCAGGGAAGCCAGAAAGCATCACTAAATAGGGGGACCCCACCCAAGCCCAGCTCATCACAGCAGACTGAAGAGCCCCTGACACCACCATAGGCAGCTCACAGAAGGAGCTAGAAGCAACCAAGTCAGCACCAGATAAGCCAAGCAGACCAAAATAGCACAAGACTCTGATAATCAAAACTGCCGCTGGGACCACAGACCACTATAGCACGCCAAGAACTCATGCGCTAAACCCAAACAGGGTGGTCGCCTGCAAAAATGAGACTTAGATAGCACCTAGACTCCCTTAACAGAAGAGACAAAATGTGCGGGTTACAATAAAAAGAAAAAATATCCATCCCACCCCAAACCAAGACGATTAAAATTGAAATGAGCAAAGACAATCACTGAATGAAAGACATCACTTAAATGATGCCAAACACTGAGATGAATCAGACGCTGGGATTCATTCGACAAGGATTTTAAAGCAGCCACTGATTTCAAAATGTTTCCAGGATTAATTACAAAGTCTCTTGAAACAAATGAAAAGATAGGAAAGCTCAGCAAAGAAATAGAAGTTTCACACAAGAAATGAAATGATGTTGGGGCAACTGGGTGGCTTAGTCAGTTGAGCGTCCGACTTCGGCTCAGGTCATGATCTCACGGCCCGTGAGTTTGAGCCCTGCGTCAGGCTCTGTGATGACAGCTTGGAGCCTGGAGCCTGCTTCGGATTCTGTGTCTCCCTCACTCTCTGTGCCTCCCCCACTCATGCCCTGTCACTCTCTCTCCCTCTCTCTCTCTCTGTCAAAAATAAACAAACATTAAAAAAAAAGAACTGAAATAATGTTATAGAGCAAAACTATAGAAGGTCTAAACAATACAATCCATCAGCAGGATCTACCTGACTTACACAAAACACAACACCCAACAACATCAGAATACACAGTGTTGAGGTACCCAAAAAACATTCACCAAGACAGACCATACTTTGACCATATGGGCCATAAAACAAAACTCAATGTGCTTCTAAAAATCAAAATAGTATAAAGTGTGCTCTCTGGTCATACTGGAACCAAGTTAGGAACCAATAACAGGGAAAATTTCTAAGTATGTGGAATTTAAACAACATACCTCTACAAAATTCATGGGTCAAAGAGGAAGTCTCAAAAGTAACTAAAAAAAATTACAGAGAACAAATGAAAACAAAACACAACATATCAAAATATATAGGATGCAGCTAAGTCAGCACTGTGAGGGAAGTTCATAGCATTAAATCCTTATGTTAGAAATGAGGAAAGGCCTCTGATCAATTGTCCAAGCTCTGATTTCAAGAAACCAGAAGAAGAACAGCAAAATAAACCCAAAGCAAGCAGAAAGAAGGGAGTTATAAAAGTAAGTGGAAATTGATGAAATTGAAAATAGGAAAATAATAGAGGAAAATCAATGAAAACACCAACAGCAACAATAAGCTGCTTTTCAAACAAACCAATAAAATTGATGAACCTATGGCAGACTGATGAAAACAAAAAGAGAGAAGAGACAATATTCCAGTTCCAGAAGTGAGGTAGAGGATATCACTATAAATCCTGCAGCCGTTGAAAAGATTTAAGGAAATACTACTAATAAGTTTACCCTCATAAACTGGACAAATTAGAAGAAATAGTCCAGGGGTGCTTGGGTGGCTCAGTTGGTTGAGCGTCCAACTTCAGCTCACAGTTCATGATTTCAAGCCCTGTGTCGAGCTCTGTGCTGACAGCTCAGAGCCTGGAGCTTCGGATTCTGTGTCTCCCCCTCTCTCTGCCCCTCCCCTGCTCATGCTCTCTCTCTCTCTCTCTCTCAAAAATAAACATTAAAAATTTTTTTTTGAAAAGAAGAAATAGTCCAATTCCTTGAAGACCCAAATTACTAAATTCAATCAAGATGACATAGATAATCAGACTAGCTCCATAACCATTAGAGAAACTAGGATAATAATTTAAAAGTTCCCCCAAAAGAGGGACACCTAGGTGGCTTAGTCCATTAAGTGTCCGACTTTGTCTCAGATCATGATCTTGAGGTTCATGAGTTTAAACACTGCATCAGGCTCTGTGCTGACAGCTCAGAGCCTGGAGCCTGCTTCAGATTCTGTGCCTCCTTCTCTCTCTTCCCCTCCCCCACTTGCAATCTGTCTCTCTCTCTCTCTCTCTCAAAAATAAATAAACGTTAAAAAAAATTCCCCCAAAAGAAATCTCCAGGCTTAGATGGTTTCATTGGAGAATTCTACATATTTTAAAGAAGAATTGCCACCATGCAATACAATCTTTTCTAGAAAATAGAAGAGAAGGGAACTATTTCCACTACAATATATGAAACCAGTGCTAGCCTGTTACTAAACCAAAGAGAATAGAAAAAAAGAAAAATAGACCAGTGTCTGTCATGAACTTAGACCCAAAAAGCTTCAAAAAATGTATTATCAAATCAAAACCAACAATGTATAAATGTATAAAAAGAATTATGCACCTTCAGCAAGTAGAATTTATTACAGGTTTGCAAAGCTGGTTCAACACTCAAAAATCTACCAATATAATTCAGGGTATTAACAGGCTAGAGAAGAAAAATCACAGTCATATCAGTTGGCACAGGGAAAGCATTTGACATTATTTGATACTCATTTGTGGTTAAAAACAAAAAACTCTCAGGGAAAATAGAAATGGAAGGGAATTTCCTGAACTTTATTAAGAGCACCTACAAAAATCCCAGAGTTGACGTCATATTTAATAATGCAAGACTGCATGTTTGCCCCTACGATCGGGAACAAGGCAGGACACCAATTGTCACCATTCATATTACTATTACTTGATGATGTAGCCACTGCAATAAGGCAAGAAAAATGAAATAAAAAGCATACAGATTTGAAAGAAAGAAAGAAAGAAAGAAAGAAAGAAAGAAAGAAAGAAAGAAAGTTGCTTCTATTTGGAGATGGAATGATTCTCTTCAGAGGAAGCCACAAGGAATCTATCAAAACAACAACAGTAATAACAAAAAAAACCTTCCTCAAACTAATAAGTAGGTTCCGCAAGGTTATGGGATAAAAGATCAACACACAGCAGCTCATCGTATTTGTATCTACTAGCAGTGAACACGTGGAAACTGGAATTTAAAGCACAATGACACAATCCCCAAAGGAAATAATGTACTTAGCCACACATGTAACAAAACACATATAAGATCCACGTGTTGAAAATCGCTGGAAACAGCTTGGAAGTTCTCATTCCCATCCTCACAGTGAGAAAACATGCTGAGCCCCCTGAACACCAACGCTCATCTTCTTAGATCCATCCGAGAATTGAGGTCACAGACACAGCGGTGCCCCAAAAACCAGAGAGCCAAGCAGATACCTACCACCACAGCTTATGGGGAACTGAAGCCCATCACTGGAGCTGGCATCTTCTAGAACACTTTCAACCATATGTGATGATTGCTGGAGGCTCAGTGTCACTTCGCTTGAGAGATTAAAAACTCCAAAGCCGCCAAATCCTGGAAGGCTCCTCATACTTTTGTGAGTTTTACCTCCAGGAGCCCCAGCATGTTCTCAGCGTGAGGAGAGAAGAAAAATCCCCTTCTGCCTTCAGCAGGGAGAAGGGAAAATAACCATTTTGAAGTAGGCACCGAGCAATCTGTTCTCCTTTAGAAGGCCGGCCTCCAGGTAAATGATTTGACCAGAGCCTCACTACCTGGAGGAAAGAAAATACCCAACGCAGCCGCCCCGAAAGACCCAATCAAATGTCTGCCGTCTCCCACGCCTCGCCACCACCCCAATAGGACTCCCCTATGGTGACAGGTTTACAGGCGAAAGAACTGCAAGCCTCAGACCCTTCTTAAGGAGCCTCTAGGAAAACCCAAGACAACAGGAGAGACAAAACAAGGACAATGGAGAAAACTCTAGACTCTGATATCACAACTACAACAAACACAAGCACAGCCTAACTCTTAGCCAGACAAACAGAGAACCTTGTGTCAAACAAGGCTTTTCCTGAGTTCCTTGGACTAGACACAGCACGTCCAGCTACCAACAATAAATCACGTGGCATCTTAAAAGGCAAAAACGGTCAGACAAGATAAAGCGAGCCTCCCCAAGAGGAGGGAACACAAGCCATCCCCAGTGAGGTATTGATGTTGTTTCATAATAAAGTAAGTTCAGAGGAAAAACGCTTTAACCCTGATGGGAGGACGTGTGAAAAGGATTCTCATCCTAAAGGGCATCAGGAGATATTGCAATATGGTAATCGATGAAAGCTCGTGAAAAGAATGACTAGCTCAATAATGAAGGACGGGTCAATAGAAGTAAGTAAATGCAGAGGAGAAAACCACAACTCACCCCTGATCATAGAGTCTGAGAACGCTGAATTGATAAAACAATGACATTGAATTATGAGGAAACATACGGCTTCTTAACAGAGACAGAAACCAGCTGATGTGTTAACGACTGATACTTGGGGAACATCAGAGTCGGAGGCCGGCTCTGAACATTTTCTAGTCACTTAAGCGATTCCCAAAGGTCCCACCCGCATCCCAAAGTGATCCCTGGGGCGGGACCCTCGGCCTGGCCCTGCCCTCCCTGTGCTCCCTGAGCTCAGCCTCCCGGACACCTTCTCTGGACCACAGGCCAATCTGTCCCGCCCACCTCTCCACCTCCTCCAGGAAGTCTCCCCTGATTACTCTAGGCCCCAGCAACCCCAACTCTGACCTCAACCCATCTTCCACTTAAACAGCAGGTGAGGTCTCAGCGTATGTCCTGAATCCTGTGCTGATATTTAGTAATAAGGTAAGAAGTGGCACTTTCTGGCAGGTAAGAACTTGGACTCCAGAGTTAGAGAGACCCGGATTCAAACCCTCTACCACTTCCTAGTTGGCTTTGCTCAAGTCATTCTCCCTATTTGAGCCTCAGTTTCCTCACCTGTAAACGGGGCAAACGACGAGATGTCCTCGTAGGATTATTGCAAAGCATGTAGAGTAGTGCCTGGCCTGTGAAAGTCCCTCAGTCATGCCTGAGACCTTATCAGCCTTCCCATTTTACAGGTGAGGAAACTGAGGCTAAGAGGCTGAGACACGCATCCGGGATCACACAGACGATGGCCATTGGCATCCAGAGTCAGGTCTCTGCCTGGGATCCGTCACCCCAGGGTTCAGTCCCCTCTCCCACCCCCGCACGTCGTCTCGGTCATCCCACACCTGTGCTCAGAGGGACGTCTCCTCCTCTCCCGTTTCGCAGGCGAGGAAACTGAGGCCCAGGGTGAGCACAGAGCTAGACCAGGGTCCCACAGCCATGGGCCGAGGAAGCCCGTGGAAGTCAAGCCTAGGGCTCCCTTTCCCAAACCCACCGTGAAGGTGGTTCCCTCCTCCCTTCCTAGTTCAGAGCCTGCAGGGGGACCCAGGGGCCCAGTTGAGGGGAGGGGTTGCAGGACAGGGGCCGGCGGGGGACTGGGAGGAGGTGGGCCGGGCAGCCAGCCCCCGGGTCCCCGGAGATCACCGCCGAGTTCTGAAGCGGTCAAGACTCTGCAGACCTCGTCCTTTGCAAACGAGGGTCTCCTCTGAGCCAGGAGGGGAGGGGAGGAGAGGCCCACCATCCCTCCGTCCTCACCCCTGCTTCTGCAGAGCTGTGCACATGCACAGCAAGTAGCAGTTACACGTCTGAGGGCCCCAGGACGAACCCCACGCAGGAGGATTTTCCTTCCCTCATTGTCTTCCCCCTCAGGTCCGGGGTCTGGGACTTCCTGCCCGCTGCCTGCCCGTGCCCTTGACACCACAAGCCTGTTCCGGGAGCTGATAGTCCCCTCCCCCTCCCCCTGGGGATCGATTGGAAACCCAGTCATTAAGCCACCGAAATGCAGTAGCTCACGGATCAGAGGCCTCCTCTGGGCTCTGCGGGGCTGGCCGAGGCCCCATCTCCCCAGCCCTGGGTTCTATCCTGGGTCCGGGAGCAGCGGGACCCGCGGGAGCAAGGCCCACAGAGCCACGGCAGCGGGAACACCTCAAATGTCAAACCTCGGAGGTGAGCAGCTGCCGTCCCAGTCCCTGGTGAGTGGTCTCACCACCCGGTCCGAGGAAAGTCCCAGGGGAGCCTGCAGACAGAGAAGTCCCCCTGCCCACCGGCTATGAGCTTCCCCCACAGGCAGGTCTCTTGTCAAACACCTGCCCCAAAGAACACCCTTTCCGGAATTTGCCTCAAAGCCCCATTGGCTTTGCGAGGCCTGAGGGCTTAAGGCTGGGCCCCCTCTAGGCAGGATCCGGGAGTGGAGCTCATTCCCAGCTCCCTTCCCTGCGGTGTGTCGGGATATGGGGGCTGAGGGCTGAAGGACAGAAGCTCTCTGTGTGCAGGGTGGGGAGGACACGTGCATAAAGGCTCTACCTGAGTGAGGTAACCCAGGGAGTGAGGGGCACAGTGGGACTAAGCCCAGGTCCATCAGGCTCCTGAGTTAACGCCCAGTGGCAGTCTGCAGACTCCAGAAGAGATCGGGGTGTGCCGCAGATTGGAAGGGCCAGGCTCGAGAGCCCCCAAGCCCTGAAATACTCTTGGTGCCCTTCCAAGCTGTGGCGGCTGGGGTGAGGGCATGTCTCGAAGCTTCCCCGCCTCACAGCAGAAGCTGGTGCTAGTAAATTACTCCCAGTAATGGAGATGTTTGCTCAGGGAATTGGGGAGGCAGTAAACAGAAGCCGAGTAATTAACCAGGAACTGTGGATGTGCCCTGCCTTTCAATGCAGCAGCCCCTGGGTGGTGTTCTTCTGCTGAGATGAGCAGCGGAGAATCAGAGAATCAAAGAGCTAAGGGGGTAGGGGGACACTTTGGGCGACCCGAGTATAATCCCTTCGTTGGACAGATAGAGAAACCAAGTCCTGGAGAAGGAGAGACACCACTCCACTCGAGGACACACAGCAGGCTAGTGACGGAGGTGGGCTGGATTCCAGCTCTCCTGGGAACGAGGTCAGGGCTGTTCCCAGCGCACTTGACTAAGTACGGGGTAAAGGTCACGGGGTTGGCTGGGAGGCAAGGCATCTGGCAGGTGATAAAGAAGGAAACTGAGGCTCGGAGAGGGTAGGTAACTTATCAAGGATTCACAGCGAGTTAAGAAGTGGAGGGAGAGGGGCTCCCGGTCTGTCCACCCTCTGCTGCCTTTCTTCAGCTTCTGGTTCACAACCCCAGAGCCCAGCGAGGACCCGACAGGAACGGAAAGATGCTCACCAGAAGACAGGTCCAGAAATCAGTCCCCAAAATGTAGAGCGGGGCCAATTTCCAACTGTTCACTTCTAATTAAGCACCGGCTATATATGGGGCCCTGGGCATGCTTATCTCAGCCTCTCAGCAACTCAGAAGAAGGCGGTGACTCTCTCCCTTTACAAAGAAGAAAGGGGGGCGCCTGGGTGGCTCAGTCGGTTGAGTGACCGACTTCGGCTCAAGTCATTATCTCGCAGTTTGTGAGTTCGAGCCCCGCGTCGGGCTCTGTGCTGACAGCTGGGAGCCTAGATCCTGCTGCGGATTCTGTGTCTCCCTCTCTCTCTGCCCTTCCCCCACTCATGCTCTGTCTCTCTCTGTCTCAGAAATAAATAAACATTAAAAAAAATTTTTTTAAAGAAAAACAGTCCATTTATTAAATGCTCCTCAGAAGCAGCCAGAGTCATAACGCGCCAGGAGGAGCTCTTGGTGGTGATTTCGAGAAACCGCGGGAGGCTGAGCGAGGGCTAGCTGGAGAATGAGAAGCTCACGGAGGCCACAGGGTGAGGCACCAGAACACCCATCAGAAAGGTGAAAACCCCCAACCCTGATGGCACCAAATGCTGTACAATGTGATTCCAATCATGTGGCGTTCTGGGAAAGACAAAGCTATTAAGACAGTAAAGAGGCCATCTAGTATCTGGCCCAGGTTGAGTAGACGAAGGGGAGGGGTTCTTTTTTAGGGTTCTGTTTTTTGTCAAAACAACACTGTGTAATATTATAGCAGCGGACATACGACATAGTGCTTTTGTGAAAACCCATAGAATTTTGCAGCACAGAAGGTAAATCTTAGCGTATGCAAATTTTTTTTGATTTTTTTTTACATGTATTTATTTTTGAGAAACAGAGTGAGACAAAGCATGAGCGGGGGAAGGGAAGAGAGAGAAGGAGACACAGAATCTGAGGCAGGCTCCAGGCTCTGAGCAAGAGGTCAGCACAGAGCCTGATGCGGGGCTCAAACCCACGAACTAGGAGACCATGACCTGAGCCGAAGTCGGACGCTCCACCGACTGAGCCACGCAGGCGCCCCATTCGCGTAGGTGAATTGTTCAACCATCATTTCAGGGGTTAGAAGATCCTAGGATGGAAAACATACCAGTTGGAGAATCTAAGAGCGTTACAAATGTTCGAAACAGCCTTAGCAAAGGGAGTGGCGGGGAAGGGCTGAGCTAAGTGGCTCTGGAAAAGAGAGGCAAGGAGCTGCACGTAAGAACAGTACTCGGGTTGCTAAAGCGGTGCCCACGGGGCTACGCGTGGACCCTTCTGATGCGGCTCTGCAAGCAGACGCTGGAACGGAACAATTAAGTAAACGGTGGCGGATTGTGGAGCCGGATTTCTCACTGTTGGAGCGGGGTTTTACATATACATGGCGGGGTGGGGGCTGCAGTGATACTGAGTTTAGTTCCTCACATCTCTCCTGTTGGGTCGCTTGGGTGGTTCTCAAATTTTCACCATTATAAGTAACCTTAGAAGCTAAAGCTTCTGGAAGGGGAGAGATGAGAGTTCCCCAGTCCTCATTTTTCTCCCCCCAAAACTACACAGTAGGTATGTTACTAGTTGATCGGATGGGTAGAATCTGATGGGGAGCAGAACGGGAGGCTATCAATTCCCCCAGGCCTGCCTTCAAACCAGCCCGTCTGAACACCCACGCCCCCTAAAGGACGTCACCGGCATCTGCTGTAGCCCTGTGCTCCCCTTCAGCTGTGACAGCGTCTCGTGGAGTTGTGGACTGCACATCCCATCCCATCCGTCTGCATTAAAAGGTCCAGTCGGGTCCTGTCTCCCAGCTCGGGTCTCACCCAAGTTCAGGGGCCCGAGCGGAGAAGGGGTCAGGGAGGTGAAGTGCTTCCTCCAGCCACGTGTCCTCCTCCTTCCCTTCCTCTGGAAAAGGGGAGCTTCCGGGAAAAGGGGAGCCGTTCTTTACATGATTGGTGTTATATGTGGTCTTCCCCGGCTGCGGAGGTCATGGTCACGGTGGGCACGTACACGCCAGCTCTCTCCTGCGGCACAAGCAGATGTGTTCATCGGAATTACAGTTCCCTGACAAAGGGCATGCTTTCTCCGGCTGACCTTTTGTGCCCCTTCCCAACCCCGAACGTCCTCCTTGTTCAGTCCACCCCACTGCTGGGATCCCCTCCTCCCAAGAAGATTGCTCAAGGCTCAGTGAAAGTCTGTGGCCTCCGTGTGTCGTGGCCCTTTGGGACTGCTGTAACAAAACTATCACAGGCTGGGTGGCTTTTAACCGCAAAAGTTTCCTCTCACAGTTCTGGAGGCTGGGAAGTCCAAGATCAAGGTGCCAGCATTTTGGTGCCTGGTGAGAGCCTTCTTCTCACTGTGCCCTCTCAGGGTGGAAGAGACAAGGGTTTTGTCGGGGTGTCTTTTACAAGGACACTAATCCAAATCACGAAGGCTCCACCCTTGTCACCTAATCTCTTCCCAAAGGTCTCCACCTCCTAATATCATAACATTGGGGATCAGGGTTCAATCGTGAATTGGGGGGGGGGAGAGGCACAAACATTTGGTCCATAGCAACATGGTCCAAGAAAATTTATCTCCCCTCTGTTCACTTCCTGAAGCACAAACCACCTCTCCCTGTCCCTCCTCTGTCTTCGCTTTGGTGGACAGCTGTGGCCAACCTCCAACCTACTTCTGACCTTCTTAACTCTCCAGGCATGTTTACCTGGGTGACTGTGTCTCCCAGCATCACATGAGGAAACTGAGGCACAGAGAGGTTAAATCCCATATTTAATAGACAGGCTCTACAGAGTCGAAAGTTGGCTCGTTGAAAAAAATTAAAAACAAAGGAGATTCTGGCAAAACTGAACAAAGACAGAGCGACCGAAAGAGCACAAATATATAAGCTATATGAGCGATGGAAAAAAGGAAATTGCTGCAGAAATAGTAAGAGGAAATGCACGGAGGACTGTGTGAACAACTTCACACCAATAAATTTGAGGTTCTAGATTAATGGACTATCTTCCTAGGAAAAATATAACGATCAAAACTGACCCAAAGAGAAATTTCTAAATTCTTCAGAATTTCTTAACCACTATATCAAACCGAGTAGAAATCTTCCCGCAGATAAAGCGCTTTATCCACACAGTTTTACAAGTGAAGTCTCTCCAACATGTAAGAGAGATTATTCCAGTCTTATGTTAATACTTCTATTTTTGAGACAAACAAACCCTTGAATCCAAAGTCACACCAAAAATGGAAAATTATGGAGCAGGCTCACTCAAAAATGTAAATGCGGAAAGTCTTTTAAAAATTCAGCAAGAAGATGCCAGCAGTGAATAACTTAGATAATTATATTATCACCCAGTTTGGTTTTTCCCAGGAATACGATGTTAGGTCAGCATTAGTATGTGAATTAACGTAATCCGTCATATTAGGTCTTTTAAAAGGAAACGATCATCTGCATAGATGCAGAAAAAGCATTTGATGAAAGTTGGCATCCATTCATGGCAAAACCCTTGGCAAACGAGAAATGAAAGGAATAAAAGAGATTTTTACTTAAAAAAAAAAAAGCCTACAGCAAACAGTATTTCGTGGTGAAATGTTGAAAGCTTTCCCTTTAAGAACAGGAATTAGACGAGCATGACTGCCAACATCGTTTTCTATTCAACGGGAGGTCTTTTCTAAAGCACTTAACAACAAAAAGAAATGAAAAGTATACAGATTGGGAAGGGAGAGGAAAAACTGTCACTATTTGCACACGCTGCGTTCGACTCCACGGAAAGCCCAAAAGAGAGCCCACAGATCATAAGGGAGTTTAACGTGTTTGCTGCATTCGAAATCAGTATACGAAGACGAACGTGCCATTTACAAGAGAATAATTTTTTGCAAAGTTTCCCAGATAAATAGCAACCTGACAAAAGTTGTGAAGTTTCCTTTTGTGTGTAGAAAATGAATATTTGGATGTGCCTGACGTGAACTTGGCACATGGCATAGCATTTCATGAAATGTGTGTTCCCGTTCCCCTCTGCCCTATACCTGAGACGCTGGCGTTTTCTTCCCGAAGAAACACCATCGGATTTGTCAGAACAGTTTGTGCATGATGCGCTTTAGTGACCCAGTGCTGCTCTAAAGACTGATATTTGCATAATGCATTTGCCAAACACTGTCACCCTCGTTATCTTTTCCCCCCCGGAGAGAAGTGGGTGATAAGGTTTGCCTTTGCCCTGAAGGAAAGTGACCTGTGGGGATATAGTAAGCTTGGCATCAGGGTTTGGTCCCACGTCTGTCTTCTTTCCGTGGCTGTGGTGTGCCACTCTGCCTGGCACCTGTCACACTGGCTCATTCATTCTGTAACTACAGGCATACTTATGGCCGTGAAAGCCTGTCCGCAGAGTCCCAGGCTACGGGAGGATCCAGACCATCACAAACTAGCTGCTGCTGTGCTATCCATGGTACTGAGCACAGAGGCGGGGAGCGAGGGGGCTTCCTGGAGGAAGAAGACATTTAATTCCAAGCCTGAAAGATGAGTCATCTAGAAAACCCTACTCCAGTGCGAATGCGCTGGAAAAGAGGAAGAAAGGTGTCCAGGCTGAGGAGACAGCATGTTCAAGGTTTGGAAGAGAGAGAGAATGGCCGCCACGGAATGAGTGGAGTATGATCCAGCTGGAAGGACGATCAGGCGTGCAGGCACAGAGTGAGAAATGAGGCGTTCGGGAGCCAGGCCTTCTAGGACCCCACTCGCCGGGGGCCGAAGAGCATGACCTTGACCTTGAGAGCAAGGCGCAGCTACTGAGGGGTAAGTGAGGGCGTGATAAAGCCAGCCCTGTGCTTTCGGAAGCAGAGTGGGCAGACTGGAGGACATCAGAGACCCTGAAGCCAGGAAACTGGGCTGGAGGGAACCCTTGTACAAGCCTGGGGACCCACTCTCTGCCCACCCGGACCCCTCATGACCTCGTGAGCCCACTCCCAGTATTTATCAGGATTCTGGGCCGCATGCAGCTTCAGACCCCCGTTCAGAAGTTGAGGGCTTTAGGGGGGAATGGTTGACCCAGGGCTGGAGAAAGGCTGGGAGTTCCTGGGGCTGAACAGAGAATGGCCAGAATCAGAGTCTCTGTGCCACCGGGACTCCTTTGATCTCTGCTTGCCTCTGCCTCTTTCTGCAAAGTGGCCTCAGTTTCTCCCACTGGATCTGGGGCAAGCCCCACGAGGACAGAAAGGTGGCCCCAAGCTGTTGCCAACCCATTATCCCAAAGGCAATAGAGAGCTTCTCCCAATAACTCCAAGACAAAATTCCAGGGAGGGAGCCAAACAGCTTCTGGAAGGGCACTCTTTCCAGTGGTTACATCACCTCTTTCTATAGTAACAAACCTACACCCCAGGAGCTGGTAAGAACATGAACATAGCCTGATTTGGTAGACTATTAAGGGAAAGGCAGACCCCTTCCCGTCTCCCTCATGCTGCCTGCAGCAAACGGGCCACCAGACATCCACAACCCACATCTTTCCTGGCCTCTTGTGATCACGGACAAGCCCCGCCTGTCAAACCCTCAGCTCAGCAATTCCACGTCTGGACACACTCCCACGTGCACACCGCGAGGCACACATAAGGATGTGTATTTCAGCGTAAGGATGGTTACATAGAGAACAAAAGGGAAACAACCTAAATATCCATCAGTAGGGGAGCGGGGAAAGGAAGGAAGAAAGCAAGGGAGGGAGGGAAGGAGGGAGACAAGGCAGAAAGGAGAAACATCCAAGCATTTGAGAGAAATCACTTCATGGAAACCAAAGAGGTCCCCCTAGATGTACTGACCCGAAAAGAGGTCCACAATACTGTTAAGTGATTAGAAAGCTAGATGCACAAATGTATATAACATGACACCTTTTCTCTGTTTAAAAATCAAGCTTGCATATAGGTGTGTTTACAAATGCACAAACAGGGGTCCGTCAGGAATACGATACCACACTGCTGCCGTTGGTTACTATGGAGGCAGGGAGGGATTTGGAGGGATTTGGCGGGTAGCACAGAGGTGTTTTTTCTTTATATGACCTGCTTGAATCTAAAGCAATGAGAGTGTCTGCGTTTAGCCCTTGGGTAGTTAGAAACAATTTTAAATGAATGAGAGAAAATAAAATGGCAGGCAACATTGCTTGCAATAGAAAAAAAAAATTGTCCAGTAGCCACCCAACTACAAAAATCCATCCAGAGGAAACGGACAAAAGTAAATGATGGCGCCCATGACAACAGGACACGGGGGAGCCATTGAAAGACAGAGCCAAGTTACAGGGGGAGGTGCTCTCGGGTGAAAAGCAGATTACAAATGAGCGTGTACCAAACACTCCTGTTTTTGTCAAAGAAAGAAAATGCAGACGATGTGCAGAAAAATCCAAGGCGTAGCGGAAAGAGCGGGGCCTTGCGACCTCAGTGACCCGGGTTTCAGACTCTCTGGCCGTGATCAGTGGAGCGTCGTGGGTTTCACTCCACGGCTCTGAGCCTCAGTTTACCATCCTGAAAACAAGAGAAACAGCAGCGCCTACCTCATGCGGGTGAGGTATTCATCGAATTGGTGTGGCCAGAGGCTTACCATGGAGGACATATGACAGCCAGCTTGTTTTTTAGGGGCGCCTGCGTGGCTCAGTCGGTTAAGCGTCCGACTCTTGATTTCGGCTCAGGTCAGGATCTCGCACTTCATGAGATCCAGCCCCTCGGTTGGCCTCTGTGCTGAGTGTGGCCCCTGCTTGGGATTCTCTCTCTTTCCCTCTCTCACTCTCTGCCCCTCCCCTGCTCATGCATGCGCGCACACCTTCTCTCTCTCAAAATAAATACATAAACATTAAAAAAAAAAAAGACAGCCAGCTTGTTTTTTATTGTTCTCATCCAATGCGTCACCTGGGAAGGAGATGTATGACGACGTAGCAGAGACAGGGCATTTTTACTCTCTCTATACGCCTACGATTCTTGAATTCTTGTGTCCCCCTCCTCCCCCAGGTCCTGTGTTGGAGTCGTAACCCCCAATGTGGTGGTATTTGGAGGACGGGCCTTTGGGAGGTAATTAAATTCCACTGAGGTCAGGAGGGTGAGGCCCTCAGGATGGGGTCAGTGCCCTTGTAAGGAGAGACACCAGACCTCACTGGCTCGCTCCCTCTGTCTCCAGCGTGGTGAGGACCCCATGAGTCGGCGACTGTCTGCAAACCAGGAAGAGGGCTCCCACCAGACCCCGCCCGCTGGCGCCCTGATCTTGGACTTCCCAGCCTCCGGAACCGTGAGAAACACATTTCTGGTTTTAGTTACCCGATCTAATGCTGTCTGTTACAACAGCCCAAGCAGACTAAGACGCTGTCAAAATTAAAAAGAAACACTAATAGTGATCACAAGTGGGGGACATAGGCTTGACCCAGAAAACTGCCTGCAACATCTCTTCTGCTGGACTCGGTGCCCCAGCGCTGCCTGGTGGGGGGACTGCTGGCCCGGCCGGTGGGGGACTGTGCCGGCCACGCCCACTCTCCTCCCCAGAAAACACCTCCAGGGCCACAGCCGTGATCATGGGGGCGAGGCAGGCCAAGATGGTCCCTCCCCACCAGGGGCTTGGGAGCCAGAGGACCAGCGGAGGCGGGTGACAAGCGTCCTGTCACCTGCCTGCGTCCTGTGATTTAATATGGTTTCGACATTTCTCCAGCTGAATCGGGGCCGGGGCTCCAGCAGCCTGAAATCAGGCAGATAAAAGCCGCAGCAGACGGCCCCGAGACCTTGGCCCTCCCTCGTTCCGCCAGAGCACGGAAAGCCGCTGAAGTCAATAAGGAAATGGATCGGGGCTGAAGGGAAAAAGAGATCGAGAATTCCAGAAACGGTGCCTTCTTTGAGAGTCACGCGGGTCTGCTGCTGTCCCTGTGGCAGGAGGGGGGTCAGGGAGGCTGCATGCGGCCGCGCGGAGGGGACCCCACCCACCCCGCCACTGGCGGTGACTTCCGAGCACCTGCTGTGTGCCCGGCCAGGAGAGACCCCTTCCCTGTGGACAGGCATCCTGGTGATGACAGAGCAAGTAACAGTCCCTGGGGCTCTCCCAGGCCCGCCCCGTGCTAAGAGCTCTCACTTATTTTCTTCACCTTCACAGCCGCTGGACAAAGCAGGATGATTTACTGGCCCTATCGCACAGGAAATGGAGCTGAGGCTCAACAAAGACACGTCACCCACTGGGACCTAACCTGTGGGAAGGCGGAGAGTCAGGACAGGAGCCGGGCTGCCTGAGCCGAGGGCCCACCCTGACCCACCACTCAGCGCGGCCTCCCTGGCACCCACTAGAATGCTCTGGAAGAGACACCCGTTCCCAAGGTCGCACCAGGGTCAGGGACACCCCAAGTGCAGTCCCTCACACACACACACACACACCCCCAGATCCGGGCTGGATGAGCTTTGCAGTGGAGTCTTAGTTCTACTGTTTGACCCTGGAGCCTGGAGGCTGGTTTCGAGCAGACTGGGCCCACGCTCAGGCCTCCCCCATCCCAGGCCCGTCCCTGCAACCACATGGGGCACCTACCCCCAGACCCTTGCATTTTCACTGTTGACACACCTATCGTCCCGATACACTGTGGGCTTCTAGAGGGCACACTCAGCACGGGGCCTGCACAGTAGGGCAGACGGCCTGTAGTCCCTAGCAGGGACCTTGAATCAGACGGGCGGGGCCCAGAGTCCGGGTTTCGCTCTTCGCCAGCCACGTGGCCCCGGCACTGGGCCTCCGAGGTCCCCTTCCCTCCTCCGTCAGGCCTGAGAGCACCTGCCGCCCCTCCTGAAGGGCGGTGGGCAGAGGTCAGATAAGACGCTGCCTGGAAAGCTCGCAGCACCCTTCCGGCACAGAAGTGAGCGATGAATATTCATTTTTATTATTCATGATGAAGATACTTCTAACTGCTTGGATACAATATAAAACCAGGGATTGTCACTTCCTTCTCCTGTGACACTTCTCCCTGTTAGCACTGTTTGCTAGCTCCTTCCTTCCTCCCTTCCCCCCAGTTCCCCAGGTATGGGACCACTGCACCCTTGCCTTAGCCGGACCAGGGCTGGACAACTGACCCAGGCCAGACCAATCAGGTTTGGATGCGGCCTGAGCCCCTGCCAGTCCCTGTCCCTGCTGATAGTGGGAGGAGAGGGGGACCTTGGAGCCCCAGGCCACCTTGTGGACTACAAGGGTTGGGGGGAGGTGCAGGCTTGTGAGAAGAGAGGGTTCTTGGTGGCGGCCCTTCCCACAGCCCAGCCGCCCTTCAGCCGGGGGTCTGTGCCCCTCCCTGCCCCCACTGTCCACACCCTGAGCTCCTGGTTTGTCACTTAAACCAGAGAGCCTCGATTCCCCTCCCACCCCCACCTTCCCCCATGGCTTCCCTTCCCAGAGTCCCTCTGAACCCTCTGGGTCCCCTGACTCTTCTGTCACTTCCCAAGGCCCCGGCCCCTGGTGCGACCAGTCGTGTTTGCTGAAGGAGTCTGTGAATGAGTGAGGGACAAAGACTCAGAACCCCCACCCCCGGCCAGTGGGAAGAGCGAGGGCCCCCAGGGGGACAGACCTGGGTTTGTTTCTATCTCCGACTCCATGGCCCGGGCCTGATGTCGGACCCCCTGGCACACCGGGGCACCCAGCCCCTGCCCGCTGTCCTGAGAGGGCACACGCTTGTTGTCCTTTCGAATAAGAAGATACAGCTCAGCCCATGTCCTTCTCCCTAATGCCCGTGTCTAGGGTCGTCTCCGCCCCCCTGACTGCCGCAGGTGATAGGAGGCGCAGGTGGTGGGGGGCTCAGGATCTGCTTGGGCACCATGGGCTTATTACTAGGGGGGTGGGCAAGGAACCCCAACCAAGTTTGAGCCACCTCTGTTCTGTCCTCATGGAAGGCCCAGCTCAGCCCCTTATGTTTTCCTCCAGACCTGCCAGTTCTGGCCCCGAGTATTACCACGAGTGACACTTCACCATGGAAGAGTGCGGGCAGGTGGGGGAACTGGTCGCATTGCCAGCTGGAGGCCAAGCAGGGTGTCAGGCTCTGTGGTCGCAAGGAGCTGCTGGGCCACAGCTCTGGGAAGGGAAGGAGAAGGGGAGATGAGCAGGGCTGAGGAAAGGGGGAAGGCGGAGAGAGGGGCGTTGGTCCTTTAGATGCAGAGTGAACTTGGCCCTGTAATTCAGTGTGTGTTTTCTTTTACTATTTCTGACAGCTCACCAACTGAATAAAGTTGTTTTAAAATCGCTATCATTCTGGGGCGCCTGGGTGGCTCAGCCGCTGGAGCGTCTGGCTTCGGCTCAGGTCACGATCTCGCGGTTCGTGAGTTCGAGCCCCGCGTCGGGCTCTGTGCTGACAGCTCAGAGCCTGGAGCCTGCTTCCGATTCTGTGTCCCCCTTTCTCTCCGCCCCACCCCTGCTTGTGCTCTGTCCCTGTCTTTCAAAAATGGATAAACATTAAAGAAAATTTTTTTAAATAAATAAAATTACGATCATCCTTCTCGGGGCGCCTGGGTGGCTCAGTCGGCGAAGCGTCCGACTGCTGATTTCGGCTCAGGTCATGATCTCACGGTTCGTGGGCTGGAACCCTGAGTTGAGCTCCATGCTGACTGTGTGGAGCCTGCTTGGGAATCTCTCTCTCCCTCTCGCTCCCCGCCTTCCTCCCCCTCCCCCCCACCTCAAAATAAATAAGTAAACTTTTTAAAAAGGTAAAAATCAAATTAGTATCGTCATTTTTAAATCCCAAGTGTTTCCATTGTCCTTCTCCACGGTTCAGATTTCGGCCCCACCTCATGTACCTCCCCCAGGGTTGGGGCTCTGACTCACCTGGACAGCTCTCTGGGCTGGAGACAGGCCATGATGCCAGACCAAAGTCACCTGGGCTTTGACCTTGACACCCCATGGACTGAGCACTCAGCCAGGACAAGCACGCACGTTTGGGTGCTTGGGGAAAGGACCGCACCTCCGTGGGCCCCAGCGCCCTCTTGTGTAAAACGGGTTACACGGATTCTCAGGGGTGTGGGGGGCGGGGCCGTGTGTGATGATGTGGGAAGAGACACGGAGCTCCCATTTCTGAGCAGCTCGGGAAATGTGGGCCTCCTGTGTCCCGTGCCCACGGCCCCTCCCTGCAGACATCGTGACAGGTGGGTCACGCAAGTGACAGAAAACGGACTCAGACGGACTTAAAACAGGAAATCATGGGCCGCGGTAACTGAAAAATCCACGCAGAGTTTCGGTTTCTTTTTTTTTTTAAGGGTTTATTTATTTATTTTTGATGGTGGGGGAGGTGGGGACAGAGAGAGAGAGAGGGGGAGACGTAGGATCCCAAGCAGGCTCCGTGCAGAGCCTGACGCGGGGCTGGGACTCCCGAACCGTGAGATCATGACCCGAGCTGAAATCAAGAGTCGGCCACTTCACCGACGGAGCCACCCAGGCGCCCCCGAGGGTTTCAGTTTCTAATGTGGCATCGGGCAGGGGGTCCCCGAGACCTCCCCAGGTCTTGTTTCCCGCCCCCTCTTCCACACTCCTGACTCATCCGGGCTGGCTGCAGCCTCAGACCCTCCAAAGGTGGAGAATACACCTGCTGGGGTTGGAGACTGCTCAAGGCTCACTACATGCCCCTCAGGACCCGTGGCTGTGGCCATGGCAGACAGGACGTCCTGATGGGCTGGGGCCCAGGTGGCCTCATTCAGCTCTTGAGGACTGACAACAGGGGGCGGAGGGAGCTCCCCAAATGGAAATCAGAAGCTTTCTACCAGAAGAAGGGCTCGGGAAGCTTTGTGGCCCCACAGATCACTTGAGTCCTGTGAGGCTCATTGACGCCACAGGGGAGCAGGTGATTCCGAGCACCTACCAAGTCAGGGCCCGAAAGTGCCAAACCCAACGTAGGCACTTTCCAAGTGCTTAACTCATTCAGTCCTCAGACAATTGCAGATGAAGACCCTGAGGTTCGCAGCGCCCCGGGGTCATGCACGGGGTCAGCAAGGGGGGGGCCAGAAGATTCTTTCTCAACAGCCGCTCGGCCTCCTTGAAGGAAATGACGAAGACAAGCAACACGGGAAGAGTAACGACAGCCGTGGGGCTGGAAGATTCACTGGTGAGGACGGGCCCGGCCAGGGCTGCCTGTGGTGGGTGCTAGGAAGTTGCAGGCGCCCTCCACCCCCCCCCCTGCTGTTCCAGCCCCCCAGCTCCACCCCTCCAAGGGCTCACGGGGTGCACCCCCCTGCCAGGGCCGCAATGCTTCCTCCAGGTAGGAGGCTTGCATTTCTGTAGAACACCAAGGGGAAACATGGCCCCAAATCCCCTTCCGAGAGGAGGGGGACATGACCCAGAGGGGCGCTGAGCTGAAATCGGGGTGTAAATTTCCCCCCAGCGTAGGCGGGATGCGTGTCTCTGGGTGGGAAGGCAGGACCCACAGGGGTGCTCACAGCCAACACTGGGTTAAGGGCTGGTGGTGCCCCCCCCCGCCCCGGGGGCTCTGGAGAGGGCACTGCTGACTCCAAGGGGCACAATGTGCTAACGGGGATTTCAGGCACGGCGGGGAGGCGTTCTGGTGCCTGGAGCCTTCACCGTGTTTGCAGATGCGATCAGTCTGTCGGGAGAGCTGACTCTGCAGCTCAGAGTGTTAGAGCCTGAAGGGGTTCCGGGGGCAGAGGCCGCCTGAGCTGGACTGAGGGCTTGGCTCCCTGCTCCCCAACCCTCCCAGGGCTCAGGGCCCAACGCTGTGGCTGGTGAGACTGATCCCTTGGCACGGCCACTGGCCTCGCCATCCCCGCTGGGACACGGCCAACAGAGCAGCTTAGAGGGGCCCATCTAGAGGTTTCCCAAGTGGAGATCAGTGACAGCAGGAGGGGGCCCAGAGTAGCCTTCACCCGGTGACCAGAGCTATTAAGCCCACAGGAGACACTCAGGGGACCCTCACATTGGGAGGGGGTAGGGATTGCAAGAAACCGTTCACTCGGGGGCGGGAGGAACTCAGAGCTGGCAACATCCAAGTTTACCTATTAGGTGCCCCCTTTTCCACCCACAGCCGGTGAGACCCAGGGACAGGCAGGGACCACCAGCCCGGGGTGTCCACTTCCCCCCACAGGATCCTCACCCCTTTCGCCATCAGGTGGCCTAACAAAGAGTCAGGGGCTCCGGGCAGGAAGAAAACAGTGGCCCTTTTGGTTGAAAGGCCCCAGCGCCTCCAGCCCTGGTGGGGTGTCCACAAGCACCCCCGCCCTGGGGCCCTCAGGCGACAGTAGCCGGACAGCGGCTGTGTGACCTACCCACATCTGTACCCAGGACACAGAGGGGAGCGTGACGGCACATTTTATTGTCTTTGATCAAATCAACCTGCTACCCCAGCCAAGCAGCTCGGAGATTTCAGTGCCCAGGCATCAGCCGCAGAAAAAGAATGTTCAGATCTGCAGGTTTTATTGGCCTCGCCCACGCTAACCTGCTGTCCCTCCTGGCATCCCCTAAGGCCCAGCTGTGTCCTCAAAGCCCTGCCGCTTCAGCCCCAGCACAAACACCCGGTGGTGCTTTCTCTCTTACTTTCCCCTGTCTCTCCTGCTCCCCCAGCTTGCCCCTGCCCCGCCCCCCACTTGACCGGCCAGCCACCTTCTCTCTCTTTCTTCTTCCTCATCCTCCCGTTGCTTGTCGTCTCAGAGGATGGGGAAAAGCATCTCAGAACGGCATGGCCTTCCTTTACCCAGGACCTGATTCCTGGATCACAGAGCTCAGAGATGGAGGGTTGCAAGAAAACAAGGAAGGCGCAGGTGGTGATTAACATTTCCCTGCTCTCTGCAATGACTCCAGGGCGTGGATTTCTTTTTAGGGAGCTTCAGCATGCGAGACGCTGGGAGCTGGGAGTCAGGTACCCCACGAGGCAAAGCAAGAATTCAGAGGAGGGGAGGGTCGCCCAGCCGAGAGACCAGAGGGTGAGCCTTGCAGCAGGGCTAGGGAGACCCCAGGACAGGGACTGGAGCCAGCCTGGCCCCCCTACTACCAGGACAACAGGATGCTGGGGGCCTCACAGGGGAGCAGCGGTCCTGACCACGTCCTCTAACCAACCCTACTTCCGATTGGATGATCTCTTCCAGCCCAGGCGTGATGAGGGAGGAGCCTAGGGGGTCGAGTGGGAGGGCACTTTGGGGGAGCAGCAGGAAATGTGGCTGGAGGAGCAGTTGAGGTTGGCTTGGAAGGACATTGAATGCCGAGCCCAGGGGCTCAGGCTTTAACTTGAAAGCGAGAGGAACCCCGGGGGCGGGGTTTTGCGTGCGTGGGTGCGTGCGTGCATTTCTCTCTGGGGAGAGCAGGTGGGTGCCTGCTATCGAGTGGCAGCCGGGCAGGGAAGGATGGGAAGGGAGCCTGGGGCCAGGGGACCGGATATAAGGATGTCGCTGTGATCCGGTGGGAGGTGGCCTGGAGCCGCGGACGTCCAGGGCTGCGGAGGAGCCGGGCGCTGTCCTGAGGCAGCAGGAGGAAGAGGAGGAGGGGGACCGAACTGAGCACCTACTGTGCGCTCACACCTGCCCCTCGGCGGAGAGTCCCGAACCGTCAGTTTGGCCTTCTCGGATCGTCTGGTGGACACACAGACGCTTCAAGGCCACCGGGTCCTGTGAGGCAGCGCCCTGTCCAAACCTGGAGTGAGTCAAGAGTCATTTCTGAGGCAAACGTGATGGTCCCCTCGGCAATGGCCCGGGCGGCGGGGGTTCGAGCAGAGAGGTCATCTGTCTCCTAACAGCTGGCTTGCAGTCCAGGGCGGGGTCCCTCGGTACCCCCCACCCCGGCTGGCGGCCCCACCTCTGAGACTCAGTTTCCTCCCCCACCGAGTGGATTAACGCCCCCTTCCTCCCACACCGTTGGGGCTGCGGCGAAATCGTGCAGCCAAGGAAGCCGGGAGTGGCCCAGGACCGAGGCGTCATGATCGGCGCCTGGGCCCGTCTGTTCGGGCCCATGGATGAGGCGGGGATGTTACCACATTTGAGGGATTCCAAGATCCGGTGCAGAGTGAGACCTCAATTACGGTTTGCCAGAAGAGCTAACTAATTAGGTAATAGATCTGAATTCTGGTGCTGACACAGAACGGCTGGGTGGCCGTCCCTCGGAGTCTCTACAGCCGAGAGCCATTGCCGCCCGGACCCCAGCGAAACGCCGTGGGGCCACAGACCTGGATGCGGGCACGCGGGCAGAGTGGAGGCACGAATCCAGGATAGGCTGGAAGAAGCCAGCTGCCACCGCACTGCACGCTTCTCCGGGACAGAGTGGCTGTGGTCCCCCCTCATGACACACGTCAGCCGGCAGGACGTGCTCGCCAGCCACAGGGCTTTAGCAAATGTCAGGCCTGGGGGAAGGTGTCCGCTAACATGTGCCTGAAGGTTGGGAGGAGATGAGGTGATACAAAGCCCTTCGGAGACTGTGGTGGGGAGGCCACCAGAGGGGTCTCCTAAAGGACAGGCCCCCGGCGGACTCAGGAGGCCCTGCGGGGTGGTCTCATGGGGCCACACAGGCGCTCGCTCGCAGAGGGCCCGACTCAGAGCTTAACGCTCTGCTGTTACTGTGCAGAAAGTCATGATGGTTTTTCAGCAAGAGGCCCCATATTTTCATTTTGCACTGGGCCCTGTAAATCGTGTAGCAGGACCTGCGGCGGGTCATTTGATACCACAGCGATCCTGGGAGACGAGGATTGTCATCCCCTTTCACGGATGAGGACACCAAGGCTCTGAGTGGTCAGGAGACGTCCGAGCCCCACGGCTAGCGAGCCGGGCACAGACCCATCTCTCCCCGAGCTGACGGAGGCAGGCCCTGCGCCGCCCGCGGGGACCGAGACACCACCGTCACGGCCCCCCAGGCCCCCCGTCCCATGGGGGACAGACGATGACCACACGGTGGGATCTGATGGGGAAGCACAGGCCGTGTGGGAGCCAGAGGGGGGTCCTCACCCAGCCTGTCTGCCCTGGGGCCTGGGGGCAAGCAGCAGGTACATCTGCCCTGAGAAGGAGGAAGAGGAAGAGGGGGGGGGGAGAAGGAGAAGGGGGAGGAGCCATAGGAGGAGGAGGAGGAGAAAGAGGAGGAGGAAGAAGAGGAACAGGAGGAGGAGGAAGGGGAGGAAGAGGGGGAGGAGGAGGAGGAGCAGGAAGGGGAGGAGGAGGGGGAGGAGCTGGAGGAGGAGGAAGGGGAGGAGGAGGGGGAGGAACAGGTTCAGGTGAGGGAACCATCAGTTCAAAAGTTTCCCCTTCTGAGCAGCTTTCATTCCCTCCCTGGGAAGGAGGTGCTTTTAACTGGATTACAATTGACACAGACGGTCCGAGGGCCCCCACACCCGTGTCCCCCTCCCTGGGCTGCCCCTTCCCCTTCCTCTCCTACCCCCCCAAGGCAAAGGCAGCCCCTGGGATCCCAGAGGAAGCCCCACCGTGTGTCCCTGTGGAAGTCATTTGCCCTTTCTGAGCCTCAGTTTCCCTCCCGGTGAAGTGAGGAGCTTGGACAAGGAGCCCTACTGGGTGCCGGGCCCTGACCTCCCACCCCCCATGAAGGCTCGTGTGCCAGGATGGCTGCTGCTCCCTCGTGAGTCCTGAAGCACAGCCCTCTGCCCCTGCTCCTCCCCTCCCCAACGCAACATCGGGGCACCAGGCAGAAAGGCTGTCCTCCACATCACAGGCATCACTGCTCCAGGACCTGCTGTGGCTCCCGTTGACGGCTGCCTCAAGCCATCGTGACTCCCTGCTCGGCAGCTTTACCACCCACCACCTCTCCCGTCCCTGCCCCCCGGGGAAACTCCAGGCAAAGCAGGTCTTCACTGGGCTCCCAATGCCCTCACCCACGCCCACCCTGCCAGGGCTTTGTTCCTGCGATGTCCCCTCCCTCCGGCCCTCCCCCCTACTCGTCCTTCAAAACCCACAATTCGTCTCTTTGGTGAAGGCTTTTTTCCAGACAGAACTAACCACTCTCAGCTCTGCCCCAGAGCAGCTGGTAGAGAACATGTTCTGAGCCCGTAACACGTGCCAGGCTCTGTCCTCACCCATTCCGTGGGCCACCTCGCTTAGTCCTCACCACCGCCCTGCGAGGCAGAGACCATGGTAACCTCTACTGTGCAGATGAGGAAACTGAGGCTCAGAGAGGTGATGTAACTTGCCTGAGGCCACAGGGAACCCCTACCTTTCATGTTATGTCAATAAACATCTGTGCGATAGGCGGCTTGTGACATGGCGTCAGCATATCCACCTTTGGCCTTCCCCAAATGCCTGGGCCTGCGATTCACAAGAAATTGCTCAGCCAAATTGAAACTTGACCCTCCTAACTCAGTCCCATTCGGATCAGCGACAAGTGCCACCACTGACACCTGGAGTCCCGGCTCCCCTGAAGCACAGATCCCCGTGTCCCTCCTGCACAGGGTCAGGGAAAGAGCAGGGACTCGGGTCAGCCAGGCCTGGGCTCACACCTGCCACCAATGAGTCGAGTGACCTGGGACAAGGCAGTTCATCCCTCGGGGCCCCAAACTCCCCACCTGGGGGACAGAGCGAGGGACGATGGAGTCCAGCATGTGCACGGCCCCGCACACAGTAGGTGCTCAGCAAATGTCAGCCCCCCTCCCCCGCAAAGGCGGGCAAACTGTAAGCTGCATCCAGTTAGAGCTTTTGAGTGAATCCTCTGTCCAGCAAGCAGCCTCACCCCTCCCTCCGAGGCCCCAGCCCGGCCTCCAGCCACCCCTGCCCCCCTGCTCCCAGCATAATTTGTGCGCTTTCTGTGGGGTCGCTCCATTATTACACAGAATGAATCTTTCAGGATGTTTAAATTCCGATCTTTTTTCCGAATTCACCCGCACCCGAAGAGAAATGGCCGCGTTTGGCAAAGGTCGCGCGTAAAACACAGAAGGGGGGACAGGAAGCGGAGGCGAGGACCGAATTAAGGAGCAGGTACCATCCATTAGGGGGATCACGGCGCTGTCCTCTCCGGGAGCACGTGCTCTTCCGGGGCCGCGAAGCCGAGCAGCCACTCCGAGCAGGAGCGCTTCTCCCAGCAGTGACGTGAGTTCAGTGCATTGAGCACCCGCTTCAGGGTCCCCCCTCCCCGATACCCGCACATCAGCCCTGCACGAGCGTCCTCATCCCTGCTGCCCGGACAGAGTCACTGGGAGGCGAGGGTCCCGCCCAAGTCTGCACGTGGCAGTGAGAGGTGGCACCAGGATCCAACCCAGGCTGCTGGCTCCCAGGCCCCTGCTCCCATCCCCACCCCCCTGCTCCCTGGGAAAGCGGGGCAAGGGCGGGGGCGGGGGCTCAGTTACAGCAGGAGAGGCAAGCAGAGGAATCAGCCCAATCCAGGCAGACACCCACCGGGGTTTGGTTTCGGCCTTGGCTCCAGAGGCCTTAAGTACCGGCCGTGAAACAAAACCGAAACAAAACCCGTTGAGAAACCAGTGCAGCCAAGTGGGTGTTTGGAAGCGGGAGCCCCGGGAGCACAGTGACAACAAGGGATTCTGAAAGGAGCCACGTCAGTGCCCCCAGCAGCGCCCACCAGCCCGGGACCGGCCCCCCGACCCTCTTCTGCTGCTGCGTCCTGGCCAGGGGACGGACTCAAGGGGACGGACTCAAGGGGACGGACTCAAGGGGACGGACTGAGTCCGTGTTCATCCCCCTCCGCACCTCCTTGCCTTCACCTGTGCTCTGTGTTCTGACACCGTGAAACCAGCGCCCCGAGTAGGTGTCTAGACCGCCTGCCCCCTTCAGGGTGTCCCAGCCGAGGCTGAGTCCCCCCCGGGGCGGGGACACGTGAGAACGGATGGGAGGGTAGATCCGGGGCTGACCGAGCGAGCGCAGGGGTCCGGGATGCACGGTGGAGGGAGGGAGGCCACAGCAGCGAATGACCCGAGAAAGGATGACAGAGCCAGAGGGCCTCCCGCGGCCTCCTTCCGTCGCTGTGACCGCCCTGTGGGAGCTCCAAGTTCCACTTCACGTCCCGTGGGAGGATGTGGGGCCCAGAGAGGTTGGGTAGTTTGCCCCATGTCACACAGCTTCTGCGACCGGAACTGAGGCCCCAGCCCAGACGCTGAGCCACCACCCCACCCTGCGCCTCAGGCTGCTTTCTAGAATCTGCCCTGGGCGGGTGCCTTGGCCCAGAGTCCTCAGGAGACTTGGCCTCCTTGATTCCCCAGCTGACATCTGACTTGATCCGATCCAGCTCTTTATGTCAGGATAAAACCTTTCCAGATCCTTCTGACTTGCTCCAATGTTCTGGTGCTGGGCTTCATCCCCAGATGGTTCCGCGCGGCGAGGGCCGGGTGCCGGCTGCGAGCGGAGCCTGTCTTTTCTGGTGATCGTTCCTGACACGCTTTAGTTTGCCCGACTTCCCTGCCCCGCCTGGCCGATGGGGTCCCAGGCGGCCGGCAGCTGCCCTCTGTCCCCAGGCCGTGCCTGCAGCTTCACCCCACAAGAACCCCCCAACACCGCAAGAACACCACGGGCCGCTCCCCGAATCCTCCTGACACGCTCACGGCTCCAGATTTTGCACAAGCTGCTTCCTTTACCGGGAGTCCTTTCCCCGTCTTCTCCATCTGGAGAAATCCCGCGCATCCCCCAAGGCCAAAGCACCGAGGGAGGGAGGGAGCTAACCCATTCTGCCCGCCGGCCACGTGCCCAGGGCCATGCGGCGGGTTGGGGGGGGGCACTACTCTCAGTGAGTCCCCCTGCAGCCCTGGCGCCAATCACAGAGTGGGCCTCAGTAGCCCATTTTACAGACGGGGAAACACTGAGTTACTTATTCAACGTCCCCCAGTGGTCACAACTCAGACCAAGTCGGCCGACACACAGACCAGCCCTGTCCACGCACCCCTGGCTCTGGGAGCCATCCTGACCCCTGAGAAGAGGCTCCTCTCGTCCTTCCCTCCAGCACCGGGCATCATCGAGCACTCGAATTCTCCTTCCATCTCCGTGGTTCTCAGGCTCTTTCCCTCCCTGCCTTGGTGAACGGAGGTGGGTTGAGCGTCCCCGTGGCCTGGTGCCAGGCTCCGCCCTGGAGGAAGACAGCCCTCAGCCCGAGGGCCGATCCCATCCCTGTGGCCAGGAGAAACAGCTTGCGCGATGATGTCAAGTTCACCAGTTTCCATATTTAGCTCCTGGTGGGGGCGGGATGGCGGGAAGTGGGAGGCAGAAGCGTGCAGGGTGGTGGGCGGGTCACGTGGGGGTACATTTAGGCTCAGTATCAGCAGAGGTGCTCAAAAATCTCCCGGCAGGGGCGCCTGGGTGGCGCAGTCGGTTAAGCGTCCGACTTCAGCCAGGTCATGATCTCGCGGTCCGTGAGTTCGAGCCCCGCGTCAGGCTCTGGGCTGATGGCTCAGAGCCTGGAGCCTGTTTCCGATTCTGTGTCTCCCTCTCTCTCTGCCCCTCCCGCGTTCATGCTCTGTCTCTCTGTGTCCCAAAAATAAATAAAAAACGTTGAAAAAAAAAATTTTTAAAAAAAAAAAATCTCCCGGCAGATTCCTCTGCCAGGTGGTGAGCTCCCCGTCCCTACAAGGGTTCAAGTTATTGCAGGGCAGTGAAGGGAGAGCGTCCTGTGTAGGGAAGGGGGGAGTTACACCAGCATGGCTCTCTGGGCTAAGATTCTGATCTCAGGCTGTCCGTTTCTACTCCACGTGCCTCTGGACCTATTCTGTGATTCCGAGGGTCCAGTAGGCTGGGGGAGGGGGGTTCCAGATCTCCTCCAGAGATTCCTTCATTCTCGGACCGTCAGGCCTGTGAGTCCACGGCTGATTCTGTGATTCTAGAATTCTAGGATTCTGTGAAAGGGACCAGATGCTCACATTCTGCGATTCAAAGGTTTTCCGAAAGCACCTTGGAGTCTATGAAAGACGCTGTGATTCCCACTCCTGTGCGTCACAAGTGCCGTGAAAGGACTGGCGGATGTGAAAATGGAAGGTTCCGTGACCCTCCGCCCGCCCGCGTCCTGGGCCCCTGACCCGCAAGGTCCTCTCCGCGCTCAGTGTGGGTCCCCGGGGGCCCCGGACCCCACGTGCCCGTCTCCTCACCTGACTCTCCACCCCCCCCCCCCAGGTCCCCTCATGCCGAGAGGGTACAATGGGTCCTGAAGCCCCAGGTGACAGAGCCGGTGGGGCCAACACCTGGGCGGACGTGCTCACAGACGCACACATCGCTGTTCTCGCGTCATTTTCCTGCTGGGTTGATTATGAGGCGCGCGGTGGGGACGCAGCCTTTGCTAAGTGGAATTTTCTGGTGCGTCTCCTTCAGTACAAGCCGCTTGGGGATGGGAATCAGGAGCCCGCTTACGTTTCAGTCCTGTTTGTTTTTCCTGATGTACTCTCCCTGCCCCGCCGTGGAGGTCTCTCCCCGTTCACTGTTCATGCGGGGGGCTCTCCGTGGGCTCTGAGCAGTGGCCGCCCTGAGGGTTCAGCTGGGTGTCTCTGGAAAGGAACAGGATCCGGGGGAGGGAAGAAATGGAGACCAGGCAGGTGGGGCTGGAATCCTGGAGGAGGCTGGATCATGATCAGTCCTCCAGGATATCCCAGGGGCCCCTCCTCACCCACCAGGAAGGCTGGGGTCTCTGGGCACCTGTGGCAGAGGGACCCCAGAGCTCAGAGCCCGGCCGACTTGGCCTTGGGGATTGGGACAAGCCACTCCCCTCCCTGAGCCCCAGGAGCCTCCCTGGAAATACACTCCCTGGAGGCACCCGAGCCCCCGTGAGCTGGCAGGGGGGCTCTGACCTCAGGGGGGCAGGTGAGGCAGAAGGTTCCGTGGGCTCTCAGCTCAGGTATTCCAGCCTTTTCCAGTCTGAGGCGCAGGGGCCTGGCAGGCCTGTGCATGGCTCCACCTCAAGGAGCCACAGGCCGCTGACCCCACCTTCCCCTCAGGGACCTCGGCTGCCTCTTCTCCGCAGGGACCTGACATGGTGTGAATATGGGGATTGGGGGATGGGAAGAAGGCCTGGGGAGGAGTTCTGTGATCTACCCACCAGCCAGGCCCTACGCACGCGCGCGCACACACACACACACACACACTTCTTCCTCCCATCCCCCCGCCTCTGCACCCAGTATAAGTGTCTCCTCCTCCAGGAAGCCCTCTCCTGATGCACCCACACCCTGTGCCCCACCAGTGCCCGGCCCCCAGGCTGTGCCCTCACCTTTCCGCTGCCTGTTTATGTGCCCCCCAACCACCCCACTTAGACTGTGAGCTCCTCTTGGAGGGACCAGCACCCCAGCACCTGTGAACAGAGGCTCGTCAGTCCGAATGGCCTTTCTTCAACCCTCCTCCCTCAGAGCTGCCCAGACAGGGCCCTGTGATACACGCGGTAGGCACATACAAGGTCTGGCTAATACATGAAGGTGTAGCCACTGGGTAGAGGGACAAAGGCCGTGCACAATCACGGTACCCGGACGTGCGTGCCCCTGCGCGGGAACGGGTCCACAGCGCCCCGTCCATGCTGGGCAGGCCCTCCTGCCCACCCCCCATTCCTGCTGCCAGATGGAAAGACGTGCCCAGATGTGCACAGGAAAGGGAGAGGGCGCCAAAGAGAAAATAGAGGAGGCCACCGATGGAACCCCACCGAGAGGGCCGGGCCCCATACCCGGAACAGACGTATTCACTCATGCACTGCCTGCTGCGTGCAGGGCACGGTAATTGGGAGACACCAGAGGACTAAACAGAGATCCCTGTCTTCATGCCAGAGGAGTGGCCGTCAGATAACACACAGTCAACACCTAAGTTACACAGAATGAGGGGGCAGGGGCAGTGGGGCAGGGCTCAGGATGAAATAAGGCGTTCGAGGAGCCTCCCTGAAAAGGCGAGGTTTGTACAAAGGCTTGTCTTTTTGTGCATTGTCACACCACGAGGGGGAAACGGGGGCTCAGAGAGGTTGAGCTTGCGCCCACGGTCACACGGCGTGAGGCAGGGGCAGGATTTCTGTCCATCCTGCCTCATTCTAAGCCCTCGCAGGTGCCCCCAGGAGGGTCTTGGCCCCGAAACTGAGACAAGGACATTGTGACCCGCCCCCCCACCTGACGAGGGAGGGGGTGGAGCCAGGGACCAGGGCCCCACGCGGAGCAACAGAGCCGGGACTGGAACCCCGTTTGCCAAAACGAAAAGACCCCTGTCCTGCGAGCTGCCGCTCGGAAGGAGGCCGCAATGAGCCCCAAGGCGGGGTCTCAGGCAGCCTGGCGGGAGCCCGTCTCAGGGACCTCTGCTCACTGCCAGTCTGTGACACCCCCAGGGAACAGCAGGGGGCCGTGCCAGGGACAGCATGACTCACCTGAGAAGATCAAGGGGACCTTCTGAGGACTGAGCCAGGCCCAGTGTCTGGGCTCAGAGGCGGCTGGCCCTTGATCTGGGGCCCCAGACACCAGCTGCCTCCGTTCTACGGGGCGGTGCCTGTGAAGCCAGATCCCAACGGGAGACGGACCAGAACTCGGCCTCATTATTGCTCTGGCCTATTTTCCACTCCCCACCCTCCCCGGGAGCTGAGGTGGCTGCCATAGTAACGCACAGACAGCCAGGGCGACACGGGCGGCCCTGGAACGCTGTTTTTCCACCTAAAGGGGAAAAGGCGGACGGCCACGTGAGACAAACAGGCCTGTGGGGAGGCCCCGCTCGCCCCCGCTCCCTGCTCTCTGAGCCTCACCCTTCTCTTCTGTAAAATGGGCTGTAACGGTGCCTGTGTCCTGAAGGCGAGGAATACCATGTGTGAGCGATCACAATTTCTGTGTCACTTAACCCAAAAGGGACCCTGGAGGGTCAGGGACGCTCACACCGATGACGTGTCCACTGCGTGTCTAGCCCAGGCCGAGGCGCGTCCTGCGGCAGCCGGTCACGGAGCCGTCAGTGGGAGCCGGGGAGGCCGGGGGTCAACCCCCACCCCAGAGACGGACAGGGAGCCTCGGAGAAGGGGAGGGGCTGCCCCAGCGTCCCCCGTGCTGGGCTCTGGAGCTGGTCTCGCACCCAGGCCTGGGCAGAGGCAGGGTGGCCTCTCGGAACCTCCTGGGCTCGGCTTAAAATGCAGGTTCCAAGGCTCCTGCCCATTCGCAGACTTAGGATCCCTGCACCCGGGTCCGGGAATCCCAGGGGCTGGGGGACAGCAGAGCCTACACTAGGGAGTCCCCAGAGAGGGAGCAGCTGGGCACCGCCAGGGTCTTCTCCAACCTTGACCTTCCTGGAGTGTGAAATCCCGCACCTGCATGGAGCCAGGTCCCAGGCCCAGCACCGATGACCGGCCACACGGGCTTCTGGGACAGTTGGCACTCTCTCACGTGCCACCCCCACGCTGCTCTCCCACCCCGTCTGGGGTGCTGGCACATCCTTCCTGCCACCTGCCCTGCCTCCGCCGATGCTCTCTACACCATTCCCCTGCAGACCCCACGCTCCCCGGCTCTGTCACTGAGTAGGGCAGCCACCCGCACTTTACAGGCGGGGACAGACAGGAAGGAGCCACTTCAGGCCCTGCTAACCTGAGGGGACCACGGGAGGGGACACGTTCTGACCTGTTGAGAGGTTTGCCACGAGGGAGGAGAGGACAGTTGGTGATCTGGAGGAGGTGCTGTCTCCTCCTCGAAGCCCCGGTGGGAGACCTGTGGCCGGGGGGGGGGGGGTCACCTGGGCCCAAACCCCGGCAAAGATGGGGTTCCGTCCTGAGCCCTGACGACACCTCGTCCTGCCCCTGGTGTCTCGTTTCAGGCTGCACGCCCCAGAGAGGTGGGAAACGTTCTTCCCATTTCCTAGGTGGGCAAACTGAGACCCAGAGGGGCAGTCAGGTGCCCCAAGTTATGCAACCCATCAGGGAGGGTCCCGGGACTCACCCCCAGCTCTTTGGGTTGTGGATTTCATGTTCTCTTCATGGCACCTGTTTTGGGGGCCCCTCAGACACCTCTGCTAGGACTTCCCAACACCGCCCTACCCTGTGCAGGCTGTGGCTGCATCTGTGCAGGGAGAGGCAGCCCCTGCCTATCTTTGCTGCACGTGCAAACCACAAGGCCTAACCACCCCCTGTGTAGGTTGGGGTGACCACAGTGCGGCTGCCGGGTGACCCCCCGCTCCCGGGGAGAGGGATCTGGCTGCCTTGCCGTTTGCCCAGAAAGCATCTGAGCCCTTGGTCCCACACTCCTCAAGCTACGGAGCAACCCAGCATGTGCACCGTCCCCATGTGGATTCCACCCCTGTCCCGGTGTGCCCCGGGGCCATTAGCCGTGCAGTGGGTCACCTCCTCCGGCCACTCTGGACCCTCAGGTCTCCCCTCTCACCTCCTATGGGGCTGCAGCCAGGGCAACAGCCAGCTCTCATGGAAGTCCGTGGCTCCTTCCCGACCCGGGGATGTTGGAGTTCTTTCCCGACAATTTGGCTTGGAGACAGTTACTACCTGATTTGGGGTCAAAACTTGGCCATTTGTAAATAAGGGATCGAGGGAGTGAGAAAGAGAAGCCACCTCCCGGGGGTGCTCCTGCTTAGCCCCCACCACCCCCCCTCAGCAGTCAGGTCTGGGCCGCACTCCCCCCTCCCGCCTCCCCCCCACACTAGTGTGGCAAAGCCTCGGGACAGCTGGAGGCCAGAGAGAGCAGAGATAGCACCTAGGGATCTCCTTCAGTAGGGAGAGTCCAAAGGGACTGACTCTGTCTGCCCCTGTCCCTCAGGCGACACGGAGGAGAGCGGACCTCCCTGGTCACACCCACACCCTCCTCCTCCTCCTCCTCCTGCCAGGAACCAGGGGCCGTCCCTCCCTCCCCTGCCTTCTTAGAACGCAGCGGCCCAAAACCCGAGACAGGCCCTCAAGCCCATCTTAGCCGGCTTCTAGGGCCCATTTCATAGATGGGGAAACTGAGTCTAAGGTTCACCAGAGGGCAGCAAAGAGGGAGAAGAACAGACGCGTTTGAGACAACAGGCCCGGCTTCCCATTCCCAGCTTGGGTGTTGCGGGCACATCCTGCTGTCTCTGGGCCTCCTCTGCGTCCCCTGCCCTCTCTGCGCCCAGCCCAGTGCCCTACACACACCTGTCGGCCTCAGTTACTTCGTCTGTAGAATGATGTCTGTGAAGTTAGAAAACCCATGCAACGCCGTTGGCACGTAGTAGGCGCCCGAGAAACGGTAGCTCCGTAGCGAACCAAGCCTGCCCTGACCCAAACCCGCAGGTACCGCGATCCAGGAGCAGGACAGCCCCTCCAGGCCAGCCCACCCAATGCCACCCGGGCTGTGGGGGCGGAGCCTCCCAGCCAGGAGCATCTCCGCCGAGGAGGGTCCCCCAGCACCTACGCCCACTCTCCCACATCGACGGCCTTTGCATCTCGAACAGATGGGCCAGTTGGGTCTCCTTGTCCTGATTTTTCACACAGTCTTGGTCCAGGAGATACGCGTGTAATTAAAAGAGGGAAAATACCCAACAGTCCTCTTACTGGGACCGCGGACAGCATCTTCCCTCTCTTGTAAGTCCATTAATGAACCGTAATGGGGAAGATAATCCCTTCAATGAAGGCTGCTAACCAATCCACTCCTCCCTTTGTAGTCCGAGACCTGAGGCAGGACAGGAAAAACCCTAATTAGTTTAGTCCTCTTTATCTATACACAAACAAAAAACAAAACAAAAATATTGGTTGCAAAGCAACTTGCCATTTGCCAATAGGCCACGACAGCCCTGGGGACACGCGGGTTTTCTTTTTCCCAGGATTTGTTCATAACCTTCCGCTCATCAAAGCGAGATCTGAGAAGACGCGGGAATTACGTGGAGAGGGTGGGCTGCGGGGGGACCTACAGCAGACATGGGGAGAATTGGGAAGAGGTGGGGGCGGGAGTTGGGGTTTGGAAGTCCCCAAGATGCCGGCCCTCGCCTTCCTCCGAGTGTGACGAGATGGTCCCTTTCGGACGCGGCCCCGCACAGGCAAGAACGTGGCCAGGGCCCAGGGCAAGGCTGTTCCAGGCAGGGAGCCAGTGCAGGTGGGGATCCCTAGAAGCAGAGTGAGAGGGGGACCCACGAGCAAGTGGCTTCTGGGGGCGACTCCTCGGGAGGGGGAGCAGGGGAGGGGTGTGGGTTCAGCTGGAGTCCAGCCTCCGCCTGAGCGTACCGGGAGCCCTGAGCACGTCCGCCACCACGTGGCTGTGCCCCTCGGGGACTGAGCCGGCCCTTCTGTACCCTGCGTCAGCCGGTCATTGATTGCAGGTTGCTCCCAGTGGGAGTGGAACCTTCGAGGCATTTCCAGATAGCCAGCAGTGAGCTCCCTCCAGCTGAGGACAATTCTCCGGACTTCGAGCTGTTCACAGCCAACACTCATGGCAGCTGAAGGACAGGTGCACTGATCCGGCCTCGGGCATCTGGTGGGGCCAAAACTCCACCACTCCCGCCTCGGGCCCCCACCCATGGCGGACAATGCGAAGTCTCTATTCACCCAGCATCTGGACCCCGCCCTGGCAGGGGTCCTCTTTCATTTTCCTCGGAGAACCGCTGCTCAGCCCTGCCAGTCCCTGGGGCCCTGCAGAAGTCACTCCACCCCAGACAGAGGGTGGGCAGAGCCCCGGGGCACGGCCTGTCAGAATCTCACGTCCTCCTCACACAGTGATGGACGCAGGGAGGACCCAATCGGAGCCGCGGGGACTGAATTCTAGCAAGGTCCACACACAGAGCTGGCAGGGTGTGAGCTTGGGGTCGCAGGGCCATCTGGAGGGGAGGCCGCTGGGGTGGAGACCGGAGTCAAGAGTGCAGAGAGCCGGAGGCCTGACGACATCGCGGAGCCCAGCCCCTCCGTCACGGGGTCCCATCAACTCCCTTCTTGGCGCTGAATCTGGTTGGTGGGTGGAATTTCTGTCACTTGCCACCCAGAGCCCTAACTTGTCCCGTTCTGACCCATGGTGCCCAGGGTCCAGTCTCCCGGCTGTTCCTCCTGCCAGACCCCTCTTGCCAAGGGCTTCGTCGGGCGAGGACTCCCCCACCTTCCCCTCCACCCTCGCAAATGACTTTGCCTTGGCAAATGCCCCCCACCACTTGCTGCTTTCATGGAAAATCCCGAGGCCGGGCCCCATAGGCCTCTGGACCCCCAAACCTGCCCAGCCCAGGCCAGCCCGGGGACAGTGCTAGGCTTGACCAGGTCAGGGGACACAACAGCAGCCTCAGACCCACCAGGTCTAAGCCTCTGAGCTGTGGCCTCCCCCAGCCTTTGCCCCGTCGGTCCCTCCATGATACGGGGCTCTGGTCACATCCCTCTACCCAGGCCCACTCCCCTTTCGCCCACAGGCCCCTCTGACCAGACCTGCTCAGTGGGGCCTCAGTGGGCCGGCCCCCACTAGCCCCTTCTATCGGGTCTGGTTTTGTTCCTCTGCCCCCAAGACTGGCCTGGCCCAGCTCCAGGCTGGATGTTGCTGCCTGGCCAGGATCTCTGAGCCCTCTGGCTGCCCGCAGGAGGGTGGGGGAGCCCAGGGCTTGGCATTCATTATCCCAGGCACAGGGCTTGTTAATAAAGGCCCGACACCCAGGAATCCCAACTCCTCCACTTTTTCAGGGCTACTTGATTCCACAGGTGAGGTCTTACACACTCAGGAGACTCCGACTTCCATGGCCACCCTCCTGCTGGACCAAGATCTTCTTCTCTTACTGAGCACTGCAGACCCGAGGGGATCCCTGAGCAAAGACTCTGGCACCCATCCCTCTCCCTCCTCCCCCTCCCAGTCCCTCACCCTCCAAAGGCCGTTCCAGCACATTCGGTGATGGAGCGGCCTCATTACTGAAGCCTGAGGCTCATCAGCAGGCAGCTGGAGGGGCTGGGGGACCCCTGACGGAGCAGACACTGGACGGGGTGGGGCGGGAGGGGGAGCCGCGGAGACCGGCTAGGAATAGACACTCAGCGCGTCGCGCTGACTTTGGTGTTTGGATCCGCATCAGACATCCTGGGCTGTTTTTAATCACTCACAATCCCGTTTCATCTTCCCAGGGAACTGTGGTGCCGCTGTCGGAATGATCCTCATTTGGGGCTGTGGATAAGGGCGGGGAGGGGGGCAGGGGGGGTGCAGAGATGACTTCCTCAAGGTCAGGCAGCTGGAGACTGCACACTGGCCCTAATCACTGCAGCCCACGTTTGTTGGGCTCCTCTGTGTGCTGGGACCTTGACCTGCAGTACAGGGTGCTTACAACAACCCCACGAGGGAGGGGCCGTTATTATCTCATTTTATAGACAAAGAAACCGAGGCACAGAGAGGTCAAGGGACTTGCCCAAAGTCACACAGCCCCCTTTTCTTACCCTCAGACCCCGTTCCTCCCACACTGAGATGGATTGGGGTCTTTTGGGGAAAGGCCAAGCCTCATGGGAGTGTGTCCGTGGCCCCACACTGAGTCCCATGTCCCCTTTCTTTCACCCCAAGAGCCCTGGGGTCAGCATGGGGCTGAGAGCCAAGCTGATGGTATGGGGAAGACAGATTTCTGGCCAGGAAGAAGAGGCAGGCCGATGAGACCAAAACCCAGCTCAGGCTGAGTTCTAGCCCCGTATCTGCCACTCGTTTGCTCTGTGACCTGGGAAAACCACTTCCCCTTTCCGGCCCCTCATTTCAAAGGCTTCTGGGATTTGAAGGATGCAAAGAAGTGCTCTGAGTCCTATTTCCACCCCCTTCTCCAGCCAGGTGGCCCCAGGCTCTTCAGACCCACCGTTTCTCGGAGCTTCCTCTGGGCTCTGTCTGTACACAGGATCCTGACAGCCACCGAGAGAAGCAGCACCGTGATCACTCCCGTGTTACTGATGCGGGGACCGAGGCTCAGAGAGGTCAAGGGACTTGTCAGAGGTCCCAGGAAGAGCCAGAGCTGGGGTTACCACCCAGGCCCCATCGGCCTCCTGATGCTACTGTTTTCTGCCTCTGTCTTCTCCTACTCTGCCAGCCTTCCAGAACATTCCCTGCAGCTGTGCTTGTTCTCCCTCCTTACAGAGCAGGCTCAGGAAGCCCCAGGACAGCCCAGGGGATGGTGGGCTCTCACCTCCTCCTCCCTGAACCCTCCACCTGCGTGGACGTCCTCCAGTGTCACACCAGCTTTTCCAGCCACCAAGCCCCCGTTCCCCCGGCAAGTCAGGGGGAGCCTCCAGCCGGGCTTTTACAGGAATCGCTGACAAGACAGGTCTCCCTCCCCCTCTACTTGTGCAGTTAATGTTCGAACAGAAATGCAGAACTTTTCCAAGTGTCCGTATTACGTCCCATCTGCTGCACGAATCTCGCCCTGAGTTCAGCTGGAGGCCGGCAGTGTCCCGTGTCCCTCCGGCTTCTGTCCTCTGTGGATCTGCTCGGTTGGTGGCTGTAGTTCTTCCCAGTGAACCAAGAGGCCTGGGCGGGGGACAGAGCCCTGTGGTACGGCACGGAGACTGCCTTCTAGCGTGACCGGCTGTCCTCTGGCCATGGCCCTCTGTCTGCCCTCCCTGTGGTTTCCTGGCATCTGCCTGTCTCTCCCTCTCTCTGTCCCCTTCCCCATCTCTCTCCTTGTCATTGTCCCTTTACTGCCTCTCCTTCTCCCCCTCCTCCTCCTCTTACCCTCCTGACTCCCTGGCCCCCTCCTCACCTCCCTCTCCTTCCCTCCTTCTTCCTCCACCTTTTCTCTTATGTCCACGATCAAGGTCACAGGCACAGAGGCTTTTCATCTGCCCACAAGGGGTCCTTGGCTGTGCCCTGGGCCATGTGAGGACGGTGCCCAGAGCCTGCGGGTCGGGCAGGGAGTGGGGGCGTGCTGCTGCATGAACAGGGCGTCAGAGCAGCCTCGCCATTTACTGAGCACCTGTTGCATGAGTGGCAGGCAGTTGACAGCTGTGAGGGACCGACCTGGAGTCTAGACCCGGGCTTGCTTCTCAGACCCCCTCCGCTGTGTGACCCGGGACAAGTCACTTACCCTCTCTGGTGCCTGCATCCTCACCCATAAAACGGGTAAATGTCGCGGCGCTGCTGTGAAGATTAAATGAGCAGGCGCACGTAAGCCGCTTGGTGCCGCGCTCGACTCCGGGAAGCGTGCGGGCCTTCCTAGCTGGCATTATTATCTGTGGGCCCTGGGCTTGTGCTAGAAGTTTTGTTAACTCGCTTCTTTTCGCCATGTAGTTTTCCATATGTACAACACAATCTGTGTCACACATCTGGGCCGTCTACCTATCCTTCTATCTATATATGTCATAAACCGTCCGTGCGAGCAAACATCAGGGAGTCACGGCTTGAGTTTGGAAACATGACCAAGAACAGGGGCACCGCCGGGTCCCCTCACCCCACTACCGGTAGTCACTGCCCACCATTTTGTGGTTTTTTTGTTTTTATGTTTTTGGCGGAACATATAAACTACTTTTATGACTTTGGGCAGAAGAGGACGTATTTCCCGAAATACAAACAGCGCCAACCATAAACGATTGGTAAACTTGATCGATTTAAATAAGGAGTTTCTGCTCATCCAATGTCACTATAAATATGGACAGATAAGCCTCATGTGGACCCAGACATTATAACACACAAGCAATGTATGATTCTATCCTAAATATATATAGACTTCCTAAAAAGACTAGGAAACCAATAAAAAAAAAACAATAGAAAATTAAGTAAAAGACATGCACAGGTATTTCAAGAAGAAAGCTGAATGGCTAGTGATCATTTGAACCTGTGTGCAATCTGATTAGTAACCAGAGAAATGCTCGTTCTAGAACGCTGAGGATCCCCATCTTACACCTGCTAGGTGGGCAGAAGCGAGGTCGCCGTCTGGATGGGGAACAACGGCCCCTCTCCCACACGTCTGCTGGGAGCACAAATGATACAGGCACTTTGCAAGTCAACGTGGCCACGTCTTGTAAAGTCAAACACGCACACACCTTCTACTGCAGCGGCTCCAGTTGGAGAAAGGGCCCCAGAGAATGTCCTGTACGTGTGCATTGGAGCCTTGTACGAGAACGTTCACAGCGGCTTCGTTTGCAATAACAGAAACCTAGAAACGATCCGATCGGTATTTCTGAGTAAGCGGATGAATCCCTTGAGTCCCTTCTGACTCCAGGCTAGAAGTTTCAAGCCTCATTACTAATCCTCCTGACCAGTGGCACCAGGCAATGGATGGGACCCCCCCCACCCCACCGCCGTGGACGCGATCACTCACAGCAGACCCAGGCGGCCCCTCCCTCCCTGAGTTGTTCAGTCTGAGCCTCAGCAACCCCCAGGTCCTGGGGCAACAGGACCCGTGTGGCTGGGATCAAGTTTCAAGGACCCCAGGAGGGGGCAGGGTCGCCCCAACAGCATCTCCACCCGACAGGCCCTATCTCCCTGTTCCTAGGGCCAGGGGCCACCAGGGTGACCCTCCTCAGCTCAAAGACTCATGGGACCCCCGGAGAGCCTCCTCCCCAGCCCCCATGTGCACAGGGGCACAGTAAAGCCAACAAGTGGGCTGGAAGGAAGGTCACAGTTTTCTAAGTTTCAGTCCCATAGTCGTGCCGGCGCCCCAGGCCACCCCTCCAGGACCCCCAACGGGAATTTGTCCCCCCCACACACACACATTCCCCACCAGACGGAGTTACAGTGATGGATGGGCCCCTCCCACCTCCCCCCGCCCATCTTCCTCTCCCCCTCTCTCATCGGTGGCTGGAGCCGCCCCACCAACCTCCAGCCAATGTCAGGAAGCCCTTGGTAACAGCCGTTGAAGTTCCTTCTCTTTGGGGGACCACCACGTTCCTCCACATGCACCTCCAGAGGGCTTTTCGGCTTCCGTGTTTCTTGCAACACCCGGTAAAGGAGGCAGAGCCTCCCGAGCTGCGGGCACGAGAGGGGCTTCTAAATGAGTCCTTAGATGGTGGCCAGGGTAGGATCAGGGAGCAAGTCTCCCCTCCAGGCTGGCTCTGGGGGAGGTTCCATTCCAACCACTCCGGGACGAGCTGCCCTGGCTCCAGGCGCCAGGTCTCAAGTCCTGACCCCCTCCCTTTCACACCGGGTCTCCCCAGGCAAGATCCCCAATCGCTCATCTTACCCTCAGCTCTGCTGGGCTTGATCCTGGAGACAGCCCTGCCTGCACTGGCCCACCCAGACCTCCACTCAGACCAAGAGTCATACCTGAGGGAGAGCGATGGCTTGGGTGCCACCGGGGGACAGAACACCCCACAGTCCTCTGTCAGGGAGGACCCCCAGCAGGGTCCCCAGACCTTCCCAGATGCCCCTCCCTTCCTCAGGCAGTGGGCTTTATCCTGAGACCTCTGAAGGACTCAGGCTTTGGTCGCAGGTGGTCGTGCCTCACCAGCTGCGACCTTAGGCAAATCAGTCGCCCGCTCTGGGCCTGGGTTCCCATCGGCAGGATGGGGATGACCCTGATCGGATCGGATGAGACCGTGGTTAAGTGCCTTGCATGGTGCCAGGCATGCTGAAAGGGTTCCCTTTACAAACACGCAGCAGAAACAGATACGCCCCAGCTGGGAAGAGCCAGGGGCCCCAGCTCAGCCCGTTCCCCACCCCAGGCTTCCTGGGGGAGGGTGGAGCGAGGAGGCGCGTCTCTGTCACAGCTTCCTGCTTCTGAGCATCAGTGTCCATGCACGAAATCGGTTTGGTGAGGATCTTCCAGCTCTATGATGGGCTGATGATATTCACCCAGAGGTTGACTCTCTGTGCCTCAGTTTCCCCCCTGGCCAGAGGCTACGACCCATTCTAAACTATCTCATGAGCCCCTACCGCTTAACGGGAATTGAGAATTGATTCAACATGGCGTGAACCCACCAAGCCAGGCCACAGGCTGACCCGTTCCCCCATCCGGCTGACTCAGCCTTCCTTGCCGGTTCAGGCCGTGTGCGGAGGGCCAGGTGCAGTTATGTCCCCCTGCAAGAAACCACTGAATGTGCAGGCCGTCCGGGCAGTGCTGGGTGGATCCTGGGCCTGTGTCTTGGGTGCACTGGGACCCCTGTCCTCCCCACAGGTAGGGGGATGGGGGCCATGACCTAGACCTTCCATGGGTCAGGAGAACTGAGCGGAGATAGGAACAGGGCAAGAGCTGCCTGGCGCTAAGAGCCTGCCTCGTCCAGCACTTACCCCACTGAGTCCACAAGCACGGCCATCTTTCCTGTTCGGACGGCGCTGCGGAGGGTCAGGTCTGTGCCCGGGGCCCGGGGGATGCCTGTGTGCTAGGCAGTGCCTGGAGCCGGTACCTGCCAGTCACAGAGCAGGGCGCTCCCTGCACACGCGCACCCGGGCACATCCTTGCACCTGTCTATCCGGGCTGCCCCGTCGGGAATGTGTTTCCAGGTGGGAGCCTCGCTGGGAAGCCAGCGGGACGGGGCAGCTGAGGACGACGGAACCTCTACCAGAGCAGGTGCGTTGCCATTGCAGAGTGATGCCCTCGGTCCCCCTCCCCGCCCCCCGCCCCCAGAGGGAGCTGAGAGCCTCAGAGAGGGTGAGCAGTTTGTCTCCGTCCCCCAGCCAGAGGCCAGGTCTACTCCAGAGCCTACACCGCCTACCACGGCACGGCACCACGTGACCTCAGGGCCACCCGGATGGCCCCTGTGACATCACCCGCCTCGCACGCGGTGAGTTTTGCCAGCCCCCTTGCAGCACATCCATCCACGGCGTCTCCTGGGGTGGGAAGCATCATCTCCATTTGATAGACAGTGGACCGAGTCTCAGAGAGGCGAAGTCATCAGCTGCTTGTGAAGGGCGGAGCTGGGATGTGGACCCGGTGCCACCAGGCTGGGGTGATGGGGGCTCATCCTCAGCTCTCCCTGCCGCTCCCTGCCCTGTCGACCCCCAGCCCCTCCCACGGACGTCATCACTTCCCACCGGCCCCACAGTCCTGGCCTGCCCCCCCCGCCCCCGTCTCTGCGCCAGGCTCTTTTCAGGCTCTGGGAGAGTGTCTGCAAAGTGTCAGCCCCAAGGGCTGCATCCTCTGGGAGGAGGGAGACCCGGAAACTCGCATCCTCTGGGAGGAGGGAGACCCGTGGCATGATCAGCGTTAACTCTGCCAGGGAGGGGGCGCCCTTCAGATTTCAGATGACAGGTTCTTTGAGGGAGAGCAAACGCTTCGGAAGGCAGAGGCAGGGTAGGAAGAAAATCCCCACAGGCTGGAGCCACAGAGCGAGGCTCACAGGATGGGATTTCATATGTAAATGCGAGTTTAGCATGCAGCGCAAATCTGAGCTGAGCTGAGCAAAATAAATCAACCGTCAGGTACAGAGGCGAGAGACAGGCCTGACATGAGAGCTGACAGGGAGCTCAGGATGAGCCCACGAGGTGACGCGGCTCTCCTGTCACCTGTCCCTTCCCTCCCCGCACCCCGTTTCGGTCCATTCCCAACCAAGGCCCCGCTGATGAGACAGAGAGGCCCCAGACCTGGCCAGCTTAATAAAACAACAATAATATTGGCAACCATGGAAATAATGTTATCAATAGATAAAATTACCTTTGCCTCTGAACATTTATTACTGGATGCTTACTCTGCATTATGTACTCACATAATCCCTGTCTTCACAACAAGCTTGCAAGGTTGGTATGATAAGCATCATTTTATACAAGAGGAGGTTGCAGCTTAGAAAAGCTAAATAATATGGAACCAGTGAGTGGCAGAGCTGAGACTAGAACTTTAGCCTATCCGACTCCGCAGCAAACACTCTCCTGTGCACATCTTGCTGTCTTTTAGGCCATATTAGTAGAGGTATGGAGCGTAGCAAAAGGGAGGTGAAAGTCCTATTCAACTGGGAGGTGCAGACTCCTCTGTCATTCTGAGGAACAAGCATAGAAGGTCATGGATAAGCTTGTCGAAAAGCAGAGAGCCCTGCCTGAGAAGAGCCTGTGAACGAGGTCCCACGGATTAACTAATCCTTACATTCATTTAACAGTTTTGTTAGAATTCTGTCAGGTTCTGGGCTCCCTTCTAGGCCCTGGAGATAGAGAACTGAAGAAGGTTGGCAACATCCTTGCTCTCCTGGAACTCGCACTCGAGTAGCGAAGACAGATGAGAAACAAATAAATCAGGAGGTGGCAAGTTCTATGAGGAAAAGTGGTGACTACGAAGGGACTAGGGGTGAGACGTCCCAGGGAGCTGCGGAAGTAAAGGTCCTGCGGTAGGAATAAGCGTGATGTGCGCTAGGAACCAGCAGGGAGGCCAGTGAAGCTGGAGCACAGTGGGTAATGGGGAGAGAGGCGGGACGGGGGCAAGACGTGAAGAGTTAGCAGGAGGAAGAGATCATGTAGGGTCTATAGGTCACGGCAGACTTTGGGTTTTCATTTTAATGTTGAGGGGATTCACTGCACGGTTTTGACTATGAGACTGACATGAGCTGACCTATCCCGTGTGTGGCTTCTGGGTGGAGGAGAGGGACAGTGGCAGGGGGTTGGGGGGGGGGGGGGCGGGGTAAGAGTGGAATCAGGAGACCCGGGAGGAGGGATCACACAAGTCCAGGTGGACCCGGGTGCAGCCGGAGGACAGTCTGGAGAGGTGGCCGCTCGCTGAGGGATTATTGAAGGGATCCAGTGCTTAGCCTCTAAAAGAAAAGGCGAAAGTGAGCATGAATGCTGCCCTCGAATATCAGAAAAGATGTGGCACGGACTAGAGGTCAGATTCCTTCTGCGTGGCACCAAAGATCGGATCCAGGACCCATGGGTGAGGCCACGGAAGGCTGATTTTCCTTTGGTAAGGGCTGCTGCCTCAAGGCGGAGCTTCCTGGGGGAGACAGGGACCTCTCTACCGCAGCAGGTGCACAGCAGAGGTCAGCTCTCAGGGTCCCGACGTGCAACAGACAGAGATTAGCCTTTGTGATCAGATTGAGCTGGACCTGAATCCCCCCTCCTCTGTGTCGCCTTGGACCACTTCGTTTTCCTGAGCTTGGCTTCCTCACCTCTAAATTCCTACCTCATCGCATTATGGTGAGAGGTTAGTGCAACCAGGTACATAAAGCACTCAGTGCTGTGCCTGCTATGAAGGAGAGGCTCGATAAACGTCAGTGATGACGATGGTGGCGGCGGCGGTGGCCGTGATGACGGGGATACAGGGATGGTGGTGATGGTGTCGATACTGATGATGACGATAGTGATGAGGGTGTGGGGATGATAGGGATGGTGACGAAGACGTCATCAGTGGCTGTTGAAGAAGGAATTCAAGCATCACGGAAAGGAATGGGCTAGAAGACCACTAAGGTATTTTCCAGTTCCAAAATCTGATGAGAAAACGCCGTCTAAAGTGGCTCATCGCTGTCGGGCAGAGCTCGTTCTGTCTCTTGACGTCGTCCGTCCCTTTATTGACTTCCACCCTGGGAAGTCATTAGCCCAGAAGGAGCGGTAGCAGCACCCCCAGGCTTAGCTCCTGGACTGGCAAGCCCTGACCCAATCCGTGCTCAACCCTGCACCTCCCGCACCCTAGGCAGCTCCGGAAACCAGAGGGGGGCAGGGTTGCTGAATAAGTGGAGATATGGGGTGCGGGGGGAGGGGCAAAGATGCTCACCTCTGTGGACACTTCCCACTCTCCCACATATGACAGTCATCCAGCTCAGGTTATGGTCAGAGAGCCTGGGAGTCATGAGAAACCTTAGATTCTCGGGGGCAACCATCCCCTCCCATTAACAGATGAGACACAGTCCAGAAAGGGAGAATGGCTTTTGTAAAGTTACGAGCAAAGTCCGTGTCCCCCGACTGCTGGGTGAAGTCTCTACCTCACTATACTTGACCTATCGACTTTATGTTCTTGGAAGAAATCAACACCAACCCTCTCGGCCCCGTTGTCCTGACAACTTCTCTCTACTTCTCTGCTTTAGTTCATCTTAGCCCAGGCCCGCTGTCTTTTACTCCAGTAGAAGTAGCTATTTCCTTGCCAATTTCCTTGAGATTTCTGTGGGTTTGACAGTTTTGCTTTATCTCTGCCATCCTCGACTGTCCCCCGGTGTATCTTTTAGGAATTGCATTTCAGCTGCTAGAAACAGATCTGAACAGTAGTGGCTTAAACAAATTGAAGATTACAATTATTTTTTTTTCTCTCGTTTAAGAGAATTTTGGATATAGAAGTTCCCATTACTCCACATACTTTGTCAATGTCCCAGTCTCCTTGGTTTTTGCTTTGCCTTCCACGGTGCATGAGCTCATCCTAAAGATCACCTATTGGTTGTATGACAGCTGCTGGATCCCCAGAAATTACTGCAGCATTCCAGACAGAAAGGAAATGAAAGGAAAGGAGCCAAGAGGGTTTTGCTCAGTGATAAGCTCCCGTTAGAAAGCTTTTCTAGGGGTGCCTGGGTGGCTCAGTCAATTAAGCTTCCGACTTCAGCTCAGGTCACGATCTCGCAGTTCATGAGTTCGAGCCCCTCGATGGGCTCTGTGCTGACAGCTCAGAGCCTGGAGCCTGCTTTGGATTCTGTGTCTCCCTCTCTCTCTGTTCCTCCCCTGCTCTCTGTCTCTCTCTCTCTCTTTCTCTCAAAAATAAATAATAAACACTGAAAAAAATTTTTTTAAAGAAAGCTTTTCTGGAAGCCACACTTAACAACTTAACAACACTTAACACTTAACAACAATGTGAGTGGAACTCACATTCCACTGGCCATCCTGTCTGAAAGGAAAGGAGTGAGGACTAGTAGCTTTGAAGCAGGACACCCATCCACCCCCAACAGGATTGTTATTCTTGCTACTAAAGAAGAGGAGACAGGGTTCTGAGTGACAACCTGCCCCCGGGACCCCACCCGGCAACCAGAAGATTTGAATAAGGACCTAGAGATTCCAAGATCAGAGCTCTAGCCCCAGAGCTGAATCCAGGAATTCTCTAGTGGAAAGTGGGGGGAAGAGATCCATTCATACCCTGCTCCATTTCAAAACAAATTAAAAGTCATATTTTAGCAATAGGTGCTTACAGCAGAAAAATTTTAACCATTAAAAAAAAAAAGAAAAATCTTTTATAACTCCCCATGCAGAGCTAACATCTGTTGGTATTCATGCATCTATCCTTCTGGGTTTTGTGTTTCCTATGCTCATATTAGCAAAATTACTTGATGACCAGTTTTATATGATACTTTTATTTCCTGCCTTTATGTTTATAAGCACCTTCCCATCATGCATTACATTTGAAGGTCTCATTTTTTTTTAACGCTTATTTACTTTGAGACGGAGAGAGTGGGAGAGAAAGAACGAGAGAGTGAATGGGGGAGGGGTAGAGAGAAAGAAGGAGAGAGGGAGAGAATCTCAAGTAGGTTCTGCACTGAACGGTGTGATCATGACCTGAGCTGAAATCAAGAGTCAGAGGCTTAACTGACTGAGCCACCCAGGTAGGTGTCCCTGGAGGTCTCATTCTTAACGGCCACACAACAGAGCAGCGTGTAGGACTGTCCCATCCCTGGTGCGACTCCTCCGCCACCGTGAGGCAGTTAGATGACCCCCATCTAAATCTGGCTGTGATGAACGGTGCTGGGTGACTAATCCCACACGTAGAGCTTTGTCTCCGTCTCTGATCAGGTCCTTATGGCAGGTTTCCCGTCTCGCCAGATCAAAAGGTATGGACGTTTTTAAGACTTTTGACAGATGTCGTGAAACGGACATCCTGGAAAGCTGGCCTGGGTGCCACTCGGGAGCGCCCTCGAATGGGTCCCCGGTGCTGCCCACGCACCTCTCCCTGACTCCCGCCTCAGCCTCCTTTCTCCCGTCTCCTTCGGAAGACAATGGAAAAGTTCATATTCTGAAATATCTAATCAGGTGTTTATCTCCAAGTGCTTTAAAAAGTCAACATAATTACTCCAGTCCCATTAAGTTTAATTTGCTGTAAATTATGTATTTAGCGTGAAGTTGGGGCTGCTTTGCTGGTGGCGGTGTCGCTAGGCTTTGGCTGTTGACAGCGGGAGCCGTGATGCCGGCACGGGCCGGGTGGTCGGCCTGGGCTCCGTTCTCAGAAAGCGTCATTCCGGGCGGGGGACCCTCAGCACATCAGAGGTCCAGAATTGCCCCCGTGTCCCGGCCAGGTGTCCCAGGGTGGGGTGGGAGAGGGAGAGAGGAGGGCAGCGGCTGCCTCGTTCACCGGATACACTGTGATTCTGATCCTGGGGTGTCTGTGGAGCCAAAAGGCTCCCATGTGGCTCCTGTACAGGTGGGCTTGTACAGGGGGGCTGTGCAAAGGGGCTTGGGGTACAAGTCACGCCAGGTCCAATCCCTGAGGCAGGGACAAGGATTTTGGTTCTCCCAAAAGCCAAGAGGAGCTGTTGAAGGGATTCAGGCGGGAGTTATCTGCTGGACAGTCCTTTACCTGCCCCGGGGGGGATGGCACGGAGGGGCAGAAGGATAGCAGGAAAACGACGGGAGGGGGCTGACGTAGACCCCCCGCCCAAGTGAGGGATGACGGCCGTGGCAGCAGCTCTGGATACCCCACCCTGTGTCCCCTGGGCCAGCTCCCAGTTCACTTGCACCTGTGGTGGGTGGTCCCAGAGCATTGCCCACTGCCCCCTCAGTCCCTATTTTCAGTGCCCTGGGGGCTTAACCAGCCATGGGCAGGGCAGCCCGGAAGTGCCAGGGATTCATACCCCAGGGGCCCCTCTCAACCAGCGAGGTATGGGAGGGATTGGAAACATAGATAAATACCCAGCTTCCCTCTGAGGGGCAGGTCCGAGGCACGTTCTACACACTTTCTCGGAGGGTCCCAAGCAAGACTGAACCTACAATGTGATCTGCGCTCTGATTCAGCCTTTGGGGTTTTTCTCCCTCTTGACCCGTGTCCCCTCCTCACGTGGCTTTTGGGATCAGCAGCCACATAAGCCACCTGCACTTACGGAGGGACCCAAACTCAGACGGCGCTGGATCACTCCAGAGCAGCAGCAGCTGGATGGGTAGAGTGGAGTGTTGGAGAGATACTCAGGACGGGAGTGCAGGGCAGTGATGGGCAGAATGCAGGGGGAGGAAGAGGGAGAGATCAGCATGAGCAAGATTGATGAACAAGTGAATGGAGATCCTTTCCCGCGCGTGTGTGTGTGTGTGTGTGTGTGTGTGTGTCTGTGTATTCATGCAAAAATTTGCATACAATACATCCATCTAACCAACACCTCACTCCATTACCCCAATAAACCTCTGTGCTTGGTCAGGGTCAATGCCCCAGCTTCTGTCTGCCATGTAGATCAATTTTGCAAGCCCTGGAATTTCACATGAATGGAATCCCGATCTAGGCGTCCTGAGTCTTTTGCTTAAAAAAAAAAAAAAAAGTTTTTGAGATTAATCTATGTGCGTATTTATTAGCAGTTTATTCTTGTTTATTGCTCAGTGTTTGTCCAGTATACCACAGTTTGTTTATCCATTAACCTGTCAATGGACAATTGAGTTAAATCCACTCGGGGGCTATGATGAATAAAGTTGCTATTAAAATACTTACACAGTCTAACTATAGACCAGTTTTCATTACTTTCTGGTACTTAAAAGTGGAATTCCTAGGTCGTAGAGTGGGTGGATATTTTACATGATAACAAACTGACAAGTTGTTTTCCAGAATGACCTTATTATTCTGCCATCCTCCAGAAATGTATACAGTTTCCATTCATTCCACATTCGTTATCAATACTTGGTATTCTCAGTCTGTTTAATTTTTCTGATAATTCAGATCCCTGGCAACTAACAATGTTGAGCAGTTTTTTTCAGGTATACTTTGGTCATTTGCATCTCTTTTAATGAAGTGTATGTTTAAGTCTTTTGCCCATTTTTTTGGAGTTTTTCTTTTCACGATTGGTTTGTAGGAGTTCTTTATATATGCTGAGTATAAGTCCTTTGTCAGGCATGTGTATTGTGATTATTTTTCCTAATCTGTGGTTTTCATTTTCTTATCATGAATGATATCTTTTGAAGAATAAAAGGTTCTTAAACTGAACTCCAATTTATCATTTTTAATGGCTATTATAGACAGTGCTTTTGTGTGTGTGTGTCTTAAGAATCTTGATCTACCTCCAAGATCGCAAAGATGTTCTCCTAAGATTTTTCTCTTGTCTTGTTTTTTAGTTTTCATATTTACATCAGTTTCATCTCAAATTCATTTCTATATAGGGTATGAGGTAGGAGTCTAGGTTCATAATTTTTCCATAGGGATAGAGATGTTATAGCACCATCTGTTGAAAAGACGGTCCTTTCTCTCACTGAAATATCTCTCAGTCGACAACATATATATGTATGGCTTTATCTTGGGTCTCTATTATGAATCCATCTGTCTGTTCTTGCTTTGTCTTGATTATTGTAGCTTCATAGAAATCAGTTTTATTGCATTTCTGTATAGTTTTAGAAACAGTTCATTTATTTCTACAAAAACAGTGTTGTGCGTGCGTGTGTGTGTGTGTGTGTGTGTGTGTGTGTATTAAATCTAAGGATCAGTTTAGGGAGGGTTGACATTTCAGTCTTCTAATCCATGACCATGATATATTTTTCTACATCTTCCTTAATTTTCCTATGAAATAATATATAGTCTTCATCAGTACAGAGGTCTTGCACATGCAAAAAAAATCCTTAAATACTATGTTTTTGATGTGATTGAAATTGTATTGTGCTTTAATTTTTTTTTTTTTTTTTTTTGAGAAGGGGAGAGAGAGACAGAGAGCAAACAGGGGAGGGACAGAGAAAGAGAGGGAAACACAGAATTCAAAGCAGGCTCCAGGCTCTGAGCTGTCAGCACAGATCCCGATACGGAGCTCGAACTCACAAACCACAAGATCATGACCTGAGCCAAAGTCGGAGGCTTAACCAACACCCAGGGGCCCCTGTGTTCTAATATTTTTAAACAAGTGTTTGTTTTTGGTGTAGAGTAGGAGTCAGCAAACTTTTCCTGTAAAGTGCCAGAGAATAAACGCTGTAAGCTTTGCAGACCATCTACTTTGTGTCACAACTGAACTCTGCCACGGTAGCATGGAAATAGCCACGGGCAATGTGCAAGCAAATGGGTTTTGGCTGCGTTCCAACAAAAGTTTATTCATGAATGCTGAAATTTGATTTTTGTATAATTTTACATGTCACAATTTTTAAAATTGTTTTTCAACTGTTTAAAATTTTTAAGAAGCACTCTTAGCTCAAGGGCCATAACAAGTGATCCTCCAGATTTGGCTCATAGGCTATCGTTTACCAAATTCTGGCAAATAAAAATCAATTGATTTTTTTACTTCGACTCATGTCAGCAACTTATTAAATTCAGTTTTAGTTTTCTCATGTTGCTTGTGGTTGTATCCTGCAATCTGTTAAGTTCGTTAGTAGTATTTTGCAGGTTCCTTAGAATTTTCTATCAATCGCTCATGTCGTCTGTGAATAATCAGAGTTTTAATTCAACCTCTGCAAACTCCAAGGCTTTTTGCCTTATTGAACAAACTAGAATTTCCAATATGATTTTGATAATATACATTTTGACTTGTTCCTGATGGGGGAATCCCTTCTGGTTTTGACCCTATACCTGGTGCTAGCTGCAGGTTTTGCATAGTAGAAGTCCTTTATAAGACTAAAAAAAAATTCCTTCAATTTCTAGTTTGCTGAGTTTTGGGCACGAATTGGTGTCGGTTGCTTTAGATACTTTCTTGGCATGTATCCAGATGATCATATGGCTTTTGTCTTTTAATGTGGTGGCTTACTCGGATTGATTTTTCAGATGTTGAACCACACCTACATTCTTGGAATAAGTTGTACTTTGTCACGATGTATTATCCTTGATATGTATTTCTGGATTTTATGGTAATATTTTTTAGCCGCTTTGCATCCATCTCGAGTTAATTGTCTTTCTTTTAGTGTCCTCATTAGGGTTTGATGTCAGGGTTTTGCTGGCTCAAAATGAATTGCGAAATTATGAATTGTCCCCTCCTCTTCTATTACCTGAAAGAATTTGTGGAAGATGAATATCATTTATTTCATAAATATTGCATTAAATTCACCACTTGGGCCTGGAGGTTTTTGCAGAAAAGATTTTTAGTTACGAATTCAATTTAAATAGTAGATACAGGGCTATTCAGAGTGTCTATTTCTTCTTTGGTGAGTTTTGGCAAGTTATCTATTTCAAGACATATTTTGAGTTTGTCTAAGTTATTGGATTTATTGGCATACAGCTCATAATATTCCCTTTTTACCATTTTAATATCTGTACAATCGATAGGACATCTCTGCTACCATTTTTGATATTGGTATTTTACGTTTCCTGGTATTTTTCTTACGCTTTCTTAGCACAGGTTGACATAGCAAAACATCATAAAGTGGACGGTTTAAGCCACAAAAATTTATTCGTTATGATTCTAGGCACTGGGAAGTCCAAGATCAAGGTGCTGGACAACTTGCTACCTGTTGAAAGGGGGTCTTTGTGCCTGCAGACGGTCTTCATCTTACTATGGAGGAGAGACGGCCTTCATCTTACTTCACATGGAGGAGAGACAACGAGCTTTTTGGTGTCTCTTCTCATAAGGTTGTCACTCCTATTGAATCAGGGCTGCACCTTTATGACCTCACTTAACCTCCCCTGCCTCCTAATAAGCCCTAGCTCTGGTACAGTCACATTGAGAATCAGGGCATATCAACATATGTATTTGGGAGGGCACAATTCATTTCACAGAACATGTCTTCTTGATAAATCGACCCCTCGACTATGTTTCTTTGACATTATGGCCACACCAACTTTCTTAGGCTTAGCACATCTTTTTCCACTTTTGCCATCAGCCTGTCTGTATCTTTATATTTCAAGTATGTGTTTTGTAATCATCATCTAGTTGGGTCTTGTTCTTTTTAATAATTTAAAAATCTCTGGCTTTTATTTCAAAGATAGTACCTGTGTTGACTTTCTTAGCATCTTTCCACCTGTTTTCGATTGGCCCCACTTGTTGTTCATTCCTTTGTTGTCTTCTTTGGGGTTAACTGGGATTTTTTTTAGTATTCCGGTCTCATTCCTTTATTGATGTTCTAATTAAACTTCTTTGTGTATTCCTTGTATTTCTGCTACAGATTACAATATGTTCTTTTCCCCTTGGGCTCACTGAGGTCTGCTTGCACATGCCCACTCAGGGGTCACTATGCATCACAAATTTCTCTCAGTCTAATGCAAATTAATATACTGTTTTGTTTACACCGAAACCTTATAACAACACGATTCTATTCATACTCACTCTCACTCGTTGGCAGTTATTGTCATAGATTTTATTTCTGCCCATGTTGCAAACTCCACAATACATTATTCTTATATATCCTCTAAACCATGAGCTAATTTTTACAGAATTGAAGAGAAAATCTTTTTTATATTTATCATTTCTGGCACTTCTCTTTATTTTCTGTAGACTTGAAATTTTATCAGATAGTATTACCTTTTAAACTGAAGAACTTCATTTAAAATATTTTGTCCTGTGGATCTGCTGGCAACAATATTATCATCTTTCATTTATCTTAATATGTTTTTAATTCACCTTAATTTAAAATGTTCTCTTCTGCCGGATAATAAATATTCTAGGTTAAAAGTTATTTTTTCCTACCGAAACTTTAAAGATGTGATGTTGTCTTGAGGCTTTGATTTATCTGATATAAAATCAGCGTTCATTATTATTCCTGTTCCTTGATATTAATGTGTATCTCTCCCACCCCTCTGAGTGCCTTTTCTTAATCTCTGGATTGCAGCAGTTTGACTATGCTGTGTCAGACATGATTTTTCTTTGGAAGTAAACTGCTCAGGATTTACTGAGCTTCCTGATCTAGATGGTCACTGCCTTTTATCAACTTTTGAAATTATTTTTCTAATATTTACTCAAATATTTGCCTTTCACTCCCAATATTTGCCTTTTCTCCTCTCAAAGGTCACTGAGGCTCTCTTTTTCTTCCATATTTTTTATACACACAGCCTCCCCTATTATTAACATCTTACATTAGTATGGTACGTTTGTTACTATTAGTGAACTAATAGGTACACATAATTATTAACTAAAGTCCGTAGGTTATTCAGAGTTCCTTAATTTTGCCTAACGCTCCTTTTTTGTTGCAGGATCCCATCCAGAATACCACCGGACATTTAGCTGTCATGTCCCCTTGGGCTCCTGTTGGCTCTGACGGTTTCTCAGACTTTCTTTGGTTTTGGTGACTTTGACAATTTTGAAGAGTACTGGTCAAGTATATTGTTACATGGCCTTGTATTGGAACTTGCCTGATGTTTTTCTAACTATTAGACTGGGGGGTATGGGTTTGAGGGAGAAAGATCACAAGGTAAATGCTCCTCATATCATAAGAAGAACACAAGTATCAACATTTTCTATAACTATTGTTGTTGACCTTCACCACCTGGCTGAGGTATTGTTTGCAGGTTTCCCCACCATTACGTTATTCTTTCCCCACTCTTTCCATACTGTACTCTTTGGAAGGACCTCACTATAAGCAGCCCACACGTAAGGAGTAGAGAGTTATGCTCCACATCCTTGAGGTTGAAAAGTAGCCACATAAATTTTGTGGAATTCTCCTGCCCAAAAGATTTGCCTCTTCTCCACAATTTATTATTTTATCCAACCTTTGATTTACATCAACATAGACTCGTGGATATTTATCTTATACTTTGGGTGATAACCCCATATGACTTCTTTGGGTTGTTCAAACTTTTTAAGCTTTGGCCATTTTTTTTTCAAGCTAGTCATCTGCAGAGGCTAGCATATTCGTCATAGTTACTGCAAAGTCCTTGTCTACTCACTCCAACGTCTGAGTCATTTGTGGGTCTTTTTCACTGGCTGGTTTTTCCCTTGACTTCGGGTTCCATTTTCCTCTTTTCTCACATGTCTAGTTATTTGTTATTGTTTCATTTGTTGATCAAAGGATGAATCCCTCTATCATGAGATGTGGTCTTTATCCCTAACGCATGGCCTTTCCGAGGATGTATTAGGATGCCGTCACTCACAGCAGAAGTCAGACTCCAAATTGGGTTTCCCCTGAACCAGGCAGGTTCTGACATCTCTGTTTGGCAATTCCGTCTTTCCAGTTATTCTTGCCTTCACATTCAAGTTCAAGGATTTGAAGGGAGTTTATACACAGAATTGGGAAATTTTCCCGTGTGGTCCATCCTTTCTGGGATTTTCTCTTCAGCTTCCAGCCACTTAGCAGGCCCAAACTGTGTCTTCTAACTTCTTAAGTCACTAAGACTATAGCTTTCTTTCATGGACAGTGGGTGCCCTCAGGAGGGAAGGAATCTAAGCACGGATGCCTCCCAGCACGGTTCCCTTCTACTAAGGGTCATAACAGCTGTGGTTTCTGCCAAGTATTGGTTGCTCTTGGTTTCCCCCAGGTCCGTGCACTGAAACCTGTCACCTCTGGCCCCAGTGGGGAGGCCAGCCCTGGGGACAGAGGAGAGCAGGTGACGTGGGTGAGCTGACAGAGGGGAGGGAGTCCCTGTTACCCAGCGTCCCCTGGAAGCCCAGCACTGTGCAGGGACACCCCCCAACACACACACACACACACACACACACACACACACACTACACTGCCCGGGGCCAGCCTCACAAGACAGAGTGGTCTCAGCTTGACCCCCTGCCTCCCACCTCCCTGCCTGTGCACATGCAGTCTCCCCTCCTAGCCTGCCTTCCCCTCCTCCATCCATATCCTATGTGGCCCAAGGCCTGCCTCCTCCAGGAAGTCTTCCTTGATGTCTCACAGCCAAACCCCTCATGGCTCCACCCAGCTGGCCCTCTGGTTGTTACATTGCCCGACTCACTTTTAGATTTTGTGCCGTAAGACCCAGACCCAAACATGAGCTCATTTCACTATCTCACCGGGTTCATGGAGATTTACCGGGTGCTGGCTTGCCAGGCACGTGGGTGCCACAGATGGGATGAGAATAAACATCTACCAAGCACCTGCGGATGCCCCCATGCTCGGTCAGCCCACGTGGGGTCCGGGCAGGCTCCTCGCCCTGTTGGGAGGGTGAGGACCCGAGATCCAGAGGCAGGAGGCAGGTGCTCAGGTCCCACAGTGAGTCGGTGGCTGGGATTCGAACCCAGGCCGGACTCCAAGTCCCACCCCTGCCCCTGTTACCTGCCCCCAGAACTCTTCAACTCCCTGGGCTGGGCCAGGATTGATCCTGGGGTTGTCGGGTCCTATAAGGGGGGGGTCTCTGGTGGCCACAGTTATGCAGAAAAGGGAGCAGCAAGGCATGGCTCTTAGTGACATGTGGGGCCCTTAGGTGACCCTTCAGTGACACACAGAGCCTTTCGAACACCTCTCAGTGACAGGCAGGGCCCTCAGTGACAGGCAGGGCCCTCAGTGACAGGCAGGGCCTTAGGTCACCCCTCAGGGATAGGAGGGACTCCGTCACCCTCAGTGACACGCTCACCACCTCTGTTTGCTCCCAGCCTGGCCTCTGGGCTGTGCTCCTACCTGGGATTCAAGGCCCCTCGGGGAGCCTACATTCCCCCAGACTGTCCCCAGGGCCCAGCTCTTGCTGATGAGCCACAGGCATCAGGGAATCCACGTTGGCCTCTGGCTCCAGCCGCCCTTTCCTCTTCCTTCCCTCGCCAGCTGAAATCTCAGAGAAACACTCAGGGAACAGACGGTGTGCCCTGGGCCTGGGGCCGGGTGACAAATCCCGCCCCTCGGAGCTGGGAGCCGAGTGTCCCGGGTGAGACGTGGGTGCGGGTGGCTGCCCGTGGGACTGGACTCCCGGCCCTCTCGGCCCATGGCGGAGGCCTCGCCTGATGCGGGGCGTCCCCTCGGACTCTCCTGGGCTGCCCCCAACACGTACGTTCTCGGTCAGCCTCGATTTGAAAAAAGAGAAACAGAAAGTGCCAGAGGTCACACGGCCGATCAGTGGTGAGCCAGGGCGGAGCCAGGGCTCCCGTGTGCCCGGGCGTCCCTGTCAGATCGTGTCTGGGCACCCGCGTCCGTGTGTCTGTGCGCGTACACGTGTGTGTTAGGTGAGTACACGGCTGTCCTCAGCTGTCGTGACAGTCACTGTGCAGGGGCCAGCCCGGCCCGCTGTCTGAGCCGGTGCCCCTTCTCAGGGAACCCTCTGGTCCCTGGCTGGTGGCAGGTGGGGAGAGCCGGAGGGGGCAGAGGGCAGAAAGCCCACTCTATTCAGTTCTTAGATCATGGACTGAAAATGACCCTTAAACTCTTTGCAGGGAAGTAATTTTTCCTCATCACCCACCTGCCGCACAGTCTCCACAACTGGCTTACGTCTAATTAGATTAATTGCGTGGAGAGTGATTTCTTTTCTCTGAGAATATGAACCACAGAGAAGCGACCGCTTGAGACCCAGGGACCCCCCGGCCCCCCAACGAGCCCTCCCCGGCCTCCCTCTGACCTCCCCTCTCTGCTTCTCTCCTGTCACTTGTTCTTTCTGTCACCGAGTCCCTCTCAGTGTCTCCGTCTGCCCCTGTCCCCACCTGGTCTGGGCTTCTGTGGCCCCAGGTGTGGGTCCTGACTGTGTGGGGGGGGTCTCTTTCCCCACGCCCCTTCTCTCTGCCGGGGGCTCAGCTGGGGGCTCCCCCACGTTCCCAACAGTGATGCTCACTCCGCATGAATAGGAGAGAAGATGCACAGTGGGACTTGATCGAGGTCACTGTCCCTGGCAGCCGGGGGCTGAGGGGCGGGGGTCACTGGACCCACGGTGGGCCTGAGCGCCCACAGAGGCGCTGGGCAGGCTGGGCCACACCCGCTGCTGGGCTCAGGGAGGTTCCGGCCGTGAGAAAGGGGTCCGGGTGGTTGTGGGGGAGGGGTGGGGCTGGCAGTGCTGGGGCGCAGGGTGACCAAAGGGTCTGGCTGCCTTGTCTTCCTGTGGCCCAGGCTGGGCACCTTCGCCCTCAGGGGTCCCGAGCACCTCCTTCCCTTCCGTTGCCCCCACCACAAAGCTGGGCGTCCCCAGTATGCCTCCCTGCAGCCCCTAATCTGGGGGTCCCCCCTCCCGCCTCCTTGCTGTCTCTCCCCAGCTCTGCCCCCTGTCCCTACCCGGTCCAGAGCATCATCTTCTCTCCTCAGACTCCACACAGCCACCTGGGGTCCTGACCCAGCTTCCAGTGCACTGTCCCCAGCTCATATGAACATGCCAGGCCCCCTCTCAAACACCTGCCATGGCTCCCCTGCTCTGAGGATGAAAGCCCCAACAATTCCCGTGGACTACAGGGCCTCCTGAGCCTCCCCAGCCCCGTCTCCCCCAACCCCTGCTCACACTCTGAGCCCCCAGCCCCCCAGCTGCGCACAGGTGCTAGCCCTCCTTCCCGGAAACCCTCTCCAGGCCTCCCCCGACCGACACCAGTTTCCTTCACAGCCTCAGTGCTTGATACTAATGACTCGTGTGTATTGAGCAGTTACTACGCTCCAGGCTGTGGGCGTTGTATGATCATCTCTTCTAATGCTCCAACGACCCTGGGGGATAATTATTATCCTCATTTTACAGAAGAGGAAACTGAGGTTCAGAGACATGAAGCACCTGGCCGAGGTCACTAGGCTGGAGAGCGGCAGAACTGGGACTTGAACCCAGGTCATTTGCACGGTGTCAACACTCCCTGTCTCACCACCCCCTCCCAGGTTAGGGGCCCCTCCTGCACACTCCCATGTGTCCCCAGACAAGCATTTGCCTGACTGTTTCATGGTCTCCTTATCAGGTCTGGGCCATGAGCTCCCCACAGCCACCCTGGGTCACACCTGCCTCTGATCCCCAGACCCAACGTGGGGCCAGGCCTGTAGCAGCCATTTGGCCAGGGAACAGTGGCCACTTGGCCGGGGAACAGTGGCCAAGGAGTGCGGGCAGCAGCCTGGCTGACTGCTGGGGCCCTCCCCTCCGCCCTCCCCCTCTCTCCCCCCTCTCTCCTCCCCCCTACCACCCAATACCTCAGTAAGCAAAGCCTTTAAACCAAAAACAATTTTACAGTTCATTTGAGTTAATTTCAGCTGCTCTTTCTGGAAACCATCTTCCCCAAATTGTCTGCAGAGAGGTGCACGGCCTCCCTGTCAGGCCCCCTCCCCGCCTCCCTCTCGAGCTGGGAATCACAGGAGGCGGCAAGAGGCAGGGAGTTGAGGTCTCAGGATTCCGCTCAGCACCAGGCGTGTGCCGGGCACTGGGGGGCACAGTCCCCAGCCTCCAGGAGCTCACCGCGTCATGAGGAGACCAACGTTCAACCAAACCACACAAGTATCGTGTGGCGAGTGTTGAGCCCTAATGCGTCAGCCACACAGACGTCCACGGATACTAACTGTACGAACCTCATGTAGCCTCAGTTTCCTCACGGGCACCGTAGACATCCTGCTGGTGTCTTTCTCACGGGGCGTCGCAAGGATCCAGCGAGATGCGTAAAGCCCTCAGCCTGGCACCTAGCACTCGGTGGGTGTTTAGCGTCCATCATGGGCTGCGCCCCTTTGCAAGGGCGGCCTTAGCAAAATACCGCAGGCTGGAGGCTTCAACAATAGAAATTTATTCTCTCTTCGTTGGAGGCTGGAAGCCCAAGGTCAAGGTTCGGGGCGCCTGGGTGGGTCCGTCGGTTAAGCATCCCACTTCGGCTCAGGTCACGATCTCACAGTTCGTGGGTTCGAGCCCCGCGTCGGGCTCTGTGCTGACAGCTGAGAGCCTGGAGCCTGCTTCAGATTCCGTGTCTCCCCCTCTCTCTGCCCCTCCCCTGCTCACGCTCTGTCTCTGTCTCCCAATAGTAAATAAATATTAATTTTTCTAAAAAAAAGTTTTTAATAAAAAAAAAAATGACCAAGCTACTCATTCACGTGAACCATGTATGGATGTCACGACACGGCCAGCAAAGAAATAGAAATCAGACAAAAAAAAACCAAAAACCTTATGATTCCATTAATAGGAACTCATCTATAGGATAGAAGGCAGAATATCTCACAGATATCTCTCAGGGTTGGGTCGGGGCATCGAGTAGAAAGGGGAGCAAAGAAACTTTCTGGGGTAGTATAATCACGCTGCCTGTTGATCTGGGGAGGCTCCCTAGCCTCACGAGTCCATACACGGCCCTGCGCACAGATCCTCACCACCCTCTCGTTGCTCTGGCCAGGCCGGCGTTGTTTTCAGCCTCTTGACTTGACTCCTTGACCTACCACGGAGCTATCTCTATCAGCATTTGCTGGGCCGCAAGCCACAAATTTGGCGCTAAATAACAACCGTTTCTTTATCTCGCAATTCCATCGTGGTCCGTGCAATGGATCAGGTCTAGGTCAGCCGGACTTCTCTCTTCTTTTCTTCTCTCGTGGGTCTGTGGATGGCAGCGGAATGGTCTAGGCTGGCTTCACTCACACATCGGTGGACAGCAGCTACCAGCTGGGGCACCTCCACGGCCCTCCATCTGGGCTCTCACCCTCCCGCAGGATAGCTGAAGTTCATTCCCATGTGTCCAAGCGTAGCTCGAGAGGAAAAGCCCCGGGAGCTAGCGCTTGGAATAAGGAAGGGAAAAGTGTAACATAATAACGTGGCACATGGTTAAGTGCTACGACATTGGCTCTTTTTGTTGTTCTCATTAGTATTAGTATCCCCAGGAGCTTTTTCTTTTCGCACAAGATGGAAAGGATCAAGGAGACGTCTACGACACAGCTGTCCGACACACTTGTTACAGGACTTTAGATGAGCCGTGCCACCTACTGGCCCCCATTCCCCTTCTGTAAAATGAAGGCATTCCCTCTTTCCATGTTATTAGATTTTATCTTTTTACCAAGAGAATGTATTCATATATCATTTGGAAAAGTAAATAAAACAATAAAATAAAATAAAGTAAAATAAAATAAAATAAAATAAAATAAAATAAAACAAAACAAAATAAAATAAAATATGAAAAATATTAGACCAGTGGTATTTAGGGTCCCTGTAAGTCCTACCTGTTTGGGGTCTTGGCTTCAGGACTTCTGGACAGGGTGGTTCTATGAGAAGTGAGGACAACATGGGGGGCAGGCCCGGAGAGGACCCCAACTCTAAAGAATGATCGAGAAAGAATGAAATGAGCATGCCAAGCCTTCTAGCTCTTCTCATGCACTTCCAGAAACGCACTTGCCCGGCTGTGCTCAAGCTTTGGCCCCTCCGAGCCCTGATACGCCGGCTCTCGCCACCCTTACACGTGGCTTTGGCCACGCTGGCATTGTTTCAGTCTCCTGCCTTGCCCACCATCCTTCTCCCCCAGCCTTCTCACAGGCTGTGCTCTTTGCCAGGAATATGCAGTACCACTCAGAGTCCCGCCATTCAACCAAAAACCAGCTGCAACCAGTTTAAACAAAATAAAGGAAAAGGGGGATTCGTTGGTTCGTTCGCCTGACAAACCGAGGAGTGGATAGCGTCAGGCATGGCTGGATCCAGGGATTCATGTGACATCATTTCAGAACGTGGCCTTGCCATCTCTTCTGTCCAGGCACCATTCCCACAGCCACTCTCTCCCCTTGAGATGGGAAATGGATACTGATGGTGTCAGGCTTCTGTCCTCCCGGCTACACACCCCTCTTTCCTGACAGTTTCAGCAAAGCCTCTGATATGATGCTCACTGACCGGAATCGAATCATCGGCTCCCTCCTGACACAGCTGCAGCCAGCAGGTGACGTTAACTTCAGGCCAGGCCTGGGTGGCAGGAGCCGGGATGGGTCAGCCCTGGACGGACTGACGGTGGGCCGAAAGTGGTGTGTGTGCAAAGGAAAACTGGGGGTGGTCTCCCCGGAAGCAGAGGGAAGGGGTGGGGTAGGTGTGGGGTAGGTCTCAGCATGAGTGGCACCTCTTCAGAGAAGCTTCCCCCACCCCTGGTATGGGGGGACCCACCGATCCTTTTCCTGTACTTTTTAGGTCTTCTTATTCTCACGGCCGGCAATGCACACATGCGTGCACATACACACTCTCACGTCAACATAGAGGCTCTCACCCGCATCCACACACCCGCAGACGCGTGCACTCTTATCAGCGTTCTCCTATCCCACCCCTCGCGCACCCACGAACGTCGGCAGTGCCACGCATGTGCGCACACGGACACTCACGTGCCCAAACGTGAGTGGAGGCTTCCCCAATGCCTGCCTTCTGCGGTCTACCGAGGGCCCCCGGGGCAGAACCCTGCCCGGCCCGTCCATCGCGGCGTCCTCAGCCCCCATCACCATGCACAGAGTACTCCTGGGGTCCTCGCTTTTCCCATAGGAAGAGGGAGGCTCCCTGACCCCGCCCTCCCTTCCGGGGGCGCTGTGGAGACTCAAAGACCAAAAACCGGTCCTGTCTCTCCTTTTCCGCCTTCTTTGTTCACCCCTTCTTTCCTCTTCCCTCGCCCTCTCCTCTTCCTCTGCCTCTGTCCCATAGTATCACCCCCCCACCCCTCCCTCTCCACCTTCCGGATGCTAATTAAAGGATGCCACGGAATGTATTTCATTTGCATTTGGTTCAAAAGGGCCACGGAGCAGGAGCGCGTGTTCATTAAACAGCGCTGCGTGGAGGGATGTAATGAAGTGGTTTTATTGCAACCGTCATCTCGGCCCATCTTGGGAGGCGATTACGTATTCAATGGGAAGAAAGAGAGCCCGCAAGCCCGAGTGCCTGGGGTGGAGGGGTGCGCGGAGAGAGGAGGGCCCCCCTTGGGGAAGGTCCTAGGTTGCCCCTGCTGGGGCAGGAGGGTGGAGGGGAGACGGGGCCCTTACCCTGCTGTCGCGGTAACTTCCAGGGGCAGGAATCCCTATGGCTTTGACTGGAGCCATGGCCGAGGTTCCTAATCTGTAAGGTGCTGACCGCAGGGGCCCCTGAGTTTACCTGTGTGCCAAGCGCTGTCCGGGGACGGAACAATTGGCCTGGCACGTAACAGAGCTCCAGTTTATCACACGCGCACGCTACCGTGATCCCGGCCACAGAGCAAGTCACTGAGAAGCATTTCTGCGCTCCCGGTGGCCTCGGTCCGCGGCGCGCCTCCTCCGTCACTGGGATCTCCCCGTGGCGGTCGGGGCAGCGATCAAATACCAGCAGGCCACCCTCCCTGAGCACCTACTGCGCGCCGGGCACCGGGCTCAGTGGTTGATCTGGATTATCTCCCTCAATCCTCACCACACCTCTGGGGGGGTAGGTGCAGTTATGACCCCATTTTACAGGCGAGGAAACTGAGGCTCAGGGAATCGGGCGCCGTGTCAAAGACACGGAGCCAGAACACCAGGCGGTGAGGACCCGGTCTCAGGTCTGCCAACGCCACAGCCTCACAGGTGCGCCCTCCCACCTCCCCCTTTAAACGGACAGCTCACAGCACGCAAGGGTCCCCTTACTGGTATTAGTATTTCAAAACATCTGTCCTCACGTTCCAAATATTCTGAAGTTCATCAAGCGATTTCTGTGTGTCCAGTTCTAGTCTAGAACTTTACACGCGTTATCTCATTTAACCTTTACACCGACCCTATGTGGGAACTATGAGCATTACCCCACCTGACGGATGAGAAAACCGAGGCCCGGAAAGGTCAGCTCATGTGCTCAATGCACAGCGTGGGTACGGGTACCAGCCAGGCAGGGATCAGACCTGGCTTTTGGCCTTCCAGGTCCACACCTGACCAGCTCTGTGCCTCCTGAAGCTGGGACACGGTTTCAGTTATGGGCTCCTTCCCTCTGGCTGCTGCAACAAAGTGCCCCCAACGCAGTGGCTCACAGGACACCAATGTATTGTTTTGCAGTTCCAGAGATCAGAAGCCCAAACTGGGTCTCAGTGGGCTGAACAGAAAATCCACAGGGCTGTGCCCCCTTCTGGAGGCTCCCTGGGGGCGGGGGGGGGGGGGGGGGAATCCGTTTCCCTGCATTTCCCAGCTTCCAGAAGCTGCCTGTGCTCCTTGGTTTGTGCTCCCTCCCTCCACCCTCGAAGCCAACAAGAGCAGGGATCCTACCCACGTCGCACAGCCCTGACCCCTCTTTGCCTCCTCTGTCCACTTTAAGGACCTTTGTGATGAGCCTGGCCCCACCTGGACAATCCAGGCTCATCCCGGTATTTTTAAGGTCAGCTAATTAGCATCCTTAATTCCATCTACAACCTTCATTCCCGTTTGCTATGTCGAATGTACGGTATTGCCCCCACAGGTTCCGGGGACTAGGACCCAGACATCCCCGAGGGTCATGATTCTGCCTGCCTCGATGTGGTGACAGCCATCCTCTGCGGAGGAACCACTATAAGTCAGGCACTGTCCTGTCTCAGTCACTTTCGTCCCCTCACTAGACTCTCACAACAACCAAGTGACGGAGGGACCACCAGGCCCACCTTACAGGTGCGAAGACAGAGGCTCAGAAGACAGAGAGGCTGCTGGGACTTCTCAAGGGTCAGCCTAGGTCTCTGGTGGTCCTCTGGGGTCTGACTGCAGAGCCCCCTCCTTCCTGTATGGTACCCGGAAAATGGAGGAGGGGGTTGTTTTCATTTCTGATCAGAGTTGGGGGTGCTGGAGATGCCTTCAGGAGCGACTGGAGCTGCCTGGAGACCCTGGGCCCAGTCACGACACCCCCCCCCCCTCATTCCCAGCCCGGTGGTGAGGCCCCAACCCCTGCCCCAGCCCTGGATCAACCGAACTAACTAGGCCAGTGCCTCCCCAGACCCTCATTGCTTTATTAGAAATTAGATGCACAAAAGGATTCTGCTGACCCCTGGATCACAGCAGAATTTTGGGCCCCAGAGGCTCTTTTCTCTATCCAGGGCCTTTTCCAGAGGCGAGATTTGTTAACTCATTAGCAGGGAAGCAGCCGCCCTGCTAACAGTCCCTCGGCATACGAACCATCTGTGCCCGGCCCCCTGGCATGCAGCCCAGTCCTGCCACCAAGGCCTCCTCGCTCTTTCCTCTGCTGCAAAGATGTAGAATTTGTGAGGCTGACGGGGTCTGCTCTCTCTAAGGGCAGAGTCAGGTGCAGGGGCACACTCAGAGGAAATCTAGGTGGGAAACTTGGAGGGGGAGATGTGAGCAAGGACAGGGAGACCCCAAATGGGCCAGAGGGGACAGTTCAGCTTTCCCGAGCACCTACTATGTGCCGGGCATTTGCACGTACCCTCTCATCCCAGGCTCATCACCTTGGGAGGCAGATGTGTTCACCCACCCGACTTCGTGATTCTGCCCATTTTGCAGATGAGAAAATCAAGGCCCAGACAAGTTAAACAATCTGCCCAAGGACATAGTGTGTCCGTGCTCGGGCAGGGATTCAAACCCAGGCCCCTGGTGACCCCCAAGTCCCTCTGCTTCCCCCAACCACCATCTAGGTCTGCTCTTCACTGCGTGGGGCTCCCCTTGGCTCCCCTACCTCTGTTGCCGCTGCAAAGCCACCGGGCCGCCCCTGGGAGAGGGAAGCCTCAGTAAATCCCAGCCTTCAGTGAGGGGCCGAGAAGATCCTTCATGAGAAGCAAACACTTCCCGGCACAGTAAATCACCCGGCCCTGCAGCCACCCTCCCTCCCCAGGAAGTTTGTAAATCAAACCTTAGACCTGGATTTGCAGCCTGTGCTGCCGGGAAGTGAGGCAGGAAGCAGGGGGAGAATCGCAGGGAGAAGAGCAGAGCCCCTAGTCAGGCCCTGGGGGACTTGTGGGATGGAGGGGGGCACAGGGTGGCCATTGAGGGACTACTGCCCCCACGTGTCCCCCAGGGGGATGGACCGGACCTTCCTGGGACCCCTGTCAGCCCCGACATTCTGCGGGTCCCTGACCCCATGTCGGGAGCCGCTGGAGCAAAGGGTCTGGGCTCAGGGATGAGGCTGGGCAGGGGGCTTGGGGTCGGCAGCATCTCTGAGCTAAGCCCTGGGTGGGGACGATTGGTGGGGAAGAGGGGCTGGGGGCCACAGGGGACACGTCCGGGGTAGGGGTGTCCGGCCGGGGTCCTGGGCCAGGGCAGCAGGGACAAAGCCAGAGGGACAGGACGCCACCCTGGGCTGGGAGGCAGAGCCTGGGTCGGTTCTGGTTCTGCAGCTCACCGGCTGTGTGACCTTGGGGAAGTCACAGGGCCTCTCTGGTCTCTCTCAGCTGCCTCATCTGCACAGTGGAGATGATTATTCCTGCTCTGGATGGGGGGCTGCTGGGAGGACTGAAGGGGATCCAGGAGGGAAAAGCCAGTGGGGAAGGTCCCTCAGGAGCACAGGGGTGGGGCCTGGCCCTGCCCCACCTGCCTCTGCGCCCAGCCTCCTGGTGATTGGCCAGGCCCTGGCGTCCCCGCCCCTCAGAGCCCAGCTGATTGGAGGAGGCGGAGCCTCTATGCAGGTGAGGCAGCTCTCTCCCTGCCCCCCTTCTCCCCCAAGGCCACCGCTACTGGGCTTGTTTCCCCAGGAAAGGCTGCAGCCTGGAAAACATGGGCTTTACTGTCTAAAGGCAGGACCTCTCTGGCTGTGTGTCCCCAGGACCCATGCTGCTCCCCCAGCCCCACCACCGCCCCTCCCTTCCTAATCCCTGTCCCCTCACCAGTCAGGTGACTTCAGGCAAGACCTTCAAGTCTCTGAGCGTCAGTCCCCTCCTCTGTTGAAGGGGAGACGAATGCCCACCTCATGGATTAGTCCTGTTTGTTTACACATCCCCGTGTCCTTAAACAAACATTTTCTGGGAGCCTCCTGGGTGCCAGGCCCTGATCTGGGAGCTGAGGACACAGAGAAGGGCAGTGGGGACGAGGCCCTGCTCTCTCTCAGCTTCCATCGTGGTGGGCTGGAGGCATCCACGGCGAGGAGCCGGCAGGGAAGGTTTCTGTAAGTGACCAAGAAGCAGGGCAATGCAGAGTGGGTGGGTGACACATCCAAAGTCACAGGGTGGGTCATCCGCAGAGCCCAGGCCAGGCTCGTGACTCACCCCTGCTATGAGACCCACAGGGTAGACTTCTGGACCCACAAGCCAGTGAGGACGCCCCCTCGTGCCGGAATGTCCAAGTTCTAGGGCATCAGCTCTCCTTGGAGGCTGAGAGGCCTGGGTCCCCGTGCCTCCTCGGACCCAGACACAGGCTCTCAGGCTGTGCAGGTGAGGGTCACCTGGCCATGTGCGTCCCCCGACAAGAATAGTCCTCTGTTTCCTCTTTCTGAGCTCACCGTCCTCCCCCTGCTGTTCCAGAACATCCAGCAGAATCACCTGGGGACGGGGCTGGAGCAGGGAGGTAAGGAGCCGAGTCTCATTATCATAACACGCTGCCCACTCTCCATCCCAAGCACGCTGTGTAGACAGTGCCTACCCCCCCCCCCGGAGCTGATAACAGAATTTTTAATTAATACAATTATCACCTGAAAAATTGGGTCCTGCCACAGATAATTAAAATGAGATTTGGCTCCTCCTTGCCCATCTCTCCTCTCGACTTTAAATCCGATGGTGAATTTAATAGCACACCTGGAAACGAGGGTTACTAAGAGGGACGTTCTTGCAGAGGGGAAGCTGTGCGGTGAATGCAGACACGCGCCTGAGGGTGAGGGGCACACGTGTGTGTGCACGTGAGGGTCCGTGAGTTCGTGCATGAGGGTGTGTGTGCATGTGCACCTCCGCGAACAGGCATGTGTGGGGAGGGGGAGGGGGAGCGGCAGGGGGCTGGTCGTGCCGAATGGCAGGCAGGGCCCAGGTCGTGGGTTGGATGATGGATGATGGTGTCAGGTGGAGAGGAGCCAGTGCAGGTCTGTCCCTGGAGATGTCAGCAGGGGCCCTGGAGGCCAGCAGGTCCCCCACTTCCTGGTTGTCAGTTTCCCCTCTCCAAACCCCATTTTGCCCCCCTGCAAATGGGCACAATCATGGTTCCTCCCTCACAGGACTCTCAGCTGTCAGAATCAAGTGCCATGGGCCATGAACTCAGCCGGCACAGGGTAAGTGTTCGAGGGGGTTAGTTATCAGTATTTTAGGCGGGATGGAGGGTCAGTGTGGTGACCGCGCAGGTGACAGAGCATGACGGTGGGTGATGAGGACTTGGGTCCTGAGGTCCAGGTGGCAGGTTCCAGCCCTAAGGCCTCTTGGCTTGACTGGGGACTAGCTGTCCTCTGCATAAATCCACAGGAAGTGTCTATCTTGCCCCAGTGTTGCCATCATGGGACCAGCCGTGTAGAGTAGGAATTCACTGGGAAGTGCCCACGAGGCTGCCTGGACCCCCAGGTACCTGAGTCAGTCCCGAGCCAGGCACAGGGCCACCCTCTCATGCAGTGTATGTGCAACAACGGAGCCCTCCTGAGGCCACAGGGACACTGTGCCAGGCCCAGCCTAGCCTCTTCTCCCACCCTCGGCATCTCCCTGCAGGGGCTTAGGGCCCCACAAAAGGGACCCTCAGGCCCCAGGTCCAGAGCCCAGCCTCCCACCTCCAAGGTGGACCTACTATGTGCTAAATACCCCTGCCTGCCTCGGCTGCCATCCTCCCCACAAGCTCCTGCTGTCCCATTTTACAGAGGAGGAAACTGAGGCTTGGAGCAGCTGAGTGACTGGCCCCGAGTCACAGGCCACTAAATAGCAGGGTGGGGACATGAGCCGGCGTCTGTCGGAAAACAGGGGCCTGCTCCTCTCCCAGGGCCCCTCCACGGATCACTCCCTCGGGGTCCCGGGGTGAGCCGCATCTCTCGCTAAAGGGTCAGGGTGGCAGAGAGATCGTGAGGAGGTCAGGGACTCCCTCCCCGTCAGGGTGCAGCTTCCTCTGCAGGACCATCCAGTATGACCTTGGGTGGGTCCCTCCCCTCCTCTTGGCCTCGGTCTCTTCACCCGTCCCATCAGGACGAGGACCCCCCCCCTTCCTGGGGGGCAGTGGGTCTACACAGGGAGCGTGTGGTGCAGTGTTTACACCTGGGACATGGAGCCCAGTGGCTTGGGTTCAGACCCAGCCCTCAGCACACGTGGTGGCCTTGAGCTGGTTGCTTCACCTCCAGCTGTCAAACCGGGAGGAGTGTGATCATGTCGTCCCTGATGCCGAGGTGTGCCGGGGGTCAGCTGTTGGCGGACACAGGGCAAGGCCCGGTGTGAGAATGAGTGGCTCTGGACTCGGCCCCTTCTACAGCACTTGAAAGGAGATGGAGTGCATGGGAGCTTATTGGGGACGTGCCCGGGGAGTGCCACCGTCCCTGTTCCTCCCCCCTCCCGCCCACCAGAACTGGCCCTTCCCAGGCATGGGCACTGGCGGCCGATCTCACTTCCCTCCGAGCACCTGTTCTCCTCTGCCCGGGGCCCAGAGCCCTCCCGCCCCTTAGCCTCATACCCTAAATTCTAGAAAACAAGGGACAACTCTGGGTCTGAGCTCCCTCCCCTACCCCCCCGTGCTAATTAGCTGCTGCTCCGGGGACAGAGACGAAGGTGCGAGTGGGGACGAAGGAGCATGTAGGTGATCAAGTCTGCGGCTCCACTGCATTCATTCCACCCTGAGCTGAGCAGGAAAATAAAAATTTGTGTTTAGAAGACACGCCGACGAGTTTCCTGCCACAGGGAGGAGGGCGGGAGAGGGCAGTGGTAGCTGTAACTTTGCCGGACCCTAAATGCCGGATCCACGAGTCTGGACCTCGTCGTGAAGGTAACTGGGAGCTATGGATGTACCCGGTCCTGGTCAGGGGCTGGAGGACACGGTGGGGACCTGTCTCCTGCGAACTGCCTGGGTTTGGTCCTCCCGGCACGTCCTCCCCCGTGTATCATTCTACTTCCCCCAGAGGTCTCGCAGGCCTGGCCACGGCTGACCTGGCCACTGGGACCTCCACGGACCGCCCGCCTTGGGTTCCAGCCAGCACGGTGGGAGGACAGGAGAGGAGACTCCAAGGGGGAGGCTCGCCCACAGGCCTACACTAAGGAGACCCCAGTCTCACGGGGGAGTCAGGGCCCGTCCTGAGGAGACACTCGGCTGCTAGAGGTGACAGTCCTGCCTTTACAAAGCTGCCGTCTGCTGGCAGAGTCCTCGTCCCCTCTGGGGTCATGAGCCCTCCGAGGGGGACCAGGAACTCCTGAGGGGACCCAGGGCCCCTGCAGACTCACAGAGGCATGAGCTCACATTGCCCCGACAAAGACCATGGGTGAGGTGGCCCTTCTTATAGGCGGACACCCCCCTCTGGCTCTGGCCTAGAGGCACAAGGACACTGCAGGTAGAGAGACAACCTTCCCAGCTAAAGCAGAGCTCTCCCCAGGGACACAGGCCCCAGAAGTGTCCTCTCCTGGCCTGGTAAAGGGAGTCTGGACCCCAGCCACACTGGGCCCCTGGCGTCCTGTGTCATCATGGACAGGCCCCTGCCCCTCTCCTGGCCCCTCTCCTCATCTGTGACTTGGGGCTGGGCCGGGAGTGACCTGATGCTGTCCCCACCCCCACGCTGGAATCTCTCTCCTCCCCTTGTCTCAGGTCCCCCCGCCCCCACCCCTCTCGCCCCATCCCCCCTGGTTCCTGTTCCTACAAGTGGGAGGATCGCAATTTGGCTAATTTCTTGGGCCCGAAAATCACCCCATGGGGAGGCCAGGTGGACGGCCCCTCTTCACTCCATCACCCACCCTAATGCGTCGTCTGACACTTTCAATTTATTTTTCAATTCCTTTACCATCAGAAATGACGATTAAATTTCCAGCGTAAATACCGCTTTACCAAACTGAATTAATCCCGGGTGAGGAGGGGCAGACAGGCTCCGGCAGCCATCAGAGCATCTCAGACATTAACCCTTGTGTCCTCACTGAGGCCCCGCGGGCAGGGCCGAGGCTCTGGGGGCCTCCCTGGGGGGGAGGGACCTCACCGGGGTCACCTGAGCCGGACCCCTTTGCTCTCGCAATTGCAGCCCTTGTCCTGTGGGGAGCCTGGGAGAAGTCTTGTCCAAGGTCACCTTCCCCATCAGGGCAGAGTCAGGGGACGCCCGTCTCTCATCCCCCAGGCTCCTTCCTGACCCTCCCCCAGCCGGGCCAAGATGGGGGCTGCGTGGTTGAGAGAGGGCATGATGTGGGGAGTGTCCAGGGCCTGGGATCATCCAGGCCACCCGTGGGGCCGGGGCTCCTACAGGCATGAGGGCAGGGACCCCAGATGATGGCAGAACCTGGGCCGACAGGGGTCGTGGAGGGACGGTGGGAGGGCAGGGGGCAGCTTGTGGTCCCCTCGCCCACAACCTTTGCCATCGCGCCCCCTCTGTCGTGGCTCAGCCAACAGCCGCATTTGACATCCATCTCCCCCCTCCCCGTCCTCCATCCCCGGACCTCACCGTGGCCTCCCCACTTCCACACCTGTCCCCCCCCCCCATTACTCATTACTCCCATCCATCAGCAGAGTCATGGTCCCAAAGTGCAAACGTTGCCCCCATCACTTCCTGACTCAGAACCTTTCAGCGCTTCCCTCTGCTTTCGGGCCACGTCCCGGCCCTCCGCGGCCACCAGGACTAGGGTGAAGGGCGCCCTGACCCCGTTCCTGGCTGGGCTGATGCCTCCCCATGCTTCAGGTTTTTTTCCATTTAAAGCTCCCTCCTCAGAGAACCCTCTCTGACCACCATCCCTGTCCTAAATTAGTTTCTCCCTCCTCAGATTGTCTCTCAAATCCATTTCCTCTCCTCCAGAGCACTTAACACAAGTGTAATTACACACAAATTTGTGGGTTTGCTTAATAGACTCCTCAGAGGGGAAGGGTTTCATTCGATTATCTCAGTGCCTCAGTCCTAGAACGTGGCCTTGAACATAGTGCATTCTCAGTACAGACTTTGGAAGGAAGGAGGGAAGGAAGGAAGGAAGGGGGAGAGGGAGGGAGGGAGGGAGGGAGGAAGGAAAAGGAAGGAAGGAAGGAAGGAAGGAAGGAAGGAAGGAAGGAAGGGAGGGAGGAAGGAAGGAAGAAGGGGAGGGGAGGGAAGAAAGAAGGAAGGAAGGAAAAGGAAGGAAGGAAGGAAGCAAGGAAGGGAGGGAGGAAGGAAGAAGGGGAGGGGAGGAAGAAAGGGAGGAAGGAAGGAAAAGGAAGGAAGGAAGGAAGGAAGGAAGGAAGGAAGGAAGGAAAAGGAAGGGAGGAAGGAAGGAAGGAAAGAAGGAAGGAAGAAATGGAAGGAAGGAAGGAAGGGAAGGAGGGAGGAAGGAAGAAGGGGAGGGAAGGAAGGAAGGAAGGAAGGAAGGAAAGAAGGAAGGAAGGAAAAGGAAAGGAGGAAGGAAGAAGGGGAGGGGAGGGAGGGAGGAAGGAAGGAAGGAAGGAAGGAAAGAAGGAAGGAAGAAATGGAAGGAAGGAAGGAAGGAAGGAAAGAAGGAAGGAAGGAAGGAAGGGAAGGGAAGGAAGGAGGAAGGAAGAAGGGGAGGGGAGGAAGGAAGGAAGGAAGGAAGGGGAGAGGGAGGGAGGGAGGAAGGAAGGAAAAGGAAGGAAAGAAGGAAGGAAGGGAAGGAGGAGGAAGAAGGGGAGGGGAGGGAGGGAGGGAGGAAGGAAGGAAGGAAGGAAGGGAAGGAAGGAAGGAAGGAAAGAAGGGAGAAGGTACAAGGGGAGGGGAGGGAAGAAGGAAGGAAGGAAGGAAGGAAGGGAAGGAGGGAGGAAGGAAGAAGGGGAGGGGAGGAAGGAAGGAAGGGGAGAGGGAGGAAGGGAGGAAGGAAGGAAAAGGACGGAAAGAAGGAAGGAAGGGAAGGAGGAGGAAGGAAGAAGGGGGAAGGGAGGAAGGGAAGGAGGAAAGACAAAAAACCCTCTAGTGCCCACTGTGGGCCAGGCTGAGGCTGGGCCCCGGGGCTGGAGGGATGAAGTGGGTCTCAGCTAGCTGGGTCCTAAGGGGTAAGTAGGAGTTTGCTTGGCGTTGAAGACGAGGTTGCTATGCTGGGGCCCTGGGAAGCCACCTGTCTCTTCCTGGCCACCGTGAGAAGAAGCCATTGCCCGTTTGAAAACGATTCATCGAGTGGTTCCGTTCAACGTGTGTCAGGATGAACAGGTCGGAGCCCGGGCCTCAGCTCAGTCAGCCCAACCTGGGTCGAATCCCGATTCTCCTCTTGACACTAGGTCCCCCTGGGCAGGTCACTCAGATCCTGAACCTCCGCCTCCCACTCTGTGAACAGACGACCACTCGTGGGTGCTCATTCAAAGTCCCATCCACCGTAAGGGTGGTGGGCATGCCATGGTGCCTCCCCTCCCGGTACGGGGTGGGGGGACACACCCGGGCACAGGCAGCCAGCTGGGAACACCAGGCAGAGCAAAGGAATTGGAAGGGAGAGGCAGAGGGAGGACTCCAGGAGCCAGCCCGAGGCGAGGTCAGGGAAGGCTTCCTGGAGGAGGAAGCTCCTATGACCGTGTGTACGTGTGTGTGTGTGTGTGTGTGTTTCTCCCCTTCCTGTTCTCCCTCTCCCCAAGCTCCTGCTTTTCTCATTTCCTCACCTCTGTCTCTCTCTGCCCTGACAGGTGGCCTGAGGGACACAACCCTCAGGAATGAGGCTCTGCTCCCCCAAAGCAGGTCCATAGACGACCCCCCGCACCCTGGTTAAATGCCCCCCACCTCGCCCCCCAGAACTGCTTCCCTCCAGTTTGGAAGCTCTCAGGGCTAGACGCCTGCCGCTGCACCTCTCTCGACACACACACACACACACACACACACACACACACGCACATGCACGCACAAGGCCCAGTGCAGCGTGGGCAGTGAGGGGGAAAAGCCAGGAGCTGAGGATTAAGAGAGGCCCCTGCAGGACTTAGAGTCAGCTCTCAGGCAGCAGCCCAGGAAGCAGCAGGGACTGTCCCCTGCGGGGACAGGCCCCCTTTCCTCCCCGCCTGCTGGGCAGGTCTGCTGGCTGCTCCTTCCCAGCCCCTCTTGGCCCAGCTGAGTGGGTTAGTCCCTTCCCATCTCGGTGCTGCCCTTTCCTCCTCTGTAAAATGGGCTCAGTGACGCTTGTTCTGAGGGCAAACGAAGAATAACAACGGCACAGCGGACACAAAGGATTTGCAAACTGCAGGGTGCTGTGCCCACCCGAGAGTATCGGTGATGCCCGAGGGGTGGGAGCGGAGAGACCGAGCTCCCAGCCCAGTTCTGTCTCTCGGCCGCTGGCTCAGGTCCCCCCTCGGTCATTCATTAATTCACCAAGCCATTCTACAGATCTTTAGTAAGCCCCTGCAGAGTGCCCTGCATCGTGCAAGGTGCAAGGACTCCACGGTGAGCAAAGCCAGACCGTGACCCTCAGTGTCCTCCTCTGTAAAATGGGGGGATCACCTGGATGGTCCGGGGCCATCTCTCCAGCCAGCCTGGAGCCTTCCCTCTACAACGACTCCTTGAGGCCAGGCTAAGGGCTCGGCCAAGGGCCCGACAGGCGTCTGGGAAGTGGGTTGAAAAGAGGCCGTGGAAGACGCATCGAGGAGGGGGAGGTGGTTCCCCAGCGGGTTCACCCCCCAGACAAGGGAGAGTTTCCAGAGAAGACCAGGCGTGTGCCCCACCCCACCCCTGGTCTGCCCATCAACCTGCTGGTCTGCTGTGACCTCGCCCTCTGGAGCTCCAGGCTAGGGGAGGAGCCCGGGCACCTGCCAGGACTTGGAGCTTGACCCCATGGTTGAGCAGGGAGTCCCCTCACGCCTTGTGGCGGCGGGGGGGGGGGGGGGGGGGGGGGGGGGGGGGGGGGAAGCAGGAGGGTGAGGAAGGCCGCTTGCAAATTGGTGACAATGAGTTCTTACTAGGGTGTCTGCTTCTGATGAAGGTACTTAGAATAATAATCATGATAAGAGCCAGTGCTTGGGCACCTGCTGTGGGCCAGCGCTAGCTGGTGAGATTTCACTTCCCCCTCAACCTGTCCTTGGGGGAATACATGCCAGCCTGTGTCATAGATGAGAAGACAGGGGTGCAGGGACAGCACCTGGTCCAGGGTCACCCCCATTACTACCTTGTTTTTAAAATTTTTTTTTAATGTTCCTTTATTTTTTAGAGAGAGAGAGACAGAGTGCGAGCAGGGAAGGAGAAGAGAGAAGAATCGGAAGCAGGCTCCAGGCTCCGAGCTGTCAGCACAGAGCCCGATGCGGGACTTGAACTCACGAACCACGAGATCACGGCCTGAGCTGCAACCGGCCACTTAACCGACTGAGCCACCCAGGCGCCCCAGCCCCATTACTACCTTTTAATCTCCCAGGGTCATCTCTACCCCTGCAGGGGATTATTTTATTCACGTCTGCCCCTCCCACTGGTTCCCAGCCTCCAGGTGGCCAGTGACTGTGTCTGCCCCACGGCGCACGACACCCCAGCGCCCTGCACAGTGCCCACCGTGTAATAGGGGCTCAATAAAACTTGTGAGAGAGGGATAGGATGAGACCTCTTAGGGAAACTAAGTCTCCCAGAGGAATTATGCCCCCCTCTTCATCCTGGACCCCCAGCAGCTGCCTCCCACTCCCCGTCTGGCCACATCTGGCGCTAAGTGACCGGCTGACCCAGGCGTTAACGGCCTGCCTGGTGGGCCAAGCCCTGTAACCGAGCTCTGCGTGGGGAGAGCCAAAGTGACCCCCTTCCCCTCCTGGAGCCCCAGCCCTGGCTCAAAGCGCCACCTACCCCCCACCCCGGGCCTCCCTGGACCAGGCTGTTTGTGTTTGCACAAGAGCGGGACCCGGGGAGGGGAGGTCACAGGCCCCAGGTAGAGCTGGGACAAGGGGCCCCTCCTCTGAGTCCTCCTGCGTCCGTCATCCCCACCTGCGCAGGTGGTGGAACACGCTCTGATTTCAGCATCCCTGAGCGCTTCCCCGCCCTCCCCACCACCCTACGGGGCACTCCGCCTGTCACCCAGTCCCCTGCTAAGTGACAGTCCCCCCAGGAGACAGAAACCACATAGGAGTATGAATGGCGAAAGCTGAACACAAATTTAACTGCAACCGTGGGTCAGAACAACAAGTGATTAGCTAGTAAGACGTGAACGCTATAGAATCCGAAAAAGCAAATATGAGGGGCCAGCCGTTAGCTCAGGCTGAGGGAGGACACCCGAGGAAGAACCCCCGACCCCAGAGGCCGAGATCCAGACCTGGACCGAGAGGGCACAGTGTGGCTCACTGCGTGGCAAAGAAGTCACTGTGATGCCATTCACATGGAATGTGCCGGAAAATCTGCCCTCCAGATCTTGCCAGAAATCGTCTCTTTAGCGGATGCCCATAAGAGCTGTTGATAGGGAGGTGACTCTGGGTGTCCCTGTTATGAAACCACCTTAGGGGGTTGCTGGGAGAAGCTGCTGGCTGCTTACCCTGTGCACTGCGGGGGGGTCAGCCCCTGCACCGCAGGACCCCGGGGAACATGACCGTATTGCAGGAGTGGGGTCCCGGTGAAGCTTAGGCCACAGCAGGTGAGTGCCGGAAAAGCCACACGTGTCACAGAGGCTCCCTGTGGCCAGCCCATCCCCATGCCCTGTTGGGGGAAGCCAGTGCTGTGGTAATACATTAGCCTGCCCAGCAAGGGGGTCCTGGGGACCTGGGAAGCCACGTCTCTCCACTGCCCCCTATTGACTGCGTTTAACATCACGCCTACTGAGAAAGGGAGATACTGAGAGTGGGGCCCGTTTCTATTTCCACAAATCAGGCGACAAAGGGACTGTGAGCGGCATGGACCACTCCTTTGGTTACTCCCCTTCCCCGCGTGTGCTCAGACCCACCTCTGAATTTCTGTGCAACAGCAAACAGGGCGCTCTATCGGCACCCAGCCAGAGGCAGCTGTGTCTTATAAGTGACCAGATCTTCCCCTAAAACGAGGAGACCCGCAGCCCTGAGACTCACTCCCTCCACGGCTGGCTGTAACTTACTCACCCCTCAAGTTCATCACAGTTCACTGGCCAAGGACTGAATTGCCGTGTTAACTCGCGACCTCTGGTATATAAAATGAGAAGAAAAGGAGAGGGAAGCAAGAGGCTGGCATACGTAAGCAAACGGGACGGGTAGTGAGCAAATGGAAAATACGCAACGCTACTCCAACGCTCGTTTTTTTCCAGTTGGCCACAAGGCCACGATTGATATCTCTGATTTCCTTCTCCTGTCACCCGTTCCATATCGCCCCCCACCCCGCCACCCACCCACCCCCTCTCAGCCAAATGCTCAGGGGCTCAGAGTTCTTCGCCTGGTGGAGTGACCCGAGGCTTTGGCACTGGAGAGTCTGAGCCCTCCATCAGGCTGCCCTTCTTTGCAAGGAGGGTTTGCCGGAGTTTTCCGTTAACTTTCCCTATGGGGTCAGTAAGGGGCACCTCGCAGAATCCCCTGTCCCTGACAGAGTTCCCCTTCCAGCCTCCGCCCCTCCACCCCATTCTGAAGCAGCAACTCATTTCCCTTTGGTAATCAAGATCCATCACTCCAGAGAGTAGATGAGACTCTTTCTTGACTGTTGGTTCAATAGCGTTAAGTCCAGAATGGCCAAGGGACAGTTTTTTGGGTTTTTTTTTTTTAACGTTTATTTATTTTTGAGACAGAGAGAGACAGAGCATGAACGGGGGAGGGTCACAGAGAGAGGGAGACACAGAATCTGAAACAGGCTCTAGGCTCTGAGCTGTCAGCACAGAGCCCGACGCGGGGCTCGAACCCACAGACTGTGAGATCGTGACCTGAGCCGAAGTCGGACGCTCAACCGACCGAGCCACCCAGGCGCCCCAGTTTTTTTTTTTTTTTAATGTTTATTTGTTTTTGAGAGAGAGAGGGAGACGGAGAGCGAGTGGGAGAGGGGCAGAGAGAGAGGGAGACATAGAATCCAAAGCAGGCTCCAGGCTCTGAGCTATCAGCACAGAGCCTAACGCGGGGCTCGAACCCACAAGCCGCAAGATCATGACCTGAGCCAAAGTTGGACGCTTAACTGAGCCACCCAGCCACCCCAAGCCAAGGGACAGTTTTCATCTTGATGTGTCCCCCGGTGGAAGCCTTATTCCTTTGGGAGCCAAGCCCTCCGAGCCAGCAGAGTAGCGAGCTGGCACCATGAGAATTGACTCTGTGAGTGGGTGATTAGGCGTGACAGTAACAGAAGACTCTCTCTCGTCTCTTGAACCCAGGGCTCCGGGTTCTGGGGAGACAGCCCCAGATAAGGGTCTCAGATTCACAACGTCTCCCGCGTCCTGTAAGAGAGAACACGACTGAGTCTCCACCCACCGTTCCCTCTTTCAGTTAGGCCAACCCCTCTGGGTACGTGGTAAGATGGGTCAATTCCATGGTCACGAGCCAGTGACCACGCTTCCCTCGCTGAGAACTGAGCTCCCTTCTTCCCTTGAAGAACGCCACGATGGTGGCCAAGGCATCCTGGGAGCCGACGCAGGCCGACGCTGGAAGAATTGAGGGCAGGGAAGACAAATCCGGGCCCAGAACACGCATCCCTTCGGATGAGGATGAGTTCTGCCCCCTCCGTGAGGACCGGGTCTCACGGCATCCCTTGCCCCCAGGTGGGAGACAGTGCCAGGCCCGGGCCCCAATGTGGCTCTCTGCTGGTGGGGGATTAGGCTCTTCTCGGTGACCTTCACCTTGGTGAGGGGCAGCACAGGCCGCACGGTGAGGGCCGCAGAGCCCAAGCACAGCCTCAGGCTCCGCCACCACGACCACTCTGTTCATGTGCCCATCGAGCGAGCACTGGGGTGGCTGTGGGGCAAAGGGCTGTGCGGAAAGCGTCATCGGGTCCACCTGATCCCTTGGGACCTCATCCACCGTGGATTCCCTTTGGTGAGCATCCGCTTGAGACACAAGTATCTTCACCCCGACCCTGCCACCCTCCCCGCCTCCCCTCCGCCCGCCCTCCCATCACTGACGAGCAGCTGCTCCGGCCGGCACTGCTCCAGGCACAGGACAGGGAGGCAGAGGACAGAAGGCACCCGGCCCCTCCTCGCGGCCCACGCGGTAACGGGGAGAGGCGACAGACTCACCAACGACGGGCCAACTCCGTGACAGGCCAGCTGGTGAGGAGCATGTGAGGAGGACTCTGCCTCTGACAGGAGAAGAGAAGGGCCCCGTGGACAGGACGGGGACACGGAACAGTGTGGGGGGCACTGGGTGACCAGAGGGGGCCGGGACCTCAGAGGGAGGTCAGGAGGGGCGGGGGGTGGGGAGGGAAGACCCATGAGCTGGGATGTGACGTGAAGGACCCCGGGGGCCGGAGGGGGGTCGTTATTAACAGAGCCCCTCACTGTCCCCAAGTGTCCCAGGTGTGACATAAGTCAGGAGGTCGCCTTTGCCAAGAGAGCTAAATGAGCTCATGCACATATGTCTGAACCCAGTGTGGCGCTCAGGACACGAGAGCTGTGACGTCCTCCCCGCCGTCACCCCTGCACTCCGGTTACTTCTGTCTGGACCCAGGTGCTACCTGGTCACCTGCTGTTTCGAAGTCTCAGAAACCGGCAACGAGGGGTGTTTGGGGTGAGCGCCGTCCCCCCCTCGAACAGAGCCGCCCCCTCTTGCCCCGGGGCTGTCGGGGGAGACTGAGACCTGAGCCCCCACGGGCGAGGATGCACCCAGGTGCACGCGGTCAGCCTGTCCCCCGTCCCCATCCCCGCAGACCAGGCAGCTCCTGCTGACAGGCCGTCCTGTCGGGAACCTGGGGAAGTCTAATTAATTATGCTAATTGACACCTTCGCCAGATGTCTGCCGTGTGACGCCCGCTCCAGCAGTACGACGTTCAGATAATTCTGTTTGAACAGCACTTTCCGAGCAATATGCTTTCCATTTGGCTCGCCCGGAAAATGATTTCTTTTCGAGGACAGGGCCCGGGCTGGGCCAGCCGGCGCTCGGCCCTACTTATTCCCCTCTTAGAGGGTCATGGAGGGTGCCAGCGTCAGGCACCGGCCACGCTGTCCCTGGGGCTGACCTCGAGCAGAGGGAGGGCACTTAGAGCAGAAAGAGCCGACAGTTACGGAGCACCGGCTCCGGACTGGATGTGAGGGTGACCGGCCTGCGTTTCGTCCTCAGGCCACCCTTGAGGGAGAGTGTTATCTCTGATTTCTCAGGTCAGGAAAGTGAGCTTCAGAAGGACGGTGATTTGCCCCAGGCCACTGCTGCCCCCACCACCTTCACCCATCACTGGCCTTGGCCCTTGGTCCTCCAAGTCCGGCCCCGTGCCTGAGATGACACCTCAGGGTCCCCACAGTGTGGCTGACAGCCTCCTGGATGGGAGAGGGGCTTGTGAACATGCTGATCCCAGGACCTTCCCCGGACCCCAGGACCGGGACCCCTAAGGGTGGGGTACGACCAGGGGATCCGTATTTAACCTCCTCCCCGAGTGAGTCGGATGCTCTCCAAGGTCTGAGAGAGCACCTTGTCTGAGTCTGTCGCCTCCCCGCCCACCTCACCCCCGGACCCTCCCCATAGCTGCCAGCCTGGGCTGACCTCCATCCCCCCACCCCCTCCCCCCCACCTCCCGCTGCCCCACGCCAGCCGCCCAGCAGCTCTGGGCCCAAACTGCCACCACCCTGCCACTGTCCGGTCCCTGCCCTTGGTTTCAACCCCATCACCCTGACCTTCCCCCTGGACGCCGACCCTCAGGCCCGAGGGCACAGACGGGTACAGCCCCTGGGGTGGGGGCGGGGCCTGGGTGGAGAGGCCCCGCCAACTCTCACGCCGGCTCCCCAGGAGGGACTGGGGGGCTGGGCTTCGAGCCCCCAGGCCCGGACCTTCAGTCCTGCAGCAGCAGAACGAAATCCAGAAGCCCTCTGTGGGTCTGGAACTCAGCTGACCCCTGCAGTGATTCACCTGCTCGTCCACAGCCCCTCCCCCTCCACGCCAGGACCGGATCCAGCCGCGGGAGCCGCACCCCCAGCACCTGCCCGAACCCTCAGAGCCCGACCGCCGCTTCCTCCTTCCATTATCGCTCCCGGATCGCACCTGGCTCCAGGTGTGCGGTCCGGCGAGAGACAAAGTTAACCACCGCTATTTGCCTCCACACCGTCCGTTACCAGGAGACTTGGGTCTGATGGAAAGTTCTGGAACCCCTCCGTTTAAGGTCCCCGAAAGCCTCCCCCGATCGTCACAAGATCCACCGGGGTGTTGTTACTCGCCCATGGTGTGCATGGGGAAACTGAGGCAGGAGAGGCGTGGATCCCGGCCCACAGGCAGCAGGCAGTGGCCCCGAGCCCCCCGCCCCCGCGGCGCTGTCCTGGCGCCGCCCGCCGTGCGGGGCCTGGAGCCACCACGGCTCCTGGGCAGGGATCTCGTGGCTCCACCGCGAGCACCCCTGGGAACGAGCGGTCACGTGCAACCGCCCCCCGCGGACGCGTCTGCACCGGGGATCCCGACGCCGGAAGAGCTCGGGTGAAAGTCACGTCTGACGGCGCCACCGACTCGGACCCACGAGCTCCGTTGCGACCCCGTGACTTGCTCCAGAGGCCGCGTGGGGCCCACGCTGTGCTCGGTAAATGTTGACGCGGCCTCTGGCCAAAAGCAATAAAAATCTGACCTAGAAAAGTGAACAGGACTTTGAAATCATGAGCCCCGAGCCCCGGCCTGACGTCTGGGGGAGGACAGCGCGAGGCAGCAGAAGGAAGAGAAGGAAAGCGACCCGGCGATCTCCCCTCCCGTGCGCTCCCTCCAGGCCTCCATTAACCTCTGCGGGGCCAGAGCCCAGCCTGCGAATGGAGAGCGGAAGAGGCAGGGTGGCGTCAGGAGGGCGCCTGGCCCCCAGCATGGGGAGGCACCCTCGCAGGGTCACCTCGCCCTGGAGGACCCCCCCCCCCCCGACCACCTGCAGCGAAACAGCCCAGAGAGAAGGAGCGAAGGGGCACCTGCCGACCCTGCCAAGGTCATGGCTCTGAGCACTTCCTCTCCATGTATTGGGGTTGGCGGCTCTGTGGAGTTTTTAGCCACCCGCTTGAAGGTGCCCAAAGCCTCAAAGGCCACCGAGTCTTCCCCACGACAAGGCCATCATGGTGACATCTTGTTGATGGTGCCACGGTGTTTTGCCCCGTCCACCAGAGCAACCACTCTCTCATCAGTGCCCTCTGCTCTGCACCTTGACTTGAGGGCCCCTCGTCCTGCCCGGACTGGGCCCCTCCTCCACTCGGGCTGCTTCACCGGCAGCGACAGGAAGTGGAGGAGGAGGCTGTGGGGGAGGGGCGCGATCGCGCTGCCAGTGACTGTGCCCACTGGGCGTCTCAGACCCCGATGAAGAAGCCCAACACCAGTGTCTTCCCCCATCGCGGGGTGGGGTTGGCGAGGCAGGTGGTAGGAGAGGGGATCTGGACTGGGATTATCCCCCCCTCCTCCTGGCTTGTGCCCACGTCGCCCGCATCCCCTTGGCACAGGGCTAGCTGACTGTCTCACCCACTGTGAGCACTGGTGACCCCGGAGCCGTCTGCAGTCACCACGGAGAACACATACCCCACCGCCCTGGGCGGGGTGGGGGGAGGGGGTCTTTCTGGATCTCAGAACTCCGAGCCAAGGGGCTTCAGACAAACCCCTCACGTCTGGGATACGGGACCTTGAGGACACGGGCTGGAGGAAATTTGTGCGGCTGCTGTCCAGACCTCACAGGCCGAGGCAGACCTGCTTCGGCGTTTACGGCTGGAGCTGGAGCCTATTTCCCCGTCTAAATAATCAGGAAAACACCAGGGGCCCCCTTGTATCACCAGGTTGAGGGGCTGCGAGCTGGGGGGGGGGGGGGCAAGGCCCTTCCCCCTGGTGGGGGCGGGGGAGGGGGGATGGTAGGGCAGGAATGTCGTCCCACCTGGAAAATGGGGTTGGCCAAGATCTCCAATGTGCCTTTCAGGCATTTCACAAAACATGTTTTTAAACCACCGCTCTCAAACCTCCCCCATCACCTTGCCCAATTCCTCAACAGGCCGGAGAAGGTCACCGTCTGCCCCCGTGGATTTACTGGGCCCAGACCTGCCTCCTAATTTCATGCAAATCCCAGCCCACCTTATCCTGCCGGGGTTTTGGCTCCTCTGTGTTTTCTTGGTGACACAACCCATCCTTGTCTCCAGCTGAGTCTCTAATCCCTGCAATTTCCATGGCGCTCGTAATTATGAAAAAAAACAAATCTGAAGCACAGAAATTGTCCACCCTGGCTGTGAGATTACACACTTTAGTGGACTTTATTGAATTTATTTTGCAGTTACTGAGGAGATGAAGCTCACTGTGCTGCTCCAGAGGGCAAAACAATGCCCACTGGGAGAATCTTCCAGAAGGCAGGCTGGAATTCAAAAGGGAAGGAGCACTTTCTGATGTCAGAGGGAGAGCATAGGCCGGCAGAGTGGAGAGCCGGGCGTGGTCCCTGTGGGGACAGCTGTAGGTCGTAGCTGGGTCCATTTCCCGACTTGTACTTCCCAGGGGTTTGTTTGGACGAGCGAGTTAACGTGATGCCCCCGGCTCCCCGTTTCCTCCTCTGTGGGATGGTGACAGCCATGCCTAGCGAGTGGTCATGCTGTGATTTCATTATTCGGTGTCGGGGAAGCTTCCTCCCACCCCGAGTGTCCCCCGAGTGTCCCCCGGATACCTCGGCCTCCCCACCCACAGAGCTGAGCGAGTTTGAGGAGGAGCAGGAAAAAATCATCCGTCTCGCTCTCTCTTTGGGAGTCTGGCCGCTGGAGGGGAGCTCCCCACCCCATCTGCTTTCCCACTGCCAGAAGCTTATACACCCACACCCCAAAACCGGGGAAGCCTGCCCCGGGGATCCAGTGCTGCCTCGGATGGTAAGGTCAGCCCTGTCTAACCCTACGGTCCATGGTAAAAGTCCACAAGCTCCGCAGCTTTGTCAGTGGTAAAGGGGACACTGCTTCTCCACCGGCCATGCCCTGGATCCTCTGGTTGGTTCAGATTCAAGGCAGGAGATGTTTCTGTCCCACCCCTTAAAGCACAAGCATTATTAATACAATGGCTGAGAGCTTCGGACGGCACAGACAAAGGAGCTGACGTCAGGTCTCTGTTTCTAGAACATACACTCCTCGGAGGCAGGAACCACGACATGTGTCTTCTCCGCTGCCAGTCCAGCTGAGCATAGAGACCAGGATGGAGTAGATGTTCAATAAATAACGCTGACCAAGTGAATTTTACCACCATGACAGGGCTGTGAATAAGGGCTCCGGGAACACAGAATAGGGGCGCGTAAGTCGTGTGAAGGGCGAGGGTAGAGCTGGGGAGGGCTGAATCTTCAAGGGGAGCCAGGAGATACTGGTCAAGTCCAAGGTGACGGTGAGACCAGGTGTTTCAGGAACTAGAGGGCCGCCGCAGGGTCAGGTGGAATTCGTGAAGAAACAGGAATGATGGTAGGGAGTCTGCGGGGCTGGATGATGACGAACCACGAAAGCCAAGCCAGATTCCGACATATTCCTGATGCCAGTAATGTTTGTGGAACACCTGCTATGCTCCAGGCACAGCCCTAAGCACCCGACCTACGTGAACCCATCCAATGAGAAGCCCAGGAGGTAGGGGTCACTATCCTCTCCATTCGCAGCTGTGGAAACTGAGGCAGTGAGAGGTGAGGTAAATTACCAAAGGCCACACAGCCATTGAGTGGTGGGGCTGGGATTTGAGCCTGGGCGCATGGGCTCTGGAGCCCGAGATGTCAGCCGCTGCACTGCTCTTCCGCAGGAGGAATACGAGGGTCAAGCATGTAGTTCAGAAGGAGTGTTCGGAAGGCGCATCTGGGGACGGGATGTGAGGGTCAGAAGAGCCAAGCCCTTCGAGCCATTCAGAAGCCAGTGGTTTTCATCTGTCGGGAGAGGGAGGACAAGTGGATGGGCGTTCACTCGGGAGTGCCATTGCAACAGGCTCTCTACACCACAGCTCTACAGAGACTCTTCACACCCCAGTGAATCCAAATCTCACGTCAGTCCTCCCCGCCTCTGAGGGTCCGACACCACCATCCCCGGCCCGGAGACAGCAGGTGGACAGGTGGTGTGGAAATCCCACCACATCCCTCCCCCACCAAGAGCCCCCTAGCAGCCCAGCCCGCAGGAACCCCTGAGCGCCTTCCGTCAGCCCCGGCAGAGACCAGTGGGAGCCATGAAGCCACCAGATGGACAACCTCCCAGTCAAATTAGAAGAATCGGACCGATTCCCCCAAACCCCAAACTGGTAGAGCTAAACCAAGATGAAATAAATGGTCTGAACAACCCTACAGCCATCAAACAAGTTAAATTTATAATGCTAAACACTCCCGAGAAAGAAACCCTTTCAGGCCCCCGTGGCTTCACCGGAGACTTCTACCCGTTGTGGCAAGAATTAATGGCAACACGTCACAGTCTCTTCGAGAAAGTAAGGGACATCTACACTGAGCCTGTAGTTAACTTACTTAGCGGCGAAACACTGAATGCCTTCTGTCCAAGATTAGGAACAGGGGCTAAGATGCCTATTCTCATCTCTCTTATTCAACGTGGTACTGGAATTTATAGCAACAAGTCAACTGAAAAAGGAAAAAAAAGCATGCAGCTGTTTCCACGAGCTACCAGAACACGCAGAAACCAGAATTAAAAACACAGTTCCGTTGTATCAAAGAAAGCCAAACCCTGAGCCATACCCCTAACAAAGCATGTACGGAATCTGCAGTCTGTAAATTTTAGAAATTAACCACACGGGAAATTTTAAGAGACCTGCATAAATGGAGAGACAAACCATGTTCATAGATTTGAATACTCGGCGTGAGTAAAGACGTCAGTTCTCACCAAACTGCTTTGTAGGTTTCCCATGATCCTTATCAAAATCCCACCGGGAGCTTTTGTAAACATAGACAAGCTTATTGTGATATTTCTAGGGGAAAACACCGACCCTAGACCAGTGAACATATCTTGACAAAGAAAATGGGAAGAATCGCTCTACCTGACATTACGTCTTATGCTGCGGCTGCATTAATCAAGGCGCTGAGGTGTTGGTGGAAGGACAGACTCATAGATCAATGGAACAGAAGAGAGAACCCAGAAATAGACCCACACAGATATGCTCAATTGATTTCTGACAAAAGCGCAAAAGCAATTCAGTGGAGGAAGAATTGCCTATTCGACAAGCAAAGCAATAGCAATTACCCACCCCGAGGCAAAAAAAAAAAAAAAAAAAAATTAGCCTCAACCCATCTTCAGACATAAAATGGATCAAAATGGATCATATACGTAAATGAAACCCATAAAAATAGAAAGCTCCTAGAAGAAAATATGGGACAAAAATCGTCACGATCTGAGGCTAGGCAATGTGTTCTTAGACTTGACACCAAAATGATGATCCACAAAAAAATATAGATGTTGATAAATGACGACCTCCCTGGAAATAACATCTTTGCTTTTGGAAAAGCCCATGTGAGAAGGCTTCTCTGACAGTGTGACTAGGGCCTTTTAAGCAATGTCAAGGACACAGAGTGGGAGCTGGGACTCCCCAGGAAAGGGTTTATGGAACTTGAACCGGGCAAGACAGAAGAAGACAGAAAACTTTTCACGTCACACTTGGATGAAGGGTTTTTGAGGGTTTGTTCTGTTTTGTTTTGTTTTGTTTTGTTTTGTTTTTTCCCAGCTGCTTAGTGAAGAAACATTGGAAATGTATGTAGACACTTCATTCATTCATCTGTTCATGCATCGTGCATTTATCGGATACCTGCTATGTGCCCCTTACTTTCGTATGTGCTGGGGCCCGAAGTGGACGAGGTAGGCAAAGTCTGTCTCTCCCACCCGGGACATGTGGTCCCTGTAGTAACCACTGCAGAGCACAGGAGGCCTGGAGGCATCACACTCATGTTTAACTGCTTTGAGCCGGAAATGAGCCAGGTAGGGGCGCCTGGGTGGCTCAGGTCATGATCTCGCGGATCGTGAGTTCGAGCCCTGCGTTGGGCTCTGTGCTGACAGCTCAGGGCCTGGAGCCTGCTTCAGATTCTGTGTTTCCCTCTCTCTCTCTGCCCCTCTCTTGCTTGTGCTCTGTCTCTCTCCCTCTCTCTCTCAAAAATAAGTAAACATTAAAAATTAAAAAAAAAAATAATGAGCTGTCAGCTCTTGGTTCACGGGCCAGAACTAGTCACATGGTGACAGCCTGACTATAGGGGCTGCTGGGGAAGGAAAACAGGGATATTTGACGCATCCTGTCTCAGGCACCAACTCCAATGAGTATTATTCAAAGTGGGTTGCATTAAATCACCTGCATGGCGAACTGTCTATAGTTTTCTTCCCATAGACTGACTTGATTTCATCGTTCTCGAGGATTCCTCGAGCCATTTCTCAAATCTAGAAGTCAAGAAGCTGCTACAGGCAGTGCCACTCACGTCCGTAGGGATGGGGGAGGTGCCTCATAATGACTATAGTCAAGATTCCGGAGCCCAGAAAGGGCCAAACCAGAAAGGCAGCCCGTTGGAGAATGTCACTTCAGCAAGACTTAGCGTTTCCTCTGGGTGACAGACACCTTGAACACCACCGTTCTCCTGGACGTGACAGGGAGGGAAAGAGAAACGAGTCTGGAGAAAGGTCTGGAGTTCCTAAGAAGAGCCTCATTAGTGGGAAGGATTGGGGAAGGGGGGGTAGCTCCGGGTGGGGTTTCTGACGACAGTGACCAAGTGGCTGGGCTTGGAGCCTGCATTAAAAGTCACAGCAAACAAACCAGGAGACATGGCCCATTCACCACGTCTCCTACCCAAGGGGTGTTAATCTTTCTGAGTGACCGGGACTCCCTGCCCGGGAGGCTTCTGGAGCCGGGAAAGCAAAAGGCACCAAGTCAAGGGCCTGGGAGGGACCCTGGCACGGTGGCCAGTCCAGGCTCCACATCCCAGGGATGGCCCCGGTTGGGCTGTGCTCCCATGTTCATTACCTCACTAATTATCTCAAACCCAACGGAGAGGGGCTATGGGTTGCATTTTGTCCCTCAAAAAGATACAATGAAGGGGCACCTGGGTGGCTCAGTCGGTTAGGCATCGGACTCATGGTTTCGGCTCACATCACGATCTCCCGGTTTGTGGGTTCGAGCCCTGCGTCAGGCTCTGAGCTGACGGCAGGACGCCCACTTGGGTTTCTCTCTCTCCCTCTCTCTCTCTTCCCCTCTCTTGGGCTCCTGCAAGGGCCCAGAAAGAGATGCTGCCCTTGCCAGACCTCCCTTCTCTGCAGGGAATGGATGTCTTTTCCCCTTCTGGATCCCCTTCCGGATGCATAAAGGAATTCTAGCCCAGGTTTGAGGCTGTCACCTTACTGAAGGATGGCAGGTGGGTGACTGAGAATTCAAGGCCGAGCGAGGTGGAGCTGCCTGGACAGTCCTCAGTTTCCTGGAGCAGAATCTGGAGCGCTCAGAGGGAGGGAGTGGCTGGGATGGCCATGCGTTTCCTGCTGATGTGGCTTAGGGGAGCCCCCCCCTTCCCCATGGCCGCTGCCCAGGACAAACCCTGATTCTCTGCCTTCTGAACAAGTGCCAGAGCTTCCCCACTCCCCCTCACCCTTCCCTCTGTCAGTAAACAATTATTGAGCCCCTACTGTATACCTAGTATAACTAGTTCTGTATATGTGTATACATACTGTATATCTACTGTATAACTAGTTCAGGAATGGGCACATGACTCAGGCCTGGCCAGTGAGACTTCATCCTGGGACTGTGTTGGAAAATTGAGCAAGGGAAGTGCTCTTTCCTACTGAAGCTGCAGGGGGCCTCCGGGAGAAGGGCTGCTTGGAGGGGAAGCTCGCTCAAAGGAAAGCAGATCTGAGCACCTAGATCCAGCCATACCTGAATTCCCTTGAACTTCTCGGCTACAGAAGCCTATAAATTCCTTTTTCTGTCTTAAGCCAATTTGAATATCTTCTTATAACAGAAACGGACCCAATTAAAACAGTTATTATCCCCGTTTGCCCACAGCACCATGAGGTAACCTGCTGCCATTTGCACACTGGTCACTTAGTGCCCAGTTGCTGGGATTCAGGCCCGGGTCCGGCTGTCTCTAACGGTGATGGTCTCGGAGAGAGCTTTAGGAGTTGGAGTCTAAGAGAAGCAAAGTGACAGGCCCTGCGAAGGGTCGGCGGGGAGAAGACGAGCTCAAAATGCAATTTGCAGAGGCTGAAATTGCTCGCTGAGCCAATCTAATTTGAGATGGCCCACGTTGCAGACAATCTCCACAATTTCCTGGAACCCTCGCTGCTCACCTCAGGGCCAGTCGGACCGTGACAGTTCCATTATTAGGTTTGGCAGGACTGGGATGTCACTGTACCCACCTGCTAGATCGAACAAGGAAATGGGGGGAGGAAAGTGATTTCTCTCCCCTCACCCCCAGGGGAGCAGCTTTTCAGCGGCCATCAGGGCTTTCCGTGGGTGGGTTGGGGGGAGGGGCCTCCGGGAGGCCAAGGCCTCGAAGGAACCTTGACGGGTAATCATTCCCCAGAGTGGCAGGTGAGCCATGATTAGCGCTCCGGGCTCGGGAAGGAAGTGGCCCTGACTCTGCCAACTCCCTATGACTCCAGTCTGGAAGTTGCTGGAACCCGTGCAGGTGAGCTGAGGCCTCTCAGTGCTGTGGGGTCCCTTTTTCTGTTATAGCCCAGGATCCACCACCAGAAGGCCCTTCTGGATTGTTCTTTGTTCAGTGGGCAGACATCTCTGCTTCTATACCAAGAGCTCTGAGGGCGGGAATCAAATCTCATTCAGGTTGGATCCCCAAAGCCAACACAGTGCTGGCACATTGTAGGGACCTAGTGCATGTTTCTTGCCTAATTGGATAAATTTTATATATATATATATATATATATATATATATATATATACACATAAATCGATGGGGAAGGGGATGCATGGGCCAAGGAGGCCCATCCTCAGCCTTGGGAGTGCACTATGGGATGGGGTCACCTACTCCAGGGTGAGCTGGGGGTGGGATGTTCCAGAGGAGTCTTGGGGAGACGTCCTGGAGAGGGGGATCTGAGCTGGGCCCCCAAAGGACTGAGAGGATTTGGGAACCAGAGGGAAGGGGAATGTATTCTAGATGCATTCGAGGTGTACCTCATACGTGCCCGGTGTGTGTGTGTGTGTGTGTGTGTGCATGTGTGTGTGTTTGCTTAGAGACTGGTGTGATGGGCCTTATGGGGGCAGAAATGAGATTCTATGATTTCAAGGGACCCACGAGTTCTCCTAACGGTCCTGGGAGAAGGTGTAATTGTTCTCACTCTGAGGCTGAGGGAACCGAGGCTCAGGGAGGTGGGGTGATCCGCCCTCGGTCACACAGCGGCAGAGCCAGAATCTGACCGAGGTCACGTCGCCCACTCTCACCCCAGCGTATCTGGGGAAGTCAGGTCGCCTGTCCACGGAGGCCTGGGGGAGTCGGCTTCTGTGTACCGGGGGAGGCTCTGCAGAAGGGGCCCTTCGGGACGCAGCCTTCTCCCAGGGGTCTTTCTTGAACCATTGGCAAGGACCAGGAAGACAGCTTTCAGGGTCAGCTCAGGGCAGCGCGGTGGAAAGCTGGAGACCAGCGGATACACGCCCGTGGTCCAGCCCCAAGTGCAGACTGACCTTTGAGGCATAACACAAGGCCGGAGGCCGTGTCAGAGTCTGAGTCCCGACTGGCTTGCACAACCCCCGCCCAGCCCAGGGCCTCACCCCGGGGGGCCATGCGCTCTGGGGGTGGGCACGGGGCCTCGGAGGTGGGAGCGCAGGGCTGGGGGAACCAGAGTGTGCGATCAGGTCCAGGGAGGGGTAAGGCAGCCACGAGTCCCACGTGGCCCAGAGCAGTCTGTTAATTCTGTAATTAAGAACAGTGTCCCCTTGCACTCTCAAATGTCCTGGCTTGGACGGTCATCGTGGGTCACCCTAAGGTGGGGTGAGAACTAACACTGGCCGGGCTCCTTCAGTGCCCGAGGCACACGCAGCCCGCCGTCACCGATCCGTCACTAGCACCCTGGATCCCATGGGGCTCCTCTGGCCCCGCCCACTGGCAGGTGACAGGCGCTAGTCCCAGAGGCTCCCCGGGCCAAGCGCAACTTCCTGTGGGAATGCGCACGGCAGGATGGAAAGACCCAGTCCCAAGGGCGTGGACACCTGCTCCAGCAGGACTGCTGGCCGGAGATGAAGCTTCACAGAGTTTCTCCTTGGCTTACGGCTGGGGGCAAGAATTTCGTTGTGTTTGAGGCAAAACAACAACAATGACAACAACAATAATCAACTTTCAATAGTGTGTGGTAATTACTGAAGGATGGAAACTCAAAATAGATGCTCTTTGCTTAGCCAGGCAGGAGAGAGGATTTGGAACATTCGAGCCGGGGCCCTAAGCTTCGTGTAGGGTGGGGTGTAGATGCAACGGCCAGGGGGAGAGGGGTACACGGAGCGAAACCAGGAAGCCAGAGGGACCCTCGGTCCCAGGGACGTGCTGGCACTTAGGATGTCCCACGGCACACAGGATGGGGCTCAAGGCAGTTGCCACACTACCAGGGATAAAGGACGAGGAGCCGGGGCCTTGGGGACGCACTGGAGACACGCGGGGCCTGGGTGCTCTGTGATGCTTCAGGAGGAGCCTGAGACAGCAGGTGGGACTTGCTCCCAGCTCCTCACCCTGCCCTCTGCCCTCCGCCACCCAACTCCCCAGAGGATGCTGCAGTGGACAAAGCCTGCCCTCCCCTGACCTTGTGATGTCGGATGCGACTGTGGGACTCGTGTTGGCCAAAGGAGCATGGGGAGGGGTGACAGTTGCCTATTCTGAGGCCTTAAGAGACGTCCCTGGCTCATGTGCCCGCTGTTCTTGCATCCCGGCCCGTGGGCCTTGAGAAGAACACGAGACAAGACGACCAGACAAGACGGTGCCCCTGAGAGATGCTCCCCCACCCCACCCCCCCGGGGCAGCCCTGTGGCGCACGCAAAACCGGGAGCAGCTCCGCCCTACCAGGCAGCTGAGACCCGAGCCTGAGAAAGAGCAGCGTGTGCTGCTATCAGCCCCTGAGATGTTTGAGGTTGTTATGAAGGAAAAGCAAAGAGTAAAACAGAAGGAACTAACGCAGTCACGCAAGCAGATTTCACAAGGCAGTCCTTTTCCTGGAAACACCTGTCAGCGTCTCTCGGCACACCCCGTCCCTCGGAGCTGCTGCTCTGGGAGGGGAGATTATTCTCCCGCAATCAGAATGGCTCAGAGCAAGACATAAAGGGGCCTGGTTAATGTCAGACGACAGTCCCTCTCCCACCCGAGGAGCACAGAACCTCGCTCCATGCTCGGGTCTCCCCCCGATTATCTGTGAGCGACCAGGGGTGGGGGACTCGTGCTCAGGCCTCCATCCACCCTCAGCCGTCCACGCTGCCCTCTTCGTGGACTGCCGACCCCTCCGGGCCATCAGTGGGGCCCGTCACCCCTGCCACCGGTGCCGGGGTCCCCGGGAGCCTGCGCCCTGCTGAAGGCTGGGGTCTCTCCCTGTCGGATAGGCAGTGACCCCAGAAGGCCCTGGGCGGTGCTGGGTCGGTGGCCCGCTCTGGAGAGAAGGACCCGTCCCCACACTGGATGTGACCTGGGCCCCCACACAGCAGGGCTTGGGTTTGGGGCCTCACGTGGCCTCTCATGACACAAACGGGCTCCGGTCCTCACCCCTCTGCCCAGGAAATCAGAACCCTGTCCCGGAGGCAGGGAAGGGAAAGAGCTTGATAAACACCCCTGCGTCCCCCATCATCACTTCCGTCTTTCTGCCCAGACGCCTGCCTCCTGAAATAAACTCCCCTCCCCTTTATTCCAACGCATTTAACTGAGACCAACACGTACTCAGGATGATGCCTAATTACCCACTAAAGAACAGGGACCCAGTTCCAATCCGCCCAGAACACCTCTGCCCATTTAACAGATGGAGAAACTCATGCTCAGGGAGGTGCCACAAGTTGTCCAAGGCTGTGCAGGTGCTGAGGAGTAGAGACGGGGTGGGGTGGGGTAGGGTGGGGAGGGGTGGGGGGAGCCCCAGCCCCATGCTTCTGAAGATCTTTTTTCCTCCAAAGCGTCTTAACTTTTCCTGGAGAAGAACCCTTGAAGTCTGGTGTTTGCTCGTAAAAGTCACGTGGCTTTTGCAATCTACTCCACGATCTCTCTATCTCGATTCTAATCCAAAAATATGTTTTATATCCCTTGCCACCTGAGACCAAAAATAAATAAAAACTAAGTGCCTCTGCTTATTCTATGGTTTCAGGCGCCCCCTCTGGTACAGGGCAGACCCCCAGGGTGAGCTAGCCCAGACTGAGCGTCCTAGGAAGACACAACACACTGTCTGGGGATGGGGCAGAAGGTGCCAAGGGCAGAGGGCGGGCACGATTGTCCTGAGGCTAGAGGTTCCGGAGGATTGGACTTTAGGGGGAAGGGGGGTCGTCTGGCTGTCACCCGCCAGCACCAGATGCAGAGACCAGGATATTCAACTTAGAAAACCAAGGAGCATATCCTGGATGCTGACGCTTCCATTTTACAGATGGGGAAAGTGAGGCCCGAAAAGGGAGGGCAACCTGCTCAGTCACCCAGAGAAATGGCAGCCAAATCTGAGCCGGAATGGGGTCTCCTTGTGCCCAGTCCGGGAAGCCTGACTCCTTGGAGCCCAGAGTATGGAGACCACCCTCCCTCGTCCCCCAGTCCCAGCCCTCGGTGGCCTTGCTCGTATTGCTGTTGACCAGAGGTGAGCGGTTATGGGTTCTGTTCTCCAGGAGCCCGTGGGTCATCAGCGTGAGGAAGGAGAATGGGCCACCTCCCCGGGCCCTGCTCAGGCACCTCCAGGCTGTGTGACTTTGGGCAGCAAACACGTCTCTGAGCCTGCGTCGCGTCAGCTCTGAAACGGGGACAATAATAGACGCGTAAGGTGAGGACTGAGTGAGATGTGTCAGAAGGGCACCGACCACGGAGCCCAGCAGAGTGACTGCTCTGCCTGGGTCACCCCTCACTTTCCTTACGACTTTGACTCTTGTCATCACGGTCATTCCTGGAGCCAGATTCGGGCTGCGGGAGGCTCTGGACAGAGCTTCAGAGCCAGGTGATCTCGCCTGCTCAGGGCCCAGGGGGCAGCGCCTGAGTCAGGTCCCCGGGCCCTCGAGGCAGGGAGCAAAGTCTCAGTGCCAAGGGCAGAGGGGCCCAGCGTGGGGGGAAGGCCCTGCTTTGAGCTTGGCCGGTAGGGCCAGGCCCCACCAGGGAACCAACAGAGATGTGGGTCCAGCTCCTGGTGTGGCATACCGCACCCTCGTCCACCGCTTAGAGCAGCCACGCATGCAGGGTCATGATCCCCAGGTACACATGGGGAAACTGAGGCTGGGAGAGGTTACACCACTGGGCAAGCTGGTGAACCAGTTAGCCCGGTGCTCAGTACATGGTTGGTATGTGTTATTACTCTAAGGTAGGAATAGCAGTGGGCCTTCGTGAGCTCCTACTGTGTGCTCCAAAACAACAGTAAGGCTTTGCCCGGGCTCCGTACCCAGGAGGCCCAGCTGGTGCTGGAAGCCAGCCAGTGTCTGGGCAAGGGTCATCGCTAGAGGGTCACCGAAGACAGGCTCTTTCCTAGTGGAAAGTTTGCTCTGTCCTCTGTTTCCTCATCCAGACTGGGCTGGGGTGGGCGGACATACCCAGGTCAAGGGCCTACTGTGTGCTGGTGGGTTGCATTGTCAAACCTCACTGAACCTTCCTGCAGCCCAGGGAGGGCATATCATGGCCCCTGCTTTGCTGGGGAACCTGCTGCAGAGCACACAGCTGGGCTGGGGACAGCTTGCACTTGAACCTCGTGAACTTGGTCCGGGAGGCTCCGTTTGCCCCTGGGCTGGCCTCTGGACCCTCCACCCCTGACTCTCTCTGACGGTCTCTGCTGGGGGAGATTGACAAGGAGTGGGGGCTTCCTGGAGGAGGTGGGTCCTGAAGGACAGGTGAAACCAAGGACCAGGGTGCAGCGGGGGCTGGCCAGGCTCAGAGGCAGGTGCAGCCAGGGGCAGAGGAGAGAAGGCTAGCAGGGCTGGGTGGAGGAGGGGCTGGGAGCGCCCTGCAGAGGGTGCGGCCTCTGTCCTGGAGCTGGGGGACTGGGGAGGTGGTGGTACTCAAGCCAGGAGCCTCAGAGAGACTGAGCTCTAAGGACCCCGGGCCTGGTTCCACCTCTCAGGGGAACTCTGTGGCCTGTCTGGGTCTCCCTCCTGGCCTCCAGCGGCGCCTGGACAAAGCTGATTGGATTCTTCCTTCCCCCTCCTCCTTCTCCTCTGCCCTCTGTCTGTGAGGCCTGGCCGGAAGTAGTCAGGAGCAGCCAATCCTGGACCCCGCTGTAGATCATCACAGAGGCATGATAGCACTTTAAGGGGTCCCCACAACACTGGAATGGAGGGCGGCCACGGACACATCCATCCACACATTCATTCGCTCACCGTGCTGCGAATTACGTACCCACGGTGTGCGGGGCACTGAGCTCCTTCCTTTGCAGCGGCCACCGCTCCTGGCCAGGCAGCACTCGCTCTGTGGCGCTCTGGTCCTCCCGCTAGAGCCCGGGAGGGGAGGACCACTCCTGACCTCGTTTCACAAGTAAGAAGTTTTAGACTCAGGGGCCTGGGGTTCCTCTCCAGGGAAGGTGCTGGAACAGTCTGGGAAGCAGACAGGGAGGCCCCATAAGTGAGGAGAGGGGGTGGGCAGGCCTGGCTTAGAAAGAGAAGAGCCCCCTCCTCCAGACTACCCCTGCACCCCTGCCCGCCAGGCCCTCCGCCTCCTCCGGCCCAGCCCTGCCTGCTGCCTGCTGGGACAGGGACCAGAGGCTGGGGGTGGGGCGGGGGTGGGGGTGCATGTGTGCATGTGTGTGCACATGTGTGTGTGCACGCAGGGGAGGGAGGGAAAGACGCACATGCACACACATGTGCACCCACAAAGACATCAGAGAACCGGAAAGATTCCAAGAGAGACTCCGAGGGACACGGAGAGTGGATCAACAGCAAGAAGATAGAGACGGGGACCCAGGATGAGACGGAATGGTGGGAGAGGCCCGGAAAGGGGGAGAAAGAGAGAGACCAGGGAGGGAGAAGGTCCTGCGTTCGGGGAGAGACAGAAGCCCCAAGAGGAAGAGGGGCCGGGCAGGGGCACTGCCAGGCCCAGAGGTGACAGGACCACAGGAAGGCAGGTGAGCTCTGCCAGCACTCATGTTACAGGACGGGGTGGGGAGTCCCCGTGGGGTAGGGGATGGGGTGCCGTGGATGCCGACCTAAGGGCCCCCCCATTGGTGGGTTCCCCACCCCTGCTCTTGTACCTTCCCCCTACCCCTAACATCAGTAAGGCTCAGCTCAGCCATCTAAAGGGTAACACGAGGGTAGATGACATCATTCAGGCCACTGAGGGGTCCCACATGTGATGGGAAGGGGCTGGGGGCTTTGGGGCCTACGGAGTCAGCCTGCTGCACCCTCTAGCCTCTCTGGGCCGGCCCTCCTCTGCAAGGGCCAGTTAACCGTGCCCCGGGGGCGAGCTCGGTGAGGTGCGGGCCCAGCAAGCACTGGAGGGACTGGCTGACCCCAGTTAGTAGTGTTACAACAATCATCTGGTCCAAGCAGCCCCATCATACGGAGGAGGGAAACTGAGGCCCAGAAAAGGCAGGAGCAGGAGGGAGGCAGCAGGAAGGAGCCCAGGCCTTCCGAATCTGCCCCTCGGTGCTGACCCGTGATGGGTCTCAGCAGCACCAGTGCCTTCCCTGAGTATCCGCAGAGAGCCATCCGCCTGCCACCCGCCTGCCACCCGCCTGCCCCAGATCATGACCGATTCTGCCCGGCAACGTGAGGCCTTCTCATGAGCCCTCAGAGGTTCTCAGGTTTCCCTGAGGATATGAGCAGCAAATATGGGGTGGGGGGCTGGAGAAAGGGGGCGAGTACAAGGAGGGATGAGCGGGGAGAGACAGAGGCCACCAGCACAGAGAGAAAAAGGAAAGAGATTCGTGAGGGGGGGGGGGGAGGGGACACACCGAGGGAGATAAAGGCAGAAAAATACATAAAAAGGGAAAGACACAAGAACATACACCCGCAAACATACCCACACACGCAGACGAAGAAGGAACCTTTGGGAGAAGGGATGGAAATGAGAGCCTGGCAGAGGCTTAAAGAGAGAGAGGAATAACCCCCCCCCCGCCCCACCCCCCCCCCACCCCCGCCGCTGCCCCAACACACCCATCCAGACGGAGCTGAAGACGGACAGATACAAGCCAGGCCGAGGGGAAAATGGGGTATGGAAGCACAGAAGGAAAAAAGGACACAGACTGCAAGACGGAAAAAAAGAGAGGGAGAGATTAATACACAGAGAGAGAGAGGGAGAGAAAGAGAGCAGGAGAGGGGCAGGAGCCAGCAGCCTAATCATCAGAGGCTGGAGCTCACACATTTCTCCCCCTACCCTTCTCCATCGCACCCCCTTCTCTCCGCCACCTCCTGACCTGGCTCACGAGAGCCCGAAACGTCGGCCCCAGGTGACAGGTGAATTCTCCCAGGCCCAGCGGCCCGGCCCCCATCTGCCTTAAGCCAGAGTGCCCTTGACACAGAGAGTGTTAAGGAGTCCTCTGCACGGAGCAGGGACTTCTTCTCTGTCTTCACCTTGAACCTGATGCCCTGATGGAAGGAGAGAGACCTGCCCCCCTCTGCTCACCAGGCCCAGGCCTCAGAGTCACTTGGTTCTCCCTGCTGACTTCTGAGCCATGGGGGCCGGAGGCGGGTGCAACCTGCAAACCCCAGCAGGCCTCTGTCGGGCGCCCACCGCGGGCAAGACGCAGCCCCCACCCCAGGGAGCCTCCACCTGAGAGGCGGGCACCCCCGGCTCCAATGCCCCTTCCTGCGTACGACTATGGTGAGTCACCTGACCTCTCCAAGCCTCAGCACCCACCTCCGTGAAATGGGAATAATCGTGGCTACCTCTCACAGGGGCTCCTACAGCTGCGTAAGCAGAAATGGAGGAGAGCTGCTGACTCCCCTCCTCTTCTGAGGGTAAAGGGAAAAAATGAAAGAGGCCAAGGGCCAACCCCAAGTACCCCAAACTGCGTCCCCCAGAGCTCTGCCTGGCTTCTTCCAGCACGGCGGGCCTTTCCGACGCAAGGAGTCAAGGTCCGAAGCATATCAAACACCCCCATTCCGGCCTATTGTCTCTTGCCACCGTTGTTTCATCCTTCGCGCGGAGCAAGGTTGGGAAGACGGTGCTAATTTAATTTGCCAGAATGAATAAAGATAGGACAGTATCGGAGGGTGATGAAGCGAGGGGAGCTCGTAATTTGCATCCCAGTGCCCCCTCCACACGCCCCGTCTGGACCCCTCACGCCGGAGCTGATTAAGCCTGAGAGTTTCTATTTCCCTCGGACTCTGGCACTGCGGGAGGCTGGCAGTAGTGTGAGGACGAGGTGTGTAAAAGGGCAAACGAGATTAAGGGGAGGGAGGAGCAGAGGTCTGCGGGTCCCCTGGTGCCCGCGGTTGCTATGTTGGGGTTTGGGGGTACGCAAAGAACATCTCCGTCAAGGACCGTGTCACGAGACACCCCCGGGGCTTGGAGTGGGGCGCGGGTGGAGGGTGTCAGTGGGTGTATTTGCAAGAGGGTCCGTCGCAGAGTCCAAAGGCTGCCCTTCCAGGCTGGGTCTGGGAACAGCTGAGATCAGACACTCGCTGTGTTCACGGGAGGGTGTTTCTAGAGCACACAGGGGCACCCGCGTCCTGTGCGCACAAAGGCTTTTCATCCGTGCACACAAGGCTTTGCGTCATCAGTGAGACAAGGCGTGTGTCCTCTGAGCCACAGGCATGGCTTGTTGCCGGGGCGTCCCCAGCAAATCGCCGCGGTCCCGAGACTCCGTGGCCGGGCCTGCCAGGGTGGACTCTGCGGTTGCTTCCTTCGCGTGCCATGGGAGGGGAGAGCGCTGGGTCTCCCTCCGACCCCTGTGCTTGGGGCGTGGTGCTCCTGGGGTCCCCGGCAGAGTGGAGAGAAAGCTGAGTCACAGCCAGGGCCGGAGTCACGGGCAGGGTGCGGGAGCTGGGAAGGCCGGGCCAGACTCGGGCTCAAGCACAGGTCGCAGCCTCTGAAGCTTCAGGGAGAAGAGGCGGTGAGGCCGATGGGCACTGGGTGATGAGTCAGGTGTGAGACGGTGAAGGGGGATGGGAGGTGGTGCAGTCCTGCGGGGCTGGGGTGCCGGCAGCCGGAAGGCAGGCCTCTCTCAGGCCGAGCCATGGGCTCCTTGACCTTGCAGGGTCCAGGCCACCCTGGATGGTGCAAATGTGACAGAACCTCTTGTCAAGGGCTCAGGGGCCCCCAGAGACTTGGAGCTCAGGAAGCCCCTGCACAGAAGCCGGCCCCACAGCCTGGCAGAGATACTGCCGTCTAGACGGGCCGGGGCCTGTCCCAGCTCACACCATGAGTCAGGGCTGAGCCGGACCAAACCCCAGGCCGCCCGCAGAGAGCGAGGGACACCCTCTGGGGCCTCCGTCCCACCAGGGCATCAGCCTCTGACAACATCACAGCTCAGGTCTCCCTCTGAGGAGTCGCTCCCGCCGGGTGTGCCTTCTCAGGAGGCCCCTGCCAGCGGCTCCCCGCTCCCCGGAAGGGCTGTGCCGGCCCCTCCCCGTCAGCCCCCAGCGGGTACGTCTGGGACCAGGCAGTGACTCTGTGTGACGGGGGCGGGGTCAGCAGGCAGCACGAGGCCCAGCGAGCCCGGGAGGAGGGGGGGCCCGAGGGAGACAGGTGCAGGTGCCAGGTGGACGCGGCACCCCACTTTCCACTCTTCCGCGGGGACGAGCTGGGTGTGGGGCGAGCGGTCTGCCCCACGCACACTCCTCTGTGCCCCGGGCCGGCTGTCTCACTGCTCTGAGCCAGGGAAGGGGATAACGACACCAGCCCCCGATGACCGCGGTCCCAGGACCCAGTGATGTGCCCTGAAATACGCACCACGCCCGGCCCAGAGACTCGCATGTGAAGGTCCCAGAGAGACAGGGCTCCCTCCTGGCCACCCCCCGGGGCAGGAATGTGTGCTCCATGGTCACACTTCTGGGACTTGTGCCCTGCTCTACTGTTTCCTGGCTGTGGGACCATAGGAAGCATGGGAAGCCCCCTCCCCTTCCCTGGGCCTCAGTTTCCTCATCTGAAAAATGGGGATCATAACAGCACCTCCCTCCAAGTCATGGTGAGGACTCAGTGAGATAATCCTCGCAGAGTGCCTGGCACAGGGCTGGGCACAGAAGAGGCACGGATCAAAGGCAGCTGGTATCCCCTCGAGCTGGGGCTCTGCAGGGGCCTTTTATGTTTTCCATTTTTTTTTATTGAATAATAATTGACACATAATACTGTATTCGTTTCTGGTGTACAACATAGTGATTCTATTTTTTTTTATTTTTTTAATGTTTATTTATTTTTGAGAGAGAGAGAGGAGGGAGGGAGGGAGAGGGAGAGGGAGAGGTGCAGAGAGAGAGGGAGACACAGAATCCAAAGTAGGCTCCAGGCTCCGAACCGTCAACACAGAGCCCGACCCGGGGCTCGAACCCATGGACTCATGGACGGTGAGATCATGACCTGAGCCGAAGTCAGCCACCTGAGCAACTGAGCCACCCAGGCGGCCCAGTGATTCTATTTTTATAGACATTACAAAGTGGTGACCACAATAAGTCTAGCTGCCATCTGTCACCGCACAAAGCTGTTACAATAGGACTGATTATATTTCCTACTCTTGTACGCTATATCCCTGTTAATTATTTATTTCATCACTGGAAGATTGTACCTCTTAATCCCCTTCATCTCTTTCGTCCATCCCCTCCGGCAACCATCAGTTTGTTTTGTCTATGAGAGTCTGTTTCTGTTCCATTTGCTTGTCTCATTTGTTTTCTAGATGCCACATGTAAAGGGTGATCATACACAGTTTGCCTTTCTTCGGCTGCCTTATTTCACTTACCATGATACCCTTCTAGTTCCATCCATGTTGTTGCAAATGGCAAGATTTCATTCTTTTTCTGGCTGAGTTATATCCATATATCACATACATCATTTATATATCATACATGTCAGATATATGTATCATATCATGTCTCCTTTCTCCATTCATCTATTGATGGACACGAGTTACTTCCTTATCTTGGCGACTGTAAATAATGTTGCCATAAACATAGGGATGCTTATATCTTTTCAAGTGGGTGTTTTCATTTTCTTCAGATAAATATCTTCCAGTATGTTGTATTTTTAATGTATTGAGGAACATACCACAAAGCTATAGTGATCAAAACAGTATGGTCCTGGCACAAAAGCACACACACAGATCAATAGAAAAGAATAGAGACCCTGGAAAGAAACCCATGTGTACGTGATTGATTAATCTACAGCAAAGGAGGCAAGAATATACACTGCGGAAAAGACGGTCCCTTCAACAAATGGTGTTGGGAACGCTGGACGGCCACATGCAAATGAATGAAACTGGGACCACTTGTTTACCTTACACAAAAACAAACTCGAAAGGGATTCGAGACTCAAGTGCAAGCTTGAAACCATAAAACTTGTAGAAGAAAACTGGCAGTAAGCTCTTTGACGTGGCTCTGAGTGACATTTTTTTTTTTTGGACCAGTCTGCTCAGGCAAGGACGACAAAAGCAAAAATTAACAAACGGCACCACATCCAACTAAAAAGCTTTTGCACAGCGAGGCAAACCACCACCTAGTGAAAAAAAAACAAAAAGCCGTCTACGGAATGGAAGGAAATATTTGCAAATGATATACCCCATGAGGGGTTAATATCCAAAATATATAAAGAGCTTACACGGCTCAATAATACAAAATAAACCATCCAATTAGAAAATGGACAGAAGACCTGAAGAGACACTTTTCCAAAGAGGACGTCTAGATCTCTTGGATGTCTGTTGGCCAACAGACACATGAAAAGATGCTCAGCATCGCTCAACATCAGGAAAATGCAAATCAAAACCACGATGAGATGTCGCCTCACACCCGTCAGAATGGCTGGTCACCTTTTCCTCTTTCTTTTCTTTTTCGTGACAGTGTTTCTTGTTCATTCATGCGGAAGATTCATTAAGAGCGATGAATCTAGAAAAGTCACGAACTCTTGAGAAGCTATGACTCTGTAAAACGTATTTATTTTCAGCATAAGTGAGGACATCGACCATGGGGTCATTGTAGAGCAGGCAGAATTATTTTGCTTTGAATTTATTTTAGGTCTGCCCACGTGCACCTGCTTCTGGCTGTTCCGCTCAAGGAAGAGGTGCGGGTTTTGCTGGGTCTGTCAGCCCTGACTGGACCTTGGAAGGTACTCAGGTAAACTCCCACCTGGACCCTGTCACCTGCACGAGTGGGAGGCTGATGGAGACCTCAGTCCTGGAGGCTCCTTCCTAATTCCCATCTGTCTAAACACAGACCCATTTCCTGGCCAACTCCATCCTTAGTCAGGTGACCAACTGCCTGGAATTGCCCAGGACTGACAGCATTCTCAGGAAAGGCAGGGGCCCATTCCTGGCCTCTTCAGGAATACCAACTTCTGCGTTTCAAAATCCACAGAATCACAGCATCTTGGGGCTGGCCCTCCTTGATCCTTGATCTTGGCATTGACTGATTACCTGCTGTGTCGGGGCCAGGCTTATGATCGGGCACGTATCCACAGCCATGCCCAGGATGAATGTCCCCTCTGCCCACTTTGCCTCTTCCCTTCTCTTGCCCTCCTAGGAGAATCTTACCTTTGTAAGGGGGTTCCAGAATTGGGGGGAGGGGCACAGAATCAGAAGTAAGAGTAGAGAGAATCCAGGAGGGTGAGTTAAGCTCTGGAATGAGGGTTGGGTGGTAGGGAGGTGGGGGGCAGAGGCGGTGGCCGGTCAGGGGGCGGGGGGCAGGACGTGGGCTTCCAGCCGGGGGAAACAGCCCCGGCTTTGCACAACCCTTGGGTGGCTCCATTCCTGGGATTCTCGGGGACCCGACTCTGCTGGACCTTCACCCCTCAGCCTGCACCCCTGTTCTCTTCTCCCACCTCTGCGCTGGTGGCTCTTAATATACAAATGAATTCTACACATTGGGCTCCAGTTGGCTGGGGAAGCTGTGCAGAGCCATGACTTTGGAGGGGCTTCTGGCTTCTACGGGGAGAACCCCCCCCCCCGACACCATTCCCCAAAGCCGCAGGTGCCCAGGGGGTGGGAGAAAAGAGCATGGAGGCAGAGCCAGGCAGGTGGCGTTTGCACCCAGTTCCACCCTGCCTGGCTGTGTGACCTTAGGCGAACTGCTGCCCCTCTCTGAGTCTCATCTGGGAGGTGCGGGAGGTGACACACACTGACCAGCCGGTAGCCGGACTCTCAATAAATGTTAACTTGATTACCCCTCTTAGACCACCTTCTCCTTTGTTACTGGGGCGTCCACAATATTTCTGGTGCGGAGTGAACTCCCACAAAGTAAGCACTGTTCTTTGCCGTTATTCTTCGCTTCTTTGTTAACGCAGTGCGTATTTTTCCTACGTTCCCCTGTGCTGGAGAATCCCCTCATTGCCCTGTCCTGGCCCACAGCAGCCCTTTGAGGACTCACAGCATCTGCGTCCCTGCAGAACAGGATAACCTGACTACAACTGGGCACCCAGCAAGTCCAGTCTCAGCGAGGTGCCCAATTCGAAGAAACAGTCCAGCAGCCAAGAATGATCTTAGAAGGAATTTCAGTTTTTATTTCCATCTCTCAAAAAAAAAAAAAAAAAAGAGGGGGGTGGAGGGGATCCCGTTCCTAGCCCGGGCAACTCTCCCCAGCATCGCCATTTCTCACCATGGAGGACGGCAGAGCCTGTCGCCAAGCCAAACCTCCACGCGTATGCTTGCCAGGCTGTCCCCTCGGCCTCCTCTGTGCATCACCAGCTCTGCCTCCCGGTGATGGATCGAGGGCCTGATGTTCCCAGCCGTGCACCCTGGGTGCGGCCCTTTCCCCGCCAGGAGCCACTCCCGCGTAAAAGGGGTCCCCGCCGTGCACCCCGCAGGGGTCGTCGATGACCAGAGATGCTGTGAAGAAGCCGGAGCTGGCGTGGGGATCGGCATCCTGCCTCCCAGGGCCTCCAGGTCACCGTGAGGCTGCCGCTGTCCTGGTACCGCATCGGTCTGGCTGGGGAGGTCATGAACCTGAGTCCGCACTGTAGGCCACGCCCCCTCAGCAGCCGCTGGGGACCTTTAACCAAGGGGTGATTATGATCTGACTTCTATAAACTCAGCCTCCCTTGCCCTACACCCTGACCAGGGGCATGGGGGTGGGGAGCGAGGCTCAGCCCCCCACTGCATGAGACGGGGGTAAAGCTACCATTAGAAACAGTGCTGTGTGGCTTTTGGGTGAGGTCTTGACCCTCTCTGGGCCTGAGCTCCCTCCTCAAGGAAACTCCTTCCTTCACAAGGCGTGGTCAAGCAGCCCAACCTCTCCCGGCCTCTGCCTCCGTTGCCTCATCTGTAAAAAGAGGCTGATGCCCGGCCTCCCTCATGGTGTCACGGTGAGGACCAGAGTGAAGGGTGCGGGTGAGAAGCTGCACCCACCGTTTCTGGCACCTTCGCATCGTGAGAATGTGGCGCCGGAATCGGATCTTTCCAGCCCGGCGGCAGGTTCGGGTGACCAAGGCCACCCCATGTGTGGAGCCCGGGACTGGGTAGAAGTCAACTGTTGCCCATGTTATCTGAACAGTGAGTTCCGCTCGTTTGTTCGTTAATCCGTTCATGCCCTCAACAAACACACACCGACATTTCTTCCGCTGCCAGATGCTGAGGACGTGAAAAATGAGACTTGGCTTCTGACCTGGACATGTTCACCGTGTAGTGGGGGGGGAACAGACCAGGGGATCGGTAAGGAGGGGGCCCCGGGCAGAGACAGAAATAGCCTCCACCAGGAGGGCTTCACAGAGAAGGGGATGTTGGGGCTGGGTCTGGAGGAATCAGTGTGCAGGACTGACGGGGAGGGGGAGGCGTCCAGGCCGCGGGGAGAGGGTGCCCGGCTAATGTCTATGCCTCTGCTGAGGCAGGGCTAAGAAGTTTAGACCGTGACCTGAGGATGTCGTAGGCCGTGGGAAGGGTTTCCAGCGGGAAGAGGGGAGAGTCAGCTTTGTGCGGCTGAAGATCGCCCCGGGGCAGAGTGGAGGGTGGCCTGCAGGCCACAGGCTTGCAGGTTGTTCCTGCACGGAGCCAGGGCACCAGGGGGATTCAGCCAGAGGACCAGGGAGGGGCCCAGTGGTCAGGACGGGCCCCAGGTCAGCATGGGTGGGAGCAGCACCCAGGTCGTGGGCTTGACGCGGCAGAACAAGGCTTCTCCAAACTCCCAACTAACTTCAGTGTCTTCCCCGAATGCTACAGCCGCACGGACAGGCAGGGCTCAGCAGCCATGGAGCTGAAGAGCTGGGACGAAGGGAAGGTTCGCCAGGGCTTTGCCACGAGGTGAGAAAGGAAGGAACATTCTGTCAACCAGAACCGGCGCAGGGAAACCTGACGGGACTGGAGAAATTTCCTCCCACCAGAAAGTCGGCTCCGTTTCCATGACACCTTTGTATTTTATAAGAGACCACGTGACCGTTTCCGCGCTGGAAAGCCATGAATGGAAACTTCCAGCGGCTGTTCTTCTTCCAGGCACTAAACCGTGGAGGAAGCTTCCGTCCCCAGCTCGCTAGTGCCTGAAGGTCTACCCTTGGAGCATCATTCCTAAGGCTTGAGGCTTTGTCCTTTATTAAAATGCCAACGACTGCACAGAAGTCATGTCTTCAACGCAGACGCATTTTCATTAATTCAGCGAATATTCATTGACTTCTTGGTGGAAGCCAAGCAGTATCTAGAGGCTGGGAATAGAGAGATTAATTACGACTTGTCACGGGGCGCCCGGGTGGCTCCGTTGGTTAAGCGGCCGATTTCAGCTCAGGTCATGGTCTCACGGTTGGTGAGTTCGAGCCCCGCATCGGGCTCTGTGCTGATGGCTCATGCTGATGGCTGATGCTCTGGCTGATGGCTGCTGGAACCTGCTTCGGATTCTGTGTCTCCCGCTCTCTCTCTGCCTCTCCCCGGCTTGTGCTCTGTCTCTCTCTCTCTCAAGAATAAATAAAACACTAAAAAAAAAAAAAAAAATTTAATTACGACTTGTACAAGCCCAAACCTTCAAGGAACTGGCAAACTCCGTGTGTACTGGGGGCAGGCCAGGGAGATAACAGACACCCTGACCATAATGGCGCAGCACGGCAAGTTACGGTGGTGGGGCCGCCAGCAGGGGTGACCCATTTCATAGTTGGAGCTGAAGCAGTGATCTAAAGGATGAAGGGCAGGTAGGGGTGGTTGAGAATCCTAGTGGGAGGGCACGGCCAGGGCAAAAGAATGGGGTCATGAGCCAGTATGGTGGCACATGGGGATGACATGCAACTCAGCAGGCTTGGACTTCAGGCAGGACAGGAGAGGTGAGACCGGAGCCACAGGGCGGGCTTCTCATTGACTGGATGAGAAGTCATCACCGGAGGTGGCTTCAGTCACAGCGCTTTGCTCCCTCTCTTGCTTCCCCCCTCACCTCCTCCCACCAAGCCCGCTGCCCTGCCCTTAGGGGAACCGCCCTGTGCTTCTCTCAGTCAGGTGGCCAGAATGACCCACCCCCAGCTCCAGGGGTGGGGCCTGGTTGGCTTACGTAGTCTGGCCCCGCCCATCCTGCCGGTATCTGATTGGCTCAGGAAAGGGCAAGTGACCCAGCTCAGGCCAATGAAAGGCCAGATGTTTGCCAGGGGTTCTGGGAAAGGGCTCCTCCCCTCTCCTCCAAGGTTGCTCCCAGATACTTCTGCCCTTTCCTTCTGGCTCCAGGGAGGGAGGGTGGCGGGGGCCAGGGGTGAAGACGACATGGGGAGGAGGCAGAGAGGAGAGAATGTTGGAGAAATGGGGTCTGGGTAGACCTACCCCTGCTGTTCTCAGCTGAGCCAGCAAATTTTTTTGCTTAGCCTGTTGTTACTTTCAGGTGAAACTTTCCTCACTGATGCCGGGCATTTCTGGAGGACAGCATTGGGTGGAGCTGGAAAAGGAACGGTCCGAGGGTGCCTGGACCTGGATGGGGCGGGGTTGGCCAAATCCTTTCCTTTGGATTCCACCTCCAGGTACAGTTCTTATCATGAGTGAAGCTCTTTCCCCAGGAAACATCTCCTGACCCCTAACACTGGCAGGGCACTTGGATGGCAAGTCCTGGTCGGACAGGCCAGCATCAGCAGTCCTGGGTTCTGTTCTAACCCATCCTCTGTCGGACTGTAAGGCCCAGTGGAACCACACACCCTCTCTGGGCCTCCATTGGTGATTCATCCGCCAGCCCCCAGACGGAGCTCCCCAAGGGCAGGGTGAAGGCTCCCCAAGCCAGCCCTGCAGCCCTAAGAGCAGGTGTCAGTGGGGCTGTTGGCCAGTCGGTGTGGGAGCTGCATTTTCCCGCTCTAACCTCCCACGGTCAGGACCGTGTGTGACGCTGAGAGGGACCAGCTGCTCTTCCTGTGTCCACCCCCAAGAGCCTCCTGGAGCCCCCAGCCCCGTGCTGGCCCAGCAGGAAGAGATGTAACAGGAGAATTAGCATGCAGGCCACACAATTATACTGCAGGGTGAGAAAAATCCCCCCCTCCCCCCCCCCCCCACCCCCCTGCCAGAGCTCAGCCATGTACTTTTTAGCTGCAGCTGACCTGGGCAGTCAAGCTCTGGGATTCTCTGCTTGGTCCGCTCATTAGTGGGGGTGGAGAAGGAAGTCATAATGAGGGCCCATGCCTGGGGACAAGACTCAAAGAATGAAATAAATCAGTGGAGGCCAACCCAGAATTCTTCCCTTAAAATAGCAGAGCCACCGCTCTGCCCTGGTCGGGGGCATGGGCTGCATCAGAGTGCGGGACACATGTCTGCATTCACAGGCCCAAGCAGAGAGGCCAGGCACGGAGAGACGGTGGCTCTGGGTCATCTCAGGTGCCTCAGCAGGAAGTAGGCAGAGCGCAGAGGGGGAGGGCTCCAAGCGGGGTACGGTGGCCTTGGGAGGGTTATAAGGTTAAGAAGAGTCTTCGCAGAACATTCCATCACTCATTCCTTCGTTTATTCACTGTCTCGCCTCACCAGCACAGAAATTTCCGGTTGCTGGTGAAGAAGGTGACCACAAACAGAGAATCCCACGAAAATATATAATGGCCCAGTTGTAATAAGGATCATGAAAGCAATTATAGAGGATTGGAAGATGTTAAGGCAGACATAATCGACATTTATTGTGCATGTATCTCAAGCTTCACAGTAAGCCAGCAAGGAAGGGGCGATCACAGGAAGCTGAGGCTCAGAGAAGTTTTGCAACTTGCCCAAGGCCACCCAGCTTACAAGTGGCGATGTTGGGACCCCGGACAAGTTAGGTCTGTGTTCCTAGGACCACACAGGAGCGCCCCTCCCTCTTGCACCCCAGCCCCCGCCCCAGGAGAGGGTAAGTCTGCAGTGGAGAAGTCCACAGTACCTCCTAACAGGATCGGACCTGGGGACTCTGACTTGGCCCTGAGAGTGATGTTCTTCTGCATGAGACCCAGTCTGGAGCTGTATTTGCCATCTAGAGAAATTGTCCCAACTCAGCTGCCCCAAAGAATCAAGAGAAGGTGGGCCTGTTAGGGTAGGCTTTGCTTTCTGGCTGCGGGGAGTTGTGCGGCTCACTCAGTGACCAGTCCCCTGGAGGCAGGAAAATCGTAGAGCCCAGCCTCCAAAGAGCAGATTGTCGGCCTTCTGTAGCCGAATCCCAGAATGGCTTTCAAGGAAGAGAAAGTGTGGTTGGGTTTGTCTCCTGCCTCTATCTCTTACTAGCTGGGTGATCTCGGGCAAATGACCCAACCTCTCTGAGCCTCTTTTCCCTCCTTTGTGAAGACTTGCTCATCACCAATATGGAGCCTGGCTATGGGGCACAGCATCACGGGTTTCCCCGCCCCCTTCACTTTCAGCTAGACCCCGTGGAGCCTGGTTTTCCCATCTCTGCCCCTCTGCTGAACCATTCTAGAGCCCCTACCCATGGTGAGTCAAAGCAGTGAACCGAATCCAGGCTGAGATAAAACTAACTGGAGAGTGGGGAGGGGCCCCACAGTGATGGACCTCTAGCTGGTTGTCCTGGGAACCTGCATGGATGCTCATGGGGACATGATAGGCTCATTCCCGTTGTGGGCTGGGGGACCCAAATGGCATTCGCAGTTTGGGCTAATGCAGGGGTGGGGAGATAGGGGAAGGATAAGTCAAGAAAGGGACAGATTGGAGGTGATTCGCTGAGTGTTGTGTCCACAGAGTCAAGGCTGGACAACCTTTCCTACCAGCTCCAGCCCCATCTTACAGATGGGGAAACTGAAACTCAGCAGGGGGACAGGACTCGCCTGGACCGTGCTCCCCGTTGGGGCAGAGCTGGCACCAGCAGCTGAGGGCCCCCCACCTGTCACTGCAGCCTCCTAAGGGTGGATCCACACTCCCAGCTGGCGATACTCAGCTCCCATCTCTGGGCGCTTCTGGGCACCCAGCCCCGCACTAGGGGGTTTTGCTGGCATTTGCTCAGGGGGTTCTCTTTTGACTCTCCAGGAAGGGCATGGAGACGACAGGGTGTTTGAGGCCAGATGTGAGTGGCAGGCAGACGCAGAGTCTTCGAAGGGGCAGGGGCGGAGGAGGTGAAACTCACAGCCCCACCTCGAAGCTTCACTGGCGGAGCCGGGAGTTCAAGTGCATCACAGACCTTATCTTGTCCCTCCTCACACCAGCCTCCAAAGGCAAGGATTGCCCTCACTATCGTGCAGATGAGGGAACTGAGGCCCGTGACACTTGTGCGACATGCCTGAGGCCACCCAGCTGATTCCCTGTCTGAGCTGGGGTGCTTGGCTCAGGCCAGGCTCTCTGCCAGGTGTGGCTTGTGTGTGTTAACTCAGTCCACACAACCACCTAATCCGGGAGGGACTGTCATGATCCCCATGGTACCGATGAGCAAACACCAGCACAGAGAGGTTCAGCGACTGCCCCAAGGTCTCAGAGCTTGTCAGTGACAGAGCCGAGTATCAACCCCGGGGCCACCCGATGTCAGAGCCGATGCTTCAGCCAAGGGGCAGCAAAGCTGCCTCAGAAGCTGGTAAATGATGGGGCAGGGCTCGAACCGCTGGCAGCCTGACTCCAGAGCTCCTACCCTCTCTACCACCAGATGCGAGGGACTGAGGAGAGAGGCCCAAGCCTGGGCCCCAGCCAGAGCCGGACATGCTGTGGCAGGCATCCAACTTCCAGCCCGGCCAACGCTTTGGAGAAGGGCCAGAGGCAGGGGAAGGCTCCCAATCAAGGCCTTCCCAGAACTGGTCCTCAGGCAGCCCCGGGGCTGGGACCAGTCTGAACCTGCTGAGTGGAGGACGACAGTGAAGTCTCCCCAACCCATCCCAGAACAAGGAATCAGACTCTCCTGCAGTGGGGCTCAGAGACCTGTGGTTCCGAGAGCCTCACACGTGATTCTGAAGCAGCCTTCAGACCCCAGCTATCACCTGGGACCCGTGGCCAGAGTCCAGCTTAGAAAGTCCGGGGTATCAGACCCTATAGAGAAAAGTGACAACAACAGCCACATGTTGTATGTGCCAGGAACATAGCCTGTCGTCCCGTAAGCCTCATCTGCTCACAGTGACCCATGAATGAAGGAGACTGTTGCCAACCCTTTTTTCAGATGAGGGAACTGACGATCAGAGAAGGAAGAACCTGCCCGGGTCACCCAGCCGGTGAGGGAGAGCTGGGACTCCCACTAAGCCTGGTCTTAGGCCTTCCTCCCTTCGTCCCTCCCTCCCTCCTCCCCTCTCTGCAGGAGGGCCTGGGGTGGCACTGAGAGAGGGAGGGGGCTCCCACCCAGAGAACTCAGGAAACAGCTTTTGCCCCTCCTTCTCCATCCAGCTGAGGCCAAGCCCCCTCTCCCGCGGTGAGATCATCTCTGCTTCATTCACCGCTCATTCCATTCGTCAAGCTAATAATTAGAAGGTTCTGCTCCTTTGATAATCTCTCTTCAGCAAAAAAAAAAAAAAAAAAAATGGGGCTAGGTCAAGGGTAGAGGTAGAAGACAGAGGCCCCATCCCATGCAAGCCACCCGCATTGTGTGCTAGGAGGCATCTCCAGAGAGGGCTCTGCTCTGTGTCCTCATCTGTAAAACTAACTGGGAAGGGTTGATGAAAAGCTTACGAGAGATCTCACATGCGAAGGGTTTAATGTGTGTGGCATACAGTAGGTGCTCAATCAGTGCTGGTAGCCTTCCCCCAACTCAGGGGACGGCGTGGATGTTTACGCTCTACCTAGGGAATGGTGACAAATGGTGAATGGTGTAGGGCTGTGTGAGCAGTGGTGTGGGTGGGTGTGGGCATGTGTGTGGTGTATATGCTGTGCGTACCTCTGTGGTGTCTGAGATCTGAGGGTGAGGCTGAGAGGAAGGGGGTGCCGGGGGCAGGTGGGGACATGGGGAAGGGAGTCAGGGGCACGCTCAGAGAAGCCCGGGGCTTATGCAACCCTGGGGAGCCTCAGTGAGAGAGAGGGAGACACAGACTCTGAAGCAGGGCCCAGGCTCCGAGCCATCAGCACAGAGCCCGATGCGGGGCTCGAACCCACGAACCGCGAGATCATGACCTGAGCCGAAGTCGGCTGCTTAACCAACTGAGCCACCCAGGCGCCCCTCGTGATGTGCCCAGCATGGAGCCCAACGAGGGGCTTGAACTCATGACCCTGAGATCAAGACCTGAGCTGAGATCAAGAGTCAGACACTCGACCGACCGAGCCTGGCACCCCTTCTCGATCGTTGTAATATGAAATAAAGGGCATTTTGTTTTTTCTCAACTTGGAGCGAAGTGGACACCCTAGAAGATGTCTCAGTCCTCTGTTCTGCCTCCTGGCCTCACCCGGGAATGCCGAGCGGTGAGCGGTGGAGCGAGGGGGGCGTTTTCCGAGGGTGTCGCCTTTACTCCAAGATCTAGGAAAATGCCCGTTATTTTGTATTCAACATACCATGGATAAGTCCTAGAGGATAAAGTTGCATGGTTTTGAAATATCATTCAATTGGGAAGTTCGAACAACAAGTATGCCGGTGGCTGGTGGCTTCAGTCTCTGCCTCCTGACACCCTGGGGACACAGAAGCCCTCCCTCCACGTGAGGGGTGCCCCAGGGGAATCCTCTGGGAATCCCTGCTTTTCAGGAAATGAAGGAGCAGGAAAAAGAGCAGAGCTGTGATTTGCTCTAGTGAGGGTGTGGGGGTGGGGTGGGGGGAGGGTTCAGAAAACTGTCCCCGAAGAGGGCCTGGAGGTGGGAACACTAGAGACCCAACAGGACGCTGTGGCAATAACACGGGTGAGGGAGGAGTGGGGTCTGGGAGCAGGAGGGGACAGAGGGGACCCAGGAAAGGGGAGGGAAGGATATCCTGTAGAAGAGCCTCTGCACTTAGGGAGGGAGGACTGTAGGGATAGGGGAGGGAGGAGTCCAGTCTGCATGGGGGGGCGGGGTTTAGCCCCGAGTGTCAGCTGTGGACGGGGGCAGCCAAGTTCAGGATCACAGGAAGAAGGGCGAGTATTTATTCTGCAGAGAAGGGGAGGGTGGTGGAGGGGGCAAGGCCCTCATTGGTGTGAGCGCCCATTTTTACTCAACGAGGACAGATGGTGCCGATGAAATAGAAAGGGAAACGTTCTACGAGGCCAGTATTAACCTGATACCAAAAGTTGCCGTAAAGAAAACTACAGAACAATATCCTTCATGACCCCACATGGCCAGTGCCCGTCGCCCCCTCGCCCATCTAAATAATGGTCACCCCCCCCCCCCGTCTCCACATGTGACCGTCATTTACTCGTCGTTGACCTTGACATTTCTTCCAGATTGTTCTATCGACGCTAACGCTTGCCTTCGACTTATCGTCACGATAATCGTTATCATCACCATTGGACAGTGAACCCCCGACCGAACTCTCCCCTGGAATGGCTGTTATTTACAAATAATTCCTGTTCTCACTAACATCGTGACAAGGAGACAGATGCAACCTGTTCGGGCTTGGTGGTCTGGGAATCTGTCCTGCTGCAGCACCCCGCGCACAAGCCCCTTTGTCCTCCGGTCCCCACGGTCCGGTCCACAGGGCGGGCTCCACAGCCCCTCCCTGAAGGAGGGGAAACCCTGCGCGGATTTGCTGCTGCTAGCTGGCTGCTGCATGCTGGGAACTTGCCGACATCACCATCCGGACAGTGTTCACGGCAACCCAGGGTTCGGACCGGCCAGCGACTTGACCAGAATCCTGCAAATACTGAGTGACGAGCCAGCCATTGGCCTCGGGTCTTTCCGATTCCATGTTTTTCACCGACGTATGGGGCCAGAAGTGCTCCCTCTTCCATTCCTCCTCTCTCCTCCCCAGCTCTTCACCCACAGCCCAGCACCCCCAGCGCCCCTTGGACAGGCAGCTGGGGATCTGAGATGCCGTGTCACTTGCTGGGACTGTGAGAGGAGCCTGGCTTTGGAGACCCCCTGACCTCACGCACCTGCGCCCCCAGGATCCGTAGTCCACCCCTGGTTTGGGAACCACCTGTCTGGGGATGACACACGGGTGTTCCCTTCACTTCTAGCAGCTCAGACATGCACCCAGGGTAACCCTGAGCATCACCTGCTGCAGATGTGTGAGTGACGATCACGTTGTGCCCGGGGTTACTGTCACACGTTTATTCCAAGGAGCGTCTCTTCTGGGCGTCTGTGACCCTCATAGCATCCTGACAAGTAGAGCCTCACTTAGGCCCCTTGAACGGGGAAAACAGCCTCACAGTGATTTTTGAAGCCAGAGGACTCCAGAGTTCCTTCAGCTTCTCGTTGACAGATAAAGAAGCTGAAACCCAGAGAGCAGTGACCAGAGAGTGTGGGGCCGAGCTGGCACCAGATCCCGGGCTCCCTCGGTCCTCAGGCCGTTGCCTAAACAGAATGGCAGGCATCCCGCGGGCCAGTCCCGGATGTTGGTGGTTTTTCATTTGGTTTTGTTCTTTAGCTTCAGCACGTTCCCAGCTTGCCTGATCTCCTGAGAAGCTGGAAAGTGGGGGGGGGGGGGGGGGGGGCAGATCTGCCTGGATTCAGATCCAGGTCGGCCACTGCCTTGGGGTGTGTGACCTTGGACGGACGGCCCCTCCTTTGCCTCCACAGGCCTCAGTTTTCTCATTTTTCTCATCTGTAAAACCTCTCCCAGGACCAAGGAGCTGAGTCTGCGGCTCTGGCCTTCTGGATGTGCTCTGAGCACCCCGTTCCCCCAGGGGTCTTGAAGCCGGACGTGGTCTACACCACTGCTTGGCTTGGCACAATGCTCCACTTCCCCAGCAACGATTTTCATTCCTCCTGCTAGAAAGTTGGCTCCATGCGTTTGGGCTGAATAAGTTGATTTGTAGAAATTACCCTTTCCTGGAGCTCCTCACATCAGAAGAAGCAGGTGGGTGCTCTGAGTGCTTCTGAATACGCCCCGGAGTCCAGCTGGGACAAATCTATCCCTCCAAAGCGACATCTGCTGGAAGGTGGCATTGAATTCTGTCACATTATAATAGCTTCTCACTCAGTTCCAGTAACATTTATTTAACCGGCGTCGGAATCTCCCCTCGAGAGGCGCGCGTCCTTGTCTGGGACTTTTTCTGGCAGGAGGGGTCCTGGGAGCCCACTGTGTTACAGAGGATGGAACCCGTGATGCCGGCAGAGTGAGGGGCCGCAGAGCCTGGCAGGGGGGCAAGGGATAGGCCTGATGGGGGAGGAGAGCCTGGTTGAAAGGGCCACACTGATGGGATGACTAACTCTGCAGGGTCCGTCACCCTGGATAGGCGCCCTGGAGACTGTCGTTCATCCATTCACTTCCTCATGCACTCACGCAACAAACACTTGTGGTCAGGGATGGCCGAGGGATGTGCAGGTGAAGGGGGACACAGAGGTGAGTGAGAGCTGTTCTTTACCCTCGAAGGGCTCAGGGTCTGTCACAAGAGATAGACTCTGCCTCAAGAAATACAATGATAGACACCAGGGAGCAGGAGAAGAAGCATGAACTCCCTTGGGGGGCAGGTGTGGGTAGGTAGGGCAGGTGGGGGTCTGAGGGTAAGTCCTCAAAAGCAAACCCTGAAACAAGGGCTCTGGTACCAATAGTTTACCTGGGAGATGAGCCCAGGTAAGAGAATGGAGAGACCGAGCAAGGAAGGGAGAAAAGCTGTGAGTGAGTCACAGCGATGGGCACCCGGGACCCAGGGCCATGTGGAAAGCACCCCAGTGCCACCCTCCTGGAGCGGGGGAAACAGCACTTACCTGCTGACTCCCAGGACACTAACTGCCCCCTACACTTGGAGAGAACACCCAGTGGGTGGGCAGGGAGGAAATGGAAGGAACTCAGGGGACCAGGGGATTTGAAGGGAAGGATTTATTTCAGGCTTCCATGTGGGGAAAGTCAAGCAGAGAAGCCATGGGAGTAGAGCTGGACAAGCTGAGGGAATGGGAGAGAGAGGAGATGGCCACACGGACAGGCCCCCACAGAGGGGGGAAGCGGATTGATCCACGGATGGTTGGCCTTCCACCGGGGGAAGCGGGTCTCGTCCAGAGATGTCTGAGAATGCGAAACCACTCATCGGTAAAGAGACGGGCATGGGTGCGTCAGGGCGCTATTTTCCACGTGGGGAGGACGTCCGATCCAATGCCAAGAGTGAGGGGGCCGATGACTGGACAGAGGGCTTCAAGAGGGTGGTGGCCAAAAACGGCATTTGAGGAGCAGGGTTGTGGACACCACCCACAGGAAGGTCAGAGTAGGGATGGTGCCAGCTGAGGTCGGCATCTGCTCCTTCACAGCAGCACAGTCGTTTCCAAGGCAGCCCCCTCCACATTCCAGGACCAGAATGGCGAAAGCAAATGGTCACGTTCGTCCTCTGCTGGGCTTGGAAGGACATGGGTAGCTAAAGAGGACACCGGCCAATGGCAGGTGAGTGATCTGGGGCGGGATCTTGCTGGCTCCCCATCGCCTCTCCCACCTGAGGTCCAGGGAGATGGGGGAAGGGGGGGTAGGCAAATCCCAGCTGGGAGTTAGAGGACTGGACTCTCGACACTTGCTTTGTGACCTTGGGTGAGTCCGTTCCCCTCTCTGGGCCTCAGTTTCCACATCTATTCATTGAGATGACGAGACCTGACCAGCTAGTTTCACAGGGGTCCCCAGGAGAATCACATCAATTAATGTTTTGATGGGAGAAGTCCTTTGGAGGCTGATTAGAGCGGCCCCTCATCACAAATCCTCCCCTTCTTCCGTGGGAACCAATTAACAAATTCAGTAAAATTTCAGGATGAAAAATCAGCATACAAAATTCAGTTGCATTTCTATATACTAACAATGAGCTATCTAAAAAAGAAATAAAAGGGAGCCTGGGTGGCTCTGTTGGTTGAGCATCCAACTCTTGGTTTTGGCTCAGGTCATGATTTCATGGTTCAGTTCATGGGATCCAGCCCCGCATCAGGCTCTGCCCTTCCCCCACTCAGCACCCTCTTGCACATGACATGTGCGTGCTCTCTCTCTCTCTCTCAAAATAAATAGACAAACATGAAAAAATAGCATCAAAAACAATAAAATACTTAAGAATAAATTTAACCCAGGAGGTGAAAGAGCTACATATATATATATATATATATATATATATATATATATAATTATAAAACACTCATCAAAGTATTTGAAGACAGAAATAAATTATAAATATATTTATAAATTTATATATAAATAAATTATATATAATTAAATTATATGTAATTATATATTTTATACATTTATATATATACATATATAGTATATATACATGTGTATATTATATTGTATATTATACATGTATATTATATATGCATATATAATATATATATAATTATGTATATATATTATATATATGTAATTCCATGTTCATTGATTAGAACAGTTAATATTGTTAAAATGTCCATACCGGCCCAAAGCTATCTATAGACTCAATACAATCCCTATCAAAACTTCAATAGCTTTCTTCACAGAAATTTTTTTAAAAACTCTTAAAATTTATATGAAACTACAAAAGACCCCAAATAGCAAAAGCGGTCTTGAGAAAGAACAAAGCTGGAGGTCACACTTCCTGTTCAAACTACATCACAAAGCTATCATGCTCGAAACAGGACGACAGTGGCATAACGGGCACATAGCCCAGTGGGACAGAATGGACAGCCCATGGGGCGCCTGTGTGGCTCAGTCAGTTAAGCGTCTGACTTCGGCTCAGGTCATGATCTCACAGCTGGTGAGTTCGAGCCCCGCGTCGAGCTCTGTGCTGACAGCTCAGAGCCTGGAGCCTGCTTAGGATTCTGTGTCTCCCTCTCTCTCTCTGCCCCTCCCCTGCTCACGCTCTGTCTGTCTCTCTCTCTCTCAAAAAATAAATAAACATTAAAAAGAAGAAGAAGAAGAAGAATAGAGAGCCCAGAAATAAACTGACATTTGACAAGCGAGCCAAGAACACTCACTGGGGAAAGGATGTTCTCTTGATGAACGTTGTTAGGAAAGCTGGATATTCACGTGCAAAATAATAAAATTAGCCCCTACCTTCCACCACTCACAAAAATTAGACTTAAGACTTAAACATAAGACCTGAAACCAGGTCTCCCTAGAAGAAAACACAAGGGAAAGGCTCCTTGACATTGATCTTGGCAAAAAAAAAAAAACAAAAAAAAATTGACAATGATTTCTTGGATATGACGCCAAAAGCACAAACAGCAAAAGCAAAAATCAAAAGTGGGACTACATCAAACTGAAGCAAAAGAAACAATGAACAAAATGCACAGGCGGCCTATGGGATGGGAGAAAATATCTGTACACCGTATACCCATAAGGGGTTAACGTCCACAAGGTATAAGGAATTCATACAAGTCAACAGCAAAAGACCAAATAATCTGACTTAAAAATAGGCAGGGGACTCTGAATGGCCATTTTTTTCTCCAAGAAGACATCCAGATGGCCGACGCAACACAGGAAAAGATGCTCAACGTCACTCATCATCGGGAAAACGCAAATCAAACCCACGATGAGGTATCACCTCACACCTGTCAGAATGGTTAGTATTAAAAAACAAACAAACAGGAAACAAGGGCTGGCGAGGATGTGCAGAAAAGGGAGCCCTCGTGCAGTGTCGGTGGGAGTATACGTTGGTGCAGCCACCGTGGCAAAAGGTATGGAGTTTGCTGAAAAATAGAAAGTAAAAATAGAACCACCATGTGACCCAACAATTCTACCTCCTTAGGTGTCTGGCTTAAGGAAACAGAATCGCTCTCCCAAAGAGAGCCCCGCGTTCGTGGCAGCATTATTTTCAGCAGCCAAGACACGGGGGGGAGATGGTGTCCATCAATGGATCAATGGAAAAGGGAAATGTACATACAATGAAATATTACTCAGCTCTAAAAAGAAGGGAAGTCGGCCACTTGTGACAGCACAGGTGAACCTGGAGGGCACCGTGCTGAGCGAAATAAGTCAGACAGAGAAAGACAAAGGCTGCATAATCTCACTTATATGTGGAATCTAAAGAAGCTGAACTCATAGGAACAGAGAGTCAGGGTTGTAGGTTGTCAGGGCAGGAGGGTGGGGAAATGAGGAAAGGTTGATCACAGGGTGCAAACTTCCAGCTGTAAGATGAGAAAGTTCTGAGGACCTAACGTGCCGCATCGTGACTGCAGGTACCAATGCTGTGTTACAGACTCGAAAGTTCTTAGGAGAATAGATCTTAAGTGTTCTCATCATCCCAAACCAATGGACGTTATCTGAGGTGGGGGATGTGTTAACTAAGCTTAGCGTGCTAATCGCTTTATAATATACGCATGTCCCAGATCATCACGTTGTACGCCTTAAACTTGCACCATGTTATGTCAGTTATATCTCAAGAAAGCTGGGGGAAAAAATTTAACTACGGGCTTTGGGGGAAGACAGACGTGAGTCTGAGTCCTGTCTCCGCATCTTTCATTCATTCAACAAATAGTCCTCGAGTGCCTGGCATGTGCCAGGCACTGGGCTCAGGGCAGGGGACACAGGGGACCAGATCCACATGGCCCCTGCCCTCTCACAGTCTGGTGGGGAAGGCAGTCAAAACCAATCAATGGAAAGCCAGCGAGTCACCCACTGTGAGAGGGCAACAAGGGACAAACATTCAGGGAGGGACCATCTGAGCTGGACCTACACACCAAGAAGGACCAGCCAGGCAGAGGCTGGAGAAGGGCATCCAGACAAAGAGCTCGGATTGATGAGGTGACAGCGGGCAGGAGGGACACGGGCAGAGACAGGGGAGGCCACGTCGGGCAGGGCCTTGGAGGTCACGGCCAGGAGCTCAGCCTTTACTTATAGAGCAGTAGGAGGTCCCTGGAGGGTCCGAGCCCGCAAGTGATGTGACCTGGCGTATTTCTTTCAGTCACTGTGGCTGCTGCAGTGTGTGTGGTACCTGGGGGCTCTGTGACGTTGGGCAAGTCACTTATGCTCCCTGAGCCTTGATCTCTCCATCTATAAAATGGGGATAACAGTGCCTACCTCTCAGGCTTCACAGAGCGGACACGTGACAGTCCACACAGAGCTCTTGGCAATATGCCCCCGGCACCGTAAGTGCCCGTAAGGCTTCCCTCGTTCAGATCCCCACGTCCCCAGCCCTTGTCCTCCACCGACAGGACGCAGCTTGGCCCGTACCTGTTGAAACCATAGGTCCCCGCAACCCATCCCACCAGCCAGCCTCCCCTGCCCTGGGGGCGCCACCACGCCTTGCCTTTTTCTCCTGTCACATCTCAGATGTGGCACTGAGGCTCGCGGAAGGTCAGGACGCCTCGGCGCCCCCGCGAGGACAAGGCCCTCGGACCGAGGCCTGACACCACGGTCCCCGCTCTCTCCACCACATGGCAAAGTAGGTTCTGTCTACGCAACGGCCCCGTCATTTCTGCGCGGCCCTCGGCCATGGGGTGTCTATTAAGCTCCTCTCCATCAGAGGTCAGCCGGGGGAGGGGCGGGGGCAGAGGCCCAGTGACAGGCCCCGCTCTCAATTAGGGCCTCGCAAGCGGCTTTCGCATCCATCGAAGCCACGGCTCCGTCCTCTGGGTGCCCGGGATGTATAACATGTCCCACTCAGGGGCCGGCAGAGAGGTCGTGAGAAGTAATCGTTGCCTGGGCCGGCTCCCACGGCCAGATTGATTAGGACATAAAGCAAACTCAGCTTCTGGCAGTAGTAGGCAGCCGGCCCGTCTGCACTTCTAGAAACCCTTTCTGCGGGGATCTGGGTGGGCGGGGGCTCCTACCCCACACCTGCAAGGCCTGCGGCCCCGGGGCAGAGCCAGGCCGGACCTTCCATCATCTCGTGCTACAGGCTGCCTTGTCCGAGAGGGCCCCACCTCGGACCCGGGCTATGCTAGTTCTTTGGAAACATTTTATTTACCCCTAGACGTCCTGCAAGGCAGGTGTGGGGAATGGGACAGGCCACTGAGGCCAGAGGGGGAAGGCTAATAAGCAGAGGTTTTGTGCAGGCGGGCCGGCCCCCGAGAGAGGCCCGTGGTGCCGGCAGCTGGCTCCAGCCTCCTCGGGAAGCCCGGGACCCTGGGGGTCACCTCGATCTCGATCCTTCTGTGTACCTGGTATGAGGAAGCAGCCTCAGGAAGGGGAATCTGGTTTAACTGGTCCTTGGAAAGGCCATCCAGGCTTGTCCAGAGCCACCCAGGTCTAAGGATTTTCCCACTCGGGTCCCACCAGGGCCCAGGCAGATCTGGGTTCGAGTCCCGGCTCTGCCCCTGAGGCACCTTGTGTCGCCCGCAAGGGCCCCAACAATGGCTGCCTCCCGCGTGCTCTGCATGCAGGGTGACAAGTGGGGTCTCCGGGCCCCCTCTCCCCAGGGCAGGAGCCATGCTGGGTGACTCCCCAGGCTACGCCTTGAAAGACAATGCATTCCTCACTCCTGAGCAGCTCTCGGAGCACCCCTTCCCCCACCCCTGCAGCCCAGGAACTCCTAGCTGCCAGCTACCAGCCAGGCGAGTGAGTCACTTAGAAAACGATCCACAGTCCCAGGTGAGCCACCCCACTGATGTGGCAGGGAGCACACAGAAGCCTTGCCAAATCCTGACACACCGTGGAGTGTTGTTTCTAAGCTGTGCTTTTGGGGGCGGTTTGTGACACAGCAATAGACGAGCCTTTCCCCGGCTACGGCAGCCTGCCTGAGCCCCGTTTTCCTGCAGCCGGGGTGGAGGGCACAGAGCACCGTCCCAGGGCGGTGGGGCCTGGAGAAGTCGTGCACTGGGAGTCAGAGCCTTGGCTGCCACACAGCAGGTGCCCTGGAAACAGCTGCCGGCGCTGGGCGGGGGCGCTGTCACACTGCCCTGGGTGCGCCCGTCTCTCCCGCTGCTCCCGCACTGTCCCGGTGACAGTTCACTCTGTCCTCAGCATCCAGCACAGGCCGCACGATGTTTCCTGCACGGACGCACAGGAGGAGGGCGCGGTGTGTGCCCGGCGCCCCTCTGAAAGGGAGGTCCCATCGCTCACAGCCGCAAGGCAGGCAAGGGCCCCCCACCCCTCGGCCAGCTCACAGAGGCGTCCCCTCTTGTTCCGTGCTCAGAGGACCATCCCAGAGTCCCCGCGTGGGAGAGAAGAGTGGGGCCATCTCCTCGCCCTCTGCCCAACCCCTGCCTCTGCACAGGACTGACTTACCCAGGTCACCTGGGTCTTACCCTGGTCTCTGTAGACCGGTCCTCATGGGGTCCCCGGCCCACAGCATCTGCAGGGAGGCCCCGTGCTCCATGGGCCCTACACCTGCATGTGCCCTCCTGTCTCTGCTGTGGGGGAGGGATCTGGGAGATCTTGTGTTTAAAAAATCCCTTGGATAGCCTAGTCTTGCAAAAAGCCCCTCATTTCGGTATTTACCATGTCCTGACAGGTCAGTCTGCGCATATCCTCTCTGTCCCTCTCCGTCTTTGTCTGTCTCTCTGTCTCTCTTGGTCTCTGTCTCTCTCTGTCCCAGTCTCTTTCCGTAACACTCTCTCTCTCTCTCTCTCTCTCTCTCTCTTCCCACCGACAATATGTCAAGACAATCTGGCCCCTCTCAGAGGGACCATCAAGCAACATCAAGCAGAATTGCAACACATGTAACCAGATTACCTGGCTCTCCGGTGGCCATGACGAGCAAAGGCAGTCATAAAAGCCGTACGTGACCGAGCTGTGCCTGGCTCAAGGCTTGTCCAGAAGCTCTGCCTTGGCTCTGCTGAAAATAAGGTCCCTTAACAACAGGCGTTTTGTCTTTGCAGAAGGACGCGCCCGAGGGCAGGGGAGGCGCACAGGCAGGACGGCGGGAAGCTTGGCTGTGTGTCTTAGCCTTTCCTCCCGTAGCCGTGGACTTGAGATGTGCCACTCACCCAGCAGAGCCCCAGCTTCCCCGCCAGCAAAGGGGGACAGTCACAGTGCCCACCTTGTCTGGAGGACTGGGATTATCAGCAACGTGTCAAGAAACGACGGTTCTGGATGGAGGAGATGACGTCTTCTTGTTTTGTCCTCAGGGCAGCCTAGGAGGCAGGTGTCTTGAGTGCACTTGACAAATAGGAAGCGGAGGGTCAGCAAGATGAGCTGGGGGGCCTGGGGCACACTTCCTAGTGACAGGAGGTACTTACTGGGACCTCAGTGTGGTGTGTTTACTTCCGAAATCCGTCCCAATGGCCTTCGTGCGTCTGTGGAGGGGACACCGGGCCCCCTGGGCTGCTCAGCTCCTGGGGTTCCGGGGCCACCGTGATGTGAACTCGGCTGCTCTCCCTCACCTGAGCCCGGGTGGAGGCTGCAGACCACGACAAGGACAACTCTGCTTCCAAGGGGGCAGAGTTGGGACATGTGAGCCACAAGGTACTAGGCTCCGGGCCCTGGAGCACGTCCCTTCTCCTCTCTACCTCAGTTTCCCCCACTGGACCACGATGGGCTTGGAAGTGGTCCCTGCTGTCGACGGGTAAGACTCTGCTGAGACCCGACGCAAGTCACACAAACAAACAGGAGCAGAGGCCGTGCACAAATGACGTCATGAGCTCTGGAGTCAGGCGCTCCTAATTCCAGTCCCTGCCAGCTTGGTCCCTCAGTGGCTTCATCTTGGGCAAACCATCTGGGTTCTCTGCGCCTCCGTTTCCTTAGCCATGAATTGGGTACAATCACAGTACTTAGTGAACGGAAGCGACCAAAGCTCTTCACGCTGTTGTTAGTGAGTGAGACGTGAGATGGCTTTTCCTGGTGACGAGGGCAACGATGGAAACCTCTGTCCCTGAGTTTCACCTGTTGCCAGATTCCCCACCCGATGTGGACACAGAGTTAGACCGGACCATGGGGATTATCTGTGCAACCCCTTTGTTTTATAGCCGGGGAAACTGAGGCTCAGGGATCACGCATCCAAGTAAGGGCAGGGGGTACTCTGCCTCAGCCTCAGTCCCGGTCTCTGCATCACCTCCAGCTGCCAGGCTCCTCCTTGCTGCCCCGGGGGCATCCCTTTCCCTTCCCAGACTGATTCAGTAGCCCTAGCCCTCGACTCTGGCCTGTCCCAAAGAACGCTGATTCTGAGCCTTTACCATTAGGTTCAAATAACCCCGGAAGTGCCCCAAGCACTTTCTGGGGCCGTGTGTCTGTTCTCTCTTCCCCATGATAAACAGGTTCAGAGTCATTAGTCTCTGGTCACAAGGAAACTGAGGCCCAGAGGGGCGGGACCTGCTCGAGGCCACACAGGGCTCCCTCCCACTTGTCCCTGCAGCATGATCGCACCTGCCAAGCCACCGTGAGCTTTTGAGACTCCGTTTCCCAGGGGGGCCATGAAGTCAGGTTCACCTGTGCCTCACCCACACTCTGGCCCCGACTGTGGAGGCATCACAGGGTTTCTCTATGGCTCCCCGGCTTCCTCCTTCTGATCACTTAAAATAAAAAGCTTCACCGTTTTCAAGTGGTTCATTCTTGCTGCAAAAAATGACATCAAAATACAAAGAATCTAACATCCCTACAAGACACCCAAGTAACACCGTTAACCCGGTCAGGAATATTCCATGCCTGGCGCTTCGCCGCACTAGTCCCCGTCCCTGACCCATTTCCACCCGCTCCGTCCTGCTCTGTGCCCGGAGGAAGCCCACCCCCATGCGCTGCACTGGGGGGTTCCTGGTAGACGGGCTTTCTGGGTCTGGGACCAGCGGGAGGCCCCCAGGAGCCCGGGCGGGGGGAGGAGAGGGAGGTCAGGGTCTCTCCTCCCTGCTCTGGCCACAGCCTGAGTGCCCGCGCCCTCCCTGCGGCCACCGCTCCCGGGGCGGCCCCTCCACGGCCCCAGCGCTCACGGGACTCCAGGAACAGTGCTCCCTGTCCTCGTCCCCTCATCCGCGGGTGCTGACAGCTGCCCGGTGCCGCCGCTCTTGGGGTGTCTGCCCTCCCTGCTTGCTCCCTTCACCCCGCCGTCACCTCCACAAGCGGCCCCGGCGTGAAAGCCTCTGTTTTGAACCGCCCAGAGCGAATGCACTTCCCGCCGGGGGCTCTGACTGCTACGTCAGCCCTCAGCATAAATATGCATCACTGTGGTTTATCCAGATGAGATCCTGCTACCCCTCTTTCCGTGATAAATATTACCATTCACTCTCTCTTTTAGCGACATTTAGATATGTCATTTAACACACACCTACATATGTCATGTAACATACTCCTTACAGAGCCTGGCCCATGGGAAGAGCTTGGGGAGTGTCAGCCCCATGGGTCTCCCCGGGAGCAAACGGGCACTTTTGCTCCAGCTTCTTCAGGACCACCACTGCGGGGCGACAGGTGACTCCCCAGGAGAAACCGAGATACTGTTGCCGTAAGAGGAATGGATACTCCAAACTGAAACAGTGGATGTTGTCAGAGGAGGGGATAGCTTTGTTGGGTTTTGAAGGATGAATAGGAGCTCCTTAGAGAGCCAAGGGGATGGGCATTACAGGCAAAAGGAAGGAGCCAAAGAGCGTCAGCATAAATAACTTGGAGCAAACCATTCTGTATCATCCTCAAGACAAGCCTGTGAGGTGAGTGCATTTGTTACCTGTACGTTACGAATGGGGAAACTGGGGCTCGGGGTTCGGGCTTCTTGTCTTAGGGTCACACGGTGAATGACCAAGCCAGGATCTAAAGCCCAGTCTGTGTGCCCCCCAGGCCTGTGCTTGCTCTTTCTTTGGTCCCGTATGCCTCTGCCATTGTCACCAGTGGGACTGATGATGCTCTGCCTGGTCCGCGTGACGGACTCAGGCCTGTCCCCAACCTGACCGTGTGTTTCCAGGTGAGCCTGATCAGTGGGGCAGCAGGGCCGGCACACCCCGCAATGTAACTCAGTAATTAATTACCCTGCAACAGACCATCAGGGCTGCTTCCTGACTGTGGGGACTCAACCCGGGTCCCCCAGAGTCTCATATTCTGTAGCAGAGGCTGGGGAGAAGGATGTAGAGGGACCCAGGGGCTCAAGTAGGACAGGATCTGGTGACCACTGCTGCAAGGCCAGGCCGAGTCCCCACCTACCCCCAGGTGAACCCTGCCCGCACTCCATCCCTTCCCCTGCTCACCGCCCTCTGCCTGGATCCCCCAGACCTCGGGAAAGGGCGTCATGGCTGCCTCGTCCCCAACTTGCTCATGGTGCCTGGACCAGAGCCAGTAGCTCAGCGAATGCACGAAGAAAGGAAGAATGAATGGGTGCACTTTCCAAGGCCCTGCCCTCTGCGTTCTCTGCTGGCCCTGGATGTCAATGTCCTGTGCCTTGAAGGGCAGGGACAGGGACCGGGACCAGGCCAGTTCTTGGAAAAGGCACCCCCAGGAAGTGTGGGCTGACTTGGCTGCCCGCCTGACCACAGCTTGGGCTCTGCCTACAAGGGAGCCCAACCCTCCCCACCTCCCCTCCTCATGCTTATCCCCGCCTGGGCCCCGACCACAGGAGGGGGGCTGCTGCTGTCTCCCTTGTCCCCACCTCACCTCACCCCGGCAAGGGGCTCTGCTTCCCAGGCCAGGCTTCCGCTTGCTTGTGCAGGGCCAGGGGTCATGGTCGAGGAGGTGATGACAAAGACAGCATCTCCTCCACTCACCTGCTCCTCCCCAACCCCTCCCACCTCCCTCCCCTTCCCCCTTGCACCCTCACCCCCTGGCATGATGGGCTAGACTGCTTGGTTAGCCATCGATCTGACCCTCTAGTTTGAAAGTGCCGTGAGGCAGGACACTTTCTGGATGTGACTTTGTTCCCTTTGGTATCCATAGTGCCTTGAAGAGAACCTGGGATGTAGTAGGCACACAATAAACTTCGTGACGGGAATGAGTGGATGGATGGATGGATAGATGGATGGACGGATGGATGTGAAGATCTCCCAGTCGAGTGAGGGGCAATAGGGAGAGTTAAGAGTGGCAAAGGCCTCCCTGTGGTTACGGGATGGTTTGAGGATGCAGGTGGTTTGAGGCCAAGGCAGCATCGCAGAGAAGGAGCTCACGGGCCCCTCATTTCATCCTTCATGTCCATCAGAGGTTTGCTGAGCAGCTCCTGTGCACCTGGCCCTGAGACAGGACTAAGCGCTGGGCCCATCAGACCCCTGCCCCTACAGAGAAGCCTGCAGCCAGGTGAGGGGAACCAGTGAGATCAGGGAGCTACAGGCCACAGCAGTGACATTCACCGTGGCTCCCGCTGGGCCCTGATGGTTTACGAGTGGTATTCCATATCATGATTCCTGGGGGTGGGCTTATAGTTTCCATATCATGATTCCTGGGGGTGGGCTTATAGTTTCCATATCATGATTCCTGGGGGTGGGCTTATAGTTTCCGTATCATGATTCCTGGGGGTGGGCTTATAGTTTCCATATCATGATTCCTGGGGGTGGGCTTATAGTTTCCATCTGACAGTGGGGGAACTGAGGCTCAGGCCTCTTGATACCAAAATCCATGGCTTTGCTCCAGAATCTGTTCCCATGTGGATTCCTGGTTCACCAGCTCTTACTGACAGCTGAACTGGCTCCGGGGCCACAAGGGGTGATATGGGTGTGGCCGCAAGTCACTCCTGTCGTGTGAGATACACCTGCTGAAATTTCCTCAACACAGCCCAGGTCAGACAGTGAGGCATGATCCAACAGAAGACAGTGGACCCCAGGGGACCAGCCTGGAGCCCCAGGAGGGCAGGGTCCTTTCAGTTTCTACCTTCTCAGTAGAAGCTGAGTTATAACTGAATGGATGGATGGATGGATGGATGGATGGAGAAAGTGATAAATCCTGACTTGCGCCAGGGGGAAGAGACCCCAAGAAAGCTAAGAACATTAATGGCAGTGCCCCCACCTCCCTAGGTGACCTTGGACAAGCCCCTTTCCCCTTCTGTAGAACAAACAAGTCTGTCCTGAAAGTTCACGGTCACTCACCATACTGAGCTTCTTGCATTTGAAGCAGGAGGAGGAGCTGAGCCAGCCCAGCTCGTTCCACCAGCCTGGGCACCTTCCAGAGGTCGAGGGGGGCCAGGTGCCTGCCGCCTGTGGTGGAAACGGTGTGGAGCTCAGCGCACCTGCATGGCACGAGCAGCAGGACCTCCAGGCAAGGCCAGGCTGGCAGGTGGTCGGCGCGGCTGTGATCCCCCCGCACACCAACTGGAACAAACAGGTCATTCTGTTCTCTTGGAAGAAACTTGGTCAGGATGCACGGACCCATCGGGACCCAGAGAGGGGCTGCGAAAGGAACGGTGGCTCCGAGTGCCTGAAGGTTTGTCTCTGCTTGCCCACAGCCAGCCACGCCTCTGCTCACGCTGCTCCTCTAGCCTGGAAAGCCTCCTATTTTCTTCCCAGGTAAGGGATGTGAAGAACAGGGACCACAGAGGTGAGTGGCAGCCACTCCTGTGCTCGAAACAAACACACAGATGACTGCGACAACAGTAGTCGTAAAAATCTGTGTTCCTAAGCATTCCGCTAAGCCCCTTACTACGTATTCCGTTTAATCACCTCCCTGCCATCCCCAGAGAAGTAGGTCTGTTGGTTAGGATTCTTTTGTCACAGACTAAATCCAAAGTGGTCAAACTAAAGAGTATTCCATAGAACGAGAATGAGCAGAGATACACCTGCTTCAGGCATAGCTGGATCCAGGGGCTCAAACTAGAGAACTGGGTCTCTGTTTTTTCTTACTATCTCTTTGCTGTGCTTCCCTTCCCTTGTGGTGAGAATTGGGGTGGCTCTTTCTTCCCGCTTACTGCTGGAATCCGTCAAGGGGCAGGCAAAGGAGGGAGGGGGAAAGGGAGTCATAACCATTGGCATCAGTAACCTTGCGTCATCCTGTCTGGGACTCCTTAGGGAAGAAAGCACTGCTCCCTCCCAGTATCCAGATATCAAAACCCAGGCAAGGATACTTCTTGGCCTAACTTGGATCCAGGGCCGACTCCTTGGACCAGTTACTGTTTCCAGGGGTCGAGATACTAGGAGTGGTCTGGCTGGACCTTTCACTGTCTCTATGGACAGGAGGTAGGTTAGGAGGCCTGTTGGAATCCCATGGCCTGGCAGGTGCAGGAGGCTTAGTTTCCTAAAGGAAGGGGAGAGGGTGCCATACCCAGACAGGGGAGGGGGTGACAAGGGGACAAAGCACGCATGTCAGTTACAGTAGATAGTATTAATCCCACTTTACAAAGGAGGAAACTGGGCCTTAAAGAGCCCCAGTGACCACGAGGTGAGTAGCTGGCAGAACGGGAACTCAAAAACCCCTTCACTGCTAAGCAAGTTTTCCCAGGGACCCCAGCTGGGACCACGTCCCCAGCACCTCCCAAACCTGAGTTCCGAAAGGTTGAAACTCATTAATTCCAGCCCAAAGAAGACAATCCCCAAAGTTCAGACACTCAAGCCCCTGGAAGGTCCTGGAGCTTACCGACCTAATCTTCATGACGGATTTGCTTTGAAGTCCCCGCCATAACCCCTCAGCCGCCCCCACAGGGCACAGAGCACGCTGCCCATGGGGGCTCCTTGTCTGCCAGGCAGGGCTGAAGGGGGGCACATCGAAAGGAACAGAGACCAGTGTGGTGTGGCCGGGGCGACAGTAGCATGGCGGGGGGGTGGGGCGGTGGCTGAAGTGTGAGCTAATATTTGAAAAGTTCTCCAGTGAAGCACACGGCTCAGAACATTCCAGAGCCTCCCTGACCTCTCCTTCCAGTTCCAACCTGCCGGTTTCAGTGAAGGGATGTTGCACGACACAGCACAGCAGGACCTCAGTCCAAACCCCATTCGGTCTACAGGGGAGGCCCAGGCACGCGTGCAACGTCGGAGAGTGAGTTAAGGGCGAAGCAAGGAACCCCAGGGAAGAGGGTGTTCTGTGCCAAACACCATGATGGCACGTCCACACTCCAGTTAATTCAGTCTTCAATCTGTGATGATTCATGGGGAAACTGAGTCTCAGCGCCCCCCTCTCAGGACCCAGCAGGAAGCCACAGAGCTGGTTTTGAACGGATTTGGCTGGTACAAAAGTCAAGTCTCGATGTGTTGGTCCTTCAACCAGTCGTCTCGGCTCTTTCCTCGGTGGCCATTGTCTGTGCGATGCCGGACCCTCAAGTCACGTGTCCCTGCCTCCCTTGACTGCCGGTTCCACCCAGGTTCAGACGATGAGAGGTGCTGGCCCAGGACCGGGAAGGCAGAGGTAAGGAATCTGTTCCTGCCTCTCTCGTCCTCTCAGCAGCGGCCTGTGGCTCCAGCAGGAGCGGGGACTCGGGGATCTCCGCGGCCGTGGCGCTCAGCTCCACCAGAGGCCACAGCAGGTGCAGGGTCCCGGGTTCCCCAGCCCCGGGCGGCAGCGTGCCGAGTCCCTAAGCCCTGGGGGCCCTTCCCTTCCCTTCCTGCTCCGTCGGCCCCGACAACCCTTCATGACCCGTGTCTCTGCGGACCGTCCTCTCTGTGTGGGCTGGTTGGAGATTCTGTTTTCCTGAATGAAACTTGGGTTTGCCTGGGGTGAAATGTCACTTGAGGGCATGGCTTTATACCGGGTGACCGCTGCACTTGACCATTAGTGCTGCCCACAACAAGAAGCCTGGGGCTTGGTGGCCACTTCTGACTGTTCCAGGGAAAGTGTGGAAAGAAAATAACAAGCTAAGGACTCTGAACTCTCAAATCAAAGTATCCTCAGGGAACAGAGGTTTTATGAGGCCCTAAAGAAATGTTTTACCTTCTGTAGACACAGGGAAGACACAGCTGAAAATCAGGCCCAAAATTTAATCCAAGCACATTGGAGTCCAGCCCCACGGATGGCAGAATTACGGTGTAAATTGAACTCGACCCCCAGCCTTGCCGAATCCCGTAGGTGAAATCAATCAGGCATTGATCGAAAAAGAAAGGCGTCCTGAGGACTGGAACAAGAACTCAGATGAATCTGAGGACCTTGAACCCCGAGTCTCCCCAAGCCTCCTTCCCCATCTACGGCAGACCCTGCTCCCTCTTCGAGGAAAACGCCCTTCCCTGGCTTGAAGACCCTATAACAATAAAAGAAGTTGACGTGGTGACTCCAACTCTGCATTTTGCATCTGACTCGCCTGTGCCTTGTGTGCTGAAGGCAGATCGATCTTGGAGAATGACCATGAATTATTATAAACTCACTCAGATGGTGCTTCCAAAGGCACCTGCTAGTCCAGATGTGGTATTTCCTCCAGTGGAGAAAGTCAACACGGCTCCCGACCCCGCGGGTGGCTGTTGTCCTCGCAATAGCAGAAGGAGTTCGCTATAGCTCAACAAGAACAGAACACCCTGTCTTGCCTTGCGACCGTGTCACCTCTCCTGCTAGGACGTGATCTACACCAGAGGGCCTCGACGGTCAGCATGTCGCACAACGTCACGCTGACTCGACCAATGATGCCATGCATTCTGGATCTGCTGGCCAGGAAGCGGACAACACCCCCAGAAGCTTGAATAAGACACACGCGCACCAGCTGGTGGGAGCAAACCCCACCAAGTTCACGGCTCCGACACCTAGGTGAAGCTGCTGGGGTCGAACGCGGTGGGCATGTTTGAATATCGCCTCTGTGATGACAGATAGCTTGCTCCTCCTGGCACGGTCTTCCACGGCTAAGCCTCAAAGTGTCCACGATAGACGGGGTAGCTATAGGACCTGCAACAGGTCCCAATCGCCCAGGTCCTCAGGGAATTGGAGTAAATCTTTGCACCCTTAAAAGATAGTCTGCATGTGGCATCAGGTGACCCTGAGACACTGGAGGATTATCAGAAAACAGGAGTCACCTGACCCACTCAGCCGTAAAGCTGGACATGCATGACAGGTTCATACTCTAGCAGACCTGGGAGTCACAAGGAAGTCGCGTGGGCAGACGGCTCACACTCTGCCAGCCCCCACCCCTTCCCCACTGCTGTTCCCTTCACTCCCACCGGTGACCTCATGTGAGGCTCCCGATGCCAAGTCAAATGAGGGAAAGTGCTCAGATGGTCGCCCCTGATGCTCTTGCACCAGCCGGACCCTCTGCAGCATTTCAGCCCCACCCAGCAGTGTCCCTGAAAAACCACAAGGAAGGAAGGGCCTCCCCACGGTCAGAATTACTTGGAGCGGCACATCTACGTGTGTGTGCCCTCTGCCTGGGCAGACAGATGGCCAGAGATGAAGGTCTACGTTGGTTCCAGGGCAGCAGATTGGAGATACGATCGGGATCGTGGAAAAAACAGGATTGGAAACCGGGGGAGGTATGGATGTCCTCACACGCGGCTTCCCTGAGGGGCCACCAGGCTCGGCTGAGAACGCCGGACACATGGATTTGGCCCGGCAGTGCTCTAGGAGGGACGCTGGTCGGGGACACGGTCGACCTCGTCCCCACCCTCCAGGAACTGATAAATGTCGAATAGTAGCTGTATTTCCGTTTTCACCCATGATCTCATTCAATCCTCACGCGTGACTCCTCCATAATGATGTCATGTCACAAAGGAGAAACTGAGGCCCAGGGAGGCTCAGTGGGTTTCCCGAGGCACGGGGTGGGGGGGTGGTATTCATTCCCATGTGGCTCCAGGCCCCATGTACACAGCTTCCATGGCAAATGTGGGAAATGAGATCACGCCGCACATTTCCTGGGGCTGTGAGAATGACCTTCACACGGGTGCCTGGTGAACTTGACCCTTCCTTACCTCTCCAGTCATGTGCAGCTGGCAGTGGAGGAATCAGCACTTACTGAATACAGCCCGGGAGCCAGGGGCTTCGTGACGTGCCCCTCATCCTCCCTCACCACTGCTCGGCCAGTGGGTATCCTTTTCTCTGTTTTATAGAAGAGAAAACCAACGCTCAGAGGATGCCCGACATCAGACAGCAGCCAAGGGGCAGAGACAGAGCCAGACTTCAAGCCCTGGACACTTATCCTTGGGACCACGTCACCCTCTGGACAAGGACACCACTGAGTCCCTTACATTCCATAACCCGGATTAGAGTCTCAGGTCACCACCTACAAGCCCGACACCTGTCTCTGCACCAGCCCTGCCTATCGTGCTCCTGCTCCTGGACAGTCACCCGTGCCCTTGCCCACCTGCACCATTGCTGGGCTCTTTGCTGGTCCCCAAACGCACCGCTGCCCCCCACCCGTCCCTTGCTCCTCCCCCAGCCTGGAATGCTCCCCACCCCATCCCAACATCTCCGTTGTCCCGACTTCTTGCTCTGTTCAGGTCTCTGCTCAAATATGACGCCCCGGCCGCCCTCCCCTTGTCCCCGACAGCCCTCCCCTTGTCGCTCTGGCTAAAACACGTCCCCTCCCTCCCGTCGGCCATCTGGTCCTGCTTTATTATCCTCTGTAGCCCTTATCATCACGTGTGCCCCCTGTCTGGTTTTCACCCAACCTAAGACAGGGTGGGCCCCCCCCCGCCAGAAGCAGAACTTGAGGGAAGGATACAGGGACACGTGCTTATCGGGTGGTGCAGGCAGTCCTAGCAGGGGCACAGGGAAGTGAGACAGGGAACAGATGGGTACCCAATCTTCGGGCAAAGTGACCACCCGAGGTCTGGGACGAGCCTTTCTTCCTGGACTCCAGGAGCCGGCTGTCCTGCCCCAGCCTCTCTCGGGATCCGTTAGCACAATCGGTACAGGGTGAGAAGCCACAGGGACAGCTAGGAACTGAGTGTGAGGTGTTGGGAGTCCGAGAGTGAGGAGAGAGGCCCTGGCAGGAGCCAAGCCTACACCTTCGAGTGGTTCTGAGCGGCATTCCTCTGGCAGGTGAGGACAGCTCCCGCTGTCCCCACCTGTCAGCAGAAGGCCGTGTGAACCTGCGCAGGGCCCCCACCTGGAATGAAGGGAGTTTGAGTAAAGGACCCCGAAGGCCTCCTCCCTAGTTCCCTGGCATCCCTCGTGGTCTCCAACACGTTCAGGGCTCTCCGGGGAGCTGGCCTCTCACGTCCCCCCAGGCCAGGGGCGCCTCCAGCCCAGGCCCACGTCTTCCCCGCCTCCCTTCTCTCCACCTGCCCTGCAGCTTGGGCCTGACCCTGCCTGTGGGGAGGCCTGCCCGACCCAGAGCCCACAGCGTCGCCGGAGGCCGTGTCATGAGAACAGAGCTCTCGCGGGACTGCAGGGGCTGTGTGTGTGACAGAGCGAGGCGGCTCGGGAAGTCATGGCCACGGCATCCATCAGCCAATGGGAACCACACGGTCATCCCCAAGAGCACGTGGGGCCAGATCCACCCACCGTCAGGGCCAGAGAGCTTCAGGACCACCGGCCCCTGCCCCCTCCTGGTTCTGAGCTCTGGAGGCTCAGAAGAGAGGTGAGCGCCCCAAGGTCACGGGCCAGAAAATGCAGAGGGGCACTGAGCAGACAGGGCTCCAGACTCCCATCCTGGGAGCTCCCGCCGGCCTGCCCACCCCCGCCCGTCAGCTCCCAAGCTGCTCTGGATGCAGATCCAGGTCTCAGCACTAAGTGAGCGCCTCCTCCGCGGTGCGGTGCCGTGTCCGCGTTTGATTACATAACCACCCAGGGGAGGAAACCCGGATGCCCCAAAGAAGCGGGCGCCAGGAGATGGGGGGTGCCCACCCCTCCCACACTCCCTGTCTGCTCTCAGCCTCCGTGCGGGGGGGGGGGGGGGGGGGTGGAAATCTAAGTTTACAAAGTGTTCTTTTCACACTTCAAGGAATGTCGCCTGTGAAATTCAAACAGCATTTTTCTATACTTAACGCATAATAACTGGTCTTCTAAACCTAAATTATCCCTATAAATCTAAATTAAATGCCCAGGTTCCGGTGTATTTAGGACACTTAATTAAACTGCTAGCAATAACCACTACTAACCTGGTTTTCAAGGCAACTTGCGTTTTCAAAGCACGTGTTTCTCCCTGGTGCATGGTGTGTGGGTAGAAGGGGTGAGTGTTTTTCTGGTTGCTGTGGGCGCTGCCCGTCCTCACAGTGCCCTCCAGGGCTCCCGGGGCCTCCCTGGGCCCGGCCTTCTCCAGCCTGGGCGTCACCGCCCTGCCAGCGCCCAAGGAGAAGGTGGCCAGAGCAGCATGCAGATGGAGAAACCCTGGGACGCAGCTCCTCGTGTGGGAGACACCCCAAGGCCGCTCCTCCGGGCCAGCGCTGTCCTGCTCACCCCTCCTGATGCATGGCCTTCCGGACATCTCTGGCATGACTTCGTGGGCCCGGTCCCCTCCCCTCTGACCGCACTGTGTGGCAAGTGCTGAAGGGGACATGGCAAAGGGCTCCGCAGACGGCAGGTCAGGGTCGGGGTCTGAGCCCTGAGGCCTGATTCCACTTGGGGTCTCCCCGCCAGGTCCCGCCAGCTGTTCCCAAGAGCAGCCCTCCCCCCAGCTGTGAGGCCTGAGCTCTGGGCAGGCCCGCAGGGCACAGAGGCACCCCGCTCATCCCCAGCCTCCCTGGTGCAGACGGGTGGGTGGCCGTCTGCCTGCCCTGGTTTCAGAATAGCCCGGCCTGGCTTGGCGGCTGCAGCCTGACATCAGTGGTCCTCCCAGGTCCAGCCCCACCACCTTTGCAGCCACTGCTCCTCCCCACCGACCCCCAACCCTCCTCTCCCCACCCACCCCCAACCATATTCCCCACACATCTCGAAAGGGCACTTGGTAGAAATAATAGAATCGTAAACCCCACGTTAGAAGAGATCTCAGGAGATCACTTACATCCCCCAGCCCCTGCCATAACCCAGCTGGAGGCAGCTCAGTGTTTACTCTCCCCACTTTCCACAGACCCCCAACCAGCCCCTCCCTGGGACAGTGCAGTGTCTATTACACAAGGAGATTCCCCCATCGGGGCTGACTGATGTCACCATGAACCACTCCCTGGCGACCACGGTCTAGAGGGGGAGAAGGACACATGGATGCACCCTAAGCAAGGGGGAGACTGATGCTTTCACAGAGGGACTCTGCCCCAGGATGGGGCTCTGGGAGGAGAGATCAGGGAAGGCTTCCCAGAGCAGGTGACACTTGTTGTGGCCCTTGAACCAAGAGCGTACTTTCCCTGATGGAAACACCGTGGGGCAGGTGGAGGCCACTCTGAGAAGAGGACACAGCAGGTGCATCATTGAAGCTCAGGGTCAGGAGCACAGGTGCCAGAGTCGGCAGTTGAGGTGACATCTGGTGGTCGGTGCTGGGTGACACCTCATCCGTAGACCCTGATGGCCCTGCCCAGAAGGTGCGTGGGGACTGAGGGAGTTAGCCCACCGCGTGCCCTTCCAGGTGCCCGGAGCCAGTGCTCAGTGACATTAGTGATCCGGGGGACAGAGCCCAGAGGCAGCGGGTAGGATGACGGCAGATGCAGGGAGGGCACAGGCTCTGAGCCCAGATGCCAGTGGCCCTGACTGGGCTCTAGTCCCCCTCTCTGGGCCCCAGCTTCCCATCTGTAACTGGGGGGCGGGGTGGGGGTCAGGCCCACCTTGCAGGGCTGCCGGAAGCATCGGTGACAAACCGGCAAAACACCGGAGCTCAGGGCAGGCATCCATGTGACCGTTGTTGGAAGGCCTGGCAGCAGGCAGAGTCCTGGGTGTGAAGTCTGGGAATCAGCAACAGGAAAGTGATAATTGAAATCTCGAGAGTGGACGAGTCCCCTAAGAAAGAGTGTTAGAGGAGAAGAGATGAGGCGAAGTTTCACCAAGGGGAGCCCTGGAATCCTTGGCTGGATTCTGCCCATGGACTCCTGTGAAGTCAGAAAGGGGAACTGGACTGTGGCTGCAGCAGGAGAGTGAGCAGTTAGACGCAGAGAAGAACTTTCTCACCCTGGAGACAGTATAGTGGTTAAGAAGGTAAGTGTGAAGTCCATCTCCCCTTCTTATTCAACACATAACCCTGGGAAGGTGACTTGTCCTCTCTGTGCCTCAGTTTCCACGTATGAAAACGAGGACAACAGCTGTTCCTGCCTCATCAGTTGTCAAGAGGATGAAATGAGAGATGACCATGTAGAGCTCTGTGCTCAGCATGAAGCCGGTGTTTAACATGAGTTAGATAACGGAGGTGGTGATGGTAATGATGGAGGTGACAGTGATAGTTATGGTGGTGAGGATGAAGGTGACCTTGACAATAATGACGGAGTTGATGGCAATGATGGTGGTGATGATGAGAGTGGGGATGGTGAACATGGTGATGATGGTGATCAGGATACTGGTAAGAATAATAGAGATGATGGTGGGGATGATGGTGGAGAGGATGGAGATTTTGGTGGAGATGACAGTGAAGATGATGGTGGAGAGGATGGTGGAGATGATGATGGAGAGGATGATGGAGATGATGGTGGAGAGGATGGTGGAGATGATGGTGGAGAGGATGGTGGAGAGGATGATGGAAATGATGGTGGAGATGATGGTGGAGAGGATGATGGAGAGGATGGTAGGGATGCTGGTGGAGATGATGGTGGAGTTGATGGTAGGGATGACGGTGGAGAGGATGGTGGAGAGGATGGTGGAGATGATGGTAGGGATGCTGGTGGAGATGATGGTGGAGTTGATGGTAGGGATGATGGTGTAGAGGATGGTGGAGAGGATGGTGGAGATGATGATGGAAATGATGGTGGAGATGATGGTGGAGAGGATGATGGAGATGATGGTAGGGATGCTGGTGGAGATGATGGTGGAGTTGATGGTAGGGATGATGGTGGAGAGGATGGTGGAGATGATGATGGAGATGATGATGGAAATGATGGTGGAGAGGATGATGGAGATGATGATAGAGACGATGGTAAGGATGATGGTGGAGGTGGAGATGATGATGATGATGATGATAGAGATGAGAGTAGTGGTGGTAAAGATGATGATGGGGACAGGTATGGAGTGAATTGTGCCCCCCCCCCCCGATTCTTAGATTGAAGCTCTAATCCCCTATGTGACCGTTTTCGGAGGTAAGACCTTTAAAGAGGTAATTAAGGTTAAATGAGGCCATAAGGGTGGGGCCAATACAACTGGTGTCCTTATAAGAAGAGGAAGCGATACCGGGGGTGTGCACACAGAGAAAAAGCCATGTGAGGACACAGCAAGATGGCCACCTGCAACCCAAGGAGAGAACCCTCAGGAGAAACCAAACCTGCCAACACTTTGATCTTGAATTTCCAGCCTCCAGAACTGAGAGAAAATAAATGTCTGTTGTGTAAGCCTCCTCACCTGTGGTATTTTCTTGTGGCAGCCCAAGCAGACTGTAACCAAAGTCAGGTCCCAGGGGCCAGGATTTCCTCATTCTTTCCCCCTTTTTGCCAGAGATGCCCTCACGGTCCATTGTTCCACCCTGTACTGGCCCCAGGATTTGTGGGATGAACCTCAGTCCCATCACTCTTTCTATTTAGTCAAAAATCCAGGCTGAGAGCTAGGAGGGGATACAAATACTGAAAACCCATGAACTGTGAGGGGAGAGAGCACAGATCTGTTTCTAAAATTCTAAAATTTGAAAGTGGGAGGAAGCCCAAAAGTGGATGAGAACAGGGCAACGAGGATGATGATGGTGGTGACAGTGACGACGATGGTAACGAAAATAGCGAACACTGGTTGAATTGAACGGATTTAACGGCGGGAAGAACACTGGTGGGGGACATATCTTGTTCCCACTGGGAAAGCAGAGGAGGCTGACAATCCACAGATGTTGTGAGCTGTCCCCTACAATCTGTATTCCTGCCATATCACCTGCTCTGCAGGAGAGAACCCAGGAAGCCTCTGGCTCTTCTGAATTCCCTTGAGGAGGACTCGGGGGTTGGCTAATTACATCTCTGGGGATCAGCCGCTGTTGTTCCTTCCAGGGAAAGTCTGGGGGCAGAGATGGGAGTGGGCAAGATATAGTAGGTGCGGACAAGGGTGTGGCAGGTAAGGCTCGGGCTCCCTGGCATGTCAACAGAAGACCACAGCCCCACCCTGAGATCAGCCTCCCTAATCTTCTTAACAGTGTGGATAATTAAACTCTACACCCCAACATGAGCCTACTCTCCTGAGAGTATTTCGGTTCCGATACTGCTTGGATAGGAGATGGTTCCTCTGGTCAAGGCCAGAGGCAAGCATGCAAAAACCAGAGATGGGAACTGTAATTACCAGTTCTGACTGCTAGCGGTGAGTTAATACAAAAGCAAAATAAAAACCATCCTCCCCCAACAAATAAAAGTAATTGGCACTCTGTGTTCTTTCTTTACTTCTGCTCTGTTGAAAGGAACAAGGTTGGGTCCACAGAGCTGACTGGCCTCCTGGCCACGGGTAGGGGAAGAGGAAGGGGAAGGAGGGAGCAGGTCCAGAGCCATCACCCTCGGGGCGCTGACCCTGCCGCGCTAGTGAGCGGGGCCGACCAGCGTCCCGCCTCTGAGCAGTCAGATCTACACAGTTTCCTTCCTCGGGGAGTGCACAAGGGTCTCAGAAGGACACCAGACATGAGTCTGCCATGGGGTGAAAGTCAGAAGTCCTCTCCTTAACAATAACAATGAGTCAGGCTGTGACAGTTGCCATAGTAATGGTTTGAAAAAGCACACTGGAAACACAGAGGTGAAGGATGTTCGTTTCATTCAGGAGTCAAAGAAGTTTCGTGGAAGTCCTACCTTTGATCTTGCCCTTAATCATGAGCTAGGATTTCAATGGGCAGAGATGGGGTTCCATGCAGAGACAGGACAAGAAGAAGTCAAGGCAGTACAGGGCACAATTCAGAAACACCGAGGGGCCTGATGTGTCTGAGGGTAGGGTGCAGTAGATTGGCCTGGATTAAGGAAAATGAGACCCCAGAGGAACAGTAAGGCTGGTGAGAGCAAAGACAGAACATGTCGACAGGGCAGAAGGACAGATAGCAATACTCCAGGTCTGTCAGACAGCTGGCTAAAACCACGTCTGGGAGAGAGGGGTGAGGGTGGGGTTCATAGTATATTATTTGAAGCACCCGGCCTCACATTACTAATAAGCTGTAGACAGAATTTGGTATCTTTTTTTAAAAACATCGAAGCACTAACAAACACCATTATATTAATTTCAAGGGCACGACGTCAATTAATACGTGCGTCTATTGCACGATGATCACCACCATAAATCTAGCTAGCATCCGTCACTATACCCAGTTATAGAATTCTTCTTGTGATGAGAACTTTTAAAATCTATTCTCTCAGCCACTTCCAAACGTGCAACAATGACAGTATTATTGACGATACCTCCGTCCAGTGCATGACATCCCCAGGACCTATTTATTTTATAAATGGAAGTTGGTATCTCTTGACTCCCTTCACCCATTTTGCTCAACCCCTACCCCCACCCCCTCTGGGTTACCTCTGGCAACCACCAATCTGTTCTTTATATCTACGAGCTCGTGGTTTTGTTTTTGGTTTTTGTGTTTTTAGATCTCACATATAAGAGAGCAGGCAGTCTTTCTCTGTCTGACTTATTTCATTTAGCATAATGCCACCAAGATCCATCCATGTTGCTGCAAAGGGCGAGATCTCCTTCCTTTTTGATGGTTGAATAATATTCCATTATTCAGTATTCGATTACATATGGTATTCATTTTATTATATATAAAATTATATTTTATATTAGTATTGTAGTATATATATATCATATTACATATGTGATTAATTTAATTTTCTTTACCAATTTATCCACCAGTGTAGGCTTAAAAGTTGTTTCCATATTTTGGCTATTGTAAATAATGCTACAATGAACATGGGGGTGAAGTTCTATTTGAGGAACTGCCATACTGTTTTCCATAGTAGCTGTACCAGTTTGCATTCCCAGCAACTGTGCACATGGGCTCTCTTTTCTTCACATCCTTACCAACACGTGTGTCTTATCTTTTTGACACTAGGCATTCCGACAGGTGTGAGGTGATATCTCACTGTGGTTTCGATTCACGTTTCCCTGGTGATGAGTGATGTTAAGCATCTTTTCACGTACCTTTTGGCCACCTGTATGTCTTCTTTGGAAAAAAACGTCTATTTAGGTCCTCTGCCCATTTTTTTTTTATTGAATGGTTTGTTCTCCTGCTATCAAATTGTATGAGATCTTTCGATCCTTTGAATATTAACCCCTCATCAGACACATGATTTGCAAATATTTCCTTTCATTACATAGGTTGCCTTTTCATTTTGTTGATGGTTTCCTCCGCTGTGCAGAAGCTTTTTAGTTTGACGTCATGTTCCACTTACTTTTGCCTTTGTTGTCTTTGCTTTTGGAGTCAAATCCAAAAAATCATCACCACGACTGATGCCAGAGAGCTTACCACCTGTGTTTTCTTCTAGGAGTTTTATGGTTTCAGGTCTTCTATTCAAGGCTTGAATTCGTTTTTGAATTAATTTCTATGTATGCTGTAAGATGGTGGTCAATTTTCATTCTTGCCCATGTGGCCGTCCAGTCAAACTCATATCCCTTTTAATGGCTTTGGTGAAGTGTGATTGATACTATCAATGTTGCACAGCACACCATTTGATAAGTTTTGACATGTTATCAAATATGGAAAACATCACCATACTCAAAATATTACCCATCACCTCCGAAGTTTTCCTGTACCCCTTCCTCCCATCCCCAAACTCATCCTGTCCCTGGCAATCATTATTCTGCCTTCTGTCGCTCTAGATAAGTTTTTATTTTCTGGAGTTTTATACAATGTAATCATATAGCACGTCCTTTTTATGGGGGGGGGGGGGTCTGGCTTTTTTCACTCGGAATAATTATTTGAGATTAATCCACGCCACTGTGAGTAATAGTTTATTCCTTTCTTACCATTAAGTACTGTTTAATTGCATAGATAGATAAACCACATTTTGTTCATCCACTCCACAAATATTGGATATTTGAATTGTTTCTAGTTGCTTGAGCCATTTTTGAAAAGGTGTTATGGATATTTGTGTGCATTACAGACCTATGCTTTCTTTTCTCTGGGGTAAATATGTGGTACTAGAATGGATGGATTTATGGCGGGTATGCGTGTGTTTAACTTTTCATATACCACCAAACTCCTCCAATCATTTCACATTCCTTTAAAAATTTTGTTTAATGTTTATTTATTTTTGAGAGAGAGAGTGAGACAGAGCATGAGCAGGGGAGGGGCAAAGAGAGAGAGAGATACAGATCCCAAGCAGGCTCCAGGCTCTGAGCCATCAGCACAGAGCCTGATGCAGGGCTCGAACACGAACCGTGAGAACATGACCTGAGCCGAAGTCAGACGCCCAACCAGCTGAACCACCAGGCACCCCCTCATTTCACATTCCTAACAGCAATGGATGAGAGTTCCAGGAGTTTCCCTCTTCATCAACACTTGGTATCATCAGTCTTTTTCATTTTGGCCATTTAATGGGTATGGAGTGGTAGCGGATTGTGGTTTCCATTTGCGTTTCCCTGATGGCTAATGATGCTGAACATCATTTCAATTGTTTATTCGGTATCCGTATGTCTTACTTAATGAAACATCCATTCAAATCTTTTGCCCATTTTTTAACTGAGTTATTCATTTACTCACTGTTGAGTACTGGTAGTTCTTTTTATGGTCTATATAAAAGTCTTTTATAATGTAGATAGTTTGTGAGTGTTTTCTTGCAACTGAGGCTTGTATTTTCATGCATCTAACAGTGTGTTTCAAAGAAGAAAAGTTGTAATTCTGATGTAATCCAACATACTAATTTTTTCCTTATGCATTTGGTGTCATATCTAGGAAATTTTTACCACAACCAAGGCCACAAAGGTTGCTTTTCCATGTTTTCTTTTAGAAAGTTTATAGTTTTACGTCTATGGTCCATCCTGAGTTAGTTTTTGCATAGGGGGAAAGTAAGGATCAAAGTCTGTTGTTGTTACTTGTTTGTTTGTTCACATGCATATCCAAGGGTTCCAGCACCATTTGTTGAAAACTATCCTTTCTCCACTGAATTACCTTGAACCCTCATAAAAAATCAGCTGTCCCTAAACATGAGGGTCTATTTCTGGAATCTCTATTTTTTCCATTAATCTATGCATCTACTTAGATCCCCGTACCACATTTTTAAAAATTATTATAGCTTTGGGGCGCCTGGGTGGCTTAGTCGGTTGAGCATCCGACTTTAGCTCAGGTCATGATCTCACGGTTCGTGAGTTCGAGCCCCACATCGGGCTCTGTGCTAACAGCTCGGAGCCTGGAGCCTGCTTCAGATTCTGTGTCTCCCTCTCTCTCTGTCCCTCCCCAACTTGTGCTCTGTCTCTCTATGTCTCTCAAAAAATAAATGTAAAAAAAAAATTATTAGAGCTTTAAAAGTAATGAAATGAGGCAATGCTGGCCCTTCAACTTTGATCTTTTTTTTTCAAAGTTGTACTTGACATTGTAGCTCTTTTGCATTTCCACATGAATTTTAGAATCAGTTTGTCAATTTCTACCAGAAGTCCTCCTGCGATGTTGGTTGAAATTGCATTGAATCTACAGATCAGCTGGGGACAATAGACATCCTAATGACAGTCTTCCAACCCATGATTGCATTTATGTAAGTCATCATCTTTAACTTCTGTCAGCAATGTTCTGTGTTTTCAGGGTATAAGACTTACACGTGTTTTGTCAGATTTACCCCAAACAATTTCTTAACATTGGGCGCAATTGGAAATGGTATTTGATTTCAATCTCCAATCATTAGTCTTGGGCATATAGTCATAAAACTGATTTTTGTATATTGGTCTTTTGCAGCCTATAATCTTGCCAAACTCATTTATTCCTGTTGTCTGCTTTTTTTTTCCTGTAGATCCCATTCCATTTTCTACTTAAACCATCATGTCATCTGAGGATAAAGAGTTTTACATCTTCCTTTCCGATGCGGATGCCTTCTAGACTTTTATTAATTTCCTATGCCTGACTGCACCATCCAGAACCTCCAGTATAATGTTGAATAGAAGCAGTGAGGTCAGATATTTTTGTCCTTTTCCTGATCTTAAGTAGAAAGAATTCTGGTTTTTATCATTATGCTTCATGCTGGGTGTAGGGTTTTTTTCATAAATGTTCTTTATTAGGTTGAGGACATGCCCATTATTCCTACTTGGCTAAAATTTTTAATGAAGGATGGATGTTGGATTCTATCACATTTTTTTATGTTTATGTAATTTTTCTTTTTTTAAATTAACATGGTGAATTACATTCATTTATTTTGAAATGTTAAAGCCATCTTACATTCCTGGGGTAACACCCTCCTTGGTCATGATATATTTTCCTTGTTTATATTGGGTTTATATTTATATATGGGTTCAATTGTTAAAATTTCATGTAGAATTTTTGCATCTGTGTTCATGAGAGATAATGACCTGTAGTTTGTTTGTTTTATCTTTTTCTTGTAACGTGTTGGTCTGGTTTGGGTATCAGGATAACCCTGGCTTCATAGGATGAGTTGGAAAGCATTTTCTCCTCTTCAATTCTCTGAAAGATTTTGTGCAGAAGTGGTATAATTTCATTCTTAAACACTGTGTAGAATTCTCCAATGAAGGCCTTTTGGGCTTGGAAATTTCTTTGTTGGAAGGTTTCACTACTAAATTTATTTCTTTAATTGATAAAGGCTATTAAGGTGATTTTTTTTCTTGAGTCCATTTTGGTATATATATATATATATATATATATATATATATATATATACATATATATATGTGTGTATATATGTATGTATATATATATTAAATTACTTGTCTGCTTCATCCAAGTTACTAAATTTATTGACATAAAGCTACACATGATATACCTTTAATAACACTTTAATGCTTATAGAAACTGTAGTGATACCACCTGCCTTGTTCTCGACACTGGCAATTTCTTTTTCTTCTGATTGGTTGAGCTAGCTGGTCATCAGTTTTATTAATTTTCCCCAAATGTGAGCTTCTGGTTTCATTGAATTTCTATCTCTTTCTCCATTCTGTTTTGCTGATTTCCAATGTGATTTTCTTTTTTTCCTCTTCTTGTTTTAGGTTTAAAGTTTCTCTTTTTCTCAGTTTTTTTTAAAGTGTTTATTTATTTTTGAAAGAGAGACAGAGCATGAATGGGGAAGGGGCAGAGAGAGGGAGACACAGAATCCAAAGTAGGCTCCAGGCTCTGAGCTGTCAGCACAGAGCCCGACGTGGGGCTCGAACTCACGGACTGTGAGATCATGACCTGAGCCGAAGTCAGAAGTTTAACCAACTGAGCCACCCAGGCGCCCCTCCTTTTCCTACTTTTTTTAAGGTGGAAACTAAAGTCATTCACTTGTGACCTCTCTCATTAAATTTCACTGTGGACACGATATGTACAGTTTATGGCTTCAATGCATTCAAATTTTTGAGACTTGTTTTATGGCCCAGAATATGCTCTGCCTTTATAAATGTTCCACATAAGACATAAAAAGAATGTGTATTCTGCTGTTTTTGAGTGGAGTATTCTGTAACTGTCATTTAGGTAAAGTGGGTTGATGGTGCTGTTCACAGTTTAAATATCCTCACTGACTATCAGTCCACCTGTTCCATCAGTTATCAAGAGAGGATATTAAATGTCTGACTGTGGTTTATCATCTATTTCTCTTTGAGGCTCTTTCAGTTTTCCGCTTCGTGTATTTTTAAGATTTTTTGGTAGGTGTTTAAACATATAGGATTATTCGGTCCTCTGGAGGAATTGAACCCTTTTTCATTATGAAATACCTTTCTTTATCTTTGCTAACACTACTTGCTCTGAAATTTACATTGTCTAGTATTAACATAAACCCTCCAGTTTCCTTTTAATTAATGTTTGCGTGATATATTTTCTATCCTTTCTTAACCTACTAATGTCTTTATATTTGAAGTATGTTTGCTGGAGGAAGCATGTAATCTATTTCAAGATTTTTAAAATTCTGGTCTGACAATCTTTGCCTTTTATTTGGTGGGGTTCAGACCACTTATATTTAATAGGATCACTGCTATGGTTATGCAGAAGTCAGTCATTTTTCCATTGTCCTTTTGTCCCATCTCCTTTGTCCATTTCCTTTTCTTCTTTCTCTTTCTGCCTTCTTTTGAAGCTTTCATTATTCCATTTTATCTCCTCTTTTGGCTTATTATCTATAACTTTTCATTTTATTTTTGGCTGCCTTGGGGTTTATATGATATACCTTTATCTTCCAGACATATCTTCAAGCGAAATTACACTATTTCACATAGAATATAAGAACCTTACAGCAATACCCTTCCATTCCTCCCCTCCCAGCCCTGAATCCTATTGTCATGTGTTTTACTAAGTCACATGTTATAAATCCACATACCTCGTGACAATAGAACCATATTGTTAAAATTACATAAACAGTGAATTTTCTTTTTAAAAGATTTCAATAATATGAAAAAATATCCTGGGGCACCTGGGTGGCTCAGTGAGTTGAGCATCTGACTCTTGATTTCAGCTCAGGTCACGATCTCACAGGTGGTGAGATCGAGCCCCGAGGCAGATTCCACGCTGTTAGCAGACCCTGCTTGGGATTCTCTTCCTCTGCCTTCCCCTCCCTCCCTCACTCTCTCTCTCTCTCTCTCAAAATAAATAATAAACATTAGAAAAATAAAGAAAAAATATCCTATATTTACCTGTGTAGTTAACACGTCCATGCTCCTTATTTCCGGGGGTGGATATATATTTTCATATGGTTTCATGTCCCTTCTTCCTGCAGGACTTTATATGTCATTTTTTGCAGTGTGATGTGATGAATTCTGTCAGCTTTTGTATGTCTGAAAACATTTTATTTTGCCTTCATTTTCTTAGGAAGATATTTTTGCTAGGTAAAGAAACCTATGCTGACAGTTTTTCTTTTGGTATGTTAAAGATGTTGCACCATGGTTCTCAAATCTGCATGGTTTATGTAGAGTAGAAATCAGCTGTCACCATGATCTTTTTATTTTCCTCTGTCTGTATCATGTCTTCATTCTCTGGCTGTTTTCGTGATGTCCTCATTCTCACCGGATTATGCTGTGTCTTGGGGTGGTATCCTTCACATTTTTTGCACCTGGATCTGTGGGTTTGTGGTTTTCATAAATTGGGGGGGGGGGGGACATTTAACTGTCATTGCTTCAAACAATATTTCTCTACCCTTTTCTCTCCTTTGGGAACTCCAATCGTATGTATGCTAGGCCTCTTGAAGTTGCCCCCTATCGTCAACAATCTTCATTCTTTTTCAATTCTTTTTTCTCTGTGTGTTTCATTTGGGATAGTTTGTGTTCACATTCGCTAATGTTTTTCTTCTGTAATGTCTAGCCTGCTGTTAATTTTATCCAGTGTTTTTTACACTATAGACGTTGGATTTTCCATCACTGGAATTCGATTTGGGATGTTTATGTACTTATGTATTCTGCGCCTCCGTGCAACTTTTTGAACACCTGACGGACAATTTAATGGCCATTTTAATGTAGTTGTTTTCCAGTTTGAATACTGATGTCAGTTCTAGATCGGTTTCAATTGGTTGATTATTCTCCTCACTATGCGTTGTGTCTTCTTTGCTCATTTTATGCCTGGTCATCTTTGTTTGCGGGCCAGACATTGTGAATTCTACCCTGCTGCATATTGGATGTCCTTGTAATCCTATAAATATTCTCAGCTTTGCTCTGGGATATATAGTTCAATTAATTGGAAACAATTGTATCTTTCTGGGTGTCGCTTTTCGCTTGTTGTAGTAAGCTGCTAGTGTAACCCCAAAATTTGTGCACGCCAGAAACCGGAAAGCAGCCTCATTTGGACACAGGGTGTCTACGGATGTAATTAAGGTGAGCTCATGCCAGATTAAGGGGGGCCCTAAATCCAGTGACTGGTGTCCTTCTACGGCTCTATGAAGACACACAGAGGAGAGCATCATGTGAGGGTGGAGGCGGAGATAGGACTAACGCATCTACAAGCCAAGGAGTCAGAGGGATTGCCCGCAGCCACCAGGACCCAGGAGAGGCACTCACATTCTCCCTCACAGCCTCCAGAAGAAACCAGATCTGCAGACACGATGATTTCAGAGTTCTGGCCTCCTGAGCTACAGGGAATAGATTGTTGTAAGCCACGTGGGTTGTGGCAATTTGCTCTGTCAGCCCCAGGAACCTAGCACACGTGAGTCAGACAGAGCCAGTGCACCAGTTGGTCTAAGACTCATCAGTCCCCACCACTGAGGCAAGGCCCTGTGAGTATGCTAACTGGTACCCCATGAACTCTGGGGCTTCTCAGTCCGGTTGGTGAGTACAGGCATCGTGCCCAGCCTTGTGCCTGTGCTAGCCACTGTTCACGCTAACAGTGTGACTATCAGATCACTCCTTCCCTGGCGTTTTCTCACACGCACACGCCCTGATCCATACTCAGTGGAGACTCGAAGGACCCGCCCCACTGCACAGCGGATGGGGCGCACAGAGATGGACGTTCCCTCTCTCTGCACGGCTCCCTCCTCTCCGGCTCTCTGTCCTTGTGAGTCGGGGGCTGGCCTGGCCTGACTCTGTTCCCCTCCTCAGCTCAGGATCAGCCGGGCTCCACCTGGGCTCCCCATTCCTGTCTGACGGAAAACTCTCCTGGGACCGTCAGCCTGCAGCCACCACCGGCCTCACCCCGTTTGTCCCCCTTCTTCTCAGGGCCCGCCATCCTTCACCACCAGATGTTCAGTGTCATAAAAACCCCTGTTCCATCTGCTTGGCTTTTTCCTTGGCTGCTCGGGTGGGAGGATCAATTCATTCCCTGTGAGTCCATCTTGGACAGGAGTGCAAGTCACAGATCATAATATCTTAAAGCCCTAGAATCTAAAGGGATCTTTTAATCTGGGGATGATTGGGAATCAGAATCTCAGAGGCTTGGGTTTTTAAAATCACAGTAGCTTTGTTTTGTTTTATTTTTAATTTTTTAATGTTTATTTATTTATTTATTTATTTGGAGAGAGAGACAGAGAGACGGAGCGTGAGAGGGGCAGGGGCAGAGAGAGAGGGAGACACAGAATCCGAAGCAGGCTCCAGGCTCTGAGCCGTCAGCACAGAGCCTGACACGGGATGCGAACTCACGAGCCGTGAGATCATGACCTGAGCTGAGGTCGGACGCTTAACCGACTGAGCCACCCAGGAGCCCCACAACCACAGCAGTTTTGAATCTTAGCATGCTCGAGGGAGTGGAAAGCTTCTGATAATGACGATCTCCATTATTTACGATGCACAGATTGTGCCAGGCGCTGCACTCAGTCCTTTGGTCTCTGTGACAATCCCTATAGTGGGAACTACTGCTTTGCCTGATTTTCCAGATGAAGAAACCAAGGCCGGGTGAGTGTGAGTCTTTGCCAAAGGCTGGACAGCTTGCAATCGACATGGTCGGGATGTGCTCAGGACTCGGCCCGGAGCTCTCCACCTCCATAGTCCCACGTTCTCAGCCCCTCTGCTGGCCTGCCTCCTGGGAATCTCCACTAGATGCTCCCCATCTGCTGTGTCTTTTCCATCCAGGTTCAAGCGCTGTTTCTCCCTGATGTCTCTTCCAGAACACCCAGTCTCCAGGTTCAACATGGGGTCATCGGGGGGGAAGGTCTCGGAAAGCCTCCTTGACCTATTGAAAATAAGCTTTGGAATATTGTATTAGCACTTTAGAGTATGGGGCCCCATCAGGATCTATGCATCTGGAAATTCTGAGGTTATTTCTCCAGAGGAATGTTTCATTTGCCCTCTAATCTATTTTTTTAAAGTTTATTTAGTTCGGGGCGCCTGGGTGGCTCAGTCGGTTAAACGTCCGACTTTGGCTCAAGTCATGATCTCGTGGTTCGTGGGTTCGAGTCCCACGTCGGGCTCTGTGCTGACAGCTCAGAGCCTGGAGCCTGCTTCGGATTCTGTGTCTCCCTCTCTCTCCCTGGCCCTCCCCTGCTTCCGCTCTGTGTCTCTCTGTCTCAAAAATAAATAAATATTTAAAAAAATAAAAATAAAGTCAATTTATTTAAGAGAGAGAGAGTGAGTGAGGTAGGGGCAGAGAGAGGAGAGACATCCCAAGCAGGCTCCGTGCTGTCCGTGCAAATGCATGGCTCCAACTCACCATGAGATCACGACCTGAGCCAAAGTCAGACACTTAACCGACTGAGCCGTCCGGGCAACCCTGGCCTCTAATTTAGAAAGTAAATGTCTTCCCAGGAGATTAACAGGTACAGTGTCACGTAAAAGAACGGCATGGGTTTCAGCGAAGGGGCCAAGGGTAACAGTTACGGGCTCTGATAAAGGAGCCCTTTGAACTTGATGGACGCTCTCACCACAAAAACATTTTTGGTCATGATGTATCACAGCAGGGATTAAAGTGGCAACAGCTGCTCTGGTATCTATTAGCCAGTGCAGATGTCTCCATTTATGCCAAGTTTCATTCCATCCTGATAATTTATAGGAGTAGCTGACTGGACATTTCCTCAGAGTTCCATCAGTGTTGATAATTACCTCGGGGACCTGAAGGTTGAGGGTTCCGTCTTGTTAGATAATTAGGGTGTTTAAGGAGACCATCCCTTTGCCAATGTCCCTTCTGTTTACAGTATCGACCAGCATCCTCACCCACAGGGGCGAAATTAGATCTAAAGTTTGGTCAAGGCCCCTGTCGTTGCTATAATCTTAAGGACCGTGAGTTCATCTGTTTGATGGCTCTTTTTCTGTTCTGAAATTCTTTTGAAATTCTCAGCGAGATGCTGGAGCTCAGAAAGGGACTGATCTTCTGTTCTAATGTATGCTTCTTTAATAAATCACAAGCTCAGAGCAAAGCCCATTAATAAAACGAGCAGACAAGGCAAGATTAGCTTCAGAGTTCCCGAGACCAGAATGCTGTCTAAATATTTCTTTTAAGCAAATTTGAAGGTCTGCAACTGATTCATCCCTTTTTTGTTTACAGGATTGTATTATGGCCCAATTAATTCTCAGGGGAAAAACCCCGGATAGAGCTTCAAGGAGTGATTGACCTACTTTTCTTGCTCTTTTCATCCCATCCTTTGAAGCCTGCTTGGTAGGGTCCCCCAACTCTTGAGAGGAGTCTGTTCAATCTGCTGTGGGGAGCCACCTTTGGGTGTCTCCTGGTATTACCGTCACGTGAACAAATTGGTACAAACCAGAGGGCCCAGAGTCATAAGCTCTACGCATCAGAAATTCTTTTATAAATTCATTTTGATCCTTTTGGGGATCTGGAAGATCCTTTGTAATGACTTGGCATTCAGCTCAAGACCAGGGTTTGAATTCTGCTGTAGCTGGGAAGCCCCGATTCGTGGGAAAGTCTTGCTCTCAAGGGTGTCAGGAGCTTAGGAGGTTGGGGTGGGAGGTGCGGGGGAAGATGAAAAGGATTGTTGGAATCGGGACAGTCAGGTGGCAGAAAATAACAAGACAGAGGGGCTAGCTGGAGGGTCTGTCAAGCCCTTACTCTTAGTCGGGGCTTTTGTCTCAAGTTTGTCATTGGCCCATTGTAATAAATCTTAGAGAGGCTCTTTTAGTCATTCTGTCTTCCAGAGGCCTCTGGAAACCAATCAAAGAATGCATTCCACTGTGTTCAAGAGATTCGGGCTCTTCTTTTTTCAAGGGCACCCCTTAAAAATGGATTATTTTTACCTTTTTTTTTTTTTAATTTTTTAACGCTTATTTATTTTTGAGACAGAGAGAGACAGAGCATGAACAGGGAAGGGGCAGAGAGAGAGGGAGACAGAGAATCTGAAACAGGCTTCAGGCTCTGAGCTGTCAGCACACAGCTTGACGCGGGGCTCGAACTCACAGACCGTGAGATCATGACCTGAGCCAAAGTCGGACACTTAACCGACCAAGCCACCCAGGCGCCCCTATTTTTACCTTTTTTTAAGACTCTTTTTTTATCTTTAATTTTTTTAATGTTTATTTATTTTTGAGAGAGAGAGACAGAGACAGAGAGACAGAGCGTGAGTGGGAGAGGGGCAGAGAGCGAGGGGGACACAGAATCCGAAGCAGGCTCCAGGCTCTGAGTTGTCAGCACAGAGCCCGACGCGGGGCTCGAACCCACAAAATGTGAGATCATGACCAGAGCCGAAGCTGGACGCTTAACCGACTGAGCCACCCAGGCGCCAATGGATTATCTTTTTTAAATTGCAGGTTCCCCAAAGTGACCACTACAACTGCAAATTATCCTTTGTGAAGTTCACCCATTCTTCCAGAAAGGTACCAGATCCTTGTCCACACTGGGTCTACACATAAGAGGCAGGAGTCTTTAAGTGAAGAGAAGGAAGATTTAGACCAGGGGAGGGAGCCCACCTCTGTCTTTAGATTCCCGAAACCAAATAATCTATGGGGATCCCAGTAATTCTACCCCATCCTTAAACCCAGCGAGTCTCAGGTTTTTCCCCTTCCCGACAGAAGGGTGCCTTACCAAGAAGCTTCAACGGACAAACGGAAAACAAGTGAAGTTGGAGAGCTCAGGACACCGAGAGAGCAGAGCTCAGACCCAAGAGAGACTTAGCAACAACCCCCAGGCCAGCGAGAAAGCCTTGAGCGAGGAGTTATGTGGGCGTTGGCACCTGCTTTGCTCACCAGCCTCCAGGTAGCGGGGAGATATCTTTGCAGGATCCCACGCCTGACCCAGTTAACCGTCAGAAGTTCATTAAAAAAAAAAACAGAAGCAAAACCAACATCACGTAAGTGGTGATTAGTAAAAGTTCATTATGCACACACCAAAAAGACCGGTTGCAAAACAAGGGTACTCAAACCAAAACATGGACCGAGGCTCGGGAGTATATTGTTAGAAAGCAGCATATTTATATAGCATGCAGGCAGCAAGTTTTTATTCCTTATGGTGAGTGCTTACAGTAGGAGAATTTTTGTAAATGAAAAAGAATTGGCTAGTGGTTGCCTCTGATCAAAATTGGGGGGACGATTTAAGTTTCACTTAGAATTTTCAGAGGCATAAACAAAACGTGACCCAGGTCAAATTAACCTCACTTGTCTTGCAAACTAAGCGTAATTAAGCTCTGCTTCTGCCAACTACCTGGTTTTGTCTGCTCAGGGAATTTTCAAATCTGGTCTCCATTTGTGTTTGATTTTCACAGTGCTGTCCCTTTAATTTCTTGGCGTTTCTCCCTGAAAACTTATTCTGCAAAAATGTGTCTGTGCCATCCATCCTCCCAGATGGCTTTTTAAGTGAAGCTGTTTGTTAAGCGGGAGAAGAAAAGGGAGGGGTGGGGAGGAGCGGGCGGAGCCTCTGCCGCCCCAGGAGAAGACAGAGGGGGGAGGGGGGCAGGGAGGACCCTGTGGTCCCGGAAAGGCTCAGAGCGCGGCCTCCCAGTGTGGGTGGGGCCACGGGCACAGCCCAGTGCACTTGGCCAGAGTCCCAGTGACAGTGGCCCCTAGTGCCCGGGCCCCCCCTGTGTGCCCAGCTCCGGGCTGAGCACTTTGGACTCATTGGTCCAATTCATCCTCACCCAACCTGTGCAGCAGGTCCTGTGAACCTCCCCATTCCACAGAGGAGGAGCTCAGGGAGGGGCAGGCACTTGCCCAAGGTCACACAGCTGATGAGAGGAAAACTCGGGATTTGAGCCCGGCTCCCAACCAGGCTATCACACAGTCCCCTACTAGACTCTTAGCTGGAAGGACCCCGGAGACCAGACGCACCATGGAACTCAGGCTCCCGGACCCATTGTCTCCATTTGTATACCGAGGCAGTTGGTGTGGTTCTGTGGTTCTCAGGTCTGACTCCACATCAGAATCTTCCAGGGCTTTTCAACAACGCTGGTGCCTGGGCCCCACCTCGGCGTCTAGATGGCTTTAAAGCCCCACGCTACCCCGGGACATTTTTCTCAACACACCGGCACAGGGCCACACTACAGTCAGAGGGTCTAGAACCTGCCCCCACTCCCCAGTGAATTGTCAGAGTGCCTGCGAAGCTGATCACGGGAAGGGCTGAGCGGACAGAATTGGCTGGCCATGCACACGAGTGGCAGGAGCCCAGGGGGAGCGCCCGCGAGGGGTTCCGTTTCCACCTGGGCATCTCGACGCCTCTCTTGCCCCACCCCCACCCCCGCTCCTTCCTCGGTGCCCCCCACCCCCCTCTCAGCCCTGCCTGCAGAGACTTGGATGGATCACCTCTGACCCCGCCACAGATGGCTCCCCTGCGCCAGCTGCCCCAGCCTGGTGTCGCGGTGACTCTGGGAGCGATCGGGGATGGGACAGAAGGAGGAAGTGCCTGGGAAGGGGTTCCCGGGGACAGGAATGCCACAGCAGAAATGCCAAACTGGCTTCCTCCTGTGGCCCTTTTATAGGCCTGGCACTGTTTTCCCAACTATCAAATGAAACACACACACACACACACACACACACACACACACACACACAGTCTTTGTTGCCTTTTCTTCCCTAAGGGTGATATGGATTTGTCAGTTTCCTTAGCAATATCCAAATAAAGGGAGGAGGCACGACTGGCTGAGGAGCACCCCTGCATGCCCGCAGGCAGTGCCTGGCTTTTCCGGGGGGAAGGACAGCTGCCCCATTTCCCTGAGGGGAAGTGAAAGGCAAGGGGTGAGGCCACAGCCAGAGGCTCTCAAGGTAGAGGGAGGAGGGGAGGACGCAGCCGCCTCACGCCTGCCAACCTGGCCCAAGGGCCTCAGAGCCACTTCTGTCCCCAAGCTTGCTCCTCCCTGAGGTTTCCTGACCCAGACAGTCCCTAGGAAGCCCTGAGAATCCCCCTACTTCATCATCCCCTCCAAAGTTGAATTAAGCTATTCCTGCCCTCAATTGTCGCAAAAGGTACCCAGTGCCTACTGTATGCCTGAGACATAGCCACGACCGAGGCAATTACGTCCCTGCTTTGTCACCACGGAGTTCATGCTCTAAAAAGGGAGACAGGAACATGTAAGCCACAGTAATGAGGTGCTGAAAGCTGCGTGGCGGGGGCGGGGGGCGCTAGGTCTCAGGCGACAGAGACGCCCCACCAGCTTCCCAGTGATCAGGGGTCCTCCCAGGAAGATTTTCACCTGACTAGCTACTGTGACCCGAGTTCCAGTCTGGACAACGGTTAATTTCAAGGGCTCAGGCTGGCCACTCCCACATGCTGGGATGGCCCCACCCACAACCAATGGTAGCCCCACCCAAAGTGGGCCTGGCCACACCCACTACCCCCAGGGCTGCTGGCAGCCTGGGTGTGTCCTCACTGATCTCAGCCTACTGACCTCTCCCAGCCTCCCCTGTGGCCTGAGACCGCCCCCCTCAGGGCCCCTGACTCCTTTGGGTCTATGGGGTATGGGGACAGGCTCGTGTTTGACCCCGTGTCTGAGAGGCCACTGGCATTTCCCAGGTCCCTTTGGGGGCAGTGTTCTGGTCTGTAAATGGGCATCATCACCCCTCCGCACACAAGGCTGCCAGACTAGGAGGCAGGAGGCCCCTGACTCTGTGCCAGCCCAGGAGGCCCCCGGAGTGGAAGGAGCTTCACCCCGTGAACCCATAGGGACCTGGACCCAGATTCTGAGGAGCAAAGGTCCTGTCCTGTCCTATCCTGAGCCTCCGGGTCCTCAGGTGAATGGGCCCCTGCCTTCTGTTTCTCTGTCCCCAGACACGGGGCCTGCCTGGACGGGGACCGCGTAACTGGACCGTGGTCAGAGCTCAGGAGCATATTCTGGAACCCCTGGTAGCCTGGAAACAGCTGGGAAGTGGGTGCAGACACAGCCAGAGAGCACGGGCTTCAGTCCAATGCATTTGCTCCCCCTTATTAGTCCCGATTCTGCCTCTGGTCCTGGTGGTGGACAGGCCAGTAGCTCTGGGAGCTTCGGAGGATGAGGGACAGGGGCAATCCACAGCCCATGGGCATCTGATGCTGCTTCTGCAGACGGTGATAATCAGTGTGCCAGGCACCGTGGCCCTCCGCGTTCTGTCTCCCGCCACCCTCAAAACAGCCTCGGGGGGAGGGGCTCCATCTACCAGGGGGAGGGGTAGATGAGGAAGCCTGAGACTCAGAGACGAGCTGTCCCTTGCCTGTCCCCAGTGCGGGTCCCCTCGGCTCTGATGCTGCCTGAAACCTCCCAGTTTCCCGGCTGGCACCGCTGTATCTGTAAGATGTAAACTCTGCCCACGTTCCGAGGGCGGCATGGAAATGGCAACTGTCCCTTTTAGAGAAAGTCTGGGGAAGCAGGTGTCAGTGACAATGGAGTACCGCGTCCTCCAAGGCCAGCCTTGTCTGAGGTGCCCACTAAGGAACAAACGTGGCCCTGCCGCACACGGGCTCAGATGCATTGAAAGAATGGCTACAAGGACAGTGGAGTGAAGGGAGAATCCCATCAGCCCGGAGTGGGGTGGGGCTGCCACCCTCTCTCAGCCCGGGGTGGAGGGGTGAGGGGCCAGCGGGGGGCCCTGGAAGGGGCTAGTGGGGGGGGGGGGGCAGACAGGGAGGGGGACAAGTCCTCCCAGGGCCTCTTCCTAAGACAGAAACTGCTGGGTTCACAAGTTTCTCCTGACTCGAATCTGTCCCGAGAAATCCAACTCCAGGAATGTTCCAGAACTCCTGGCAATAGAGAATGTCTCCCTTCGTTGTGAACTTGAAATGCTAAGAAGATGAGTCTGGAGCTGTGGGGCCCCCCAGGAGGAGAAGGGCTGCCCCAGGTTCAGGCCTGAGTGGATTTAAGGCACCTGAAGTCCACTGTGGCATGATAATAACCCATAATAACCATAATAATAAATGGTAATAGCACGCATTTACATAGTGACTATATATATGTGCCTGGAGCGGTTTTCAACGCTCCCCACGTCCATCCCCTTATTTCTTCCTCAGCACAACTCTCTGAAACCGTCACTATTGTTCCAATTTTACAGAACGAGGCACCGAGGCACTGAGAGGTGGAGTAAGATGCCACAAGTCACACAGCGACGAAGTCCCAGAGCCACATCCAGGCTGTCCGGCTTCAGAGTCTGGGTCCTTGATCACCCGAGCACAGTGGTACCTGCATGAAATAGAGTGAAGAAGACAAGGCAGGTAAACGGAAGCGATGGAGAGCTTGAGCAAAAGACATAAGCCCGAGAATGACATAGCTAACTCGTCTTTTTAAAGAGCATTTCATAGTTTGGACTTCAACAGATATTCGCTGCACGTCTGCAGCGTGTCGGGCCCTGTGCCGGGCCCTGGATGGGCTGGAGGGAAGGGGACCGGATGGGAAGTTGTTCCAGCAAGCAGGTAACTGGAGACCCAGAGAAGGAGAAAGGACACACCACGGCACACAGCAGGTAGAACGGGACCAGCTCCTCTTTCCTGCATGGGGGCTGCCCTCTCCCCTGGCTTCTTCTCTGGCCAATCCAATCAGTAACACCCAAACAAAAACCCAGTAACATGCTGGTGAGTGTGTGGTGAGACAGGCAAGTCGTTTCACCTCTCTGAGCTTTGAGTTGCTCGCCCGTGAGATAGGCACGACCGCACGGGCCCTTCGTGGCTATCGGAGGCTGAAATAAGGCGACCGACGCGAAGCCGGCCTGCACAACAGAGTCTCATCAATGGTGGCGATCTCATTGCTCCCTCCGTGCAGCAAGCTCCTAAAGGCAGGGACCAAGCCCGATTCAACGTTGTATCCCCAGGGCTAGCTCGGGGCCCAGAGCACCACGCGTGCAACCAAGAAAGATGCCCATCGGGCGGCCAGTTTATTCCATGCCAATACGTGTTGACAGGCACTGTTCCAGATGCTGGAGATGCAGCCATGAACCCGACAGACGCAAATGCTTATGGAACCCGAGTTGAGCTGCCTGGAAAGAAGGGAGGATCCAGAATGTTAGAGCAGCGGAGGGCTTGGGGATGGAGAGGGGCTCTTGAGGTCCAATCCCAGAGTCCTTGCAGCCGTGCCTCAGTTCACTGCCGGCCGGAGCGGACAGCTCCCGAGAACCCCCACCTCCCGCTGCAGGAAGCGCATTTCTCCGGGTTGCTCTGGCTTTCTCTGACCCACGGGAGCTTGCTCAGCCCGGGAGTGGGGCCAGCTGGAGGGCAGGGATGCTTCTGGCTCACAGAGGTGGCTCTCGACCAATAAGGGGCAGGTGGGGGGCAAAGGCATGTACCACACGGTTCCTCTGAGGGTCCCCATAGTGGTGGGCCCCCATCGCCCACAGCTTGATGCACCTTTATGTGACCTTCCTCCCTCCCCGGCCCTCGCTCTCCGCCCCCTTGCTGCACGTCCTGGGGTGCCCTCCCAAATACACCAGCGGCAACTCAACACCTTGCTTCCAGAACAGTTTTGGAGGAGCCCGACCAGGACAGAGGCCACCTAAATCCGACCCCATCTTTGCACTGCTGAGGAAACATGTCCAGAGAGGGCCAGTCACCTACCCAATTCAGACAGCAGTATTTGGGGCAGCTCGGGCTTCCCACAAATACTCCCACCATGGCCACCACCAAGGGCGGAGTCTGCAGGGCCAGCCTGGGCTCTGCCTTCCCTTCCCGGGACCACAAGCTGGGCATTTAGAAATTCTCGAGTTTTGCAACGAAAAGCTACAGAGAATAGGTAATGGGACGGCTTTTACATAAGCGCGCTCGGGAACAAAGTGCTCCGGTCCCCTTGCTCCCGCTGCCGTGAACCCTTAAACGGAGCCTGTGTTTACTTCCAAATAGGGAACCTCCTCGGCATCTCAGCGTGGGCCGCCGTGCTGCTCTGTAGAGCTCGAGAAAGACCATCACTTCCTCCTCATCTTACCCTCCTTTTCAAGGAATCTGGGGCATTTCACACATGCCTGGTCTTGGAAGGATCTCCAGGCTTCATCAGGCCCCACCCCCTGGGTCTTAGGAGCAGAGGGGTGACTTCCTGTGTCCCACAAGGTACATGGATGGTCAGGGAGGTGCGGTGACTCACCCGAGGTGCACAGTGAGGCCAGAACAGAGGAGAGGGTCAACTCACGGTCTCCTCCAATTTCTGGCTTCACTGCTCTTCCTGTCGCACCACACATTCAGAAACCAGCTCAAACACAACCGGTGCATTCCTGCCCCAGGACCTTTGCACTTGCTGTTCCGTTTGGTTGGAAACTTAATTTTTTTTTTTTTTAATGACACGCTCCTCTTCTCACTCAAGACTCAAAGGTCTTCTCATTAAGTTAATGGAGGGTCAAGGAGGGCTGCCCTGAGGAGGCGGCCCTGGGGTGGACCAAAAGCCTGGGAGCCGCCGCTGATCAGCGGCCTGGCCGAGACAATGATTAAACCCTAAAATCCTGTGATTCTGACTTGAAATGTTACGGTTTGAAGATTCTATGCAGTGACAATTCTAAGCTTGAGGGGTCTGAGCCTCTAGGATTTTAGGACTGTGGAGCACGAAGGGGTTGGGATTCTCACGAGCCTTTGCCACTGAAGAGAGGCCTGTCTTCCGCTGGCTGAGAGTCGGTTTTTCCTTCTTCCTGCCCACCTCCGCCCGTGCTGTGTGCAGCTCTTTGTGGCGTGGAGAATGCCAATTTTTTTCTGCAGCCCCAGAGTCAGGCGCTGGCCTCATCTGCATGTTCCAGTTTCCGGAATAAATATTAGAAGACAAGTCTGCGGAGATTTTCTGTGTGTACATGAGTTAATTCCTCCAGCCAGGGGCTCATCCAGACACGGATTTTAACACAGGGTGCCAATCCCCTGCTCACTGCAAGGCAGGGCTGGTGATGGGGCCGCCGCGAGCCCAGCAGAGGCAGAAGGGACCGAGAAGGGCCTTTGTGAGCCGAGGCTTCAGGACGAGGTGGGAGGAGGCGGGAGGGAGGGCACCCCCCCCCCCCAGTTAGCCTTGGCCATGTGGGCGCAGGTGAGGCTGTTCTCTGCCCAGCATCTGGGGTCTCCCGTGGACCCCTGGGCCTGGGCTCACTCAGGCCGGTGCTGTAGGGCAGCCCCACCACGGGTCAGACACAGCACTGGGCACCGGGTGAGCTCTGAAGTCAAATTTCTGTCTGAGATCCCAGATCTCATGCACCAGCTCAGCCACATGACCTTGAAGAAGCCACTTCACCTCCTTGGATTCAGCTTCTTCAACGGGAGGGATGGTCCTGACCACCCACCGCCTAGAAGTTCTCAGGACAGGAGGAAGCCCCCGGGCATGGGGACCGGAAGGAGCATCCGTCCCAGCAAACACCCTCATGACAGCGTGGGCACCAGGCATCACCTGAAGTGCTTGACACGGGTTCATCCCCACCCCAGCCGGGGAGGGGGGGCTCTCACGACCCCCTTCACAGATGAGGAAACTGAGGCACGGAGAGGTTGAGTATCTTGTCCAACATCAGGGAGTTGCTCTAAAAGCCTGCAAACAGGGGCGCCTGGGTGGCGCAGTCGGTTAAGCGTCCGACTTCAGCCAGGTCACGATCTCGCGGTCCGTGAGTTCGAGCCCCGCGTCAGGCTCTGGGCTGATGGCTCAGAGCCTGGAGCCTGATTCCGATTCTGTGTCTCCCTCTCTCTCTGCCCCTCCCCCGTTCATGCTCTGTCTCTCTCTGTCCCAAAAATAAATAAAAAAACCGTTGAAAAAAAAATAAAATAAAAAATAAAAAAAAATAAATAAATAAAAGCCTGCAAACAGGTTGTAAACCCTTTAAATTTACCCCACGACCCCCCTCGCTGGGTGCCAGGCATTGGCTACATGCCAGCACGGGCACCCTGGGATCCAGCCCTCATTCTGCTGCTGTGACCGATATGCTTAGGTTACAGCCGGGAGACGGAAACGCAGGTGATGCCCCCAGCCTTTGTTCATGCTGTGCCCCGGAACACCCTTCCCCTGCCTGTCCACCCGGGGCACTCCTGCTCACACTTCAAGGCCCAGGCATCGTGTTCTCCGTGCGCAGCCCCCACCCCACCCACCCCTGCACCCTCTGCGTCCTCCCTCATTGCCCATGGGGGCTGGGGGGCAGGATCCGACCTCGGGATCTGCTCCTTCTCTGCTCGCTCCTCCCTCCTTCCGGCACATCCACCAAGTTTGGCCCCCGCCCCAAGACCCACTTCCCGGGAGGGAAGAAGAACCCTGTGTGACCTTGGTGTTGTTCCCCATCCTCGGAAAACTCCCACTCACGAAGGTTTCGTAATTTCCTGAGGCCACAGTCCCCGCTCGCAGGTGGCAGTCTGGGACCCCTGACCTTGCTCAGGGTCACCAAGATCACCTGGCGGGGTTAAGGGAGGCTGTAAGGTGCCCCCTCCCCTCTCCCAGGCCAGCCCCTCCTTCTTGCAGCCCGGAGGGCAGGAATCACGCCTTCTTTGTGTCACAAGCCACACCCCCGCCCTGTAGTCATGGTCACTAACCACGAGCAGACCCCAAGAGCCTTACTTGAGATTTACAAGACGTGAAGACGTGCACTCAGGGAGTGAACTCAAAACAAAAATCGATCAGCATGGACCCACTTGAATGCACTCACCTGGCGGGCATCATTTCAGTTCTCTTACCCTTCACTCTGAGACTCACCAGGACCGGCTGCCCAGTTCCTATCGATTAGCAAACTGTTAAAAATTTATGACAAGTCGAAACTAATTGGCCACAGTGAGGGGTGAGTTTGACTCGGGCCAGGGTTCCGTGGCCCGACCTTCGTGAGCCTGGAGCCGGGAAGACGCTATAAAGGAAGCACCAGCCCCACAGACACCCGGATCCTTGTCCTCCAAATGTTCCCGCAGGGTCTGTTCCCGCCTGGGTTCAAGGCTGCCATCCTCCGCGCCTGCATCGCGGCCCCCGCCTCCCGTCTGGCTGGCTCCGACCGGCCCTCCTTCCCCCCCGCAGCCACCCTGTCTCCCAAGACGGCCTCAGCCTGGCACCCACCCTTGTATCAGGCCACACTGGCCCGGCCAGCCTGCAGGGGGCAGGGGGAGGGGCACAGCCAGAGCAAACACCCGGTCTGTTCATCGATCTGCCAGCCCCTGGAACTGTGCCCCAGGCTCAGGGAGAGGCACCTGGGGCGCATGAACCCTCCGTATTAGTGAAGGGAGTTGCTACGGCGTCGTTCATAAGTTGGGGTTAACCTTCAGTCTTCATGCCCCCTGTGCCCCTTCCGTTGCCCCACGATGGGCATAGCTTGGATGGTGTCGGTCCCCTGGTTCCAAGGATGTCCCGCCTTTGGTGCCAGGCACCTCTGGGGCCACGGAGACACAGGCCTGTCTGCAGAGCCACCAAGAATCATTCAGATGTACCAGCGGGGAGCCAGTGTGGACCTCTTTGGCCTGAAAACCGCTCCTTTCCCTTCTCCAACCCCCGTATGACCCCCACTCCCCCATCGCCCACATCAACAATGTCTGTGCGTCACTTATAAACCCCGCGATGCCGGGTGAGGGCAGGTCAGGACCCCACAGACAGAGGCACCAGAAAGGGCTCTGGCTCAGGGGCTCGTCCTGCCCCTCCACGGACCTTGGCAAGCCCCCTCCTGTGCCTAGGCCTTGGCTTTTTCACAGGACATTTAACCGGATGATGTCTCGGGACCTTGCAATTCAGAGCGTCTCTGAAGCGGCGGTAGAGGGTAACGTGGTCACTAGGACTAAGGGTCACGGGGACACTGCCAAGCGCTGTGGAGCTCTGCACTGGGTGCCGATCACACAGCCTGTGCGCGAGAAGTATTCTCGGTCCCGTGTTCCCGAGGCACAGGGAGGCACAGAGAGGTCCAGTGTCCCGCAATTTCAGACGGTCCCAACCATGAGGGCAGCAGCTCCCCTGAGGCCCCGTACCCTGCCGATCCCACCCCGGGATTGTCCCACGCCAGCACTGACATCCAGAGGCCCCAGCCCCTGAGCCCATTCCCCTGGCGGTTGGGCAGAGAACAAAAGGCCCACTGCTGGTTTTCCTCGAAAACAATTTGGCCGCTGGTTGCTCAAGGCCCATCTCTCCCTTGGCCTCAAATGCCTTTCACGTCACGTCATTCTCTGTAGTTAAGATTCGTCACGTTTAACTTCTACAAGGGCACACCCAACATGCCATAATCCAATTAAAATGGGCAGAAGTCACGAACAGGCATTTTTGTCAAGAAGACATCCAGATGGCCAACAGACTCATCAGCAGGGAAAAGCAAATCAAAACCACAAGGAGATAACTACCTCACACCTGTCAGAATGGTGAAAATCAAAAAGACAAGAAACGACGGGGCGCCTGGGTGGCTCAGTCGGTAGAGCGACCGACTTCGGCTCAGGTCACGATCTAGTGGTCTGTGGGTTCGCCCCCCGCGTTGGGCTCTGTGCCGACGGCTCGGAGCCTGGAGCCTGCTTCGGATTCTGTGTCTCCCCCTCTCTGCCCCTCCCCCATTCGTGCTCTGTGTCTCCCTGTCTCAAAAATAAATACACGTTAAAAAAAAATAAAAAATAAAAAAAAAGAAACAAGTGTTGGCGGGGATGTGGAGAAAGGGGACCCTCATGCACCATCGGTGGGAAGGCAAACTGGTGCAGCCACTGTGCAAAGCGGTAAGGAGGTGCCTCAAAAAGTTAAATATAGAATGTCCCTACCACCCAGCAATTGCCCTAGTAGGTATTTACCCAAAGAAAATGAAAAGATATATGCACCCCAGTGTCTACAGCAGCATGATTTACAGTGGCCAAGACAGGAAAGTGATCTTGTATATACACACACACACACGCACACACACACATGCACACACACTGGGATATTATCCAGACATAGAAAAGAACAAAACCTTGCCATTTGCAACAACGTGGCTACACCTAGAGTGTGTAATGCTAGGCGACATAAGTCAGCCAGGGAAAGACAAATACCATACAATTTCACTCCCAGGTAGAAGTTAAGAAGCAAAATGAATGAAAGGAGTAAAAAAGAGACAAACAAAAAGAAACAGACTCTTAGATGCACAGAACACACTGGTAGCTACCAGAGGGGACGTGGGAGGGGGGATGGGTAAAATAGATGAAGAGTACACTTCCGATGAGCACTGAGAAATGTAGGTGACTATTCGATCGTTATATTGCACGCCTGAAGTTCATATAACGCTGTATGTTAATCGTGCTTTAAGCAAATAAAAGAATTAAGAAGAGAGGCGCCGGGGTGTCTCAGTCGGTTGAGCGTCGGACTTCGGCTCGGGTCATGATCTCCCGGTTCGTGGGTTCGAGCCCCGCGTCGGGCTCTGTGCTGACAGCTCGGAGCCTGGAGCCTGCTTTGGATTCTGAGGGTGTCTCTCTCTCTGCCCCTCCCCCATTCATACTGTGTCTCTCAAAAATGAATGAAAGTTAAAAAAATAAAATAAAATAGGGGCACCTGGGTGGCTCCATCCGTGAAGCAGACTTCGGCTTCGGCTCAGGTCATGATCTCACGATTTGTGAGTTCGAGCCCCGTGCCGGCCCCTGTGCCGACAGCTCGGAGCCTGGAGCCTGCTTTGGATTCTGTGTCTCCCCCTCTCTCTGCCCCTCCCCTGCTTGTGCTCCGTGTCTCTCTGTCTCTCAATCATAAATAAACATTAAAAAAATTTTATAAAAGACATCTTCAATTCTAGCGTGCAGTACAGGACTCTTTTTGTCCCCCTTTTAGTGGTTCTTCCTCAGGCTGCCCCAGCACAGTACACAGCCCCACCCCGACCCTGCACTGACCAAGCCCGGGCCGGCAACCCCCTCATGGCTCCTGTCCTTCGCTTCAGTATCTGACCCATCAGCCAGCACTTCCCCCTCCAGAATACATGCCTCTACCTCCCGCCCTCTGCCCAGGTCCAGGCCTGTCACCTGCCCCCTTGTGGCCACCCTGCCCGGTTCTAAGCCATTCCTCCCACAGACGGGTAGGACCACATCATTCCTTCGCCTAAAACTCATCCCCTAAGCTTAAAATAAAACTCCAGCTCCACACCACGTGGCCCGCACATCTGGCGCCCATCTGTCTCCCCATCCCTTCACCCCTGCTGTTCCCTCCACCAGGGACTCCCTTCCCCTGGCTGGTTCCTTCTCATTCTCAGACGCCAACTTCAACGCCCCCTCCTCCAAGCCCTCTTCCCAGAGCACAGTGCCAAAGCAACACTTCTCCCCTGCTCCAGGGGTCCCTCCTGGCCCCCTCAGATCCTCAATCCACCCTTGCGCCCGTCCTCTGGGCTCCCACAGGGAGCATCAAGCGGTCCCCGTGCCCTTCTGATTTCCAGGTGGGTTTGGTCAACAGGGAGCCCCAGCAGGAGATCAGGGCAGGAGGTGAGGAAGCCCGGGTATTTAGCCCTGCTGGTCCCTCCCTGCAGGGCTCCAGGGCTGGCTCTGTCCCAGCAGACTGGGAAAGTCAGCTGCTGTCACGCGGCCCAACCCCTCCACCCCGCTCTCTCTCTCTCTGGTTCCACTCATCACTCGTCCCCTGGCCCTGGCAAGCCTAAGGAGGCTAATGTAGCCCCTTTTCTGGGGTTTTCTTACTCTCCGCCCCCCCTCCCTTCATAAACAGGTTCCTTTAAATACCCTCCTCAAATACCTGATTGACTGTCATTTCATCTGTCTCCGGCTGGGTCCCAGGCTGCTACACTACCCACCCTCACCACCGCGTTCCATCTCCCCCCAGAACTTCTCCCTGCCCGAACACACTGCTTGTTCACTACCTGTGTCCCCCCACCAGAATAGAAGCCCCATCCGAGACAGGGGCCTTTATTACATCACATGTCAGAGGAATAGGGCAGACGAGCTCACACCGTGCTCAGACTCTCGGGGAAACCCAGCCAATTCTGTGACGGTTCCTCGCTAAATGGCACTGACTTTTAAGTGTCTTCACACGGCATTTCCCAAGCTGGGATCAGGTGACATTCAGTTGGGAGGTGGTAACAGTTGGCAACCTTATACCATTTGCCTGATTTTTCCTCATTTCACTTGAGAGCCTGACAATCTCGTCCCGGGCTGCCCTGACATCATGTTCAAGTCTGTCCATGGGCCCAGTCAGGGCTGGGGAGACCCTCATTCCCCGTCCCTCCAGAGCCCGAGGGGCCCCGGCGTGAGGCCTTTACTCCATGGGTTTAATTTCATCTTCCTTCACCCAGGTCCAAACTCGCCCTCCCTCGTCTGTTCCAGGCTTGAGATCCAAGGGCTAAGGCAGACAGAGCACCAGCCCTGGGTCTGTTCTGTCACCCACTCACTGTCCGACCTTGAGCAGGCCACCTGCCCACTCCGGGCCTCAGTTTCCCCAACTGCTCCAGCCGTTCCTCCTGCCTGGGACTCCCCTCCCACGAGCAGATCAGACCACCTGCTCTCCCAGCATGCTCCCTGCTCTGGCCGTGACCTCCTGCCCAGCTCAGCGCAGATCGTGTTGATGGTTATGTCTCTCTGGGAGGTGACAGAGGACATAACGCCCTGTGATGAAGGCAATGTTTTCACCACCTCTGCTTTCCAGGTGACAACAACGCTTCAAGAGGTTACATGACTCACCCCAAGCCACCAAGCTTGTGGGCGACTCTAAAAAGCCCATGGCAGGACTGAGCCCCAGCCATGACCTTACATGCTTGTTCTAGAAGATGATGTGCTGACACCTCACAGCCCTCACTGTCCCCCAAGGACAAGAGCCCAGCTGCCAACAGAATCAGGATCCAGGTGGGGGTCACCGGCATCACACCTGTCACCTGACACATCCTGGCACCTGACCCAGGTCAGGAGGCCCAATGCTTCAGGACTGGAGGCGGGGCCGGGGGAGGGACTGTCACCAGGCAAGTGGCTGGGAGCTCCCTCCCAGATCCCTCCCCATTTGCCGAGCCTGGAGTCCTCCCACCCATGGGTGGCCCGGGGGCCTGGGGAACTGCTGTCCCTTGCCCTCGGCCTGTCTGTGGCAACGGAACAGGATTCTAGATGATGTAAGAAAAAGAGACAGAAAAGGCAGGCATTGAACGATCGACCGATCCTAGAACTGAAGAAAAGGGGACAATTCGGGCCCCAGGGAAGAGTCGCCAGGGCAGCCGCTGGAGCCGGGAGGAACCAGTGCCCCGTGTTTGCGCCATCTGGGCAGGGGGAGCCGCTCCCCACCACCGCTGCCTGCCCCCCTTTCCCTCCAGGGCAGCGAGAGCATCTGGGCAAGATTCCGGGCCAGTCCCTGGCTGCGAGCGGAGGGGCCACCTCCCGTGTCAGCAGTCAGGTGATTCGACCAACGGAGAACCGGGACGCTATCACGAAAAGAACAATTGGGAACAGATGCTGGGTGGACGGAAGCCCCGTCTCCCCTGGGTTACCCCCCCGGGGGGGTGAGACACAACGCACAGGACATGCAAGAGCCTGGTAAACATGAGCTCTGCACGCGCCCCCAACACTCTGCAACAGATGCACAGTGAGCCCCACAGAGGGGGCCCGGCTGCCGTCCCCACGTTCCACCTGAACACTGTGCCGTCACAATTACGTTTGCAGCCATTTATTCGTCCGTTGACCCAGGCAACGCGGAAAAGGTCAGACTCGGTCCCCACTGTGAAAGCCTAATTATTTATCCCATGAAGGAGGCGGACCTGGAAACAAAGGGGAAACGGCACGACAGTGGTCTCTGTAACTACTGCCCCAGAGATGGGGTCCCAGAGAAGTCTAGTGATTTGCCCAAGGCCACACAGCTCAGGATGGCGGAGCAGATCCAAACCCCAGATATCTGCCACTAAGGCCCAGGTTCCTTCCCCCCACCTCGCCCTGCCCCACAGAACATGGGAGAGGAGGTAGGAAAGGAAGAGGGCAGCATGGGCTGGAGGCATCAGGGAGGGCTTCCTGGAGGAGGGGGAGCCCAGGCTGGGCCCTGAAGGACAGACCAGAGAAGAGCACGCAGGGGGGATGAAGCAGCTCCTAGTTTGCTGCCCCCAGTTCTTTAGGCCTCTGGCTCTGGAATTCTCCATGAGGAGGTTGAAGGTCTTCCTGGAGCAGGTGCCCCAGGAACCTCTCCCCAGAGCAGGTGGAGCTGGGTCCTGCCCAGGTTGGAGGTGGCTCCCAGGTAGGGGGTGGTGGGCAGGGCGGAGCAGGAGCTCCTGGGCACCTCTGTTCTCTTGGCTTCTGTCCCAGGTGCTGCTGAACGGGAGCGAGGAGGGCAGCGTCCTTGCCCGTCTGCAGTGCGGGGACAGCGGTCTCACCCACGTCCCGATGAGGCCATCAGACCACATTCTGTCAGCCCCACACGCTGTGCGGCCCCAATCCCACAGCGTCTCCTCGCAGGGCACCTGCACCGCCTGGGGCCCTGCCATTTCCCTTGCAAATCTCCCGAGGGAGCAGCATCCCAGGGAGGTAAGAACCCCCCTCATTATGTCCCCAGTCGGGGATAGGGGTCCCTTTCCCTCCCTGCTCTGCCCCTGAACCCCATTTCCCGGTAATGAGCCTATAGAAGTAAAACCCCACAGCACGAAAACACAGCAGCTCGATGCTGGGGGTGGGGGTTGGGGGGGGTTGTTCTCGGTGAGCGGGCGGAGCCGGAGAAGTCGCGGCTATTTTGGGAGCAGATGTCTGTGTGCGTGGGCGCCACGTCCTCTCCCTGCACCCCCCCCTCGCTTTCCAGACTGGGCCGGAAGCTGAGTCAACGAGTCTTCAAACCCCAAATCCCCCCTCCCCTCCTCCCTTCGTCTTTTCCTTCAAAAGATATTTATGGATCCCAGTTAGGCACAGACCCTGAGTTGAGCGCCAGAGCATGGGAACCACTAAGACCATCATCCCTGTCGTGGGGAGAGAAGTTCACTAACCGAAGGGGACCCTGCAGTGACAATATGCATTTATTTATTCAATACGTTTGTTGGGCACCTGCTATACGACAGCCACTGTGTCAGGGGTATTCAAATTGCCGCAGCTCCTGCCCCATTGAGCTCACAGTCTAGAGGGAGACACAGAGATTAATTAATCACATCAAGTGTAAGGTCAGAAGTGTCGTCTAGGGGACACGGTGCTGGGTCAGCATGCCCCAGAGGGTTCCCTGCAGACCAGAATGGCAGAGTGGAGGTATGAAGAATACGAATTATCGTGAGAGTTTGGGCGCGAAGGAGAGCATTCGGGCAAGGGAGCAGCATGTGCAAAGGTCCTGTGGGTGGACAGCTGTTGGCGATCACGAAGAACTCCAAGGCCTGTGTGACTGGAGGGCAGACGGTGGGCGGGAGCCTGGTGTGACATGAGTCCGAGGTGGCGGAGGTGAGGGCCAGGCTGGGCGGTGCCTCAAATGCCACATAAGGGATTTGGGGCTTTGCCCCAAGAACAGCAGGATCCCACGGGAGTGTGGAGTCCAAAGGTCAGGGAGGGGAATTGGCGGGACAGGAGTTGTGTTTCTAGAACAATCCCAAGACGATGTGAGGTGAACTGTGATGGAGGCAGGTGTGGGGACGGTGAAAGCTGACAGGGGCGTGGCCACCTTGGCTTCCAGGGAGCAGAACGGCTGGGGACACGAGAGGAGATGAGAATAAGCATCTACGTGAGCCTGACATCCATGTGGTCGCTCCACTGAGATTCTCCGAGCACCTACTCTACTCGGCCTTGTGCGCGGCACCAGGGCCCCGGTGACACATAGGGATGACCGAGCCACTGGCCTAGTGGGACAGAAGGAACAGGCACTTTTATAATGCCTCAAGGAGGTCTGGCCCAAAGGGATACACCAGGAAGCTGCAGAAATCAGCGGTCTCTCTCATCTGGTGAGAAAGAAGACATGGGCCTCATGTCTCAGCCAGAGAGGTACCCATGCAAGCGAAAAACCCTTCGTGTGGGCACACGTCTGAGGGTTTTGGTGACAGGGCAGAGCAGCTGTTGTGGGATCCATCGAGGCAGACCCGGGCCTTACGGAACCTGGAGAGTCATTGGGCTCACTCTGCCCACACTCCCTGAGGAGCCCCATGGTCTTTGCTGGAATGTGACCCATCTTGAGCACTCCCAAATGGTGTCCTTCTGGCTGGGTGGCACACATATGCCCCTTATCTGGACGCCACGGCCGCCGTCCGGGAGCAGGAACCTGCACAGCTCAGCCCGGTGGTCTCAGCTGCAGAAGGAGGCTCCCAGCAACTTTGCAAGGCGGAGATCTTCATCCCCACCCTGAAGCTCAGAGAGGTAAAGGCGCTTGCCCAAGACCACACAGCTCCTGAGTGGCAGCACCTGAGGAGGAATCACTGTGAGCAGAGGGCCCTGCCCACCTGGATCTTCAGTCTGATGACAAAGACAAGTACCCCCCAGGGCCAGGTAGCCCCAAGGTGATACCTACGGTGAATGTCGGTTGAATGTTTACTCTGTGTCCACGGTAAAGATATAAAGCACTTCATACCTACTAGTTTATTTCATCTTTACAAAAACCCTATAAAGATGTATCAGCCCGTATAATGCTGTGTAACAAACAGCTACAAAAACCACTTTAAGGGGCGCCTGCGTGGCTCAGTCGGTTAAGCGTCCGACTTCAGCTCAGGTCACGATCTCGCGGTCCCTGAGTTCGAGCCCCGCGTCGGGCTCTGGGCTGATGGCTCGGAGCCTGGAGCCTGCTTCCGATTCTGTGTCTCCCTCTCTCTCTGCCCCTCCCCCGTTCATGCTCTGTCTCTGTCTCAAAAATAAATAAAACGTTAAAAAAAATAAAAATAAAAATAAAAATAAATAAAAAAATAAAAATAAAAATAAAAACTCACCTCCGGGGGTGCCTGGGTGGCTCAGTCAGTTGAGTGGCCAGCTCCCGACTTTGGCTCAGGTCACGATCTCACACCTCATGGTTTCGAGCCCCGCATGGACTCTGCATTGACAGTGAGGAGCCTGCTTGGGATTCTCTCTCTCTCTCTACTCTCTCTGCCCCTCCCCTACTCCCTCTCTCTCTCTCTCTCTCTCAAAATAAATAAATAAGCTTAAAAACAAAATTAAAGAGGGAAAGAAAGAAAAACAAACTCACCTCCAGGACTATGCATTTACTGATCCCTGCCTGGCGTCCTCTGCCCCGGGTCCCTCGTGGCCAGTGCCTTCCCACATCCAGGCCTCTGCTTAACTGTCACTTCATCCTGTTGAACTTACATGCCCCCTCCCCAGCCCCCCACCGCCCCAGGCCTCCTTCCCGCGCATGGTCCTCGTATGTCTCCTTCAAGTGCACCACCACTGTCTGAAATCATCCCACGACTGCTGATCATTTCTTAGCTGCCTTCCCCTCTGGAGTGTCATGGCAAGGTGAGACCCTTGTCCCTACTTTTTCATGGTTGTATTCTTAGTCCCTAGAACAGTGTCTGACGCAGAGCAGGTGCAAGATACCTATGGGTTGGATCAATAAATGAATGAAAGAAGAAATGAATGAATTCCTGTGATCCCCAATCCTATCACACTGCCTAGAACATGATGGTTTCCAATAAATGCCGATTCAGTGGACCAGAATCCTGGCTGGAAGCACAACTGTGCTTCCAAGGAGCTGTTTGTCCTGTTCAAAGAGGTACATTATTTTCTGGAAATTTCTACTCATGAACCTATTGGCCCGGAGGCGCTTTAGTGGTCAAACAGGACCCCAGTCCCCTTTAACAGGGGAGCGAACTTGGGCTCAGAGTGAGGGGAAAGACTGCTGCAAGAATATACGTGAATTGGAGGCAGGCTCAGGACAAGAACCCAGCTCTCCTGCCTCGTTCACAGTCGTTTCTACAGCAGTCAGAAATGCTCTCATAATCTGCCCGTGGGCACATCGATCACAAGTTTCCCATGGGCATTCTAATTACGATGATAACCATTTTAAAGATAATAATGGCAAATGCTTTCTATCATCAGGGCAACCCTAGAAGGTGGGTACTGTTATTATCCCCATTTTACAGATGAGGAAACTGAGGTCCAGAGAGGTGAAGTCGTTTGCCTACGGTCAAATAGTTTACAGACGGCCAAGATTTGAACACGGACAGTCTGGCAACATGCTCCGAAAGCTCTGGATTTGATAACATGTACGTCTCGGAAGTCCTAAGAAAGGATTACGATCCGGGGACAACACATTCAAAGTGAATGCCGCCATGTTTCCATGTTTCTAAGAACACAGACCAGGCGTGCTGTCTCTCCACTAACCAACAGATACCTGCTCCGGGTCCGTTGATGTGGGCATCACACACGCGGTTTGCCAAACTCTTGCTCTGACACAGAGCATTTAAAGACACTGAGAAGGGGCGCCTGGGTGGCTCAGTCAGTTGGGCGTCCGACTTCGGCTCAGGTCACGATCTCGCGATCCGTGAGTTCGAGCCCCATGTCAGGCTCTGTGCTGACAGCTCAGAGCCTGGAGCCTGTTTCAGATTCTGTGTCTCCCTCTCTTTCTGACCCTCCCCCATTCATGCTCTGTCTCTCTCTGTCTCAAAAATGAATAAATGTTAAAAAAAAAATTAAAAAAAAAAGACACTGAGAATGTCTGTCTCTCTCAGGATCAGGACCAAAGACCCCTCTTCCGGATCCCAGTGCGGTCAGCCCCCGCAGTGTTCAGCCGCAGGGTGATGCGGTATCCTGAGCGCCTGCTAAATGGCCCACTCATGTGCAGCACGTGTCTCACTATTTCTGGGAAACCGACACACAAATGGGGAGGAAGGGGGTGGCAGGGGCCACAGTTCTTCAGCCTACAAAGATCTGTTTTGCTGACAGGGGATGGACGACAAAAGGACCAGCTTTTGCAGGGTTAAGAAGGCAGAAAGTCTTATCAGGGGACATCACAGCCTCAGTGCTAATGGGGGATGCCAAGTGTGAGGACCAAGGGCAAAACTCTGCACGTCAAGCATCCTGACAACCTGTCCCAGCAGGAGGACCCCGGTGTGGTCCTGCCTTCTCTCATCTGGTGTTTTGTTTTTCAAGAAATTAAGGAGGCTCCTAACGTGAGTTCCCTGAAATTTCTCCATGCTATGGTTTCCAGCAAATATTATGTCTCTCTCACACTGGTACTTTCTTCCCTTTTCCTACAACCTTAAATGTCAAGTATCTCTTCTCTAGAAGCACTGAATTGAGATAAAGAGGATTAGGGGATATTTTGATTCCATTTAAAGGTAGCTGGGAGCAAAAGGGAGTAAACAGACATGCTTAGAGGCCCATTTCACCTCACTTCTCCCTCCCGATCCTCCTTCCCACCCCCTCAGAGGTTGCCCTGACAGCTCCCGACACAGGGGGGGATGAATGCACCCTCCAGGGCCTGCCTTCTGGAACTCTAGTTCCCGCATTAACTGTCATTGGAAGCCAGTTACCATGAAAGGCTCTGATTTCCTGGTAAACTGGAGGGAGGAGCCTGGTGGGAAAAACAGCCTCGGAATGAGATTCCAGCAATAGCCCCTTCATACAGACACCTCGGAATTCACGAGGGGCCCCTCGGAGCCACCCGAGAAGATACCACGCTCTGAATGGGTCAGTGGCAAGATGTTAAAACCAGCCGACAGGAGCTCAATAGAAACTTATACACTTTTAATGCAGAGCAACCAAGGCTGCTTAAATATTTACAAGTACAATCCATCACTTAAAGGGCCAGTTAAGGCTGCAGAGAGATAGTGGTCTTCTGGGATCTTCGTTACCAGGATTTAGTTATTGTCGTATCTTGTAGAAGCCCGGGGACCATTCTTATTCATAATAATGCTTTTCATCTATTGAACACTTACCCACCATGTACCGGCCACGTGATGCATGTTCCACATGTGAAGTCATTTCATCTCTACAATCATACGGACCAGTAACTATTTTACGTATGAGAATATACAGGTTGAGAGGCCAAGTGACATGCCCGAGGTCACACAGCAAGTAACTAGCGGAGGCAGAATCTAAACTCAAGTGCGTTCGATGCTAAAACCTACACTTGTGACTTTGGCTTTGGTGTGATGGAGCATATACACTCCCTCCTGCCGCCCCTGTAAATAAACAAAGAAGTGGGCAAGACTCATGAAACAGTTATTCCAGATAGTGGACAACAAGCAGTGAAGGACTGTGATCTCTGAGAGAAGGGAAGCAAATGAGGGGAGGCCTAAAAACACACCAGCTTTCAACCGGGTGGCGTTTGTCAGGCCACAGCACAAGCAGGGGGTAACGGAGCTAGAAAGGGGCAGTCTCACCGAGTTGAAGAGGTAGATCTGAGTTTGGGGAGGTAGGGGTGGCTAGAACCTACCAGGGCAGTAGCAGAGAAGAGGGAGCTACACAGAGGGAGAATTCCAGAAACCTGCACCGATGGCCTCCTGAGTCTGTTTCTGGATACCAAGCTGAGCAGGAACAGAATGGAAGTCTACGCAGCCAAGCAGAGAATAACTTCGGAGCCCAAATCCCAGCATTCACAGCACTGTGCAACACCTGAGTCTGATAATCCGGCATAGAGAGACTCCACTGAACGTTTGGGATGATAAGGAGAGCCTTTTAAGGACAATGCCTTAGAAATGAGGTGAAATTAGCCCTCACATAAAGGCTACTCTAGCCCATCATAACAAAGCTACGACACAAGCCCAAATAGATCAAACTGATTTTCAAGCAACCCGACTACCTGCCCAAAACAATTTCAATACTCTTTAAAGGAAGACAACAAAATCCAGAAACTCAGAAACAAAACCTTCAAAATGTCCAGCATACAATCCTAAATTGCCAGACACACCAAAAAAAAAAAAACAAAAATCAAAAAACAAAAACGCAAAGATGTGACCCAAAACCACCAGGAGAAAAAGTTGCCAATAGGAACCAACTAAGAAATAGCAAATATGATAGAATTAGCAACGTAGAATTTTAAAATAACTGTCATATAACTCATCACCTAATAACTACAGAGAGAGGGAGAGAGAGAGAGAGAGTTCCCCCACTTAAGGGAGGGGGAAAAAACTGAAAAAACTAAGCATGGAGGAAAACAAACTATATATGTAAATAAGTTCACAACCTTAAAGTAAAACATGTACATGATGAAGAGAAAAATGAAGCCTATTAAAAAGAATCCAATGGAAGCAAAATGAAAATTTCACTAGGTGGGAACATTAGGAGAACAGACACTGCAGAAGAAAAGTTGAACATACATATAGAGCAGGAGGGACACCTGGATGGCTCAGTCAGTTGAGCATCAGACTCTTGATTTCAGCTCAGGTTTGTGGGTTTGAGCCCCATGTCAGTCTCTGTCTGCGTTGATAATGCAGAGCCTGCTTGGGATTCTCTCTCTCTCCCTCTCTCTCTGCCCCTTCCCTGCGTGTGCTCACTCTCTCTCAAAATAAACTTAAAACTAAAAGAGAGAGCAATAAAAGCTATCCAAACTGAAGCACTCGGAGAAAACAACTTATAAGAAAAAAAGGACTAGAGTTATCACTAACCAGTGGGACAGTGTAGACAAGTATCACTAACCAGTGGGACGGTGTAGAAAAGTCTACCCTAAACAACACCAACACACATTATAAATTGCTGGAAAAACAGTGATAGAGAACAGACAGAGCAGTAAGACACCTACTGTTCAGGGAACTAATATAAGACTGACCACAGACTGTGCGTCAGAAACAAACAAGCCAAAAAAACTAGGCAAATTCAGCATGACACCTGTGCAGAGACAATCAATCAATCAATCAATCAATCAATATTACATATCATCTTAGAATTCCATCTCCAGAGAAAATATCCTTCACCCATGAAGGCAAACTAAAAACTTTTTCAAACCAAAAACCAAAGAATGCTTTTGCTTCCAGACCTGCCCCTACAGCAAACGTTAACACAAGTCCTTCGGGTCAAATGAAAATGGTGGGACTTCCAGTCCCTTAGTCCATCCCAACAAATAAAAAGCTGAACTGAAAAACCAATAACTTTTCTTAGACGTACAATACATGAGGACAAAAATAACAAAACGAAATGAAACGAAGTGGAATGAAATGGAATGGAATAGAATAGAATAGAATAGAATAGAATAAAATAAAATAAAATAAAATAAAATAAAATAAAATAAAATAAAATAAAATAAAATAAAATAAAATGGCTGAGGACATGGGGAAAACAACTACATCCAAGACTGGAGAGACAGACAGGCATGATAGGTCATCACAGCTTACCTGGGCAGGGACTCCTGGGTGGACACCATTATGGGAACCAGTGCCTCGGTAGGAAAACCTGAACAGTAATGTTGGAGGCTCAGTGTGGACAACTCCAAGGATGAAAATCTACAAGGGAACCCTGCCTTAGAAGGGCACCCACACTTTTGTGAGTTTTACCTCCAGGTGCTCAAACCAGGTTCTCACAGTGAATATTAGAAGTCCCCTCGTGCCTCTGGCAGGTGGAGGGGGGAAAGGAACCATCTTGAAATACACCAGAGAACTCTGCTCTTAACAAAAAGCCTGCCCTCCAGAAAAACTAAGCAGAGCTTCACCTGCCCAACTCCCTCTGTTCGAGTGCTAGCCATCTTGTCCCCCCCATGAGGGGAGAGAAAAACTAAGAAACACTTGGGAAGTTCCCAGTCCAGAGGCACAAGCTCACTAACAGACTGAGCACTAACTGTGGACCTACAGAACCTTCCCCTCTCCCCACCCCTCGCCACTGCTTTCCCAAAGGCCAATTTCCAGCGGTTCCCTTTACCCAATATGTCACACTGGACTATTGAGAACAAAACCCAAGATACACTAAAAGGCAACAGCAGGATTTAAAGACACAGAACAAGCATCACAATAAGACAAGGCAGGGGGCTGCCTGGGTGGCTCGGTCAGTTAAGCATCCGACTTCGGCTCAGGTCATGACCTCACGGCTCGTGGGTTCGAGCCCCGCACAGGCTCTGTGCTGACAGCTCGGAGCCTGGAACCTGCTTCGGATGCTGTGCCTCCCTCTCTCTCTGCCCCTCCCCCCTGCTTGCGTTCTGTCTCTCTCTCTAAAATAAATAAACATTAAAAAAATAAAAAGAATGAGACATGGCAGGGATGTGGCAATTACCTGGCCAGGAATTGAAAACTATGGTTAACGCGCTAAGAGTTGTAGCAGACAAAAAAGACGGCACACAAGAGCAGGTGGCCAGTGGAAGCAGAGATAAAAATCCTAGGAAAGGACCCAAAAGAAATGCCAGGGATCCAAAACACTGAAATGAGATGCTTCTACTGGGCTTGTCCGCAGACTGGACACAGAGGAGGAAGGAAAGGGGTAACAAAGGAAGGCTAAGATTTACCAAATGAATGCAGAGCACTGGAAATGGTAAATATGTGAACGAACATAGAAGATACCTTTCTCATTTTTAGGATTCCCTTAAAAGGGTAGCCCTGCAAAGCCAAAAGTGATAGCAGTGTACTAGAGGATCTAGAACGTGGCGACCTAACGCAGTGGCAGAAAGGATAGCGTGAACGGCAGACGTGAAAGCCGACTGCTCTAAGGCGCTCACGCTGTGTGTGATGTGGGGTGATAATCACTGGCAGATACTCTATATACTATGTGAAAGTCACACATTGCAAACCATAGAGGTGCCCCTAAAAAACACATCCAAAAAGGTGGAATAATAGGAAACCCTTCACAAACGGCTTGTTGAAAGGTGTGTCTGATGACGTGGACCCAAAACGCTTGTGAGCAGCACATGACGTCACAGCTTCCCGAATTGCAGGGTGGGGAGGGGAGAGGAACCCATGATTTTGCGTTGGCGTTTGGACTGGTTACTGCCTAGTGCCCGCTCCGTGGCCCCTCTGGACTCCCACCCAGGCCTTTGCTCAGCAGCACACACGCTGTAGGTCAAACCCTGTGACCAGAGATGGTGTTTAGAAGAAACACCATTTCTCGAGAAATGAAGAAAAAACAAAAAAACCCACCACCTACCTCCGTGGGGTACGACTCGTGTTAGTTAGCATGGCTCAGAGAAAGCAGGGCCCCATCTATCTGTTCATGAAAAGCAGCATTTTAAGATTAAAGTCAATGCATTTGGGGGCGTCTGGGTGGCTCAGTCGGCTAAGCGACTTTGGCTCAGGTCATGATCTCTCTGTTCACGAGTTCGAGCCCCGCGTCGGGCTCTGTGCTGACAGCTCGGAGCCTGGAGCCTGTGTCGGATTCTGGGTCTCCCTCGCTCTCTGCCCCTCCCCCACTCACGCTCTGTCTCTCTCAAAAATAAACTTAAAACAAAATAATAATAAACTTAAAGCATTTCTATTCTACAGAAGCAGGTTAAGTGCAGCAGCTAGATGAACCTGACACTCTTGGTGGATGGGAATGTTCGATGGCAGGTGTCTATCACGTGCCTTTATAAGGGCCTTAGCAAGATGAACCTCATTATGTTTGGATTGGGGGTAGATTCCAACCCACCATTGCTCTGGCACATTATCGACTCTCCATACACAGCCAGACGTGCCGTTAAATCCAAAACCACAGAGGAAAGGGTTCAGTTCCCAAGGAAACGGTGAAAGCTGAACAATGTAAAACTTTACAGGTAGGCCCGCATCAAATTCACCCTGATTTCCAGTAACACCTGGACGCCCCTTCCAATGGACGTCCAAAGAACCACAGAAGCTTCTGGTATCACCACATGGTTTTAATGGCCTTACACATCTGGTGAATCAAAACGAAACATCTCCCCTCTACATCTCATCCTTTTTTTCTTTTTTTTTTTTTCTAGATCCAGGTGAAATTGATTCTTCTTGGCATGGCAGAGTTTCCAGAGTCCACATTCCTTAAGCCCCCCCGTTAACAAGATCGCTCGCTAAGTTTGGCTGTTGGCCCATTCAGTCCGGTGCACAAAACGCCGCAGACTTAGTGCCCAGGCAACGTCTTCAGATGTTCTCCGAACCAGATCGGCCATGCTCAACACCGTCCGCGTCCGTAAAAGAGGGGGTGGAATTCGTAGATTTCGTGAGGACCTGTGGCTTCCTTTTGCCACGCTAGATACGCGGGGGCCATTAGGATGGGGTTGCGAAGGATGAGCTGGAAAGGTGAAAATGTTTTTCGGCCTGAGTTTCTCAACAGTGGAGGTGGAGAAGAAGGAAGAGCGACACCAGCACAACGCTGACCGTAGACTGGAGGGCGCACGCGCCTGACTTGGTGGTAGCGGCCGTGGCTGAGGCCTTGGTGGTGGTGGCGGCGGCGGCGGCCGCCGGCGCCGCGGTGGTTTCCTGGGAAGAAACCTCCTGGGGCAGGAGCAGCGCCAGAAGCAGCAGCCCCAGCTGCAGCCTCATCAACATCCCTCTTCTCATGTCCCCTGTGTCGCGCTTGGTGCTCAGGGGAACGAAGGATCCGGAGCTGCAGGTGGCTGCGGGCGAAATGGCGAGGGCGGTGCCGGCAGGGTCTTACTTACGAGGGAGCGTCACAAAGCCTGTTGCGCCAAGGGCCTTCCGGCGCCAGCCAGCGTCACAAGGCCCGACCCCGAGGGCCCCGCCCCCTGGACCCTGGGCTCCGCCCAAAGCCCGCCCCCCTCCGCCGCAGCCTCAGATGCCAGCAGGTGCTTCCCACCCACAGGTGACCCCATTCCTTTGCTTTGGAAACAAAAACGTCCGTAACTTGTTGAGAGCGCCCGAGCCCCATGACTTAGAAATCTAAGGTTCCCCCTGTCTTCCAAGCAGCGTGTGATCCCTCCAGATCCTTCAAATTGGCCCATGTTTGTGGCTGGTCAGTAGCACAGAGCATGACCTCTGAGTTTTGTCCCCCCCCCGAGGTAATCACTATTGATATGTGGCACGTTTCTAAACAGTATGCAGACATGCTTTCTTTCGCACAGCAGAGGGCCCCTACCCAGAATTTTGGCTTCACGTTTATAATGACCATTTTTCTGGTCACTTAAAATCTCTAAAAAAAACAAAAACAAAAAACGTGATTTATTCAGTGTCTTGCAAAAATTGCCCACTGAGCTGTGCGCATGTGGAGAGTTTTAATCCTCTGGTTTTTACTCTTCTGGGTTTCTAGAGAAGAGAACACATCGCAGTGGTAGTCTTGGTCGTTTCCGGGTGATAAGATTTTTGTATCTTCCCACTTTTCTATCTTGGTTTTTCCTATGGAGGTTGAACTAGTAACTGGGGAGGCAGGATTTTTGTTTTGTTTTCTTGAAGAGTCGGGCTGGGGAAATTCAAGCTAGAAAAAGCCAAAGTGGAAATTGCTTTTAAAACAAACAGACACAAAAGATTATGACAGTGACCATTTTAAAAAATAATGAAAGGAAGTCCATGGTTCATAAAGGGCACTTGGAGTCCGAATGGGAAATGATCCCATCTGCAGGGCTGGGATGGGGAAAAATAATCCATTCACCGCTGTTTGACATTTGGGGTGTGACTGGTAATAAGAAATTTACCAGAAGATGTTTAAACTTTTGGCGGGGATTCTCTCATCAGCCTGTAGAGAAACTTTAAAGTCACTCAATGCCCTGTCTTGTCCTTTGTGTTCAAGAATTCGAATATTTTTACATTCCAGAAAATTAAATATTTTCTTTACATTCCAGAAAATTAAAGCCTACTTCCTCCTTGCTTTTTCTAAGTCACTACTTCCTGCCTCTTCAAGAACCTGAGTCTCTTTTTCTGAACGTTGGGGGTGGGGGTGGGGGGGGGGGTGGGGAAGAGCAGCCTGAAGAATTCTTATTCCTTTTTGCCATTTGGGAGTTGAACCCACCCAAACTGGATCCCCGCCCCCCTGTCCCCACCTCATTTATTTTTTCCAAAAGTGATACAGAGGTGGTGGCAGACGTGGAGAAGGCTGGAGCCTCCCTGGGGGCTGGAGAGGCCACCACGTTTGGGCAGGTGCCTGTGTCCACTTTGGGCCACACATGGTCACACAAGAGCTGAGAGCAGTGAGTCATTTAGGGTGTTTCAAGGACAAGGACCCTCATGGATGGATCTTTCCTCCCAACTTTTTTGATTCGAACAAACACGGCGAATCCCCCGGCCCACCCCAGCCTCATTCACTTTTCTGAGGGTTCAGTCGGAGCCGTGATGCATGTTTTGGTAAAAGCAGAAACTTGTTCTTGTCTTTCTGTTCCAGCCGAACAGAAGGGCTAACCCGGGTGTGTCTGGAACTTTTCCTCCCTCCACACAAAGGTCCTCCATTGTGATGTGGAGAAATCATCTGTCATTGCCTAGCAACTGAAGCCCCTGTCTACACTTAGGGAGAACCCACCTGCCGGAGGCCGTCTTTCCCCATCTCCTCAGATGCTTGGATGCAGCCACGTTTCGAGTTTCCTGTTAATCAATCAGATGTCTCCAGCCCACACTTTGGAAAGAAAGTTCCTGACAACTTCTCTGCTACATTAGCCAGATTGAGTTTGTGTTGTGTGAAATAAAAGCCTTGTCTGACAGGTTAAGTTTTGCCTCCTCAAAAATTCGCCACCTTATTTAGGACTGAGTCAAACTGCCGCCCTCCCCAAAGAAGCCTTTTTCCGATTCCCAACAGCCAGAAATGAAGTCTCCCTTCATCCAGTCTGGGCTTGCCGCTCCCTGAGGGCAGTCACTTTATTTATTTTTAATTTTTTTAGTGCTTATTTATTTTTGAGAGAGAGAGAGAGAGCATGCGCGCATGCAAGTGGGGGAAGGGCAGAGAGAGAGGGAGACACAGAATCGGAAGCAGGCTGCAGGCCCCGAGCTGTCAGCACAGAGCCTGATGTGGGGCTCGAACTCACGAGCCATGAGATCACGACCTGAGCCAAAGTCGGATGTTCAACCAACTGAGCCACCCGGGTGCCCCGAGGGTAGTAACGTTAGAGCCGTCTCCTAGAATAATGGTTACAACCACGGACTCTGTTCAGTCCCCAGCTTTGCCACGAAGTGTGTCCTTGGGCAAGTTACTCAACCTCTCTGTGTCTCATCTGTAAAATGGGGGGGGGAAGAGCATGAACCTCACAGGACTGCTGCAAGGTTTATTCCAGGTGTCCACATAGAGCAAAGGGACAACGCCTGGCCTGTCACAAACACTCCGTGGGAGTTTCTATCACGTGACTCCATTCACACCACCACCACCTTCACCTGTGGTCCCCGGGGGCGAGGGAAGGGGTGAAATGCTCCCCGCATTGTGTGACTCATCCCCTGCAGAGTAGGGACCGTCCTGAGCACCATCAGGACATAACTGACACGTGGATAGATGACACCAGCAGTCAGTCCTCCCAGCTGCGTGTGTCCCCAGCCCTCTGGAGCCGGCGGCCTGCCCCCCAGGTGTGGAGGGAGCCTCTGGCAGACTCCTGGCCCAGCCAGCCTCTGCTGGCTCCCAACGCCCAGCTGTGTCCCCAAGCCTCTGAGGGCAGAAGCCGGGCTGGGTCCCCACCCCTCCCAGGACCCAGATCCCAGGGACCCAGGCGAGTGTTGGTCTCCACTGGGGGGAGTGGGGACCAGCTGGGAGCGAGGAGGGCTTTCTGCTCCCGGGCCACACAGGGAACCAGAATTCCCACTGTCACTGGGGAATCTGGAGAAGGGAGCAGGGGTGGTGAGGGGCGAGGTCACGTAGGGCCAGGTTGGAGGTCCAGCGTTAAGATTCCCTGGAGCCTCGAAGGCGTTGCCCTGCCCACATTCCGCTCAGCCGGCCCCTCGTCCCTGGAGAGGGCAGGTCGTCGTCTGCCCCCCCAAGAATGCGCAGACACCTCACCCCTTTGTCACAACACCTGGAGGGAGGAAGCCATGGGAATCCTCTCCTCTGTTGCTGCTTCTCAGGTGCTCGACTGGGTGACAGATGACAACGTCCGGGTGAGTCCCAGGCCTGTGAGACGGGAACACCCGCTGTCCCCTCCTCTGTGGCTAGGGTGTGTCACCAGAGGCTCCTCTGTGCCCGTCCTCCTTAGAAGCTGCCCCATGTGCCCCGGGCCCCATTTCACCTATTTCAGGGGCAGACCCCCCAAGTGGCCTCTTCTAGAAGGTTCCTAACTCCACTCCCATCAGGGGAGCCTGGACGCTGCCCCTCCAAGAGGCAGACCGGACCTGGGTCTAAAGGCAGCAGCCCTTACAGCCATCCGGTCCACCTTCCTTCCCCCCGTTTTTCAGAGGGGAAACTGAGGCTCAAAAAGGAGAAGGGGTCTCTCAAGGTCCCCCTGTGGTTTGGGGACAAGATGTCTCTTTTTCTCTCCCTCTCACACCTCCCTCCTTCTCCCCCACTTTTTCTTCTTGCTGTCTCGAATCTGGGTCTTGCCCCAGTCACACGGGGGACCCTACTGTGTTGTGATCGCAAAGCCTTGGGAGTCGGGCAGACCTCGTTCCAATCCCAGTCCCACCGCCTCCCGGCCTCGTCATCCGATGGGGTCTCTGAGCTTGTTGGAGCCTCAGTTCCTCCTGGGGCCAATCCAAGAGCCTGCCGATAGAAGTCAGGGGAGGATGAAATGAGGGAACATGTGGAAAAGACTTAGCATGTGCCTGGACCTACTCTCATGGCCAAAGATGAGGCAAGGGGAGAGACAGACAGACAGACCATCAGAACAGAGCCAGAACCAGGCCTCCTGACCCCTCTGCCATGATGATTAAGCGGTGAGGAAGGACCTCCTGTGTGCCGGGCCCATCCTAGGTTGTGTTTACAGGACAAGCAAGGGGCTCCTGGGTGGCTCAGTCAGTTAAGCATCCGACTCTTGATCTCGGCTCGGGTCATGATCTCACGATTCGTGAGTTCGAGCCCCACATTGGGCTCTGCACGAACTGAGCCTGCTTCAGATTCTCTCTCTCCCTCTCTCTCTCTCTGTCCCTCCCCAGCTCGCACGCTCTCTGTGTCTCTCAAAATAAATAAACGTAAAAAAAAAAAAGTCTTTAATAAACTAACCTAAAAAATAAAGGACAAGCAGACGTGACTGGGGGAACCTGGATCCTGTTTTTCTTGGCCAAAACAGAGTGCGCTGTGGGCTCCATGCACATCAGTGTTGGGGGTTTTTCTACCAGCTTGCAGAGAGGCGGGAAGCGGCATCCTGAGTTCTATGCGGCACGGCCGGCCTCTGGCTAGGGATGAATCCTCTGCTCCCACGAAGCCTGGCCCAGGCGCCATTAGCCCACCCACCATTGCCGTGTCCTAGAAGAGGAACCGGGGGAAGCGTGAAAGAGGTGAGGGTCTCAGGGGGTCAAAGAAGGCCTCTCGGAAGAAGTGGCATGTGAGCTGAGACAGTCATAGAATCCCAGGGCTGATTCTCCAGCCCAGCATCACCACCCAGAATCCTCCCCAGGTCAGGGGGTGACAGTTTCAGATGAGAGGAACGCAGCAGAGTAGACGCGACGTTGCGCTCAGTCTTAGAGCCTGAAGGGCTGTCGGGGGTGCCCTGGGGTCTGAGCAGAGAGCCCGAGTGAGGCCCGTCTGGAGGCAGGAGCCACCAAGCTGCGAGCGACTGTCTGGCCACACCCCGTGTGATCAGATCGCCTGATTCTTTAGGCGAGAGGAAAATCGGATTTTTATGGGGGGATCCCCCAACTTTTAAACATTGGGCTTCCCCCCAACACCTCCTCCTTTCTCCCCCACCTTCCTTTCTTCTCTACTGTGAAGAGTGTTTATTTCCGGAAATCTTACCAAGCCTCTGCCATTTACACTTTGGAGTTAAATATTTTCCACTTCTCTTTCCCAGGGTGAGATTCTGCTGGGGTCCGTGCCTGCCTTTCTGGAGGCGACGTGCCACGGCATCAGTGGCTTTTGTGAGCGAACCACAGCCTCCAGTATTCATTGAGCACCTGGTGTGTACCAAGCCTTCTCATGAAAGATCGGTTTAGTCCGTTTCAGGACCCTGTGAGGTTGATGGTACCATCTGCTCCAGCCTGGTGGGTAAATCAAGGCTCTGAGAAGTCCAGAACTAAGTCCGGGGCCACACAGCAAGGAAGGGGCAGGAGAGGAACAAAGATTCGTATCTCTACCCAAGTCTATTCTTCCTCTACACCAGTAGTTCTCAGCCAAGGAGGGGATTCTGGTCACCCCCAGGGGACATTGGGCAAATTCTGGGGATATTTTCAATTGTTGTGACTCAGGGGCACTAATGGCACATAGTGGAGAGGGGCTGGGCATGCTGCAAAGCCTCCTGTAATGCGTAGGAAAGCCCGCACCCCCCCCCCAAAAAAAAATAATCTAGCCCAAATGTTCATAGGGCTGAATCTGAGAAACTCTGACCTAGGGGTCAAGGTCTGTGAGCTTGCTGGGGCCCTGAAGGATGTGCAGCATGTGGGCAGAGCAAGAATTCTTTTTAATGTCCTTATTTGTATTTTTGAGAGAGAGAGAGAGAGTGCAAGCAGGGGGCAGGAGCAGGGGGCGGGGAGGGGAGAGAGGGAGACACAGAATCCGAAGCAGGCTCCAGGCTCCGAGCTGTCAGCACGGAACCCGATGCAGGGCTTGAACTCACGAACCGTGAGCTCTTGACCTGAGCCGAAGTCGGACGCTTAACCGACTGAGCCACCCAGGCGCCCCTAAGAACAAGAACTTAGAAGGGGCCGTTCCAGAAAGCGGCAACTTCAAGGAAGAAAAGGCACAAAGTTAGGAACAGCAGGTGTTTGAGGGAACAGTCAGTGGGGCTGCGGCGGAAAGTTCAGGTCTGGGAGTAGGAAGGGACCCTCTCCACTGCTGAGGCAGACTTGGCCTGTGCGGGCCTGGGCTCTTTGGCTGAACCCCTCTCACTGCAGCTGAGCTTAAAGGGAAACGCACTGGCTCATCTGAGTGGGCAGTCTGACGATGGACAGGCAGGGATGGGAGTGGAGCCTGATTCCAAAGGGAAAATTGCCGATCAGACGTAAAGAACAGTGTTTTCATGTGACAGTCCATACTGAGAGCTTGTCGGCACGACCCGGGTCTAAGCAACAACAACAACAACAACTCTCTGGGTGGTTGTTATTATTATTGTTATTATTTCCAGTTTACGAATGAGGAAACTAGGGCTCAGAGAGGCTAAGTAACGTGCCCAGGTCCTCCTGGAAGTCATTCATCACCTGCTGCTTGGAGGGAGCGAGAGGGGCCGGGGCCTGGTGGCAGGAAGGCAGCGGTCGTTCTTTTCCCTGCAGGGTCGAGGGAGCCTGCTGCTCCCTCTTTCCCATTACTGCACAGCAGGAACTCCTGAAGTCTCACATCCCCGGGCCGGTGGCCAGGACACCCCTCTCCTCCTAGAGGGACTCAGCCTCACTGCCAGGCTGCGGTGTCTGATCCCATCTCCTCAGATCCAAAGCCTCCCGTGGCTCCCCTCTGCCCCCTCTGCCTTTACCGCCCAGGGCTGGATTCTCAGCTTCCCTAGGCGCTCAGCCCCACCGCTGACCTGCACCAGGAGCCTGCCCTGCCCCGCCCCCCTCTGCCCTGGCCCAGCCACTGAGCTCCGGGAGTTGCCTTTTTGAGGACAGGACGCTATTGCATGAGGCTGCCCGCCTGCCTTTCCTTCTTTCCTTCCTTCCTCCTTTCCTCCAGCGAACACCCAGCGAGCCCCATGCTTGAGGAGCACGTACACCAGACAGACCAAGGCCGGCCTCTCATGGCTCATGGCCCGGCTGCACCCACAAAGAACGTTGCACGCCCACTGGGGCTCCTGTCCTTCCCTTCTGAACTTCCTCCTCCAGGTCCCATCTCGGCGATGGCCCTGCCAGGCACCGCCCACCTAGACCCCTGGGCCCCAAACCTGGGGTTCACCTGCACTCCTACCTTCTGCCTTGAAATCAATCACGAAGTCCTGTTGACTGGGAAGCCTGGACCCCCCTAAATGTTGCCCTCCCTGCCTGCCCTGCATGAGCTGAGCCTGCCCCCTCCTGGTCTCCTGGTTCCGGCCTCCCCCTCTCCAGGGCCAGAGGGCTCATCCTAATACAAATCTGACAGCAGGGTTGGGACCTTTTACCAACCACCAGAGCACTGGGGATCATTCACAAGCTCCTCCGTCGAGCACAGGGGCCGCTACAGTTCGGCTCCCACCCCCTTCCCCAGACCCAGCCTTTGCCTCTGTCGAGCAACAGGAATCCCTCTGCTCTGTTGAAGAGGTTCCGCAGGGAATCAGTCCCCCCAGCAACCTGCGCCAGCCCCTCACACTCAGCACCCCCTTGTCAGCATCGTCAACCCCACATGCTTAGCGACACCACCACCACATTCGCCTCGGCACAGCACCGCGAGGTCCTAGGGGAGCGGGGAGGGCGGTGAGGAGGCCGGGCAGTCGTGGGTTCGTATTCCGGCCCTGTTGCTTAGCGGCTGTGTGGACCAGGCAGGTCCCATCATCCCGAGTCTCAGGCTGTGTGTCTGTAAGTGGGGTCCTGAGGCTCAGCTCACCGGGCTGCCCTGAGGCTCTGTCGGGGCACCTGCTGGACAGTGGTCAGAGCGGGGCCTGGCCCTCAGTGACCTTCCACTAGTGGGAGCCGCTTTCCCGGGGGACAGGGACCCTCCCACTGCGGGGAGGGGACAAGAGGGGGCTGAGGAAGGGCGTGGGCTCAAAATATGGCCTTTCCAGAGAGGAGTTAAGACGGCGGAGATGTATGCAGACCCGAGGCTTCCCACATCTCTCAAACACAACTGTATTGAGGTCAGAATATTTGGAACACCCAGGAAAGCGATCTGTGGCATAGCAGAAGCATCTCGACAGTTTGAGGGAGACAGCTTGGCAGGTGCAAGGTGCATGAATAGTAGGAGTTCGGGGAGAGAAAAACAGCAGAGCTGCAGATAAGAGGGAGTCCCTTCCGCGGAGAGACACGAGGGGGAGAAAGAGAGAGGGGTCGAGATAGTGCGGCCTCAAAAAGCCCTCTGGACCACAGACCAGGGAGCGAGAAGTACTGAGTGTCCCAGTTCTTTTTTGCATATATGGTGTGGAGCTCAAACTCTAAGGTTTGGGAAGTGTACGATTTTCTCCAGAGGGGAGCTGAGGCGGGAGCCCCTGGGGAGAAGGGAGCCAGCCCCGCAGGGCACAGTGCGGTGTAGCGATCTCCAGGTAGCACTGGGAGAGACCCGTCTCCTTCCTGGAGTACTTTTGGAAGAGGACTTATTGCCTCCCCAAGGACAAATGACCCTGCAGGCACTGGCCGACGGCCTTTCATCAGCAGCGTGAAAAGGCTTTACCACGGAGGAGGGGAGATCCACACTATGCCCTTAAGACTGTGGGTTTTGAATCAAAATACGGCCTTTTCAGCTGGCCTGCCACGCTACAGGTTTTGAAATTTGATTCAGAAAGAAGCAGAAAGACGCCACCGAGAGGGGAACGCGTTAGCACAGGTGACGCGGGAGAGAACAGACCCTGTGCGTTCTGTAAAGACATGGTTTGCATCTCTCCCAGGAGGACATCCCCTAATGAAAGCAGCCCCGATGCTCACTGGGACGGTGGAGAGGAGGGAGCACCCAGTTCCTGGGAGGAAAGATGTCAGCAGTGATGTGGCCGGTCGCTGTGAGTCCCAGCTGTTCGGGGACACCGCCTGGGGAGGAGGGTCTCACAGTGATCACAGGGTGCCTGGAAGGAGCCAGAAGCCCCACTGATACCGACTTGCCGAGTGACCCAGGGGACGTCATTCAAGGACGCTGAGCCTCCTTCCTCACCTGCCTCCAGCAGCCACACTCATGCCCAACCTCCCTCCCAGGGCAGAAGGCCAAGGGCCATGGGGCAGCTGTGTGCCAGGGCAGAGGAAGAAGGGGCACCAAGACGTAGTGACGTGGCAATTACCTGGTGTTAGCTACAGGTGCCCTGCGCCCCTGTGGGAGGCCGCAGCACCCAGGGCTCTCCTCCGACATCGCCCCCTCCAGGTAGCCTTCCTCAAGGCAGTGACTCAGGGCCCAGGGAGGAGGGTGGCCCCTTCCCGCCTCTCAGGAGCTGGTGACCCCTACGCAGGACAAAGGGCGAGTCTGTGGGGTTGTTCAGTTTTGAAGTCGGCGAGGGGGGAGGGCAGGAGACTCACGGTTCAGCAGGGATCACCATTTCTCCACGCGGGGTCACTCATCGATCCCTCACAGCAAACCCACACCATCCCCATTCTGCGGATGAGGCAACTGAGGCTGGGGAGGGCCGCGGATGTCACACAGCAGGAGAGTGAGGAGGCAGGGCTCAAACTCAGACCTCCCGGCTCCGAAGCTGGTGCCCGGTTCAGCCTCACACTGAAGGTCCTGATAAGGGGGCATCTCCCCTCCAGCCTGCGTGTTCCGTTAGGACAGAGGCTCCACTCCATGCACCTCTGTGTCCCTGTTGTGCTGGTTCCCAAGCTCCAGCCCCAAGATTCCCTGCGCCAGCCTCCCCTGGGGAGCTCTTTAAAGAGTCAGGTTCCTGGGCCCCTCCCACAGCTGCTGCGTCAGCGTTTCTCAAAGCATGGACTCCGGAGCCAGACAACCTGTGTCCAAATCCCAGCTCACTAACTGGGTGACACTTGGCAAATTACTTAACCAGCCTGTGCCTCAATTACTTGGCCTGTAAAATGGAGACATAATAATAATAACAACAATGGCAGACACATAAAATGTAAAATTCCAGCTGTGACAGATATTAGAAAAGGGAAGTGCGTGGTGCTATGTGGGAAAGCCAGGGAATGGGTAATTTAGCAGGACACTGAATAATTTAACCAGGTGACGATGGGCAAAAGCAGCATTCTGGTAAAAGGTATAGCAGGTGCAAAGGCCCTGTGGTGGGAGATCAGCAAGGCAATAGGTGATAATAAAAGAAGGTAGGTACGGCTGGAGCAGATCAAACAAGGAAGGAATGAAAGTGAGACAAAGCAGGAAAGAGGCTGGGCTCAGGCCAGGCAGGTCCTTCGGGGCCACATTGAGAAATTTCTTCTTTATAGGACCAGCCACAGAAAGCCTTCAAAGGCATTTGGGCAGGGGAGTGTGGGCCTTGCACTCAGGCATGTCTCCCAGAACTTGCTCCACATCTGGGCAGGGACAAAGTTCGACAAGGTTGGGCTGAAGAAGGCACGCTGTCTAGATGTCCTGGTATTTATTCCAGACCTCGCTGAAGCCCTGAATCCTGACCGTGTCCACAGGACCCCACGGTGTGCTCAGAATCACTCTGTCCTCCATTGGTTACAAGGAGGGAGCTCAGGACTGAGCTTAAGGGGCCTCCCTTGGCCGTCAGGAAGCAGCTGGGCTCAAATATAATCTACAAGAGCCAATGAAAGCTTAGGAGCTATGACATATAGCAATGTAACGATCGGAGTGGCTGAGACCCAGGGTCCCCGTGGAGGTCACCATTTTGTCAAAAACAGTGAGTCTGTGACAAGCGTTGGCTCTGACAGCTCATCCCAACACTGCATGGCTTGTAGGGGGTGGCAGCGTTCTGATGGGGCAGCATGTCTGGGTCCCTGGGCAGAAATCTCCAAGGAGGATGAAGTAGATTCATCAGATGGCCTCATGTGACAGAAACACTGCTTTTGGACACCACCTCTATTTGCTCAAATCTGTGTGATCTACGCTTTGGTTCCCTGAATAAGCCACGCCCTCAGGGAGGGAGTGTGTTGGTCCCATAGCCTCTTGTCCTCACCAACTCCTGGGCAGACAGACTGCTTACAGACGGACTGTTACAGACGGGCTAGTTGACCCGGGATCAGGCTGGGACCCCAGGAGCAATAGGATGGAGGCCGTAAAGGGATCTGTCGCTCCAGGGAGGGGAGGGGAGAGGAGGGCAGCACCAGCTGCTGGTTACGGGTCATTTGCTCAAATGCTACACGACCGCGAAAGGCCTTTGCTTCTATGAACCCCACTTTCCTCCTGTGCACAATGGGAAAATGACAGCCTCCACCTCCCAAGTTGTCAAGAGGCTCAATGAGACGACCCATGAATCCCTCTCTATAGCACCTGGGGGGCAGCGAGCACCCAGTAAACATCAGCTTTTATTAGTGGCCAATGTCGATGTGGTCCATGTCTAAATGCTTCTGATGATTCCACTGGTCCCTGAATTTCCTGATGCCGCTAGTTCAAGGAGCTTCAGGACTCATTATCGAAGATGGAGAAAACACCATCAGTGTGGATATGGCACCCTCAGGATCGAAGCTCTCTAAACTTGCAGGCTGGTTTCACTAGCTTAGAGCGTCCCAGAGCTAATGTTTATAACCAGAGGGCCAAATTAAGGCAAAACGAGAATCACATCAGTGTCAGGGCTGAGAAAGTTCACAGAAGCAGAAAGGAGTCCCTGGGGAAGGAGGCAAGGAAAATGAGACAAAATGGATGCATCTTCTTCCCCCTCCCACTACCACCCCCCACCTCGATTCCCAGAACACAATGGCAGAGCCCACCTAATACCCCTCAGTGTATGTTCTTTGATAACAGAACCTCAAACGTCAGCTGGTAACACCACTTCAAATAATAAAAGACTACATTTCCCGGCTTTCCCTGCAACAAGGTAAGGTCATGTGACTAAGTTCTGCCAATGGCATGTGAGCAGGAGCAGGGGCGCACATGCATGTGTACGCGAAACTTCCCAGGTCGTATCCTTTAAAGGGAAGTGTCCCCTCACATCCCCCTCCCTCTGACTGAAACGTGGACAGGGAGGTGAGGCAGACCCGATCAACGGCCACTGATGCGTTGGGCTTTCTTAACCTTATCATAATGATAAATACTGATCAAGGCCCTCGGCAGCTTCACGCAGTAGCTGAGCTCTCAGGAAAACCTATGTCAAGGTCCCGTGTGTCAGCTCCCTCTTCCCGCAACACAAACTTCCCCAAACTTAGTGGTTTAAAGAACAATCTCTGATTTAGTTCACATTTCTGAGAATTAACGACTCGAGCTGGGCTCAGCCGGGCGGTTGTCTCCTTCTGCGGGCTGGTCTGGGGTTGGCCGGCTGCCTGCGGTAACAATGAGGCACCAGGGTTCCTCATCCTCCAGTAGGACGGCCCCCGGGATTGTTCTCAGTAGGTTTCTGACCGGGTAACCACGTGGGCACTGACGTCACTGCTTCCCCTGCCATCTATTGGCCCAAGTAAGTGGGGAGGAAAGAGACTCCACCTCCCGGGGGGAGGAGCCACGCAGGCCCGCGGGGCGGCCTCCTTGATATAACCCAGTCTTCCTGCCTCTGTCCTCAGGGCTCCTACACAGGAAACTCTACTTTTTACCATCCTGACTTCCCCCAGTGTTCTGTCTTTCCTGCTTGACTCTGAGCTCCATGAAGACAAAATTACTGTTTTCTCCACCGCAGTCTCAGCAGCGCCTTGCCCACTCAGAGCTAGACTTAACAACAGGGATCCCGTATAGGATTGCGAATGAGTGAATGAATGAATAAATGAGAGAGAGAGAGAGAGAGAGAGAGAAGGAGGGAGGGAGGAAGGAAAGAAAGAAACAGGTGCTGCTTAGCTGTGCCTCCCCCACTGCGGGCACAGACAATGGGCTGCTTTGGACCGTCACTCAGGAACTTCCCTTTGCGCATCGGTGCTCCCACTCTCCTACAAAGGTGCGTGGGGTCCCCCACCCGAGCTGGCGTTCCAGGGAGGCCACTTCCTGTCCCTGTGCCCTTGGGCAAGGCGCTCCACCTCGCCTGCCCTGGTACTTCATCTGTGAAATGGGGCTGTCATGAGGAGTGGGGGAGGTAACTTGGATGAAGCACGTGACACCCAGCCTGGGACCAGGGGAGCCTCAACCGTGTTAGTCCTCATTAGTGTTTAGAAGGACTCCGAGTCCCAGCGTACCCTCCTCCAGTCCGGAGTCTCGCTGGGCAGATGGGAAATACTCACCGCAAAGGAATTTGGGGTCCCCTTTGGAGATGCCCCCTCTCACCCAGCCCAAAGATTCCCCAACTCAGCCCATTCACAGCTGCCTCAGATTTGGATTCAGCCATCCCCAGAGCAGGGAAAGGGAGGGGAATTTACGGCACCACTGACAATTATGAACGGCTGGCTGGCCAGCCACCACCCGTCACACCCACAGGAGAACCCTGGGGTGGGCGGCTCATGGACCGAGTCCTCCTTACTGCAGGGCAGGCTGGGCACCAGCCTAGTGGAGTCATCCAATAAACCCAACATTTAGAAAAGGAGGGTGTGTGGCAGGGGGGAGGAGCTTCAGCAGACACTTTCCTGAAATGTAATGGTAATAAAAGAGAAAAATGGACGAGATTGCTCCAGATCACCAGCGCCAGAAAAGTAAATTTCTCTGCCCTGAATCAGGAAGCCAGTGGCAGAGGCACCTGCCCGGGTAATTCATCAGCCTCAAATTAATGGACTTCTCACGAGTCGCCTGCATATGTCTCCATCCAGGGTTCTCAGAACACCCCCATTTAGATTTTATCAAGACCATTTTTCTCTCTCATCCTCGATCAGGGAGGCAGGTGCCATACCGGGTGCCACAATTGAATACTGATTTACCAACAAGAACCCAGAGTAAAAAAAACCACTCTAATCAAGTGAACCAATTGTTCCCAACTGCCTGAGACCTCCCCAGGGCTTCAGTTTCCCTCATGAGTCACTGAACCGCTAATGTTACACTAGGCAAATGAGAGCCCAGCGTTGCGCTCATAGGGAAAAGGGCTGCGTTAGGCAGAAAATGCCTCCGTTTCCTCAACTGTTTAAATGGGGATAAGGGCATGGGATGAAGGAAGCGCTCATCTTTAAAATAAAACACTGCTTTCCTACCTAGAGGCAAAAGGATGGACTGAAAGACCATCAAGACGATGCAAAAAGACCATCTCTGAAGAACAGTGCAAAGAAAAAACCTAAGGCTAAGGGCTGAACAGACTTTGTACTGGCAAACCAACCCCACACAAGGTGTTGCTATAAGACTTCAAAGCCTAAGATGTGCTGAGGCTAACCAGAGCAACAAGTCAGTTCTACCCCGAACTTTTTCATGATAAAAAAAAAAAAAAAAAAAAAAAACACTTAAAAAGTAGGAAGAGGAAAAAAAGTAACTTAACATAACAAAAAAGTAACTTAACATTTGAAAAGCCCACAGCAAACATCCTACTCAATGGTGAAAGACTGAAAGCTTTTTCTCTAAGAGCAAGAAAAAGGCAAGGATGCCCACTCTTGCATTTATATTCAATAGAGTACTGAAAGTCATAGCCGAGGCAATTAGGCAAGAAAAGGAAATAAAAGATCCCAAACTTGCACGTGGAGGTTTATAGCAGCTTTATTCATAATTTCCAAAACTTACAAGCCACCAAGATGTCCTTCAGTAGATAAATGGATAAGTAAACGGTGGTACGTGTAGACAACAGAATAGTATTCAGCACTGAAAAGAAATGGGCTATCAGGCCATGCAAAGACAGGGAGGAGCTTTAAATGCCTATCACCAAGTGAAAGAAACCAATTTCCAAAAGGGAAAAAAAAATAGATTAAAGAGAGAATCCCTCCCAGGGATTCAAACACACACACACACACACACACACACACACACACACACACACACACACATCAGAGACATAAGCAGGTTGGAAAATGGGGCAGATGACCCTGGACATGGGACTCATTAAGGGGAAGGTGTCTGCTCACTGGGGGACAAAATCCTAAAGGTGCCATCACTCTTCACCTGCCTTCTCAGGATGAACCTGGGACTTGCTGCCACCTGCTTTTGCTAATGGCTTTTTGTGGTAGCTTCAAAAGCCATCATGTCAACATTCTGCTGTTTATAAAAAACTGCCACTTCTGTGAAGCATGCTCAGTAGTGGGGGAGAGAGCAGAGGAGCTGTTGTTTCTCTCCTCCCTCTGTCACAAGCCGTCTGGCCTCCCCACCAGCCAGGGACATCAGAGGCACCTCTCCAGACTCAACTCCTGGTGATGTTTGTGGACAATGTTCAAGATTTCGCAGGGTCGCCCTGATGCCAGCTTCGCAGGCACAGTGTTCTTTAAGAGCCACCTCTGGGGGCTCCTGGGTGGCTCAGTCGGTTAAGTGTCGGACTTTGACTCAGGTCATGATCTCGCAGTCCATGAGTTTGAGCCCCAGGGTCTGTGCTGATGGCTCGGAGCCTGGAGCCTGCTTCCGGTTCTGTGTCTCCCTCTCTCTCCGCCCCTCCCCCGCTCATGTTCTGTCTCCCTCTCTCAAAAATAAATAAAAACGTTGAAAACTTAAAAAAAAAATAGCCACCTCTGTGAGAGCATTTAGGATCCATCCCCCTTTCGATATGGATCTTATTCATCTCTGTCCCTGCACCGTGCAAAGCACAGCGTCTAGGACTTAATAGGAGCTTGGAAAAACACTGGTTGGATCGAAAAGAACGTTAAACAGAAATTGAACATGCTTTTAAAGTTGCACTGGAGCATGAAAAGAAAATGTTTGAAAATCAAAGTCCTTTTCTGTCGCTCCCTGGAGAGCACAGCACTTCAAGAAAGCCTTTGGCAAATCCTTTTGTAAAGTGCAGAAGTGTGGGATCCTTTTGTACCATAAATACCCCTCTCTCATGACACCGTGAATGTATATATGTATTCATGTGTGTTAATGTTGAATATATAATATTAACAGATGAATGTTATGAATAATTAAATATTAAATAAACTATCTAGTGGATACTTTATACATTATCTAGTTGTCATCTTTCCAGTCTTGCCCCTTCAGGACACGCACTATTAAATTTGGGATTTTATTTAGGAATTGCTCATGGTCGTCTGGGTGGCTCAGTCGGTTAAGCGTCCAACTCTTGGTTCCAGCTTAGGTCATGACCTCACAGTCATGAGATCAAGCCCCACGTCGGACTCTGCACTGACAACTTGAAGCCTGCATGGGATTCTCTCTCTCCTTCCTTCTCTGCCCCTCCCATGTGCTCAATCTCTCTCTCAAAAATAATAAATAAATTTTTTAACAAATTTTTAAAAAAGGAATTGCCTGGGGACACCTGGGTGGTTCAGTCAGTTAAGCGTCCAACTTCAGCTCAGGTCATCATCTTACGGCTTATGGGTTCCAGCCCCACGTCAGGCTCTGTGCTGACAGCTCAGAGCCTGGAGCCTGCTTCAGATTCTGTGTCTCCCTCTCTCTCTGCCCCTCCCCTGCTCATGCTCTATCTCTCTCTCCTTCAAAAATAAACATTTAAAAAGAAAGGAATTACTCAGATCAGAAACATTTTGTCCTCTCAGGATCAGATAAAATTTGATGACTTTTTTATTACGAGACAGAAAATGTGGGAAACCAAGAGATGGAATCTGGCCCACAGGGTTTCTTTCTCTCTCTCTGTCCCCTAAGAAGTGCCCACAATATGCAGCTATCCCCCCACCATCCCCTCCCTCAGCCGGCAGGGGGTGTTGCTAGCTATGGGATGGTCCAAAGCCCACAGTCCCTCACATCACTGGGGGGACTACTGTTCTCTAAGCAGGGGTTCTGACTTCAGGACAGAAGTGAGGCGCAGGGTTCACATGTACTTACAGCTCTCTGATCTCATCCAAGACACTCAGAAAGTTTCTATCCTTGCCAGAAGCGTTAAGAAGCAGGAAGACACTCAGAACCCTATGGAACTTTACATGAGAATGATATACGTGGTCTGTGGCAGTGTTAAAACATGTCTGCAAATTTGCCGACACTCCTCCCGCTGAAGGCTGGGTTCTACGCTCCTCCCCCTGGATCTGGGCTGAGCTCTGGTGACCCTGCAGCCAGCAAATGGAGGCAGAACATCCCCATCCTTTCGCCAAACTCTCCTCAAAAGGCTCATCATGGGGGTCATTGGGCTCAAGCAGGGGTCCCCTCATCTAAAGTAGGTCCAGGTATGGGTGGACTCCTCGGGCACAGCCCAGCAGGCACAGGTGCCCTAGGGGAGGAGGAGCAGAGGTGGACAAGTGTAGGAAAGTCTGCCAAAAAAAAGTGACAAAAACACGAAGCCACACGATGGGGTTGTAGCAGGATTGAGTTATGGAAGAAAGGATGGCACGTTTTGCCGGATGGGGATGAGCCCACTGAAGGAGGAACGTTGATGACTCGGGCAGGTCAGTGCTGCTGGAGGAATGTCCTTGACAGGTGGAAGGGGGGGAGCCATGTGCACAGGTGGCCTTGATGGGGCACAGAGAGCACCACTCAGAGGGTGCCAGACCCATGATGGATTTTCCCTGGGGTTATCTCAACACAGGAGCACGGCCTTCCTTTGACAGGAGGCTGATTCTTGCTCGGCGAGCCCTGGCCAGGAGAACCTCGATCACGCAGGGCCGTTGAAAGCTGAGGGCTGAGCTGACCAGGGCCATGAAGGTCACCTGGCTAAAACCTCTCAGCCTGCAGATGTTGAAGTCCAGGGACCAGGCCCACAGTGACCCAGAGGTCACCAGAGTGACCCAGAGGCAGAGTCTGGCCCAGAACTCCGTCTCCCAACTCTGAATATGGTTGTTCTTCCTCCAACATTAGACCTGTTTCCTGCCCAGATCCTCAACCTTCCTCCTTCCCTGTAGATTCCTCTTCTTTCTGAGGTTTTGTGTTTTGTTTTGGGTTTTTTTTTTTCAGTCTTATTGATATGTAATTGCCATCCACCACCGTATCCCTGTAGAGTCTTGGTTCCCTCCAGAGCGGGCCCCAGCAGCTCCGTGCGTTGGAATCTCTGAGTCCGGGTCGCACTGACCAGCCGCAGGAACCTGGAGTCAGCACGTCGGGCCTGCCGAGTGAATGTCAGAGATCATCCCTGGCACAGAAGGTCAGGACCTCGTGGGCAGCAGACACGTGTGAAAGTCCAGCCCCGCTCATGAGAGGGCTTGTGTGACTGACGGTCACCACGCACTGTGTCTGCGGGAGGCCACCCAGCTCCGGACTTCAGGGCCACCACGGGAGGGCTTGGTGATCAAAACTGATTTGTGGAGGTTGGAAGGCTTCGCATGAAGCTCTCAGCAGTGAGTGCTGGACTGAGGCAAAAATACAAGGCCATCATTTAGATGTTTGAGTAGAAACAATGACTGTCATGAAATCCTAATGAAATTCTTGTTTGTGTTAAATAATTCAGCACTGGCTGCCCAGGCCTGTCTCTGGAAGGGAAGCTGCAGCCTGCCTGCTCCTGCAGGGAAGTATCAGAGGTGCCGCGTGGGGTGAACTTGGGTCTTCCCCATCACCAGCCCCGCTGGTTACCTGGCTCCCTGCATCCTGCTCTGGTCACCCGCAGAGTGAGCAAGCTGGAGAAGCAGACAGGGGGCGACCCACAGAAGAACTCTGGGGCGGGCAATTGTGGAAAGACCACGGAGCTCAGGGTCCAGCAGAAGAAGCTACCAATCCTGAGTCTGCAACTTGCCAGCTGCAAGATCTCAGCACGTGGCTCCCCTCTCTGAGTCTCCGTTTCAGTGTCTGTAAAGCAGGACTATCACGCCCATCTGTATAGAAATGCCAACTATTTTTTTTCCTGCATATCTCTTCTTATCAGCCCACAAGCCTGCTAAGGGTTTACTCCAACCCCCACAGTTTAACAGGCCTGGAGTGGACACTTCAGGAAAAATCAGATCCTCTCTCCTGGGAATTGCAGTTTGGAACACGAGGGCAGAGTTAACATCTGCAGAGAACCAGTCACGTCAGCCCTGGGGTAGAGGCATTATTGACTTGGGTCACCAGTGTGCAGAGAAGCCAGTCTGCGAGGAAATTTAAAAGATGGGCAAAGGGAGGGGAGCCTGGGTGGCTCAGTTGGTTGAGCGTCTGACTTTGGCTCAGGTCATGATCTCGTGGTCCGTGAGTTTGAGTCCCACATCAGGTTCTGTGCTGACAGCTCAGAGCCTGGAGCCTGCTTCGGATTCTCTGTGTGTGTGTGTGTCTCTCTCTCTGCCCCTCCCCTGCCCTCTCTTGCAAGTAAATAAACATTTTAAAAAATTAAAAAAGTAAAATAAAATAAAATGAAATAAAATAAAATAAAATAAAATAAAAGATGGGCAAAGGGAAATAGAGATAAGCCACCCTGAAGACCCAGTGAGGGAGAAAGGCAGAGAAGGAAGGGGGAGTCAGAGAGGGTCCCTGCCAGGTGACTTACAGGTCCCGGATACCTGCTGGGCTTCAACTTTGGGATCGAGGCATCCTAGTCCTATTTCTACTTGAGTTTCTTTGCATGGGTTTGTTAACTCATTTCCGGCTCAAGCAAAAAGAGAATCAATCCAGTGACTGGTGTGATGGGAGCTTGTGGGGTTAGACTTGAGTCAGGAGCAACTTGCTGGGGTCCCCATTGATGACATCAAGACCCGAATTCTATTTCTCCTCTATATGTTGTCTTCATTGTCAGGCTACCCCTGACATGGTAGCAACTGCTCTAGACCATGAACTTCTGGGTTCAGGTTCAGTAGGAGGAATCTCGTTCAAGTCCAGAGGGAAGAACAAAAGCATACTTCTCAGAAAGGCCAGTAAAAGGCTTATTGTAAACCAGTGGCTTTGGTTGGGTCACATGCCCATCCCTGAGCCAATTCCTGTAGCCAGAGGAATGGTCTGGATGGATTGGTTTGAGCCTAGACTGTGTGGCTCACCTCTGAGCTACGGGGGCTGCCTCCTCCATGAACTCAAAGCATGGAAGGGGACGACCCACATAAAAACTGGTTCTGCTCATAAATGACTAAGGAATGCAAGAAAACAACCCTGACAAAGACACAACCTCATGGGCAGATCGTGAGGGTCAAAGGGAGTTCCTTATGAAATGTGTCTTAACAAGGCTGGTGCTTAATAATGCTGGCTTCTCTTCTTTCTTTCCCTTAAGTGTGTAGCTTTTCTCCCTAGCTCAGTTAGACTAGAAACCCAAACTCCTCCCATCCCCATCCAATGGTTTGGCCCTGTGAGACCAGCAGGCCAATCTCTCCACCTTTTGCAGACTTCACACGTGACATCCACTGGTCCGGAGGCTCCCCCTTTCCAAACCTTTGTCTGTTCAATGCTTGAACTCAAAGCAGAATTCAAGTCTCACCTCCTTCCTGAAACCTTCCCAGAACTTTCTGGTGGACCCTAACTTGTTATGTGAGGCTGCAATCTCTCAGAAGAGGGAGGTGTTTTTACAAAGTGCTTTGCCTGCAATTCTAGTAGCTGCCATAGGGAGGTGGTATATGACAACCGTCTTGGATACCAGTGAATCCCTAGGTGTTTTTCTTTTTCTTTGTAAAGCTGTATTGTCAGTGGAATGATATCAAAAGGTGATGATACTATTTGTAGGTGTGATGTGTCAGAAAGATCTGGATTTCAATTCTAACTCCAACATTTAATAGGTAAGACATTTGGGCAAATGTCTTAGCCTCTCTGAGCATCAATCACTTCTTTCCTAAACCAGGATTAATGCCATCAGTATCATTGGGTTGCTGCAAAAATTCAGTAAAATGACACAGGCAATGTCCTTGGCACAATGTCTACTACACAATAAGTACATGGCGGATGTTGGCTTTTCTCTCTAACAACTTAGAAATGTATTCCAGAAGTTTTTTGAAACTCACTTTTTATTGTTTCATAAAACTCTGCCCTCGCTATGATTAGTCCAAATAAAAGCCCCAATGATTTCTACTACTAATAGCCATGAATAACAATGTTTCTTTGGGAAAATATTGTTAAAACTCCAGACATAAGCAGACAGTCCTCCCTCCCGTAGGCAGCGCCCAAGAAAAAAAAATGTATTTAAGGTAATACCCAGAGCAGAGACGGGACCAGGCTCTACAGATATAGAGGCTCAGGGCTGACGGACACCAGGAGTGGGAATGAACCTCAGGCTCTTTCGTCCATGATCATTATAATAACAATAATTTATAGCACTAACCACATCATCGCTTGGGGGCTTACTGTGTGTGCCATCGTTTCCTTAATGCTCACGGTCACCTTCAAAGGAAGGGAGCCCACTACCCCCATGTCACAGCTGAAAGAACTGAGACCCTGCAATGGTAATAAATCTGTCCAGTCTTCACGGGTCTGAGTGAACGGGCTCCAGCTCCCTGCCCTTGACCACTGCACTCAGTGCCCCTGCCTCTGCTCCTAGGTGTCCATTTCTGCAGCTTTTAGGGCTGAGGAGCCACCTCTATGGCCAGCTGCAGAGCTGGACCAGCCAGCACTGCCCCCTCTCCCTGACCCTCTAAGAACAGACAGCAAAAACAAAGACATTCTGGGCCCCCCTCCAGGCTCCCTCCAGGCAGTGCCCCCGGAGGGACAGTGGGGCGTGTGTGCAGGCTCGGGGGTCATGCTGCCAGGTGTACATCCTGCTCAGACACTTACTGTCTGTGTCACTCAGGCCAGTGGCTAACCTCTCTGAGGAAAAATACCCCCTTTTCCTCTGCGGACCTCAGTTTCCCCCTCTCAACTGCAAAATAAAGCCCATGTCCATTGGCTCATGCTGTCTGTGCTCCCAGCAGGCATGTGAGCTCCACAGGGCAGGGCAGAGCCCATCCTGCTCAGCACCGTGTCCCAGTGCCCCGCACGCAGTAGGCTCTCCGTGAACACTTGGAACAGGAGCACACGAGCAAGATGACCTCTGACTGCCCCGCATCCTTCGTGAGCACTCCGTGGCCCAGAAGCAGCAGCAGCATGGCCTGGGATTTGCTAGAAAAGCAGTAGCTCAGGGTATCACCACCCCCCCCCCCCGAGCCTTCCCGGGCCACAGCTGCACCTGCACACCCCAGAGCAGGTGCATCTAAGTCTCAAAAGCGCTGAAGTCTCGGCCCTCCCTCCCCGGCCACCCTCCGGGAGTGGGCGCCAATCACCTCCAAGTCTCTCCCGGCTCCAGGATGCTGAGTCTCCTCATGCCTCCAGCCAGGCCCTTTCCTGTCACAGAGTCCACGGGGACAGCAGGCGGAGGGGGCATGCCATCCCAAAGCTGCATGCCAACACAGGGCAGGGGGGGTGCCCAAACCAAGTCCTCCTAACTCCCTCAGCGGTGCTAAGTGCCTCATTGTCATGCGATGTCAACCCCCGTGGGCTGGACATGATGAACACATTGAATCCAATCCCCACGACAGCCTTGCAAGGCGAGGACTGTCCTCTCCATGCAGAAGCCAAGACTCAGAGAGGTTTGCATGGAGTCGGGAGTGCCCCTGCTGCAGAGCCCATGAACTGCCCCAGCCCCACTCAGACACTGTGGAGCTGGGAGCTCCAGACCTCCTCCATTTCCTGATCCTTGATCTTGACCTCCTCTACAGTCAGCAGCTTGGTTCTCCCCACCTCGCCCCCATCTGTCCCCTTCGCCATTATGGACCTCTGGTTTTTTAAGGAGGGGAGAAGCAGGATGTACCCCTTCCGTTCTCTGTGCCTGTGGCTGGGATAGACTCCACCCTGGCCCCGGCCTGGACCATGGGACTGTGGTCTGGCCAATGAAAGCCCTTCATTCGCCTGGCTTTGTGGAGCTCCTATCCCAGTGAGACACCACAATAAAGAAAGGAATATATAGCTTAATGTCAGATTAACACTATGAAGAGAAACCAAGCAGGTAGGAGATAGAGGGCCATGGAGGAGGGGCCTGTGGCCAGGGATAGAGATTTGATAGAGACTTGAAGAAAGCAAGGGAAGGAGCCAAGGTGAGAGAGCATTCCAGGCAGCCGGAAGAGTGAGTGCAAAGGCCCTGAGGCAGAAGTATACCACGTGACTGGAGAGGAGGGAGCGAAGGAGAGGTGAGCTCAGAGGAGTGGGCACCATGAGACCATCCAGGACATGGAGTTTTACATTAAGCAAGATGGGGAACCCAGTGAGGCCTCTCAGCAGGGGATGGATTTGAACAGCTATAAATTATAATAATAATAACAATCACCTATGTATGCTTACTAGGACCAGGCCCTTCTTTCAAGCTCATTAAATATGTATTCATGTAATGCTCACAACAACCTTATGGGCAGGCACTATTATCTCCACTCACTAACAGATGAGAAATTAAGGCTCCACAAGGACACATCAACAGGTTCAAGGTCACATGGCTAGTAAGTGGCAGAACCAGGATTTGAACCCCGGGCAATCTGGCTCCAGAGCCCTGGCTCTTCATTACTCTTCATTTAAAAAGGTTGATTATTCTTGGGGCGGTTGAGCGCCCGACTTCGGCTCAGGTCATGATCTCACGGCCCGTGAGTTCAAGCCCCGTGTCGGGCTCTGTGCTGACGGCTCAGAGCCTGGAGCCTGCTTTGGATTCTGTCGGATTCTGTGTCTCCCTCTCTCTCTGACCCTCCCCAGTTCATGCTCTGTCTCTCTCTGTCTCAAAAATAAATAAACATTTAAAAAAAATTTTTTTAAAGGTTGATTATTCTTATTTTTTAGACAAAGAAACTCACGTGATTTCAGGCTTCCAGGTGGCAGAGCTGGGAATCGAATTCAGGTCTGTGTGGTCCAGTGTCCAGGTCTTGAGTGCTGAGCCTGGATCCCAGCTAGGACCTTGTTGCCTTCATCCACCCCGGTGGGACCCAGGCTGCTTTCCCTACCCGAGTCCAGACACGGAAGTGACATCCCCTCAGTCTCCCTAACCAACTGTCTCTATGGCCTTGAGCCACCCCCGTCCAGGACTTGGCACCTGCCTGAGCCCACACGAGCCCCCAAGATTGCAGCTGGCCTGGGCCCTGGGCCCCGGGTGCCTCTGTGCTCCCCCAGGTGCCTCCTGGGATCAACAGTGGAATTCTCTTATTAAGCCCCATTAGCAGGTGCCATGCCGGCTCCAGTGTTTGTCAGTGATGAGGTTCAAAGCCCGAGGCTCATCAAAGCTGCCCCATGGGGAAGAGCCACCTTCCATCGAACACTCTGTGGGGTTTCAGAAAGAAGCGGCCTCGCCCTGAAGGGCTCAGCTGGGGGATGGCCAGGCCAAGCCTCCAGTGCCTCTGCCATCTGACTCACAAAGGACACAAAATACTGAGGCCCACGCAGAGCAGAGAGCAGAGGGTCAGTGACCAGCGTAGCTCAGAAGCCCCAGCGGCTCCACTCTCCCCCTGCGGAGAGGGGGCTGGGGTTGGCCATGGCCAGAGGATCCACAGGACCTGGCAGCGGTGCGAGGGCACTTCTGTCTCTGGTGGGGGCTGCGCTGACATTGGTCATGGAGGGTGGGGCTTGCTGGCTCTGATCCCTGAGCACTCCGTGGGCTGGAGGTCTTAGTGTGGCAGATGCCGTGGGTGCCCCGCCCATGTCCCCAGCTGGTCACCCTCACACACCAAGGAAGGCTGCCCACGGAGGACACCTGCGACTCTCCGTGCCCCCTGTTCCCTCCATCAGAGCACATCCAACGACGTTCACAAAACAGCGTCCACTACGTGCCGGGAGCTGTTCCAGGTACAGGACAGAGAAAGCCCCATCCTCGTGGAGCTGACGTTGGGAGGGGTGACAGACATTAACTGACACAGCTGTATCTGGGTCGGGTGGTGATACGCGCTAAGGGGACACAAAGCAGGGTGAGGGGACAGAGGTGACGGCGTGCTGGTTGGAGGCTGACGTGGCCTCACTGCGTGCAGAGGGAGGGTGGGGACCAGGGCCCGTCCAGCCCCGATCGCCAGCCCAGGCACAGAGCCGGACACGGGCTGGCCCTCAGCAAGCACCTGCTTACCGCACATCTAAGGGAACAGAGCCCCCTCCTGGGGCCCTGGTCCGGGAAGGGGTGGCGGGGGTGGGGGGCTGATCTCAATTCTCCCGTCTCCGGTGAGACGTCTCCACACGGCCACATCCCTAGAGGACTGGGCTTCCCCTCTTCCCGGTGTCTCCAGGGTTCATTCCCCAGCAGATAGATGGAGGAGGGATTGAGGAGAGAGTAAGACCCGTCCCCACCTCCGTTCTCCAGGCAAAGCCAGAACCCCCCACCAGAAGGGAGCGAGTGACTCAGACACCCCTCCCCCTGTGGGGGCAGAGCCAGGTGGCGACGGGATCAGAAAAAGCCGCCTCCTATGACTAAGAAAATGACCGGGGACATCACACTCCCCTGGGAAGAGCCTCACACGGTCCCCTCCTCGCCTCCCGGGCCAGGAAACCCTCAGTTTCCTTGTAGCACATGTTTCAAGCACATTGTTTTCCCCTCTTGATGAAGTGTAATTGGTTTAAGGCTCTCTGACGGTTATTTCATGTCTCCAAAGCATACTTTTCATGGGCAGATCAATTGCAAGGAAACACCCAGAGCCTGTGGAAGTTAGATCTGTTAACAGTGCTAACTGGCCAATCACTCACGGAGGGGCCTTCGATTAAGACCGAGAGATGATAAAAATGGGGCCGCTCTGCCTGGAGCCCCGGAGCACTGTCCACAACAAGGCTTTACAAGCCTTAATTATCTTTCCTCCAGCTGAAATGAAACTTCATTTCTGAGTCTGGAGAGGACGATTAAGATAGAGTCAGAGAGCAAAACAGCCCCACGTAGGGGACATGGAGGGGCCCCTCACAGGTCACCCCCAGAGGGATCTCTGTTCCTCAAACCCCGAGAATGTCGGGGAAGAGCTTCTGGTTCCCACATTTGGACACCACGCCCCCTCACATGCGTGGGGGCCGTGGGAAGAGAGGACACCCGAGATGCGACCTCGACACCACAGTCCATCAGGAAAGGGAAGCCAGGCAGGGGCTCTGGACCAGCAGAGACCTTTCTAGAGCCAGAAAGAGTACTGACTCTTTCCTACCAGCTACTCAATTCTAATACGTGAATATAAACATGGTTTCTGAAGACCCTGACCTCTGGGAGTGGACAAAGAAGGGCCCAGGGACTCGATGTTGGAATGCCCTCAATAAAAAAGTACAGCACGGACCTTAGTATTGCCATTGACTCGGCCGCTGGGAGTGTCTGTGTGCCTAGCCCTATGTTAGCACTTTACTGTCATGCCTCCCCCTGACTCCCACTTGCAGACCTCCACGTCCTTGCCCTTTGCAACATGACTTTGCAACTTTTCCCATCAAGAGGATAAAATCTGTGTTCCCCACTTCTTAATCTGAGCTGGCCTTACAACTTGCTCTGGCCAATTCGATGCTGCAGAAGTGACATTGTGCCATGTGTGAGCTTAAACCCCAAGAGACCTTGGGGACTCTCGCTCTCCTTGTTACATGCCTTCACTATGACGACGACTTTGGGGAAGTACTCTCTCATTACCGCAGGACGAGAAAACACAAGGAGCAGACATAAGCCGTCGCAGTAGAGGGCGTCCCAGACCCCTCCAGCCAACATGCCAGCCAACAGTTGCCCTGAGATGCTAATAAGTCCAGCCAAGTCCAGCCCACAGCCGCAGAACCAGCCAGCAGGCCTACAGATTCCTGAACTAAGTAAATGCTTGTTATTTTAAGTCACCAAGTTTTAAGGTAGCTTGTTACGCAGTGATAGCTAACTGATACACCCCACCTCGGACTCCAGAGCAGTAATAGTCAGACATCTTTCAACCGTGCTAGTACCTTGCCTCTTCCAAATTCTCCCTCCACCACCATCTTTACTCCTGAAGGCCACAAGAATTTTTCCCATGTCCGGAAAGACCAGGAATAGACAGTGGCCAGAACGCATTTCTCTCTCCAGGGATTCCCTCATCCGGTCATTCAGCAACTATTGACGGAATGCTCACTCTTTGTACAAGGTGCGTGGTCCCTGCCATCCTGAAACACATAGGGAAGAGCAGCATTAAAGGAACGATTGCAGACATAATAACATTGGAAAGAAAGAGCGTTGCACTGAGTTTGCTTGTAGTTATCTCAGCCCGATCCAAAGTTGCTACCTCAGTGCTCAGAGGCCCTTTATGAAATGGCAGGTGCTCAGAGGGTGGGGGTGGGGGGAGAAAGGCTGGCTTGCCCTGCACTGGGGGGGGGTGGGGGAACATCACCTCTGCATCACAAGAGTGGTTCGTGGGCTTAGCAAGTCCTCAGGGCTGTGCGGGCACACAAGGGCTTCTGGGGGCAAGACGGGAAGAGCTCCGTGAGCCCTCGTGTCTCCCCCACAGGACATGTCCTGACTGGAAGCCAATCGTGGGAGGAACAGGAGGTCCACGGGGAGAAGGAACACTGTCCGACAGGACTGTGGCCATTAGAGCCAGACTCAGGGGGAGTGAGCCACAGCTCTGCCACCTGTGAGTGGGACCATCCTAGTGCAGTTGCTGGACATCTGTGACCCCCGGTCCTCACTACACACGTGATGCTCACTCCCTCCTGAACACATCTGTAGAAGACACAGCGTGTAGGCACCGAGAGAGGGTGGGACATTGGAGGCTGCAGATGAAGACATTGGAGGGCTGAATGTCCCCTCTTCCTCTTACCCCGGCAGCCTTGGGCCAGGCGTCTAGCTGTCAGTCCCCTGGATCTGTGCCCTTCCCAGTGTTTTACCCTCACGGCCAGATGCTTCCCTTGCTCCCCGGCCCACCCCCAGCCTGGATTCTCTTTGTGCCATTTCCCCGTGTTGCACACTGGGCTGTGGACATCAGGGATCAGAGAGCCATCTCCGTGTTCTCCCCAGCACCGCAGGGAATGTGCGTGGACCATGGGGCTTAGGGCTGGACAGCTCCTCAGTCACCCACGGGGCCCCTCCATCAGGGACCAGACCCCACCTGGAGGGACCAGAAACCCTGCTAAGAGCAGCCGGGACCAGAGCTCCCCCAATGCCTGCCGTGTGTCAGGGGCTTTTCCTTATTAGCTCGTTTAGGCCCCCCAACAAGCCTGCGGGGCAGGAGTAATTCAAACTCCCTGTTTGTTGATAAGGAAACTGATCCAGAGAGTAAGCTGGCCAAGGGCTGGTGGCTGGTGACTTCCTGAGCCAGACTCTGTACCCAAGTCAGACGGGCTCCCACGTGCATGCAATACCCCCTCCACCTTGTGGCTGCTTGTGTGGCCGCGTAGACCCTCCCCCATGCACGGAGAACAGTGGATCTACAGACCCCACACGAAGATCCTCCTTTACTCCTATGCCCTGCTTCAGTGGCCAAAACTGCCTGAATTAACCATGCATCGTCACCCACAGGGACAGTCAAGCCTGCAGGGGCATCATCCCCCGCCCCCTCTGTCTCCCTTTGTCCTCTCCCCCGCCCTCCCTCTCTCCCTCAATGACTGTCCCTCGCGCAGTGGCTGAGCGCGTCCGCAGAGACCTCAGAGTGGCCAGCGGGGCCCCTCTGTGGACCACCGTGCATTCCCTGTGATGACGTTCATTAGTCTGGCTGACCTCAACACTGTTCTCAAGTTCATCTGTTTAACTTAATGAGGCATTGTTTTCACTTTGAAAACTATTGAAGAAGCATGTTTTCTCCCCGTGAAGTAGGCTGATGAATAGATTAATCCCAGACTCCGGAAATGAAAATGGTGGCTTGTTTTCACTCTCCAGTTTGGGCTGGCCTTGGGTTAATTTGACTTAACCTGATTATCGCTTCTGGGAGTAAAACAGGAAGACGTTCCCTGCTTGGCCCCGTGAGGTTTCCCTTCCTACCAGCTCTGAGGAAAGGAGAAACTAATACCAGCACCTGATGAGGGGGACACAGTGCCTGAAATCGAGCAGGAGGGGGCGCCCTTGCTGGCTCACCATGAAAATGAGGACCCAAGGCTTAAAGGCACGGGTGAATCCTTGCCTGGAAAAATGAACAAAATACTGGGTGCTGCCCACAGCAGAGCGCACATTCTTAACCACCCTGTGTTCCCCTCCAAGGCGAGCTGTTTTGCTAACCTCTGGTTTCCTCCACATTCTAGATGCAATCACTCCTCCTGCCTTGCCCGACACTTGCTTGGCTGTGGCATGGCAGGCCCGGTACTCCAGGAAAGCCCCCAGCGCCGGGCAATCCAGGACAGCTGGCCACTCTACCATAGCCCCGGGCTGCGCCCAAACCGCCCCCTGTCCCCACATCCCCACTTTTCCAGCTGGTGGACTGCCAGGCGGGGGGACACCTCCCCAAGGTGTAAATATTACTCAAAGATTCAGATGGCAACATTTTCAATAAGGAAATACAACTATGTTATGGGGTGGACCGCAAAATCCACAGGGCTTTTAAAGCCATCAGCCTTTAGAACGTTTTCTTCGTGGGGAACATCCCTGGAGAAGCACTCGCCCACCCCTAGAAGCATCCGCACGCAGGGAGCACCTCCATCCCGTCCTTAAGCTCCGTGTTTCCATCGACCCCGCCCTCACCTCTGTCCAGCACTAACCCAGCTCTGAACACGCAGTCCACGCAGGCCATCCTGACTTTGCCCTTAAGTGGGTCCTAATCTGTCTCAATCAAAAGCCTAACTCCTGAGCTTAAGAAACAGACAGGGTGCTTTGTCTGGCGTTAGACATGGCTGGGTTTGAGGGATGCCGCCTCACCAAGTCTCTCTTTTCTCATCCTTCGAATGGGGCTAACGACCCCGCCCAGAGAAATTCCTTATATTGCCACACAGGGTCGTTTACACCCAGCGTTCCAAACAGGGCCTGGCACATGGCGAGGGCTCAAAGACTTCCTGGTGGTAACCTAACTTTCGCCTTAAACTTAACCCAACCCCATCCCAGCCCTTGCCCAGCCTGTCTCCACCGCGCCCCGTGATGACGGCTGGAGCCCAGACCTCAGCTCCTAGCCCTTGCCACCTCCAGATTTATCACACAGGGGGACCAGTGCCCCACACTGCGTCAGGATGCTTTCGTCCTCTCTGCGCACTACGTCTCATTGAGAATCTTTCCAGAAAACACCCCAACAATCTCCCAAAGAGCAAGCAGCTTTGAGAGAGCAGCTGCAAGGGGACAGGAGGAGACTGATGTCAGGAGCTCCGAAGGGGAACAAGCCAGTGCGCTGCTGTTTTGGTCTTTCAAAGCCTCTCACCCTAACAGTCGGGGCTGGGCCGCGAGCTGGCCGGTGCCCCAGCCCTGCCCCCCACTGTCCGCATCACCTCGGATGATCTGTCGCCCTCTTAGGCCCCAGGTTCCCTGCCTCTATAGGGAGTCACCCGGGGGCCTGAATCTAAGACTCCTCCAGCTCCACCCCCCAAGGGACTCTAGCTGGCACGGGTCTCTAGGGACTTCTCCGATTGGAGGTCTTTGGAGACCTCATTAGCTGAGCCTTGCTTCTGTCCCCATGCAGCTGTGTTCCTCACACATTCCCAAAAGAAGCAGGAGCTCAAGCTTTCCCAGTCACCCGGCTTCCGGCGTCTGCAGCCAAGCTCCCTGAGCCTCCCTTTCTCGGGCAGAAGTGTGGGAAGAACCAGGAGCAGGAGACCAGAGTTCAAGGCTGAATGCTGACGCCCGCTCACAGAGTAACCTCAGGCACATCTGGACCGATCCCGGGGATAAAGGATGCATGAGGTCCCATTGATCTTGTTAAGTGATACTCTTGGCCCCATGGGGAGGGGGACCCCGTGGAGTAATGACCCCAACATGGGGGCAAAAGGCCCGGGCCAGGTCAGCACAGGGCACCGCAGGACCCAGGACTGTGTCCATGCTGGGCGTTCAGGAAGAATCCCCCGGAGCCGGGGCGCACCTCCCCCCATGGCCTCCAAACCTCCATGACTCACCACCGTCAAGGTCTTGGGCAGGTCGTTCCCTCCCAGGCCTGCTGCCTGGTCTGTAAAACCCAGGACTCAGCTCAAACGTTACCTCCTCCAAGCGGCTCTCCTGAATCCCAACCCAAAGCAGCCACACAACCCCGTTTTATTTCCTCCATAGCACCCATCACCATCAGAGATCATATCACATTGTTTAACTGCTCACTTGGTTCTTGTCTGAATGCCTTTGATCCCCTGCGTGCAAAGTGTGAATCTTTCTTCATTCGGACACTAAGGGCTTCCGTCTTCATTGGTGTTCTAGGAGCCTGATACTTTGCAGTGGACAAAAAGACCAAAATCACTACCCACATAGAGTCCGCATTCTATGCGGTGGCCGTCAGACTGTGCTTAGTGATCAGGAAAGAAATTAGGCAGGAGGAGGGGTGAGGGGTGGGCCCAGGGAGTCAGGGTGCAAGTTTATGTGGTTGGTCAGGAGGGCCTCACCTGGAAGGACTCACTGAGCACAGAGCAGGAGGATGGAAGGACAAGGGGGTGCATGTCCCTGGGGAGCAAATCCCTGGCCACAGGAGCCACAGGCTCAGAGGCGGGAGATGAGGTCAGCAAGGAGGACCGTGTGGCTGGAACGGGGTTGGCAGGGAGGCCAGGGGCCTGTGGGGGACTCTGAATCTACCCTGAGGAAGATGGGAGCCATGGGGGGCGTGAGCAGAGGACAGAGGCAGCCACACTGGCGTTTTTAAAGGCTCTGTCCTCCTGCTCCGTGGAGAAGACACCACCGGGGACAAGAGTGGAATCAACGAGGCAACTGGGAAGAAGATTCCGGGCTGTTGGTGACAGCAGTTCCAATCAGTGTGGGCATGTGATGGGTAGAGATGAGGAATTTTTTTAAGTATGTTGCACAGCACCTGGCACAGAGTAGGCCCTCAGAGAAGGTGGCTGTGGTGGCAGTACGGAAGGTGCCGGAAATCCAATCCTCTTGGCCGCCTGCGTTCATCTCTCTGCGGCCCAGCAACTGTTTTCAGACTCTCAGAGGGAACTTAAAAGGACAAATTCTTGGGCTGCAGAGAGCAATTGCCAGCGACACGACGAGGGCGTAAGTCACTTGCCGAGGTCTTCAGGACTGTGGAAAAGACGAGAGGCCTGGATTATATAAGTGATAAAACCCTAACATTCACACATCCGACATGTGCTTAAAGATGCACATCCAGAATATTTTTAAGGGTAAGGTAACCTTTAAAAATGATTTGCTCTTTCTTGGTTTAAAAAAAAAGAAGAAGAAGAAGAAGAAAGTTTGAGAGGTAAAATAGATATGGGTGTGCGGGGACTTGAATTTTCCCAGATGGAACCCTTTCCTCCTGCAATATATTCTGTCACTGGGATTTTAACCGGATGTAATTACAGCAGCAGCCATGCTTTGTTCACACGGGCGAGCGATCACACACATTTCTTTTAGAGCGAAGCTGACAGCCAGGTTAGGATGGAGACTGTGTGTGTGTGTGTGTGTGTGTGTGCACGCGCGTGTGTAGTTTAAAAAGAAAAAACATCAATCCCTGAGCAATTCAGCCACCCAATTGGTTGGGATGTGATGAACCCACCAGAGAGACCGCCAAGGCAAGGTCCAAGGTGACCTCGGAGAGCGGAGAGGTGGAACCCAGCAGAGCAAGAAAACGGGGCTCGAGCTCTCGGGTGGGGGTCGGGATTCGGTGGCAGGCTGGCGAGGTGACCTGGAACCCCCTGCTCCTCCTCGGTGGGCCTCAGTTTCCCCGATGCGTGAAACAAGGGATTATTTCATCCCTAAGAGTCCTTCCTTCGAGTTTCTAGAATTATAAACAAGTCAAAGATGAATAGAGAGAAAAGGAGGAAGGAGGGGGAGGGGAGGCAGGAAGGATACTCTTGCTGCGCTTGGGACCTTGATTCGTAGGACCCGAGTGAGGACGGCATAGTCTGCCCTGACAGTGTGGCACCAGCCCGGGGACGGGCGCGGGATGAGGCGGCAGAGTCCGCGAGACACCGTCCCCTCCATTGTCTCGCTCAACCCTCGTGTAGACGCAGGAGGTGGGTGGTGACATCCCATTCCGTGGCCGTGGCGCTGAAGCCCCGGACAGGTGGTAAGACCTGCCCGGAGCCCCTCGGTTGCAAGTCTCCTGCAGGGACTGGTTGCCGTTCTCTGACTCCAAATCACGCGGCCTGTCCCTGCCCCAGATGCCCAGAGTCCTGAGTTCTCAACACGAAGACATGCAGGTGGTCGCATGTCCGCGCCCCTGCACCAAACGCTGAGGGTGAGCGTCTGCGGTGGGGGCTTGCGGGGCGGGCATCCCTCTCCCGGGGGCCCATCGCAGAGGCCCCGCCCCCCTGCCCCAGGGAGGACCAGATGGCAGAGGGGCCTTGTCCCAGGGGGTCACCCTCTGGACTCTGTACCTGCTGGAACTTGGCTGGAGAAAGCTGACAGGGGCAGTGAGGCTTCTCACTCTCCCCTCTAGGTCCTGACAGGGCCCCCCCGGGGGAAACAGGGTTTCGGAGCTGACACCCGGGCCACCCACAGCCCTCCAGCCACCCTGAGAGAGGGGCCGTACCCTCCCGGAGAAGGGGGACCCCCGTCCACAAGCCGGGGAGGAACCGGGCACAGGCACCATGGCGGGATCAACTTTTACGTTTGTCTTTTACAGACCTCCCCGCGATGACCCATTTCAGCCCGATCCCATCGTCCCAGACTCTGTCATCCACACGGCAGGTGCTCAGCGGCATCTGAAGCAGCTCGGCGAGGCAGTGAAGTTCACCCTGACCGTTTGAGGAGCCCAAAACCAATTTCGAAATCGAACACATCACTGACAACTGCTTCCGACCTCGCCGTGCCTCACTTACGCCCCGTGCAGCGGGAGGCGGAAAGGGCAGAGGTAAATCCCGCTGACTGCAGCCCGGGAGAGGGCCACAGAGGTGAGACTCACCCGGCTTTCCCGCTCCAATCCCAGGCCTTTTCCATCGACCTCTGCATTTCTAAGCACCAGACATCTCTCCCTTGGGGGTACTATTGGCACCTTCAAATGTACCTTGTCCGAAAATGAGGTCATCTCCTCTGCACCCAACCTGTCCCTCCCTTGTGTACTCAATCTCCAAGATTGGACAAACTCCCCCAGCCACCCGAGCATGGGACCTCAGCGTCGTCCTGTCACAGTCTGACAAAGACTTCGCCTAAGAAAATGGCAAGGAGCATTCTCTAGGGGACGCCCAGAACACACGGAGGGATGTGTAAGGCTGGATCCCATCAGACCAGACGTCCCTCAGACGTGGGTTACGAGCACACGGTACATACCTGAGGAATGGATTTTTTAAAAAAAATAAAGGAAGGGACAAATCCGGGAACGAACAAAGGCGTGGCCTTTGCGTGAAGCCTCGCACGAAGGAGGACACGCGTAAGCAAATGCATGAGTGAGCCAATCACGGAAGGAATACATAATATAATTCCATTATACATTCCATAATTCTAGTGACGGAGTGTGCGAGCAGAAAAGCGCACAAATGGGAGACAGAGGAAACCAGGGACCAACGAAGTGCAGGCACAGGGGAGAAGAAATGTGTGAACAAACGATGGAAAGGAGGAATAAATTCACACAGAGTGAGGGTGAGAAACCAGTTTCAGATGGATGGTTGAGGAGGGGAATAAAGGAGCGAACGAGTGAATGAAAGAATGGACGTGGAAGCAGGAAGATCAGCCCGTGAATGAGTAACCGAGCGAGCACGTGAGCCGACCGGTGGACAAGGGAGCCCGGCGGACCCCAGGGGACGGCAGGTTGTAGGGCAGGACACGGCCACACCCCGCGGGTATCCATTTGGACCCCCTGGAGCGGAGGTCTTGGCAGACTGGCCACACTCCTCTCCTGGAAGGGCTTTTAAGTGGCTTCTGTTTGCATTCGATAAGAACGTTATTAAACAACACCGGCTAAAGGTGGCCGCTCCACAGGATTTACTCTGGGCTCTGCGGAAAGAGCTAAGTAGAATCGACTGTATTGTTTTCCCAATTTGGTTGCAGATAATTACCCATTAGGTAGCAACCCCCCAGCCTGATTTTAATAATCGCTATTAAAATAGCTGCTTGCCTCATCTCCTTACAAATTAACCTCCGGGTGCTGTAATTACTTGCCGGCGTGGGAAAGTTTGCCAAGTGGCCTGGGGGTGAGGGGGCCGTGGGGTCCTGAGAAGACAGTGGGGAGGTCATGCGGCCCAGGGAGGAGGCTGGGGAGCTCAGAGCCTGGGTCCCAGGCCCCATCTGTTGCCATGTGACATTAAACAATTAACTCAACCACCTGGGCCTCAGTGCGGGGCCCTATAAAGTGAGACCGGTACCCCAGTTCCCAACCTCCCTGGGGGACTCGGGGGCTTGTTCTAGCAGAGTCAGTCACCTCTCCCCGACCCCCGGCAGGGGCTCGTCCTCAGCAGAGAAACGGGGGCTCCTCCTGACCTGCGCTTCTCCCCCACCAGACGGAGGACGGGACCCGTCTGTGCACAGCAGGTGCTCAGCACACAGCAGGTGCTCAGCAAACGCTGGTGGGAGGGCCAGCCGGATCCCACCGCGCAGGGGCTTTTACAAGCGGCCTGGAGTCCCTTGCAGGACAAGGAGGTTTGATAAGCAGACGGCCCCTCCCTGCTGTCCTCAGGGAGCCTGTCTGAGTCTCTCCAGGTGTCACTGCTTCCCTTTACTCCTCCGCTGCCAGCCTGCCTGGGCCCCTCTGTCACCCCGCTGTGTGCCCCCTCTAACATCCGGGGCTTGAGACGGAGGGAGCCTGAGGGACGACGGCGTGACTGTGCAGGACGCGAGCGCCAGGGCTCTGACCAGGGGCCCAGGGGCTCTGCCCTGAGGAAGAGCGCCCAAGGGGGCATCTCGTCTCCTGTCTCCACTGCCCCGACCTGCCAGTGACCGGGGTCAGCTCGTGGGCCTGACACCTGCCAAGCCTCGCGGGCGCCCGGAGGAGCTCGTGCCTGACGGTGGACTCGATGCGTCCCTCAGTCCTGCGGACTGAGTGCTGTGTCTGCAAGTGGGAATCTGGAATTTCTGCCTCCTTCCAGAAGTCTGCCTTCCTGAATAGCCCAGCTCACTCAGACTGTCTCCTCTGTCTCTCAGACTGAATATCCTGCACGGATAGGTCCCCACCTGCAGACTTTTCTCTGGGTTGGACCCCCACCGGACTGCCTCCTTTCTCTGCTCTGCGCCCACCTCCCACACCTGGGTGACGGCCACCCTCTTCTAATCCCACCTGATGGAGTTGGCCGTGAGGAGGGTGGGGGAGGAGGCTGGAGAAGGCCAGTCGAAACTAGAGAAGACTCCAGACATTTTTACAGGGCTGCTCAGTGATCCCAACAGCCTCACTACCAGCTAAGCCTGGTCTGGACAGGGCAGCATGGTACATATCTACTGATTAATTCCAGAAACACTGGCTGAGAATCCTTTATGTGCCAGGCCCCAGGCTGGGTTCTGGGGACAGAAGGGCCGATGCAAACGCTCCCGTCCCTCTCACTAATAGAGAAAGGACAGTGTGACTGATTCATCACATCCACCCTCAGTCTTTCAGCAAATATGTGTTGGGCGCCTCCCACGTGCCCTCGAGCAACCCACAGTCTGGAAAAAATAGTCCCTAAGCAAGCGCTGCCCAGAGGTGGGTGCCCGGATGGGGGCAAACACGGGACACTCTAAGACACGGACATCTGAGTTCAGAAGCACAGAGGAAATAAGAACTAAGTCGTGGAGGACGAGGATGGGGAGTTTACCAGGCAGACAGGTGGGGGAGGAGGGCCTTCTGGGAAAAAGGCAACATTTGTGAGAAAGTGGGGAGCTGGGTGAGAGACAGGGGTGTTTTGTCTTTGTTTGTTGTTTGTAATTTTTTATAATGTTTATTTATTTTTGAGACAGAGAGAGACAGAGTGTGAGTGGGGCAGGGGCAGAGAGAGATTGGGAGACACAGAATCCGAAGCAGGCTCCAGGCTCTGAGCTGTTAGCACAGAACCCGACTCGGGGCTCGAACTCACAAACCGCAAGATCATGACCTGAGATGAAGTCGGACGTTCGACCAACTGAGCCACCCAGGCGCTCCGAGCCTGGAGTATTTAGGGAACCATGAGTAGCATATGGATGTAGCTGGGGTGTGTGTGTGTGCTCACGTGTGTGTGTAAGAGTGCACGTGTGTGCATGTGGGAGAGTGTATGTGCGTGTGTTTATGTGAGAGTGTGTATGCATGTGTGTGAGAATGTGTGTGTGAAAGAGTGTGCATGTACATGTGTATGTGAGTGTTGTGTGCATGTGTGTGTGTGAGAGAGAGAGTATTGTGTGCATGTGTGTGTATGTGTTTTTAGGAGAAAGGAAGACAAAGCGGGAGAGTCCCAGTCAGTCATAAAGGACCCTGCTGGCCATGCCTAGCAGTGTGGACTCTATCCTGTATGAGGAGTGGACAGGCTCCTGAGACAGAGTCCGTAGTAGTAGATTCTGTACAACCAGGCAGTCACTCCGCTGAGCAGGGCCCTTGCTCTGTGCTCAGGGAGGTCAAAGACCTGGAGGTGGCCCCTTGGTAGCCCCACCCCCAAGGGTGGCCCCTTGGTAGCCCCAAATTGCCTTGAGACATCTTGCCTAGAGGACCCTCTACCAGTTCTAGAACCTTCCTGTCTCCCGTCTCAGCCAATGGTGTTGGGCATAGAGACCAAGGGATCATCCCTGCCGGTCATCTGCTCAGCTCTACCCGGCGGGACCAGTCTGGCTCAGACTCGTCTACACCCTCTGCTCTCCCACAGCAAGTCCAGCCTCCCAGGGGGCAGCCCCAGCAGGGTCACCAGGAACCGGATCGAGGGATCCCCGCTCACCTTCCCAAGGCAGCCAAGGACACCCCCAAGGACACCAGCAACCAGACAGGCAGCTGCATGGTTTGCTTCTGGTTTGCTCCGTTCTTCAAATCGTCCCTAAGCATTAACGAACCACTCTTAGAGATCAAGGAAGAAGTTCTAACACGAGAAGGAAAATAGAGGTGGCTCCTATGAAAAAGATCAATAATTAAACATAGACATTAAAATATCCTTTTCATATGATGCATTAACCCCTGGTTAGAGCCAATCCTTCAATAGTTAAGTGAGTAGGGGGTTCTGAGTATTTAAGGAACAATGAACAGGGCTTCAGAGTCAAGCAGACCTGGGTTCGAGTGTGAGCTCGGCCACATCCGTGGGTAGGTTGCACTTCACCTACCAGACCTCCGACTCCTCATCTCTGGAGCAGGAGGGGGCGTCTCTCTCACAGGTGTAAGTGCAAGAACGCGGGTGCAGCGTGGGGCCCTGGAAACATTCCAGACGTGTCGCCGCTGTCATCGACTGTGTGAGGAGCAGAGATAAAGCAGGGGGCGTCCTGGGAGAGACGCTTCTCGCCTCTTGGTCCCCTTGGAAATGTCCTCAGTGGACTGCTTCAGCCAGTGTGATAATCTCTTATTCTCCTGACAAAACAAAGCTTGACTGCAGAAAGCTTTATCACCAAAGAAGAAAAGAGGAAAAAAAAGAAGACGCTTGCCCACAATGTCCATAAAATCCATTTCTTACACAAGGTCCCTGCTTGCAAAGAGGCAAGGGCTGTCACTCGCCCTCCATGTGTTGTGTCGCCCCACAGTAAGGGCCAAAGGGGCAGTCTTATCACATCCCCACAGCAAGTGCAAGGGGGCATCATCTCCCCACTGTGCAGATAGGGAAACTGAGGCTTAGAGAGGCGACATCATTAAATCCTTTGCCCAAAGTCACACACAGATATGAGTGGCAGGGCCAGGATTCTTTCTGCCTTCTTCTTTGCAGTATCAATCAGCTTTTATTCCCTTTCCCCCACCCCCTACGGGTTTGGAAACTATACGTTCTATTTCTCTTCTTCACTGGTTAATCTTTACATTTTAATAGGCACACGTAACACAGTCTAAAGTAAGTCAATACCTCCCTCCCCCTCTGGTAAGATCTTAGACTCCATCAGTTCTCATGCCTCTTCCCATCTTCATGTGATGGTTTCACTCTCCTTTACACTCCAAGTTAGTCACATCGCGATTATTGTTATCATTGCTCTTGTGTTGTATCATCAGTGCATGTGGCCTGGTTTCTCCGCTTGGCACTGTATTCGTGATTTGCTCCTTCCTTCTGATAGCAAGGTCCTCCACGAAACATGTCATTTTATCAGTTCTCTCAGCAAGGTCCTGTGAGCGACATCTCTCAGACTTTCTTGGAAAATATCTTTCTTTCTCCCTCAAGGTTGTTTTTGGATTTCAGATATTTTTTATTCCTTCAAATTTGTTATTTATCAGGAGTGACTGAAATTTAAAAAAATACAATGGAGGGGTGCCTGGGTGACTCAGTCAGTTCAGCATTCAACTTCAGCTCCAGTCATGATCTCGTGGTCTGTGAGTTCGAGCCCTGCAGGGGGGCTCTGTGCTAGCAGCTCAGAGCCTGGAGCCTGCTTCTGATTCTGTGTGTGTGTGTGTGTGTGTGTGTGTGTGTGTGTGTGTGTGTCTGCCCCTCCCCGGCTTGCACTCTGTCTCTCTCTGTCTCTCAAAAATGAATAAATGTTAAAAAAAAAAGTTTTAAATATATATAATTGAGCCCCATCAGCATCATCAACATGGAAATGGCTTGAAGAGAAAACTGGTCAGATGGGCATTATTTCCCACTTCAACCAGGATGTCCCTCACTGTGCAGTGACAGTGTAGCTGACACCAGAATTTGACAGCCCTAGCCCTTGACACTGAAGGCATTATCCCATTGTCTCCTGATCTCTATTGTTGCTGCAGAGAAGTCTGTTGTCTTTCCTTGGCAGGTCATCAAGCCTTTCTCTGGTTGCTTTGTGTAATGCAAGCTTTGTATTGACGCATATATAACACACATGCAGAAAAACATCCAAACCATAAGCATTCAGCTGTATGAATTTTCACACACAACTTACCAGCAAACCAAGAAGCCTCCTTGTAATCCCTTCACTACACCCCCACCAGGCGTCCTGACTTCTACCGGCAGAGAATCCTTTTGCCTGTTTTGAACTTGATGTAACAGAATAAGGTGCTATGTACTCTTTTATGCCTGGTGTCTTCTCTCCACATTGTATTTGTGACATTCATTCGTGTTGTGTGTCGTCGTGGCTTGTTCATTCTCATGGCTGTTTAGTACCATATTTTATTTATCCATCCTGCTTTCATTGGACATTTTGTTAGTTTCCAGTTTGAGGCTATGACGAACAGTATTGCTGTGAAGAATCTCATACATTTTTACTGCTAAACAGATGTAAATAGGTGAGAGTGGAATCTGTAGCTGGGTCATAGGATAAGTGGATTTTAACTTTTGTAGAAAGTACCAAAGTGTCCCCCAATACTGTACCAGCAGATTGTCCCCCCGGCAGTGAATGTGAATCCTGGCTACTCCAATCTTCCCCAACACTTGGTACTCTATTCCCATCTTAGCTGATTCTTGTACATATATCACGGTATTACATCGTAGTTTTACATTTTCCCAGTGGCTAATATTTGGGAAACTTCTCGTATGCTAATAGATCACTTGCATAACCTCTTTCGTAAAATAAGTCATTTTCCAGTTTTCTGTGGGTAGTCTCTCTCTTCATCGTTGTCTTATTTATTCTGTGTATGACCCCATTGTCAAAGATTTGCGGTAGCGTGCTGGGAGACCAGCACGGTGGGGAGGGGGAAGATAGGCTTTTTGCATTTGCCAACTTCCATGGTGTTAAAACTCCCACCATGGCCAACTTCAAGCTACTGACAGCTTAACAACAAACAGTTCTCCAAGTTTCTGAATATTTAACTATGAGTTCTCGCAAGATGGTACAAGCCAGTCTCATCACCGCATATATATTTTTCCACTCTGTGGCTGTCCTTAAACTTAATTTTTAATGAGGTCCAAGTTATCATTTTCCCTTAATAGTACTTTTTGTCACCTCTTTAGTACATCTTTGCAACCCCCACGTTCCTGGAGCTATCCCTCTATAGAGTCGTCTAGAAATTTTACTGCTTTACCTTTCATGTTTAAATCTATGAGCCACCTCAGCTGATCTTATGTGGTGCAAGGTAGAGGTCAAGTTCCTCTTTTATTTAGTATATGGATATTCTATTGACCTGGTTCCATTTATTGCAAAGGCTATCTTTCCATGATACTTCAGTGTTAACCTTTATCATAAATTGGAGTTTTCTAATTGGATTTTTGGACTTTCTCCTGGTCTTTGATTTACTGCATTTTCACTATGATGTATCTAGATGTGGATTTATTTTTTAATAGGATTTTCATTTCAGGACAGCCTTAGATTTACAGAATTCTTGCAAAGACAGTAGATTTGTATGGATTACAAAATGATCCCCATGATAAAAGTTAATATCCATCACCATATATAGTTACAAATTTTTTTTCCTTGCGACAAGAATTTTAAGATCTATCTGACTTCTCTAGTTTTCAGAGAGCACTTTATATAATTCCATTTGATCTTGTCTCTGCATGTATCAATTATACTTCTTTTGAAAATAACTTCTGGGACGCCTGGGTGGCTCAGTCGGTTAAGCGTCCAACTTTGGCTCAGGTCATGATTTCATGGTTTGTGGGTTTGAGCCCCGCATCAGGCTCTGTGCTGACAGCTCAGAGTCCGGAGCTTGCTTCGGATTCTGTGTCTCCCTCTCTCTCTGCCCCTCCCCTGCTCATTCTCTGTCTCTCAAAAATAAACTTTGAAAAAAAATTTTTAATAAGATAAAATGAGTTGTAGTGGCTTTCCTAGAGTTTATTATATATACATTCAACTAACCCAAACGTACCAGCAAATAACACTATTTCACTTCACATGTAGTACAGGTACCTGAGGGTATTCCCAGCTCCCCACTCCCATCACTTACGACAATGTGGGCCTGCATTTCACTTATCTATATGCTATAATCACCCAATATAAAGTTATCGTTATTTCTTTAAGTGGCTTCAGCAGTTTCCAACTAAGAATAAGGAAAAGACAATATTTACTTTTACCTTCATTTATTTCTTCTCCAATGCTCTTCCTTTCTTTGTGTAGCTGCCAAATCTTGGACCACATCCTCCTCCTCCTTCTGCCTAGAGAAACTATCTTCACATTTCTTGCTGGGCAGATCTCCAAGTGACAAATTCCTTCAGCTTTTGTTTGTCTCATAAAGGACCTTCCTTCTTCTTCACTTCTGAAGGACCACTGTGGCACACAAGGAGTTTCTCACCTTTACACACAGCCTCTAACAATTTGTCAGAATTATCCCGTAAGTGTTCCTACCTGATTATGGCTCCAGCAGCTTCTGCCCCAGGCAGGTAGGGCTCAGCACTAACTCTCCAGGTTCGCCTGCCTCCCTAAACTTTGGGGTGGCAATTTTCTCTGCAACCTCCGTTCCCTGAAGGGGCCAAGAAAAGGTGTTGATTTTCCGTATGTCCAACTTCTCTTGTAAGAACGGAAGTGACGAGTCCCACACTCTTGACCGGTCGGAGCCGAAACAGGAAGTCCTGTGGATTTCTCTGTATTGTACCTGCTTAGTTTCTTGAAACCATAAATTCGAGTCTTTTGTATGTTCTGTAAGAGTCACGGTCCTTATAGATTTGAGCATTACTTTTTCCAGTTGTTCCTGTTTTCATGTTCTGGAACTCCGAATGGAGGTCTGAAGGAACTTCCCCTTCTCTCCTCTGTGTCTCTGAATCTCTCCTCCATAGTTTCTTCTCCATTCCTTTCTGTGGTGCATTCAGGGTAATTTCCTCTTGTCCACATTCCAGATAACTGCTTCTGGTTCTACCTAATCCACTAGCCAATCCACCCTTGAGGACTTTTCCAATTGCAATAATTATCGATCTCATTTTTAGATTTGCTATTTTTTTTCTAGTCAGTTCTTTTTCATAGTGTCCTATTCTATTCTTGGCTTTTGGTATTGTTTAATATATTTAATCACTTTAGATACATGTATGTTTCTATCAGAATTGCACTAACTTGAAGTTCTTTGGGTTTTTATTGTCCTGGCTTACATGGATGGTTGCTAACGCTCACTGATGGTAAATTATTTTCTTATTTGTTTATACCTGGAGTTTTTAGCTCATCTTCAGTGAGGCTTTTCCTGTGGGAATTCTGAGCAGGCGGTGTGCCCCTCCTGAACTGTTGTGGGTGGGCTTCTGCCAGATGCCCCAGAAGCATCACCAGCCTGGGACCGACTGTATGTTAATTGCTTCATTTGGGGGTTCACGGACAATGCCTACCGTATACATTAAAACCACAAACCCAAGCACAGCACAGGCTTGTGGCCACTATCACCCAAGAGGTGGTCAATTTTCTCGGAGTCCAAATGGAAACTGACACACTTCCCTGTTGTTTCCTATTTCTTGGAAATGGATTGTTTTTCTTTTATACCTATCTCTAAGGTGCAGCCCTTGGAAGGTCCCAACTTTATGCACCTTCCAGCACTGCACTCCAAGCATCATTTTCTGTCCCTAGAGGGCATCAAGCCTAATCCCTCAGCCTGTGACTGTCCACCACCACCAACCCACAACATGGCAATTGCCATACCCGTTCACACGCTTGCCACCTGGTTCCCAGTTCCTTTCCACTTCCAGGGGATGTCCCTTTCCCTTTCGCTACATTTGAGCAAATGTTTCTAGAGCTCACAGAAGGAAGGTTTTTAAGAGCAGAAGTCAGAACCCAGTCCTCCTGTTGGGTCTGTCCTCTGTCCACCCAAGGTTTATCTTGTGTCACTGTGCCTGAAGATCCCATGGGTCATTCAGGGCCAGGTGCTCAGGGTGGCAGTTAGATGTATGGGTCAGGGCTCAGCATGTGGGACTGGGGGGTGAACAGATTTGGAGTACAGTAGGTGTGCTCACTAACATCCTTGGGAAAGTGTGAACGTCCATGTGACTGGTCTGGGGTTTTGTTCCTTTGCCTGTGTGTGCCTGGGCTCGTGTGGGTGGAAATGGGTACTTTGGGGTCTGAAGTCTAAATCAGTGACAAATATGACTATAGATTTAGGGGGCATTACATCCTGCTGCCTTTAGAGGAGGAACCAAATGGATTCATATAAGCTAAAGATAAAAAAGACACAGCTTATAACTGTGCCCAGGCTCTGGCATTGATTAGCTATGTAACTTTGAGCAAGTCATTTCTCCTCTCTGAACCTCGGTTTCCTTGTCTGTAAAAGGGGGATAATATAGATCAGCTTACAGGGTTAGGATTCACTGGGATGACACACATCTAGATGTACCAAGCCAAGCGCATAGTAGGGGTCTAACAAGTGCACAGAGAACCCCTGCTCCATGTTTAGAGTCAGGTCAAATAGATCCAAGATCAAGGTGTCATCAAGATTATGTCTGAGGGGCACCTGGTTGGCTTTGTCGGTTAAGAGTCTGACTCTTGATTTCAGCTCAAGTCATGGCCCCAGGGTTGTGGGATCCAGCCCCATGTCAGGCTTTGCCCTGGAAATGGAGCCTGCTTGGGATTCTCTCTCTCTCCACCCCCTGCCCCCCTCCCCTGCTTGCTATCTCTATAAAATAAAATGAAATGAAAGAAATGAAATGAAATATAAAAATAAAATAAAACAAAACAAAACAAAACAAAACAAAACAAAACAAAACAAAATAGATGATGGTGTTTGAATTGGGTCTCCAAAGATCAAATTTCACCAGGTGGAAAGTAGAGGGAAAGGCTTTCCAGGCAGAGAATACAGCACGGGCAAAGGCTAGAGATGTTAAAGGTTATAGAATGTGCCAGGAGCCGTGGGTGGTTCTGTGTTGCTGTTGGGAGCTAAACTCTGAGGTGGGTACCATTATCACTCCCACTTTACAGACGAGAAAACAGAGTTGAGTTGATTCGAGGAAAGGAGGAAGGTGGGGTAAGCGGCACAGATTTAGGACTCAGACCACCGTGCCAGTCTCCATCTGGCCCCTCACCGGCTGTGGCCTGGAATAGGTGACTCCCCCATCTCTGAGCCTCAATTTCCCCTTCTGTACAATGGGGGTTGGGATATGAGCCCTGCAGAACTTGGGGCGTAGTAGAGGCTGGAGAGAAGAGAGCTCTCCCTCCTTCCCTGAGGCTGAGGTCCGCACCAAGCCCCCGGCCAGCCAGCTCCAGGCACATTTGGGTCAGACATACCCAGAGGAGGATGCTGGATCTTTCGGGACATGGTGTGACTGAGCTGGCCTCCTCTGGAAGCCTCTCTGGAGATCTGCACCCGTGTCGCTTTGGGGGTCCACTCCCACCTGGCCAAGGACAGTGGGCACTCAGTGCCAGCCCTGAAAACCAGCGGAGGAACCAAGCTCCCGCTGCTGGAGGCTGGATCGCCAGATGCAAGCACCTCTTTGATTACTTTTTAATGAAAAACACGTTTGCATCCAAACTGAAATTATATTGTCAGCAGTTAATTATCACTTGTCAAACAAGCGTGTGTCCAGATTGCGGGTTTAATTTCCATATAGGTTTGCAAAAGCCTCGTTCCTCTTATTTGATGAGGCCTCTCTAAGCAAGAGACACTCATTGTTGGAATTGTTCCTTTTTTAAGCAGTTTTGTGCGTACGTGTGTGTGTGTGTGTGTGTGTGTGTGTGTGTGTGTTTAATAAGCAGGTATCCTTGCCATCTGAGTCTGGGCTCTTCGCAAAAAACAGAAAAGTACTCGGTGTAATTTAGGCAAAGAAAAGTGGGGAGGGGAGAGTACTAGGCTGCGAGGTATCTCTGGGAACTTAGGGAACCAGGGCCCGATGCAGGCCAGGTATAAGGATCTGGAATCCCAGTGGGACCCCAGGTATCTGCCCTGCTCACCCTCTCCCAAGGGCTCCTGGTCTCTTATGGCGATTTCTCTTAATGCACCTGTTTCCTTCTTCCCACTGCTTCTTGGTTTTCTCCTTTCTTGTTGCAGGAATAGCCCTCCCTCCTCTTAAAGACCCAGCAGATCTGAGTTCAAGTTCTGCCCCTGACTCACCAGCGCCCTTGGGCCAGATCGTCATTCCCACAGAGCCGTTCCCTTGTGTGTGAAACGGGACCAGTCCCTGCCTCGCACACTCACTGTGTGGATTAAATGACATCCTATAAGCAAAGCGCTTTGCACATCGACAGTGACAAGGAGGGATAACGGTGGCTGTTTCTGCCACTGCCAGGGTTGTTACTTGTCATCACAATGATAATGAGACAGGCTCCTGGGCAGAATCGGAGCCCCTTCCTGGGGAGACAGGGCTGGGGAAAAGGCACAGTCTGCCAGACCCTCACTGGATGGCAAAGAGACCCAGAGCAGGTGCTGTGTGACCTCAGCCTTGAGCCATGAGCCCCGGCTTCCTTGCCTGCAAAGTGAGGAAGAGTAATGTCTACTTTGCAGCCTCATTGTGGGGACAGAATGAGACAACAGTGGCAGGCGACAGGTGCTCAGTAAACCCTCCTCTGCTTTCTGGCACAGGCCCTTGGCCACGGGAAAGAGCAGTGAGTGCCCAACAAATGAAGGAAGAATAAATTAATGATATTTTTAATGGGATTATAGACCACATTACAGCTCAGTTCAGAATCCTCTCCAAAGGCCTGGAACCGGGAGCTGGAATCTTTTGTAATTTTATTTCTTTGTTCTTTTGGCTGATGTCTGTTTTCTCCAGTGAAATCCGAATTTCCAGGAGGCCAAGAAGTGAGAGTCTGTTCATGATTATCGCCAAAGCATCTGGCACAGCATGTGGCTCATAGAAAAACATCACAAATACGTTACATAGATGAAAGAGACAGTGCATGTAAACTACTCGGCTCAGCACCTGGAACATTCCACGTCCTCAGTAAACATCACACGCTACGACTGTTAACTTTCTGGAGCTCAGTGTGTCTGAGGGCTGAGGCGTGGGAGAGAGAGGGGGTGAGGGTGAAGGGGGGCGAGGCTGGAGAGGTTGGCTGGCCTCCGTGGCTGAGGGGGAGGGAACCCAAGAGGAGGACTGGGGAGACGCGGGGATGGGCCTCCAGTTTTAACTCAGGGGGTTCCTGGGAGGGAGGCGCTGTGTGTGATACGGCAGAAACACCCAGCCTGGGAACGAGGCGGAGCCCAGCTCTGTGGAGAGAGAGCAGGCCTCAGTTTCCCCCTGTGCACAGCCCCCGCCGTCCCCCCAGCTCTGACAGCCGCTGAGTCTCCAATAAGTGCAGCCGCCTGAGTGTTTCAGGCCACAGCGCGGAGCCGCGGGGACGTGCAGTGACACGTCTTGTCCTGTCCGATGAGGGCCCAGAGACGCAGTGTCTGTGCCCGTCCCGGGGGCGGTCAGTGGGAGGACAGGGGCCGGGGCTCCGGATCGGGATCTCGTCTGCATTGGGAGCAGAATCTACTCTCCACTGCAGAGAGGGTGAGGACAGTAGCCGCAGCCTGGATTTGCACATCACACGGTCGCCGGTCGGGTCAACTCCATTGTCACGACTGACACTCCAAAGAAGGAGTGTTGGTTGAGGCAGAGGCACGGGGGTGGGGGCGGGGAAGGGGGTGATACCCACACCCAGCCACCCACTCCCTTCGGCCTCAGACAGCCTCACGGCTTGCCTTCCTCCTCAGACCCGCGTTCTAGACCTACCCCTGCCTCTCATCTGGGCCAGAGGGTTTCTGCTCCCTGGGAAGAGGGGGCATCGTGTTTGTCCCTCTACCATTCACTCCAGGCCTCCCCCTTTGGGTGGCAGCCTTGACCCCACCTCTACCTGCAGGACTGGGAGAGACAACGTCTTCCAAGAAACAGCAAAGACGAAATACGTGGCCCGCTTCGAGCCGTGAGAAGCCAGACTGAAGCCAAAGTTGATACTCTGGGAGGCAGAGCCGAGGGATGGAAAAACACGGGTCCTCGGTCGGGTCGCACAACGGAGCTGCTAGATCAAGCCTTGCCTGAGACCCTTGCCTGAGACCCGATCCACCCCCGGCTTGATGGTTTAAGCCACTGTGCCCTGGGCTTTCTGCTGCCTGCCCTGGGCCCCGGCTTATCCGTCTGCAGCAAGAAGCAGTTACTCTGCTGGGCTCAAATGTTCGCTGGCTCCACTGGGATGGAAGTTTCCAGGAGTTAGCAAGTGCTCCCAGCCCCTGCCCAGGAGCTTTTCAACTGTGAAGCTCAGAGGGTATTTCTGGTATCGGGGCAGCATTCATTCACTCATTCATTCCTTCAGAGTAAGTCCAGGATCTACCACCCTCCAGACCCTCTGCAAGGTGCGGGGTGAGCCTCCAAGGGAAACAGGATGGGCGGGAGGGGAGCAAGCCGTGGCGGGAAAGTGTGGCCCCCGGGAGACACTGCTGCCTCCCACCTGCCCGGACAGCACCTGCGACACAGCAGGGGCTCAACAGACGTGGCATGAATGAGTGAGTGAGGAAAGGGAATAGGCAAGGAGGGCATTGCGGGGACCCGGGTGGGAGCTGATGGAGGTCCCACGATGTCACGGCCACGGGCTCAGACAAAACAGGCAACTCGAGAGGGACCTCAGAAGAGGGGTGGACTGGATTGGGTGGCGTGGACATGTGTGTGTGTTGGGGGGGGATGATTACAGGGAAATGAGGGGAGAGAGTCATTTAACCAAATTCTATTTTAATGAAGGATGAACGCTGTTCACTTCCGAAGGCACCAGCCCCATTGGCTCCTGTGGTATGTGCCCTGCAAGGAGGGCACGTGACCTGACTGCTCCCCACCCCCCACCCCTGCTAACCCGGGCACGAGGGGCTTCGTCCGCAGAGGGCTGGGGCTTCTGGCTCCATCCCGACCACCCAGGCAGCTGTGAGCAGAGCAGGGAGACCCCGCTGGCATCCCTCGGGGCCCGCGGGCCCACGTCCCCTATCCTTATCACTCCCTTCCTCCACCCACAAGGTCCTCCTGCCTCCCGGGGCCCTGGACAGGCTGGGACCCCAGTACCCTCACGCTCCTGCCGTGTACCAAGTACGGAGCCAGGTTCCGGGGTGCGGGGTGACTGAGGCAGACACAGTCCATGCCCTGCGGGGTCTCCATTCATAAAGGACAGGCTGACGTGAAAGCAATAACTGTATAAATAATCAGCTACAACGTGATGAGGGCCACAGGGGACCCACCTTGTTGAGTGAGCTTCCCGGAGGAAGTGACACTTCTTTGCACAGACATGACCGCCACATAGGAGCCAGCCAGGTGAGATGCCCTGGACCATGTTCCGGGTAGAGGGAACAACATAGGCAAAGGCTCAGAGGTTCGAGTGGCAGAAGAAAGGACCGTGTGGCTTGAGCACCTTGAATGGGGGGGATGTGGTGGGTGGTGAGGCTGTACAGACAGGTGCAGCCAGACTGCCCTTGGCTTTAAGGTCTTTCAGAGCCAATGACACTGGGGCAAAGACCCCTTCAGGAGAGGGGTAGATGTGGGGGAAGGCTCTAGCTGGAGGGAAGGGCAAGGGCGAGCCTTGAGCTTGACCATGCAGAGGGCTCCAGGCCCAGGAAGGATCATGGGGGCTGTGGGTAGGGGAAGGCTGCGGGGGAGTGGGGAGGAAATGGGGGCTCAGGGTCCCTGGGAGACTGTGCCCGGTGTGGCGGGGGCCTGGGGCCGTGGAGCAGGACAGGGATGGCTCTGCCCTGAGTTTCCCAGTCACCTGGCTGCTTTGGGGAAGAGTGACAAGAGCAGGGTCAGGGCAAGAGGCCCCTGCACCGGTCCAGGCAAGACGGTGGAGGGGCTGGGGGGGGGGAGCCAGCAGAGCGAGAGAATGTCCCAGATCTGGGAGTAAGTGAACATAACCTGAGGATTATTCCCTCCCCAAATATTAGCCGTTATCAGTTCTTCAAACATCATGCTGTTCCACCCAACGTCTTACGGGAAACTCTTCTAACAAAATAGAAATTTAGAGGATGATGAAAGAAGGAAGAAATCCCTCGCCGTGTTACATATGCTGGAAAGAACGAAACCATCCAGACGTCGATAGTGGGAGGTTGGTGGGGACATCAGTCAAATGGACTATTTCCAGGAATGGAAGAGCCAGAAAAGCGGTCAGACCGAGTGTCGGGTGAGGACCCAAATCTGCGCGTGCAGCATGCGGAGGGAGGTCACGGCCGGGGTTCGCTGAGACCTGTGTGTCCTTCCGGCGCCCCCACAGGACAACCCCACGTCCCCGTCGCCTGCGTGGCGGGGTGTCCGCGAGACCCGCGTTGGCCAAGGAACGAGAATAGAGGCAGAGAGAGAACCTTCCAGAAGGGAGCATTTAAGGGTCAGGGCTCAATTCTCCTGTCCGTTCGTCCCCGTCACCAAGACCCGGAAGCACACGAGGACACGCTGACACCCCAGGACAGTGGCGCCCCCACAGCCTGGCCCCTGGGTGTCTGTGGTGAGCAGAGCCCTCCCGCCGACCACAGTGGATGTGTGACGGGAGCAAGAAATGACCCCCGCTGTTCTGGAGGCTTGGGTGCTACCGTCTCACGTCCTAGCTTGCCTGAGGGACGTGGAAACCACACACGTGGAGAAACAAAGAATAGAGAAAGACACCAATGATTTCATGGCCACCGTCTCTGGGAGGCAGGGGCATCAGGCGACCTACACGCTGTCATATTCACCGCTTTGCACTTTCCAGACGCCTCCCAGGGCCCGTGCCTGACTTGCGTCGCAGGGAAAGACGAGCGTCTTTAAGGAGAACACGGCCACCGACCGAGCCCAGCCCTGCCCCCCGGGGCTGCGGGCGCCTCTCCCTCACCCCTGGCTCCTGCGCCCCGAGCCTCTGTCCTGCCCGATTAGCCCTTCATCATAGACCGTTTCGTTCTCTAATCGTCCGCCCCGCATAAGTTAGCACGGCGTCTACTGTCTCGTCCCCAGACGTTTCACCTCGTGTCCCTTGGCCTGGCTTTCTCATCTCTCGGTGCGGCGGTGGCAGGAAGGGAGCCCGTCAGGGGCCGCTCGGCGCCGCACTCCCTCGGAGCCCGGAAGGGTAACGGCATTCTAAAAAGCAGACGCTGCTTTACCGACCAGGATGTGGAGAAATTCCTGGGCAGTCAGAGTCTCAAATGATTTGCGCTTAGGAATCCACCTCCCACCGAGAAGGCCTTCGTCAAATCCTTACACGACCCGACGTGCTCAGTACTATTGTGCCCATTTGACAGAGGGGAAAACTGATGAGGCTCCATCACTTTGCCCAAGTCGGTCACACACTGAGTGAGTGCTGGAGGCTGGATCTGCGCCCCCCCCCCCCCCCGGCCCATGGGATGGGAAGTTCACTCTCTTCTCACCGCTCCTGTGACGAGAGGCCCAGGTGGGGTGGGGCCACCCTCCAGGTTCGGGAGAAGAGGCTCACCTCCGTGCACTTGGGCCAGAGAAATCACCAGCGTTTCGGGGATTGTCGAGCCGATGACTAGACTACCCCATTCTCGAAGTCTGGCCTCCATCCCATAAGGCAGACGCTTTCCTTGTTTTTCAACTCGCCTATGAGGGCACTGAACTCAGAGAGGTTAAGTAACTTTCCTGAGGTCGCACAGAGAGAAAACGCCGGAGCCCAGACTGGAAACCAGGGTGGGCCAAAGGCTGTGGTCTAACCAGTGCCCGGGGCTCGGGACCACTAACGGCGACTGAGCCTCCACCGTGGGGGTCTGGAGTCCGAGTACAGCAACACCCTCAGGAGACGCCCCAGCGGAGACGCTGTCCTGACAGCCAGGAGGGGAGAGAGAAGGAGGTTCCAGTAGGGAAGGGAGGGGGAGCCTGGAACCGAAGCAGCCAACGAACCCCAGTCCTTGGGGGACCCTCTGCAGGGGCCCCCATGACACGGGGCGGCACTGCTTGACAGGGGCAGCGTCACTCTGTGACTGCGGAGACCCATCAGGCGCGGCCCGCGTGGACGGTAGCCGCCTGGGGCTCCGGGACTCGCTGCGGGTCCTAAGTCTGGCGGGAGTGTCTCGCCCAGCTTGATTGGTCTAATCGTCCCTGTCGTGGCCACTAACATCTCGAGACAGCCGTAAACTCAGGCCATCTGAAGCAAGCCTGGAGAAGGGAGGAGCTAAAGATGGTCCGGGTGGGATTGGAAAGGGAAGGGGTGTAACCAGGGGCCCGGGGGAGACTCAGCTGCGGGGACGGGCTTCCTGCTCCAGAGGAGGGACATTTCCCAGCCCCAGGAGGCTACACTCCCCGAATATTAGAATCGCAGACTACTGAAGGGAAATAATAATAAGTTATAATCGTTGGGCATGAAAAGTGCACAGTGTGAAGACAGAATTGTCAAAAATCACAACAAAGTATGGTTCACAAAACAGTAAAAGAGTGGGATGGTAGATGGGACGCTGTCCGATGCTTAGAACATCACAGAATCTAGGGGCGCCTGGGGGGCTCAGCCGGTTAAGCGTCTGACCTCGGCTCAGGTCATGATCTCGTGGTTTGTGAGTTCGAGCCCCGCGTCGGGCTCTGTGCCGACAGCTCAGAGCCTGGAGCCTGCTTCGGATTCTGTGTCTCCCTCTCTCTTTGCCCCTCCCGGTATACAACTGGGGTGTGTGTGTGTGTGTGTGTGTGTGTGTGTGTGTATCAGGCATGACTGCAAGGAAAGGAAACCTCAGAAATAGAGCAAAATCTATACCGGAGCCCTCACCTCAGGCTGCCGATTAGAATTACCCAGAAGCTTTGAAACAACCTGATGCCTCGGCCGCATGAGGACAGGGGTGCACAGAGCAATGGCTGTGCCCTGGTTCCCTGGCCACCTTGTACTCTCTACGCAGGCCACGAAGGCAAGACGGTCAGAGCTGATAAGCGTTGGCTGAGTGTCCTGAGGTCCTCTCAGCACACGGGCACGTCTTCGTCGGGGCGATAAATCTGTATCCACGCGACTGGCTCCTGTCACGTTGTCGTCTGGCCCTTTGGTTGTGGGGTCTTCCCGTGGGACTTGGGACGTGAGGAGCTGGCACTTGATGGCATTTTTGCCGTCTAACAAAGAAACGGCCTGACTCCCCGGCCGTATCTGGCAACCTTCTTCGGCAGGCGACATCGGCTCTGTGGCCCCCGTGTCCTGAGCCCCCGGAACACGGCCGAGCGTGGAGTAGGTGCTCAATAAATAAGTGTCGAACGGACAAACGAAAAGAATTACACGTAAGGGGCAGAAACAGCAGCAGGCATGGCCGTGGACAGAGATGGGAGTCGACCCCTTCCCCCCGCCCCCCTGCACCTCTGTCTCGTCAGCTGTGAAGTAAGGGAGCAGCGCCAGCCTCCGAGCCCAGAGACCGACATACAGAATCCGCAGCGAAACTTTTTGCCTAACGCAATCACCTCGGACCGGTGTTCCTGCCAGGAAGCCCCGCAGGGAAGGGCAGCTGGTGGAGTAGAGTGAGGTGAGCCCGGTTCCAGGGGACCTAATGCTGGGACGAGGAGCTGGATTTTTCCAGCAGGCGACAGGGGGGCGGCGGGTGTCTCTGAGCAGAGCAGGGCCGGGGACGCCAGCGCCCGGGGCTTAGCAGCCGCAGCAGGACCCGGTGGGGGCAGGGGGGGCGGAGGGAGGTGCCACTGGCAGCCCAGCCAACCCCCCCCCCCCGGCCTGGAGGTCTCAGGGGGCAGAGCCGGGGGTCCCTGAGCTTAGAGCTCCCCAGATGGTCCCGATGAAGCCAAAGGTCAGGTCAGCATCAGGGAGATGTTGCGGTGGGGGATTTCTCTTCGTTCTGTGCAGGGATGATCTCCTCCGGGGAGGGAGGGGAAGGGCTGGGGTGGAGAGGCCGCCTGCTCCCTGAGCCTGCTTCCGAGGGAGGAAAAGCAGCCGGGTCCCTGCCTCGGCCACACTATCACTTGAGATCGACGGAAATGGCTGCTTTAGGTGCTTGACTAGCAAAACTTGTACCTGGTGGCTCGGCCCAGTGTGTTCCTTTCTGCCGCATCGACTGAGGGACGCACGAGTAGGGGTGTCTCCGGAAATGAGGGCTCCTGATGGAGACCCCCCCATAACAGAAAATCTCCCTAAGGGTCCCAGGCCTGGACACCCCCGCCCCCGTCACTCCTCCCGGCTCCTTGTACCCAGCACCCAGTGCTCAACTTCTGCCCAGATCCTGGGAGTTGGGGTTCATTCCTCACCTCCAGTGGGGAGGGGACCCGAAGACAGAGGGAAGCCGCCCCTCCTCACATTCCTCACCCCTCCCCACCCCTCACCCTTCTCACCCCTCCGCACCCCTCCTCACCCCTCCTCACCCTTCCTCACTCCTCCTCACCCTTCCTCACCCCTTCTCACCCCTCCTCACCCCTCCTCACCCCTCCTCACCCCTCCTCACCCCTCCTCACCTCTCCTCACCCTTCTCACCCCTCCTCACCCCTCCTCACCCCTCCTCACCTCTCCTCACCCCTCCTCACTTCTCCTCACCCTTCTCACCCCTCCTCACCCCTCCTCACCCCTTCTCAACCCTCCTCACCCCTCCTCACCTCTCCTCACCCTTCTCACCCCTCCTCACCCCTTCTCAACCCTCCTCAATCCCCCTCACCTCTCCTCACCCCTCCTCACCACTCCTCACCCCTCCTCACCTCTCCTTACCCTTCTCACCCCTCCTCACCCTTCCTCACTTCTCCTCAACCCTCCTCACCCCTCCTCACTCCTTCTCAACCCTCCTCAATCCCCCTCACCCCTTCTCACCCCTCCTCACCCTCCTCACCCCTCCTCACCCCTCCTCACCCCTCCTCACTTCTCCTCACCCTTCTCACCCCTCCTCACCCCTCCTCACCCCTTCTCAACCCTCCTCACCCCTCCTCACCTCTCCTCACCCTTCTCACCCCTCCTCACCCCTTCTCAACCCTCCTCAATCCCCCTCACCTCTCCTCACCCCTCCTCACCACTCCTCACCCCTTCTCACCTCTCCTTACCCTTCTCAACCCTCCTCACCCCTCCTCACCCCTCCTCACCCTCCTCACCCCTCCTCACCCTTCTCACCCCTCCTCACCCCTCCTCACCACTCCTCACCCTTCCTCACCTCTCCTTACCCTTCTCACCCCTCCTCACCCCTCCTCACCACTCCTTACCCTTCTCACCCCTCCTCACCTCTCCTCACCCCTCCTCACTTCTCCTCAACCCTCCTCACCCCTCCTCACCCCTTCTCAACCCTCCTCAATCCCCCTCACCCCTTCTCACCCCTCCTCACCCTCATCACCCCTCCTCAACCCTCCTCACCCTCATCACCCCTCCTCAACCCACCTCACCCCTCCTCACCTCCTCACCCCTCTTCACCCCTCCTCAACCCTCCTCACCCCTCCCTAATGCAGCTCATCTTTCCTCGACCTAGCTCCTGACTCTGTCCAGAAGGCCTGCCCTCCCAACCTTCTCCAGCCTCTGTGCCCAGCCCCCCACCCTGCCCAGCCACATGGCTTGTCTCAGCTCCTCATCACTGAGCCCCCGCCCCAGTGCCCTGGTGAGTGCTGCCCACTCTGCCCAGAGGCCCCCCACGGGCTCCGTGTCTCTGGGAAGCCGGGAGGACCGGAAGGCTGGAGAGGTGACGACGGGCGCAGGCCCGAGTGCGTGCAGGGCTGGGATGCACGTTTGTCCCACACCGGGCGCCCCGGCTCACGTCGTGGGGCTGGCCGGGAGCCTCCCGTGCAGTTTTTAAATCGTGATGCGCCTGTAGGTGTATAATTGTCAGAAGCGGCTTTGCATATGTTGGTAAATCTATAAACATGGAGTATAATTATCCATCGTTAACATACGCTTATGTTCTGCATAAGCACATATTGTTTCCCCACGAATGCAGGCTGCCAGGTCACGACCCAGACACCGTGACACCAACCATCACTGGTGTCACAGAAGGGGTCCATTCGTCGTCCTGGAGGGGAGGGGCAGCCAGGACGGTGGCAAATCTCCCACCAGGCGCTGTGGGGCCCTGGAGCTCTGGAGGGACAGAGGGCAGGGTAAGGAGATAGGTCCGGCCCCGCCACCAGCCTGGGACCCTGGTGACAGCCAGCCGGGTGGGGAGGGGTTCCTTGAGCACCTGCCTGTGCCGGCTCCACGGGGCCCTGCAGTGAGACAGGGCACGGTGGCTGGAATCTGACAATCCTGGAGCCCCGTCTGCCCTCATTTGACCTGGGGTCACCCTCCCGAGCCTCAGTTTCCTGGGCTGTAAAATGGGGATGAAAACAGCGCCCTCCTCACAGGTGGCTGAGAGGATTAAGTGACCGAGGACGTGTGAAGGGCGCCCAGCACATGCAGAAGTGTTCACTCGTATGAACTCATCTTCCTGCCATTGTCACCCCCAGGACTGTCACAGAGGAGGCTCCCTGGGCCCATTTTGCAGATGGGGCTAATCACTGCAAAAGCCCATTTAACAGCTGTTAACACCCCTTCACACCAGGCGCCTACACGCAAGACCCTTGTCGCCTTCACGACCTCCCTGCTCGGCAGATGCCGTCACGGTCCCCACTCCACAGGGGAGGAGGCCGTGCCAAGGACCAGATCCCACAGCCCATGGAGGACAGAGACTCAGTGCAGGGCCTTCTGCCCCCAGGGCCTGGGCTTGGCCCCCACCCCAGACCCCACACTGCCCGGGACACTGAGTCACAGCACCGAGGAGAAGGTGGTGCACACGGGTGGCCACCCGCCCAGCAGCCCACCCCCCCCCTTCCTTCACTTGCAGAGCCCTGGGCTTGCTCTGCAGCCACAGGCTCAGACCCGGTGGGCCTCCCCAGCCCAGGGTGAAGGCAAGCCTGAACACCCCCTCCTTGTCCAGACATGGTTTCAGGAAGGGGCGTGTGACCCAGATCTGGTCATTGAGGAGTGAGGGAAAATCTGCTGGTGCAGGGAGTGCCCCTGGGAAATATCCTGCCTCACTCTGCTCTCCTCTTCTAGACTTGAATGCTGTTGGGTGAGACGATGTTCGGAGCTGTGGCAGCCATCTTGCAACCCTGAGGTAGGAAGTTAAGGAGGAAGGCCACCACAGCTGAAGATGATAAATAGGAAAGAGGGAAAGACTCTGGCTCATTAGCATCACCGAGCATCGGACCAACCCCGGAACTGCCTCCTTCCAGAATCTTCTTATGCATGATCATTACACGTCTCAGGTGACTGAGGCATTGTTGTTGGATTTTCTGTTACAAGGTGCCCGATGCATTCTAGTCAAGGGAAGCATCTGCTATGTGCCCAGCACCACATCTCTCACAAGAGTCATGGTCTTTCGACTACACCCCATCTCTGTCATCAAACCCTGCGGTCCTAAAGGCAAAGGTTGTGTCTCGTAGGTCTCTGTAACCCCAGACCTTGTTACAGATCATGACCCACAGTGAGCCCCAACTCCACAATGCGAATAACATGAATTCAAATGCAGTTCTTGGCGAACTATGAAGGGCTGGGCCCAAATGCAGGATTCAGATCCGAAAGGTGGGTGGCAATGGGAAACCGAAGAGGGACCGGGTGGGGAGCGGGGGTCAGCAGAAGAGCGACATCGGGGGTGAGGCACCGCCATCCCCCCAGAAGCTCCCCGTCTCTCCATCCTGCCACAGGGCACATGACACCGGGTCTGTAAATCCCCCTGCCTACCCGGTGCACTGTCTTCCATCCCCCGGGCTGCTGGGGCCTCTGACAGCGAGCGCCCCTCCCCAGACAGACCTTGCGAGGCCGGCTTTGTGCTCTATCATTTTCCCCCTAAAAACTGTCCTGAGGAACCAAGCGGTCGTCGTTACCCCAGCTGCGCTCCTTTGCTGCGTTATCCCGTGAGAGCTGGAGGACGAGGCACCCGATGAGGAGGCAGTGAGCCGTTGAGGTTGACGGAGAATAAGGACCAAACATCCAGGGTGCACAGGCTTGAAAATTTCAGCTCCAAGGTTCACAGGGACCCTGGATTAAAGAATCATTTCAAGTGAATTTTGCCATCAGAGTAAGAGATCTGTCTCCCCCAAAATGCTTGACTTTGGGAGCCGGCTTCAAGAGATTTGACAGAATCCATTTATCCAGGCGACAACGGATCAAGGTATTAAACAAAGTGCATTCCACCAGGAGAGCTCTGTTAACCACCTGACGCAAAGGCGCTCCGTCCAGAGTTGAGCGTCCGGACTCACCCTTCCCTCTTTCCTACTTGGCTTCCTACGCTGTTGAGAGGTGAGGCCGGGAAAGGTCCCAAGTCTCTCTGCCGCCAAGGTCTCCACGCCCCCTCGCGGAGAGGAAGGAGCCAGAAGGGGCTGCCACGTGCCCACGGGGACGTGACCAAGAGTAAACAAGGGGAGGCTGGGGGAGGGGTGATGGGGAAAGTCAAGGAGTGAAGGGCGTCCCCAGGTCTGAGGGCCCCAGGGTCACAAAGGGACAGAGCTGAGATCAGAACAGGCTTGGGGACAGGGCAGGGAGGGGGCTGGGCCACATTTGCGGGTCGCCGGAGCTGGCCTCTGACGGGCTGGGCCCCCTGGTCCCTCTCTGCTGCAGGCACTGCCGGGCCAAGGGGACAGCCAGGAGGAGGAAGCCAGCTCCGGTGACAGACTCTGCTCCTGATCCATGACGGATCCTCGATCCTCGTTAGGACTAATTAGCTGCCACATAAACTGTCGAACTGGGTAATGACGTGTCTGGATAAACACTCCCAGGAGGAGTGCTGAGGAGGCCCAGCAGGTCACGGGAGGTCCCCACCCTGGCCCTGGGACCATCCATGTAGGCCCAGGAGGCTCATCCGCAGGATGGGGACTTTATAGAGTCAAGCAAACCGAGGTCCCTCTCCTGGCTGCGGCCAGTTCCTAGCCCTGGGAATTTGGGCTTAATCTGGCTGAGCCTGTCTCCTCGGCTGGAAAAGAAGCATCTCCCTCCGAACGTCGAAGGGGGAATGAGAGACGATGCCTCAGAGGGTGCCATCCTGCCCTGTGAGCCGGTGCCCGGCAAACCAGCCACCCTCTGCTGCCTCCCTCACCCCTTCCCACCACCACCACCCCCCCACCACCCACCCCTCCTTCCCTGGTAAACACAGCATCAGCATCGCCCCAACCTATGATTGTGCCCAGTGGGGCCCGGGCCCCATCCAGGCCTCCCCACCACCCTGGCATCTTTAGGACCGTTACACGGGTGATTTAGGGACCTGACATGTGGGTTTGTATGAGCTGTGCCCAGGCCGGCTTTAACGGTTCCTGATAAAGATTCTACCTGTGAACAGCTCCTTCCCCACAGAGACACCTGGGAGCTCCTTGCTCATCAATTACCCAGAGGTGGTGACAGCCAGTGCCCCAGGCCTGTCACCTCACACCCAGGCCTGGAGGAGGCACGACCGCGGACTATGCCAGGCTGGCCGACGTCTCCCCTGATTCCCCTTGCCCACTTTCTCCCCCCTCAGGCTCATGGCTGAGAGCTGGACAGCAGAGAAAGAACCCCTGGGTCCAAACCCAGCTGTGTGACCTTGGACAGAGAGCTTGAGCCCTCTGGGCCCCGTCTGCCCATCCGAAAATGGAAATGCGTTAGCTATGGTTATGGTTACCGATGCCCTCAGCCCCACTTCCCCAACCCCCACCAACCCCTCCCCACCACTCTGGGACCCACACCTCTCTCCTGGACACCTGCCTCCAATCCCCAGGGGGGCACCGGCTCACAGAGGCTCAGGGGTGAGACCGCAGGGATGGTGGCATTTCTCAGGGGCCTCTGGAAACAGGAGACGCCTCCGCGGCCCACAGGGATGTGCTCCTCAGAAGACGCGACTCTCACCATCTCCTTTAGGAAGAGGCCAGCTGACAGTTCGGATGTCAAGGGCTCTCTCATGGGGCTTTAGGAGCGAGGACCCACGGTGGGAGCCAAGCCAGGATTCGTGACTCTGAATGCTAAGATCTTGCTGCTGTGTGCCCCATGGAGGGGTCCTGAGTGACTTCCACGCCCGCATCCCCAGGTCAGCCACCGGGGCACTACCAGGAGGAGGCGCCCATGATGCAGGACCCACCCCCTCCTTCTCCAGGGAAGTTGGGAGCCGGGGCCCATGGCAACCCACGCCTCCTCCTCCGCCACCCGCTCTGGGAGCCCGCAGGGGTGACAGTGACCTGTCTCCTTCCCTGTGTCAATCACGGGACCCGGAGAACCGAGAAAGCACGAAGGTCCACGCCCAGCAGCGGACCCCGGCTGCACGCAGCCGCTTCTGCAAGAACCCGCCAGACGGGGCCGAACAGACCGCCGTTCCCAGAACACAGAGACACTCACCAGTCCCCCGGGAACCTGGGAAGCCTTGTGCCCCAAGCGCAAGGCCCACCCAACCACCCATGTGTACCCCGTCCTCGGGCAGCCGAGACGACGTCCAGGACTCCCCGGACAGCCCACCCACCCCCCTGCCCTCTCCCACTTACCACCAACCTGCTCCGCTCCCACCCGCCTGCCCTCCTCCCTCCACCCTGCACCACTCCTACGAGCGCCCCCCTCCGGCCAGTCTGCGACGCGACTCTGCGTTCTTTCCGTGAGCAATTATCACAGGACATACAGAGATGAAAAAAAAAAAATTAATGTCCGTGGAGGCAGCCGGGTCGCGCTCTCTCTCCAGCTCCACGGCCTCTTCCTACCCCATCGACTCCTCCCTGGTCCTTTCTGCAGCCTCCTCCGCCTCCTGCTGCTGTTCCCGCCCCACCACCCTTTCCCAACCGCCGCCCGCTGCCCGAGAGAGAGCAGTTCACCGCAGAAATCTTGTGCCTCCCTCACTTCGAACACTCAGTGGCTCCCCAGCGCTCTCAGGATGGAAACAGAGGTCCTGGCCCTCTGCCTCCTCCGCCTGGTGGGCCTCCGCCATTCCCCTCGCGCCTCTCGGAGGCGACGGCACCGGCTCTGGCTGGTGCCTCTGGCTCTCCTCCTGAGCTGAACCCACGGTTTGGTCACAGCCGGGGCCTCCCTGCCGACCCTGCACGCACTGAGCGCCCACAGTGGCTGCACCAAGACTCCGTTCGCCCGGGGAGGGTCCCTGCGCCCCTCCCAGGCCCACACAGGGTGCTGGCACAGGTCCCGCTCCTCGGGAACGTTGTTTACCAATCACGGGACACAGGCTGTGAAGTCAAGATCTTTCGTGTATCTCGGATGAGCAGGTGCCACAAAGCCACTGGAATTTCAGAGATTCTGGGAAGGGGGGCGGGGGGGAAACACTCAGACAAAAAAGCGGTGGGAGGGAAGGAAAAACCAGGGCTGTGTCAGGGAGATTAATCCATCGCTCAGACATGACAGAAATATGCTCAATTATTTTGTATTGCATTTCATTGGAATGTACACGTCGTACTTAGCTGCCTGCAAGCCTCAGATTACCCAGAGAGAAAGCACAATGAAAGACAGGGAGAATAAAAATACTGACAAAAGTGTTCCTGAAATTGGAATTATTTAGAGAGAAATAAAAGCCCGGCTTGAAACAAAAGAAGCTGCTTGGCGTCGACTGAGGCCTTCGGCACAGGTGCCTGGTCCCCTGGCCAGATCGGCCACAGGCAGGGGGTCCAGGCTGTCATCTTGGAGCCACCACCCATGTGCTGTGTGGTTTGGGGTAGGTCGCTGCCCCTCTCTGGGCCTCATTCTCCGTAAGTCCTGCGGGGCTTCTCAACAGCAACGCTACTGATATTTGGAGCTGGATGGAGACTTCTTTTTTCTGGGGACTGTCCTGTGCACTCAACAGCCCCCACCCCCAGCCTCTACCCACTATGTGGGTGCCTACCACCATCACTCCAATTGTGGCAACCAAAAATGTCTCCAGACTTTGCCAGAATGTCCCCCTGGAAAGCGAAATCACTCCTGGCTGAGAAGTCTGAACCAGGCACCTTCTGAGTTCACATGGGAAAGGGTAGAACAAGAAGGGGTCACAGTGGACCCCAACCCAGAGCCAAGGAAGCTCCAGAGACTTCCTTGGGGGGGGGGGGGGGTATGACGACTACCTGAGCTAGGCCACTGTGTACTTAATAAATCAGGCTGGGGACAGTGAAGTGAGCATAAGGGGATCCTAGCACCTCCCCCCGACTCCCTTCCAGCTCCTTCCCTTTGCCCTGGGAACCCCGCCCCTGAGCCCTCGACCCCTCCCTCATCAACACCCCTCTTGCCTCAGCCGCAGCCGCGCAATGGGGTGAGTGGGGAGAAGCAGGTGCCCCACGGCATCATCTTCGGTTTTCCGAAAGAGGAGACCTTGGAGGGATCCTGACCCTGGGCCCGCCTACCCTGAGAGTGCTAGAAACCATGAGGGCGTGGCCCAGGCAGAGAAACTGCTGTGCTTGAGAGAGGGGCCAGGGCCTCAGGAACCATGCACGGCAGGAAGTGGCTCGGACTCCCCCTTTAAGCCCTGACACCGGCTGCGCAGAGCGGGAGTGAGGCTCCCGGGAAGGCTCGGGAGACGGTGGTGAACCAGACCCAGCCCTGCGCCGGAGAAGGGCCGGCAGTGCGGCTGAGCCCCCCACCCCCCCACCACCCCCCTGCTGACATCCAACACCGTATTCATCCGGCAAATAAGTACTGAGTATCTACCGAGTGCCAGGCTCCGCGCTAGCCGCTCCCCGCGACACAGGACACAGCACAAACATCTCTGGAGCCTTCTGCCAGCGGCACACAGCGGCCAACGTTCTCTGAGCGCTTGCTGCGTGCTGAGCGCGGCACGTAAGCGCTTTGCGCGGCCCGTCTCGGAGTTAGGTGTCACGTCCCCATTTTCGAGAGGGGAAAACTGAGGCTCCGAGAGGGTAAGTCGCTTACAACCGTGATTCTCGTTACCGCTACTTAATCAGACTGGCACGAACTCCGTCAGCCCCACCACCAGGTCCCCAGCAGCCAAGACTGTCACCCAGCCGGGAGGCCTGGCCGAGCCTTCCAAGGACGTGACAGTCGGCACTGATGGCCGCTGAGCAGGACCCCCTGGGCACCCTCCCCGGACTCGGCGTTTTACGCACCTCACCTCGGCGAATCTGCACAGCGATCGGGAACCGGGGGCATGACCACCTCACTTGCACAGTGAGGCGAAGGGGCCTGACCCCACGTCACCGGCCACTAAGTATGGAGCCCACACTCCTGCGTCTTTGGTGCTCATCTAGGCCAGACACCCACGGAAACACAGAGAAATAGCCCAGAGACTCCTGGAAGGTTCCATCTGGACTCAGGCATGCCCCCAGGGGTTCCCTGCTTTCCAGCCGGGGAAACTGAGGCCAGAGGGGGAAAACTACTGGTTTGTAATCAAAACATTGATGCGTTGCAGATTTAGGATTTGTACCCGGTCCTCACCTGAAACCCCACACTCTCCCATGACACCAGTCCGTCCAACTTACCAAAGGGGCATTGGACTGGGAAGCAGAGAGCCTGGGCCCCAGCCAGTACAGTAGGTCATGAACTGATGTGAACTTTGCCATTTCCTGAAGGTATTCCCCACCTTTCACACGGTGCTCGCCTGGGATGCACCCCCTTCCTACAGGGCCCAGTGCTCAAGAGCTTGGCTCTGGGGTTACACAGACCCAGGTGTAGCCTCAGGCAAGTTGTTCAGCCTGAATGACTCCGGTGTCCTCACTGTGAAATGGGAATAACAGTCCCGTGTCAGAATGAAACGAGATGGCCAGAGGAAGTACTCAGTGTACATGTGTTGTGGTTATGATTCTGCACCGGCTCTCCATCCTTCAAAATACAGCTCGGGCATACCTCCTGGCAGGGCTGCTGACTGCACAACTCTAGGGGGAGCCGTTCGTGTCATGGGACAGGGGTGAGTTGTACAGTGCACAGCCTGGGCAACAGTACACTGTGGCCCTGGATTCTGGAGAGCTTTCCTGGCTTGGTCGGGGGCCACTTCGTCCTTTATCAAATCCCCTCTCCTTACCAGACTGTGAACTCCGTGAAGACAGGAACTTTGTCTTACCCGCCCTGGGGTCCCCAGGCCCAGCCCAGAACCTGGCCCCCAACGCCAGCAGCCATCTACTAATTTCGGGACTTACCAGCAGCCATTCCCACAAGTAGTAAATGGCTGAGCGGGGACTGACACCTGAATTAAGGCTCCGAGGCCCTTCACTGTAGTCCGGGGAGGCCAAGTAGCTGAAGCACTGAAACCTACCCTATGCGGACACCCGCAAAGCCAGACCTCTGAAGGTGGCCACCTAGGCCCAGGGTCCAAATGCACAATCCCTGCTTCTCATCGCCAAGCCGCACGGCCCGGAGACACCCTCGTCCCCTCCCCCTCCCCGGTTAGCACGGGTTGATGTCTCCAGGAGACACAGGCAGGGTCCCTGCCTCGAACGTCACTGACTTCTTTGGAGCTGCGCCAGGTGTGAGGGCTCTGGTTTTAGGGCCGGTCCAAACGTTCTGATATCGCCCCAAACCGCACGGCAGACGCTCCTGCTAGCCAATCGAGAGAGAGAAAGATGCTGTCCCGGACCCGCGGCACAAGCAGGTGTGAGCAGCAGACCCCCACCCGCAGGGACGGGGAGCTCCTGGTGCAGGAGAGCCTCTGCCCTCTGCCCCCACCAGGGCTGTGCGGGGGTCGGGGCTGGGCACCCGCTCGCCTCGGGCATTTTGCTTCGGTCCCATGCTGGTTCCTCGTGACGCTGCCCCAGGAAGGGGGCATCAGACTCGGGTGGCCGTCAGGGGCAGCCGGGGTCTCTGAGCTGGGCCCTGTTCTAAGGGTTCATTTGTATTCACGCATTAGAGCCTCACAATTACCCCCGTGAGGGTGAGGTACATACTACCGCTATCCCCATCTGACAGGTGAGGAAACCGAGGCACGGGAAGGTGTAAGACCCGATCATCACCCAGTGAGCGGCAGGGCCAGGTTTCAGGCTGAGAGGGTCCGGCCCCCTAAATGCCGTGGACGGGGACAGGGAACAGCGGCTGCAAAGGCTCAGAGGCAAGAGCGAGGGGCATGGCGGACTCGGGACCTGGAAGCCGTTCAGCCTGTCCTGGAGCGACAGCATGGGGAGCAGGGGGGCTGGCTCGTGGGGGGCCACACGCTGAGTTAGGGAGCGTGGACCCACCGTCACTGCCCTGGGTGGGAGGACAGGGACAGAGGGGTGCCCGGCATGCTGGGTGGGTGACCCTTCTGCACGTGTGACCCGCCCCCGGGGGCTGTGTCATTGTCATCCCCCCAGGCCCTGGCACAGGAGGGCACGAAGCCCGGGCTGAATGAAGGGCATCTGCTCTCCCCCTCCCCAGGCTCAGCCCCGGGCAAGCACCGCGGGACCTAGACGCGATGCCCGGCCCTCGCTCTGGCTCTCGGCGGGGTTGACTTCTGCCCTTTGAAGGCAGACGTGGCCTGTCACTTGCTCTGGCCAAGGAGATGTGACAGGCGGTGTCCGTCACTTGGAGGGAACTTGGAGAGCCAGCGCCCAGGTGGCCGAGGCGGTCACGGAACCCCGTGTCAGCCCAGAGCAACCTTGCCGAGCAGAGCCCACGACCTGCCCCCAGCGTGTCACTGCGGAGAGAGGACCCCTTCTCGTGTCGGGGGTGCTGTGGCCGTGGCTGCACTGCAGCCCAGCCCAGGCCTCCCGGCTGATGTCACCGCCGGACGCACGTGACCACGAGGAGGGGGGGAGCCCGGCGCTCCCCAGGCCCCACGGATGCAGGTCCCTGTGGGACGGGTCACTTGACACCACCCCAGTCGCAGGCATGGGAGGTCCTGCCCGTATCTGGGAGGCCGACGGCCTCGGCTCTGACTTACCCAGACCTGGGCCAGACCAGCATGTTCCATGACAATGTGCAGATCACCCGAGAGCCTCTGGGCTCCCCGCTCCCCTCTGTTTACGCATCCAGGCTTCTGATGTGTCCTCGGTGAAGATCCCAGGACAGAGTACCCAGACGTCCCCAGTGAGGTATTGATGTTGTCCTTACAGCAACAAGGGTCCAAATGTTCTAATCCGATGCTAGGATACCTGAAACCAGATTCTCGATTTTAAAAAAGGCATCGAGAAATATTTCTATCTGGAAATCAATGAACGTTCGTGAAAAAATATTACTCACTAAGTAATAAGGCAGGACAAGTCCATAGAACTGAGTGATGGCGGAGGAGAAAAGTCTCAACTCTTCCCCCCGTTAACGGGATCTAAGACATCAAGTTGACAAAACAGTAACATTGAAATATTAGTAAACATGCAATTTCCTAATAAAAGACCAGAAAGCCAGCTAACGTGACAATAAGCAGGACGGGGACTCATCGGAGTCTGCGGCCAGGCCCAGGCATTTTCTAGCCATGTAAGCGATTCCCAAAGGTTTTGACCGTGTCCCCAGAGTGAATCCAGTCCCCGCCTGGACTCACGGTCTGGCCCTCAGGGACACAGAGCTCAGTGTCCCCAACACCGTGCCTGCAGCCTGTAAAGTATTTACAACATGCCTGGCAGAGAATAGTCACTCAGTAACATCTGGATCTTTATCATTCCCCCCATTTTACAGGTGAGGAAACTGAGGCTGAGAGGCTGAGACACGCATCCGGGATCACACAGACGATGGCCATCGGCATCAAGACCTGGGATCCGTCACCCCAGGGTTCAGTCCCCTCCCCAACCCCCGCACGTCGTCTTGTGTCATCCCACAGCTGTGCTCAGAGGGACGTCTCCTCCTCTCCCGTTTCGCAGGCGAGGAAACTGAGGCCCAGGGTGAGCACAGAGCTAGCCCAGGGTCCCACAGCCATGGGCCGAGGAAACCCGTGGAAGTCAAGCCTAGGGCTCCCTTTCCCAAACCCACCATGAAGGTGGTTCCTTCCTCCCTTCCTAGTTCAGAGCCTGCAGGGGGACCCAGGGGCCCAGCTGAGGGGAGGGGTTGCAGGGCAGGGGCCGGCGGGGGACTGGGAGGAGGTGGGCCGGGCAGCCAGCCCCCGGGTCCCCGGAGATCACCGCCGAGTTCTGAAGCGGTCAGGACTCTGCAGACCTCGTCCTTTGCAAATGAGGGTCTCCTCCGAGCCAGGAGGGGAGGGGAGGAGAGGCCCACCTTCCCTCCGTCCTCACCCCTGCTTCTGCAGAGCTGTGCACACGCACAGCAAGTAGCAGTTACACGTCCGAGGGCCCCAGGACGAACCCCACGCAGGTGGATTTTCCTTCCCTCATTGTCTTCCCCCTCGGGTGCGGGGTCTGGGACTTCCTGCCCGTTGTCTGTGCCCGTGCCCTTGACACCGCAAGCCTGTTCCGGGAGCTGATAGTACCCTCCCCCTCCCCCTGGGGATCGATTGGAAACCCAGTCCTTTAAGCCACCGAAATGCAGTAGCTCACGGATCAGAGGCCTCCTCTGGGCTCTGCGGGGCTGGCCGAGGCCCCATCTCCCCAGCCCTGGGTTCTATCCCGGGTCCAGGAGCAGCGGGACCCGCGGGAGCAAGGCCCACAGAGCCACGGCAGCGGGAACACCTCAAATGTCAAACCTCGGAGGTGAGCAGCTGCCGTCCCAGCCCCTGGTGAGTGGTCTCACCACCCGGAAAGTTCCAGGGGAGCCTGCAGACAGAGAAGTCCCCCTGCCCACCGGCTATGAGCTTCCCCCACAGGCAGGTCTCTTGTCAAACACCTGCCCCAAAGAACACCCTTTCTGGAATTTGCCTCAAAGTCCCATGGCTTTGTGAAGCCTGAGGGCTTAAGGCTGGGCCTCCTCCAGGCAGGATCCGGGAGTGGAGCTCATTCCCAGCTCCCTTCCCCATCTGTCCCCAGTTGTAGCCCCGTCCTCCTACAGACCCAGCACAGTCCACTGCAACCTCCACAAACCTCACGCTGTTCCTGGAGCACATCACTCCGTTCCCTCTGTGGGAATTCCCTTCCCGCCCATCCCTGAGCTCCGGGAGAGAAGGATCCTATGGCCAGGTCTGCCCAGAGGACTCGTGTGCCTGCCTGGTGGGTGCTCAATGCGCATTTTTAAACACATGAGGGGTCCCTGGGTGGCTCAGTATGCTAAGCGTGCAACTTCTGCTCAGGCCATGATCTAAGGGCTCCTGAGTCTGAGCCCCGCGTCGGGCTCTGGGCTGACAGCCCGGGGCTTGGAGCCTGCTTCGGACTCTGCATTGCCCTCTCCGTCTGCCCCTGCCCTGCTCATGCTCTGTCTCTCTCTTTCTCTCCCTCAAAAATGAATCAACGGTAAAAAAAAAAAAATTAAACAAATGAACGAGAGAGGGACCGAGTGATGGAGGGGGTGCAGAGGCCATCTGGCCCAGGGCACTTCCTGTGAAGAAACTTGGCCCCCAACCGCTGTCCTCATAATGGCAGTAACAGCCCTTCGGGTGGACCCAGACTTAGCGTTAAGGCATTTTCCCTCCGTTCCTCATTATTGAGGAAGCTCCCCCCAGAAGCTGAAGCTATTCCCTCTGAGCCTTACTCTCTGCTGGGGTTTTATTAATAAAGATTTAGCATCAGATTGAGGGAGAGGAAAGTCTTCACAAAGGACGCTGCCTGTTCTGGGCTTAAGAGGGACCCAGCCTTGAGGCCATGTAGCAAGCAAGGATCGAACTGTAGGGCAGACAGGAACCCCCCCCACCCGACGCCTCACCCCACCCTCCCCTGGAGTGCCCAAGAGTTTCTGAAGTCACATCGCCGTTTCGGCGTCCTTCACTGAGGCCAAGGTCATCAGGCCCGCACTGGCCCAGCTCTGGGCAGCTTGTGGACCAGTGAGTCGTGATCGGGGTGGGGGGCTGGCGGCAGGGTCCCGTAAGACCACGAGAGCCCCCGCTACGGTCACGTGGAAAGGGATGGGAGCAGATGCCAGGCAGAGGGAGGACGAGCGGGCGGATGGCAATCCATGTTACAGATGAGGCAACTGAGGCCGTCAGAGCAGTTGGAACTTGCCTGAGGTCACACGCAGGACCCGGAATCCGGGTCTGTCGCTCTGCACAGCGTGTGCGGGAAGGCCCAGACAGCACTGCGCGTTCGGCAGAGCCCCCGGCCCAGGACACCAGGCCAGGCGGGCCCTCTGCCCTCGGCTGCCTCAGCGCCTGCGGGGGGCCCGGCTGTGTGAGCGCCCGGGTGTGGAGGCTGAAGGGACCCATCAGGAACCTCCCATGCCTCACAGCCCGGGTCGGTGCCAATAAACTACTCCTGGTAAGGGGGCTGTTTGCCAAGGGAATTAAAGAGGGAGTAGTTACCAGAGTGATTAGACATGAACGATAGCGTGCCAGGCTTCTTAACACCCTGCCAAGCCGCCTCCACAGCCCCGTCCCCTCCGCAGGGCGAGGTGAGGCCACCAGGCTGCAGGACCCACCTGAGCGGTTAAGAGCTAGAGAATCAGAGAAGAGACTCCGGCAGAGGGAGCTCCTCCGGCAGAGGGAGCAGAAACCTCCGTGTACAGACGGAGAAACCGAGGCTTGGGGAGAGGAGGCTCCCGGACATACAACCCCAGGCTGAGAGGTGGGCCTAGAGCCCAGGTCAGGCCTGTTCCTGATACGCCCGGTCAAGTGCAGGTCAAGGTTGTGGGGGGGGGAGGGAGGCTCACAGGTTGACAGGCAGCGAGGACACAACAGATGGCCACAGGGGACACTGTGGGCAGATGTTCATTCGTTCATTCCCTGACCATTTATTGAGGGCTTGCTGTAGCCCAGGCCGCTGTTCTAGGCCCTGGGGACAGGACAGCGGACAAGACAGGCAATGAGCAAGTTCACCGCAAGGACGCCGAGCCCAACGGCAAACACGGGTCCGGTTGTGCGTTTGTAATCAGCACTGGGAATCCAGGGAGCAGCAGGCAAGCCCCAGGGAGCCGGGAGCAGAGCCAATCCTGCCTAACCCGGTAGCCGGAACAGGCAGAAGGGAAATTCTGCAGAGGAGAATCGGGGCGCTGGACAGCCAGGCTGGTGGACGCCGCGGCCCTGTGCCGTATGGACTTTGTCTCTTGGCAAGCCGAGCAGAAGCGGCACAGGATCAGAACTGTGTTCAAGAATGTTCTCTCTGGGCCAGCATGGAGGGCAGACTGCTGGAGGTGGGGGAGGGGGTGGACAGGTGGGGTGGGAAGTCAGGACACAGCGGTCACGTTCCAAGTGAAACTTGACAGGACCTAGGACAGGGTCGGGGCACCTAGGACAGGGACAGGAAGGAGGCACGTATGAGCATCTCTCCTGCTTCCCCGTGACCCGGGAAGGAGGCGTCTGGGCCCGTGTGGTTCAGGACCTGCCTCGTGGGCCCTCCCAGGGGCAGTAGGGAGATAAGCCAGAGCTGTGGGCCCAGCAGCCCCTACCTCTGCAGTCCCAACCACAAGGGCAGGCCCACGGGGGGCCCCGACCCACAGATGGAGCAAAATGAATGAGTGTAGAGGGGTCTGAGGCAGCACAGCAGCCCTAGTGGGGGAGCGGGGAGGGTCTGCCGACAGGCCACGCTGCAGGCCTTTGGCATCTCGTGGACCCGGGTTCAAATCCCAGCCCTGCCATTCACTTGCTGTGTGACCCGAGGCAAGTTATTGACCTCTCTGAGCCGCTGGTTTCCTGGCTGCAGAAAGGCTAGAGTTAGGGCGCCTGGGTGGCTCAGTCAGTTAAGCGTCCAACTCTCGATTTCGGCCCAGGTCACGATCTCACGGTTTGTGAGTTCGAGCCCCCCTCTGCGCTGACAGTGTGGGGTCGGCTTGGCATGCTCTCTCAGAGGCCGCCTCTCTCTCTGCCCCTCCCCTGCTCGTGCACTCCTTCTCAAAATAAATAAATAAACAAACAAAAAAAGAAAAGGGAAAGAAAGGTTAGCGTGGATGGTCTGTAAACTCTGGCCATCATGATTCTTCAAGCAACAGACAGTGAGCAGGGAGGTTAACGCCAAGAACCACAACCGATACTGTGCCTTTCCCATCATCCAACAGTGCGAGGGGCGTTTCCGGTACATCGGTGTTATTCAACTGTCAAAACAGCCCCGTGAGGCCAGACCATTCCCTCTTCCTGTGATACCACGGTGCCCTTTCCCTCCATCCCAGTAAACCCCAACCCATTCCCCCAAAGCTCTGCTTAGAATAAGCAATTGGCCGTGGGACCAGGTTCGAGGCCCGCCTCCGTCTCTTTCTCATTGCGGGACCCAAGGCCGCGATGCCCAAGTCGCCCCCTCTATACAGTGGGTGCTCATCTTGGAGATCTGTAAGGACCTTTCCAGCATTCGTGTTCTGAACGTGGGCTTAAATCAGCTGCCCCCCGCAGTGTGACTTTGGGGGAGTTACTTGAAGTCTCTGGGCTGGGCTAAGCTGCTCGCCCAGCAGCCTGCCCTCGGAGCCAGGGTGCTTTCTCTTGCCCACCTTGATCGGCATTCAGTGCCCAAATTTAGAGACCCTGGCCCTGGAATCAGGGCCCCTCGTGGTGACAAGCAAACTCAGCTTGTCCTTCATGACAGGAGACAGGGACACATCTGTCCTCCAGAATTGATAAGCTCAGAAATAGCAGCCAGAGCCCTGGCAAGGGACCAGAACGCTTGGACTACATTGGTACTTCCATCCCTTGGAGGAGAAGGAGGGGGTGCATCTTCCTGAGCCGTCCAGACCTTCAGAGCCTGGATACAAGCCCCAGGGGGTGCAGAGAGGTCGAGCCAAGAGAGGGGATGGGTCCAGAAGCCAGGCCCTGAGCGCCCACTGCACAGATAGGGCGACTCAGACCTGCTGGTCTCGGGTCACACCCGAGGGTCTGGACCCATGGCCAATTGCTTATTCTAAGCAGAACCTTGAGGAATGGTGGGGGTTGTCTGTTTGCTCTCCTTTCAAATACACTTGAACTGTGTGCCCCTCAGTTGCCCCACGGCAATGCAAAAACTACAACGGATCACCCTGACGTTCACAGTACAAGTCTGTGAAGTGCCGGAGATTATTTTTTAAAAAGAAAAAAGCAGGTGTTTTTCTTCAGACCGTGTGTGCTCACGATAACCAAAAAGAAAATGATGGCTTCCACTATTTTGGCCCATGTTAAAAATACGCGGTAAAATGTGCACCATCTCCTTATAAGCAGGTGTCTTAAGGTAAATAGTTGGGTCCACTGCTCAGCATCCCACCCGAGGTATGACCGGCCTGGGACATCCCCGCAGCTCAGGGGTGTGCCGAGCCCAAGAGCATGGGAGCGGGGAGGCTTAGGGACGATTACTTACAATTTAAAAAATAATACTAGGGGCGCCTGGGTGGCTCAGTCGGTTGAGCGTCCGACTTCGGCTCAGGTCACGATCTCGCGGTCCGTGAGTTCGAGCCCCGTGTCAGGCTCTGGGCTGACGGCTCAGAGCCTGGAGCCTGCTTCCGATTCTGTGTCTCCCTCTCTCTCTGCCCCTCCCCCGTTCATGCTCTGTCTCTCTCTGTCTCAAAAATAAATAAATGTTAAAAAAAAATTAAAAAAAAAATAACAATAATACTAGCTGTGCCTGGATGGCTCAGTCCTTTAAGCGTCTGACTCGATCTCAGCTCAGGTCATGATCTCAAGGTGCTTGAGATCAAGCCCCGAGTCAGGCTCTGTGCTGTCAGTGCTTGGGATTCTCTCTCCCTCTCTCTCTGCACCTCCCCTTCTCGCTCTCTCTTTCTCAAAATAAATAAACTTTAATAATAATAATAATATGTATTTTGTTATTCTTATCTCTATTATAAAAGCAATGCCCGCCCAGGCCTCCCATCAGCTGGTGGGAAGATAAATGGGTCCAGTTTTCTGGAAGGCAATTGGGAAACGTTGATCAAAATTGAGATGGTTATGCCCTCTGACCCAACAAGTCCACATGCGGGAATGTGTTGTCCAGAAATACACATAAATACCAGAAAGCGTACATGCAGGGGTGTTCCCGGCAGCCCTGTACCAGGAGAAACTGGGAACCCCCAAATGTCCATCAGGGAGGGACCAGCTAATAAATCACCTTGGTCCACACCACGGGATGACACATGGTTGTGTCTTTTCAAATGAGGTAGGGGAGGGTGTGGGGCTCACTTCCTACAGCGGGCAGGAAGAAGCGTTTGAAATGTTCCACCAACTCCTTAGAAACACAACAACAGTAAACGATACTCGTTGTAAAATTCAGTTGAATCAGGGGCGCCTGTGTGGCTCAGTTAGTTAAGCCTCCGACTTCAGCTCGGGTCACGATCTCATAGTTCTCAAGTTTGAGCCCGAGTCCCGGGTCTGTGCTGACGGTATGATTCTCTCTCTCTCTTTCTCAAAGTAAATAAATAACGTTTTTTTTAAAAAATTAAATTAAACCAGCGTACTCTGGCAATAAAAAAAAAAAATAATTATAAGTGTTTTGTTTCTCTTTTCCCTGTGTATTCTCAACACCCAAAGGTGTATTTTTAACGTTTGGTTGCGTTTCTTCCGGTATTTTTTAATCAGTTTCTCCGGCACGGTTATTATTGATCTGTATGAATAATTTAACATCCTAGGGTGTTTTAGAAACTTAATATTATAGCATCAAGCATTTCCCCTCTAGTATGAGCGTAAACAATGTTTTTGTTGCCTTCAGAATATTCCGGATGGTCTTGTCGAGTTGTTTAGATTGTCGTTGTCGGCGTTTTTTGCTTTGTTTGGTTTTGTTTCCTATTGTAAGTAGGCTGGTGGTAAATTTATTTATGCCCGAAGCTTTTGAGAAGAGGCATATGGGAGTCCCTCCGCCCCACTAAAAAAAGACAAAATACATATGACATCAGTCTATTGCATGGGCTGGACCTGATGGAGACACAAACAGAAATGATATCATTCTCCCCCCAGTCTGCCTTCAGAGGTGCTCTGCCGAGGTCCACCTCACCCCTCCAGGCATCCCAAGTGGATCCCTCAGCGCCACCGTGGAACTAACCCTGTCCACAGGCCAGCTCTGACCGGTCCTGCCTGGGCTGGTCACACACCTGTTCCTGCCCCCGCCCAGATGCGACCCAAGTTCAGGGACCCCAGCCAGGAAGAGGGCAGGAAGGGAGGAGGCACGGGGCCTGCTTGTCCCCCCTTCTTTCTTCTTGCCTTCCCCGCTTCCAGCCCCTCAGGGGTCGTACAGCCCCGGAACTTAGAAGCAAGCGGTCAGGTCCCAGCGCTCAGCCACCGTGCTTCGTTGGACGGAAGATAAGAGGCAGGGAGGAACAGAAGAAGGGACCCGTCAGCCCCAGTCACCCCTTGACCCTGTCTCAGGCCATCGGCAGGTCACTCTGGCCCCGTTGACTCAAAGAACTTTCAGCAGGAAACAGAGTGCAAACTCCTGACTTCTGAGCAGCAAAACCTAGGCTCCCAGGGGAGTTAATATGGATACAAGGACACACAGGGATGGTGAGCTGGGCTCCCCATGGGCGCAAGAGCAAGATACCCCTGGTCAGGGGAAGAAGGAGATGGGAGGGCACCTTTACTGCTGCCACCCTGGTCCTCTGGGCCTCCGTGGTCTCCCCCGCCCCCGCCCTGAGTTATTGCCGCAGCCTCTTCTCTGCTCTCTCTGCTTCCACCCTTGCCCCCTACAGTCTCCTGCAGACACAGCAGCCAGAAGGACCCTGGAAACCTAAGTCGTATCGTGGCAGCCCTTCACAAACCCTCTGACGACTCATTCCTCACTCAGACTCAAAGCTCAGTCTTAAGAGGGGCCTAGGAGATGCCCTCCTGATTTAGCCACCTTTATCTCTCACCCTCCCATTCCAGCAGAGACACTGCCTTGAATACACTAGACGTGCTCCTGCCCCAGGCCCTTTGCACTGGCTATCCCGTCCACCTGGGACGCTCTTCCCCTGGACTTCTGCATGGCTCACCACTCCTTTATCTATATACATCCAGCCTTTGCTTGAATGTCCCCTTCTCAGTGAGGCCGTCCCTACCCACCCTCTTTAAAATTACACTTTGTGGGGATTCCTGACTGGTTCAATCCATTCAGCATCCAACTTCTTGATCTTGGCTCAGGTCATGATCTCACGGTTCATGAGATCGAGCCCCATGTCGGGTTCTGTACTGACAGCACAGAGCCTGCGTGGAGATTCTCTCTCTCTCTCTCTCTCTCTCTCTCTCTGAAAATAAATAAATTAATAAATAAAATTTTTTAAGCTTTATTTATTTTGGGGGAGAACGCAAGCAGGGCAGGAGCAGAAAGAGGGGGCCAGAGGATCCTCAATGGGCTCTGCACTGACAGCAGAGAGCCCAAGGCAGGGCTCGAACTCACGAACCGCAAGATCATGACCTGAGCCAAAGTCAGACGCTCAACTGACTGAGCCACCCAGGTGCCCCCATAAATTTTTTCTTTAATAACACTTCTCTCCCCTCAGTCCAGCAACTCCAGCCCTCTTTAACCCGCACTAATGTTTCATGCACTCACTGTCCTCCCAGATGCTATGCACAATGTCAAGCCATGCGACAAGCCTTTTTGTTTGTTTGTTTTATTTTCTACAGGATCAGCACTCAGCAAATACTGTGGGATGCAGACTGGATTCCTAAGCAGAAGACCTCCCCCCACCCCCCGGCTGCCCCCTGGAGTTGTGCCCCAGGAAGGAGAGCACACACACAGCCCCGGGCAGCGTGTGGGAGCTGAGAGCCGAGGGGTCCTGAGCAACTTGCCCTAGCACAGCCCGAAGAAGGGAGGAAAGACCCTGGAGAAGAAAGAGACAATGACACATCCAGGGGCCAAGGCTGCAGGCGTCTCGATCAGGTACAGGAGTGGCCGGAAGAGGGCTGGCTTGGGGCTCCGGCTCCCTCCGCATCCCAGGAGAAGGCAGGGGATGCTTCCACAGGTACCAAGATGGAGGGTGGGCCCTGGAGTAGCCACGATCCTGGGGGAAGGTGGGAGCCACCCCGGAACTGAGCTCAGATTCCCTCCACCCTGCAGAAGGGGGCCCCAGATATGTCAAGACCAGTCACGGAAAGAGAAAATGCCTTAACTCTTGTACTTCTGAATTTGGAAACCGCTGCACGTGGAATTCTTCCATTCCCTTCAGGGTTCAACCTCAGCACAGAGGGCAGGCCTCAGGGTCCCTTCCCAGGGCAGGAACAATGCTTGTCACGCCTTTTCTCCCGAGGACCCTCAACAGAAAAAGAGAGTGGGCCACACAGGGCTGAGGGGTTGGAATCCAAAGCTGAAGCACCGGATGGTTGATTTTATGTCCACTTGGCTAGGCCACAGTGCCCAGACAGTCGGTCCAACACTATTCTGGAAGTTTCTGTGAGGCTGTTTGGCGGGAGATGAGACTGCCATTTAAATCACGGAACTCTGAGGAAAGCATATTGCCTTCCCCAATGTGGGTAGGCCTCATCCAGTCAGTCAAAGGCCTTGGCAGAAGAGACTGACCTCTCTTGAGCAAGAAAGAATTCTGTCAGCAGACCGCTTTTGAACTCGAACCACAACGCTTCCCCGAGTCTCCAGCCTGATGTATTACCCAGCAGATTTTGGATTTGCCAAGCCTCCACCATCGCATGAGCCAGTTCCTGAAAAAATATAGATAGACAGACAGACAGATTTTTAGAATGAGCTAAGGAAAGTGGCAGATTAGAAAAAGATGAAAGGGTCGGTGAAGCGTCCGTCTTTGGCTCAGGTCATGATCTCACAGTTCGTGGGTTCGAGCCCCACGCCGGGCTCTGCTCTGACAGCTCAGAGCCGGGAGCCTGTTTCCAATTCTGTGTCTCCCTCTCTCTCTGCTCCTCCCCTGCTCACGCTCTGTCTCTCTCTCTCTCAAAAATAAATAAACATTTTTAAAAATATTTAAAAAAAAAGAAAAAGATGAAGAGAGGGACACGTGGGTGGCTCAGTCAGTTAAGCACCTGACTCTTGATTTGGGCTCAGGTCATGCCCTCACTCTTCGTGAGATCGAGCCCCCCCATTAGACTCTGCACTGACGGCATGGAGATTCTCCCTCTTGGGATTCTCTCTCTCCTCTCTCTTTCTGCCCCTCACCCACTTATGCACGCGTGCGCTCTCTCTCTCTCTCAAAATAAACAAATAAACTTAAAAAAAAACAAACAAGTGAAAAGAGTATCAGTGAGCTGAAAGAATGCGGCACAAGAACACAATAAGGGGGACAATAAGGAGAGGCTAAAAGACAATGACAGTGAATGACTGCTCGAAGACAATTATCCAGAATTGTTGGAAGACAGCAATTTCATCCCCAAAACATTAAATGAGATAAATTTTAAAATAGTCACACTGAAATATATGTGGTAAAACTGCCAGATCCCAAAGAAAGAAAGAGAAAGAGAATGTTAAAAATAGCCTTGCCTGGGGGCACCTGGGTGGCTCAGCAGGCTGGGCGTCCGATCTTGGCTCAGGTTACAGTCTCACAGTTCGTGGGTTCGAGCCCCGCATTGGGCTTGCTGCTCTCAGCACAGAGCACGCCTCGGATCCTCTGCCCCGCTCTCTCTCTCTCTCTGCCCCTCCTCCCTCTCTCTCTCAAAAACAAATAAACATTTTTTTAAAATAGCCAGAAGAAAGACAGGTGCCTACAAAGTAAGGATGGGTAATTTCTCAGCAGTAACGGTAGAGGCCAGGAAAAGACAGTGAGATACGATCTCCATTGTGCCAAGAAAAACTAACTGTCGACTTAGAAAGGCTAGCAAATCCATCTTTCAAAAAGGGCAAAATAAAGACATTTCCAGACAAACAAAAACAAACAGTACCCCCAGCAGGAGATAAATTCTGAAGCAAGCCCTTTTCAGGCAAAAGGTTATTCTACTCTAAAAGATGTGGGTTAGGAAGGGAACGGAGTCGCCACATAAGGACTGAGAGACAAAACAGAATGATGATGTCCTGATTATCACCCGGAAAGCCGGAACTAAGATTAAATGTGTGAGAGAACACATTTCAACAGCAAAATCTACTCTAATCTTCAGAGGTTAGAAATTAACAAGAGAGGGGGGAAAATACCAGAAAAGAACCCCAGGTGAGTGGCGATCAGAGCATTCTAGGCTTCTCGTATTATTTGGGAGCGGTGTAAAAATACTGATTAACTTTACAACTCGCTAAACAAAGTAGGCATCTGAAAGCATGCAGAAAACCGCTAGGAGAACGGATCCTATAGACCGGAGCCTGGAGCTTGTGCCAGGACACAAAGGAAGCTCCACAAATTTCAGAGGATCGGTGCGCGGTCTCAGATGGCAAAGCAATTAATTAGCGTAGGAAGTAGTAACAAAAGAAGTAACTAGAAAAAGATGCCCCTGTGTGTAGAAGTTAAAACCTATCTCCCAACAATTCAGAACTAAGGTAGAAATAATCATGAAAATTCTCAAGTGTACAGAAAAAGAACAGAGACACTACAACATACTAAAACGTATTGGGCACCCTAAAAGCGCCCTTCGGAAGATCGTAGTGTTAAACGCTTACGGAAAAGAAAAGCATTCCAAACCGAGCCAAGCATTCAAAAGGAGCCGTTAGAAAAAGAACAACAGAAAAAAAAACCTAAAGAAAGGTAGGGAAGGAAATAAGAATGTGTGAAAATTCTTGACAAAAGCAGATATGAAAGCAAACATTTAGTGAGCACCTACTATGTGCTGAGCACAATTCTAGCATGAATTAGCTCAAGTAACCTTCCCAAAAAGCATGCTCGATGCATACTGCTGTCACCGCTCTTTTTACAGATGGGGGCGCCAGAGCACAGAGTGGGTAAGGCAAACATACAAGAGACAGGAGTCGCAATGCGAGAGTCGATTCTTTGAAAAGATTAAAAAAAAAAAAAGAGTCGCCCCTGGCACGGTTGAAACAAGAAAAGAAAATAATGAACGGAAGACACGAACACACAGCCTTAACCATGGGAAAGAGACCAGATCATAGAAGCCACAGGGGTTAAATAGATCGATACAGAGGAGACTATCAGGACAACTTTATGACCATAACTTTGAAAAAACAGATGACACAGACACATCCCTATAAAAACACGATTTACAAAAACCGACTCAGAAAGACATTTTAAAACCTGCATAATTGTATAATGTGATGATAGAATTAAGGAAGCTCGATTAGAAGTAGAAACCTCCCACGAAGACGTTTGACCCAGATGGTTTTGTCACATGCTTTCTCAAACATTCCAGACAGAGATCAATCTAATCTTTCAAAAACGTTTCCATTTTCCCGGACAAGAACAATATGAGAATGAAAATTTACAAACCGAATTCCCGCAAGAACAAGATTACCAAAAAAAAAAAAAAGTGAAAACCAAAAAACCACAAAAGAACAAAAATGTAAACTTCGGAAACATAGTATTTGCCTATGAAATCCAGCAATGTCTGAGCAATAAACATATCGTGACCAAGTTGCAGTTACTTCAGGAATTCAAGATTGGTTAAATATTAGAAAATTAACGGATGTAAATCATCACATTGAAAGGTTAAAAGAGACAAGCCACATGGATATCTCAGCAGATGTAAATAAAATCCGGTATCCTTTCAAGGGTAAACGCCTAGCAAACTAAGAATAAAGTCGACTTTTTTAGCAGGATAAAGAACATTTTGGAAAAAATCTAGCACAGACACCATACATGATGGCTCTAGGGAAACAGCTCTCCCTCTAAAATCAGGAATAAGAGAAGAGTACCCGCCATCACCACTGCCAGGAAGGTTAGAAAGAAAAAGAAAAAGGTGAGAGGAAGAAACAAAACTGTCACTATCCGCAGATGATGTGATTAGTCTATGTGGACAGTCTGAAAGACAAATAAATAGAGTGAATAAAGAAGTTGACACCTATATCAAATCATCACGTTGAACACTTTAAATATCTTACTGTTTTATTTGTCAATTATGCCTCAATACAAAATAAAGAAACGCAACAAGTTTCCTGGATACAGAATCAATATATAACGCTAATTACGCGTCTATGCTTCAGTGAAAGAAACATGATACCATGCACAGTAGGAAAAAAAAGTATAAAATACCTATCAATAAATCGAATGAAAGTCATTGAAGCCCTTTCTGCAGAAAATTAATATACTCAGCTCCTTTAATACAGACTTTGGCACTTTGTAGCCCTCAATGTACATGACTTTCTTCCCCGCCCCCCTCCCACCGTCCCCTATAGCTCAGGTGTTTCCTGTTTTCACCCTGAGGGGGAGAAAAGACCAACAAATTTTCCAAGACAATCTCTGTTTATTGATTCTCATTGACCTGTTGCTTTAAAAATAAAGCTCACAAGGGGCACCTGGGTGGCTCAGCCGGTTAAGCGACCAACTTCAGCTCAGGTCATGATCTCGTGGTCCGTGGGTTCAAGCCCCGTGTCGGGCTCCATGCTGACAACTCAGACCCAGGAGCCTGCTTCGGATTCTGTGTCTCCCTCTCTCTCTGCCCCTCCCCCGCTCACACTCTGTCTCTCTCTCCGTCAAAAATAAATAAACATTTTTAAAAAAAATTTGTTTTTAAATAATAAAGCTTATGAGAGGTGCCCGGGCAGCTCAGTCGTTTGGGCGTCGGACTTCAGCTCAGGTCACGATCTCACAGTTCGTGGGTTTGAGCCCCACGTCGGGCTCTGTGCTGACAGCTCGGAGCCTGGAGCCTGCTTTGGATTCTGTGTCTCCCTCTCTCTTCCCTTTCCTCGATCACGCTCTGTCTCCCTCAAAAATAAATAAACACTAAAAATAAGAAATAAGTAAATAAACAATAAAGTTTATGGTTGGCATAATGCCTTTGAGGTCTCCAAACCCTGCCACCTCCACTGTTTTCCTCACAATAGCCACCAGGTAGGCAAGAATATTGCCATCTGCACTTTAGGAAACGGATGCTCAGAAAGATGACGTAATTTGTTAAGGGACAGCCAAGTGCAGGCAGGATCACAGCCCAGGCCTGTCTTGTTCCAGAGTCGAGCTGCTTATACCATACCCTGTGCCTTTTGAACTAGGACACGCGTGTTGATGAATTCCCCGCCTAGGTATTAACAATATGCTGGCAGCAGGTGTGCACGAGAGCAGGAATGCACAAGATGGACATCAACTCGCCTTCGTAGAGCCCGGCTTTCATTGTAGAGTTGGATAATGTCGTGCTGTGGGAGCTCAGAGCAGGGGAGCAGGCAGGCTTCCTGGAGGAAGAGGTATTTACTTCCAAACCCGAAGGGGAGTCAGAGTCATCCTGGTAAAGAATCAGGGTGAGGGTAAGGTAGAAAAACAAAGGAAGGGTATTCCACGCCGAGGGAACAGCGTGTACAAAGGCTTGGAGGAGAGAGAATGGCCTGTGCCTGAAGATCAAGAAGTCTGGTACGACTGGAACCTAATTTGTGGTCAGTGAGGGGTGACCCTGCAGAGCCCAGGGCAAAAGGCTAAGGCGTTTGGGGCTTGATCCTAAAGAAAATGGGGAGCCATTGAAGTGTTTTAAGAAAGAGAATTTCACCGTTGACTTGGGTTTTCCAGGACAGAATGGACAGAGGATAGAAAAAGAGCCTCATACCCATCCCACCTGCTTTCTGCCCGTTTGGAGCCCTCATAACCTCGTGAGCCTCCCCCCCCCCCCAACATTGGTCAGGGCTCTGGGCCACAGCAACAGACCCCAATCCAGCCCGAGATCTTTTAGAAGAAGGATGTTTGGCCCCAGGGATCGAGAAGCAGCTCAGGAGCAGAACAGCCAGAAACAGAACCTCAGGGCTCTCTCTCCATCACCTTTCATTTCCGTCTCTGCTTCTTTCTGCAAAAATGGCTTCAGTTTCCCCCACTACACCTGGGCATGCCCCATGAAGCCAGGAAGGTGACCCCCAAGCCTCCACCTCGAGTTGCACACCTCCTGGGAAAGCAAGAGGGAGTTTCTCCCACCAACTCCAGCAGAAAAATCCCAGGGAAGGCCTTGATTGGCTGGAACCGAACCGGTTTCTGGGGCTCACGGATGCAGCGCTCTGATTGGCCGGCCGGGGCCACATGTCCGTTCCTGTGCTCACAGTGGGAAAGGGCGGGGCTGCAGAAGGAACCGGACGGAGAACAAAAATGCAGAGGCTGTACCGTTTGTTACCAGAGGAAGGGGGAGGCTGGTGACCGGCTGAAAAACGAACCAACCAACCGTAAATCACCAGCGCACAAACACATGAACACACAGAGGTTTGAATATGTACACGCACGCGTTCTTTAAGACCCGCTCGGGCTAGCCCTTTCAACAGGACCCTCCTGACCGCTCCCCTCCACCACCTGCTCCATCGGAAGCACCCTGGTGTCCCCATAGCATCCTGTACTTTCCCCTGTCACAGCCCCAGTCAGATGGCAGAAGTTCATGTCCCCACGCTGCCGCAGCTCCCGGAGGGCCGGGGCCTGCCTGATCCCTGTCCAGGTAACTTTTGGTACCTTATCCCCCAACCTTCCCTAGAACTAACTAGGAGGAAATGGACTAAAGCCACCAAAATAACTGGTCAGTCTGGACCGGCCAGCCCCCCCCTCCCCCCGACCCTAAGTGAGTACAAGGAGGAAAAGAGGGAGTGGGACCCGCAGGGCTGTTCCCACGGTGCTGTCCAGGTAGCTGCATAGACCGCAGAATTTCTTGGAGCCGCCAGTGCCCCCAGAAGCCACCCGAGAACACGGCCCCAGTGAGCGGGTCCCCCACCACGTCGCCTCACGCCGCGGCAGCAGACAGCCTCCCCCCCCCCCACCCCGGAGTCCCCCAATCCGTGTCTTCCCCCAGCCTCCTGTGGCCTCAGACAAGACCCAACCTGGCACCCCTTCAACCCAGCAATTCTACATCCGGGTATCTGTACTAGAGCCCTGCTCCCACGTGCATAGGCTGAGGCGCGCACAAGGATGTTTATGACAGACGGGGGGAAATGGAAGGAACCTATGCATCTATCAATAGGGAAATGATTTTAAAAAAAGATGATGCATCTGCGCCATGGAACATGACACATAGCCTCATTAAAAAGGATGAGGAAGCTCTATATGTACCAACGTAGAAAGATGGCCGGGTTGTCGCTAGTGGGGGAAAAAGCCAAACACACAAAAATGCATATTGCGTGATACCTCGCATGCTTTTTTTTTTTTTTTTTTAAGAAAAACACCCATAGCAAAAGCACATGCATATGCATGCATACAAATGCATAGAAATAGGTCTGTACGGATTATATGCCACCCTGATAAGAGCGGTTACTATGGAGAGTGGACTGAAAATGTGGAGGTGACTGCAGAACAGGGTAGCCCGGGGAAGTTTTTATCTAAATCATTCAACTATCTGACAAAGAGGAGGTATGCATACAGCACTTGTAGCCAATAATAGAAAACCCAACCTCAACATTTGCCTGAAAAGGACCAGCTAAATAAATGTGGGGGCCTCCGACAAAGGACGGTGGGGGCACAGGGCCACGCAGGAAAATACACTCAAATTAAAAAGCGAGCTGCAAAATGATGCGTCGAGTCTGATCCCATGTTCATAAAAGAAAGACGGGTTTTTATACACTTAGGAAATACATATTTATGCCAAACCATTAACAGTCAGGGAGGGGCGAGTGGGAAGGGCATGCCCTTGGAGCCACAGAGTTGTGGGTGCAGCCCCTGCTCTGAAACCAGCTGAGTGGCCTTGGAGGTCACCCTGTGATCCTGAGCCCCTTAACTGTCCTTAAAAAGGAAGAGTGGCAGGGGCGCCTGGGTGGCTCGGTCAGTTCAGCGTCGGGCCCTTGACTGTGGCTCAGGTCACGATCTCATAGTTGGTGGGTTCAAGCTCCACATCGGGCTCTGTGCTGACGGTGCAGAGCCTGCTTGGATTCTGTCTCCCTCTCTCTCTGCCCACCCCCCCCCCCCCACTCGCGTGTTTTCCCTCTCTGTCTCTCTCTCTCTCAAAATAAACTTAGAAAAAGTAGGGGGGGGGGCGCAAATTCTGCCCCACGGGGGCTGGTGACTGGGTTGAAGGAGCAGTGAATTCAAAGGGTCCTAGCAGACCATCCAGCAAGTTCACTGCGATCTGTATTTGCAGTGTTTCCCCTGGGAAGCGGTGTTCCAGCAAGGGGACAGGACACGTAAGATCCTTACACACTCCCACATGGCTCGGGCTGTCAGAGTGAGCTGGTATCACTTTTATATTTAAAAAAAAACTAATAAAAACTAAAAGGAGAAGAGAAGCCAGCCCAGCAGCCCCTGCGATGTATCGGCTCGGCTGGGCACTCCCCACCCGGCGCTGTCCTGCCACAAAGCTCCTGCGCCTGGTCACCGTCAGCTCTCACCTCGAGAAGACTGCTTCCAAGTCCAAGATCGTGATTACAGGGAAGCGAGGATCCAACGAGCCGGGCCTCAGAGCACAGCGACCTCTCCCTGCTGCGGGCTCAGGGCCAGGGGGCCGGTCAAGAGGCGGGTGACCGGTGTTGCCCTGTCACCTGCTTGTGTCCTGTGATTTAATATGGTCTCGACATTTCTCCAGCTGAATCGGGGCCGGGGCTCCAGCCGCCTGAAATCAGGCAGATAAAAGCCAGAGCAGAGGGCGCCGAGACCTTGGCCCTCCCTCGTTCCGCCAGAGCACGGAAAGCCGCTGAAGTCAATAAGGAAATGGATCGGGGCTGAAAGGGAAAAAGAGATGGAGAATTCCAGAAACAGCGCCTTCTTTGAGAGTCACGCGGGGTCTGCGGCTGTCCCTGTGGCAGGAGGGGGGTCAGGGAGGCTGCATGCGGCCGCGCAGAGGGGACCCCACCCCCATCGCCACTGGCAGTGACTTCTGAGCACCTGCTGTGTGCCTGGCCAGCTAGCTCAGTCTCCCGGGACACAGCAGGGACTTGACAGGCAAGGCCCCCGCGCCATGAGCAACCATCGTGATAAACCACAACAATTACTAAAATAATAATATACTCCTCCCTCGGTTGCCTGTTGCCTGCCCAGCTCTATGCTAAGTATTCCACATGCATTTTTATCATTTACGCCTCAAAAACATCCTCTGCCATAAAGTTTTATAGGAAAGGAAACTGGGGCTCAGACAGGTTCAAATGTCTCCCACTATGACACGCTTTGTAAAAGGTAGCTTTACAGTTTGAACCCAGATGCCCTCTACCTCCAGAACCTCCGCCCCTCCGGCACTGCGGGAGACAGAGTCTGGAACTCTAGAACAGCTCTGGGGCCCTGGGACCAGGGTGCCAGTCCCAGGGGAGCCCTGTATGGCCCTGGGCGTGTCCTGAAACCTGGCACAACTGGCCGAGTCAGCCCTGCCCTGGGTATATACTTGAGTGAGTGTGGGGAGGAAAGGCCGAGGGTCTCACGTTTTCTTATTCATCTACTATGTGCTTGGCCCCATGCAGAGCTGGGGGACGAGCAGAGAACAACCAGCCAGTCCCTCCTGTCAGGGGGCTACATTCTAGAGGATTCAGGGACTTTGGAGAAATGGGGTCATCCGTCCCCAGGCAGCCAGGACAAAGCCACCCTGCCCTCTGCGCTCCAGAGGCGATCAGTCACAGAGGCCTTTGGCAGCAGCCCCCTGGGAGGGCAGGAGGACTTTCTAGAGACGGGGGCCAAGCTGCCTCCCTCCCTCTGCCGGGCACGGGGCCCAATGCCCTCCCTCTGTCCCTACGAAGTGACAACTGCACAGCACTTCACCTTTAGGAAGTTCTGGGTCTCCCATGCAGACCAGATCCCGTGTGGATTCAGACTTTGCCAGGTTGGGGCTGCTGCTGAGAACCTCGCTTCTCTTCAACCACCTGCCCCACATCACACCAGCATGACCTAAATTCCAAGGCCAGCTCCCTCGCCACCCTCTCTCCCCTCCGTCACCCCGGTAAGCCCCCCGGCCCCCTGCAGAGGACCCGGCAGCCTGTCCACATCCCCTCCAGGCCCTGCGCAGCGGCCCGGGTCCAAGCCCCTCACCCGGCATCCTCCATGAACAAACTGCCAGGCCCACCTGGTGCTTCTGCCCTTCCCCCGCCCCCTCCCGCCTCCTGAAGGGCCCTGAGGCTCTGTCACGACAGGCAAGCCCCTGCCCTAGTCTGGGCCTCAGTTTCCCAGTCTGGGGAGCGAACACAGGGAACTACCCAAAACACACTCTTCAATACTCACGGTTGGTCTCAACTCCCCGACTCACAGTGTGACCCTCATGGGGCAGGACACCGTCCCTCATCCCTGTGTCCCAGTGGAGGGCCTGCATGCAGTGGGACAGATGGCGCGTGCTTCCCGGCAGGGACCTGGAGCCAGACGGACGGGACCTCAAGTCCCAGCTTTGCTCTTTGCCCCTCACCCCCCCACCCCCGCCCCATGGCCTGGGCATCGCCCTCTGCGGGGCTCCCTCCGTCCTCTGCAAGGCATGAGAGCCCCACCTTCTCCACAAGGTTGTTCTATCTAAATGCCTTCTCGACGTCTCCTCCCGGACGTCTAATGGGCATCCCAAACTTAACCCAAAACGGAACTCCTGATGCCCCTGTCCCCGCAGTCCCCGAGTCTGCTCCTCCACAGTTGTCCCATCTCTGAATGGAGACCCCAGCCTTCCTGTGGCCCCAGCTAAAGTCTGGGGTCATCCGTGACTCCTTCCTCTCTGTCCAACGCACCAGCAAGTCCCAGTGGCTTTACCTCCAATATTCCGCAACGTTCCGACCGCTTCCTGCCTCCTGCATCTCTGTGCTTCCCCGGGGGCTCTCCCCGCTTCACCCTCCCCGCCCTCCAAGGCTCTGCTCTACCCCCTCCCAACAGCTGGCACATCAGTAAGAGCTCACCAGCCGGCGGCCCAAACCCACCAGGGCCCTCAGGAGAACCTGGGGGGCCCACCTCCGACCCCCACCCCGCCCGGGCACCGGGCAGGACAGGGAAGACAGGCGGGAAGCGCAGGGGTGCAACTGAGGGGCCTGAGCTGACGAGGGGCTGTGTGCACCTGCGAGCGGATGTCCGGGCACAGCTGTGGCTCCGCCCACTGGGACACACGTGACGGCCGTCGAGGGAGTAAAGAGGAGACACCAAATGGAGGGAGAGCAAGAGAGAGATTCGTCTCACTTAACCAGCCCGATTCAGGCCTCACGAGGGGTGTGCGTGTGCTTGTGTGTCTTTGTCACACGTGGGAACTCACTCTCCACCAGCCACCCAGCCCACCTCATGGCCCATGGCCTGACCTTGCTCCTCTGGGATTTGTGAGCCCCAGTTTCCTGAGAGTGGTGCCCACTGTGGGTCCTCTGGCCAAGCAGGTGGGGAGTGACAGAGAGAAACTCGGCGGAGGAGGGGCGCCCGGGTGGCTCAGTCAGTCGAGCATCCCACTGAGGCTCAGGTCATGATCTCATGGTTTGTGAGTTCGAGCCCCACATCGGGCTCTGTGCTGGCAACACAGAGCCCGCTTCAGATCCTCTGTCCCCCTCTCTCTGCCCCTCCCTTGCGCATGCTCTCTCTATATAAAATAATAAACATTAAAAGAAAGAAAGAAAGAAAGAAAGAAAGAAAGAAAGAAAGAGGAAGGAAGGAAGGAAAGAAGGAAAGAAGGAAGGAAGGAAAAGAGAGACAGAAAGGAAACAAGGAAAGAAAGAAAGAAAGAGAAAGAAAGAAAGAAAGAAAGAAAAGAAGGAAAGAAAGAAAGAAAAAAATAAAGAAAGAAAGAAAGAAAGAAAGAGGAAAGAAGGAAGGAAGAAAGGAAGGAAGGAAAGAAGGAAGGAAGGAAGAGAGAGAGAGAAAGGAAAGAAGGAAAGAAAGAAAGAAAGAGAAAGAAAGAAAGAAAGAAAGAAAAGAAGGAAAGAAAGAAAGAAATAAAGAAAGAAAGAAAGAAAGAAAGAGGAAAGAAGGAAGGAAGAAAGGAAGGAAGGAAAGAAGGAAGGAAGGAAGAGAGAGAGAGAAAGGAAAGAAGGAAAGAAAGAAAGGAAGGAAGGAAGGAAAGAAGGAAAGAAAGAAAGAGGAAGGAAAGAAAGAAAGAAAGAACGAACGAAAAAGAGAAAGGAAGAAAGAAAGAAAGAAAGAAAGAGAAAGAGATAGAGAGGAAGGAAGGAAGGAAGGAAGGAAGGAAGGAAGGAAAGAAGGAAGGAAAGAAGGAAGGAAGGAAGAGAGAGAGAGGAAGGAAGGAAGGAAAGAAGGAAAGAAGGAAGGAAGGAAGAGAGAGAGAAGGAAGGAAGGAAAGAAGGAAGGAAGGAAGAGAGAGAAGAAAGAAAGAAAGAAAGAAAGAAAGAAAGAAAGAGGAAGGAAGGAAAGAAGGAAAGAAAGAAAGAAAGAAAGAAAGAACGAAAAAGAAAGAGAAAGGAAGAAAGAAAGAAAAGAAAGAAAGAAAGAGAAAGAGAGGAAGGAAGGAAGGAAGGAAGGAAAGAAGGAAAGAAGGAAGGAAGGAAGAGAGAGAGAAGAAGGAAGGAAGGAAAGAAGGAAAGAAGGAAGGAAGGAAGAGAAAGAGAGGAAAGAAAGAAAGAAAGGAAGGAAGGAAGGAAAGAAGGAAGGAAGGAAGAGAGAGAGAGGAAAGAAAGAAAGAAAGAAGAGAGAGAGAAGGAAGGAAGGAAAGAAGGAAAGAAGGAAGGAAGGAAGAGAAAGAGAGGAAAGAAAGAAAGAAAGAAAGAAAGAAAGAAAGAAAAGAAGGAAGGAAGAGAGAGAGAGGAAAGAAAGAAAGAAAGAGAGGAAGGAAGGAAGGAAGGAAAGAAGGAAGGAAGAGAGAGAGAAGGAAGGAAGGAAAGAAGGAAGGAAAGAAGGAAGGAAGGAAGAGAAAGAGAAGAAAGAGAGAAAGAAAGAAAGAAAGAAAGAAAGAAAGGAAGGAAAGAAAGAAAGAGAGAAAGAAAGAAAGAAAGAGAAAGAGAGAGAGAGGAAGGAAGGAAAGAAGGAAAGAAGGAAGGAAGGGAGAGAGAGGAAGGAAGGAAGGCAGGAAGGAAAGAAGGAAGGAAAGAAGGAAAGAAGGAAGGAAGAGAGAGAGAGGAAAGAAAGAAAGAAAGAAAAGGAGGAAGGAAGGAAGGAAGGGAGGAAGGAAGGAAGGAAGGAAAGAAAGAAAGAGGAAGGAAAGAAAGAAAGAGAAAAAGAGAGAGAGGAAGGAAGGAAGGAAGGAAGGAAAGAAGGAAAGAAGGAAAGAAGGAAGGAAGGGAGAGAGAGGAAGGAAGGAAGGAAGGAAAGAAGGAAAGAAGGAAGGAAGAGAGAGAGAAGAAAGAAAGAAAGAAAGAAAGAAAGAAAGAAAGAAAGAAAGAAAGGAAGGAAGGGAGAGAGGAAGGAAGGAAGGAAGGAAGGAAAGAAGGAAGGAAGACCGTGGAGGGAGGCGAAGGGAGGGATTTCAGAGCCACCAGATCACAGCCGTAGGAAACCATCGTCGGTGCTCTGGGGCCCAGAGGGACAGGGGAGGCACTGAGTGTGGAGCAGGTACTGAACGCCAGGCACCGAGTTTCATGCGAAGCAGAGCTCAGGGGTTTGTGGAGAGCATTAGATGAGGTGAGCTTGCTGTGTGAGCAGGGCTGTGGGCACCTAGCAAGCGCTTGGCGAGGCAGCTGCCATTATTATCTTGTCACCTTCGCCTCCTCCTGACAACTCCCGGGAGCAGCATTACGACCCCAAGTCACAGGGGAGGCTCAGAGAAGCGAGTCGGTGACGGAGCTAGGACTTGAACCCGGGCCTTCACGGCTCCAGACCCCAGGCTCTCGACACGGCCCGTCGGCCCTACTTCAGCCCTCCGGAGCCGGGAGCCTCTGCCGATACCACCAGCTCGGGACTGACACATAAGCAACAGAGCTCGTGGCCAGAGAACATCTGGAAAAGGGGGTCCAAGGGGATAGGGTGCGATCTGGCTGGGCAGACAGCCCACTGCTGGCTTCAATCTGCAGGGGACAGGCAGGAACAGAAACAGGCCCAAGCGTAGGGGTAAGCAGACACCCCTTAGCCTCGTACTCGAGGCCCATCTCGACCTGGCCTCCCCTCTCCCCTGGCTGTCCTGCTACCCTGGAACTTCCCGGGTTTCTCTTCCCACCGTACATTCCGCTCGTCCCAAGATGGCTCGTTCCACCTTGTCCACCCGGCAAACTCCTATCGATCCAGCAAAGCCCAGATTCGAGTCGCCTCTTCTGGAAAGCCTCCCTGCCTTGTCTCTACCCCTGAAGAGTAGACCTTCTCCTCTCTTCTGCTTCTGAAGTACGTAGCTTCCTCCACACAGGTCCTTTTTGACTACGTTGTGATTTCTTTGTGTGTCTCCCCCCATCTGATGAGATGGCAGGGCTCCCACGGTAGTGAGAGGCCACCGGGCATCCTCCAGGACTGGAATCAGAAGTCCGCAGCGGGACACGGTGCTTCCAATCCCTGGGAATTTGAAGGGGTGGCGGGGCCGTGAGCCTCCAGGCTGTGAAGACACAGGGACTAAAACCAGGCCTCTAATCTCCGAGCCTCACTGCCAGCGCATCTTTGGCCCAGACACTGGCACACACCCCCCCCTCACCGAGGCACGACACACAGGGGCACCTGGAGGCACCCCCAAGGCACTTCCCCAGTAGAGGAGAGGCGAGGAGAGACCTGACTCACGAGCTAGCGGTCCCCGAGCACCTACTGGGCGCGGGCTCTGTGTGGGACATCTCCCACGTGCTGCGCATCGGAACTTGCCCACCCCCCAGTGTCAAGTTTGGGCATCTCCTCTGAAGCACCTGGGGCTTAGGGAGGTTGAGGATGTGTCCAGAGTCGCCCCTCTAAAGCAACTGTGACACCCCCCTTCCCGGCCCTCACTTCCCTCATCTGTGACTCCATAAAGCAGAGGCATTCGCTCCCGGAGTCCCAAATATAAAATGCGGTAAAACCGACTCAGACTCCGGGAGACGAAAAGCCTGGGGGAGCAGAGAAAGGCTCGCCGTCCGGAGGCACCAGGTGTCGTGTGCTCCCCGCTCTGCCAGGGCTGGGGGCTGCTGGTAACTTCTAGCCCACAGGACCGCTCGTTAAGCACGCGGCATCAGGAAATGGGAGTCCTGAGGACGTTTTTCGCTCATTCGCTCTGAAGGTGGGGAGAAGCGGGAGGCGGGGAGCCCTGCAGAGGCTGGAAAGAAGGGAGGCGGGGAGGCAGGGAGGCAGGGGGAGGCGGGGAGGCAGGGGGAGGCGGGGAGGCAGGGGAAGCGGGTGTCCACCACTGTGCCTGGTGCTCTCTGCACGTGTCCCATTTTGTACCACAGTGATCCTGGGAGACGAGGATTGTCATCCCCTTTCACAGATGAGGACACCGAGGCTCCGAGTGGTCAGGAGACGTCCGAGCCCCACGGCTAGCGAGCCGGGCGCAGAGCCATCTCTCCACGAGCTGAAGGAGGCAGGCCCTGCGCCGCCCACGGGGACCAAGACACCACCGTCGCGGCCCTCCAGGCTCCCCGTCCCGTGGGGGACAGACGATGACCACGCGGTGGGATCTGATGGGGAAGCACAGGCCGTGTGGGAGCCAGAGGGGGGTCCTCACCCAGCCTGTCTGCCCTGGGGCCTGGGGGCGAGCAGCAGGTACACCTCCCCACACAACATCAGCAGAAAGGCTGTCCTCCACATCACAGGCATCACTGCTCTAGGACCTGCTGTGGCTCCCGCTGACGGCTGCCTCAAGCCATCGTGACTCCCTGCTCGGCAGCTTTCCCACCCACCACCTCTCCCGTCCCTGCCCCCCGGGAAACTCCAGGCAAAGCGGGTCTTCACTGGGCTCCCAATGCCCTCACCCACGCCCACCCTGCCAGGGCTTTGTTCCTGCGGTGTCCCCTCCCTCCGGCCCTCCCCCCTACTCGTCCTTCAAAACCCACAATTCGTCTCTTTGGTGAAGGCTTTTTTCCAGACAGAACTAATCACTCTCAGCTCTGCCCCAGAGCAGCTGGTAGAGAACATGTTCTGAGCCCGTAACACGTGCCAGGCTCTGTCCTCACCCATTCCGTGGGCCACCTCGCTTAGTCCTCACCACCGCCCTGCGAGGCAGAGACCATGGTCACCTCTACTGTGCAGATGAGGAAACTGAGGCTCAGAGAGGTGATGTAACTTGCCTGAGGCCACAGGGAACCCCTACCTTTCATGTTATGTCAATAAACATCTGTGCGATAGGTGCCTTGTGACATGGCCCCAGCATATCCACCTTTGGCCTTCCCCAAATGCCTGGGCCTGCGATTCACAAGAAATTGCTCAGCCAAATTGAAACTTGACCCTCCTAACTCAGTCCCATTCAGATCAGCGACAAGTGCCACCACTGACGCCTGGAGTCCCGGCTCCCCTGAAGCACAGATCCCCGTGTCCCTCCTGCACAGGGTCAGGGAAAGAGCAGGGACTCCGGTCAGCCAGGCCTGGGCTCACACCTGCCACCAATGAGTCGAGTGACCTGGGACAAGGCAGTTCATCCCTCGGGGCCCCAAACTCCGCACCTGGGGGACAGAGCGAGGGATGATGGCCCCGCACACAGTAGGTGCTCAGCAAATGTCAGCCCTCCTCCCCCGCAAAGGCGGGCAAACCGTAAGCTGCATCCAATCAGAGCTTTTGAGTGAATCCTCTATCCAGCAAGCAGCCTCACCCCTCCCTCCGAGGCCCCAGCCCGGCCTCCAGCCACCCCTGCCCCCCTGCTCCCAGCATAATTTGTGCGCTTTCTGTGGGGTCGCTCCATTATTACACAGAATGAATCTTTCAGGATGTTTGAATTCCGATCTTTTTTCCGAATTCACCCGCACCCGAAGAGAAATGGCCGCGTTTGGCAAAGGGGGGACAGGAAGCAGAGGCGAGGACCGGATTAAGGAGCAGGTACCATCCATTAGGGGGATCACGGCGCTGTCCTCTCCGGGAGCACGTGCTCTTCCGGGGCCGCGAAGCCGAGCGGAGGCACTTTTCTCCCCACTGCGTCAGAAACGTGTGATTTAGGCACTCCTGACACTGAGGACACCTGCCCGAGATCGCACACAGCAGGAAGAGGTGGGACCGGGATTTGAACCCAGCACGCCGGCTCCAAGGCCCCAGCTGCCGGCTGCCGTCCTCCCTCTGCTGCTCCTCCCAGGGAACGTGAGGGGATTATAATGGCAAAGGTGAGCCGATCGCCTTTGGGTTCAAGACACTCCTCTGGTCATTTGCATATATTTGCATACCATGGCTCCAGAGGCCTCCAGGATAGGCAATAATCAATTAATTAGTGCAACCAACCAGTGGGCATTTCGCCGCGGAATGTTCTTAAACCGCTGTGACACACAGAATGCATTCTGGACATGATCCATCGCATCACGCCCTGTGTCAGCAGAGCCGACCCTGAACTTGCCCCGGTCCCCATCGTCAGCCCCCCCACCCCGCCCCCCGGGTCAGAAGGGAGACACTCGAGGGAAAAGGACTCTTTAATTTTCTGGAATAAAGAGGCTGCTATTTTGTGTTCTTATGCCATAATTTAATACGCCTCATGAGAAAGGGGACCGAGAGTAACAGGATGGATGGCGGGCCTCTGGTTCTCTGCACACTCACGGCCGCAGAACTTTGTCCCAGCACAGAGTTCATGGGTGTTCAGCCACCTCTCATCATCGGTTAAAGGGCTTGCCCGGGAAGATCGAGGGCAGCTGGTCTGGCCCAGGTCACACAGACACCCCTTAGAGGCAACATCCCTTCCCGAACACTCCAGGGTTCATCCATTAATAGGTCACTCTGTCCCCGAGTGACTAGGGTGGAAGAGGAGACGGGGCGGGGATCCGGGGCCATGCTACCCAAGTGAAGCCATGTCCTGGATCCTTAAATGCCCAGCACCGTTAAGTGACGGGGAAGTGATCCCCGGTTTTGCTGCCAGCCCCAAGGCTAGAGTCACTTCTAGGACCCCAACCATCTGCCTCCAAGCTGGAGAAAGGCTGGAGGGCAGGGACGAGCACTCCAGGGAGGCACAAGTGAACTAACGCACAGAGGAATGGAGGGACAAGTGAACTGATGTGAGTGAATGAATGAATGAATGAATGAGGAGAACGGACGATGCACTGAGCAAATGACAGTGTGGACTACTCCCGGAAGGAGGCAAGCCTACCTGATGGAACGAGGCTAGAGCTCACACTGGCTGCATCCCACGCTCCTTTCCTCGGAGGAGAGAAAACTGAAGCACAGAAAGGTTAGCAACCCGCCTGAGGTCACACAGCTAGCATGAGGCCGAGCTGGGACTTCAGCCCGGTAGTCTGCCCATAGGACCGACACTTCCCGCTCTGCTTGGGTAGCACCATGGCCAAGGCTCATCAGAACTGCCTCTCCCCGTTGCACCCCGCCCCACCCCCAGCCGACATTCAAAACAACCTAATGAAATCCAGCTCCCAGGCGCAACGGCGCTTGGTTTCACCATCGATTCTTTCTTGTTGTCGTTGGCTGGGATTGGGCTGGAAGCAGATCATGCCGTTTCCATGATGGTTTCCAGTGGTTTTCAAGCGTGCTCGGCTCCCTGCCCCTGCAGTGCCGGAGGGGTAGCGTGACGCCGTCACCTGGGCAGGGCCCCAAAGGGAGGGGTCGGTATCATTGCCAAGAGGTGTCACGGTCCATGCCTCCCGCAGCACCACGGCCCTCAAAAGCCATTGTTTTTTAGCCAGGAGACAGTGCGGTTTCTGTCCTGGTGTCTGTGTTACTTTTTCCACCCATTCAGCATTTTGAGATGGATGTGGGAGGCAGGGAGTTGGGCCAGGGAGAGAGGGGTGGGTGGGTCACATGACGACAGATTTAGGCTCAGCATCAGCAGCCAAGTCTGTTCAACAGTGAGGCAGGTTTCCCTGTCAGCTGATGAGCTCCCCGTGCCTAGAAGTATTCAAGTTATTACAGGACAGTGGAGAGGGCTTCCTATATTACAGGAGGCAGTCGGACTAAGGTCATTTCCTCTGCTCATATCCTGAGTCCAAGATTTCCATTTCAATTCCCAGCTTCTCTGACTGCTTCGATGGTGTTCCAAGTCTTTTGTAGACATTCCTAAATCCTAAGATTCTGCAGGCCTATGAGACCGTGATTGCATCTGTGATCCTGTAATTCTGGGATTCAGTATAAAGACAAAATGCTCAGATCCTGCAATTCAAATATTCTATAAAACGCATCTTTGAGTCTGTGAAAGATGTTCTAATTCCAAGATTCTGTGCGTCTCAGATGCTATGAATGGTACTGACATTCACAAATGCCCCTGCTGTATGAGGAAAGGGATGGGCTTCTCACATTTCAGTATCTCTAGAAGGAGGTTTTTCAGTGGTTTATCTCCAGGGGCCTCTTGGCACTAAGAAGTGGTATCCCTGGGAGTTTCCACTGCATTCTCCCTCTCTCCCAGCCTCTCCCTTCCAGGAGCCAGAGCCCTCAGTGCTGAATGAAACGTCCAGAAGCTCCCACCCCTACGTCCTCCCCACCCCCACCAGAGCCTGGTTAATCTGCCAGCAGAGAAGTACCCCTCTCTTGGTCCCTGACACCAGTCTGAAACTGCTTGTTTGGACTGTCCCACACACGCTTCCCCTGGAGACCACTCCCCAGCTTGGAGAACAGGGCTGGGACACCCTCTGGTTTCTCTCTCCGTGCCGGTCCCCAGCCCCCCGACCCAGGGAGGCAGGTGTGGGCTGTACCCCTTCTGTCCTGCCATAGGTACCTTCTCAGTGGGGCTTGTCACCTGTCATAACCCAGGTAAGGTCACCATTGGGACTCCTGCACTCGCTCGTAAGACTTGAAGCCTCAAGTCACAAAAACCATTAGAAAAACCCTGGGCAGGGGCACCCGGGTGGCTCAGTCGGTTAAGCGTCCGACTTCAGCTCAGGTCACGATCTCACGGTCTGTGAGTTCAAGCCCCGTGTCGGGCTCTGTGCTGACAACTCAGATCCTTGAGCCAGCTTCAGATTCTGTCTCTCTCTCTCTCTCTCTCTCTCAAAAATAAATTAACATTTAAAAAAATTTTTTTAAAAAGGAAAAGAACAACCTGAGCAGATGTGGTCCCAGCTGAACACTTCAGAAATGTTTTCCTTTAGAATAAATTATGACAATAGCAGGGACAGAGTCTTTGGAGGCCAACTAGAATTTTTCTGGTGTGGCTCACTCAAACTCAGCAGCTTAGGAAGCAAGAAGGGAGGAGTGTTCCATTTCAGTTCTGTTGGTTTTTCCTGATGACTCGCCCTGCTCCACCGTGGAGGTCTCTCCCTGTTCACTGTTCTTCAGGGGCGCTCCCGGTAGGCTCTGAGCAAAAGCCATCTGTGCGTTCAGTTGGGTTTCTTAGGAAAGGAATGGGATCTGGGGAGGGCAGAAATGGAGATGAGGCAGGCAGGCTGGAATTCTGGAGGAGGCCGGATCACAGTCCTGGGACGGCCCAGGGGCCCCTCCCCGCCCAGCAGACCTGGGGTCCCCGGGCACCTGCAGCAGAGGGAACCCGGAGCCCAGAGCCCGGCGGACTTGGCCATGGGAAGGAGAGGAACAGGGCTGATGGGAGTTAAATCCCCCGCAGCCCCAGGAGACAGAGTCCCACACACAAGAGGAGGGGCAGTCACTGGCGGCCAGGTGGCCAGGGCACCAGCAACCTGCTTGCTGTGAACTGGGGGTTCAGTGAGCATCTCTGGCCGCTGCTACCTGGCCTCTTCCAGCCGGATGTGAACAGAAGGGACACCTGCACCCACCTGGGCTAAGACAGAACAGGCCTTTGGCTCAAGGACCGGACACCAGGCTGCCTCCATGTGGGAAGATGCTTGTGAAGCCACAGCCATCAGGAGCCAGCCCAGAACCTCATCACCGCTCCAGCCTGTTTTCCACTTGGTGCCCAGGGGCCGAGGTGGCTGCTATAGTAACCGCACAGACAGTCGGGACAGGGCCGAGGGGAGAGACACTAGGGCCGACGACCTGATTGGGGGGCTGGCCTGGGAGAGAATGGGGGGGGGCAGGTTGTGTTTGGAGTGGGGGCCCTGGTGAGCACTTCACATACTTTATCTCATGTAATCCTTGCAACAGCCCTGGAAACCTCTGTCAATTTTTATCTGAGGTGATTGGCACACCCAAGTCACCTGCTTCTCAGTGACAGGGCCAGGATCCCCACTCAGGCCTGTCTGGCTCCAACGCCCGTGATTCTCCTTGTGTCCAAGCAGCATAGACATGAAATAGCCAAGAGTTCCCACAGGCTCCATCAGGCACGGAGCACAGGGCTCAGGGCAGTGGGTATAAGCTCCAGGAAGGGCCCCACGCTGGCAGCAGGGAAACCGATGCTCCAGCCACCGCCCTCTCACCTCTTGGATGCATGCCTTGGGCCTCTCTGGGCTCCAGCTTCCTTATCTGTAAAAGGAGAGTGATGTCCCTATCTGGAGGGGCTTTAGAATGTGTGAGGATTAGAATGAAGCCTGTGTGCCTGGCACAGAGTGGGCTGTCGATAAATGTGAGGTGAGGCAGAATTTGAGCTCTCTGCAGGCTCCTTCCTTCCCTGAAGATACATTTCCTGACTCTGTGCATCCATCCACCCATCTACCCATCCACCCATCCACCCATCCATCCACCCACCCCATCCACTCATTCACCCATCCATCCACCCACCCCATTTACCCATCCATCGATCCACCCCCCATCCATCTACCCATCCATCATCCATCCACCCATCCACTCATCCATCCACCCACCCTATCTACCCATCCATCTATCCACCCCCATCCATCATTCCATCCATCATCCAACCACCCATTCACCCATCCATCTATCCACCCATCCACCCATCCATCCACCACCCCATCTATCCATCCATCTATCCACCCCTATCCATCATTCCATCCATCATCCATCCACCCATTCACCCATCCATCCATCCATCCATCCACCCCATCTATCCATCCATCTATCCACCCCCCCCCCCATCATCGATCCATCCATCCACCCAATCATCCTCTTGCTGATTCATAGCAAGAACCTAGAACCTCTTTGTCAGGGACTAGAGAGAGACACTGTCACCGATGTCTGACAGACCTTCTAGCCCACTGAGAGTGGCTGCAGGCAGATGACCATTGACTGGGGCTGGAACAGAGGCCTGCTGGGAGTCCCAAGGAAGCACTAGGGAGGAAGCAGACTCTCCCTAGGGAGTCAGGGAGGACAAAAGGAGAGGGTGCCTAAGTGATCACCAGTCTCAGCACAGCAGGAAGGGCACTCAGGGCAGGGGCACAGCACGTGCCAAAGAAAGGAGGGACAGAAGAGCCTGGCTTGCTTGAGGAAGAGCTCAGCATGACTGGACCTCAGGTACAGAACACAGGTGGGTGTCTCAAGAGGAAGCAGGGAGAAGACAGAGCCAGAAAGGAAGCAGGGCCAGACTCTGAGGAGCCTTGAATTTCAAGCTAAGAGAGCTTAACTTGATCCTACAACCAGTTAGAAGCCACTGAAGGTTCTTGAACTGGGGCATGACAGGATAAAGTTCACATGTTAGAAAGCACCCTCCAGCAGCACTGAGCTGGACAGGCATCAGGGGACCAGCTAGGATGCATGTCCTGGGCCCTCCCCACAGCAGGTTTCCTGACACACAGGGACACAGCAGGCTGGATAGCTCAGGTTCAAATATCAGGTGGGGGCCAGCCTAGACAATGGCCCATGTTCAGTCCAGCCCAGAGCCCAGACCGTGACCCAGCACCCCAATGTATACCTCACCTCATCCCCACAAAGCCAAGGGGATCCTGGAGTCATGCCCCAGCCCCCATCTGTCCCCAAAGACCTCATCAACAAGGGGACTGTTTTAGCCCCTAGCCCTCCTCATGTTCCCCTCCCATTCTCCTGTCCTTCTTAGCAGGTGATCTCACTTCCTCTACCTAAAGAAAATCCAAGTCTCAAAATAGGAACCCCCTAAATCCCTGACACCAAATACCCAAACGTTCCGGCCTTCACAAGGCCCTCCTCCTCCCCTTTCTTCTCCTGAAGATGGAGACTGTGTCCCCTCCTGCTGTCTGGGGCCCAGAGTGGCTCTGACCAGCCCCTCCCACCCCCAAACAGTCCAGGGGAAGAGGAGGATCAGTTTTTATCTCTTTTTCAATTTATCTATCTATTCAGGTCTCTCTCACCTTACAACAAACATGCACACCTGAACCTGATGTTCCCACTATCTGTCACCCTCTCTTTCCCCTCACGGTCGTGTGGACTTCCAAAATCAGCCGTGTAAGCTTATTGCCTCCCCACACCCACTCTTGAGCCTGCCATAGTCCCCACGCATTCCCCATGGCACTGCCCTTGTCAAGGCCACTCTGACCTTCGAACCTCCAGCCTGCATTGCAGCTAGTACCTCCTGACTGGCCTCTTTCCCCCTTCAGCCCTGTCCACACCCACGCCGTGGCCAGAGGGACCTTCAAACCCAAATTTGCTTGTGTTCCTCCCCTGCTCACACCCTGCACAGCAATTGTCACAGTCAAGATGCATCGTAACTCCCCAGCATGGCTCCACTGCCCCTGCCACCATTTACTGCATGCATGGATGGGTGGATGGATGGATGGACGATGGGTGGATGAATGGATGCATGGATGGATGGAGAGATGGATAGATGATGGATGGATGGATGGATGGACGATGGGTGGATGGATGGATGCATGGATGGATGGAAAGATGGACGATGGGTGGAGAGATAGATGGATGGATGATGAGTGGATGAATGGATGCATGGGTGGATGGAGAGATTGATGATGGATGGATGGATGGATGGATGGATGGACGATGGGTGGATAGATAGATGGACAACAGGTGGATGGATGGATGGATGGATGGGTGGATGGGTGGATGGATGGATGATGGATGGATGATGCATAGACAGACAAACAGAAGGATGATGGATGGGTAGACAGATAAGCATATCCGGGATAACACATCTAGCACTCAGCTAGACCACACCCCACCCACCCGGATTTCACAGAACTCATTCTGCCCAACCGGCAGATCTTCACCCCACTGGAGGACAAACACACACAGGATGAAGCCCTATTGTTCTGCGGACTTGACCTGTCTTTCCTTGTTGCTCCTCACAGCCACACCCCTGTGAGGTAGTTCTCTTGGTCTCAGTCCACAACCAAGGACATGGTGACTCCAAGAGTCCATGTCACCGCCCAGCGGGTGGCCCAGCTGGACTCGCACTCAGACCTGCCTGAGGAGGGCGCCCCTGGTGGAGCTGCTTGTGGGGGGCAGGGGGGGCAGGGGGGGCAAGGGGAAGAGGTGACAAGCCCTCTTCCCTGACGAAAGCCATCGGTCCCACACCTAGAATGAGCTCCTGGTGATAACAGGGCTACTAATGCTAACAATAATAAAAGCACTCACGGCCGCCACCATAGCAGGGCCCTGACCCCACAGCAGGCTCCAGGCCAGCACTCCACCTTTCTCACCTCATTTACCCCTCTCCACAGCCCCGAGAGCTGCGTGACATCCCGCGTGACAGAGGAGGAGAGTGGGATACACAGGGGAGCAGTGGCCTGTCCACGATCCCTCAGCCACAGGCGGGGCCAACCCCCCCAGGGATCTCACACCCGGCGCAGGGGCCTCCGGTGTCTCCCAAGCTCCGGTTGTTTCTCCGGCCTCTCTGGGCTTTTTACCACCTTCACCCTCTACTTGCACCGTATTGACTCAAGGTTCCCTGCAAATCGGCTCAAAATAAGCTCCTTTTTCCAATTTGCCTCACCCTGAGCAATAATATCCATGAAATCAAGGGTTTCGTGCATTAATTGCTTGTGGGGTTTTTTTCCCTGATACTCATTAAAATAAACACACGACTGGTAAACATAAAACGTTCTTCTGGGCACCGCTCGTCCTAGTCGTCCTGTCTCTGACTCACCCGGAGCAGATGCCCCTCCCTGGGAGGCACCAGGGCTGTTGCCTGAGAGGCCGGGAGGGGCGGGGAGGAGGTGGATCTGGGCGGGTGGACAGGGCGTGGCCTCCCCCAGCCCCGCCCAGGACCGCCGAGGAGTTTCTCCTTCTGCCCGGGAGGCCCCGCCCCTGCCTGCTGCCCCGGCCTGGGCCTCGGCAAAGGGAGCCCCGTGGCGGCTGGAGGGGGCTCGGCTGACCAGGGCCCCATGAGGAAGGGATCAAAAGGCTGCAAAGGCCCCAGTGGCCCCTGAGAATAGGATGCACCTGGGGGTGCTCACCACACGCGCTCCCCACCAGTCCTGGCTCCTGGAGGAAGCCCCAGGCTCGGGACAGAATTCCTGGCTCTGCCCCGCCCACAGGAGAGAGGCTGGGCGGTGCTTGTTGTCCCGCGGCCAAGGGCTCCTGCCAGGAATGAAGGCAGGAAACTGCAAGGGAAAATCTGATACCAAGAAGGAGGGAAGTTTCTTCCCAAGTTGTGGCCACATGCCGAACAGCAATGCGTGCCAACCGTGGCCTGAGCGGGGCAGCAAGCAGGGAGGCCCCAGGTGCAAGTGGAGGCTGGCCCTCGCCGTAGGGGGCGTGGCCAAGCTGGAGGGGGTCCGAGAGGCAGAACGAGCAAGGCCGGACCCCAACCCTATGGACCTCAAAGAGCACTGAAGACACCAAAGGGGTCTCCCCTGGAGGAAGGAAGACTCGGGAGGCCATATGGCACAGACGGGCCTGGGTGCAAGACCCAGAGCCTCTACATGCCTCCGCAAAGTCCCTTCTGCTCTCTGAGCCTCGCTTTACCCAACCTGTAGAATGGGGATAGTCCTGCCATCCAAAGTAGCTATAAGGAATTAATGAGATTGGTGCTATTTCGACAATGCTTACTTAGCTCATAGTAAGCACTGACAGATGTTAGCTATCCATGGACTTATTTTTATCAGTTACTATTTATAGGTATATAATATACTATATTCTATTATCTATAATATAGTGTTTATGTTTATATTTATTATTTACATGGTTATATTATTTACATATTTTATTTATATATTATATATACGTATATTTTTATTTGTATATAATATACACGTGTTATCTGGAAGTATGTATAATATACTATCTATACGGTAAGGTGCTATAAATCACTATCGATAAATTATTATTATCACCACTGAAAGGCTATGGGACACAGAGGGGGCAGATATGTGCTGTGTGGCCCAGATGTCACATACTCATTCAGTGTGTCTATTTCCCAAGGCCCCGGGAAGCAGAGGTGAGCTCGAATCCCAGGGCTTAATTGAGCACAGTCACCTTCTCAGACGGGCGTCTGAGAAAGGACGGCGCTGTCGTAGCTGCTTGGTGGCTGGAGTGCAGGGGCCCCTCACGTGGACCAAGTAAGACAGCGTGTGGCCGGGTCTGAGCGGCCGGCAATGCAGGGGCTCCCGGACTTAAGGACTCGCCAAGGTCACACAGGCCCGGGTGTGGAGCTGCTGCTCACACCCGGGTCTGGGCACAGGCTGTCCCCCTGCAGACCCCACGCTCCCTGTCACCGTCGCCATCACCGAGTAGGACAGACACTCGCACTTTGCAGGAGGGGACAGACAGGAAGGAGCCACTTCAGGCCCTGAGGACCTGAGGGGGCCACGGCAGAGGACACGTTCTGACCTGTTGGGAGGTTTGCCACGAGGGAGGAGAGGACAGCTCTTGATCTGGAGGAGGTGCTGTCTCCTCCTCGAAGCCCCGGTGGGAGACCTGTGGCCGGGGGGTCACCTGGGCCCAAACCCCGGCAAAGATGGGGTTCCGTCCTGAGCCCCGACGACAACTCGTCCTGCCCCAGGTGCCTCGTTTCAGGCTGCACGCCCCAGAGAGGTGGGAAACGTTGTCCCCATTTCCTAGGTGAGCAAACTGAGACCCAGAGGGGCAGTCAGGTGCCCCAAGTCACACAGCACGTCAGGGAGGGCCCCGGGACTCTCCCCCAGCCCTTTTGACTGTGGACTTCATGTTCTATCCAGGGTGCCCGAGAAGCCTTTTTAGGGCCCCTCAGTCATGCCTGCTTCGGGGTCTCTAATACCCCCTCCCCCACTCAGGCTGCAGTTATCTTTGCTTAAAGACTCTGATACCCTGACTTAGGGACAAAAGGCTTGGCCATTGCCCATAGGAACAAGAGAGGGGAGGGGAGCAGGAAGATGCCCCTGGGGTGCTCCTACCTAGTCCCCCACCCTGTCCCCCACATTCGGGTGTGAGCGGCCACCCCTCGCCCAGGAGAGCCCGGACGAGCCCCGGGAGAGATGCATCCAGCCCAGGCCCTTCACAGGGCATCTCAGGGCAAGGGATAGCTGAGCACGGCAGGCTGCAGTGGGGAGAGAACCACCGTCTCCAAGAAACCCCCTACCCATGCTCGGCCCCGGGGGACAGGTTGCTGCTTCCTTGGGGGTGTCTCTGTGAGTGGAGGGTGGGGCGGCTTAGAGGGGTTGATCGTGGGCTACTGAGTGCCACAAGTGACAGGAACTAGCCCAGCTCGCTGTGACTGCTGCTGAACCCCATCCCCGCCCCCGCCGCCAGGCCGGCCATCCCATTCCTGGGCTCATGCTGCCATCCTGTGGCCAGATTCCTCCATAGCAGCCCCAGGCCACTAAGATCCCTCAACTCTAAGATCCAAGGCAGTTCTTGAGATCAGTTTACCCAGTGCCAGGGGTCCATTTCACAGATGGAGAAACTGGATCACCCAGGTAGCAGCAGCAAAGGGAGAGTGAAGACAGCAGGAAATTTGGATTCCAACGGGCCTTGGCAACAGCCAAACCATCTAGGTTCTAGTGTGTCCAACTAAGTTTGAAATTCATCTTGGGGACAATAGGGAGCAAGAGAAGGTTCTTGAGCAGGCGTGTGACCTGATCAGATGTGCACTGCAGGACCATCACTCCGGTGTCTGTGTGCAGAATGGACTAAAGAACAAGGCAGGGAAACCAGTTAACCTGCCACGGTCCCAACCAGTACAGAAAGGGCTAGAACTACCCCTTTCATCATAGTGAATTTGAACCTCGGAAAGAGTCCTGCCTTTGGAGCCAGAGATTTCAGGGTTCAAACCCCAGCCCTGCTGCTTACTGGCTGTGTGGCACTTTACCTCTGGCAGCCGTGGTTTCTCCGTTTGTAAAACAAATTTATTCAAGAGATCACTGAGAAGTTTGAATTCAAAATTGTGTGTATAACAGCTCGCACCTAGTGGACAATGGAAAAAAGGTAACTCAGTGGGGGACCTACATCTGATTCTGACCCCAGGAGCAGAGATGGCCCCTCCCACATCAACAAACCGTCCTGCGAACGGAGCTCCCGTGACCGTGACCCAGCTGCCCAGCTCCGGAGGAGGGGGGCCCACACCCAGGCAGCAGGCAGCCTCCGGGCAGCTCCTATCTCCTCTCATATTAATTGCATTTGCAGCTGGAACAGATGGGGTGCTGGGACTCCCCCCCCCACCCCCACCACCACCATTTTTCACAGAGCATTGATCCAGGAGAAAATCATGTAATTAAAAGAGAAGAAATGTAAAACAATCCCCTTAGCGGACTGTGCCGTCTTCCCTCCCTTGTAAATCCGTTAATGAACTGTAATTGCAAAGACAGACCCCTTATTGAAATCTGGTAACCAATTCACTGTGGGGCCAAGGGACTCCCATTGTAATCCAAGACCTGGGGAAAGACAGGAATTTAAAAAAAAAAAAAATCCTAATTAGGTTGGTCCTGTTTATCTATACAGAAATCAAAACAACAAAAATATCGGTTACAAAGTAACTTGCCATCTGCCAATAGACTGTGGGTGCCCTGGGGAGACCCTGGTTTTCTTTCTTTCTGGGACTTGTTTATAACCTTCTGTTAATCAAACTGAGAACAGGGAAAGATGTGGGGATTACATGGAGAGCGTGGGTGGCGTGGGGCCTTGAAGCGGATGTGGGGAGAATTGAGAGGAGTCTGGCAGGAGTTTGGGGCGGGAAGACCCCAAGATCCCAGCCCCTGCCCAGCGGCATGGTCCCGTGAGAGCTGGCTCCCCCATTCAGATTGTTCTGGCCACGGTGATTGTTCAATCGTGGCCACAGTGGTGGTTCGAGGGAGGGCACAGGACTCAATGTGAGCCTGAAGTCTGAACTCAGAGCTGGCCAGGTATGAGTCTGGGCTGTGGGGGCATCTTGAGAGCAGGGCCTGGCTGGACATGAGGCTGCTGGGGTGGAGACCGGAGTCAAGGGTACAGAGAGCCGGCGGCCTGAGGACATCGCGGAGCCCAGCCCCTCCGCCAGCACCTTCCGTAACTGGGTCCCATCAACTCCCTTCTTGCGCTAAAGCTGGTTGGTGTCGTGTTTCTGTCACTTGCAACCCAGAGCCCTAACTCAGCCCATTCGGACCCACGGTGCCTGTGGTCCAGTCTCTGGGGGGTTGACCAGACCTGCTTCTCCCGCCAGCCACCCTGGGACTCTCCCTTCTGCCGTGGGATGCCTTGAGCAGGACTGTTGGAAGCAGAAAGCAACCCTCTCCCACTCCAAAATGGGTGAGTTCTGGGCACATAGCCCCCTCCGGGTATGTGCCTCTTGGAAAATCCTAAGGCTCAGCCCCAGAGGCCCCAAATCTCCCCCAGCCCACCTCGGCTCAGCCTGGACGGGAGCCTGAGCCAGGCCTGACCCGGCACAAGGCCAACCACAGCCTCGGGCCCGTCAGTTCTAGCCTCTGGGTTCTGATCAGTCTCCCTGTGCCAACACCTTCTCCAACCCCCAGCCGGGTTGGCGGGGCACTCACCCCGTGCCTGGCTCCCACCAGCCCCTCTGTGGGGGTCCAAACCTGCCCCCCTTTCCCTTGGGCCCCCTGGGGCCAGGCTCCTCTGGGGCCAGGCCCACCTTCTGTCGAGCTGTGGCCTGCTGACCACTGAGAGGATGACCGGGGAAGATATTGGCCACTGGGATCTGCTGAGCACCTACTATGTGCCCAGGGCTTAACATTCCCTGTCCCGGGCAGCAAAGCTAAGTTCACCTTGCTCTCAAGAAAGGCCCCTTGATAAGGCACACTAAGTCCTCAGCCGGCTACCACAGCCGGATTCCCCGGGAGGCTTTCTGTCCAGTGTCTGCCTGCCTCTCTAGACTGGGAGCACCACAAGGCCAGAGATCATCGGGCATTTTCTATTTTATCCTGAGTGCCTGGTCCATGCTCTGTCCTTTGGCGATGCTCAGTAAATGGGGAGGGAAGGAGGGGAGGAAGGAAAGAGGGAGGAGGGCAAGCTAAGACCGGAACTGCCCTTAGGGCCCCGCAGCCTGACTTCACCGTCCCTGCGCCTCCCTCCCGGAGTCATAGGCCCCTTTTCAGCACCACTGCCCTCCACAAGCCCCTCACTTCCGGATTTCCCCTGCAGGCACAGCCCACAGATCCCTGCAAAGCCACCTCTCCCGGGGAGCCCCACAAGGCTGGCCACCACCACACCAAGCCCTCCGTCTGAGAGCCCTCAGCACGACCACTTGTGAGGAAGGTGCCGTTGCCCTGTTTACTGGTGAGGAAGCTGAGGTCAGAAAATGAAGGAGTCTGTTCCAGGCAAGGAGACTTGGGGACTCACACCAGGACCGTTGACCCCAAAGACGGAGCCACTGAGCCCTCCGCTGTCGCTTCCCCATGGGGCGGTTCCTGGAGGCTCTGAGACTGATGCTTGGTCTCTGCCAGGCCAGACAGGTGCCGGGGCGCTCCTCTGTCTTGTCTGACTTCATCAAGGAAGTGTTGACAGCTTTTGGTCCTTGAGTGATACCATTCATTCGTCCCTTTGGAGAGTCTCCTGGTTTACTCTTGGTTTCTGGATCATCTCTCCGTGTAACAGATGAGGAGCTAAGGCTCACGGGGAGATGGGATGGCTTGTCCAGGCTCATAGAGGGAGAAATACCGTGAGGCTGGAATGTCGGCCCAGGGCCCAGGAGCGCAGGGACTGGTGTCTGTTTCTGGGCTCCGTTCTACCCCTGGGGCCTGGAAGAGGGCCTGGTGTGGGGGCTGGGCAATCGCTTGCTGCAGAACTAAAGGAGGGAGCTGGCTGGCTGTCCCCAGGGCCTTGCAGGCTCACCCCACCCTCCACACCTCACCTCCCTGAGCCCTGGAGCACTCAGGCCAGAGGCAAGGCTGTTCTTGTCTTTGCCCCCTGGCGGAGCTGGAGGATGGGTACCCATTAATGTGACACAGCTGGGCCGGAGCCATCGTGTGCGCTCTGGGGCCGTCTCCCAGCAGGGAACGGGTGTCCCAGGTGGCACCGCCACTGGAGGCCAAGTGGCTGCAGTGTTTTGAGGAACATGGGTGCCAGATGGGAACAAGGCAGGTGCTCAGGACCTGGCAGGTTTGGATGTGTCCCTGAGGCCAGGGAACCACCCCCTGGAGGCACTCTGGATGCAAGGGGTGAGTGGGCACTGTTCTGGGTGCTCTCCACGCATCTTCTCATTTCCACCTTGCAGCGCCCGCGAGGCGACACCGGCTTCCTTCTCCTTGGATGTGGACGGGGGACCCAGAGGGGCGAAGGGCCCTGCCAAGTTGCCAGGCAGCTGAGGCGCAGGCCCGGAGCCCAGGGTGGTCCTGGAACTGAAGAGTGAGCCCAGGACACAAGACCACCCCGTGGGTAGGAGACAGAGGTGAATGATCAGCTGAGTCAGGGCTCTCTCGCATTGCATGGAACAGAAACGGGCTCAGCCGTGTCTAACGTTGATGAGAGGGTTTCCTGGGTGTCCTGTGAATGGCCAAGGCAGGGAATGGAGCCCGAGGAGGGCGCCAGAGAATGCGACCCTGCTATGGATTGCAGGTGGCCACAAATTCTTCCCTGCTCTCTCCCCATGGAGAAATGGCATGTGCCTCCCCCTGTCCCCCTGCATTTGGGCTGGCCTGAAACTGCTTCAATCAAAAAAGTGCTGGTGGCTCAGTCAGTTGAGTGTCTGACTTCGGCTCAGGTCATGATCTCACAGTTCGTGAGTTCGAGCCCCGCATCGGGCTCTGTGCTGACAGCTCAGAGCCTGGAGCCTGCTTCGGATTCTGTGTCTCCCACTCCGCCCCTCCCGTGCTCACGCTCTGTCTCTCTCTCTCTCTCTCTCTCTCTCTCAAAAATAAATAAACATTAAAAAAAAAAAAGTGCCTCCAAAGTCACACAGTGCCAAAGTGGGGCCATAAACCTAAAAAGCTTTTGGAAGCCCTGAGCTGCCACGTAAGAAGCCGCGTTCCCCTGCTGGACAGACTGTGGGCAAAGGCAAGGCCCTGAGACTACGTGGAGAGAGACCGAGAGAGAGGCCCAGCCTCGCAGCCGGGCCTCCCCGGGCAGCGGTCACGAGAGTGGGCCCGGCACAGGTGAGCGGGCCGTGCTGGAGGCCGCAGCCTGGTCGAGACCCAAAGGAGGGTGGCCCCAGTCACCACCAGGGGGAGCAGGAGAACCACCCAGCTGAGCCCAGCCAACCCACAGGACCACGCCAATAGCAGGTGGTCGTAAGCCACTAAGTGTTGGGGGTGTGGTGGTGTAGTTCTGCCTGCTTGAACCGCCTCTCAGGAAGACCGCTCAGGATGGCCTGAGTCTCATAAGAGCCTTTTACGTGCTCTCAAGTGTGAATCGAGCAGTAACACCAAAATTGGGCCATTACACAGGAATGGGTCCCGAAAGTCACCCGAGCTCCCCCTCTGGGAGACAAGGGGTTGAGATTGCATGGTGTGGGGGATGGAGCATGGCTCCAGAGGGACCTGGGAGAGGCCGACAGATCCGGGCAGAGCTGTAGGGGCACGTGGAAGAAGGGAGTCTTTCTCCTGTGCTGTCCCTGAGGCGGGGGGTGTCACTGCCCATGCTGGGGACAGAGGCAAAGCTGTTGAAGTACAAGGAGACCCCAAAGAGGACTCCAACATGGGTGTGGGGGGACAGGGGGCACCCAGGGCCACCCCGGCGCAGCTGGGACCCTCCCGCCATCTCTAACTCACACACACACACACACACACACACACTCAGCCCATGGGCTCCTGGTACAACCTAAACCCACTCTTTCTCCAGCGCCCTGAGGGTGACAGGGTGCTCTACTCAACTGTAAGTCCCTGAGGGGCAGGGACTGTGTCTGTCTCCCAGGCCCCCATCTCCCCACTGCCTGACATGGGCATGTGCTCTGTGTTTGCAGTCTGCATGAATGAATGAATGAATGAATGAATGAACCCATCTGGTGCCATCGTTCTTCTTTCTCTTTGAGGTCTTGCAGTCCTAGATTCAAGTCCTATCCCTCCAACTGACGCTCGGCTGACGGTCTCCCAGTGACACAGCTTTCCCATCTGTGCCATGGGAGTGACTCAAGTCCGTTCCGGGCATGGCTGCTGGAGGACGAAGCGAGACCCTGTGTAGGCAGGACGAACACGGCCACCTCCACCACTGTTACCGCCACTGTGGCCACCCCGCAATGGCCCCCCCTCACCCGGCCACCCTCGCCACTCCTTTGTCCCGCTCCCCAAATGACCACGCCGCCCCTGGCCTCGTTCAGGGCTTAACTTAAGTCATATTTAATTGTTCTTCAGGAGGGAGTCGAAAACTCAGAAAAGAGATTCACAGCACTCGCAGTCAAGAAAGGGTTAACTAAAAAAAATAGGAATATATTAAGCTTTGGATTGGAAAAACAAAAAATGCAAACCCAGTCCCTCTCACACTCACCCCTGTGTTCTCGCTCATAACACACACGCATCCCTGCTCCAGATACGCACCCGCCCTCAGGTCCACAGACACACACACACACACACACACATACACACACACACACACACACACACACACACACCCAGCAGGGCTGGTGGAGGAGGGGGAGGCCTGGTGCCCTCAAGGCCTGTCCCTCCCAAACCCCCCCTCACTGAAACAGCAAAGCTAAACTAAACCCGGGCTCTAGGGACACACGCAGGACTCCGCGGGCTGTGCTTGGGGTGGGCGGGGGGGGCAGACACAGAGGCCGTGGCGGGGACAGGCAGCCTTAGACGACTCTGTTCTCCAGGACGGCCAGCCGCTTACTCACAGCTTCCAGTGGACTCGGGGTTAAGGAGAGACACAGGCTGACCAGCGCAGGGCAGTGACGGCTGTGGTGTCTACACTCGGGACCCCGCTTCCTGTAGCTTTAGGCCTACTGGGCCCCCCATCCGGGATCCCACCTCACCCTGACCGAGCAGGGGGAGCTGTTCCCGGCCTGGCCCTATCTGAGCCAAGACCGGTGGTAGTCGTGTCACAGAAAACCTGAGAAATGGGGAGTCCCCAAGTACCATGCTTTCCCGAGGAAGGCTAGGACTCTGTATGCGTGTCTAGTCTCCAGAGCTTGGTTTCTGCCTCAGTTTCTCTGTTGACCTTCTAGGAGCCTCTGCTTCCGACAGGAGCCGTCCCAAAGCTGGTGCCAGCCCATCTGGCCAGAGTCCAGCCCGGCTCCAGAAGGAGGCAGGCAAGGCGGAGCCATCGCCACCACCCCTTACACAGGGGCGAGGCCCCCTCTCCCCTCCCCGCAGTGCCCTGCCCCACCCCCCTGCCCCCTGCAGTGGCCTCTGGGAAAGGATATGTTTCCTGGTCAGAGCCTGCAGCAACCCCTCCACTGTGGTCTGGAATTTCACAAGGGACTCGCAGGCACACGGGTCTTCCTCTGGAGTGGACGGGAAGTAGGGGGAGAGAAGGGGGGGGTGGTGAGTGGTGGCGAGGCAGGGGGGCGCAGGGCAGACACGACCCAGGGCCAGGACAAGGGAGTCTTGGGGGAGTGTGGGCTCCGAGAGATCTGAGAAGACAGAGAGGCGTGTAGGGTTCTGAGGCCGAACTCCCAGGAGTGACCCTGAACGTCTCCCCAGTCCCTCAGAGCCCTGAGGAAAACCTCCACCAATAACACCTCCACGCTGGTCACCTACTATGTGCAGGACACTGCCCCTGGGAGCCTCTATATCCCCTTGGCGACTTCGCCCAACACTTGAGGTTTGAAAGCATGAGTACCATTTCACAAACGAAGAGCCCGGGAAGTGAAACAACTTGTCCATGGTCCAACAGCTAGCTAGAGTCAGAGCAAACATGACTCTGGAAACCATATCCTCTACCATGGGAGGATCAGAGGAGGTAGCTGGGTTCAACTCCTAGCTCCTCTGGTTATTCACGATTGCCCCCGCCCCCCCCCCCCCGGGCTTGGCTTTCCTGTCCGTCAAATGGGGATGATCATATCCTACCAAGTAGGATCAAAATATGTCTGCTGGTTGCCGAAGTGAGACCGACCAGCCTTCCTCGTGGTCCTGCCAATTCTTGGTGCCCCCCCCCCCGCCCCTGCTGACGGTCCCCATGCGTAACCGGTTCCAGGATGGCTCCACAATCTCCCCCTGGGCGCCCCGCCCCGCCCATCAGTGCCATCTCTGGCCTCACTAACCCACACAGATCTTCTTCTGCAACTTCTTGCCGATCTGGTTGATGGTCTTGAAGTCAGCCGTGTAGAAGTAGTGTTCGGCCACGGGCTCTGAGGCGATTTCCCTCAGCTCGTCCTCCACGGCATTGCCCACACCCACAGCAAACATCTTAAAGCCTGCCGAGAGGAACAGGATGAGTGGCAGTGGCCTTGGGGGACGGAGCAGCCACGGCTGAGCCTGCTGGGGAATGCCCGCGCAATCAACACAGACACCTCCTGGTGGCAGCTTCTGGAATTGCAGGCACAGAGGCCGGTAGGAATTGCGGGACAAAGACAGCATCCGTTGAGATTCTGCTACCTGTCAGACCTGCACTGATTCCCTGTACTGGGAGCTTTATAAGTGCATACGCCCCACAAGTGTCCACCTGGTGGCTATTATCACTCTCATTAAATCGGCGATAAAACTGAGACTCAGGCTTGTCCCAAAATGGGGCTACCTTCCAACAGTTGGTGTGTCCTTGGGAACATTCAGCTGGAAAATTTCCCAGCCCCACCTACATAAGGACCATCAGAACAAGCTGCTTGCTTTTCTGGGACCTCCGTTTTCTCATCAGTATAAGAAAGAGGTAGGGGCGCCTGGGTGGCTCAGTGGGTTAAGCGTCCGACTTCGGCTCGGGTCATGACCTTGCGGTTTGTGAGTTCGAGCCCCACGTCAGGCTCTGTGCTGACAGCTCGGATTCTGTCTCCCTCCTTCTCTGCCCCACCCCCGCTCACTCTCTCTCTCTCTCTCTCTCTCTCTGTCTCTCAAAAATGAATAAACGTTAAAAGAAAGAAAGAAAGAAAGAAAGAAAGAAAGAAAGAAAGAAAGAGTTGGGCAAACCGATCCGCCCTCGTTCACGTTGAACCTGGGTTGAGGGCAGCGAGCAGAACAGACAAACTACAGTCGAGCTGTTCCATATTTGTCCTCCTGGCCATCAGTGGTGTTCAGGGCCCAGGCAGCACCTACCAAGGTCCTTGGCCTTCTTGGCAGCATCATTAATGTAGTCCTGGCTCCGGCCATCAGTGAAGACGATGCCCACCTTCTGGGCACCGGGCCTCGCCCCGCTGGACACGGTAAAGGAATTGTCAATGAGGTACTTGAGGGCAGCCCCAGTCATGGTGCCCTTCTCCATGTAAGACATGTTCCGCACAGCCGCCTTAATGTCCTTCTTCGTGTGGAAACGGCCCAGCGGGAACTCCTGGCGGACGGAGCTGGAGTACTGCACCAGCCCCACTTGGGCCAGTTTGTCCGACACGTCCAGCGTGTCCACGATCTGATTGATGAACTTCTTCACCAGCTCAAAGTTCTCCGGCCGCACGCTTTTGGATCCATCGATGAGGAAGACCAAGTCAGTGGCCGAACTGCCACCACGGCCGTTGCATACTGGGAAGGGCAGAAAGGAGAGGAGGCGAAGCTTAGGGACCGCTTGTTCCTCCCGACCGCTGGGTCGGGTACCCCTCACGCACCAAGCTCTGTCCCGGGCATTATCCTGTCCCATCGCGTCCTCAGAACTCCCTCTAGAAAGCCAAGGCTCCTGGCCTTGTCTCACGTAGCATTGCAAACTGCAGCTCCAAAAGTCGCGGCACCAAGATTTGAACTCAAGACTCTGTAACTCCTTCCACCATTACTAAACCCGCCACCCACCGCGACAGAAAGAGGGCCACAGTCAGAAGATAACTTTCTGCAGACCCCAAGTTCTGGAAGGCATCGCTCGCCTTCGCAGATTGGTCCAGGAACAAAGGGCAGAGAGGAGGCTCTGAGGGGCTACTTAGAGGGTGGCCAAGCCCCAGCCCCTGCCCTCCCCACCCTCCCCCGGGGCTTGCCTGCTTCCAGCCCACTGACCGTTGCACGTCTTGCCATCACTGTTCAAGGTGAAGCCCTCCCGACAGGCGCAGGTGTAGGAGCCCGGGGAGCTGAGGCACACCTGCTCACAGTCGTGGTCTCCTGTGACACACAGGTCTGACACCACTGTGGGGACAGGAGGAGACTCAGAATCTCATAGTCACAGGGCCTTGGACATCTCGGCCAGGATGGCCCTTCACACACCCAGAGAAACTGAGGCCCCCCAACTAGGTGAGGTCCAAGCCCCAGGCCCTCCGTCCAGGACCCGAACCACTGGCCACCCCTATGCGGACTCTCTGAGCCCCGCCTGGTCCAGCCCCTCCCCTATTGACTCTCCAGCCACGCCCCCACACCGCCCCGCCCCCTGCCCTGGCTGCCCCGACTGCTCAGCCTTGGCTCTGTCCATCCCCGTCCGACCCCGCCCTGCCCCCCCCCCCACCTGGACTCAATCCGGCTGTCCAGCCCCTCTCCGATGCTCTTAGCCACGCCCATGCCCCATCCAGCCACGCCCCCGTTATGGCCCCGCCTCCACACCCCCATCCCTGCCCGGCCCCTTGCTTCCCCGGAAGCCCCCTATCCTCGTCCAGCCCTGTCCAGCCCCTCCCAGCCCCGCGCACCGCAGAAGGCCTCCTGGAACTTCTTGGACAGCTTTTCGATGACGCTGTAGCTCTCCACGTAGTCGACGTGCTCGTCCTGCGGCTCGCTGGCGATCTGCCGCAGCGTGGCCTTGTCCACGCGGCCCACGCCGATGGCGAACAGCTCAATGCCGCTGGCCCGGGCCCGTGCAGACACGTCCCGCACGCTGTCCTGGGGCCTCCCGTCCGTCACCACGATGACCACCTGCGACACGCAGGGCGCGTGAGAGGTCTTCCTCCCGCCCTGGGCTGGGCTGGGCCCTCCAGTAAGCCCCCGAGATCACTAGCAGAGGAGGACACAGAGGCCCCAGAGGCCTGCCCAGCCTTGCCCAGGTCACACAGCTAGTCAACTGCAGGTAGGTCTGACTCCCCGCCACGGTCTTGCCCCAGGGAGGAGGACCTGGCTAGCAGAAGAGGAGAGAGGTTTCCTCTGACTGAAAGACCCGGCTGAAGTGTTCTCCCCTCTGACTGGGGCCTCTGGATCTCTCCCCCTTCAGGCAGACACCTCTGTGATCATCTGAGGGCAGGACCCTGCCTCCCTCCTCAGACTGGGACCTCTTGAGAACCCTGTAGTTGAAGTGTGCCCGACACCATGCAGTTCTGCCCATTGGCCACCAGAGGGCGAGCGAGGCTAGCGAACGGCGGCTCGGCCTCCAGTCTGGCCATCTTTCCCCTCTAGGCCCTGGGAAGGGGCCTTTAAACCTCCCTCCGTTCCCCAGGATGCTACCTGCCCTTTCCGTGGGGGAAAGCACTGTCTGCTCCCCTCCCACAACGCTCCTCTGTTTGTACCCTGGGAAGGGAGACAGAGGGGACCCCGGGGCCGGTCCCAGCCCTGGCCACCCCCAGCTCTGCTCGAGTCTGGGGCCCGGAATCTAGCCCTGCTGGCTGCTTCTCTGCTTCTGACCTGGGCCTGCTTCTGATTTCCGGGTCCCCACCCTTGGCCCCGGGGCCCGAACCCCTGGCCTGTAGTGTGGTGCTTAAGGCAGGCCTGGGCTGGAAATGCAGCTCACCTTCCCGGTGAGATGATTCATAGTAAGAAGCCAGGAAGGGGAACTATTATTTTCCGTATCCCTCCCGTGGAACCACTGGGGAGTGGTCTCGAACCATCCCTTCCCCCAGAGGCCTAGACTGACCTAGCTATGACCGTCTGCTGCCCCAGCCTGTCCCATTCCCCCCGTCCCCCATCAGTCCAGCCTTGCGACCGTGAACCCACCTTGTCGGGGCTTCCCACAGGTGAATTCCAGGCTGGCCACCCACTCACCCAGACCCGATGGAACTCTCTCCCCCCCGCTTGTCCACCCTGGGCTGACACCGTTCACTAGAGGTGTGACAGCCACAGATGTCAGTCACCACCATCCCCTTCACCACGTCTCTCCATCAGGATCACCCCAGGCCACCACATCCTCCCAGTGATCGTGACCATCAACTTCCTGTCGGAGTTTGTAAATGGCCCTCACGAGGTACGACCAACAGGCCGCCTCATAGACCAGCTCTTTGAGGCCTGTCATGGCCAGGACTACACGCTGTTGTCTGTAAACATTCCTACCTCTTATTAACTGGGCAGGATGCTTAAGCCCCCCCCCCCCCAACCCCGTGCCTCAGTGTCCTCATCTGTAAAAATGAGGACCCCGCCCCCAAGCAGGACTGCATTCACTCGGCACTCATATGTCAGGCGTGTGCTCCATGGGGATAAGAAATACATCCCCTGGGGCTGGGGGCCTGGGCAGATAAGCGGTGACTCCTTGGGGCCATCGAGGGCTCTGAAAGGGAGGCGCGGGAGCCTGTGGGAGGAGAGAACACCTGACCGGCCTCACGGGCCCCGGACGGAGCCCTGGAAAATTACACCGTGGGCACCAGGTCCGTGCAGCCCCTCCACACACCCTACTCAGAGCCCTTCCTGACGTCAGCTTGTGGCACGTCGTGTCATTTTTCTGAACCCCTGCCCTCGAAGGCTTTAAATAAAAAAATAAGCTGGGGTGCCTGGGTGGCTCAGTCGGTTAAGCATCTGACTCTTGATCTCGGCTCCGGTCATGATCTCATAGTTCGCGGGATTGAGCCCCATGTTGGGCTCTGTGCTGATAGTTCAGAGCCTGCTTGGGATTCTCTGTCTCTCTCTGCCCCTGCCCTCTCTCTCTCTCTCTCTCTGTCTCTGAAAAATAAATAAATAAATCATTTTTAAGAATGAGCTAACACGGACACGGGGCCTGTTGCTGCCAGGTGCTATTCTGAGCGCTTTCGACTATGAACCCAGAGGCTTCCCGACGGCCCCTTGGGGAGGAGTTATGTTACTCCTGTTTCATAGGTAAGGGACACTGAGGTATAGATTGCTCAGGGTGGCACGGCCAGTGTGGCGGAGTGGGGGCTTCAATCCAAAAAGGCTCCACCACGGAAGCATCCGGACTGCCTCATTCTGCCTTGGGGAGCCAAGGTCAGCGAAACTGCGATAATCAAGTGCTCGCCAGATAGGGGTCCTGGGGTCAGACGGTGGATAGAGTGGGTTCAAATCTCAGCTCCGCCACTTAGCTTAGGCGGGTCTAATCCACAACCGTAAGAAGGCCAGCCCGTCAGGTGCTCTGAGAATCACGCAGGTGACGCTCTCAGCACACAACAAGACGCCGGCGGGGAGGGGCGGGCACGTACCTTGCTGATGTCGGGGGACCTGGCACGGCCCCCCTCGGCGTCGCTGAAGGCTTTGGTGATGGCGAACTGGATGGCCAGACCGGTCATGGTCCCCGTGGACAGCGGCCGGATGCCGCGAACGGCCCGCAGCAGCGCGGCCTTGGAGCCGTGGGCCCGCAGGGGGAACTCCTGCTTCACGGCGCTGGCGTAGTTGACCACGCCCACCCGGGTGGCGTTGGGCCCCACATCCAGCGACTCGATGACCTGGGACAAGAACACCTTCACCTTCTCGAACTCCACGGGCCTCACGCTGCGCGAGCTGTCCACCACAAACACCAGGTCGGCGGGCCGGGTCCGGCAGAGGTGCCCTGCGAGGGGGCAGGAGGGGGGAGGCAGAGGGCAGGGGGCCGAGGTCAGGGGCTACTTCGACCGAGACTCGAGGCCCTAGGCAGTGTAGATTGAACCTGGGCCAGCCTTCTGTCAGCGTGTGGACGGCCCGGCAGGCCATTTGCCAAAGGCCCCACCGCTCAGCTCCGTGGGAAAGACAGAGGCTCAGATCTCGGCCCCGGGGAACTCACTTCCCCTGCCTGAGCTCAGTTTCCTCTGTACAATGAGTCTGTACAATGAGCCGACAATCCCCTCTTTACCGGATCCTTCGGGGGCCCAAGCAGGAGTGCGTGTAGGGCACGAAGCAGGTGTCCAGCGGGGAGCGAAGGAGAAGGCAGCCTTTAAATTGTTTCAAAATTTTTTAATGTTTATTTATATTTGAGAGAGAGAGAGAGAGAGAGAGAGAGAGAGAGAGAAACCGTGCACAAGTGGGAGAGGAGCGGAGAGAGAGGAAGACACAGAATCCGAAGCAGGCTCCAGGCTCTGAGCTGCCAGCACAGAGCTGGATGCAGGGCTCGAACCCACGAACCGTGAGATCATGACCTGAGCCGAAGTCACATGTTTGACCGCCGGAGCCACCCAGGCGCCCCAAGAAGATAGACTTTAAATCATGCTTCTCAGGTTTCAGCCCAAGGTGGCTGCCATAGCAAGGGCAGCGTTTCTCCCAGGGAGGGAGTGGGGGGTGGGGGAGGGGGGAGGGCACAGCCCCAGGGCGGGGGGCGGGGAGGGGAGAGCAGCGCAGTGCCCATGAGCTTGGCCTTTTTCATCTCAGCATCAAAGTCAGTCACCAAAGTGGACCCAGCTTCCCTCAGCCCCGGAACCTTCTGGCTGGTGTCCCTGGGCAGGGGATAGGGCAGGGTTTCCTCGTGGCCATCTTGGCAGCCTGACCAGGTGGGTTCCTGAGACCTATCCCCAGAGAGGCAGGTCTTCCCAGACACCCCAGGAGGCAGCAGCATGGCTGGAACGAGGCAGATCAGGGTTCGAATCCCGGCTTAGCCGTTCTGCAGCCCTGAGCAGCTCACTACACCTTTACGGGCCTTGTCTGGGGGGCGGCGGGGGGAGAATAAGGCTTGATGTTTAATGCTGTCACGGGCCTGGGCCTGCAGCTGGGCAAGGCTCGGTACAAAGGCCCTTCCCTCTGCGCCCCAGAACTGAGCAGAGCTTCTCCCCGGTGAGGGTGCAGGAAGGATCGAGAAAGGAAAGGTCTGCTGGGCTGTTCCAGCCCCCCAGCCACAATGCCCTAGGTATCAGAGTTCCTTGAGGTACCTTAGAAATGACCTTGCAGACTCTTCCTGGTCCCCACTAGTTAAGGCTACAGATGGGTAAACTGAGGCCCAGAGAGGGTGAGGGAATTAGCCACACCCCAGACTAGAGGATCAGGTGCCAGGAGGCTCTGGGGCTATCTCACTTTGTGGTCTCAGACAGGTCCTCCCTTCTCCGGCCTCAGTTTCCCCACCTGTGCAGGGCGAGTTAGGCATTCCAGGATTCAGTGCCCAGGGCTAAAGCTCTGGGAATGGAACAGCAGGTAGGACCCCACCCCGAGACATGGCTGGAGAAGGGAGCATGGAGCCCTGGCCACCCCAGAGTGGCACTCAGCGGAGCCATGGGCGCGGCCCCAGGCTCAGTGCAGCTCCAGACGTCAGCTGGCTCTCGGTGTAGCCTCTGTCCTCAGGGAGACTGGCCTTTGCACCATGCATGGTCCCTGAGGGCGGCCTGGGAGCTGAGACGCCCCAACGAAGGCTCTCAGGCCACAGAGAGAGGTCCCGCTCGCGTCCCCCAACAGAGCAGACTGAGGGTCACCACTGTCCTGACCCTTGTGAATGTCACCATTGCTGTCTGCTCCTGTGCCAGCCTCCGGCTACCCCTGCCTCCCTGCCCCCCGACCCCAGCGCACCCTGGATCCCGTTTAACCTCTGCTCATCTCAGTGCCCAGCCGCCCCCCCCAGGCTGTCGGCCAGTGTGGCCCAGCTCACAGGGACCCCCCTCACCTCTGGACTGGGGGGCGAGGCCCAGCGTGCACGGGGCCTGGAGCCACAGCAGGAGGCCACACAGCACGAGGCTGGTGCCCGAGACGGCCCTCATGGTTCTGGCAGCGAGGGCAGCAGCCGGCACAGTGGTGGGGGCCGCTGGGGTCCAGGTCTTATCAACCTCTCTGCCCAGCCTCCCAGCCAGGCGGCCCCCCACTGGCGTGGGGGTGGCTGCCCGGGCCCCTAGCCCCTTTGGGGGGCGGGACCGGGGCTGAATGGAGGTGTGTGTGCCCAGAGAGGGAGGGAGACGCCTGGCCTGGGCTCAAGAGGCCCCTCCGACCACAAGGGCTCCTTTGCCTGCCGAAGGAACTAGAACGGCAGCTGGGACTCAGGAAATCTCGGGTGGGCGGAGGGCGGTTCCGCCACGGGGCCGGAGCCTGCACAGACCCAAAGCCGCCCCTCCGAGCCCGGGGAAGCCTGAGGCCCGGGCCCTACCCTGCACCCTCAGCCCCCGCCCCCATCCTCTCACCTGCCCCCGATTCCAGCACGCTTCCCCTGCACCGCCTCGGCTGTCCCCTGCCTCTCCGCCCACTCCCTGCTCTGCAGGGACAACTGGCTTCTCAGAGCTCCGCTCCGGGCCTCTCCGGCAGGGTCATCCGCCCGGAACGCCCTTCCCTCCCATCCCCTCTCTGCCTAACAGAGTCTTTCCAGATCGTAGCTCAAACCGACACGCGTGTGCAAGGCCGGGAGAGGGAACGGTTACGAGCGCAGACCTGAAGCCAGATGCCCCCGGGGCTTGCCACCCGTGTGACCGTGGGCAGGTTGCTTCCCCTCTCTGTGCCTGCCTCCTAGGGTGGATGAGGGGAGCGGGGTCAGAGGAAGTGTCTCACGGGATTCGCTCGACAACCCTACCCTGACACCGATTTTGCAGAAGAGCCAGAAGCAGAGAGACGAAGTGACTCGTCTCAAGTCGCACCGCTGAGGGGTATCATCACCAGAATAGGGCCCCAGGCCGGCGCTCTCAGCGCCGCCCCCCTCCCCACCCCCACCCCCCGCTTGCTTGGGTGTAGCCTGGCAGAGGCATCACCTCCCCCGGACTCCTCGAGGGTTAGGACCCCCTCCCCGTGCTTCCCTACACTGTGTGTCTCACCCACGAGCTGGTGAGAGTCTGATTGGTTCATTCATCCCTGCATCCGGGCCCCGCCCGGGATCTTTGCTGAGAAGGCAAAAATAAAGGCTCGTACAGAAAGGAATATAACCAGGCATGGCCCCTGGCGCTGCAGAGAGAGGTCCCACTCGCGGTGCCACCCTAGGAGGCAGGCACAGAGAGTGGTTGACGGGTTAGAGTAGGAAGAGCATAGGCTTGGCCAACTGACATTCTGTTACTGAACAGCTGTGTGACCTAGACCTGGTAACTTAACCTCTCTGAGCCTCAGCTTGTTATGCAATGGGAATGGTAGTTCTTGGCTTGCCTGCCTCACTGGGACCACGTGAGGAAGCAGTGAGAAGCAGTAGAGACGAGGGTCAAAGGCGTCTCATCTTTCCAGAGGATGGGATCATCAATATTTCAGACCCGTGTGCCTCGCTCTTCGTAAGTTACACCTCAGAAAGAAATGTAAAGACTTTTTTTTTTTTTTTAGGGGACACAACCGGGGCGCCTGGGTGGCCCAGTGGGTTGAGCATCTGACTCTTGATTTCAGCTCAGGTCATGATCTCACGGGTTCGTGAGTTCAAGCCCCACGTCGGGCTCTGCCCGTTTGGGATTCTCTCTCTCTCCCCCTCTCTCTCTTTCGGCCCCTCCCCTGCTCGCACTTTCTCCGTCTCTCTCAAAATAAATAAAAACTTTAAACAACTAAAAAATAAAAGTGCCCCACTCAATGTTCGCACAATCTTGACCAGTCACGGCGGTCACACTCTGTTATGCGTCTCCTTGTTCTCCAGACAGACCCGTGAGGTCAGCAGCTCCAAGAGCATCAGCCCATTTGTCAGACGAGGCAACTGAGGCCCGGAGGAGCCCGTGACTTGCCCGAAGCCACTCAGCCGGTTTAGGGACGGAGCCCAGCCTGGAACTCAGGCCTCTTGCCTCTTTGCCCCAGTTTTAGAGAACAAGGAAGCCAAAAGCATTTCCCTTTGCCGTTTCCCATTGACATTTCATTTATTCCTGACATTCATAGCCCTCCCCAGCCCCAAACACCAACTGAGGCTGCCGGTTCCTTTCCCCTCTCCCACTTTTAAGTGTGATCCTTTTCTGCAAAGACACTGCAGGGCATCGCGACCGCTCTGCTTCTCGCCTCCCCAATTTGGGTCTCAGCCGGCTCCCCCGCTGGCCGCCAGAGCCCTCCGAGCGGGGCGGGGGTGGGGGGGGCTTGCACGTCACAGTCACTGCTGAACCGCAATACCCGGCACGAGTCCGGAACAAGGGATCCCGTGAGCAAATGAAGAAATGAATTAAAAGAAGAACCAGATGACGAACGGGCTCCATTTCCCTGTGAACCGACGAGGGTCGGAGTGGGGACCGCGGTGGTGACCGTGGGGCGGGGGAGAGGAGGGCGCAGGGTGCTGCCCGTGACCTTGCTGGAGGTGCACGAGGGAAACGTGAGCGGCAGCCTCCTGGCTCGGGGTCCCCTCCCCGATGCACGGGGCTGTGGCCAGACTTCAGGGTACACAGCTCTCTTGGCCGGGGCGGCAGCTGGGCCCATGAAACAGCTCTTTCAGCTGCATGTCTGAATGGCCGTTCTGTGGACCCCTCGGAGGAACACAGGCACCTTTTCTGTGTCACCCCTCCGCTCATTAGCAGGGCCACAGAAACGCGCCACAGGTAAGTCTCCAGGAGCAGAGATAGGGTCCCCCCAAAAGGGGGCGGCTTTCACATGCCACGGCGGGAGCAAGGGCTTTGGGGGAGGAAGTTCAGCATATACGCCGAGGAAAGAAGATAAATATTTGTGTTTTCGGGATGTGAAGCCTTTTGTCCCCCAGGAATGAAAATCGGGAACAGCGTGTCCGGTACGAGCCAGAGGGGAAAAAAATGCTCGCGAGTCAGACAGGCAGCCGTGAAGGGCTCTCACTGTTCCCTCTCCTTGTTTTCACATACCTCGGGTTTCCAGAAACTTAAAGCCTCTAGTGTTTTGTCCAAGGAAGCGTTTGCGATCAAGCGAGAGGCCCCCGGCAGGCGCGGCTGTGTACAAAGGGCACAGGACTCCCCTTCCCAGGACCCAAGACTCCTTTCTTTTCCTAAAGAGCAAATCCTGGTCCTTCACCACCACCACCACCCCCCCCCCCCCAACCATCCCAAACATCACAGTTTGGCCGGGTCCACGCGTAGCTTTACTGTTGTTTATTTACTCTGCCTCCTGAACTCCAAACCAGCCAACTCACTTTGTGAGCAACGTTCTCCCCCTCCGAACACATCACAGCCGTGAAATCCCCGGCTCGAGGCCCAGCTTGCGAAGGTGTTCCTGTACGCCTTCAAATAAATTCGAAGCTAATTAAATTCAGCCCCTGCATCCGCGCGTGGCCAGAAGTTACCTTGGGTTCCGCCGGCCCTCGAAGTGCAAAACACCAGAATCACACCCAGCCAGGTGTGAGCCCCGGTTCCTTCACCCACCAGCTGCGCTGACTTCAGGTGAATCCCTTCGCTTTTCCGCTCTTCCGTGTCACGTCTGCAAAGCTGGGACCTCCGCGCCGACGTCACAGGGTGGTTGGGAACGGCATGTGTGAACACCGCATCCGAGTTTATTTTTTACTTTTTCGTTTTCGTGTTGCCTTCTCGTATTAGCTAGGGTAAGCAGACTGACAAATGAAGCCTCAAATGGCAGTGGCTTAACACGAGGGTGTGTTTCTCTCTCGTGACACGGTCCGGCCTAGACAGGTGTCCCCCCTGCCCAGACTCCTCCCAAAGCCGCCTTCACGTGACGATCCCACCGTTTCCAAGTCCTCTGTCTCTGGCCACAGGAATGAGGGCGAGACGGCGAGTGTCAGATAAGGAGTGCACATCACCGGCCTCTGCCTAGACGCCCAGGGGCAGGACGTGGGTTTAATGGGCAGTGACACTCGGTCACCCTCCCCAAGGGCAAAAAAGGCTTCCGTTGGCCCTCTATCACTTCTAAAGGAAAAGTCACGCTTAAGGGAGTAGTCAAGCCTCTTCATGATCTGGTTTTTGCCATCTTTTCCAGGCCTTTCCAGTCTCCCTCCCTCCCCTGCTCCGTCCCCTCTCTTCTCTGTCCCAGAGTGAGTCACTCCCTCCTCCGTGTTCTCTAAGCATACTTTTTTCCCTCCTTGCAGCAGGGGCCGTGTCGGGTTTTATGCTTCCAAGGTACAGGGCAGCCCTCAACCAGTGAGGGACAGGAGCTGCGGATAAATGGCTTCCCCACTCCCTGCTGGAAGGTTCTGACACGTGCTTCTCGCGGCTCCTCCGAGGGTCTCCAGCAGGATTGCGCCCCAACTGCCCGCAGAAGTGGCCCGTGTACCAGTGCACTTTTTACTGGCTTTCACCCCCTCCTGGTCTCCCCTCCCCTCTCATCGTGCTTCCTGGGGGCACTCCCCCCCCCCAAGTAAACTACCTGCACCCACCCAAGTCCTTGTCTCAGGAGCTGCTTTGGGGAGAACTTGAAAACAAAGCCAATGCAAAGCCTTCCCGGGTGTGGAAGACCGAGAGGAGGATGTGTTCGGGGGGCCCTCCTGGGGATGAGGGGGAGAACAGGCCTCTACAGCGTTTGGTTAAGATTTTTCAAAAGAAAACTACAGATTCCCAGGGTCCACCCCAGACCTGGTGAATCCGTATCTCTAATTCCGATATAACTAAACCGCGGTCTCACCCAGCCTCCCGTAGGAAATGTGAATTCTCTCCCTGTCTCGGAAAGCTGCTGTCCAGCCCCTGGTAGAACACCTGTCGGACAGGGAGTTTGCTTTCTTCCAGAAGTGTTCCATCCAGCTCCGGGAGTAAGCAGGTCTCCCGTGTACCAAGTTCAGTGACCTGAAGATCGCGGTCAGGGCCCCGCTGCGTCGATTGCTCCCTGATGAGAACAACCTCATTCCCTACGACCGTCCTTCACGACACACGGCTTTGCGAAAACCCAGCCTGGTGCCAGCTCGTGCGGCTTTTCGATTTGTCTCTCTCCCTCCTAGAGATTTGAGCTCTGAATTTCAGATAACCCTCCAGCTGGCAGAGCAGCGTGTATTTTCTCCTCCATTTTCCAGAGTCCCTCACCTCTGTTCAAGCTGCCCGCAGCCCCTGCCCTGTGCCCCTCAGCCTCCAAACAGAGCCTCGGGAGGCCCCAGAAGACCACAAAAGATGTCCCAACAGCGGTCAGCTCCCCTGTTCCATCCTTCCGTGTCAAAACCCTGGGTCTACACTGACCGTGACCTCAGCCCTTCAAGACTGTTGGTTGGCTCTGTTGCCACTTCGAAGTTGAAGGAGGAAAAGTAAAACGTCCTCCAGGTTGGGAAAGGGCGATACCTTCATTTTTCTCTTGCTGTGTAGCAAGGTAGGGCAAGCGTAGTGGCTTAAAAGACTGCAAATGTATTACCTCCCAGCTCCTGCAGGTCAAGGTCAGAAGTCTGGGCACCACGACACCGGGTGTCCCCTCACACGGCTGAAATCAGGATGTTGGCTGGGCCTCGTTCTTCAGGAGCTCAGGCCCCTCTTTCAAACTTACACAGTGGTTGGCAGAAGTCGGTTCCTTGCGGCTGTCAGACCGACCCCCCTCCCTGACCCCCACCCTCTGGCTGGCTGTTAACCAGCGGCCACGCTCAGCAGCTTGTCATGGGGTCTCCTCCAAGGCCCACACAGGCTTCAAATCCCTCCCATGCTGAGTCTCCTTTAAGAGGTCACCTGATTAGGGCAGGCTCACCCAATCTCCCTTTCTTCGAGTCTCCTGTGCCACGAAACATAATCTACTCACAGGGGTGACTATCCCATCCGTCTTGCAGGCTCCGCCCGCGCTCAAGGAGACAGAGCTCCCCAGGGTCATAGGTCAGCGGAGGCCACCTCAGAATTCTGCCTATCTCAGGTGGTATATGTGTGCGTGGAATGAGGGAGGGCGGGAACGAGGGAGGAGGGCAAGAGATTGACAAGGAAACACAGCATCTTCAGCCTGGGGTAAGTTGTTCCAGGGTCAGTGTGGGAGGGGCTACGTGCTAACTTACGTACCCAAACTAGTCTCGTAATTAGTCTCGAGGTTAGTCTCGTAATTTTTGTCTCCAGGCCCTTCCCTCCGTGGTGCCTTCCACGATGAAGGATGGTGGGAAAAGCACCCCCCCCCCAACCATGGAGCTTCATGGAAGATCTGGTTCTGTTCTTACTCGCACAGTGGCTACGGGCAACAAGGAGTATTTGAGGGTCAAGGTGGTCCGCCTACAGCCTTCCCAAGGATGCCCAATGCCAGAAACATTTAAATCTTCCCTCTCCGCCCTCCCAGGAGACACCTGACATCACCTCCCCAGGACAGAAGAGCCGGGAAGGTGACCAGTAAGATTCCTGATGTGTTTTGTTTTTGGTTTTTTTTTCCTCCCATCGCCCCATTCGAAATGTTTTAGAAAACCTTTGGCTTTTCCCAAAGCCCTCTGTTAGGAAGTCAGCTCCACCAACTGTAAAATTTCAACCACTTAGGGGCGCCTGGGTGGCTCAGTCGGTTGAGCATCCGACTCTTGATTTTAGCTCAGGTTAGGATGCCAGGGTCGTCGGATCAAGCCCTGGGTTGGGTTCCTCACTGACCAGGGAGCCTGCTTGAGATTCTCTCTCTCTGTCTCTCTCTCTCTCTCTCTCTCTCTCTCTCTCTCTGCCCCTTCCCACCCCACCCCCCAAAAAAATCAGCAACTTGGTCAAGGTCAAGGCTGAACGTAATCATGCCGTTGTAAGTTGTGAGGCATTGCAGGTGAGACTCCTGGGCTGGAGCCACATGGCCACACGGACATGTGGTCCCATCTCCGGGTCTTTGCCCAGGCTGTCCCCCTGCCTGGGTTGGCCCCCCGGCACGTACAGCAGACAAAGCTGCAAGGCCAGCATCCTGCCTGCCCAGCTGGGCCACTGAGGTTGACCAGATGGACTCTGTTTATTTAGGGCCCTGGCTCCCTTGTGCCGGCTGTTCTTTGCCAAGCCGGCTGCCTATCAGAACGCTCTTGGTGGCTAATTAGGCAGGCTTCCTCCCGGCGTGCCAGGAGACTAGAGTGTGAGCTCGGGCTCCCAGAGAGCCCATCCAGCAGGTAGCGGGCACACATCCAGAGTAGCTGCTCCTTACCCCCACGGGGCCGTGGGTGCCACCCAGAAGCACCCAAGGCGGGCCCACGGGTGGGTCATCCCCTTCCTTTAACCTGGCAGCTGCTTTTCCTGACGCTTTTCATGGCAACCTAGGGGCATTCCCAGGGTGCCTGAGTGGCCATGAATCTGAGCTCCCCGAAAGTCTGAAGGGACCCCTCAAAGTGGAGAACTTGCCCTGTCAGCACAGGGCGAGGTTTCCCTGTCTGCAAAGTGGGTATGATCACCCCGACGCCCCGGGGCCGATGGGGCGCAGCTGGTGCCCGTCCTGGCCGTGGCCCCTTTGGGACACACCCCCGCAGGTGAGGCCTCTCGTGTGCCCATCAGGCCTTGCACATGCTGCCTTGGTCACACGCCCTACAAGCAGGCAGACAGGGTGGGAAGCTTCTATCTGAGGGCACATCCAGCGTGGCCACAGGTCAGCATTATGTCCCCCACTGTGTCCCCAAGGGAGCCTAAATGCAAACAGAGCTCAAAGCACCTTCTTCTGCTCCCCATCCTGTGTCCTCAGCTCAAAGCTGGGCCCCACCATCTCAAATGCTCTCCAGACATGGGCACCAGCCTTGACCTTCCCTCTTCCTCTGCATCCAAGCCCTGGGGGTCCTGCTTCCCAAAATGCGTCTTGAATCTACCCAGCCCCGTGGCCACCACCTGAGTGCATGCCCAAAGCCTGCCTCCCCTGGACCACGGCTGAGTCAGCCTGGGTCTGGGCCCTGTGCCCACAGTGGACTCCCATCCCCCACCACAAGCGGCGCCCTGAGCCAGGCCTGTCCCGAGTGCCAGGTGCACAACAGTGATTGTATGTCAACCCCCTACCTTCAAGGGCCTGTCCCAGCCTCTAAAATCATGCCCCTGATCCTCTCACCTTGTCGGGCAGACAAGATAAGCTAGATAAGACAAGAGAGACGACCTCAGACTCCGGCCAGGCCCGTCGGAGTCCAACCCCAGCTCTGCCCTCCACCCGATCGTGACTTTGGGCAAGTGATCTGCCTGCTTCGAGACTCAGGACTAATCATCACACGACACCTGCCGCCCAGGGCCCGTGGGAGAGTCACAGATACGACCCTGAACTCCTCTCAATTACAGGGGAACGTGCCTGCTACCCACGCAGTCCTGAGACACCCAAGTTCCTGCTCGGGGACCCGGATCTGATTTTGCCGACTCTCCTTCCCTCTGAGAGACAGCCTGTGCGGGCGGTCCTCACCTGCCCAGCCTGCACGCAGCCCGCTCTTTCCTGGGGCTGGCTCCCTTCCGGGCATCCAGCTCAAACAGGCCCCCGCAGTGGGTCCCAACTCAGCCCTGTCAAAGGACCCCTGTGTGAGCCTCAAACGGGCCATTGATAGGGCCGTAGTGAGCGCTGCCCAGTGGATGGTGCACTGGCTTGGCTTGGCCAGGCCACTCGACTTCCCCAAACCCAGCTATTTCCTGTTTCTCGGGCCAGCCTCCTCTCGGCCGCCTGGCCACAGGGCACAATCCCACCATACAGCTCAGCCTGCTTCTTGGCTTCAGGCCAGGAGGGATGGGAGGCGGGAGGGTGTCGCTTCAGCCGGTCCTCCGGACACACGGCCACGGCCCCCTCTTGGTGTCCTCTTGGTGAGGATACAAGGCTGGAGACAAGACCAATCCCCTTCCCCCTGAGAACTCTGTCCCCAGGGCTCATTTGATGGGGGCTTCTGGGAAGCTCCTTTACAGGGATCGTCTCGAGAAGCAAGAGCTCACACATGCTGGGGCCTCAGACCTTCTTAATAGCCCCCAGCGTAGTAGAGAACAAAGGCACGTGGTCCAATCTTTGGCTGCTTTGTGGCCTCGAGAAAGCCACCGGATGTCTCTGGACCTCCATTCCTTCGTGTGCGAACGGGAGCTTGCTACCCATCTGTCGGAGCCTGCGTTGTCAGTTCCTTGGGGATCCGACAAAGAGCAGGAAACACCACGAAGAGGGGCACCCACGTGGCTCAGTCGGTTGAGCGTCCGACGCTTGATTTGGGCCCAGGGCATGATCACACAGTCGTGAGATCGAGCCCTGCATCGGGCTCCACGGTGTACGTGGAGCCTGCTTCAGATTCTCCCTCTCTCTCTCTCTCTGCCTCCCTCTGCCCCTCCCCTACTTGCACCAATGCGCTCTCTCTCTCTCAAAAAAAAACCCCACAAATAATAATAATAATAATATTTAAAAAAACGAAGAAATGTCCTGAGAAAAGCTGACACCTCCTTCATCAGCCTTCTTGTGGCTCCCTGCACCTGCTCTCATCCTTCCTAGAGCCCAAACCCGACCCCGCAACACCCCTGTCCAAACCCTCCAGGGACTCCCTCGTCCCAGTATCAGCCCCCGCTCCTTGTGCAACATTAAAGGCTCGATCAGCACCGGTGACCAAGCCCAACTCAGGCTGCCCCAGGCTCTCTATTGACTTCACTCTCAGGCAGGCCCTCCGCAGCTCAGCCTCAGAGGATAAAGGCCAGAGGTAGAGAGAGAGAGAGAGACAGAGAGAGATCATTGAAAAATTTGATTCCTAGGTCCGACCATGCCCGAAGCCAGAAATCGCTGCACTTGTCGTTTATGTGAGCCAAGAAATATCACAACCACCTTTTTTTCTTTTTTTTTTTCTTAAGTCGGTTCGCTAAGGTTTCTGTTCCTTGGACCATCTCCTTCCTGCAAATACCCTTCTTGGCTAAAGTGAGCCAGGGTGGGCTTGCGGCCAAAGGACCCTAACGACTGCCGAGGGTCTTCACGATCCAGGCCCACGACCTGGCCAGGCTCCCCATCCCCACGTGCAGCCACGCCAGCCCACCCACCCCTCCCCTCCCCACCTCTGCAGGGGCCCTCCACATCCTTCCCCTCTTTGTTTACTGCTGCCTGCCCGCCTTTCCAATCCCGCTGGGCGAGAGGTCCTCCAAGAAGCCTTCGCTGATTGTAGGGGTCTCTGGGACTCCCCCCATCGTGGTGTTGGCCGTGGGCTATTATAATCATCATGGATCTGTCTTCCCCCACCCCAGACTGTGGGTCACTGGAGGCAAGTCCGACCCATTGCGGTCACCCCCGGTTCTCAGCACAGGATCTGACTCCAAGTAGGCACTCTCTAGGTGAGTGGAGTTCACACCTTACCTGGGGAGACATCAGGGTACTTATGCGGTCCATGACTTGTGATCAGAAACAGTGCAGGGTCAAGAACTCCCAGCCCTTGCCTACACCACATTTTAACGAATCACATCAGGGGGACCTGGGTGGCTCAGTCGGTTGAGCGTCGGACCTCGGCTCAGGTCATGATCTCGCGGTTCATGAGTTCGAGCCCCACGCAGGGCTCGCTGCTATCAGCACGGAGCCTGCTTCGGATCCCCCGTCTGTCTCTCTCTCTCTCTCTCCTTCCCCCGCTTGTGCTCTCTCGCTCTCCCTCTCTCTCTCTCTCAAAAATAAATAAACATAAAAAAAAAAAAAAAGAATCAGGTCAGCCAAAGAGAAGCGTGATGCTGCTTTATTGAAATTTCTTCCCCGTCACACACAAAGCAATTACCCAAGGGGGTGCTGGCAGGGAACCTCTTGCACAGCCCTCTGCCTCTGTATCCCCCTCTCAGACCCCAGAGAACGTGCCTCCATGGCCCCGTCTCCGCCTTGGGGTCAGCGTCCTCAGAACCCCGGAAACAGGAAAAAGAGGGGGTGTTGGGACCAAAACCTTCCCTTCTGCCATCACCAACACGAGCGCCCGTGGCAGGGTCTGGGCCCACAAAGAGTCTGCCTGCCTAACCTGTGGATTCAGTCCAGCCAACGGACCCGCCTGGCGTCAGGGCTAAATTTCTGCTTAAGCACAAGCACTGGGCAGGATGGAGTCCCCTGTGCCGGGACTGGTGACGGACGGGCCAGCCTGCGGAATGGACTGGCAGTCGCTGCGTGACTATAGTGACCACGTGCGGCCAGCTGCTGGTGACGACAACTCTTCGGCAAAACCATCGTGTGTCGGGACGGTTCCGTGACGAGACAACCGTTATTTCCTGGAAGTAGCTGCTGGGTGACGTCTGGCAAGTGCCTGAATGTTCATTTGCGCTAACAATCGCTCAGCCGCCCAGAGGCGCCCAAGGGAGCAGCGTGGGCGACCAGTTGCCGGGGGCGATTGCATGGCATAGTTTGGGGGCTAATTTGATTTTTAGCATTGTTATTATTGAATGCTGTCCCTAGTTTAAAACTGACTGATGGGCGGCGGACCGTAATTGTTGAAACAAGCCGTCTGAAGAAATCGGAACGCTGTGCTTGGTGGAGGTGGAGGGGGGGGACCAAGAGGCGATGACTGAGCGGCATTGTTTGTTGTGTGAACGGACAACGGCCTGAAAGCCAACGCGACGGCTGTTGCTGTCTGGACAAACCACCTCCCCGCACGGGGAAGCGTATTTTGATTTGACAGCCACGTGGCGAAAGCGGTCAAGTTGCAAGTTGTTTAACCAAACCCCCCCGAACTTAGAATGACGAACAGGTGAGACAGGTGCTGGAGATGGAAACGAGCCGAGGTTCGTTGGACTGAATTTCTGAGGGACTCCGGGAGCCACTCCGCTGACAGCGTTGACCCAGTCGTGAGCATCTCCCAGGCCCCACGGGAAAAGCAGGCCAGCGAGGGGGACACAAGCCGGTTTGTCCTGAAGTCAGCCGGGCGGCTCACCCCGGGGCCGCAGGGGCCACCAAAGCGAAGAAGCGGCTTGCGAGACAGCTCCGCCCCTCCCAGCACCAGGGCTGGGCCTGGCAGGCGTCACACCTCCGAGTAGGGGGGTGGTGCCGGGTCCCCGTCCGGGGTCTTGTATGGCAGAGACACGGCTTCCTCATAGGATGGCAGGACCGCCTGGGAGCGACAGAGAGATAAGGGTTGATGATTGGCTGGAAGGAACCAGAATGCCAACCTGGAGTCAAGAGGCTCCAACCCCCACCTCTGGCAAAATGGATGACGGTGACCAGCACCTTGCCCACCCAGGACCTTGGGTACTTACTATGCTTGACACTGCATGCACGAGACAGGGGCAGTGTCTATCCCTGTAGGGGACAGACTGGCCTCTGCCTGTTCAGCTTCAAACCCCCTTGTTTTGATAACCATGCACCATTTTCCCTGGGAAAACGCTCTCGGTCCACATGCTTTCAGAAGAATTGGCCCCACCCCTCAGATCCAAGGACATGCGCCCTGGGTGCAGCCACGCAAAGTAGAATCTCCTCCCCCCTGGCTAGCATCATTGGTTTGGGGATAGGCTTGCGACCCAAGCTGGTCCATCAGGCGTGCTCCTGGGACTTTCTGCTGGGGTTGCTGAGAGGGTGGGATGTCAACCTAGGGATTTTGGCAGCCATTTTGCCACCACAAGGAAAGGGCTACCTGAAAACGTAGCCAACACTGAGGAGAGGACAGTCCAGAGACGGAGAGAATGAGATCTCACCAGAGGTCACAACTCAGCCAGCCTGAGCCAGACTTACGCTGGACGCTCAAGTCCTGGGAGCCAATAAATTCCCTGTTATCACTTGAGTCAGACCGAGTTGATTTCTGCCATTGGCGACCAACAGACTCTTGGCTAATACAACCCCCATTTTACAGAGGAGGAAAGTGGCCCCAGACGTTTAGACCAGCTGCACTTTGCCCATCACATCTCCAATCAGCCGCTTCTAAGACCGCCTCAACCCTCTGCCCAGAAGGCCCCTTCCCCTTTCCCAGCTAACTTGCATCAAGTGACAGTCCAAGACTTGGTCAAGTGTCACCTCTTCCAGGAAGTCTTCCCTGATACCCCAGAGGAGACCAGGTACCTCCTCTATGCTCCCATTCCCCCCCCAACGCTACGCCCCGAGTTGCAATCAGATCTCTGAATCTGGATTCACTCTGGGCTATGCACTCCCCCAGCACAGGGTGGCGTCTTAAGTCCTCTCTGCACCCCCAGGGTTGGATATAAGGCCACCAAAGAGTCAGAGGCAGAAAATATTGAATGCATGCATGAATAACATCCTAGACTATCAGGGCCAAAAGAGATCTTCCCATTTCTTCTGGTCCAATCATCTCACAGTGGAGAAACTGAACCCCGGGGAGGGAGAGAGGCTTGCCCCAAATGACACAACATATGGCAGGGCTGGGACCTGACCCCCCCCCCACCACCACCACCACCACCAGGCTCACCTTCTGGAGCGTCTTGGAGCCGCTCCTCTCCTCGGCTGAGTTCATGTACTTCATGAAGTTGTAGCATCTCCACACGCACTTGAACATGTAGACCTGGAAACAGGCCCGGGTCAGGCTACGCTTTGCCGGCCCTTCTTCTCGCTGACCCAGCACGCCTGGGACAGATGCTGGGCACTCCCCGGGGAGCCCCAGCTCAGCCCAGAAGGCAGCAACCGGCCACTGCTGCTCACGCCCTGGTTCCGGTTGAGGGGTGCCTCCCCGGCCAGCCCCAAGCGTTCCACACACTGTCCTTTTCACTGCCCCCACAGACCTAGCGCAGAAGGGGGCTTCTGGGGGCTTCTGGGTCCCCCTCCAGTCTCCCTGGCAATGGTCCCACAAATCAGTCTTCTCCACCCCCCGAGCTGGGAAACTCCCCACCTCCTGAGACGACCCCGTCCTTCTTGAGACAGAGCCCGTGGTGGGAAACCTTTTCTCCCAAAGTGCTTAGGATATGTCATTTGTTAAAGCAGATTACAAAACCGTGTATGCAACAGCATCCTGCGTTTATAAGGGCAGAAAAAACTATATCTACAGATGTATACATCTGGCAGATGACGTCAGCAACTGTTTTCTCTTAGCAGTTGATGTAAGAAGGGGGGGGGGGGATTTTCCAAGGTGGGGAGTGAAGCCCCCAAGGGCCTGTTCAAGAAACAATAGCCAGTAGGTCTCTCTCTACCCCTAAACCACCCCCAAGGAAGGAGAGTGGGTCCCGTCTCAGGAAGCTCTCTTGTTTTACGGAACCCCACGATGAGGACTTAGAGGTCGCAGGAATAAATAAAATGAATTCTAAAAGAATGAAGTAGGAGGGGCCTGGGGAAACCAAGCAGGTGGAGGGTGGCCAGTGAGGCAGCGTGTGGGACGCAGAGAGAGCTCCCACCCAAGGGGGTAAAGAAGAGGAGGGGAGATGGGGGGAGGGGGGTACAGGGCAGTGTGGTGGCCTTGATGTATGACGTCAACCCCCGCGCTGGTTCCCCCAAGCCTTCCGGAAGGTTCTCGCTGCACCTCACTAAAGCCCTTGCACTGGGTTCGCCCTTAGAGGGAAGGTTCGAAGGAGTGAAGTTCCATTTCCAGGCTGGCATTAGGTGACAACAGAGATTGCTCAGGGCTTTCCAACTGAGGGAGGCAGTGACGTCCGGTGACAGCCACCCACATGGAAAGACGGGAAGGAAATACACCCAGATATCCGGACGTGGTCCCTGGGCGGTGGTGGGTGGTGAGTTGACTGCCTCCTTTCTGCTCATCTTGTCACAGTCAGAAAAGAACCCTCTTTAAAGCCCCGTCTTCTGCCGAGTCGACATCAGCCTCCCCGCGGCTTTGGGACACGGGTTCCAGCGCTGGCCTCTGGAATCCCCATGAGGGTCCTTCAGGTATTTGAAGACAGGGATCATGTCCCCCTTGACTCATCTCTCTTCTCAGCTGAATTGCCCTGGTCTCCCTGACTCCCTCAGATGGCAGAGTTTTCTTACCTCCCCACCCTCCTGGTCATGCTGCTATTGACACACTCCAGTCTGTCCTGTTTCTCTAGGAAGTCTCTAGAGTTCTTATCTCTCTAAGAACTCTAAGGTCTAAGGGACCCGACACGGGACTCTATCCTCTGGACCGGACCACCTCTGAGAAGAATAAAACCACTCGCCTCCCTCCCTGTCATCACCCAACCTCTAGTAACATGACCTCAGGACCCACCTACATTTTGGTGCTTGAATCACAGAAAACTGTGACGGGGCGAAGCAATATTAATTACGTCCCTTTCACAGATGAGACCCAAGGCCCAGAGAGAAGTGGCTCGAACACCAGCTACACAGCTAGCAAGGGGAGAGCTGGGACTCACATCCAAGACTTTCTGAATCTGATTCCAGACCAAACAACTCCTCCTTCCCTGGATCAGGGTCTCTCCAGGTTACAGGTTAAGTCCTTGACACCTGAACACGGGGCGGGGGGGGGGGGTCTTCACAGATCCCCTCCGTCTCAATGGGATGTCCCTGGGGATCCTAAGTGGGGTCCAAGGAGCTGGTGTGGGAAGGCTGGAGTAAGGAGCCAAGAGCAGGGAGGGCAGCAGCGGCTCCCCACGCTTCCCAGAGCCGGGGGGGCAGGGCCTCTCACCTTCAGGATGAGGACAGTGATGAAGGCGATGGAGAAAATGATCATCATCTTGATGAACTGGCTGTGAGCCATACCCTCCTGGCTGGGGAGATAGTTCTGCAAGAGATTTGGGGGCCACGTCAGCGCCTCTGCCCGCAAGGGACTCTTCCACACGTGGAGGAATGACACAGGCGTGGCACAGCCATCATCCTGCCCGACCCCTGCCAGGGGTGCGACCTACCATCAGCCCCAGGCGACAGGCGAGCTCAGCAAGCCCGCCCACGTGGCTCTTTCCTGGCTCGAGCACCCGGCCCCCAGCTGCGGTGGGGCCACGCCGATGCCCTTCTCCAGAGGACGGGCTCCGGGACGAGGGCTCTGGGAGGTACGTCCCAGCCACACCAGTAAGCCGTGTCGGGAGTGGGTCCTCCAGATCTAGTCAAGCCCTTGGCGTCCGCGGCCCCCTCCCCACCTCAGGTGTAACCTCACGAGAGACCCTGAGTGTGAACGACCCAGCTGAGCCGCTCCCAAATTCCCGGCCCTCGGACCCAGCGTGAGACAGCAACGGTTAGCCATTCCGCGTCACTAGGTTTGGGGATGATTTGTCAGACCGCTAGAGACAACGAGTATTATTTCTGCGGTGCAATTCACACAGCAGGGCTCCCCCTGGGATCGAGCGGGGCCGCCCCCCAAGTCGCGCGTCCTCCCGGCTTCTCCCTTTGCCTCCCCGGCTTCTCTGACTCCTTTTCAAGTGACGTCCTGAGAGCTCTCCTTCGAGAAATCACCCCCACCAAGAGTCCTCCTCCCAGGCCCCGCTTAGGAAGGGGGCCCAGCCTGAGCACCGAGGCACAGAGAGGGGAAGCAGCTTGCAGAGCCGGTGATGGGCGCCGCCCCCTAGCCCAGACTCACCATGTGGTTCATGGCCTTGAAGTTGAGATAGGTGGGGACTTCCATGTAGGAGCTGCAGAGTGTCAGGACGCTCAGGCAGAAATCCAGCAACTGCAGGGTCATCAGGGGGACCTTGGGGGCGCCCTTGGGAGGGCAAGGGCGGGAGGAAGGAAGCAAACCGGCAGTGAGGCCCTAACCCAGAGGTCCCGGGGCTGTGGGGCACACGGTGCTCCCTCAGCCCGAGAGACACTCAGCCAAGGATGCTGACGACTGTCCAGCCCACAGTACCCAGAAAGAAACGGACGCCCGTTTCTCAGACATTCCCACCAAGGGCTGGTGGCAGGCCCCGGGGGGGCTCCCGCGGCCCAGCCCGGGTCCAGCAACTCAGTCTCTTCCAGGACAACAGTTAGGGAAAGTCTGAAGGTGACTTTTGGGGCGCCGAATCAGGGACCGGCACCCTCCGTCACAGGCATTGGCCCTCATCGTTGGCGTGAATCGTCTTTAGCCTCCTTCCTTCCGCTAGGTCACGAAGGAGGGACAGAGCAGGGGCTGGGGACTGAAATGGCCATGCGCCCTTCCCTGTGGTATAGCATCACGTGTGGCTGGCATTTGATTGCCCGCAAGGCGCTGAGCGCCCCGGATACACCTCCCTCCCTGAATGCCCATAACTCTGTTGATGATGTGCCATCATGCATTTTCCAGAGGAGGAGGCTTGGGGTGATCCGACGGGGCTCGGGCTCATCACCCAGGGAGGGGCCCCGGGGACTCCCACCCTCGCCAGCCGGAGCCCCTACCACCTCCCCCAGGCAAGGGGGGTGGTTGTGGGACGTGGGTCAGGGTTGGGTACTCACAACCCTGCTGCTCCGGGAGGCAAACTTGAGGTAGGAGGGCAGCTCGATGTAGGAGCCCAGCAGAGTGAGCAAGCACAGGAGGAAGTCCATGATTTGCAGGGACAGGAAGGGCAGCAGGTACTTCTCCCGGTTCTGGAAGACAGGCCCGGCACGGTCAGGGTGTCCTGTGCAGCCCGACGCCCCCAGGGACCCCCCGCCCTCACCGGCAGCTCCCTCCCCCGGGGAGTATAGCCCTCTCCCAAATCATCCCCTCCTGGCTCAGCTGAGGTCATTCCTCGTGGACCCACACCCCGGAGTGAGATTCTGGGGATGGGGAGAAGGTAAGACCCAGGCCCTGAATGCAAGGCGTCTCGATGTCCCAGGAGACACAGGGAACAGTCCCCACCTACAGAGATAAGCGCCCCAGGGCCTTCGGGGGCAGGGTCTGACTCAATGTGTTCTCAAGAACCCAGCAAGGAAGGGCTTTGTGCCCATTTCACAGATGAGAAGGGATCAGAGAGGACTTCCTAGAGGTGGGGACACTGAGGCTAGATCTGGAAAGAACCACAAGGGGGATGGGAGGCGACAGGAGGCAGAAGGGCCGAACAAAAGTCCGGTGGTGGGGAAAAGTCTGCACTGGCTTAAATGGTGGGACCCTTCCCTAGGTGACCACTCCCAGGGGGTCCAGTCACGGTGAGAGGCCCTGGGAGGCTGAGGCCAAAGTCCCTCTCCTTCAAACTGAGGGGGCCAGTATGAGTGCATTCGAACCCGCTGTTGGGGACAAAATCGCAGAAGGGGTGGTTTTGTGGTTTCTCGGGTGGCTGTCTAAAATCACTCAGGAGGCCACCAAAACAACCCAGACTCCATTTCAGAACCTTCCAGACGCCCCGATCCAGTTTTCTAGCTGGACCACTTGCGCCCCGCGACCTGCCCTGCCGAGGGTAAAATCACTCCCTGGGTACCGGGCTTCCGAAAGAGCGGCATTGGCTCAGGGAGTGAATGGTGGCAGTTCAGGCAAAGTGGAGGCATTCCAAAGCACCCCCAAACCATCCACTGCCCCACCGCTGCTGGCCTGTGAGTCCCGGGCCACCGGCTCCCCAGGACACCCTTGCTGGGTTCTGCTCTGGTGCCTGTGTAGTGAGGCCCTGGCTTCCTGCCCCCTGGGGGCCGAGGGACAGACTGGTTCCTCTTCACAGGGGGCTGAGGCCCAGTCTCTCTCTCTCCCTCTCTCTCTCTCTCTCTCCTGCTAGCTGGGTGAAACAGAGCCAGAGGCGTCTACACCCCACCCCACCCCGCCTCTGTTCTGGTTCCTCTCACTGATGACAAAACCCGCTGCTTTCTCGTCCCCAGGCCTCAAAATGACCCTTCTCTTTCCCCTGTCAAAACTCCCTGCTTGCATTGGCAGCTTACGAGCATGTGGGTCACCAGCTAGTACAACCAAAGCATCCGTGTGCAAGCCCCCACCCATGGAGCGTGCATTTTAACGGGGAACCAAGGCCTCCATCCTGACGAGTCTGGTACAGAAACGAGACTTTCCAAACGGCCAGGAAGCATGGCGATCTCTAGGGTGCAGGGGCGGGGAGGGGGGAGTCTCCCAAAATACCCACCTCCCACCCTGTTGGCAGCCAGTGCTGCCCACTCAGTGGGTGTGAACAGGAAGGGGGGCAGGAGGGCATCTGGGGTTCCTTGCCAGGCCCAGGTCCGGACACCCGTCCCCTCCCCCCACCAAGCCCTCACCTTGACCACTCCGATCAGCAGACTCAAGCTGATGACAAAGAGCATGGTGATGAGCAGGAAGCTGGAGATCAGGTTGGCTGAAAGGCAAGGGAAAGCAGTGAGCAGCCCAGAGGTGCCCCCAGGAACCCCATGCAGGTTTCAGGGACCACATTTTGGGAGCCACTGGTGTGGTGGCTATGACAGTGAAGGAGCAAGCCCAGGCCCTGGCCTCCTGCAGTTCTCAGTCTTGGGGACTACTAAGGCAGCAAACAGAACATTTCGGGTAACACAGGATGCAGGGTAGGAGGGTGGCCCGGGTCTGCCACCCTCGGGCCCAGGGCGAGGTCAGGGAAGCTTTCTGAGAAGGTGGCTTGTGAGTGGAGTGACCAGGAGTCCAAGGAGCTGAGACGGGGCTGAGCTCGGTGTGGCCAGCACCACCAGAGCAGGGAGCAAAGGGACGCTGCAAGGTGTAGCCGGAGAGGTTCACCGGGGCTGGATCCCACCATGGGGAGGTTCTAGTTTATTCCAGGGTCGTAGGCAGCCATTGACAGAGGGAGGCAGGAGAGTCCTGCCATCACCTCCCTGAGCTGGTTAGGTTTGCGAAGCACCAGCCTCTCTGCTCCCCCACCTAGAGACTTGGGTGGGGACAGATCTCCCTTTGCCGATGAGAGATCTGAGGCTCAGAAGGGAAGGGGCAGGGCCTCAAACCCCAGCCCGTCTACCTACCGCCAGGGCCCCTCCCCCTCCCGGGTCCCCTGGACCTACCGAGCCTGAGGTAGCCATTCTGCCAGACCCTGCAGGAGGCCTTGCCGTGGGCCACCTCCACGGAGTGCTCGATGAACAGCAAAACACTCATGATCTGCGGGCAGACAGAGCGACCATCAGTGAGGCCCGCACACCCCCACCCCTGCTCCCGCCCACCCTGGTGGCAGGCAGTCAGGGACCTGGGAGGAGGCTCCTGGAGGAGACGGAAGGCCAGGTCCGTGGAGCATCCCGGATGAAAGTGTGGCCTAAACAGATAAGACGGCTCAAGCCCATAGTCCTCCTCCTTCCTTTTCCCAGCTGTGTGAGCTTGGGCTAGTTACACAGCCTCTCTGTGCCTCAATTTCCCATCTGTAAAATAAGGATAGCACTAGTAGCTACCTAAGGTTATCATGAGGAATAAGTCAGAGCATCCCAGGAGAGCACTTAGAACCATGCCTGGTTCTTGATAAAACAATAACTATGACTATTGAAGGTCAAGGTTGGTGGCGGGGGGTGGGGGGGGGAGGCTCTGAGGGCTCTCGCCAGTGACTGGCCCCTCTTCTGCACCTTCTTTTATAACAGGCTCTGGGCCTTATGGGATCTTAGTCATGGCATCTGAGCATCATAAAGCTTCAAGCTCTTGGAATTCTCAACACAGGCCTGGGAGCACCTGATCCATGAATCCCTGGGGAGCCCTGTCAATACCAATCCCCAGGTGCCCTCAATTTCTCCATCTGCAAACTGGGGATAATAATGCCTGCTTCATACAGTTGTAGTGGAGCCAGATGGAATAATTCACTTGAAGGACCTATGCTTGCTATTATTATTGCTATTATTCCCACTGGACTGAAGGTTCCAGGCAGGGAAGGCTTGTGTCTCTCTTGCTCACTGCTCTAGCTATTGTATTGGATGGATGGATGGATGGACGGATGATGGGTGGATGGATGGATGATGGATGGATAGATGGATGATGGGTGGATGGATGGATGGATGATGGATAGATGGATGGATGATGGATAGATGGATGGATGGATGATGGATAGATGGATGGATAGATGGATGATGGATAGATGGATGGATGATGGATGGATAGATGGATGGATGGATGATGGATGGATGGATAGATGGATGGATGGATGGATGGATGATGGATAGATGGATGGATGGATGCATGGATAGATGGATGGATAGATGGCTGATGGATAGATGGATGGATGATGGATGGATAGATGGATGGATGGATGGATGATGGATGGATGGATAGATGGATGGATGGATGGATGGATGATGGATAGATGGATGGATGGATGCATGGATAGATGGATGGATAGATGGCTGATGGATAGATGGATGGATGGATGGATGGATGATGGATAGATGGATGGATGATGGATGGATAGATGGATAGATAGATGGATGGATGGATAGATGGATGGATGATGGATGGATAGATGGATGGATGGATGGATGATGGATGGATGGATAGATGGATGGATGGATGATGGATGGATGGATAGATGGATGGATGGATGGATGGATGATGGATAGATGGATGGATGGATGCATGGATAGATGGATGGATAGATGGCTGATGGATAGATGGATGGATGGATGGATGGATGATGGATAGATGGATGGATGATGGATGGATAGATGGATAGATAGATGGATGGATGGATAGATGGATGGATGATGGATGGATAGATGGATGGATGGATGGATGATGGATGGATGGATAGATGGATGGATGGATGGATGGATGATGGATAGATGGATGGATGGATGCATGGATAGATGGATGGATAGATGGCTGATGGATAGATGGATGGATGGATGGATGGATGATGGATAGATGGATGGATGATGGATAGATGGATGGATGGATGATGGATAGATGGATGGATAGATGGCTGATGGATAGATGGATGGATGGATGGATGGATGATGGATAGATGGATGGATGATGGTTGGATAGATGGATAGATGGATGGATGGATGGATAGATGGATGGATGATGGATGGATGATGGATAGATGGATGGATGATGGATGGATGATGGATGGATGATGGATGGATGGATGGATAGATTGATGGATGATGGATGGATGGGTGGATGGATAGATGGATGGATGATGGATGGATGTTGGATGGATAGATGGATGATGGATGGATGGATGGATGGATGATGGATAGATGGATGATGGATAGATGGATGGACAGACAGATGGACAGACAGACGAATGAACAAACCCCATCCAAATCTTATGGGCCTGAGTGTTGTGGCCCTGGTGACAGTTGAAGTCCAGCCACAAAACTGCAGTTTGAAAGGACCTTGGATGTCACCTTGCCTGTGCCCTCCGCCATCCAATGTGGGAGTCCTGTGCCATGCGGCCTCTATTTAAATACTTCCAGCCAAGGGAACTCAGTCTTCTGTACGTCCGTGTTCTTGCAGCAGCCTTCTGTTCTTCCCCACCTCTACACACAAGTCTCCAGGCACCGTCGGCCCACATTGAGAATCACAAGACTATCTCCTTCCTTGTAGTGGTTGCCCTACCTCTAGTAATATGGCGTGAGTTTACACAGGCTTTCTGGGTGGCCCTGCACTAAGTAACTCATGCTCAGCTGACAGGCAACCAAACACCCACCACCTGTTTCCCCCCTGCCGATTATGTGGGTTTGGGTTTCTTTGTTTTTTGTTTTTGTTTTGTTTTGTTTTGCTTTAGCTCAGACACAGGTCTCAACTTGTCTTCCTGCCATGCTACATTCTGTTCAAGGGGGGGCACAAAGGGACAGCACAGAAGAGTGATGAATTGCTGAGCTCCAGGTCAGACGGAGGTGGATTTCAATCCAGCTCAATACGTGGCCTTGGGCAAGTCATTTCACCTCTCTGAGCCTTCTCGTCTGGAAACTGGCAACCCCTGGATTCAGTGAGGAATAGTACTGTATTTGCAAAGCACTGAGCCTGGAACCTGCAGTGGGGGCTCATCAAACACAATCTGCTTTTGGCTGAGGGGAGCTTACATGAGGTGCTGCAGCGGTACCAAGACCAGGGTGCCAGGGGGTGGACAGCAAGCTTGCTGTAGCTGCCCTTCTACCTGGCGCGAGCTGAGCCAAAAAAAAGGCTCTGTTTCACCAGAAAGGTTGAGAGCAGCCCCGAGCGGAAGGCAGATGCTGTGAGAGCTGCGGCTGGCACCCACAGGAAACGGCCCCAAGAGAAAAGAGCTGCTTCCTCAGCCCCTAAAAGCTGGGGTTCCAGCCCCTCGCAGCCCCCACCCCTCAAGTTCACCTTTAAGGAGGGAAGGAGGAAGCGAGGTAGATGACAGCTCCATCCGGGACGGAACAGAGCACCCTGTGAGGTGGTGAGCTCCCCGTCCCTGGGGGTGTGAGAGCAGACCACAGATAAGACGCAGCTGGGCTTAGAAGGGCACATGGGTATCTACCAGGTGTGGCAAGAGAAGACTCTGGAAGTCCCAAATGAAGCTCAGAACCAGACAATCCCAACCTCCAGTTGCTCGAAAGAGCCTCTGCCCATTCATTTTATAAGCTCCCCTCTGCTTGTTTTGGAAGCTCAGAGAGGTTAGGTGGCTTGCCCAAGGACATACAGCAAGTTGGGGCCAGAGTGGAGACTGGAATCCAAGTCTCCCAGTGCTCTCCTGATTCCTTCGCGCACACCCCACTCCCCAAAACACCTCAGCACCCCTGCTAGCCAGTACCCCAGGGGGTGCAGATATTTTGACCATGCACCTGTGTCAGTAAAACCCTTTGAACACACTCCTCTGTATTTCTTCATTTCAATTTTTTTTTAAACGTTTATTTATTTTTGAGACAGAGAGAGAGAGACAGAGCATGAACGGGGGAGGGGCAGAGAGAGGGGGAGACACAGAATCGGAAGCAGGCTCCAGGCTCCGAGCCATCAGCCCAGAGCCCGACGCAGGGCTCGAACTCACGGACCGCAAGATCGTGACCTGAGGTGAAGTCGGACGCTTAACCGTCTGAGCCACCCAGGCGCCCCTATTTCTTCATTTCAAAACCGAATGCACATGCCACTGTTCTGGTTACCACGAACATCGTAAAACACACACACACACACACACACACACACACACACCCCCAGAAGTTAATAAAGGATATAGTGGAAAAGTTTGGAAATTCTAATACTGTCCTCCTGAGGTCCCAGCGGTCACCTCGGGTATCACCGCACTTTGGAGACCAATGCTAACCCACAGCCGTCCCCAACCCCTCAGTTCTGGTCCTAAACATCTCTCACGGCCCCCCCATCTTGCCTGCCATCCTGCCATTAGCATCACAGTCACCCCCTCCCTCCCCACCTCCACCCTATCCAATGACCCCGAGAAGAGGAGACAAGGGCAGGGACCTTTGTGTACCCTGACCGCATGCTATCCGTGCCACCCACACCTTCCCGACGATCCTCCCAAACGCAGCAAAGGGACTATTCTGAATACTCCCACCCCCCACTTCACAGATGAGGAAAGCGAGGCTCAGAGAGGTCCAGTGACTTGTCTGTGGCCTCCAGCTGGTAATCTGTAGGGCCAGGATTCAAACCCAGGCCAACGGGCCCGAGATTGGATTCCTTCTTCCACTGTCCTTCCAGCACCTCCGAACCTCCCGCCTCTGCCTGAAGCCTGGCCCGCTTCGCCACTCCCATGCCTGCGCCGGGGGCAGAGTCAGAGGGGCCCCAACCCCCTCTCTCCCCGCAGTTCCTGCGAGGTCAGCAGGTGCCGGAAGTGGTCTTCCTTGCGTAAGAATCACCTTCTTACGGGCTCAGCCTTCCCTCCATTCCACCTTCTCAGCAGCCCTATAAGGCACGGGAGGTAATTCTGTCCCCCAAGTGAGAGCCCCGAGGCCCAGAGAAGGCAGGAACCAGCTCAGAGCCCAGCAAACTCAGAATCTGACTCAGACGCTCTGCCGGCCCCTAGCCTTCAGCAGAAGACACCAGCCCCAGTCCAGAAGAAAGACAGGAGCCTCCGCTCCCTAGGAGATGGGAGGGGGAGGAACTGACACTTATTGAGTACCTACTGTGTGCCCAGACCTGCACACACAGGCCTCCATCGCAGTCTCCCAAAACCCTGCGACAGAAGCCACATTTTCCCCATTTTACAGATGAGAAAATGGAGGCTCCGAGAAGAGAACTCACATGGCCGCCGGGGATCTGAACCCTGTTACCTGGGCTCCCAGGGTCCAGGGCTCCACCCAGGGCCGAGTGGGCCCAGCCCCTGGTCTTACCAACCTTCTGCCCACCCTTCCCCCGGCAGCTCTGGACACCTCCGACTCCAGAGCCGGCGGGTGGGGCACCAGAGGCCTCCCCCACTGCCTCACTGTTGTGTAACCCTGCCCAGTTCCGGACTCCTCCCTGCCTTCAGTTTACCCCCGCTGGTCATTGAGGAGGGTCACCCCCATTTGCACCACTGGGATGATCGAACTCCTTGCAAACTATGGCAAACTATGGCATGTGACACCGAGGCCACCCAGGGTGGCCCCCTGAAGCTGTGCTCTGTTCATCCGCAGGCCCTCACTGTTCCACCCAAGCCCCTACCCAGGAGCCTTGGCGGTTCCCGGAAAGTAACTGGTGTTCCTACAGTGTATGCTGGGAGAGGCCCGGAGACCTCAGGAGCCCCGAGGTTCCAGGCCCCTGGCCGCCACCTTCCCCCTCGCCCCTGCCACACCCCTGCTGCTACCCACCTGGACAGAGAGCTGCCTTCTCCCGGAGCTTTGAGGGTCTGGCTGGGCCCTGGCCCACGACCCCCAGGGACAGGACAGGGCTCCTCTCCTCCCACAAGCCCACTCGCTCACCTGCTCCCCCAGGGCGGCGCCTTTCTCACTGCCTTTTCTCTTCGGCGGTGAGATCATGCAGGGAAGAGCTAGGGTGCCTAGGTCAGGTGGTCCTGGGTCCAACCCGAGCTCTGTGCCTTCCAGCAAGCCACTGACCTCTCTGAGCCTGCCTCCTGGGGATATCAACCAGACCTGCCCCACAGGGTTGCGGTCAAGCCAAATGACATCCCAGCACGGGGCCAGGCGTCCCAGCAAGTGCTCCATAAACCAACACGGTTGGGCCGCGTTCGTTAACCTGTGTAGGCGCTCATTCACTCCCTCTGTTTGTTCATCCAAGAAATGCTCTCTGAGCACACAATGGCCCCAGGCCCTGTCTAGGTAAGCCACTCACCCTGGCCTGGCCCGCTGGCGTCACAGTCCCCAGGGGAAACCATGGGTGACCAGTGTGTTCAGAGTCACGACAAAGGGCCTGCAGAGGGCTGAGGGTCCCTGATGAGGGAGTGATCGCCACTGTCTGGAAGCCTCACGGAGGGTTTCACAAATGGGAAAAGTTGGAGTAGGGTTTTGAGGGTTAAGTAGGAGTTTCCCAACAGAGAAGAGAACAAAGCATTCCAGGAAGAGGGAGCATCACAATGCAGAGGCCCAGAGGCTGGCAGTGCAGATCCAGGGAAATTCGTGGGCGGGAATGCCTCTCCCTGAAGGAGGGGATGTTACCAGTGGGCAACTGAGACCCCGAGAGACACAATGACCAGCCCAAGTCCACACAGCAAGCCTGTCGCAGAGCCGGGATGAGCCTCCTTCCAGACACCGAGCCAGGGCTCAGGCGGCAAGACCACATTAATCCTGACCGTGCTCAGCCCCCCCCCCCGCCGCCACCCCTGCTCTCCATTCCCCCCTCTCACCCCTTCCCTCTGCTCCTCCCTGGGCTCGGTCCCCACGCCCAGCCCTACCCTGTCCCTTCTTTCTCAATAAACACAACCTCCCTAAGCTGAGCAGGCCTGGAAGCTGGGAGATTTTCTGTTTTCCTAGTGATTCTGAGAAGCAACCGACAGCTAGAGCTGAAATAGAGGCAGCAGGGCTCGTAGGGTGAGCGGCAAAACCGGGGGGTGGGCGCGAGAGGAACGGGGTGGCTACGGAGTATGGCCGTGGCCATAGTGGTGGTGACCCTGGCGACCTTGCTGGGGGGTGAGGACTGGCTGTCACGTGGCTGGGTTTGGCGTGGCGGAGACAGTTACGATGACGTGTGTGACCACGGCTGTGGCAAGGGTGGGGGGTGACAGAGGCAACTCCAGCGGACCTGCTGGAAAGTAGTCACGGACATCGTTGCTGATGTTGATGACGTGGTGACATCTCGATTCGGTTGTGCTGATGGCAGTCACGGGGAGGGTGGTGGTGACATGTGACATTCCCCGACTCTGGGGCTCAGACACCACTTCCCTGACCAGGAAGGTGGGCCTGACCTCCCGGGGCTCAGGACGCACCCCCTCAGAAGCAGGCAGGCAGGGCCCCGGCCTCTGAGATTCCAGGGGGGCCGCCACTTACAGAGACCCGCCCCTCGGTGAGCACCTACTACGTGCCAGCTGGAGCGGGACACTTTCCCGGCCTTTCACTTTATCGACGCTTCACAAATCCGCGAGGTCAGACTGTCCCCCCCGCCCCCACCGCCCCACCTACGTCCGAGGAGAGCAGGGGCCTGGGTGTGAGTTGGCTGAGTTTGCACAAGGAGTCAGGCCCGGGCTTGTCCTCGACCCTCCCTCCACACGTAGCGCAGCTTGCAAAATGGGAGATGAGTCCCAAGTGCACACCCCTTCCCGCCCCTTCTCCCTTTTCAGGGCTGCTCCAGCCAGACCCTGTGTCCTCCGGCTCTGGTGGCCTAGGGACCCAAGGGCTCCTGCATGCTTGGACCATCATCATCATCATCATCACTTTCATCATCGTCGCGCCATCACTGAAACTCACCTGCCCACTCTGTTTCCCCTGCCCGCCCCCCCCTCCCCGCGTATCTGGGAGGAGGAAGGGAGAAGACAGCCAGATGTATCAGCGTCAAGAGGAAGCTCTCCTCCCCCACCCCCTCCTCTGCCACCCCATACTTCCTGCCGAGGCTTATCGGGGCCAATGGGCGGGGGCCGTTCCCCCACAGCACTACCGTCCCAGTCACCTCCCCAGCCCGCCCAGAGATCATCTGCCAGGGCTCCCGGAGTCAGGGCTCGGCTACCCTCCTGTGCCCCAGAGCCAGCTTCCCCGCCCGGAGGCTGCCACTCTGCCGTCCTCCCTGCCACCCCTGCCCCCTCCACTGTTCGCTGACCAGCAGAAGTGCCTGTGTGTGGACACCAAACCACCAGTCCCCATGGCCACGGCCACCCTATTTGTAATAGCCCCAAACTAGAAACGACCCTCCCGCAGGAGGACAGGCAAATACCTGGTGATGTATCCGTTCAGTGAAATATTACACGGCAGGGCTGCTGGCCACACACAGAGGAAGATCACAAACCCAGTGTTGAGGCAAAGAAACCAGACACAAAAAGGCACCTGCTGTGAAATCTCATCCCTAGTTAGTTCTAGAACATATGTGGGAAGAAGCCAGTGGGGCAAGGGCGGTGATGAGGAGATGTCACCAGGGGCCTCTAGGTGCTGGCCTTGTCCTATTTTGTAATGTGGGTGGAGGTGACACGGGAGTGTTCACCTCGTACAAGTTCAAGATGTGCACTTGTGATAGTTATGTAAGTTATACACCAATAAAAGGTTGGCAAAAGCCAAATCAAAGAGCGATTAGCTGGTACCTACTATGTGTCATGCTCTGAGGATTACAAAGATAAATCAGGCTTCCGGGCCCCCAGGCCCGAAGACAGGAGCCACGGGGCCCAGGAGCTGGGGGTGAGGAGCCACCCTGGGATGGGGATGACTATTGGGGGTTCAGGGTCCGGGACTGGGGGCTCCAGGAAGGCTTCTGAGAAGCAGTACGTCTTAAAGACATTTTCTCCCAAAGGGCAGTGGGAAGGGTGTTCCAGGCAGAGGGAAGGACAAGACCAAAAGTGGGTGAGCCCCATTCAGGAAACTAAGAAGTTCTCTTGGGGATTGTAACTTGGGGGCCATCCATGCCAGGCACCCAGTAAGCCCCCAGGAAACGGTAGCTGCCGTGCGGCTAGGCTGGTGTGGGGGGTGTCGGAGACATGAGGGAACAGGTGATTTTCCAGGGGCCGTGACTTTGGGACTGGCAGAAGCCCGAGAAAGACCACTCCAGGCAGAAAGGACAGCTTGTCCAAAGGCGGGGAGCTCACAGAACATGATTCGGACGGCGCGTGCCTCGGTTTATCACATTGTAGCATAAGGATCGCCAAGATGGGAGCGCTCCGTGGGGAGCGTCTTGCTCCGGCCCGGGCTGTCTGGGAGGGCCAGCGTTCTATCCTCAGGGACCCCCTGCCCTCCACATGTAACAGCCCAGCAAGACCTTCCCTTTGCCCTCTGCCCTCTGCCCTCGGCCCTTCCAGACCTGCCCCTTATCCTCACTTCAGCCTTGTGAGGCAAGTTCTGTTTTTCTCATTTTCTCCCCATTTTGCAGGGAAAATCGAGACTGTGTCTTTACACGTGGGCTCTGAGTTTCTACGAACGAGCCCCCCCCCAGATCTTACAGTTGACCCCTCCCCTGTCACTACCAAGAAGCCGGCCCCCCCACCACCACAGTCTGGGCCGTGAGCAGGACCCCCGGGCTCTCGTCCTTCATCTGCCACAGGCTGCAAAGTCGACTGGCCCCTCCAAGCCTGTTTCCTCTCCTGCCCAACGGGGGCTCCAGCGTTAGCTGCCATTTGTGGGGCGCTCGTCAGGGGCTAAGCATGTCTCCACCTGGTTTCCTGTGAGTCCCGGAATGACCCCACACTTCTGGGCCACCGGCCCCCACTTGACAGGGGGGGAATCTGAGGCTGGGGGAGAGGAGGGATGGTCTGGGCCGTAGTAGGGCCGAGGACTGGCAGGGCAGGGAGCCAGAACCTTCGCCTATGCAGCCTCTCGCTCAGCCTTCGGCCTCATTGGGCGTTCCGTGGGCCCCTTCCTCACAGGAGACCAGCACAAGCTTTGCAGTGAGCACAGAGCGAGGCTCTGGTCCCAGGACCTCAAAATAGAAGCCTCACCTCCTGGGTGACTGAGGAGACGTCACCCCACCCAGACCCGGCCCTCCAGTCATGGGGCCCAGTCCGAGTGGGGTGGACGCCCTCCTCCCAGCTGGTGCCTCCCTTAGCTGCGGCCCTCTGACAGCAGTGGGTCCTTCCAATCCAGGTGATTCCTGAAGACTGGGACCACCACGCACACCCCATGCCCAGAAGCCCCTTCCTGCCCTTCCCTGGGGCCTGAGAACCAAGGAGTGGGGAAGAGGACAAAGCCCAGCCTGGGGTCTGGCCTGTCTTCGCCCCCCTCAGGGGGTAAAAAAGTTCCATCGCCCAGCCCTCCAGGTCTGGTGACACAGGAAACGCTTAACTTTGCCCCCCAGGGGACGCCCTGCGTGCAGCCCCCCATGGGTCCAATGGGTCTGACGGCCCCCTCGAGCAGCTGTGTAGGCCTCCAGCATTTTATAAGTTAGCAGGTGGGGTGCACATCTCCGAGATGAGGAACAGAGCTCAGTTCCAACGGGGCCCCTGGCCACCCCCGCCCCACCCCCACCGGCCTCTTCACACCTCCAGGAAGGGCACAGAGCTGCAGGGCACAAACCAAGGCCTTTCTGCCCCACATGGGGGCACCAGGCGTGAAGGCGGAGGTTCTAACAGACTTTCATCAGGGACTTTCCCCACCTGGAAGTTGGGGCCTATTTTTAGGCCCCAGACAGACGAGCTTTCAAAGATGCAGTCTGCTCCCCCAGCCCACTCTGGGCACCAGCCGGCAGCCCCTCCCTCAAATGGGGCCGCATCAGCTCAATGCCCCAAAGCAGTCGCCCTTGAGGCCGGGGCTACTGACCCCATTTAGGAGATGAGGAAACTGAGGCCCCAGACAGCGAAGTGCCTGCCTGCGCCAGGTCACCCCGTAAGTTAGGAGACGGCTCTATGATTTTCAATCCCAAAACGGAGCGGAAAGGAGAGCCCCTGGGGGATCTGAGAAAGACAAGTCAGGAGGGCTTCCTGGCGGAGGAAGCTTCCCGTGAGCTGGACCATAAAGAAGAAATGGGTAAGAGGAGAAGACTGGGTGAGGAGACTGGCTCCCTCCCTGTGACCTGGAACAAACCAGGAACCTTCCTGGACCTCTGCTTTTCTCATCTATAAAAGGAGAGGACTGGACCAAGCAGAGATCCCTCCTTTTGGCTATGAAGCCTGCAAGAAAAGAGGAACTCGGCCCAGCCTCCCCCCACCACACCTCACAGCCATCCCTCCCTAAACCCCAGCTTCACGAGCTTCCCCGTGTTCCAGACATCACATGGTCTCTCCCACCCCCAAGGCTTTGCTCAAGCTGCTCTCTCGACCTGGTCTGCACTCTTCTCCCCAGCACCCCCAAGCTCGGGCCTGCTCATCCCTAGCACGCCAGCCTCCTCCAAGAAGTCACCCCTGAATCTCCCCTCCCCCGTCTGTTCCGGGACTGGGATAAGGCCCCTCATCTGTGCCCCCAGAACAGTCAGCACCGTCATCCAGCAAAGGCATTGTCACAGTCGTCCTTGGGCCTGGAGCCCCTCGAGGTCCAGACCCTGGTCTGGAGCTCGGCACATAAAAAGAAGGCATGTTGGAGAACGTATCTTCATTAAGGACAGGCTCCTTCAAATAGTAAGATGGCTTTACTTTTTTTTGCCAATTTATCGGGTTTTTTTGTTTGTTTGTTTTTGTTTTTTTTATTTATTTTTGAGACAGAGAGAGACAGAGCATGAATGGGGGAGGGGCAGAGAGAGAGGGAGACACAGAATCGGAAGCAGGCTCCAGGCTCCGAGCCATCAGCCCAGAGCCCGACGCGGGGCTCGAACTCACGGACCGCGAGATCGTGACCTGAGCTGAAGTCGGCCGCTCAACCGACTGAGCCACCCAGGCGCCCCTTTTTTGCCAATTTAAAAAGCAATATACTTGAGCAACCAAATAAATACAGTAGCATTGGATGATAACCCAAAGTACAAAATAAATATCCGTGAGTTTCTACTGCTATAAATAAGTAAACCGTTTCGTATTATTAACACATGAGGAAAACAGACGAATCTCCCATGAGAAATTCCAAACGCCCTCAAGAAATAACTTCCCATTCTTTAAGTGACTTTCTCCCCCAAAGGAGAGTATGGAAGGCGGGGCAGGGGGGAGAAGTGGGGGCAGTGGGGAGAAACCTGACGATCACGACTGCCGCCAGGTGACCAAGGTCACCGTCAACAGTGCTAAGACACGTCAGGAGTCCATACCTTTGATATGATGTGCTGACGATGGCCCCTTACCCCTGTGGTCTTCCTCCCAAAAACACCTGACCCAAGCCTCACCAAGAGAAAACCCTCAGACAAGTCCCATTTGATGCATATTTGACAAAACGTACGCCCAGCACGCCTCAAAACTGTCAAGGTCACCAAACACAGGGAACATCTGAGAAACCGTTCCAGCCAAGAGGAACCTAAGGGACATAAGGACTAAATGTGACACGGCATCCTGGATGGGATCCTGAGACAGGGAAAAAAAAAAAAAAAGAAAAAGATGTTAGGGAAAAGCTGAGAAAATCTGAACAGAGTGTGGACGTTAGTGCGTCGAAGGCGACCCATCAACTGTGACAGACGAGCCATCGCATAAGGTGCTAACACTAGGGGAAAACAGGTGCAGGGCATACGGAACTCTGTACTATGTCTGTGACATTTCTGTAAATCGAAAACTGTTCTAAAATTAAGTTTACTTTAAAAAGTCATACGTGTGCATTGTACCGGACACGAAAAATACGGGAGTGTAGAAACAATTAGAGCTTTCACAACCCTGGCAGCCCAGAGACAGCCAGCCCCGGCCTCCCTCCCTCCCCGGCCTGGTGCTACAAGGTTTTGCAACCACAGCGGGTGTAAGCTTTTTCGTCCGGGCAGTGCGTTCCTAATGGGATTCCAGGTGCCTTGGAGGGGAGAAGTCAGGGAGGGAGAGATTTCTGAGCAAAAGGGCCTTCCGGGGATCCTTTCCTCTTACCATTGATTTAAGACAGGCTTTGGGTTGCAGACAAGCCGGGGCCAAAGACCCAATTTAAGCCTCCCCAGAGAGGCCGAGTCTATGAATAGCTCTTAATGTTGTCACCCATGACTGGCTCCAGATGACGACAATCTGGGCAATCAACACATCTGGGCAATAGCTTCCCTTTTTCCATCCAGATGTTAGAGGCCAGGACTGTATACCTGTCCCCCCAGTTGCTCAGTCACAAGAAAGCCCCCAGCCCCCCTGCCCTTTCTGGGAAGGAGCAGAGGACGATCCCCCCATCGGAACCAACCAAGGACCCCAGACAGCACTGCCCGGTACAGCTTCCTGGCTTCTCCTCTGTTCTCATGCTTTATGTTCTAGAACATCCCATGGCTCCCCGTGGTTCACATTACAGACACTGGGAGTGACTTAGCACCCGGGAGACATTTGGTAACGTCTGGAGGGATTTTGGGTTGTCACAACTGGGCAGGTGGGGGGAGGCTACCGGCACCTTGTAGATAGAGGCCAAGGATGCCGTGAAACGTCCCGCAACGTACGACAAAGAATTCTCCAGCCCCAAATATCAACAGCACCCTACCCCGAACTCCCAGAGTCCTCAGCTTGTCACTCGGAGCCCCTACCACCACCTGCACCCCAAGCCAAAGCCTCCAGCCTGGGCTGTGTAAGTGTCCCCTACACAAGCCACCACCCCTCAGCCTGTGCACTTTGCACACCTGTGCCTCACCACCCCCCATACGCTACGCCTCCCCTAATGGCACCTCCTCCAAGGAGGCTTCCCTGGTCACTCGCCCACACTTTCTCCAGCTCTGCGGGCAGGCACTGATGTCGCTTCACCACGTCCTGGTGAGGACCTCACGCAGCGTGGTCAAGAAGAACTCTCGAGAGTCGCGAAGCCTGGGGCCTTCAGGACAGAGGCCAGGCCCAAGCAGCCTGCATGTGGACGCGGTCCCACCCGCACAGGGATTTCTTTTTCACCTCGAGCCGGTCGCCAACATGGGAACGCCACAACATGGGGCATAAAAGGCCGTGTTTCCTGCTTCTCTGAATGTCAGAAGAGCGGCTGCTGGGGCCCGCATTCCTGTGTGGCAACACTCAGCGGAAGCAGAGACCGGCCACCGGGGTAGACCCAGAACAGGGCCCCGAGGTCACCGCGGGTCCGCCCGCCCCACTACGCTCACTTACGCGACCTGTCCGGCCCGTCAAGAGGCTGGAGTCTGAAACCTCTGCGCCAGTCCACATCCCCACCCCTCATTTTCTAAAGGGGACACGGAGGCCCGAGAGAGAAACTCGTCCGAGGTCACACAACCAGTCAGTGGCAGAGCTGGGGTACGGACCCGGGGGCCTTCTCCCCCACAGGGACGCCGCGGGGGCCAATCACCGTCCTTCGGAGAACGCTGCCCAGTCCGAGCTTGGAGAGGCCCTAAGGATTTCACATGGGGACAACCAAGGCGCCATTCGCTTCTCCCAGGATCACTCTCACGCCGGCGGGAGCTGGGCAAGGCAACCTCTGAGAAGCGCCCCAAACCGGCATCACTCCAAGTGCCCGGCAGCACACTGTGTCGGAGGCACTGCTCACAACACTGCTGTGCGCCAGGCACCCCGACCCTCACAGCCAGAGAGGTATTACTGTTTTCAATGAGGAAACCGGGGCCCAGAGAGGTTAAGTCGGCGGTCCCCAGCGGCACAGCTCGGAAGCGGGGAGGCGAGAATTTGCACCCAGGAGTGGACCCCGAAGCTAGCTGTGCACTGATCCGCTGAGGAGCCCTGCCCCTCTGAAGGCCGGGCTCTCGCCACAGCCCTGCCTGTCCTGCCCAAGACAGGAAGCAGATGCAGCCAGACTTCAGCAGTTTCCAGCAGCCCACCACAACAGAATGCCGGATTTAGGCTAATTTTGAGGAAGCCCTTCTAGGCTCATGAGAGAACTGTTAACCACAGGCCCTGAGTCACCCTAAGGAGGAAGGCGCCTGGGTCTGGGGGAGCTGGGTGTGGCTCGGAGTCGTGCGGTGGGGTAGACGGGGTCTGGGCAGGAGTGAACAGAGACCCCAAGCTTCACCCACCGAGACAGAGCGGGGAGCCGCTGGCCCCAAGGGGCTGTGGCTTGCCCACAGTCGCTCCGAGCGAAAAGACAAAGGCTCCACGCCGGGGGGGGGGGGGGGGGGGGGGGGCGGTTTGCACACCAGCTTCCAAAGGGGAACTGCTGGGCTGCTCTCCCTCAGTGCGGGCCAGGCAAGCCACCCCACCCCGTAGCACCAGATCTCAGATCTTCTTTGGTGGTTTGGTGGGTTGTAAACCAAGAGGATTCAGCCCCCTCCCTCCCCGCCCGGAGCACAAAGGAGAGGGTCCCACCTTCATCCCCCCGGCGGCCCAGGACCCCCCACAGGAAGAGTCAGGCTGTGCCTGGGGCCCGACCCCATCCCCTGGCAACAGCCCCAGCCCACATTTCTCCCGAGATGCCTGGCTCCCGACGCACTTTGCCGGCTGCTGCTGCCTTTGAACCTTGAGGCTGTTCTTTTGTCCCATTTTACAGAGGCAGAAACTGAGCCTCAGAGACAACGTGAGTTCCATTCGCTCAGCATGAAGACCCTCCTCCCACCACTGCTCCACTCTGCCAGCTGCTGCAGGGCACCCCCCCTTCCCGGCTTGAAAAAGGGGAACCTGAGGCCCAGAGCAGGGAAGGGATCTGGCCGGGCTCCCGCGGAGAGGTGGTGGGCAGCGGTCCTCTCACCCGAGGGGGTCAGTAGATTGGGGCCCTCTCTCTTGCACATGCACACACACACACACACACACACACACACAGCCTCCCCGCGCCCACCCGCCCACTCACCACATGGTAGATGGCCAGGGCGGTGGTGGCAATGCGGACATTGAAGCAGCAGCAGGTCTGGCGGACGGCAGCCGTGCGGGGGGCCATGGTGCTGCCGTCCCCTGCTCCTAGGCACTGAGGGAGAGAGCCCAGCGCCTGGAGCAGGGCAGAAAAGAGGAAGCCGCCAGCTACCCTCTTCACTTCCTTCCTGCCCCTCAGACAGGCAGGGGCCGGGTCGTCACCACTGGGGCGGGGCAGCTGGGAAGGGCTACAGGCTGCCTCCAGCACCACAGCTGGCCCTTTGCCAGCCCCGGGGGGCTGGGGAGGGGCCTCCAGGGGAGGGCAGGTCCTTGCACCTCCATACGTACCGTTCGGTAGAGCTGGGGTTGGAGCAGACTCACGCCCCGCTTACTGGACGCTCCCCATCGCTCGTGGAAGGCAGCGTTACCATTTTGTAGACGGAGGAACACAGGGCCAGAGAGGTCAAGGCAACCACCCCAAATCGCACAGCAGTCAGTGCTGGTGGCGCAATTCAAACCCAGGTCGGCCTGGCTGCAAACGTAGCTACCGCATAGCGTGCTCCTGGATGAGTTGCTCTCATGCTCACCTCTGTCCTTTGAGGGAGGTCGCATTACCAGCCCTAGTTTACAGATGAAGAAACGGGGGCCCAGAGAGGGGGAGCGACTTGTCCAAGGTCATGCGGCCAGCCCATGGAGGAACTGGGATGAAGGGGAGCCGACTGCTCCGAGAGGTGGCCCCTTGGAGCTGGTGTTCTCTTCACTCTACGTCCAGCCTCAGAACGTGTCCTTCCTGAGCTCTGTCTGAACCAGGACAGAATGATTACTGAGCAAAGCCCTCAGTCACACGTCTGGCCCTGGGCTGAGCTCTCCCCATAGCTGGCTCCTTTATGCTTCGCGGCAATCTGGGAAGCCCTCAGTCAAGCCTCTCTCCGTGGCCCACAGGGACCCCGAGGCTCACATGCCGCCAGGGATTTTTCTCCCCCTCACTCTTGGGAGGAGTTGGAATTAATAAAGCGTGACTATTAGCAAGCTTCGCCGGCAAGGTAGCGTCTCTACGCCCTTCTCAGGCGACAAGTGATCCCTATTGCAGTAAAGGAAGGGCATACGAGGCACTTGGGAAATCCCTGCCAGAATTCTGCTCTGTGCTGATGCCAAGCTCACTTGCAATGCATAGTTCCCCTGGAGAACTCCTGGGCACCTGCCATGAAGCCCCACCCTCGCATGAGGTCCTGGAGTTTGGATTGGCCACCACGGCTGCTCATCATTTCCGCCCCGGGAGAGGTTATAAAAGGTATCTCTGCTCCTACCCCCGGGCAAGAGTTGCTCCCCCGGGCAAGACTCACAAAACTTGGCTGGTAGACTTGATCAAACCTTTTTCTGTTTGCCTGTCAGACCAAGGGGGCTCTGCAAGCTTGGGGTTCCTGGGTGACCCAGCCAGTCCCTCCCCTACTTTACTTTCAAGCTTGTTTAGCTGGCGTCACCGGCCTTGCTGGATCAGACGTCACGGAAGGGTGGTGCGGGGTACTTGGTTACGTGCGTGGGCTCCGAGGCTCCCGGGTTCAATTCCCGGCACCTGCCGGCCACAGAGACAACACAGAGAGAAAAGTCCTGCTTTGCCCAAGAGCGGCAGGACCAGAGTGGCAGGAGATAAAGAAAGCAAGGGCCAGAAGGGCCCCGAGGCCGCGCTGGGGAGCCTGGATTTCATTGTGCTGGGAAACCACTTGAAAATTTAATGCCCTAGCAAATGATAGCCATTAATAACATCATGATTTGATGAAACTAAGGCAGGTGTAGAGCCCGTTCCCGGAGAGAGTGCCAGAACCCACCGCCGGTGTGTGAGACCATTTCGCACGGTACGCGGATGAACACTTTTCATTTTTACGGTGATAAATTCCTTTTAATGTGCATTATAAAAATACACATAACTCGCCCATGAGTTTTGTGACTTTCCATTTGTGAGAGTAATAGAAAGCCTCTTTTTAAAACAGACGCCTTTAAATAAAAAAGCGGTGGGTCGGCTTAAAGAAAACCATCAAGCCCGCCGCTGGCCAGGAGGCAGGCAGATGTGGCAAACAGCCACGGAGCAGGATGGGCATCCCCGGTTTGGGAATTCTGGGCCGAGGGAAATCTCACGGTAGCTGTGTGATCTCAGACAAGGCGTTTGATCTCTCTCTGAGTTGTTGTTTCCGCGTCCGCGAACCAGAGGGCAGAGGCTCTACCTTGGAGAAGACGAAATGAGATCACGTGCAAACACGTCTGTCTGTTTCCTCCCTTCCGGGACATGCCTGCTCCCCACGCCCGCCCCCACCCGCAGGGCTGCTGAGAAGAGGCAAGGTTGGGACTCGAATTCTGGTCCGTCTGCTCCTGGGTCCGGGGCACCACCTCCCTTCCCAAACCGATGGAGTTCTGATTGATCGTGAGCTCCTTGCTGCCCCCACCACCTGCCGGGCCCTTGGTGGGAGGGGGAGACTCAGTCTCTCCCCCACGGGGTGGAAGCCCATTCCTCTTTATTTCCATCCCCTCCAAACCTCCTGAGAGAGGGATGCTTGTTCTGCAAAATATCAGACCTCTCGGCCAAGGCCACTGAGGTAAGCAGACTAAAGATACCCAGAGCTCAATCCCTGGATTTAGAGATTTAATCCCACGGTGAAAGGGATTTTGCAGGGGTGACTAAGACCCGAGCTGGGAAGGTTGTCTTGGAATATCCAGGTGAGAGGCCCCAGGTAAGCAAAACAGAATCATCAAAGTGTCTCGCGCTCACCATCAAAAATGTAAGCACAAGGGACACCTGGGTGGCTCAGTTAAGCGTCAGACTCTTGATTTCCTCTCAGTTCATGATTTCACGGTTCACGAGTTGGAGCCCCACACGGGGCTCTGCTCTAACAGCGCAGAGCCCGCTGGGGATTCTCTCTCCCTCCCTCTCTGCCCCCTCCCCCCGCATGCTCTCTCTCTCTCTCTCTCACTCAAAATAAATAAATAAACCTTTTTCAGGTAGAGATTGGAAGATGCGGAAGTGCTGACTCCGAAGATGGAGAAAGGAGCCGACAGCGAAGGAACACAGGCTGCTTCTAGAAGCTGGAAAGGGGCACAGACTTTTCCCTGTCCAAAGGGAATGTACCCTGCTGACTGCTGACGCCCTCTTCTGATTTTAGCCCGATGAGAGCCATGTTGGACTTCTGTCCTCCAGAATATGGTAAGGGAATAACTTTGTGTTGTTTACGCTGTGATTTGTTACAGCAGTGACAGGAAAGACATGCTGCCCCTCGGTAGTGTCCACGCTGGGCCCTGGGCCCCTCCAACACTCCACGGAAGCCACAGTCCCCATCCTCACACATGCAGCCCTTGGCCTCCTCGCTGTGGACCTTGGGCAAGTCACGGGCTTCCCTGAGCCTCGATTTCCTTTTGCCACATGTCCTATAACGATAACGCCCATCTTGCTGTTTGTGAAAATGACCTAAGGAAATGCCCAGGCGGGCGGCAACCTGGCATGTGCCCCTTACGCCTCTTCGGCCCGTTTCCATGACAAATGACAAGGTTTGGGCTTCTCCAGGCTTCTTCCTAACCTCACCGTAAACTGGTGGAAACCTTGCAAACTTGTGACCTTCCGAAGCCCAGAGAAGGAGAAGAAGGTGTTCCAGATTTCCATAGCAGCAGCCCGGTGGGGATGCACCTGCCACGACGCCAACCTCCTGAGTGTCACTTCTGACAAGGGATCTTCGGGGACTCCCATCTCCTAGCTGGTCACCTTGTGTCCCCAAAGCATCCGTACCTCCAGCTGCTTGTCCCGCCTGATGTTCTTTTAGTATATATTTCAACAGACTTCTCGGTTTCCTCAAAGGCAGAGTTGCTTGTGAGCTTTCTTTGTTGGGCCAGAACATCACTGGGACTTCCCTCTTCACCCACAGGCCTGGCGGTAAAAATAAAACCCGCCACGACTCCTCCAGGTTTCTTATTCAAACAAAGAGCTGGGGAGTCTTGCCCTCTCAGTTAACCCGCAGTGTTCAGGAGGGCCTGGCTCCTAGTCACGACTCAACAGCGGGAGCTACTTTGATAGGATTGTTGCCAGGATTCTTCCTGGCATTAGCTAAGCCCTTTCCCAGCGAGTAACTCAGCTGAGCGTCCCCCAGCCCCAGCCTGGAGAGGAAGGCGGCAAAGAGGTGTCAATCGATCGGCCCCTGGCAGGCCCGGAGGGGGCAGTGGCTGGTGCACGCAGCTGGTCAGCGGCCGAACCAGAGTGTGTCCCCCTGCCTGGGGACAGCTGCTTAGGAGATGAGTGGTGCGGCCCAGGGTAGTTCCGGGGCTCTCTTCCCCAGAGGGCTCCTGCGTGCCCTCTGCAGCTCACCCGGGGCCAAGGGACAAGCTTCCTACCCAACCACCAGCCTATAATTCCCCCCTGGCTGCCCTCACCACCCCACTCCCACTTTTGAGATTTGGAGCTGGGACCTGCAGGGCCAAGGCCGGTGGCCTGGAAAATGTGAGAAAACACGCAGTACTCTTTCCCCTCTCTTTCCGCCCAAACCCGCCTGCCGGCCAGGGGCTCGGGGCCCGCACACGCAGCCTCGGGGTACCCCCCCAACACACCCCTGCCCTGCAGAAGGGAGCCAGACCTCGACCTCAGAGGGTCATCCTGGCAAGGAACGCACACAAGCCCGTGACCAGGCCGTCGTCCCGTGGACAGGCGGAGCCCCTGAGGTGGTCTGGCCAACACAGGGTCAAGGAGGCTGTTCTCAGCCAAGGAGATCAAAGGTCACTGGCTGCACCCAGGGGCATAATCACAACCTGTGCTGCTCTGTCATTGCTGCCGTGGGCTCCCCTGGGCTGCGGGCCCCAAGGTGATGGCACCACAGTCAGAAAAGGCACCGGATGTAAACAGTATGAAGGGCCACGCCAGTGCCCTCCAGCTGAATACCAGCACCTCCCTCCACGCAGCTGTTAACCACACCCTTGGAAAGAACCTCCTAGATCCAGGTCCCTAAAAAGTTGGTGCTAACGTGCACACCTGCCATTGAGACCACAGTTAAGAATGATCTCACTGGGGCATTTCCCCCAGATAGGGGATTTTTACGTAACCAAATAAAAACAACAACAACCAAACAACAGAAGCGACAGGCCCTGGAAGAGGCTTAAAGAAAAAGAAAGGCAGAGAACTACTATTTCGGGTTCTGGCCAATGTACTATTAAGGGACTTCTGGGCAATCTATGGTTACCCTGATCAGAAAGGGACAGGTTCCACAAATGCCTGCCCTTCTACCCCTTGTCCAAACTCCCCTATCACCGCCAGGAATGCAGGCATTCCTGCGTGGGGGAGCAGCAGCTATTTTGGAAGCATGAAGACAAGAGCCATACCCTAAGGATACTGGCGGAGAGAGACAGAGCCCGGAGTCCTGAGCGCATCACAAAGTCTCTGCACCGGCCAGGAGCCCTCTTCCTCTGGACACCTTGTGACATGAGAAACAGAAACCCTACCCAGGTCTTTTTCGTTTGATATCCATGAATATCCATTCAACAAGAGGCTTGTGTTAGGTGCTCTGGAACGCAGCAGGGGACGAGAAGACATGGTCCCTGCTCTCACGGGGTGAACGTTCTGGGCGGGGGGGTGGCGGGGGGAGGTACAAACAAGGACCGGCAGAAACAAGGCCATTTCAGCAAGTAAACACTTCGCTCTGCGGCCTGCACCGGCCTGGCTTCCCGTCTTAACTGGAGAACAGACTCGCCGTGGGACCTGGAATGGTCATCTCTCAATCCACCCCGACTCCCCGTCCGTAACACCAAGGAGGCGTCCCACGCCACACTGTCTGAGCCCTGGCGCCCCTTGGCCAGGCCCCGGGGCCAGGCAGGTCATCTACTCGGAGCAGCTGTACCCGGCGCCTGGACACCCTCCAGCCTGACTGCGTGGCCTCAGATTCCTTGGCACTGACTAAAGAGCCGGGGGGCCCCGGTCGGCGGGCCCAAGCCTCCTGACTGCAGCCCTTTAAGGGCCGCCAATAAATCTCAAGCAACTGCTGAAAGCTCGGTCCCCAGCCGGCTGCGGGCTGAAGAGGCCAACTGCGGCCGAGGCTTCTCCCTGCCAACACTGGGCACGGCCCTGGGCAGGTGGGCAAGCCAGGCGGCGATGAGGCAGCCCCACTGGACTCTGCTGTTTCCCCAGGGGCCACCACCCCTGCTCTGGTCACCCCCCCCCCCCAGTGGCCGCTAGCCACCTGCCCGGGTCAGCTACTGAGCCTCACCACCCCCAACACAGCCTTGCGTGTATATGTATATATACATATATGTGGAGTGATATATACACATATATATGCGTTTATGTGTGTGTGTGTGTGTGTGTGTGTGTGTGTGTATTCTTCAACAATTAAAAACACTGGACAAATGAGGAGACCACTGAGGACCCCTGCGTGTCCCGAAGGCCACACCACCTCCCACAGAATCTGCCCAGAAGCCGAAAGTCCGGCGCTGTGCTCGTGAGGCTGCCCTAATAAGAGGCACCTGTTCAGATCCTGTGGCTGCACCCACACCGGCCTGAAGGTCAAGGGAATCCAGGCCTGCTGGAGGTCTCCCTCTAGGGAACAGAGCAGCTGTGTGAATCTGCCAGGCGACCGCATCACTCATTTATCCATTCAACAAGCCCGTATTGCGTGCCCACCATCTGCAAAGCTCTGAGCTAGGCCTTGGGGACAGAGCAGCGAGCCACACAAAGGCGCTGGCTGCAGGGCACTCCTATTGCCCGCCAGATCTCAGCCCCTCATAAGAGTCAGAGTGGGGGCCTCCTGCCCCTTCGGGGCTCCTCCAGCCTGGGCCAGGCCGGGGCCACAGGCAGCAGCCCCAGCGACTCCAGCCAAAACCCAACTGGGGAAGAAAAAGGCCAGTCACAGTCATGACATTAGTAAGAGCAGCACGGGGATGGGTAACAATACCACTTCTTAGTCAAAGGCATAATGCAGATGCACCTGTGATCTAAAAAAAGCTGTCCCCTCAATGAGAGGGGTGTCAGGTGCAGGGGAAGTCCGTAGACCCTGGAAGGGGGCACACCCAGGTTCACTCCCCAACTTTGCCCCTAGCAAGCTGTGAGGCCAGCCTCACCACCTCTCTTAGTTTGCCCATCTGTAAAACAGGTGTAACAATAGTCTGCCTTTCTTGCAGAATTATTATAAAGATCAAGATAACGATGGGGATGTTGGATTGGACATCAGTGGGGCATCTATTCTTCCCCCGATCCATTGCCGTCCCCCCTGCCAACCATACTTCTTAAAGGCTGATTCGGAACAAGCCCTGTTTGGCTCAAGAACATTCAGCGGCTCCCCATAGCCCGTAGGATCCATTCTCTGGCAGCCGCTAATCAGAGGCCGTTGCTCTGTCCACGCCACCCCAGTAAAGCCAAAACCTTCTCTGAGGTCTTCTGGATCCATCAGAGTGGGGCAGCTATGAGGCCCAGAGCCCCGACCATGTTGTCCCCGCGCCCCAAAGGTACCTGGGCCAAGAGGGCTGGGGAGGGGTACAAGGCCTAGAGACGTCACCGGCTTCACCAGCCTCAGCTCCACCCCATTCGCCTAAAACCCCACTACCCTGGAGGGAAACGTGGGGGTGTTTGTGGTTGGACAAGTGTGCTATTTCCCATGGGGCTAATCTGATGTTGACATTTTCCACCCCACCCCCCCAGCTGTTTTGCTAAGCTGCTCCTGCTGGGGAGGCGGGGGAGAGGGGAGAGGGGGCCAGGGTCTGCCCCCGAGGGGGTTCCCAGGGATGACAGAGGGCAGCGCTGAGGGGGCAGCCTGGCAGAGCACCTCTGGAGGGTTGGCTTTTCACATGCGTCGTCTCATTGAACCCCCTGAAGGCGCTGTTCTTCTCCCCATTTTACAGACTAAGAAACTGGGGATTCCTGCGGTGAATCGGTTTGCTAGGAGTACGTTCAGGTTTGAAATCCTGTATAGTTTCCACACCACGGGACCACCCGATGCTGCTCAGGACTCAAAAGAAATGTTGAGATGCACGCAGGGTGGAGACCTTCTCCTCTTCTTCGTTTCCCGTCCAACGACGCCTGAGAGTATCCTGTCAACCCCTCTCCCTACGGGGAAAGCAAAACCCTCGCCATTCAGTTTTGTAATCGATTTTGAACAGCTAACAAAGGTACGTGGCACCACACTTAAAGTCTACGAAAGACTATAAAATGAAAAATAAGTATTCATCCCCCCCTCCAGGGCAACACTATTACCCGGTTTCTGATGTTTCTTTCCAGAGATTACTATGCCACACACATACCATTACCGAGAATGGCAGCCTATCTTCCTTAAACACGTTCTGCACCATGAGTTTTTCACCGAAAAATACGTTTGGAGCTTGTTCCGTCTAAGCACACGAAGAGCGTTCCCAGTCCGGATTATGGCTGCATCGTCCTCCTTCGAGTGACTGTCTCACGACTAGAGAAGCTTTCATGGACGTCCAGTGGATGGGAGACTGGTCTCCAATCTTTTGCAAATCACAAACACTACAGCAATATGTATCCTCGTATGTGCATCAATTTCACACTGTTCGAATACATGTGTGAGACAAGTCCCTAAAAGCCGAATTACTCGGCTAAAGAGTATGAGTGTGCCAGTTTTGATCAAAATGGACAAAGTGGTCTTCACAGAGGCCGTACTAATATATGTTCCCACCCGTGACGTAAGAGAGCCCCCGTTTCCCACATCCTCACTAACACAGTGAGTTATCAAACTTCTAATCTTTACCGATGTGAGAGATGAAAACATGGCTTGCTTTGTGGTTCATTTCACAGGTAAAGAATATTCTCACGTGTTTCGGAGCCATTTGCGCTTCCTTTTCTGTAAACTGGCTGGATCCTTAGCCCATTTTCTTCCGTTGGTCGGGGAGTCTGTTTCTTATTGATTTGAAGGCACTCTTTACGTATTCAGGAAGTTAATCTCTGGTCAGTAATAGACGTTGCAAGCATTTTGACACAGTTTATCTTTTGGCTTGCTGGTGAGTTTTGTCACCATTTTTAAAGGAGCCTCGAATGTGTTGATATTGTAAGTGACAGCATCTGTTAAAATGTCAGGTTATAAACATACTCCTACCTGGGTTTTTTTGTTTGTTTGTTTTTTGTTTGTTTGGGTTTTTTTGCCGTTGTTTCTGTGTCGTTTCCTCTTTTGAATTACTTGTGTGCCCTGGGTTTGGTAACATTTTTCAGGCCCTGATGATGCCGTCTCTTCTTCCTGTTGTGTATTACTCTGGAGTGGAGGCTGAACCAGGCAAGGTGTAGAGCGGGTGTCCATAATGCTTGTCCACAGGCTGCCTGGGCTACTGGAAGGGAAGGAGTACAGACCACAGGAGGCCATGCGCTATACTGGGAAGAGCACTGTGCCGGGGGCCACTTCTATTTTACTGGCTTTCTGTCCTGACTTAGTCTGTGCCTCCGTTTGCTCATTCATGAAATAAGACGAACTTCCCCCATGGACCTTCAATGGTTATATGTGGCAGGATGTTAAACGGAAAAAGCAGAGAGATTGCACAAGGAGGAACAGTAGAGACCTCCAGAACCGTCTCTGCCCCTAGGTCACTGTGCCACCCGACCCAACTCCCTCCTCTTCTCTGAGCTTCAGAAGGAGGTGTTCTAGACGCTTGCCAAGCTCCTTTCCTGCTCCCCCGTCTCTGTCCCACTGCCAAACTATTCCTCCTTTGAGTCTAGAGGTTGGAATTGAGCCCGGGCTGTGGCAGTCAAGAGAGACCTCCAGGAGGAGGCAGGAGGCAATCTGGGAGCCAAGCGAGAGAGGATGGGTGTGCAACCGAGCCCGTGCTTCGTAGCACACGGGCTTACCTTACTTGGCCAGTCCTCACAACAACCCAGTGATCCAGCAACACTGGATTCCCATTTTACAGATGAGAAAAACGAAGCTTCGGGAGGTTAGTTTGCCCAGGATCCTACGGCCAGTACACGGTAGGGCTGGGGCTCAAATGCTGGCTCGTTCTTGGCTTCTTTGAGGGTTGCAGGGGGTGGGGGCGGCTGGGCCAGGGTACAGACAGTGGTTGCCAGTCCGTGGCTCTCCTGTGGCAGGAGCGTGGATGGGGGAGGTGGCCAGAGCTGGGAGACAGGAGGCCCACGGACAAGGCAGGAGGTGGGCGGGCTTTGTGTACGTCCCCACAGCCGGCCCCACGCAAAGGCCAGAACAGGGCCAAGCCGCTCCCGGGCCCGGCTAGGCCCACTCCTCGCTCCTCGGGTCGCATCTCAACTGAGCCTTGCAAAGCCCGCAGCGGGGTTTCCCCTGGGCCTGGGATGCCGCAGCCCCAGCCAGGCCGCCGCCGTCTCCACTGGGACAGAAAGCGGGGGTCTGTCCTTCTGCCCCATGCCAGCCGCTCGGGGAAAACAGTCGGCGGAGCCTACCAACCCCGTGCTTCCTGTGGCTGCTGCACTTGGCCTTCTCGCAGGGCACACGCCTCCAGTCTGCATAGCCCTCGCCTCGCCCGGCACCTTGCAAGCTGCTCGCGTCGCACGCTCACCTTCGGCACCTGGCCCTTGAACACTTGAGTTTGAGGACCTGAACGAGCAGCGTGGAGACACTGGAGGTCAGTGTGCTGGGAGAGGGGAGCTCTGAGATCGCGGGGAAGGCAGCGGATATCCCGGAGCCCCACCGTGGAGCACGCAGCATGGGGACTAGAACTCGGGATTCCTGACTCCCACTGCAGTGCTCACTGACCTATACCTCCTGTCCCCTCCCCAAAGCCCCGGGGGGAGAAGCCAAAACCCCCAAAGGAAAAGAATGGAGAAATGAGTGTTCTTCTGCTGGCCAGTCCTGCAACTCACGCTGTGACCCAAGGCAAGTCCCTGCCACCTCCAGGCCTCAGCTTCCCCATCCACACAGAAGGAGGTTGGACCAGTGACATCCTGGGCTTCTGGGAGCAACTGGGTCCACCTCTCCTCCTCCCTCCCAGAGACCACAGGGGACAAACGACACGTTCCTTGGGCCCGTTCCGCACGAGCTAATATTGACTCAGGGCTGTTTCCTTTGGCCACACGCAGGGGCTGTGTTTGCTCTGGCGGGACCCCCAGCCTTGCCCGCGCCCCTCTAGGCTCTGGCTGTGCTGGCCGAGGCGGGAGGGGCCGGGTGGAGGACGCGTGCCCCATGGGCCAGGAGGCGAAGCAGAAACCACTGAGAGGCCCAGGGCACGATCCCATGACCCCCACCCACCCAGCTTTGAAAGCTTCTAGTGTGTTTTTCAAAAATAAGGACTGCCCAGATACCGTTATAAAACACCTGGGTTTTTTTGAATGCTGTGTTTCATAAATAAACTCTGAGTGCACACCTAACATGCACACACACGGCACGATAACTGCACGTTCTGCCTCGTTTGGGAATCACATGGGAAAGTTAGGCCCTTCCTTGAAGAAACGGCTGACGCCAGTGTTGGGCCAGAGACAGAACAAGATAAAGAAGGTCATTTGGGGGCGCCTGGGTGGCTCAGTCGGTTGGGCGTCCAACTTCGGCTCAGGTCATAATCTCACGGTCTGTGGGTTCGAGCCCCACGTCAGTCTCTGTGCTGACGGCTCAGAGCCTGGAGCCTGCTTGGGATTCTGTGTCTCCCTCTCTCTCTGCCCCTCCCCCGCTTGCTCGCTCTCTCTCTCTCTCTCTCTCTCTCTCTCAAAAATAAATAAGCATTAAAAAAAAATTTTAAATAAAAGAAAGAAAGAAAGAAAAGAACAGAAGGTCTTTTGGTGCCAGAAAGGTAGGAAGTATTCAAGAAGGATGGGGACACAGGAGGCAGCATGAAAGGCCTCTCCAACCCCTTTGGGGCAAGAAAATAAAAAATAATAGTAATCCACTGTCATCCCCTGAACAAAACAGGTAGCTGTAAGTCGGTACTGATATGAATAAGTGAACAAATGAATTGAAAGTTTGATGAGGGGGGCGCCTGGGTGGCTCAGTCGGTTAAGCATCTGACTTCGGTTCAGGTCATGATCCCACGGTTTGTGGGTTCGAGCCCCACGTCGGACTCTGTGCTGACAGCTCAGGGCCTGGAGCCTGCTTTGGATCCTCTGGATCCCCCTCTCTCTCTGCCCTTCACCCGCTGGTTCTCTCTCTCTGTCTCTCTCTCTCTCTCAAAATAAGTAAATTAATTTAAAAAAAAAAAGTTTGATGAGGAACGGACAATTTACATGGACTCAAAGTCCCTCCCTGCAAAATGCTTTCTCATCATGAAATGGGGGAAGAGTAACATGACAGTGGAGAAGGGCAGGCTGACCCCGGTCAGCATATCCAGGGGATTTTATCAGTGTTGTGTTGGGGGGGGGGGGGGGGGGGAGGGCGGCGAGTCATGAATCTGTTTCAAGCCCAGATACCCAGAAGAGGCCAGGAAGAGAAACAAACTGCCTTGAAAGAGGCCAGGTCCTCCTACCTCCTCCAGCAAATGAGAGATATGGATGTCCAGAGAAGGCACAGCCTTGCCTGAGGCCACACAGCAAGTGGGGCAACCAGGCACCAGCGGCTCCCTTCTTTGTGCGTTTCTCTGTCCCTGCTCAGGCTTTCTGAGGCCTCCCCTGGGATTCTGGGCAGCAACTGGTCCCCTGGGGCCGACGACAGACAGAGACAGGAGCCCTGAGCGCCAGCCCTCACCCGCCTTGACCTGCACACTCTCTTAAGTGAGTCTGTTCCCGTGTCTGGCCCTCCAGCCCCCATCTGGTCCAAGAGACAAGCTCAGTCCCTCCTATGCTCTCGCTAGTGGCTTTCTCTGCAGCTGGGAGGGGACTTGGGCTCGGCCACTCCAGCCTCTGACCCGCTGGACAACCTGGGCCAGGTCACTTAACCTCTCTGTGCTTGTTTTGGTGTCAGCACGTGGCAGGATAACATGTCGAAATGCCCACCAGTGCCTCTCTCCCCAGAACTCCCAGGGTCCCCTCCCCCCATCCCCCCTCCCTTCCTCCCCCCACCCCCCAGTCCCCACGGCTGGGGGCAACCATGCTGCCGAAATAAGGAATATTTCCAGTTCCCTGCCTTCTGAGTTTCCAAAGTCCAGACCCTGCCATAGTGTAGAAAATGTGGGAGCCCACGTGATGAGCCGGAGGCGTCCTCCTGCCCTTGAGGCCAGGTGGATCTCCAAGCTCCAGAGGAAGCACGCAAGGAGCAGTGGACAGAGCTGGGAGGCCGGGGGTCCCCGAGAGCCCTCCTCTGCAGTCTGAGTTGTCCAGATGGCTCTGGACCCAAGACAGAGGGAGGCCCCGGGATGTGGTGAGAGTGGAGGTGCCGCCTGGCACAGGAGCCAAGGTCGTGGCCCTTCCTGGGGGCAGATGCGGCAGCCAGAGCCCCGCCTCTCGGCGGGCGCCCAGAGAGCTCTCCCCTCAGACGGGCAGGTGCTGTGCAATGCCCGTCCCTGTCCCCATGGCCACACATGCCCAGCACCGACGTGGCCCCAGGGAGCCGGTGGCTCTGAAAGGGACTTTGTGATCAGGAATGAGGGAGGATTCAGCAAGACTGGACAAGAACAGGGACAACGCAGGGGAAGCCAGAAGACGACAACGTCGGGGTCTAATGTGTCCCTCCCACCAGTGTCCCCGGCGAACCCCCCGGCCATAAACAAAACCCCGGGACAGGGACAGGGGGCCAAGAATGGCTAGAGGATGACGTTTTCATGACTCGGGGGGTGAAGACCTCAGGAGGTAAAAAGAAAGCTGCTCTCCTCACACATCTGTGTTTGCACATCCCAAGTGCTCCCCAGCACACGTTCGTGAGCAAGCGAGCAGAGCAGCGGCCCGTTGGAGCAGGCCTCCGCCCCCCTGCGGGGCCAGCTGGGCCCGAGCGTTCCCAACGGCCCTCACAGCGACCTGATCTGCCACCCTGGTGGTCACACGGACACCGAGGAAATTGGCAGACACTAGCGGTTAGTGATGCTGTGGCCGCTGGTTTTGTTTTCCAGAAACTCTCTTTCCCAGCACATCCGTGACTAGAACCTCCCCCACAGGGGGTCGTGGGCACAGGAAGATTATGCAGATTGCGTGCCACCAGGCACACACTAGATGTAAAGGGAAATGATGGCTGCTGTCGCTGCAACTGCCCGAACAGAGAGACAAGGAGGTCCGGCCTCACCTCCAAGCCTCGTCCCTTCCCCCTCTCACTGCCGGGGCCGGGCTTGGGGGATCTCTCAGCCCTGCGAATCATCAAAGCTGTCCCGTGTGAGGGACCCCCCCCCCGAGAAAGCCTTTACTTACTACAAGATGTATAAGGACGGAGGCCTGCTGGGGGGAGGCAGGTGGCACCTTCTCAGGCCCGCCCAGGGGAGCTGGGAACACCGGTCTCTGGGCAGGACTCAGAGAGAGCTAGCAGCAGGGTACTGAGCCCCTGACTGGGGGAGCAAAGTGGCAGCAAAGAGGGAGAGGGGCCCCTGGACACCTGGACGCTCAACTTAGCCAACTTCGTTCAGAGCTAACGCACTCCATGGGGCGCCCGTGTGGCTCAGTCGGTTAAGCGACCGACTTCAGCTCAGATCATGATCTCACGGTTCGCGGGTTCAAGGCCAATGTCAGGCTCTGTGCCTACAGCTCAGAGCCTGGAGCCTGCTTCGGATTCGGTGTCTCCCTCTCCCTGCCCCTCCCCCACTCACGCTCCGTCTCTCTGTCTCTCAAAAAGAAATAAACATTAAAAAAAATTCAAAAGAAAAAAGAGCTAAAGCACTCCAGCGGGAAAATTACAGACTCATTTTGCCCCGGCCCACGGGCTGTGTGTGTGTTTGTCATCAGCGGACAGGAAAACGGTTTTCTTCCTGGTCTCAGGCTCAATCGAATGCCCGGTCACGCACCGTGGAGGCCCCACCAACAGGTGACACTGAGTTTGTTTATGTTATTTTATTTTTATGTTTAATTTACTTCGGTTCAGGATGCCCCCGCCTGGTCCCGAGACCACACTGGCACGACCAGATCAGGACACTTCAGGATCCTGAGCCGGCTCCACCCAGCCCGGGTTTAGGGAACCCAGGGCATACGCCGGATTCCGGCCACCGACCAGCCACGGAGCCGAGCGGAGTGGTTCACGAGGGCGGGAGGGGGATTTCCAGACCTCGCTGGTTGGGGCAGTTTATTTGGATGAGGCCCAAGGAGCAGTGGCCAGGTGTCCCAAAATAACTCACGTGGCCAGGGCTGGGAGCCAGTGCCCCCATGGAAAATTTAAATTAATTCTTCTTGGCTGCAAGTCCGGGCCTCCGGAAGGGCCACCCAGAATCACCTGATGGCTGTGGTTCTGATGGTTCCAGAAGCCCGAGGAAGCCAGCCCCCCGGTATCTGGGCTCCCTCACACAGCCAGAGGTCACGATACACCCAGAGATGGTCGACCCAGCCGCCAACTCCACAGACTGTCCAGAGGCCCCACTGCTAGCTTTGTACAGCTGGGGAAACTGAGGCCAGAGTAGGAAAACTAAAACCCTAAGAGCAGAGGTGAGGCTTGTCCAGTGCTTGTGTGGGTCAGGCACTGTGCTGAGTGCAGATGAACACCGAAGACGGCAGCTGGGCGAGTGGGGGGGGGGGGGGGGTGAATGCTGAATAAGTGAGTAGAGGGAGGGGGCCGCAAAAGTTCAAAGAAAGGGAATCCCAGCGTAAGTCGTCAGAGACGGGCCTCGAGGGGGCCACGCAGGTGCAGTTTGAGCCCAGGAAAGAGGGGAGGCTGAGAAAGGTACGGGCACGGCAGGAGCAGGGCAGGCAAAGGCAGAGGTGGAGACAGCTGTCCCCCAGCACCCGCCTGGCAGATAACAGAGCACTCGAGGCACAGGTCGCGTTTCACAGCAAAAGGCCACCCTCGGGTCACACGGTAAGAAAGGGGCAAAGCCAGGGCTTGAGCCTCCCCGAGGGGTGGGCCCTTTCCATGACCTGAGACTGCCCACCCAGGGGCTGCAGAAGCCAAGAGCGGCCCCCAGGGGCCCCGGCACCGCCCTCCAGCACCCTGCACTTGGGCCTCGGAGCGAAAGGGTCTGGCCTTGGGAATCTTCTGAAGAGAGAGCCTGGGGCCTCCGAGTCAGACCGACGGAGCCGCTCCCAGCTCCACTCGAGGTTTGCTGATGGTCATGGCCAATGCCACTGAGCTCCCACCTGCCACGTGCAACATCGCATTCAACCCCCGACACTCAGAAGGGAGCCCTGGTATCATCCCCACTTTACAGATGGGAGGACTGAGGCACAGAAGATTATTAGCGACCGGCTCAAGGTTGCCCAGTATTAAGGGGCCAATCCAGGAGTTCAGCCCCAGGTCACCTGACCCCAAGGTTGTCACCCCTCCCGGCTCCCATCTCCTCACAGCCACAGTGGCCCCTGAGGCATAGTGGGGAGCTGTCAGGGGAGAAGTCAATGAAATAATGAAATACTGCTTCTCAGGGACCTGGCCCTTTCCCAGCCAGATAGCTTACATACCCCCAGGCCCCCATCCCCTTGACCTTCCCCAGGGTCCCTGGCACCAAAGACAAGGTCTGGCCCCTCCAGCCCATCAGGGGTTCAGGGGAACGGGGCTGCTCCAGGGGCCCTGGTGAGGGCAGGGACTGGGCAGCCAGGGGCACACCAGCCTCAGCCTCCTCCTCAGCCTCCTTCCAGCCATCTGGACCCTCCCTGCCCCCCTGGGCCCCCTGGGGACTTGGGGTTTGCATACATCTGATTAGCATAAATTAGCAGCTGCCAGCAGGAGGGAGGAATGTTGTATTGGGGAGGGTAGTGGGAGGGGCGGCAGTCTTGTTTTTGGAAACCTTATGGAGTTCTGCTGAGGGCTCCCCTTGTTCAGAGGCCCCTGGATGGCGGACCCGTGTTTGTGTACCCAGCAGAGGCCCACCCCAGCCCCCGGTGAGCCCACGGCCGGCAGGCTCCAAGGATAACACAGAGGGAAAGAGCGCGATGCCCAGGAGGGGGCACGATGCCCCAAGGAACGTGGGGTCTGCAGACTCCAGACCCTCAGCCGGGGCTCCTAACACACACAGAGAGGCCTCTCTCCAGGGTAGTGGGGTTCTCGGAGGGAGGGACCCAATGGCCTCCTCCAGCTTGCTCCCCGGCCGGGGCAGCATCCACAGAGCCCTTTCGGCTGGGTGCACCAACCCGGTTCCTGGGGGATGAAGCTGATGAGCTCTGACTCTCCCAGGAAAAGAAGGGGGATTTTTCATCCCAAAGAAGCCCCACTGTGTGCCAAGCCCAGCGCTGGGTGCCTTCTGTGTCATCAAGGACCCCGTGGGCGATAGAGGGCATAGATAGCTTTTGTCTGCCAGATGGCCCTTCCCTCTGCCTCTGATCACTCGGCAACCTTTAGAGTCATTCTCTGGGTGATCCAGCAGCACGAGCTCTGGAACCAGACTAGGTTCATATCCCAGCCTCACCGCTCACCAGCTGTGCGCCCCTCTGCCTCCATTCCTTTGCCCGTAAAACGGGGTCGCTGAAGGGAGCATTCAGTGAAGTCCAAGATCAAGGCACCTGCAGATTCAGTGTCTGGTGAGGGCCTGCTTCAGGGTTCATAGGCGGCTGTCTTCCGGAACATCCTCACATGGCAGAGGACAAGGGAGTCCTCAGGGTCCCTTTGACAAGGGCACTAGTCCCATTCCCGAGGGCTCTGCTCTCCTGGCCTAATCATCTCTGGAAGGCCCCACCTCCTAATACCATCAACTTGGGGGTTACGTTTCAGCAGGCGGACTGCAGGGAGGGGGGCAGGGACGAGACCATTTCCTCCAGAGCCTGGAGTGCCCTTGGGGGCAGAGCTGCTAGGTGATGGAACCAAAAGCCATGGCCTAGATCCCAGGGTCCAAGGAGGGAGGGAGGGACGGAGGGGGGCCACTTTCTCTCTTCGTCTCCCCGTCCCTCCTGGGATGCCACGCTGGCCCTCTGTAGGATGGCTGCCGGAAGAAGGGAGAGCCTGGGTTTGAACTCCAGCCCTGCCATTTTCTGAACAACCCACATGTCTTCTCTGAGCCCCGTCTCCTCATCTGTAAACCGGGGAGAACAGTCCTTACTCCACTAGTTGGTGGCAGCATAAAACGGATTGTCACATTGAGGGCGCCCCCCGCCCATTTAGCACCCAGCTTAATGCTCGTTTTTCTCTTCCCCCCAGACAAAGAGCAGATGGCCTCAGCCCTCCAGGAAGCCAGAATGCCTCAGGCGTGAAGGAACTTTCATGGTCTCAATGGATCCTCAGGACGGGGATGGTAATCCCCATTTTAGAGATGGGGAAACTGGGGAGTCAGAATGGTCCAGTAACATACCCAAGGTCACACAGCTTGTTAATGAGATCTCTCAAGCTTTGACCAAGTTGCCCCAAGTACCTGCCCCAGGGTTCTTTACAGTCAGGGCTGAGAGCCCACATCAGAGAGGTGAGGGTCTGGCAGGTGGTATGGGACTCATAGGGGGTGAGCCCTGAGGGCTCTGCCCAGCTTCCAGAGGCTTCCAAGCTCTGCCCTCCCCACTCCTTCCAAGCCTAGACTCTGGGTCCTGGGTCGAGGGCTCCCCATGCTGGCCATGAAAGGAATGTGTCCCAGGCTCCTGGAAATCCCAGGGAAGGCACCTGGTGGGCAGGCTAGGAGCTTGACCTCAGACTCTGCATGACTCCTACAAGGTACCTCTCTGAGCCCTGGTTTCCCATCTGCTAAGTGGGGATGATAACGGTCTGCAAAGGGCCTGGCACCATGCCCAGACCGGGAGTTCTCAAACCTGAGTGTGCATCAGAATTACCCAGAAGGTTGGTTAAAACCCAGATTGCTGGGAGTTTCCCATTCAGTCGATCCTCCCTCGATGGGGACTGAGAATTTGCACTTCTGACAAGTTCTCAGATAATGCTGAAGCTGCTGGTCTGGGGGAAATAGTGTTAATTCAAAAAAGACAAGACTGATAAGCACAGGAAAAGATGCTCAACAACATTAATCATTAGAGAAATGCAAATCCAAACTACAAAGTACCACGTTGTACCTGTTAAGATGGCCTCTAGAAAAAAAGCAAAAAGGAAACCACACAGGTGTCGGTGAGGCTATGAAGGATCCTCGGTGCCTGCTGATGGCGTCAAATGGCGTGACCAACCGTGGAAAGTGGTATGGCGGTGCCTAAAAACCAAAACCAAAAAAATCAAACACAGAATTGCCATATGATCCAGCCAATCTCACTCCGGGGGATCCACCCAGAAGAACCGCGAGCAAGGTCTCAGACAGACAGATATCTGTGCACCTGCATCCAGAACAGCATTATTCACGACAGCCAAAAAGTTAGGAGCCACCCAAGTGTCCGTCCACGGATGAACGGATAAACAACATGTGGGGTACACATGGAATATCGTTCAGCCTTAAAAAGGAAGGGAATTCTTGAGCGCCTGGGTGGCTCAGTCAATTAAGCATCTGACTTAGGCTCAGGTCATGAGCTCACGGTTCGTGGGTTCCAGCCCCGCATTGGGCTCTGTGCTGACAGCTCAGAGCCTGGAGCCTGCTTCGGTTTCTCTGTGTGTGTGTGTGTGTGTGTGTCTGCCCCTCTCCTGCTCACATTCTCTCTCTCTCTCTCTCTCTCTCTCTCAAAAATAAATAAACGTTTAAAAAAAATTTTTTAAGGAAGGAAATTCTGACATACGCCACAACATGGGCAAACCTGGAAGACATCATGCAGAGAAATCAGCCTGTGATTTCTGCTTCTATCAGGCCGCTCGAGTGGGCAAAGTCACAAGGACAGAAAATAGAATGGGGGTGCCAGGGACTGGGGGAGGAGGAAATGGGGAGTTAGCGCGTTATGGGTGCAGAGTTTGAGTGTGGGATGATGAAAAAGTTCCCGCGATGAATGGAGGGGGTGGCCGCACAGTGAGTGTACTTAAGGCCGCCGAAATATACACTTCCAGATGCTTAAAATGGTCGATTGTGTTATGGGTAATTCACCACAAATAATAGCCGATAATAGATAATAACTTGGCGCTTGAGTTGGGACCTGCAGGATGGGCATCCGTGCCTCCAAAGATGGGGAAGAGCATCGCAGCGGTGGGAATGGGAGCCCAGCCTGGGAGGCCAGCGGCAGACTCATCCCTGAGACCCCCGAGTCTCAGTCTCCTCTCCTCAGAGAGCAGGATCCACCCTCCTCACAGAGACAAGGTACCCGGGTGGGGTCCGCAGAATCGAGAGGGGGGAGGGGAGCCAAACCAGGAACTTGGTTTCTCTGAGTGAGTTGGGGAGGTGGCAGGCAGGGTTACATTTGGGGGCCCAAAGCTTCCCAGGAACTATAGCAACCCCACCTCCACTCATCCCCCCAAAAGGAAACAAAGCTGCTTCCCCAGCCTCCCCCCCACTCCCCCGTTCCCCGGTACCCGCCGCCCCCCAGCCCCGCAGAAAACTCTAGGAGACCAGGGCCTCCACGAGCAGTGTTCCGAGAAGCCACCAGGGGGCGCACAGCACCCGCAAACCCGGCTCTCCGGACAGAGACAGGGAGGTTGACTGTCCTGGGGCATCTTCCTGGGCAGGGGCCTCCAAGGTCTGTTGAAAGCTGCCCCTGGGCGGGGGACACCCCGAGTCATGGACTCACAGCGCGGAGTCGCAAGGGGCTTAGAACGGGGACATTTTTACGGAGGGGAGGAACGCAGAGAGCAGAAGACACCCACCCATGGTCACATGGCAGGTCAGGGGCAGAACAGCGCTGGAACCCCTGGAACCTGCCTCCCCCAGTACACTCACGCCAGCTCCTCCCGGGCCCCTGGAGAGCTCAGCCCAGACAGACCAGGGACCAAGGCAAAATGGAATTGGGCAGAGGCGGCTATGGTGCTCCCACCATCCCCAGGATGCTGAGTCATGGGGACACTGAGACACAGAGAGGCAGAGCAGGCCAGCGCCCCAGAGTGGGTCCCAGTGAGCCTCGTCCGCTCCTCCAAGGGGCGTATTCGGGGACAGTGCTGTGGCTGGCCAGGCAGGCCAGGCCACTGTAGTCTCTGGCTCAAAGCCCAGCAGAGAGCTATTTCACGGGAGCTGCGGTGGGAGAGCACTGGGGGTCAGGCCATTACAGGCCCATGGGGGACAGACCATCTGATGGGTCCCTGGGTCCCTCTCCGGAGGTAGCGGGACTCGGAGGGGAGATGTCAAGAGCTCCACCGGCCCCTGCCGGGCCTCCCGGCGCTGGTGGCTCCCGGTCCCACCTCCCTCCTCAAATGTCGACTGAAAACAGCACCTCCTCCCTGTGGAACAAGACCCTCCAAAGGCCCTCACCCTTCTAGTTCATTCTCACTTTCCAGCAGGGGAACCTGATGCCCGCGTGGAGACAGGGAGCTGCTCAGCGGGGCTCCCACACCTCAACCCCCCGCGGCCCAGGCCCCGTTTCACAGATGAGGAAAATGAGGCCCAAAAAACAAACCGTCCTGATATTGAAGCTCTCTGGGCTTCCCGTCGTTGCCCAGACCTTGGACGACAGAAGCACCCATAAAGTCCCTCCATGCCCCATGTCTGCCCCGGGTCAGAAGTGGGACTGGGCGGGGGACACTGAGCAGGTGAAGAGACCTCCACGGAAAGACCACAACTGAAGGCCAAGCAGGAACTGAGGGTGGCCCCCAACGCCTTTCCCAGCCACTCTTTCACTGACATCTGAAACGCTAGAGGCTGGAAGGCTAAAGTCTCATTTTCCCAACTACCTTCCAGCCAAGGGTAGTCGGGGGAATGTTCCGGCCCAGGAGACCTAAGCAGGAGTCTGCTGGAAGGGCTTCACTTTCCAAATAAAAAGACAGAGCTTCCCCAAGTTGGAGACCTCTTGTCCTTCCACTACCTTTCTGCCTGGAATGCAAATGAGAGTGCTGGAGGTATGGCAGCCGCTTTGGAACGATGAGGGCAAAACCCACAAGTTAGGGACATTAGAGGGGAGACAGCCTGTTCTCTGACAATATTGCTAAGCTGCTGTACCAGCCCTATATTTCTAATATGTGAGAATGATAAGCCCCGAGTTCTTTCAACGCTGCTAAGTTTCCTGTTGGTGCAGCCTACCGGGTTTGCACTCCCATCTGATATACAGCAGCACCAAGTAGGGGGTTAAGAGTGTACTCAAAATCTTAGCCTACAGATTAGCAGCCATGTGACCTTGAGTAAGTGGTTTTGTGGTCTCAGAACCTCAATTTCCTCATCTACTAAAGGAGCACATGTGTACCTACTGCAAACTGGGTGCCTCCAGCCCAGGACAGCACACACACATAAAGGTCAGCTCTTACTAGAAAGACAGAAAAGGACATGAGAAGAAACAGAGACTAGATGCCCTCCCCTCAGCAAAGGACGTTTGGAAATGAGGTTTGACGGAGGGAAATTGAACAGCAACCCCTGACAGATCAGGAGCCCCAGGCTATTGACTCCCCTCCCTTTTAATTAAGTGCAAAGCTTAGCAGACTCAGTTTACTGGGCCACCAGGCAAGGGGGCTGTTTTCAGTTCAGGGCGGGCTGAACTGAACACACTGGGGATGTGGGAAGGACCCTCCCACACCCACCCAACTTCAGCCTTCTAAGTCTCTTCTCTACCACCTATCACAGTCAGGCATTCCACTGTTAGAGATTCACTCCTTTGGAAATAACAGCTTGTGGGAGTTGGCTTCCGAATCTCCAAGGTGGGACTCGGGGCATGGGTCTTTGTATAATTTTCTAGGTGATTCGGGCTGGCGCACCCCAATAAAAAAGCTATGGTTGTAGGGGGGCGTCCAGAGGCCACTATTGAGGTAAGTGCCTTGAAACATGTCACCTTCCACGCTGTGGTGAACACGGCACCTGGGAGCAAAGAAGCGGAAGGAGAGGCACTCACACCTCGAAGCCATGTGTTAGAAGAGGTAAGGGGTGTGCCCAAGGTCACACAAGTAGCATCGAGGAGCTGGGATTCACACCCAGGCCTCTGCACTCCACGGCCCAGCCCCACCCCTGACACATGAACTCGGGCCAGTTCCCGAACCCCGCCATGCCTTCAGGTGCCCATCTATAAAGCGGGGGGAAGGAGAGCAGTCGGGCCTTCCTAGGGTCCTTGTGGGAATGAACACAGAACCCACACACGGAAAGCACCTAGAGGGGCCGTATCTGGCACACGGTGAGAGCCACCGCTGCTTTGGCACCCTAGTCACTCCTGTGGGCGGGGAGGCCCCAAACAGGTGCCCCGGAGGGGGGAGGCAGGAAGCAGGCTGGGGGTGGCTGAGGCAGAGCCCCGCAAAGCCAGGGAGGGAAGTTGTCCCCAACAGTAATCACAATATCCGTGACATAACAGTAATCGAGGTCCACCGGGGCCCAGGGCCCTCTGATGGCCCCACAAAAATGGGGGGGGGGGTGGTAATAAACCCCAGCTCCCCACTTCTCGGCCTCTCAAAGAGACCCTCTGTCTGGGGGCATCAGAGGCCGTTTCCGGCCCCACGAGGGCCTGATCGAGCTCCAGAGCTGACCCAAGACAAAGGGCCCTCACACGGCTCTGCCCAGGACACGCCTGCCGTGCCCCAACTTCCGCCGCCCGGGTGGCCGACCAGGGCCCACGCACACACGCACGCAGCCTGGCCAAGATCAGAGGCTGCGGGGCCAGAGGCCGGGACCCACGGGGCAGCGGGCGGGTCAGAGGGCGCTGATGACAGGGGCAGCAGGAAGGGGCCCAGCAGGGTGTGCTCAGAATCAAAGGCTTCTGAAGTTCCCCGTTTGAGAGCCAGACAGCAATTTTAGAAATAAATAAATAAGGTGCTCCAAGTCTTCTAGAAGCTTCCACCATCCTCCCCCAAGCTCTGCCCCTGGTGGCCTGCCTGTAGAACTTTCCTCTCTGACGTCCCATTCCCTGCTCCCCACTTCTACTCAGGCCTTGCTGAAAGACACATCCCCAGACTGCTGCCCTCTGACCCCAGCTCTTCTCGGGCCCTGTTGCCAACCCCTTCCCTCTGGGGCCTCCGCTCCACTGCCCCCACCGCTCTCGTCCAGGTCAACAACCACCTGCCTGGTGCTGAGCCCAGAGGCCAAGCGCCAGCCCTTGGTGCATGGGACCGGCCCCGGCATGGACGCGGGGGACACGGCTTTCTCCTCTTGACTTCCGGGGACAATCTCTCTCCCCTCAGTCTTCCTCCTGCTCGAAAAGTCGGGGCTCTGCTCTGCCCCCTCGCCCCCTCTCCCGGTGCCCATGCAGTCTCGGGTCTAACCCCCTTCTTTCTGCTGAAACTCATGCCTCCAGCTTCGACCTTTCCCCACATCTCCAAATTCCTGTGTCCATCCTGGCCTCCAGCAGGGGTCCACGCGGCTGAGCAAAGCCACCAGGCAGCCCCGCCCTCCCGGCCCACACGCGACGCCGTCCCACGGTCCCCGCTCACCCTGGCCCTTCCAGCAGCTCTGCTCGGCTGACCCCCCTCCGAGCCTTCAGGTGTCTGCGTAAACATCACAGCTTCCGTGGCCACAGACCAGAAACCACCAAGGCACCCGGCTGACTCAGCCATTAGAGCATGCAGCTGTTGATCTCGGGGTCATGTGTTCGAGCCCCACGTTGGGTGTAGAGACTCCTTAAGGAAACTTGAAACACAAAAACATGTCCCCCAGCCACACTCCCTCTCTCTCCCTCTGGGCTGGGTGTTCTCCATAGCATTTGTCACCCACTGAGGTCCTCTGCACCTGCTGCCCTCCCCCGCCCCCAACTCCGCCATTGCTGCCACCACCGGGTACGGGCTCCATGAGAACGGGGACTTCACCGGGTCAATGCCAGCACCTAGAACAGTGCCCACACATGGTAAGAGGGCTCCAGAAATATTTGCTGAATCAGTGAATGAGCTGAGCCAAGGTCTGAGGAAGCGTGTGTTCGCCGGGTGGGTGTTGGGAAGAGAGGCCAGGCAGAGGGAACAGCGTGTACCAGACGGGGGCACAGAAGAACTAAGGTTATGTTCCAGGAGGCAGGGAGGGGAGGTGTGCAGGGCAGAAGGTGGAGCGTCTGAGTTTAGGGCTGGGGCGTTAGGCAAGAACCTGGTCACAAAGGGCATTTGCTCATTCAATTGTTCATTTAATATTTACTAAGCCCTGTGCGGAGCCTGGCCTTCTGCTCAACGAAGGGGGTAGGTAGGAGTTAATCCTGAAGGTACTTGGGAGCCATTGAGAGACACAGAACAGGGGCAGCACCTCTCACTGCTGGTCACGATGTTCCAGGAAACGCCAGGGTGCCCCCGGATCTTCCCCCAGGGGAGGCTACTCTACCACTGCCTTTGCCCCGGGGCAGCCCTTTGGAGGTCTGGGGAGAACGTGCCCGCTGAGGTTGCTCCTGGCGATGTTGCACAGCAATGGAGTCTCCGGACGAGCCAGCCCTTCCACCTGTGACCCTCCCAACCCAGATGGGGAACTTGAACTTCCCAGGCTAGAAGAACCTCAAAGAATCCCAACTCTTTCATTTCCCAGATGGAACAACTGAGACCACCACAGAAAAAAAAGGACTTGCTCAAGGTCACGCTGTGTAGCAGTCTCAGCTCTTTTGTTTACAAGTAACAAGCACCCAATTCAGATGGATTTGGAGGAGGAGGAGGAGGAGGAGGAGGAGGAGGAGGAGGAGTGGAGATTTGGCTCACATAACCAGGATGTTGAGAGTGAGCTTCAGGTACAGTTGGATCCAGCCCTCAGAAAATGGCTGGCTCAGCCTCAGACACACGCTGCCCCTTGATCATTGGGCCGGGGGTCTGTAGAACTCTCAATGGCCAAGCCTGGGTATAATATGCCTACCTCTGAATGGGTGGGGCAGGGGTGGGGGGGGGGGGAAGCAGTGTCAGCCTGCCATGACATCCCAAGACTGAGAAAGGGCAGAGTGGGACCTCAAAGGAAACCCGGAGTGCCGATCCGAGTAAAGGGGGACGCAGAGGTAGATGTGGATCCACCACACCCAGGAACTCAGTGACAGAACACAGACCAGAACCCCGGGCATCTGACTCCAAGCCCCTCACACATCCCACTTTCTCGAACCACGTCAACAAGGTTAACTAGACCTCAGTGTGGGGGAGGGATTGGGCCGGAGGCGGGGGGGGGGGGGGGGGGGGTGGGCTGCGGGAGCTGGAGGCAGGGGGCCAGTCAGGAGGTCGTCTAGACAAGAGGTAATGAGCCCCTTGGCAGAAACGAATCAATCTCCTAACGCCCTAACCCACTCTCCCACTTCAACATTTTGCTGAGGGAAACGCCTGTCACTTCTTCAAGATGGGTGAGACGTCGCCACCATTATTAACGTATTTTTAAGTGGTGTTTAGAAGCCACTTCATTTGAAATCAAAGAAAACGACATAGATCTTCCCTGACTTGTGTGGACCCTAGAGGCACTGGCACCTCATAGCAGCTGCCTAAACAGTGTGATGTGCGGCCACATCCCCCAGCAGGTGCCCAGAGCCGGGCCCACGACAGTCAGTAAGTGCAGGTGCACAAAGCCCCTGGCTTTGTGGGACACCTGATGCTGGGGAGGTGGGGGGAGCGAGATGAAGAATTTCCTCTACTGCTGGCAGGACTCAGTGCCATTTTTCTGGAAGGACATTTAGCAGGATGTTTTTGTTGCTTAAAGGAGGTTCACAACCTTTGGCCCGCTCACCCCCCACTTCTCGAACGCCTCCTGCAGGCATCTTTGGAGATGTGACCCAAGCTTGGGGTGCTGAGGATGTTCGTCACGGCCTTTTTTATGACAGAGAGAAACTGGAAATCACCTCGATGTCCCGCCAGAGGACAGGGGTATCGTAAACGAAGACGGGTCCACTCGGCAGAACGTTTCATGTCTGTTCGAGAACGTTGCCAAGGAAGATTATTGACTTGAGATGATTTGATTGGAAAAGCAGGAACTGAAGGAAGCTCAAATCAAAAGGAAGATTATGTAAGTGCCAGAGGCATTCCCCCACCATCGGGCTGCCGGCAGCACAAAGGAGGGAACACAAAACCCGCCAGGTCCCAGGGCCGCCTGTGTCCCCTGCGCCCCCAGGCCTAAGACAGGGAGGAGACGGCCCAGGCCAAAGCTACATGGTCTTTTCTAACCTAATCTCAGCAGTCCCATATCTTATTGGTCACCAAGCCCAACCCTGGTACAACCCCAGGACCTTGTGGACGGACGGCACCAAGCAAGGGTGTGAACACCGGAGGATAGATTGTGGACCAACTCATTCTGTAACAGTGATTTCCAATGTGTATATGCTGGTGGAGGCAGGGAGGGGAGGGGAGGCGGTGCCTGGGGGGGCTCAGTCGGTTGAGCATCCGACGTCCGCTCAGGTCACGATCTCACGGTTCGTGGGTTTGAGCCCCGCGTCGGGCTCTGTGCTGACAGCTCGGAGCCCGGAGCCTGCCTCGGAGTCTGTGTCTCCCTCTCTCTCTCTGCCCCTCTTCTGCTCTCTCTCTCTCAAAAATAAATAAACATTAAAAAAATCAGTGTATATGCTGGCTCGTTGTCAATATTCAAAATCAACTGAGGGGAAGCGAGTTGAAAAGAAAGCTTTTTTTTTTTTATTTTTTTTTAACGTTTATTTATTTTTGAGACAGAGAGAGACAGAGCATGAACGGGCGAGGGTCAGAGAGAGAGGGAGACACAGAATCTGAAACAGGCTCCAGGCTCCGAGCGGTCAGCACAGAGCCCGACGCGGGGCTCGAACTCACGGACCTCGAGATCATGACCTGAGCCGAATTCGGCCGCTTAACCGACTGAGCCACCCAGGCGCCCCAAGAAAGCTTTTTTAAAACATGACTCGCCTTTGATTACTTCTACTGGGTCATTAGGGGTCCCGACGGAGCCAGGGGCGACCGGACACACCTAGGGGGCAAGGCTGAGCGATGCTCCACATCCAGCCATCCACGTGCAGCCACTAGGTCACAAGATGGCAGCAGGACCAGATTACTTTGGGTTCAGACACACGTGAGGCGTGCCTGGCAGACGAAAGGCAGACACCCAGTGGAAGCCAGGAAGGACCGTCAGGAACCAAGGAGAAACCCTTCCTAAGAGAAAGCACAGAGTCCGGGTGGCAAGCCAGGGGCCTCAGGATGGGGGGCGTCTTGGGTCTGGATCCATCCTGCCGGCTGGTTCCTGGACCTGTTACAACCCAGTCACCAACCTTGGGAGGAGGAGGCTGAGAGCAAGAGAGGGAGCCGTCCTATGAGTGGTCCCAAACAGCCCTGCTGGGGGATCCCACCCTAGAGGAGCACTCTTCCCCTTAGTGACCCGCAAACAGGGAGATCCTGCAGCGATCTAGAAGCAGAGGCAGGCGGGACCTGGCGGGACAGGACCGTCATGGAGAAATTGAAGGGGGCAGTGGAAATGGCGGTTAATGGGGACAGAGGACGACGCAGGTGGCCGTCTCCCCTGATTCGTTAGCACACAGGATTCGCCCACACCCTTGAGAGGGGAGAGGAACTCACGCAGGACGTGGCTTCCCGCGGGGGAAGGTGGGGGTTGGAGCCAGCAAGATGAGGATATTAAGAATAATGCTACCAGTGAGGCTTTCATCATTTAAGATTCTTAGAGCCACAAAGCTGGAGGGAGCTCATTAAAATCTAGTCCAGGGTGCCTGGGTGGCTCAGTCAGTTAAGCATCCGACTCTTGATTTCGGCTCAGGCCATGATCTCATCGTTCGTGGCATTGAGCCCCACATCGGGCCCTGCCCTGCCAGTGTGAAACCTGCTTGGGATTCTCTCTCCCCGCCCCCTCTCTGCCCTTCCCCTGCTCATGCTCTCTCTCTCTTTCTCTCTCTCTTTCTCTCTCTCTCAAAATAAATCAACATGAAAAAAATTGTTTTTAATCTAGTCCAAACCCATCTGGGGTTAGGATCCTTGGTCCACACATCTCACCCAGGCACTCAAAGCCTTGAACACTCCCAGGCATGGTGGGCTCACTACTCCATTAGGAAATTCATTCCCTAATTGGACCACGCCGACACGTAGAACGCTCTTTCCGAACCTTGAGACAAAGTCAGCCTCCCTCTGGGTGACATCCTGTGACCATCATTTCACATCTGCCAGAACGGCTAAAACTGGAAAGCCCGACGAGAGCCAGTGGTGGTGACGATGTGGAAGACTGTTACCCGCAAGGCTGCTGGTGGGGGGGTAAAAAGGTACGACCGCCGTGGGAAGCAGCCCGCACGACCCAGCCTTTCCATCGCTAGGTATTTACCGAGAGAAATGAAAATTTGTGTGCACGCAAAGACTGGTACGTAAATGTCCCTGACGGCTTTATTTGTAACAGCCAAAAACAGGGAGAAAAACCAAATGTCCATCCAAAGGTGCGTGGAAAGACAAACTGTGGAATATCCGTACAACAGGACAGTACTCAGCAGCACAAAAGGATACACGACTGCATGGTACATCTTCAAAAGACTGTGCTAAAGGAAGGAAGCTGGACCCCAAAGCCTTCACATGGTATGATGTCATTTATATCAACTTCTAGAAAAGGCAAATCCATCTACAGTGACGGAAAACAGATCACTGTGTGCCTGAGAACGGGCGGGGACAGCTGGGGAGGGGCAGGTTGTTTTTGTGTTTTGAAGGAGAGAGAGAGAGAGAGAGAGAGAGAGAGAGAGAGAGAGAGAGAATCTTAAGCAAGCTCTACACTCAGCGCAGAGCCCAGCCCAGCATGGGGCTCGATCTCAACAACCATGAGATCACGACCTGAGCCGAAATCAAGAGTCAGACACTTAACTGACTGAGCCACCCAGGCGCCCCCCCGTACGACGTATGTTAAGTCGTTCTTTACAAACGAACATGTGAATTCGTTGATGGAGTGATATAACAAACCGGGGCCAAGCTGAGGGCCTCCCGGGTCTGGTTGGAGGGAACCCCTTGTCATGAGCACATGGAGGGACCTGAACAGTTTCTCCTTAGCAGGTTTAGACCCGTTAAGGTCTGATTCTGGAAACTGCCTTCCAGTACTCAGCAGAGGTCATTCAGCAGAGCCGGGAGTTCAGCCCAGGCCTCCTGATTCTCGGGCTTCTTCCCCACAACGTAAGAAGAAATGGAATCCAAGGCTATGGAGAGCTTCGCTTCGAGGTTCTCCAAGCTGCTTGACATCTGTAATCTCATTTCCTGGATTAATCCCATTTAACACAGTTGAGTGTGTAATAGATCAGACGGGGCCGGGAGAACACATACCGCTGGTTTATTTACGGCAGGCGTCTATTCTGATGGCCTGGGGCCGGGCCAGGCCAATTGTTAAATGTCTTGAATAACCCTCCAGGGTTAAGTATTCAGGGCTTTGGAGTCAGACAGACCTGGGCTGGAATCCAGGCACTACCGCTCACGACTGGGACAAACCATCCAACCCCTCTGAGCCTCAGTTTCCTCCCTTGTAAAAAGGGGATATTAGCAGTAACTGCTGCTTAGTGCTACTAGGAAGATTCAATGGGATTGCAGTTTCCAACACATAGTGAACACTCGAAGTCTAGAAATAATTGCAATCACTAGAAATAATTGCTACCATTGTTTCTAGTAATGCTTACAATACCCTTATGAAGTAGGTCCTATTATTATCCCCATTTTACAGATGAACTGAGGCTCAGAGAGGCAAAGTGATTTGCCCCAGATGACACAGCAAGTCCCCTAAATGGCTCCAAAGCCAACTTTGGCTCCCGTGTACCACACTGCCACCTGCCCAGGTCGCGGCAGGTGCAGCGAGGGCTATAAGATGGGAGGGTATGAGGGGCGCCTGGCCGGCTCCATTGGTGGAGCAGGAGACTCTTGATCTCAGGGTTGTGAGTTCAAGCCCCATGCTGGGTGTAGAGATTACTTACAAATAAAATCTTAAAAAAAAAAAAAAAAAGATGGGAAGTTATGATCAAATTCCCCTCAAAGTTGGCCAGTGCCTATTGTTGCTGAAGGAAGCTGAGGCCCGGCAGACTGGCAGAGCCAAGGTCAGACCGGGAGTCCCCTTCTGGACCCTACAGGCTCTGCCACCAGGACAGCACAGAGAAGAAAGTCCACAAGGAAGGGTAATCTCTCCAACTCGAGCACATCCCTGAGAATGACCGGGCCTGCTCCTTCCAGCAGTGTCCCCAACCCACAAGGTCAAGGTCATCGGAGTCTGCACTCAAAACTGCCACAGGGTCAGCAGGTAACCTTGGGCAAGTCCCCGCCGACTGAGAGCCCTACATCCAGCCATAAGCTAAGGGCACCGGACAAGAAGACCTACAATCACTTGTCCAGCTCAAACCATCTTCGTTTCCAAAGCAACAGTTATGCCTGGGATGCGGGTGATACTTAACTCCAGGTGGAGTGGGGCCTTTGAAAGTAGAAATGGGGGGAGGAGGGGTCCCAGAGTACCCGGGAGCGAGGTCCTGGCCCCAACAGGGGGTCGCTGATCATCCAAACAGGCAGCCTCGGGAAGGAAGAGAACAGCTTTGGAGACAAGAGGCCGGGACCCAAATTCCACTCTGCTATTCACTAGCTCTGTGAGCCTGGGCTTTTCCTTGCCTGCTGAGCCTTAGAGGTCTTTATCCACAAATAGGGACAACCACACCAACTTTATAAGGTCATGTGGCACTTAAATAAAATCATCTATCTTAAAGCACCTGTAAAGAATAAATGGCGGCTGTTTTACCCACTGTTTCCCACCTTCACCATTAGAAGCAATATTCACGCAGCTTCCCCAAGGGTCTGAGTCCCCAGATTTCAAGGAAGTTCACCTGGAAGTTCTTCCAAGTATCAGGCCACGGTCCCTGCTGCTGCTGCTGCTGCTGCTGCTGCTGCTGCTGCTGCTTGAATTCACAGACCCACTAAGCAGCTGGAACAGGATCGAGACCAAAATTTAAAGAGAACTTGAGTCCTGATGCATAGAGGCTAGAAAAATGGTCACCAGGGGATGTATCACCTCGGGAGGGGCACGAGGGAGCCCCTGGACCCAGACGATGGTCCCTCGGTTGGACCTATGTAAAAATCCTACGCTGTACACCTAAGATTTGTGCACCTTCCTGTATGCAAATTACACCTCAATTTGTAAAAAACCCTCGTTTCCCCCAAACGTCCAGGAACAGAGGCGCACGGCTGTGCACTCTCAGGCAGTGCCCACAGATAGGCACCCCCACACCGGACACCCCAGCCCAGCACGCAGACACGTCTCCTTGTGCTCAGACACAGACGCGTGTCCCCTCAGCCCCCACACAGTGACCCACGTGGAGCCACACGGCCACCTGAGCAGGTGCACTTGAGCAGACGTACACACGACCTCTGTGCGCCAGAGGACTTTGAAGCAGAGGCTGCTGGAAAAATGTGGAAAGCCGTCAGCAGCTCCGCCGCCACAGCCAGCTCCCTGCCAGGATTTCCAAAAGGGAGCAAACACTGCCTCACATCTGTGGCTGGGCTGCTGGAGGCGGCCCTGGCCTTGGTGCTGCTTCGGCAGGTGTCGCATCAAATCAGCAGGTCTCTAGCACAGCCTGGAGCACCAGGGGTTCTGCAGAGAGGAGAAGCCAGGTCCCGGGAGGAGGAGAAGCCTCCTCCCTGGCTCACGCTCCTTCCAGGCCAAGGCTGTGCCAGACCAGCCTTGGGGTCAGCCGGTGAGGGCATGAGTCCCCAGGAAGCCAGGATGGGGGGTGTCCTGGTGGGCAGGAGGCTGGACAGAGAGTATGGGGATCACTGTGGCAGGATGATGGAGTGGTCACACAAGAAGTTTTGGAGCAGGCGAGCTCTGCTTTGTCCCCCAGCCCTGCCATTTATTAGCTGTGTGGCCCTGGACAAGTCACTTAACCTCTCTGGACCTCAGTTTGCCCACCTATCAAATGGAGATAATATTACCTAGCGGGGTGGTATTACATGATGGGAACACCAGGGGGGCGGGGGGCAGAGGCAGTCAATTGACCTCACACGTGCCCTTGGACATAGGAAGTACTCAACAGTGCGAGTCACTTTTATCAAGGGTCCAAGGACAGGAAGAGGCCTCCAGAGAGCAAGCATCCCATGGATGGCAAAGTGACAACCCACGAGCCCAAAGGCAGCCCACACATGGAGACTGTTCTCCAAAACCACACAGTGTGTTTCTTTTTTTTTGTTTAAATTGTCATCAACATCTCAAAGTCAAATTTCACATCAACATCCCAATTTTCTGCTTCTCTCGAAGAGTTCAAACATTTGGCAACCTTGGGCCCACACCCCCACCTGGTAACTACCAGCCAGAGCCAGTCCCACCTGCCTGCCCTTGCCCCTGCCCAGCCCTATGGCACTTCCTGGCTTGGGGATCGAGGGGGGACAGGCACCCACCTGGAGCCACGCGGCCAGTCAGTGGCAGAGCTGGAAGCAGAATTCAGGTTGCCAGATTCCTCGTCCTTCCTGAGCACCGATGAGTTGCCCGGGAGAGAAACCGGCTGTGTTCCCAAAGTTCCTGTACGCACGGCCCTTACTAGAGAGACAAGGTCATCACCGGGCAGGTGACTGACTCCTCTGAGCCTCAGTTTCTTCCTCTGTAAAACGGGATAATAATAATAGTCCCTTCCTTGGGATGGTTGTGAGGATGAAGTAAAGTAAAAGAGGGGCAGGGACCACAGAGCAGCTCACAGCACCCGCTCGATCTCATGGCTTCCTCGAAGCGACTGTGACGGTACATTACTTAGCCCCACCTGACAGATGGGCAAACCGAGGCCAGCGGGCTAGGGAGCCAGGCTTTGGAATTGGAACCCAAGTTCAAGCCAGGACTGTCTGGCTCCACACATCAGCTCTCTCCAGGCATCAGAAGCCTCTGCGGACTTCACAGATAATTCCTGAGGGCCTCCTATGCGCTGGGCACTGTGGCAGGCAGAGGGGACACGGCACACAACAGCACGAGGGGCCCAGCCTGAAGGAGCCCAGTCTGAGAGGCAGGGGTGGGGCAACGGTCAATGAACAAATCACCAGGCTCTGGCAGCAAGTGCCAGGCAGAAAAAAATAGGAGAGCGCTATGGAGGGTGGGAGAGGGCACAGCGGGCACCTTAGCTGGACCAGTCGGGCGGGCCCCCACCCCTACCCCCGAGAGGTGACATTAAACAGGAACCTGAAGGTTGGGAAGGAACCGGCCAGGCGACAACTGAGCAGGAGGAAGGATCACTGCAAAGGCTCCCTCCTGGACTAAGGGGGTGATCTCCAGACACGTGAGGAAGGCCAGCGTGGCCGCAGCAGAACAAGGGAGAAAGGCACCGGGGAAGTGAAGTCAGAAAGGCAGGTGGGGGCCTGATTACCAAGCAATGGAGCACCCCATTTTTATTATGTTTATTTATTTTTGAGAGAGAGAGAGAGACAGAGCGTGAGCGGGGCAGGAGCAGAGAGAGAGGGAGACGCAGACACCGAGGCAGGCCCCAGGCTCCCAGCTGTCAGCACAGAGCCCCACGCGGGGCTCGAACTCACGGACCGTGAGATCATGACCTGAGCGGAAGTCAGAAGCTTAACCGACTGAGCCACCCAGGCGCCTCTGTGATGTTAATTTATTTATTTTGAGAGAGACAGAGCGTGAGCAGGGGGAGGGCAGAGAGAGAGAGAGAGAGAGAGAGAGAGAGAGAATCCCAAGCAGGCTCTGCTCAGTCAGCACAGAACCCAGCGTGGGGCTCGGACACACGAACCGTGAGATCATAAAACCAAGAGCCGAAACCAAGAGCCACACGCTTAACGGACTAAGTCACCCAGGCGCCCCAACAGAGCACCCGATTTAAAAATAACAGTGCCCCCCCACTCACCTCGTCCTCTCCAGTCACCCGTGAGCCACAGCTCCCTGATACTGTTTGTCGGGTAAAAACACTGAGATTCCCAGAGAGGCAGAGACTTGCCTGAGGCCACCCTACTGGGGGTGACGGGTGCAGGCCTGGAACTCCCATCTGAACCCTAAACCAGACTAGGCCAGGCTGTCACCATGCACCCTCTATCAGGGGACAAACCAGGGCCCCCCAGTCTCTGTGTGACTGGAACAGGAAAGGGAGCGAAGGGTCATTGCCCAGCCCAGGCAACCTCTTCCTGGGGCAGTAAGGCTCTAGAGGCCCCCATCCCTAGTGACACCAGGCTTCCAGCCCACGAGGACGCACGTGCGCAGCACAGACACACATCAGACGCCCACGCACACGTGCACGTGTGCACGTACATGCATGCGCAGCTGCCCAGCCCGGAAGAAGGGCTAGGGAGCGTGCAAGGGACAGTCAGGAGGACACAGTGCTCTCCATATGCAATGAGCTTCCAGGACCCAGGTGGCTGTGCGCAGGTCCCCCCAAGCTGCTCATCTCATTTGGAGGTGCAACCCATCACCCCGGCCAGAAGCCGGGGCAGCACCCTCACCTCTCGTCTCCCCGACGCTCCCCGCCTCCGACCTGCTACAAACCACCCCCCCTCGCTCTGACATCCATCCCTATCAGCGACCCTGGCTCTAAAGGCAAGAATCTTTCCAGTGTTCGTGTCCCCTCCCCAGCCACCACCTTATGCTGGAGAACCAGGGGCAAGATGGTAATGGCAGATCTTGGGGACTTGGGGGTGGGCTAACCGGTTTAAAAGACCGGAGGGGCTCCTGGGTGGCTCAGTGGGTTAAACGTCCGACTTCGGCTCAGGTCATGATCTCACGGTTCGTGGGTTCGAGCCCCGCATCGCGCTCGGTGCTGACAGCTCGGAGCCTGGAGCCTGCTTCGGATTCTGTGTCTCCCTCTCTTTCTGCCCCTTACCCCACCCATGGTCTCTCTCTCCCTCTCTCTCTAAAAAATAAACATTAAAGTTTAAAAAAAAAAAAAGAAGAAGAAGACCATAGTTTTAGTACAGTGATGTCACTAGCCCAGGACACCTGCTGATAGACACCAACGTCACCCCTTGAGACACACACACACACACACACACACACACACGCCCTTGAGTTCCTATTTCATAGCTATCAGGTTGCATTGACTCTGCTGCTCTAAAACAAAACAAGAAATCCAGCGGCTGGGTCGGCCAGATGGGGCGAGGGGCTGAGAACATGAAACCGCTCCGCTCCCCGCCAGTGATCACCCCGCATTCCCCACCCACAGCCAGAGCTCAACTCCAAGGACCCTCCCAGGGGAGGAGCTCACCTCCCGGGCCCAGGCATTGGCAGAGCCCCCTCTTGGATTCAGGGCCCGAATTCCTGCTCTGTGCGAGCTCCCTGCCCCACACAGGGCCTCCTGTCTCCATCGGTAAGGCGTGGGTGGACGATCCCTGAGAGTCCTCCCAGTTTGGATACTCCACCTTTTATGGACATTTTGGTTCCCAGCCTGTGGCCGGCCGGCTCCAAAGCCGAAGGTGCAGTTCACAGGAAGGCCAGCTGGGGGCGCGCAAGCCTCGTTGACAGGAGGACCGCTCCTTCAGAGGGAGGAGGTGGGGCTTAGAAGGACACTGGAAACTGAGTGTTGACTAAGACCCCTCCCCGCTCTAGTCTTCCTAGAAGTCCGCATGGTTGCGCGACTGTCCCCACTCCTCTGGGCAGCCGCCTCTCCCAGCGGCTGCAATGGATCCACGGTGCGGGTTGCAGCTCTAGCCATGAGCTGGGAACAACACGTTGGTAGATGGATGGAAGGGAGTGGCTACAAGCAGCCACACTGCTCTCCAAAAGCAGTTAACACGGCGAGGAAAACCTCTGGGAAGGAAATCATTTCATTTTTTAAATTTTTTTAATGTTTACTTATTTTTGAAAGCGAGAGAGACAGAGTGCAAGCAGGGGAGGAACAGCGAGAGAGGGAGACACAGAATCCGAAGCAGGCTCCAGGCTCCGAGCTGTCAGCATGGAGCCCGATGCGGGGCTCGAACTCACGCACTGCGAGATCATGACCTGAGCCGAAGTCAGATGCCCAACTGACTGAGCCACCCAGGCGCCCCGGGAAGGAAATCATTTTTAAAAATAAAGCATTTTTTGACACCTGGGGAGACACCTGTACCCGGTATAATGATCTTATTAAACCGACCAAACTCCTTTGGAGGAGGTAATAATACCTCCATTTTACAGAGGGGGAAACAGGTTCAAAGAGAGCAAGAACACTGACCAAGTTACTCCACCAGTAAGTGGGAGACGCAGGATTTGAACCCACATCTGTTCACTCCTCATTCTGCTGTTAGACGCAAACGTCAACTCTGAGCTCAGGTCCCCGCCCCCGACCACCCAGCGGAGTCCTCTGTAGAAGCAAGCACATGCAGACAGCCCCCACCCCACCCCGAGCTGACCGGCAGCCCTGGGCCCAGTTTTTCACGAAGTTCTCCCCTGACCCTCAACATGGCCCCAATTCTGGAGAACCTAATTCTGACCTCGCTAATAACATCGAGAACCTAATTCTGACCTGGTTAATAACAGCGAGAACCTAATTCTGACCTGGTTAATAACAGGAGAACCTAATTCTGACCTGGTTAATAACAGCCAGAACCTAATTCTGACCTTGTTAATAACAGCTAACATTTACAAAGTGCTTACCTTGTGCCAAGCACTGGGGATACAAGATTTGTGACCCTGACCAGAACCCAACATGAAGCATATCAATCCCCATGCTATACACGAGGAGAGAGATTCAGGAAGGTTACAGGCTGGGCCAAGGACACATGACCCACAGAAGAGGTGGGATTCCAGCCCCGGGCTGTCCTCGGTTTCCACACCCAAGCTCTTAACTGTCACTTACACGCACTTCCTTCCATTCTCCAAACAGCCTCTCCGGCCAAGCCTCAGCTGCTCTCTCATCCTGAAGATGTGATGACCCTTTGCATGGCCCCTGACAACCAGAGTCAAGGCCACGGCCCCAAGCCCTGGCTTCAGTTTGATTTTCTGGGATTCTCCTCTGCTTTGAGGAAAGTGAAAGGAGCCTCTATCCCCTCTCCAGAAGCACTGGGGTCCCCAGATCCTTGGGCTAAACATGCCCTGAATCACCTCAATCCTGGCTCTGCCACCACCCCCTTGGGGCTTGGGAGGGCCCCTGAAGCGCTCTAAGCCTCAGTCTTTTCATCTGTAAAATGAGCTAACAGTATCAGCATCCCAGGGCGACCAGGGGCATTCCTGGCACACTCGGGGGGGCTCCTCCACGCTAGTTCCCTTCCCTTGAACCTCCTAAGGCTGATCCAGAGACCTACCCTTGGGAAGACTCCCATTCATTCACCCAGCAAACCTCTGCGCACAGCTGACTTACGCTGGGCTCTGCGCTGGGAAGAAGGAGGCAGAGAGAGGGCTGGTTCTGCAGAGAGACTGGCTGTGCCACGTCAGTGCATATGACCTTGGGCAAGTCACTTCGCCGGTCCGTGTTTCATTTATCATCTCTAAAATGGGGATGAATGTGGCACCTACCTCCGGGACGGTCGGGGGACCCGGACATCACACAGGTAAAGCCTTAGCACGGTGGTGGCAGCTATCTGGATATTATTGAAGTGTTTTAAAAGTCTGGTCAGAGAGGGGACCGCTCATCAAATCATTGCCGTACAATGGGATCCCTGCTACTACCAGACCAAACAAGGCAGTGGGGGCACATGGGGAAAGGAGCAGCTCGTCCTGCCGGGGAAGTCAGGGAGGGCTGCCCAGAGGAGGTGCCATTTGAAGGATAAGTAAGATTTCCCCATGAGGATGAAGGAGGAAGGGCATTCCTGGCAGGGAGAACAGCAGCAACAGAGGCCCAGAGGCTCTTGGAAGCACAAGGAGGGGCTCACCGAAGGGGTGCTTGTGTCTGGGGATGTCTGGGGACACGGAACTGGAGAGGGGATGGGAGGTGACGCTGCACAGCCTTGTTGGCCTGCCGGGGGAATTGGGACCCTCTCCCGGGGCAACAGCGGGCAGGAGAGAAACCAGATCCAATTGGTCTTTGAGAAGAATGATCCAAGTGGCAGCAGGGTGTGGGAGGAGGGCACAGAGACAGGACAGGAGGCAAAGTCTGGGGAGGCTGCACCTGACCTGGGACGAAGGAACCTCTGCAGAGGAGGGGGGAGGCACGAGGGGACAGAGGAACAGTGTTCAGACTCTACAGCCCAGAGACACTTTTCAGGAAGAAAGGGCTGAGGCAGGGCGAGGGGGTGGGGTGACCATGACCCCTGTCAGCCAGGACCAGAGTTGAGGCTGGGGGTTGGGAGGGGGCTGCCAGCACACTGAGTCACTCACTGGCTTATTGGATTTCTGAGAAATTGCTCTCCTCCCCCACAGCCCGGCATCCAAGGCCCCTCCATTAAAGCTGTGCTGTCCTTCAGCCGAGGAGGAAAAGCCCGGGTCGTGAGCAGGGATGGGCCGGCACAGAGGGGAGAGATACGGGACCCCAGGAATTGTCAGAATCGGCCCTGGAAGGGCTGATGCTCGGAGCTGATCCCACGGGGAGGCAGGAAGGGGAGGGGAGGTGGTGAAGGGCTTGGACGGCCAGCCTGCTTCTAATCCTAGTTTGGCCTTTAATGGCTCTGTGACCTGAGGCCACTTCCTTAGCCTCTCGGTGCCTCAAATGGGGATCATCAGAGGGCCCCCCTGGGGCAGAGAGTTGGTCTGAGGGTTCCTAAATAAAACCTGTCAGGTGCTGGGCACGAAGTCTTGGCGGGGGCGGGGCCGTACTCTCTGCGCCCTTAGTGCCACCACCCGTCTCAACCCTCAGCTCTGAAAGGCTCGCCGAGACAAAGTCCATGCTCGGCATCGACGCCGTTCACCGCGTGCCCTGTTCCCCTCCCCAGCCTGCCCCTGAGCCTACCATCGTCAACCTCCTAACGACGCTTCCTACAAGTTATGACGGTTCACACTCCCACGCCTTTGCCCAGGCTGGTCCCTCTGCCGGGACACCCGCACCCCGTCCCCTCGTAAACTCTCTGCTGTTTCCATGGCGGGCCTCAGCTAAGAAACCCTGCCCTCTGATTTGGGGTGTCCTTCCTGCCCCTCCATCCCGGACCATCAGCAGTGGCTCCCTCCTCTAACCTCCCTCTCGCAGTGCAGTTTGCAGTTCGGGGCTAACGCTTGCCAATTACGGTCTACACTTGTGATCAAGATCGACGACCCCCGAGGGTGGGGATTGTGTGCAAATTCCTGGTCGAGGCACATCTGTGGGCATCAGCTAACAGTGGGCAAATAGAAGAACGCGCGAGCACTACCCAGCCCTGACAGGAGCCTCTGGTTGGTGAGTAAGCACCTCGATCGTCACAACAGCCCCCTGGAGCAGGGAGTGGTACAATGCCCACTTTACAGATGAGCAAGTCGAGGCTCCACGCCAAGTGACCGTCCAAGGCCACCCAGGCAAGAAGGGGCAGAGCATGGATGAGAATTCGGGTCTGACCGGCCCTCTGCCCAGGTCATAACCCCCCCCCCTCCCCACCCTGCCCTGCTACAGAGGTGACCTCAGATTCTCCTACACACCCCCCAAAACCCTGCTGCCCAGGTCCGACCTGATGTTTCCAACGGTAATCTGCACAATCATCTGCCATGGACACCCCCCCCCCTTACAGATGGGGAAACTGAGGCTCCAAAACCTGAAATGCCTTGCTTCAACGTAACAGCAAAAGTTACTGTTTTCAGCACCAAACCAGTACCTTCCCCAAGATCATTCCCCAAAGAGTTGTTACCCTTAAGGTAAATGCATCAAGGTACCACCCTGCTTACCCTAAATGCATCAAGGGACCACAGCCAACACTTATTGAGTACTCACTGTGTGCGTGTTCTGAGCTTTACTGGGACTGACTCGTTTATTTTCACGCCAACCCTAACGTGGGTGCGATGATTACCCCCAGCGGGAAACTGAGGCGCGGGTAGTTTAGGCGCCCTCCCCAAGGTCGCACTGCTATTAAGGGGCTGGGCCAGGATCAGAACGCGGGCGGGCTGACCCCAGACACAGCGCAGGTGGGGAGTGAGGTCGGGCCCCCTAATCCAACCCGGTTGTGGAGCGCGGAGACCTGGAACCCGAGCCTGGGCGCCTCCCCCGCCCCCCTCCCGCCGTTCCCCTCCCCCGCCCCCAGGCCGGCCCGGTAGATCCGGGGACTCGGCGGTGGGCGGGACAGGAGGACGCCCCTCCCACTGCGCTCCCGCCCCGGGGGGGGGGCCCCTTGGCCGCTGGCGCGCGGGGTGGGGACCCGGAGCCCTGGCCTCGCCGGAGGCTTCCTCGGGCCGTCCAGGCTCCTGCCGCTCAGATATCACGTCCCCTGGGACGCGTCCTTAGCGCTCCTCCGGCGCGCCGCGAGCGGCGCGCAGCGGGCTGGGCTCCAGGCCACCCTCGATCCGTGCACTGACAATGACCACGGCGCCGAGGACGCCCTTCGGTAATGAGATTAATGAAGATAATAGCTCACGTTTGTGCCACGCTTACCCCAGTCGCCGCGAGCATGCTTTGCACACATCAACTCGCGCAGTCCTCCACACGTCTCCAGAGGACTACCAGCTACTGTCAGCTTCACTTGACAGGCCAGGAAACTGAGGCCCAAGGTCATGCACAGCAAATGGGGGGCAGCCATTTTCTGGACATTTCCACCCCGCTGAAGGAGGAGAGCAGTTGTCATTTTAAACCTCACCACCCTTACCGAGCATCAGAGAAAGTTAATGAGCTTTTCTAGGTTTTGCCTATTAAATTGGGGAGGGAGAGACTCTCCGAATATTGCCACCTGATCTCCTGCGGGGGTGGGGGGAGTCGAGGGGGGCTTCGAACCTGGAGCTAAACTTGATACCCAAATCTCATTCTTGCCACTTGTGCAGAGGCCTTTGCAGGAAAGTGTCATGGATGGGAGCTTCCAGGCATGGGAGCACAAGCAGAGAGATACCAGGAGGGGCTCCCTAGACTAAGTGGTATCTGGACTGGGTCTTGAAGGATGCATAGGAGTTCACAAGAGGGAAGGGAGAGAAGCAACAGCCTGTGCAAAGGTCAGAATCCCCGGGGACCAATCCTGATTATCCCTCTTAGTTGCTGGGTGATTTTGTCAGTCTGTTCACCGCTCTCAGCCTCAGTTTCTTCGTCTGTGCAATGGGAATGATAGTCCCGAAGGTGGCAGGATGCAGTGAGATTCTGGAAGTGTAAGTGCTTGATCACCTGTCACCAGGGGAGGGGGAAGGTACTCCGCATGGCTGAACACCTGCTGACTCAGTACAGGCTGCACAGGAGGGTTTATCAGCTCCTCCTGGAAACGATGCTTCTCCACTCGTGGAAAAAAAAAAAAAAGATAAATGATATTCCTATTCTATCAATGAGGAAACTGAGGCCCAGTGAGGTTAAAGAGCAGACCCAGGGTCTGCAACTGGCAGCGTCAGGATTTGAACCAAGAGTCACCTGACTACAAAGCCCATCACTCCCGCTGTCACAGCTCCGATGGCTGCCCCACATCCTATGGGCTGACTGTCACCATAACCTCTCTGGTCACTGCACACTGAAGCAGTTTTCAGTTTTACATTCTTTTTTTTTTTTTTTTTTGCTTTTAATTTTTTTAATGTTTATTTTTGAGAGAGAGACAGAGCACAAGCAGGGGAGGGGCAGAGAGAGAGGGAGACACAGAATCCGAAGCAGGCTCCAGGCTCTGAGCTGTCAGCACAGAGCCAGACGCGGGGCTCGAACCCACGGACCGCGAGATCATGACCTGAGCCGAAGTCGGACGCTTAACCGACTGAGCCACCCAGGTGCCCTCAGTTTTCGACTCTTGTAAATAACGATCGCCTGAACGTCTTTGTGCACAAACCTTTGCCATACTTTATGTTACTTCCCAAGACTGAGCCTCAAAGATTGTTCGTTCTAGAGGTACGAACGTGGTTATGGCTTTTGAAAATTTTTTGCAAATTTCTTTCAAAAGGGTTGCCTCTTGATATCCCACTTGCCACCTATAAGACATGTTTTCAGTGGATTCTCACCAGTTTTCTTATGTTTATTTATTCTGAGAGAGAGAGAGAGAGAGAGAGAGAGAGAGGAAGAGGCAAAAAGAGACCTGAGCTGAAATCAAGAGTCAGGCACTTAACCAACTGAGCCCCCCAGACGCCCCTCACCAATTTTTTTTTTTAACGTCCCGAACGTCCAAGATGAAAAATGGTATCACCTAGTTGTGTTGGCATTGGCAGTAGCAGCATTACCAATGAAGTTTTTAAGGGCTGGAAATGTGACCGGATATGTATCAGAAGTCACAGACCCTTGGGAGGCCCTAGAGTCAGGTGGGTAGGCACCCAGAGCAGAGAGTGTTCATTCCTGGTTAAATGCTTGAGAAAAGAATGCACAGTCAGGGCGGGAAGGGGTTTCTGGAGCCTGGGGACAGGCTTTGGCTTTTGCTCTTTCTTCGTTCTAGAACATTCTTTCCGGGCTCCTCAGCAGCTGACTGCGAGAGGTCCTGCCTGCTGCCCACCATTATAGACGCCACCCTCCCAGTGCCTCTGATTTATTTTCTTCACGGCCCTCAGCATACCTGAAGTGCTTATTCATTTATTTCCGGGACTCTTCTCCGCCTCTGCTTCTAGAATGTGAGCCCCTTGGGAACAGGACGCAGGCTTCTTCATCTGGTGCGTGCAGCCCGTGCCTGGAACAATGCTTTTAATGGATTACTTTGCTGCCACGTGTGGGTCATCTTGCCGTCCAATGGGGCTGTTCCTGGTGGCAGCACCACGCAAGCTGTCCCCTTTTCTTGCACCCCCCCCCCATGCCCGCGACACCACTGACACACGACACTGTGTGCCTGCAGACTTTCCTAAAGTCTCTGCATACCATGTCGCTCAGCAGATCTCCCGCAGAGGCTCTGCTCCCCAAGTGACAGGGCTCCCCCTTCCTTAGGACTCAGCACCTCAGACTTCCATCCCCCCCCCCCTCCCATTATGTGACAGCAAGTTCACTCTCCTCTCTGCCCTGCCTCTGGAGACCGTCTAGCATCCCCGCTCCCAGAAGGGCTGTCCACTCCAGGTTTCCTGCGCGGAACAGGACAGGGAAACTGGCAGGGGCATCCCAACGTCCCCTGGCCCCTTCTCCTTCTCCCACTAGGCTCTGTGCGGCGAAGGGAGCGGTCTAGAATTTTATCTCCCCATGATACGGCTGTGCCACCACAATCCCGTGCCCTTCCTTAGAAGCAGAGTGGGGAGTGGTTCAGACTGTTTTGAGTTTTAATTTTTTTTTTCTCTCTGTTCTCAAACTATATCTGTCTGCAATCACCACCGCATAATGGGATTTCTCCCCTGGAGCCTCCCCGAGGCCTCGTGTGTGGACAGGAGCCGTCGCTCTAATTTTAAATGGCAGGGGCCATCTTCCTTCTTGCCAGTTTCCCTGGAACTCCAGAAGCCACGGTGGGGGCTCTGCTGCTCACTCCACCGAAATCACCAGCCTGTACTTCTGCGCTCTGCCCATGTGAGGACGACAGCCTCAGAGGCCCCAGGGAGAGGGCTTCTGGTGGCTTCAGATGCGTTTCCATGTTCAGAGGGAGACAAGACAGTTGGTTCCCTTTGAGAAACAGATTGACCTCAATGAGTGGCTAAAACTGCAAGGCAGAGCAAAGAAGTCATTTCGTTGCTAATGAGTATTGATTACAGAGAGGAAACAGGTTAATTGAGTGAGTGGGTAAGTTGGTTGCTAAGGTAACATCTCACTTGGAATAAAATCATCACCACGGAGAGTCCAAACTGTGTCTGGATAAGGACCAGAGGTGCCACAGAATGTTTTCTGTTTGGGGACCGAAAATAGGAAACATTAAAACGTTGGAAAGTACTGGAGAACGGGAGTTTAACGTCTTCCCTTTAACCGAAGCTAATTCCTTCCTACCAAGAAGATAGTTGCACCCAAGGCTGAGAACAGAAGCCTCTGTCCTCACTGGATCTCGTTCACAAGGTGCAGGCGGGAAACGTGGGGGCATCTCTCTCTGGTGAGTGGGCATGTCGTCAACTTTCCACTGGAAGTAGGGGGAGGGGGAAGAAGGCGCTATTTTCCTGAGATTTAAAAGAAGAGTCAACGTAGGGGCGCCTGGGTGGCTCCGTCGGTTAAATGTCTGACTTCAGTTCAGGTCATGATCTCACCGTTCATGAGTTCAAGCCCCGCGTCGGGCTCTATGCAGACAGCCTGGAGCCTGCTGTGAATTCTGTCTCTCTCTCTCTCTCTCTCTGCCCCTCCCTGCTTGAACTCTGTGTGTCTCTCTCTGTCAAAAATAAAGAAACATTTAAAAAAAATTTTTTTAATAAAGAAAAGTCAATGTTTATTTACAGAGAAATTGGCAACACTTGAGCTTAGGAGAGAGGTAAGGTATACGCCTCAAGTTTATATTTCTTTACTTTTTGCTCGATATTGGATCATGTTAAATGCTAAAAATAAGCCCCTGGCCAGATCAGGGCAAAACTGACATCCCAGGCTGGCAAATAGTCAATACCTTGAGGCATGTGTTTTATTTACCGACTTCCTTTTTTTTTTTTTTGGTCTTATTTTCATATCCTTAGCTTCTCTTCACCTTGATCTCCTCAACTGTTTATCCTATTAAACTCAGATACAATATAATTTGGCAAGCCACCTCAAATCCTTTTTGGAATGAGAGGAGTATAAATAAATAAAATCTGTGATTTCGTTAGGCCTTTGTAAGGATACCACGTACATTTTTCATGGAAAAACCAAAGAGGCTGAATCAAGGTTGAGAGCCCATCTCGCAGTGCTCCCCGCCTGGAGAAGGCCTTCCTGATACCCCTCAGATCATGTTTACCTGGTTACAATGAACAGAACCCTAAGAGTTCATATCTGAAAAGATATAATACACCTCTATTTGTGAGGATCAAGGGAATAAAACTGTCACAGCCTGTAGAAATACGAGAAAAAAAATGTTTTTGAAAGGGTGACTGCAAAAAGTCTGGCTGCAGACTCTGTGGGAAGGTTAACAAAAGAAAAAGATAGGATAAATCTGTGAATTGACCTGGGTGAGGTGTGGTTTAACCAGAATCGTGCTGGATTATCACTCGATAGACCGTGCGCAGCTGGGCACAGAGCAAAAGACAGCCAAAGACGGGAGGGTAGCTTCCTATGGGTAAGAGTTCTCGAAGCGTAGATGAGATTTTTAAACAGCCTTAACTGGTTTTATTGCTGAATACCACAGTTATCACCTCGGTGTTTTAAAAGTTCCAGGTATTTCGGTATGCACACACACATTGTTTTCTAACAAAATTGAGTTATATTATACCTTTTTGACCCTTGCTTTTTATTTACATAATAATATCTCATGAATATCCATACCAACGAGTTCCCGTCTATAGCATCATTTTAAAGGCTGCACAGAAATCCATTTTATGAGTGGAACATCTCTTATTTATTTATTTGCCTATTTTCGCACCTTTACGGGTGAGGATTTTTTTGTTCTTTTTTGGGTTTTGTTTTAGCGCGGAATCCGGGGCGGCGGGGGGGGGGGCTTGGGTTTTTTGTGTTTTGTGGGGTTTTTTGCTATTGTGAACAATACTTGGAAATCATCTTTGCAATTAACTCACTGGCACATCCTTGATTATTTCCTTTGAATAAATTGTAAGAAGTAACATTTCTGGGTCAATTTGTATGCAAGTTGTAAAGCTTTTCATAGGTATTTCCAAATTGTGGGACGTTTTTAAGGTCCAGCTTACATCTGGAAATCACGTCTGTAAAAAGATAACTGTTTACGTATATAGAGAGAAAAATCAGAAAATAACATGAGCAGAAGTATGAATGTCAAAATCACGCATGGTCTTACCACCCAGACGTAGCCTCTGTTACTGTTTCGGGACCTACCACCTCTCTGTCTCTCTCCCTCTGTCTTGCTCTCAGTCTCTGTCTCTCTCTCTGCCTCTCTGCCTCTGTCTCAGTCTCTCCTAGGTCTCTGTCAAGCCCTCTGTCCCTCCCTCTTTCCTCCCAAATCTCTCCCTCCCTCTCTCTCTTTCTCTACCCCTTCCTCCCCCCCTTTCTTTCTTTCTTTCTCTCTCTCTCTCTCCCTCCCTCTCCTCTCCCTTTCTTGCCCTCTGTCTCTCTCTGTCTCCTGGGTCTCTCTCCTCTCTCTGTTCTGTGTCTCTCTGTCTCTGTCTCTCTCTTTTTCTCTCTCTCAACGGACCTGGGAGTGTGCCTCACACGGTCTTGTAGCCTGGGAGGCTCTATTAATTCCTCGAGCTGGCGAAGCATTTTCACATGCTATTATCACCCTCTTCCAGGTGAGACCCGGAGGCTCAGAGCGCCCGTCTTCCTTGCCCAAGACCCGGGCTCTGGAGTGTCTGTGCGGCAGGCCTTCGAGGCTCTCTGCTGTCCCTGTGACTGTGCGGGACCACACATGTGCCACCAACACGCACGCACCTGCCTGTGCTGTCCCCCTTGGTGATGTCTGGCCACAGGGTCACGCAGCTACACTAACATGGCGGGGGGGGGGGGGGGCGCTGGGCTGTGGCCAGGAGGTGCAGGGCCCCCCCCCCCCCCGGGAAGAAGCTAGAAACCACACGGTCGCTCCTCCCCTCCACCTGCAGGCCAGTCTGCCTCTTCCATCACCCTGCAGTCAGGCCCCCTCCCCTGTACACCTCCCCCCCCCACCCCGCCATCCTTCTCCCCTGCTCTCCTCCCTTCCCCTCTTCCCTTCTCCCCTCCCTTTCCCCCTCCCCTCCCTTTTCCTCCTCTCCCTACTTCTCTTTTCCTCCCTCCCCCTTCCCTCCTCCCACATCCCTCCAGCTTCTCCCCTCCTGCCTCTCCTCTCCTCTCCCCCTGCCCATCTCTGTCTACCCCTTCTCCTTCTTTGGTCTCACGAGCCCCAAGGCTGTATACATCCCGTCTACCCTCTCAGCTCCCACGCTTATGTCTGCATCCCAGACCCCTCCCCAGAACTCCACACCTCAGTATCTCACGCATAACACACCCCATCGCGAGATGTGGGCTTTCTCCCCCAAAAGCCAGCCGTTCGGCATGGCACCCCTCCCCCAGTCTCGCCCTGGGGTGCCACCTCTCAGGGAGCGACGTCATCGTCGTCCACGCGGTCACTGTGGGCAGGAATTAAGAGGCACCCTTCGTTCCTTCCTGTTCTCATTCCCTACCTATTTCCATCAACCCCTTCTGTCCATTTCCGTCCAAACTCTGTCAAACTCAGCAGCCCCTCCCTGTCGGCGGCCAGCACCGCAGCCCAGGTGCCACCGTCTCTAACCTGGACACCTGCGCCGGCCTCCTGGCCTCCTTTCTTGCCCCTCTCCTACCCACTCGCCACACAGCAGCCACCAGGAGCGGCATGGCCTCGGTCAGGGTCCTGCACCTCCTTTACCTCAGTGTTTTAATTGGGAATAAGAATCCGGAGTTGTGAGGAGTAGATGAGATCGTGCAACTGCACTTCTCGGCACAACAAATGCATTAAAACACAGTAGATAAATAAGTGCTTGATAGATGCAGGGGTTTTTACCACATGTTTTGGGTGAATAAGCCGCCTATTTAAGGATGTATTCAGGGGCACCTGGGTGGCTCAGTCGGTTAAACGCCCGACTTTGGCTCTGGGCAGGATCTCATGGTTCGTGAGTTCGAGCTCCGAGTTGGGCTCAGCACTGTCAGAACAGAGCCTGCTTCGGATTCTCTCTCTCTCTCTCTCTCTCTGTCCCTCTGCCACTCTCCCCACCCCACCCCTGACTCTCTTTCTCTCTCAAAATAAATAAGCTTAAAAAATTAAATAAAGCGTGTATTCAGAGACGTCGAATCCAAGACTCAGAGAGGGAGTGACTTCTTCAAGGTCACATGGCTAATAGGTGTGGAGTTTAGGGTGCCCTAACAGGTCTAGCCAAGCAAATGCATCAATAGTGTGTTGATTTTCCAAAACGGGGTACGTGGGGCGTGGTGGACAGACGGTAGGTTAAATAGACCAGAACTCAGAGACCAGCAGGGCCAGGAGAGAAACATAACGAAGAGAGCCCAACCCTGGGAGTGAGACAGACCAGGATGCAGGGACAGAACGGGCAGGACACCAAGCAGTGGCCACATAAAGACTGGCCCCTAGTTTGTCTAAATATACAAATTATTTGGGAATAATTGCCCAGGGAATTTGGGTCTCCGTGCCCTGAGTTTAATGTGGGATCCTGGAGCCACCCGAAAGACCCTGCATGCTGGAATTACCACCTCTCTGACCTTGGGGACTCTCCCGCCTCTGCCAAGGTGGAAGGGGCAGCAGAGAGGCACCGTGACCCCCCTGGACATCTCCTCGGGATGCTGAGGCCGTGCATCAGCAGGTGGGCTGGGGTCCAGGTCCATCTTGGGCTGTGAGTTTCCATGGAGCCCGTCGCCATGGTGACCAAACCTCAGCGGCAGGACTCCAGCAGCGCGGGGAAAGACAAGCTCCTTTCTTGTCCATATCCCAGGAGCCTAACAGGAGGGGGTGAAGGGAAGTGGGGACAATCAGGCTTTCTGAGCCAGGATGGGGGTGGGGGCAGGGAGAAGTGGAGGTTGTCTTCCTGCTCGGTGGGCCAGCCACAAACTACCAAAACGTGGCACCGTATTTCACGCCTCCATGCCTTTGCTGACACTCTTCCCTCCTGTGGAATGCCCCCGCCCCCACCCCTTCTCCCTGGAGTGCTCCCAAATGACATCTGTGCCTCGCTTTCTACTTGCTGACCCTTCCCGGCTGGCTCAGCCCCTCCCTCCCCTGGCCACCCAAATTCCTCCTCTCTCACGTATCCCCAGGATGTCTGGCTTACTCAAGAGCTTGGGAAGGGTAGTGGTGGTTGAGAGCACGGCCTCTGAAATCAGGGCGACCCCAGTTCAAATTGTCGCCCTGCCATTAACGTGTCGGGTGACCCACAGCAGCCAGGCATCCTCTCTGAGCCTCAGCCTCCTCATCTGTCATCTTCTTGCTGTGTGATCCTGCATGCGTGTGCGGGCCTGTTGGGGGGGAGGGGGGAGGGGGAGGGGGAGGGAGGGGGAGAGTGGCTGGCAGCAAATGTTTGAACACACACACCCTCACAAATTCTTTCGCGCACACACACCCACCACACAAACCTGATGGCGGAAGGTGCAAGGACATCCCTGGTCACTCTGGTCAGTGTCCCAGAGAGCCCCTCCCCCCATGACCCTATTTCTCCCCAGACTGCTCCCTGTGGAGTCCAAGCCCAGGCTCTCCGCAGTTGAGAAGTGAAGCTGGGACCCTTCCTGGGCTCATCTACCGGTGACTCAGTCTGCGGAAGTCAAAAGGCCAGGTGACCAGCCACTGTCTACCCGAACGCAGGTCCCTCTAACTTTAGAAACACCTGCCACCGGGGCTGGTGCAGCAGCAGCGGCCCTGCTGAAGTGGGCACAGCTGGGGACTATCTCCACTGCCCACCTTCTTGTGGCCACTGCCCTGAGTGCCCTGGCCAAGCCTTGGGTCTCCACCCACAGCCCCTCTGTCCCGTCCTGGACATCGGAGTTCACAAGACAAGGCCATATCCCCCGTCTCCCTGATGTCCTTCCATAACCATCCTGAGAAGCGGGCAGGGCGCACGGTCACCTCCCCGAGCCACAAAGCTGACAAATGTCAGCTAACGCTGATGGAGCACTTATTTTCCACCAGGCACCTTACTCAGCACTTCACCTGTATAACCCCTTGATTATCGCAATATCCCTATAAGGGAGGCAATCGTATAATCCCCACTTTATAGATGGGGAGACTGAGGCGCAGATAGGTTAAGAAACACAGCTAAGAGGGGCGCCCGGGTGGCTCAGTAGGCTGAGCATCCAACTCTTGATTTCGGCTCAGGTCATGATCTCACGGTTCGTGGGTTCAAGCCCCACATCGGGCTCTGTGCTGACAGATCAGAGCCTGGAACCTGCTTCAGATTTTGGGTCTCCCTCTCTCTCTGCCCCTCCTCCGCTCATGTTCTGTCTATCTCTCCCTCTCAAAAATAAATAAAACATCAATCTTCAAAAAATAAAAAATAAATTTAAAAAAAACCAAGAGGGTGATACTTGAGTTAAGACCTGAAGAGAGTAAGTAAGGCCATGTGCTCATGGGGAAAAAACATTTCAGGTTGAGAGAACAGCATGTGCAAAGGCCTCTGGCAGGAGTGTGGCTGGGCAGTCTGGAATCAGCATGATCAGTGTAATCAGAGCGAAGTGACAGGAAGGAAAAAAGTTGGACAAGGCCACTGATAGATGGATAAAGAGGCACACAATGGAATACTACTCAGCCATAAAAAAGAATGAGATCTTGCCATTTGCCACATGAATGGGCCCAGAGGGCGTTACACTAAGTGAAATAAATCAGACAAAGACAAATACCCTATGATTTCATTCATATGTTGAATCTAAAACACAAAACAGGGGGGCCTGGGTGGCTCAGTCAGTTAATTGTCCTACTCTTGATTTCAGCTCAGGTCATGATCTCACGGTTTGTGAGATCGAGCCCCGCTGTCAGCACAGAGCCTGCTTAGGATTCCCTCTCTCTCTCTGCCCCTCCTCCACTCATGTGTGTGTGCACTCTCTCTCTCTCCTGTCTCTCAAAAATAAAGAAAGATGAAAAAAAATTTTAATAAACAAAAAATAAAACACAAAACAAGCAAACAAACAAAACAGAAACAGACTCATACATCCGAGAACAAACTGGTCATTGCCCGGGGAGGGGGAGGTGGGAATGGGAAAAATATGTGAAGGGGATTAAGAGGTATGAACTTCCAGTTATAAAATAAATAAGTCACACAGATGAAAAGTACGGCACAGGGAATATAGTCAATAATATTGTGATAACGTTGCACAGTAACAGGAATACGCTTACCTTTGAATAGTTGCATAATGTATAGAATTGTTGAATCACTATGTTAAACACCTGAAACACACTTCAATTAAAAAAAAAAGTTGTTTTTTAAATGTTTATTTATTTTTGAGAGACAGAGCGCGAGCAGGGGAGGGGCAGAGAGAGAGGGAGACGCAGAATTCAAAGCAGGCTCCGGGCTCTGAGCTGTCAGCACAGAGCCCGACGTGGGGCTCGAACTCACGAACCGTGAGATCATGACCTGAGCCAAAGTCGGACGCTTAACTGACCGAGCCACACAGGTGCCACACAGGAACTTTGGGTGTGTCGTGTGTCCTGCCCGGGCAGGGCTTGCCCCGCCCTGGGTCCCAGCGCACAGGTCAGTGGCAGCCCAGAGGAGGTACTTGGCCATTCACTGAAGGCAAGCATGTGCCAGGCCCGTGCCAAGTGCTCTATAGGCAATATCTCCCTCACATTCCAGCCTTTGAACCGGCAACTCTCAAGATATTTCTGGGGATCATCTGAGGACCAATGATCTCACAACTCCTGGACGACAGAGGAACAGTTGGGCCCTCGGCTGATAAGAGCCAAGGCTCAAGGTCTTGAACGGAGCCTCAAACCCTTCTCACACAAGGCCAAAGCTCGGAGGGGCCTGGCCCTAGGTGTCCTTGGGCAGCCCCTTAACTAACTGTGAGGCTCTGGGTCAGGTCACAGGAAGGAGTCCCTGGAGCCTCAAGTTCCTCGTCTGGAAAACGGAGGTGAGGTTATGGGTAGCAGGTGCTCTGAGGTCTAAATACGAGAACCCGCAGGAAACAGCTGATATGGTGTCCATGGCAAACGGTATGGTGCTTCTTAGTGGGTGGGGATCGGTCCCTATTCCAGCCCAACTGGGAACAGGATGCTGCGTCCTGCAGTGGCTTTCAAAAACAATTGCTTGCACTTTTTCAGCCTCTAGATCAGTGGTTCTCAACCTTGAACTGCCCCCAAATCTCCAGGAGGGCTTGTGAAAATACAGCCTGCCCTGGGCCACCCCTAGAGGTTCTCGTTCCTCGGGAGAGCTGGGGTGGGGGCTGAGAATCTGCATTCTAACAAGTTCCCAGGGACCAGGTGATGCTGACGTTGCTGATCCAGGGTCCAGGCCTTGAGGACCACCCCGGCTGCACATCAGCAATGATCTGAGAAGGCACCGGGGCCTGGGTGACACCCCCAGACATCCCCATGTAATTGCTCGAAGGCATAGCCCGGCACTGGGAGGTTTAAAGCACCCCCCCCCCCCCCGCCAAGGTGATTCTTTTTTTTTTTAGTTTTTTAATATTTATTTATTACTGAGAGACAGAGAGAGACAGAGCATGAGCAGGGGAGGGGCAGAGAGAGAGGGAGACACAGAATCCAAAGCAGGCTCCAGGCTCCGAGCTCTCAGCACAGAGCCTGATGCGGGGCTCGAACTCACAAACCGCGAGATCATGACCTGAGCCAAAGTCGGACGATTAACCGACTGAGCCACCCAGGCACCCCAATCCTCGCCCCCCTCCCCAGGTGATTCTAAAGTGGAAACCAAAATTGAGAACCACTGCCCAAGAGCACAGGGAGGAGCCCTAAACACCTGCACCCACCCCAACTGCTAAGAGAGGTCAGGTCAGCTGTGGGGGTGGGGGGTGGGGGGTGGTCAAGAGCTCTATCTTTGCTAACAATGACAGCTAATGTTCCTGCGCAGGCGTGCACACACACACACACACACACACACACACACGCCAGGCACTGTCCTAAACAGTGTACATCTAGTGAGTCATTAAATCCTCATAACAACCCCATGAGGTGGGTAATTACGTTCAGTTTACGCTGGAGTCTGATCCACAAAGCCACTCCTTGAGAGTCAAACAGAAAATGGAGCCGGATTTGAACCAGGTTGCCCACCTCAACGTTCCTGCTCTTTGCCACTGGGCCAAGCAGAATACATTCACGATTAATTCTTGTGAAACAAAGACTTTTCAGGATGCGGGGGAAGGAATCCCATTTTTATGTCTACTTATTTTTTTTTTTTTTTTTTTTTTTGCTCCGGATGCCTTTCTGGGGCGTGGGGCCAAAGGCGATATGATGCAGACTTGTAAATATTTGCTGATGTACCTTTTCCAAAGCACATTTGCAGGCATTGTCTTCTTTTGAAGGCCCCAGTGGCAGGCGCCCTCCCTATCACCCTTCCCCCAAGCCACGCTCCAGCCAAATGAACTACTTTGCAATTTAATTCAATTAAGCCAACATTTATTAAATGCATACCTTGGGCCAGTCGCCAGGCTACAGCCTGAGGACATTAGAGATGCTGAGACTCTGAGGTCTCAGAAAGGAGGCAACCTGCCCAAGGGCAAGTTAAAGGCAAAGCCAAGGCCCAACTCTGTCTAAGATGGGCAGGAGAACAGGTGGTAAGGCTGGAGCGGCCACTGCCACGGTGGAAACCCGCAGGCCAGGGACCCGCACGGACACTAAGCAGGAACTGGGGAGTGGCATGAATGCCCAGGCTTGGGGCAAGTAGGGGTTCAGACTAGGCCTTGGCTCAGCCCCTCCCCATCCCCAACCGGGCACCTAAAAGGGGCAATTACGCCAGGCCACCGGCAAGGCCATAAGTCCCTCCCAACACCACTCTGATCTGGGCTTTTATATCCAAATGAGATCAGACACGCGCTCCCTGTATCTTTGTTCATAACGTTCATTTGTAAATGTGAGCCAAGTAAACAGCCACCATGTTTGCTATCCTGGTTTTGGCACATCTTAATTTTTGTCTTTAACCATACCCAGAAGACTTAAAATATAGATATAAAATAAAATTTAAAAAAGAGGCCCAAGCCTCTCTGCACCGCTAAGAGGCTCTGGTGACAGATCAGAGGACAGCAGCCCGGAGAGGGAGAGTGACTTACTTGCTCAAGGCCACACAGCAAGCCAGTGTCAGAGTCCAGATCACAACCCAGGACCCCTGACCCCTAACCAGGTCCCAGTCCTTAAGTGGCCTCAGTAGCCACCTTTATGCTGGTCACCCCAGCCCAGACCTTCCCCCAGACCGCCCCACCTGGACACCCCACAAGCATCTGAGGCTCTGCAGGTCTGACTCTAAATGAGTCACCTTTCCCCTGAAATCTGCTCCCATCCGTGTTCCCTCTCCCCCTTCCCCTGTCCCATGCTCAGCTGCTCAAGCCAAAAACACGGCGTTCCCCAGGGCACCTCCCTCTCCCTCACCCCACACGGATGCCAGCCACACCATGTCGCCGCTCAATCTCTCAGACAACCTCTCCCCCCAGGGTCACGCTTGCCTTCAATGAATGCCCAAGTACCTCCTCTGGGCTGCCACTGACCCGTGCGCTGGGACCCAGGGCCGGGCAAGACACGCGAGCCCCGCTGCCAGTGAGACTGCACGAAACCCCCATCTGACCATGTGCTTCCCCACTTCAGATCTCTCCCGCGGCTCCCCATCACCCTGGCATCGAGGGCAGACCCTCCATCCAGGGATTCACATTCCTGGATCCTCTACCTACCCCCCTCCCCCCCACCATGCATCCCTCCAGACTGCCCTAACGTTCGGCCCCACCTAGGCTGAGCCAGACAAGCTATTGGCCTTCTCCCAAGCAAGGTCACCGCCTCCACGAAGCTGCCCTGGGAGCTGTTTTTCCCTCTCCCGGAATCCCAACCAAACCCAGGATCTGTGCGTCTGCCTCCCCGACTGGGCTGCGGCTCCTAGAGCCCAAGGGACGCAGAGCCTGGCCCTCAGAGGAACCGATACGCTGCCCTGATGATGGACCAAGAGACAGGAGGGTAAGGCAGAAATTCACGCACTCACTCCAATGGTGCCTACGCACTGGTCGTTTTCTGGAAGCTCCTCCAGTTGCCTAACCTAACCCCCTCTGCTGTAATTACTGAAGTTTACGCCTGTCCTCAACGCCCCTCCTTGCCCCAAAGCACAGACCGGCCGGCCTTGCCCTTAACTGGGTGACAAGTCAACGAAAACGAATGTCTGGTGAGACACGTCAGATAAAGGCCCAGCCGGCCTCACCAAGGCCTCCAGACCTGGGCCCGGGGTGCCAGAGGTTTCCGACAAGCTCGGGAAGAAGAAGGGCCTCGGAGCCTGGCGAGGCAGAGCTTGCGGTTTGCAACAGTGGAGTCACCTTCTGGCTGCCAGTCAAGGAGCCCTCCCTGCGCCCTTGTTTGGAGAAGCGCCGGCCAGCGAGGCTGGAGCGAGAGATGGACGGGCAGCAGAGATGCAAAGAGACAGGGAGACGCACGCGGAGACACAGAGACACCCCCCACCCCCGCCCCGGGGCGGAGACACAGGGTCGAGAAGGAGGAGTCACCAAGCCCCCAAGGGGGACAGACGCAGACAGAAGGACCGAGGCAGACGGAGACAGGACGGACGCGCAAAGAAAGAGAGACGAGCAGGGGAGACGGCGCGCACAGGGAGAGCGAGCGAGGGCGGGCCGCGGCGCACGGCAGCGGGGAGCTCGGCGCACCCACCCCGCCGCCCGGGCCCCCGCGCCGCCTCTCCCACCCGCGGCCCGGCCGGCCAATGAGCTGCGAGACCTGGGCATTACCTCACCACGTCCGGCTGCCATTGGCTGGCCCAGCCGCCTGGGCGGGCTGTTGCTATGGCAGCGCAGGCCGGCTCCGGGCAGGAAGGAGAAGAGGAGGCTCTGGAGGGGAGAGCCATGTCGCACCTCCTTCCAGCCTGTAGCGGGGCCCGGGGACCCCCGCTCAGCCCCACGCACCCCACCTGCTCTAAAGGCTCCCATTCACCCCTCCCGCCGCAGCCCGGCCCCGCCCCGCCCCCCAGCCCCAGAACGAACACCCATCCATCCCCTCCTCCTGCAAACAGCGAGCAGTGAGCGCCATCCACAAGACAGGGAGCTGAGAACACCTCCATCCCTCCCTCAAGGAGCGGCTAGTCTGAGCAGCACGCAGTCCCTCGGAAAATCACACGGCAGAGTGTTAAGGACTGAAAGACAGGCAGGCACAGGGCCTGTGGAAACACAGAGGAGGGGTCCCCAAAAGCTTCCAGGAGAAAGAGATGCCCAGCGGGGACCTGAAGGAGTTAGCAGATGAGGAAGGGTGGGGAAGGGAATTCGCGGCAGAGGGAACAGCCTTCGCAGAGAGAGGAGGCAAGAGAAAGCAAGGTGCACTTGCAGGCTTGGAGGGCTCTGGCAGGAAATTAGATGGGGGGAGGGGGTTGACAAGGAGAAGGAGCTCAGGGGAAAGCTGAAAAGGGAAGCGGGAATAAGATTCCACAGGGCTCGAAAGTCATGCCAAGGGATCTTGGACCATAGTCCAGGCAAGTGGAGGGATTTCAGGGGAGGGGCTAGGGTTAGGTTTGCATTTCTGGAAGGTCTTCACTCTTGCTGCTGCGTGGAGGATGGGCTGGAGCGGGGCTGGGAGACCAATGATGGCAGGGACTGCTGACAGGTGGGGGGAAGCAACTAAGGCCCCTAGAGTGGAGATGGGGAGAGCCGAAGTCAGGAGGGGGTATAAACATGCTGGAGGAGATGTCACCACCTCACCCGGGACGCTGTGAGGGCCTTCGTGGCCTCCAGATAGGATCATTGCTCCCCCATCTACACAACATCCACATCTTGTGTAGGCAACTTCTGTGTTCAGAGGCATGCTGCACTGAGAAGATGTCTGTTTCCACATCTGTACACACACACACACACACACACACACACACACACACAGTTCATCTCTATTCCCAGCACAGGGCACAGCGCCTCTCCCAAGGACAGGGATGAACCCCCATTATCTCCCACCCCATGACCAGCCCCTGGCTCCCGCCCACATCCATCCTTCCCCTCCCTGAGCCCCTCTCCCCTCTCAGAGAGTCACCCTGTAGCCACCACCCAGAAGGTGGGGCTGGCCCCTGCCCCCATCAAGCCCCTTCCTCCTCTCACCCCCAGGCAGAGAGGGAAACTTGCCTATCTGCTGGGTCAGATGTCAGAAGACTCCATGGGGCCCGTTTTCCGGTTAGCAGAGCCATTATAATATACTCATAGAGTTGTTACTGAGAATTAAAGTTTGTGGCCTGGCACACAGTAACTATCCAATCAGTCAGCTCTAGTGGTGACATTACTCTTACGGAGTGTTAGAGGGGGAGGCAAGGCTGGCCAGGCCGCTAACATGACAGCTCTGCGCCGAGATATGGGCCGTTCACTTAGCTGTCACAGAGTGGTGTTTTGACTTGTCATTCGTCACACGTGCTTATCACACATTCCCTGGGGGGGAAACAAAAGACGAAATATGATGGCAAGACAAGACTTGTAGATTTTGGTCATAATGCCATAGTAACACCATCAAACCCTCACCTAGATGGGGGCGCCCGGGTGGCTCAGTCGGTTGAGCGGCTGACTTCAGCTCAGGTCATGATCTCGCGGTTTGTGAGTTCGAGCCCCGCATCAGGCTCTGTGCTGAGAGTTCGGAGCCTGGAGCCTGCTTCAGATTCTGTGTCTCCCTCTCTCTCTGCCCCTCCCCTGCTCATGCTCTGTCTCTCTCTGCCTCTCAGGAATAAATAAATGTTAAAAAAAAATTTTTTTTTTAAAAACCCTCACCTAGATCCCTGATACAATGCTTACAGATGTCCGCTCTCAAGGAACACGGGTGAAACACCCTGGCAGCTTCTTAAATGTCAAGAGAATCAATCCAGATGTTATAATGAAGGGATCTTCAGGAATTGGGAGTTGAATCCTTTCATTCAACCACTAGAATCCTTAGAATCCTTTTATTCAACCATTGGTTTCACAGGTGAGGAAACTAAGGGCCAGAGAAGGGAAATGATGTGCCAAGTCCCCCAGTTAGTTGCGTGGCAGAACCAGGAGATTTTATAGGTGCTCCCACCTCCAAATCCACTGCAATTTTCCAACTCCGGTCTGCCTTGCAATTGAACAGCGGCCGAGAACTCCTTCAGCCCAGGGCATACTTCTTCACACACGTGACAGCCCTGCAAGGTAGGCATCATTATTCCCAGTTGAAAGGCCCAGAGAGATCAAGTGACTCACCTAAGACTGCACAGCCTTCCTCAATCGAACACAGGTCTGTCAGCTTCCAAAACCCACGTCCTTGGCTTGACAGCCAGTTGACCCTAGGACCACTCAGTGTGGTTTGTTTGGGGGCTTGGGGGCTTCAGGGAGAGTTGCCAATGTAATCACTGAAGGAAGAGAGGTGGCCAAAGACAAAAGGGGCCCTAGAATCTCTTGCACGTTTGTGTTTCACATGCCTACCCTGTTCTGAAAACACTCCTCCAAATAACATGACTTGAAGAGTTACGGTCCAGCCTGAGGGTCTATTAGGGGACCACCCGGGAGGTTGATTCTGAGACTTGGGCACATTTTCAGAGTGAGATGCCACCCCCTACACTCTCTGAGTAGAGGGCCCACAGAACAACACACAAGAGAGTTAACTTTTAAGGAGACCTTGGCATGAGTTTGTGGGTCTTGAAGTGATCATGCGTCCAGGGGATCCTGGGGGAAGGGCCAGGATGGCGTCTACGAGACAGTCCCAGGGACAAATGTGACTCTGTTAACTTCGTGTCTTTGGAGGCTCCCACGACACAGTAGCCCACAGCCTCTTCCGTGCCGGCCGTGCCCCTCAGTCCACAAGGGATGTCATTCTTGACTCGCAGGAAATAGAAGGTTCTCTGTCTTCAAGAGGTTCTATCTCTAGCTCTAGAAAACACCTTGACTGTGGATCAGGAAAAAGAAATGCTGTGTCTGGCTCTGGAAATAATCTCTGTGCCTCTGGAAAATATTCATGGGCTATTTATAGCACCACAACATTGTTGACTGTAGGAAAAACCCCATGGCTCCAGAAGATTTTCAGCTCCTGGTTCTGGAATTCTCCAGCCTGTCTCTGGTGGACCCTTCCTCCTTGATTTTGCCCTGCACCGCCTTCCTGGCTCCATCAGATTATCCAATCCCAGCTCTGGAAAAGGGTCCAACTGTGCAGCCAAAGGACTCTTCATCCCCGGCTTTAGAGGGCTGACCCTCCACGGATCTGGAGGCCACCACGACTGGCCTGGAACACTGTCCCTACTCTTCGTCTAGGATCTGGACTCAGCCCCCCTGGCTCAATGGGGTTGGCCGTCCAGGAACGTGGAGGGTCCAGCAATGCTAAATCTGAGTCTGTGCCCCTGGACTTGAGACACTTCTTCATTTCTCGCCTCTGGAATAGGAGGAGGGGTGTTGGATGGGTCAGGGGGGTGGGAAGACAGGAAAAATGGAGAGGTTGCTGTGGTCTCTGCTCAGCAACCTGGCCTAGGTTTGAGCTCCCGTGGTCAAAGTGTAGAGGCCCAGAGTTGTTCAGATTTCATTTACATGGGCAGCATTATGGGGTCTGAGTATGACAAGCAGAACTACTTTGGGAGCCTGCAATGCGTGTGGCCCGGAGACAGGGAGGAAGCTGTTCTCGCCGTGGCTTGTGACCCCAGCAGAGCCCAGGGAATCTGAAGGTGAGGTACGTAGGAACATCCACAAACGGCAGCTACGGGGAACACACGAGAGTTTCCAAGATCGGCAGAAGTAGCGATGGGCCCTGGCCAAGCCTCCCCGTGGACAGCAGGCCCAGATAAGTGGAACAGGGCAGAAAAGGAAGGACGTACCGGAAGTCCCGTGGAGTTTGCATTTGGCCATTCGAAGGTCTTTCTCACCGTGCCTCACAGCCCTGACCCTCTCCTGCCTTCTGTATTCTTCCTGCAATACCCAGGGCCAGAAGTTTCCAGCTTACATTTCCCAGACAGCCTCAGAGCTGGGTTCCCGTTGGGTTCTGACACTGGGGGGGGGGGGGGGGGGGGGGGGGGGGTATCCGGGTGAGATTAGGTGACAGGAAGGAGATTAGGCTTCTGGAAGAAGCATCAGTGGGAGTGCAAAAGCTCCTATCTCCTGAGTGACGGCAGTGACAACAGTCCGGCTACATCGGCGGTGACTGTACCCCCTGTTTCCTCCACTGACCCTTCTGACGTATTTGCAACCGATTCCCGAATTAAACCGCTGAATTGAACAGCGGTACCCACAGTGCTTTCTGTTTTCTTGACTGCAGCCTGAGGGATACACTCACCAAGGACCGATGAGGGCCTACTATGTGCCAGGTGTCGTTCTGAGAACTAGGAATGCGACAGTGAGCGAGACCAGCATATTTCAGAGCAGGGGACACGATGACAGACACATCCATGCGTAGGACTATTTCAGGAACATGCGCATGCTTTGAAAATAAATGAGTACCGTGATGCGGCAGAGAGTGAGTAAATAGGGATCTTCAGTGCGGTGGAAGGTGTAGGATCAGGGGTCACAGCCTGCGCGAGGAAGGTCAGGGAGGCCCCCGCGGAGGACGCCGGATGTGGGACCTGAATAAGAAGGAAGGAGTCGTGTGAAGGTCTGGAGAGAGTATTCCAAATCCCTCTGTATATATAAAGACTCTAGGGGCACTTGGGTGGCTCGTCAGTTAAGCGTCTGACTTCGGCTCAGGCCATAATCTCACAGTTCGTAGGTTCGAGCCCCGCGTCAAGCTCTGCGTTGACAGCTCAGAGCCTGGAGCCTGCTTCGGCTGCTTTGTCTCCCTCTCTCTCTGCCCCTCCCCTGCTCATGCTCTGTCTCTCAAAAATAAATACATGTTAAAAAGAAATTTAAATATAAAGGCTCTAAGGCAGGAGAGAGTGCACCCCATCAAGGAAGAGGGGGAGGCCAGTGTGGCCAAAGCACAATGCACAGGAAAGGGTGGAGGGGTCGCAGAGGTGGGCGTGGCCAAAGCCACACAGGGCGCGTGAAGCCATAGGAAAGAGTTTGGGTTGCAGTCTGATTTCAGTGCCAAGAGCATCATATGCAGGGGAAGGGAGGGATGGGATTTGTGGCTTGGAAAGATCGTCCTCACAGCTGGACTCTGGCGGGCCCAAAGAGGGACAGGGAGAGGGTTGGGCTATTTGAGAGACTCAGGCTACAGACCACGGAGACTTAAAGTGAGCAAGGGGGCGGAGTAATTTCAACATTTGCTAGATCGTGATGATGGCAAGACACTGCATAATGACGCCCGGATAGGGGAGAGGCAGGACTGTCATTAGGCACAGCTCTGAAGGAGAAAAGGCTGCTACTCAGGGCCACACGGGGACGGGGGTAGGCACCGGGCAAAGGTAGCAGCAAGCCGGAAGTAGCAGCGTGGGGTTAGAAGGTTTCGCCTCCTGTGGCTGGAGTATTATGAATGAGTCCAAGGGCCCAAGGAAGAAAGGGTGATCCCTAGATGTTTGGCTTCAGGGCGTTGCCACCCAGGGGAGTCAGAGTCAGATGAAGGGAAGAGGTTGGGATGTAGTTTTAGCAAAATGCCCGTAGAGAGGAATTACACATGTTCAGCCAGGCTCCCCAAACTGGGTCAAGACAGCACTCAAGAAATGTCATATTAGGGGCGCCTGGGTGGCTCAGTCAGTTAAGTGTCTGACTCTTGATTTCGGCTCAGGTCATGATCTGACGGTTGGAGGGTTCGAGCCCCACGTTGGCTGCGGGTTCTGCACTGAGAGTGCAGTTTGTTTGGGATTCTCTCTCTCCCTCTCTCTCCGCCCCTCCCTGGCTCACCCGCATGCTCTCTCTCTCTCTCTCTCTCTCTGTCTCAAATAAATAAACTTAAAAAAAAAAGAAATATCATATCAGAGGTTGACATCCAGGGGTTGGGGTCCATTTTGGAAGCATAGCTGAGGGGCGTATGAATGGACGCACTTGAGGGAGAAGAAACTTGAATGACCATGGACTTCCAGAAACCCATGCCTTGGTTTTCAAGACCAGCCGTCCCCTTAGAAACAAACAAAGACGCTAGATAAAATTTTAAAAGCTGCTTCTTCAGAACAACAAAGAGCTGACGGGATCCTAAGACATGACCAGGGCAGGCTGGGAGGAAATATAAGAACCCAAAGAGGAAAGTGATCACGGAAACCACTTTTGTCCTGAGGACGTGGAGAAAAATACAGCGCAGGCACAAACAAACAATGTCAAAAATAAAAGGAAGGAGGGGTGTCACTGAAGATGCTACAGACATCAAGAAGAAGAAAACACGGCGAAAATTCCATGCCCAATAAATTTGGAAGTTTAGGCGAAGTGGACAAATCCCTAGAAAAATATGGCTTACCAAAACTGACTCGAGAAAAAAAAAAAAATGTTACAACCACTTTGGAAAAAGAGCTTGGCTTTTTCTGGGAAAGTTGAAAATAGATATACCCTGTGACCAGCAATTACAGTTCTAGGAATACACTTTAAACAAATTCATGCATTTGTGTATCATAAGAATGCACAAGAATATTTTTAGAAGCATTGTTCACACCAGCTAAAAATTGGAAACAATGCAGATATCCATCAAGGGTAGACTATGGCTTGTACCTTATAGCGTATACATTATAGCAGAATAATAAACAACGATGAAAATGCACAGCTACAGGTACAGGCAACAATAGTGTGAGTGTTACAGACACAATGTTACAAACACAAAGACATCAAAAGATGCATTTAGTGTGACTCCATTAATATAAAGTCCAAACATAGGCAAAACTAAAAAATATATACTCTAATAAATAGATATTTAGATATAAATTACACTATATATTATAATATATAGTTTACTATAAATCTTATAGTATATATTATAATATGTATTTTTTAGAGATTTATAAGAAACTTTCGAACATTGGCAGTGTTATTTACTTCTTGGCTTGTAGGGTAGTTACACGGATGTTTGCTTTATTTGTTAAATATGCATTGAGTTTTTATGTACTTTCTGTATGTAATTTTTCTCTCACAATATAAAAAGGAGTTCAAAAGAATGGGGCCAGGCAACTGGATGAATAATGGTGCCAACTTCTGATTTGGAGAGGAGGTGAGAAGAGAGAAGATAGAGTCCAGAAATAAGAGATCCATTTTTGCCATATAAAGTTTGACACATCCATTGGACACTCAAGAGATCTTGAGTACGCAATCAAGTACCAAGAGACCCAGACTCTTGATCTCAGCTTAGCGGAAGAAGATATTTACAGCAGACACATCTGGTAAAGAACTCACATCCGGCATATCTAAAGGACTCTTACAAATGAATAAGAAAAAGAACCTTGTAGAACAAATGGGCCAGAGACTTGAGCATGCTAGGTTTTCATGTAGGCAATTACACAACTGGGTCAACTAAGGGGAATGAAGAAGAATCCAATGGCATGGATTCCCCTCATTGATTTAAGAGACTGGTTGTTTCCAGGAAAAACCTAAGAGGCCAAAAATTGAAACATATACTCTACTGGTTAAGTTCTAGCCAAAGGACAAGAGTTTAGAAAGTGCTGATGACATGGCCAACAGAACCCTACCTCAAGAGGGAGGCCAACCCATCAGATGTCTGGAAAGTCCACTCATGATTGGGCTTCGGGTGGTCTGGAGCATCTTTGGTGTCTGATGGCCTTGTCCAGGGTTCAGCCAAAGCCTCTCCTCCAATGTCATGGACCTGAGCCTTCTCCCAAGTAACCTAGGTGGTTTTTGTTTATTTATTTTGAGAGAGACAGAGAGAGAGGGCATGAGCAGGGGAGGAGTAGAGAGAGAGAGGGAGAGAGAGAATCCCAAGCAGGCTTCGCACCTTCAGCACAGAGCCCGACCTGGGGCTCGATCCCACGAACCGTAAGATCATGACCTGAGCCAAAATCAAGAGTCAGGCAGCCCCCAAGTAACCCAATTTTTAATGCAAGACAGAAATGTAGTTCACCTTGATGACGGTGAAAAATGTATAGGTTGACTCACACATATTTCTTTTAACATGAAAAGACAATAAAGAAATAAATCATAATACTGAACATTTTATATAAATTGTGTTTACATTTGTAGTAAGAAATTTTATAATCATTGTTTTGTTTTATGCATGTTCTCCTTGTTGTTTATGTTTGACACAAAATCTGAGCAACTAATTTTATGATTTACAAAAGTTATTTAAGTGCTTGGGAATAATTTGTTCATCAGATTTGTAAATCTCCCTTGTCAGGTGTTTGAAGGGTTTAAATCAGATAAATTGAATGTGTAATTGTAGTTTGAGATATCTAAAGGAATTTGCTTAATTCAACGTGTAAACGGTGTTAAAAGTTTGTGGGAATTTAATCTTTCAAATGTATGAGTTAATTGAATCTGGATCAATAAACAAGTAAATGTGATCTTACTTTTTACATGAAAATTACTAAGTTCATAAATAAAATATCAAGATCCATAAGCTGGAAGCAACAGCGAAAGTTAGCTTCTAAAATCTGTAGTTTAATAAATTAAATATTGACTGAAATTAAGCAATTGTAACTTTATCCCTTACTAGCTGAATTCTCACATCTGAATGGCTTACTAAAAAAAGAAAAGAAAAGAAAAATTGAGGTCCCGAGCACAGGAAACAAAGATGTGCGGTAATTAACACGTGCGGGATCGTCACTGCCGGAAGCACTCACGCTGCACGCAGGCACATGTGGCAGAAGGTAGTACGTGCAGCAGGTGATTCTCGGCGGTTCTCCCACAGGGATCCGGGGGTTTGGCTTGATTATTTTCCCTACGTTTTCCTTGCTTCTGCCAGACACCTGAGGGCACTCCCAGCCCGGGTCCAGAGCAGCCGGCTCTAGCGTCTTTCACCCGCCCATCTACTGGTTATTTACAATACAGCACGTGCCCATTGTGATGCAAAAAGAACACCCCGTTCACACCCTCCCCTCTATGTACCCCGGTACACCAACCTGCCCACGGCTCATCCATACAGGGCTAAAGAATCGGGTGATTTTAAAATCAGAATAATAATTTAAAAAAACAATAGTTTTTTTTTTTTATTGATTTCAATTTAAAAGGCTTTATTTGGGGCAGACCTCCTTGAAACGTTGTCGTATTCGTGTCCAACAGGGTTTCTGAGACATTTGTGCTCACTGGCTGGGAGTGTGATGGGCCAGGAAGGCCGTATGGTCTCCAAAGTCTCGCTTTGCAATACATCTTCAGGAACAGATTCGGCTCACATGATGAGAAATGCTCTCCTTCCCTTCTGGGCAGGGAGCCCTTCTTGGGGACAGAAGGCAGATTTCCCTTCGCTCTTGGCACGGGAATGCTTTGGTTTCCCATTTGCTGTTCATCTTTGCACGTATAGGTGGCCAAGAAGTCTTGAGAAGGAGGACTGATTAGCCACAAGGGGACCTCCACTCCTGGGTCCTTGGCCGAGTCACCGCATTTGCACCATCGGGACCTCACCCAACCCTCCAACAGGATGCTGACGGATGTCATTGCATACACTGAGACATGACTCCGCTCTCCCTGCTCAAAGGACAGACTTTGGGGCAGCTTCTGAAGGCCAGGGTTCAGGTCCTAGAGTGCTAGTGCACGTCGGAGCTGGTGTGGATATTAGCTGGCGTCATCTCTTTCCATCCTTGATTTTGTGGTGTGGAAACGAGGGTCAGAAGAGGAAGGAGGTCTGCCAGGACACCCCATTAAGGACCGTCGGCCCCCCCGACAGGCCAGTATACGTTTCTCCTCACTGCCTATATTGTATCTAGGCATCTATATTTACTAGATCTATATTTAGTAGAATATCTATATTTACTAGAAGGCTGTATCTATATTTACTAGAAGGCTGCTGCCTCCGAGATACCACGCAGGGGGCCTCACACCCAGGACAGGCTCTGAGGTCCTTTACATCAGCAGGGTTAACCCAGAGAACTTGCTTTTCGATTTCTCAAGAAAACTCTCAATCCCCAGCTCTGGAAAATTCCGTACTTAGGAGTGGGAAAACTTCCGTCCACGGCTCTGGGAAAAACTCCATCCCTGGATCTGGAAAACACTCCTTGAGCACAGGGGAACACCTCACTGCACACCCTGGGAAACATTTGTTCTGCCCGTAGCGATCACTCTATGTTGTTAGCTCTGGAAAACACTCCATCCTAAGCTCCAGGAAATACCCCACTTCGTGACTATGATCTGTACTGCGCGGGGCTCCAGAAAATACAATATCCAAAAATCTAGAAAATAGTTTCATCACAAGATCCAGAAAGTCCGCCCCTAAACCTGGAGGACTTTCTGCTCTCAGTCTGGAGGTCTCTGAGTGGGGTGCTGGTGAATTTTAACAACAGGCCCTCAATGGGGGAGGGGCGCCGCTGACGGGTAGTGTTTGCCGATTTCCATGGTGGTTGGAACACCCCCACCGTGGCTGAGTTCAAGTTATCAACGTGACGTCACTGAAAGCAGATCTGGGAGGAGATGTGTTGAGTCACCTCATACAATCGCCACTACGAGCTGGCTCCATCACCCTGCCATTTAAGCCCCCAAGAATGGAGACCTAATACCTTCGAAGGTCGTGGGCTCTGAGCCTCTGAGTGGGGAAGACTCTGGATCTGACGTAATCATAGCTCCAGCGTCTGAAGGGCCCCTGGTCTCTGGGCATGGGGGATTCTAAGCCACACATGTCGCTAACCCCTGTCCCCACTCTCAACCAAGAGTGGACACGGTTGAGAGGACACAGAAGGCAAGAATGTTCTGAAAAACGGACATTCCTCATGTCCTCATGTGTCCTGCCATCATCCTAATGACCTTAAGAATACATACATAATTCAAGGTATTTCTTCTCATCTGGAAGGCCTAGAATTTGATCACCTGGGAGGCGAGGCCCATTTTCTAGCTGACACATGAGTGGAAGTAATTGTTCTTACAGCGACACTGCCCTGCATCCCTGGGTCTGAGTAGAGAGGGACCCAGGAGGTAGAACGTGGGATGATGAGGGTCGGTGGGATATCAGGTAGATATGGAGATCCTGAGATGTTGCACAGACCGGTTATAGGCTCTGAGTGTCCTGGGAGGTGAAGGGTGAGGAGGCAAGTGGGCCTGACCAAAACGGAGGCATTCGTGTCAAAGGCCAAGTTACATTTACCAACCCCACCGCCCCTAGAGGGCTGGGGGACACTGCCTGGCTTCTCAGAGGGAAGATCTGCACCTCCCCTTGGGGCTAGGAGAGATGCCCACTTTGTACTGGAAAGTACGATTCCATCATACCTGGCCCAGAAGACACCCTGGGACAGGGTGACACCCAGAAGACATAACCTGTGGACGCAGAAACCCCACCCTAGCCCTGAACAACGCTGACTTCCAGCCCTAAAAAATGCTGTCTGTTTAGTTCTAGAAAGGCCCTGACCTGTCTCTGGAAAACACTTTCTCCCTCACCCCAGGGGAAGCCCACCCCGTCAACAACCCTGACCCCAGGAGACTCCCCGCCCTTGGCTCTGAAGAAGGCCTGAGGGACGCTTCATTCCTGCCTCCAAAATACATTTGGTCTCTGACTTTGGAGCGCTCTCCCTGACAAATGCAGGAAAAAGCACTTTGTAAAACTAAAAAGCTGTGCCTGGCTGTGGCAGATGCTTAATAAACGTGTGTGGAATGAAGGAGTGGTCCTGGGAGGTCTTCGCAAACTGCAATGCACAGCACGATCTCCAGATATGATTCTTACTGGGACTTAAATAAAGCAGTTATCAGAGGTGTGATGGGAAACTCCATATTTCTCCCTAACGAGATCTTTTTCTTGTGAGTTCCCACCAGATGAGGAGCAGAGGGCCTGGCTCTCAGTGGGCATCAATAAACGTTTGATAGATGAATGGACGCATGGATGGATAAATGGGGGATATATGGATGAATCGCTGTGCAGATGATGAGCGAATGGGAAGATGGATGGAGTGGCTGACACATTTGCCTACTCATCAGCTACCTCCCTCTTCCCCTTCCTTCCTCCTTGCTAAATGAATCCCAATTCCCCTAGAGTCTCTGGCAGCCTATACAAGGAGATCTGAGCCCCTCCCCGCCCGCCAGTGACATATCTTGTTTAGTTTACGGCCATCGTGGGGATACCTTTCACCTTGCCAGAGAGCTGTTTTGGAAGAGCCATGTGATGCAATTCTGACCCAGGAGACATGAGAGGAAGCCTCCCGGGGATCCCTCAGGAAAGTTTTCCTCATTAAAGAAACACAGAGAGGGGATGTTCTCTCTTCTGGCTTCTGAACACTGATGTGTGAGGAGAGACGCTCAGAGATCCTGCGGCCATGAGGAGCAAAGATGGGGACAAAAGCCTGATGTTCTGAGGACCACAGAGCAAAAATATAGAAAGACCCTGGGTTCTCACAGTTCCTCATTAAAACACTAAATTAACCAATGTGTGTGTAGTAGGGGGTGGGGGGGGGGGTGGAAGGATGCATGGATGGATGGATGAGTAGATGTATCGGTGGGTGGATGGAAGGGACAATGGGTAGATGGATGGATGAATGGCTGGATGGATGGGGGAATGGGTAGATGAATGGATGGGTAGATGGATGGATGGGTGTATGTATGTATGGGTGGATAGGTGGATGGGAGAATGGGTAGATGGATGGATGGATGGATTGATGGATGGATGCATGCATGGATGGGTGAGTAGATGGATTGATGGGAGGATGGATGGATAAATGGCTGGATGGATGGGAGAATGGGTGGATGGATGGATGGATGGGTGGATGGATGGTTGGGAGAATGGGTAGATGGATGGATGGATGGGTGGATGGATGGATGGGAGGATGGATGGATGTATGGATGGATGAATGGATGGATGGATGGATGGATGGATGGAAGAATGGGTAGATGGATGAATGGATGAGTAGATGGATGGGTGGATGGATGGATGGATGAGTGGATGGATGGATGGATGGATGGATGGATAGGTGGATGGATAGGTGGATGGATGGATGAGTGGATGGATGGATGGATGGATGATGGATGGATGAATGGATGGATGGATGGATGGGAGAATGGGTAGATGGATGGATGGATGGATGGCTGAATAGATGGATGGATGGGTGATTGGATGGATGGGAGGATGGATGGATAAATGGTTGGATGGATGGGAGAATGGCTGGATGGATAGATGGGTGGATGGATGGATGAGTAGATGGATGGATGGGTGGATGATGAATGGATGGATGGATGAATGGCTGGATGGCTGGATGGGAGAATGGGTGGATGGATGGATGGATGAATGGGTGGATGGATGGATGGATGAGTAGATGGATGGATGGATGGATGGATGGATCAATGAATGGATAGATGGATGGATGGGAGAATGGGTGGATGAATAGATAGATGGATGAGTAGATGGATGGATGGATGGATGGATGGATGGATGGATGGATGGGAGGATGGGTGGATGGATGCATGGACATGGATATGGAGAGTTGGATGAGTGCATGTATGGATATACCGTATATTAAAATATAAAGGACCATCAGCAGTGTTATTGTCTTCCTATGAAGGGCCACTCAAGGCACTCAAAGTCAGAATTAGCTGAGGAGAACTGAACTTTTCCAGCACTTTCCCCCAGGCCCTCATGCCCACTCCCTATTTCACACACCCTGGACCTACCGGTAGGACCAACATTTGCCTTTAGTTGCTTGGCTGGTCCTGACACAGTGGACCAAGACAATCTTGGTCTAAATGTTGGCCCCGCTTCCTAACCCCCCTGAGCATTTGCCTTCTCATCTACAAAATGGGGATAACAGCGCCACCTCTAGGCTGCAATGAGGAGTCGGTGAGAAGACCATGTGTGAAAGCCCCCAGGACTGTGTGTAGCTCCTAGTCCGTCCTCTACAAATGCCAGCCCTCCTTGGTTCTTGCCTGCTCGGCCACAGCTGGGCATGCACGGGCTGTGGCCAGGCAGCAGCCAACACACGGATACAAAAGGAGCCCCAGGTCGGAAAAGCCCGTCTGTGGCCCGCCATCCATCCTGCTGTGGAAAGCTATCTTGAGCCATTGCTCCTTGGAGCCAGCACAGGGATTACGGAAGGACCACAGGAAACTGAGCAAACTAAGATTGCTTCCTCCTCCTCTCTCGTGCCACGGGAGCTGGCAGGGTGTGGCAGCGGCCAGGGGCCTCCGGAGTCTGCAAGTTCAGAGTGGATGGCTGGCCCAGCAGGCAGGGCCGGGGCCAGCCCAGGGTCACCACTTCCCATCCCACAGCTTCCGGTGCCCACCTGCACACAGACAGGTCAGCCCGGCAGGGTCAACCTTTTCACCCCCAGGGCCTTTGCACAGGCTTTTCTCCTTGGCTTATCTATCCCATCCCTCCCTCATCCTTTGAGACTGCTCCCAAATGTCAAGCACTCCAGGAAATTCTTCCTGGCCCCCACCCTGGTCCAACCACCTGCGGGACCGGGACATTCTGCATTTACCGCACATGTCACACTGCCTTGCCAGCTCTGTCTCCCCACTAGACTGTTTCTTGAAATTAGAGATGGTGTTTCACAGATACCCGCAGCACTGGTGCATAAAACAGCGCCTGGCATATAATCAGTTCGTTCATTCTTTTCTTTCTGAACGTTTATTCTGATGCATCCAAGTGGTCCTCGGTCTATTGTGGGTGTGTGACCGTGCAATGATAAACCAACGTCTTCGGCTTATCCTTGGTCCTGTGTTTCAAAGCACTTGAACTCCACTCGGTCAAACACACTGATTTGTGGCTCTGAGAATTATTGACTGTGTGTCCTCGGGTAAATTACTGAACCCTCATGAGCCTAAGTCGCCTTACCTGTCACCCACAGATTCAACAAACGTTTATGGAAAATCTGCTGGAGGTCTGTCCCAGATGCTGGGGGAAGGGACAAAGTCCCCTGCAATCCGGTGGCACAGCGGGAGCCAGAACTCACCTTGCTCATCTACCTGGCTTCCTCCATAGGGAGGCCGTCCGCAGGTGCTGCCGTGGCTGTCCTTCCTCCCCCGCAGCGGCTGGGACGCCAGGCAGGGCCTGGACCATCCCCAACTCTGCACTCTTCTCCTGAGACACTTCATAATCACACTTCATTCTGAGTTTGATAAATAAAGGTAATTGTGGGACAATTAGACTCTCTTCTCTTCCAACATCTTAATTGGAGCAAGACGCATGAGTCTTTCTTGTACATCGTTTTGCCAGGCGCATCTGGGCCTCCTCATCCACCGTAGGAAGAGTGATGGCTCAGAACCCACTGCCGTGACACGCCTGGGAGCCAGCAAGCAGCTCCTGTGAGGCCCCCGACTAATCGCTGTGGATGTCTCCTGTCACATGCCGGGAGGGTCCCCCAAGTAGATCAGGGCCTTGTAATCACCGTCATCAATCACGTGGCAGTGGTGATCTCCACAGCACCTGTGCGAGTGAGAAGCACGTGACTTCAGGAATCTGAAGATCCAAGTTCAAATCCCAGCTCCGTTGCCAATTTGCTTTGTGACCCCGGACAAACTGCTTAACCTCTCTGAGCTTCAGTTGCCCCAGAGAGGGACGATCATCCTTAAGACTATCAAGTAAGGCAACACGTGTGGCAACGATTCCTAAAAGACGGGGCAGGTAGCACCTGTGTAGCCATCTACCCACCCCCACCCCCACCCCCACCCCTTCCCCTCCCCGCCAGCCTCCATCTGCAAAAACTGGCCAAGGAAAACCTGACCAAAGAGAGGGAAGGACAAACATGAGGCCTTTCCCTCGGGATCGGCAGCTCAAAACCACACGCTATTGTTCAGATGCACAAAGGAAAAGTAAATATAGCTTCCTTCTAGCTCTCACAAATGATCTCATCTCACGCTCACCTACTCATCCCACTGATGGTAGAGGCGGGGTGGAGGGCTCTTAATTGGCAAATTCATTACCAGTGAGATCCGAGTCTGTCCCTCTTCAGTTGAACATGGTCTCTTTGGGGTTAACTCTGTTGCCTTGGGGTGAACGCTCAATGTTTCAAGGTTTCCCCCCTTCCCACTTCTCCTTCCAAATAAGGCGACAGGGGCTAGAGGTAGGTGGGTGGGGAGAATCCGACCGAGCTTCCTGGAAGCAGTGGGGTGAGGTCTCCCGTGTATGCGTGGCCCGCCCAGTCCACACACGGGCAATCCCTTCAAAGCACCTCGTCCTACAAGAGAGCGTCCTACACTCTTTTGATCCTCAGGGGGCAGGCTGGAATTCTAGACCTCCTGGTGACGCAGGCAGGTGGTGGGCCTCAGCAAGGTCAGACACCCCTCCTGCCAGCGTCCTGCTCCCACGCCCACATCCTACCTCCTTCCCCACGTTGCATAAGTGGCAGAGTTGGACCATCGGTACTGATGCCCTAGGACCCCGTGTAGGGTTTGGGGGATCTGTGGTCTCATCCCCACCAGAAGCTGATGCCCAGGAGGGCGGGCCCCTGGGTGTCTCCTTGGGCCCCAGGCCATGTCCTCCTCCTGGTCCCTGCTGGCCAGAATCCCTGCTTTGCCCCCCCCCCTCCCCCAGGTGGCTGAGCCTCCCCGTCCTCTGCCTGTCTGGCCAGCATTTCCCTCTTCCTCTCCTTCCATCTCCCTGCGCTCCTCCTGTGATCTCCCAGACAGCCAGGCTGGGCTCTTGATATGCAAAGAGGACTTTAGGGACTTACAAAGCCTTCCCCTCTCTCAACAAAGCCCGGCTTTCAAGACCATTATCTGGCTGAAGACTGCAGGATCCTATTCAGTCAAAAGCCGAACATCAATTCTCCTCTTTTGTGCTCGCGATCCTCAATCCCATTCCTAAAACCCTGGACGCCTCTGGCTGAAAAGGAAGAAAGTCACATGAAAGCAGTTAAGAAACACACCGGTACATTCAAAACCGGTATCATTCCTGTTACACCAGATTTCCCGGGTGTCAGAGCGAAAAGAGCCCTGGGGAGAGCTTCCCCCACCCACAGAGAGACCCAGAGAGGGGCCAAGGCTTGCCTCAGGCCGCACAGCAGGGCCCCAGCAGGGCCCCAGCAGGGCAAAGGCACTTCCCACCACCGGCTCCGTTAGGCAAAGGGTGCTGGGACTTTCCTCTCTTGGGCACCCTATGCCTCAGCCCTTTTCAGCCTGCCCCGCTCACCAAGACACCCCCACCCCCGGCCCAGGGTTCAGACGCACCGGCTGGGACCTGTCCTCCCACATCACACTGGAACCACCCTGGGTCACAGCGATGCTCGGCCTTCTGACCCTGTCCAGTCCCCGTGCGTCCCCCTACCTGGGCCCGGCTCCCCCTGCCCGCACCTGCGCTCTGGGCTGCTTGCTACCCGTGGCGGAGTCCCTCTCTGGCTGCCGGCCTCCTCCTCCTCCGCGCAAGGCACTGTGGGGCCTCTTTATCCTCAAGGTGAAGCCACCACCTTGTCGCTGAGCCTCAGTTTCCCCACCTTTACATAGAATGTGATGAAACGGTGGCTTTTACACCATTTTAGCAATGGAAAAACAGCTGTTCTCTTTTAAGCAGGGAGAGGGGGTCCTCCTCCCACAGGGCCTGGAAATTTGAGGGTTATGTATGTATAAATATACATAAATACACACACACACACACACACACACACACTCAATTGATGCTAGCAGGCCCAGTCCAGAGACCCGGAGTGGGTCCCACAGGACCAGCCAAGAGGGCCGTCGGCTTCGCACAGGATGGACATCAAATGTGAGCCAGCAGGAGGCGAAAGCAGAGTTTCCTGGAGAGAGAGAGAGAGAGAGAGAGAGAGAGAGAGAGAAAGAGAGAGTAGATACAGATGGACTGAGTGTCCAGGAGACTCAGAAAGGAGAGAAGAGAGCTTCGTCTTTGCTTGGCGTCTGGGGTTTTTATTGACGATTGTGGTCTGGTGCACGTGACCTGTGGGGCATCCAGAAAGTGGGCCGATCAAGGGCCGGGGTCCGAGTGTCCTTCACTGATGCCCTGAAGCCCAGGGTCTTGGCGTCAGGGTGTCTGGAGTCAGCGGTCTTGGAGAATGTTTAGGACGACCCTGCCCGGTCACCCCTTAGATTATCTGTGGTGCTGGAAGTCTCCAAAGGAATCATTAACTCCTTGACCTTTACAAGGAGGACAGGCATTAAGGTGTGTGTAAGGCAGGCGTGCAGGTCCCAGCAAGAACGGAAGTGGGAAAAAAAGCAAAGGCAAAAAACAAAACAAAACCACAGCTTTTCTCCACAGGGTCCCTCCAGTTTTCCTGCCTCCCACTGGTTTTGCAGGTGTCCCGGAGCCTAGATGCAACACAAAACTTGAACATCACTGAACTGGATGTTTCTTCAGCGTCCTTTTACCTCTAGACACAAGTCAGGACTACGCTGAGCTGCGAGGAACAGGATCAAAAAGCAAAACAAAACAAAACACTGGGCTGGGGCTTCAATCACAGAGGGATTGTCCTCCTCCCCTACCAAGAAGACCGGACCCTCATGATCACAAAATGGCTGCTTCCACTCCGGCATCCTGTCTGTGCTCTGAGCAGGAAGAGAGGGACTGGCAAAGAGCTAGAAGCCCATACCAGTTGGGTGACCTCCCTTTAAAGACTCTGCTGGAAGCCTCACCCCGTGAATCTGCTTATATTTCATGGGCCAGAATGGGTCACGCAGCATCCCAACACACCAGGGAGAATGGGAAAAATGGTTTTGGTTTTTTTTAATCTGGGCCCGTCGCCACCATGAAGAAAGCCTGGGTCCCATGAGTGAAGATGCTGAAGAGGGTGGTGGGCAACTATAAAGGTGTCAGCCAGTCCCAGCCTGCCATTAACATGCGTGCTTTGGGACACACTCCCTCTCTGCCCCAGGCCTCAGTGTCCCCGCTTCAAAACTGGGAGAATTGGGCCCAGATGCTATCGGGCCGTCTCCAGCTCTGATTGCTTGGGTGTAAATCCTGCCTCCACTACCTCCTGGCTGTGTGACCTGGGGCAGGATATGTGACAGCTCTGCTTCTCGGGTGCGCTATAAAATACGAATCGTGGCATCTAGTTCATAGGGTTGTGAGGACCGAACGAGTTCTGTGTAGGTGGTGATCCGACAGGAAGCCAGAGAAAACACTCATTATGTAACGCTGACGCGGCTGCTGCTGAACTCCCAGGAGTTCTGCCCCTGCTTAGCCCTGGGTGCTGTGTGACCTAGAGCAGGCCCCTTTCCCTCTCTGAGCCTCAGCCACTCATCTCATGAAATGAGAGGCCAGATGCTGTTTGGGGCCCTAGCGGCTCTGAGAGTTGCTCTCAGAAGCCGGGCCGGGCTGTTGACAGGACCACAGCTCTCTTCCTGGGCCTGAGGGCAGGCGAGGTGGGGGGCAGGGGTGTTGGAGAGGAAGGGGTCAGCTGGTTTCCTGTGGCCGGGGCGGTGACCTGGGCAGCATGGACTTCCTGTTTCCCAGGGGGAATCCGGGACTGCTGTAGTCCAAAACCGTCGCTGGGGCAACCTTCCCTGCGTCATCTCCCCGGTCAGCGTGTGCTTGAGGGAGGCGCTCGCAACAATGGCCCTTTGTGTCCACAGCTCTGCTGGCCCCGGCCCGAGGAGTCTCGTGCCCGCCCATTTTCCAGATAAGAAAGCTGTGGCATAGGTAGGTAAAGTCACTTGCCCACAGTCACAAGGCTGGTGAGAATTAAGGCAGGAATTGGGACCTGAGTCTTCTGGAAACATCCACGGCCCTTAGCACCAGACTGTCCTTTGGGGCCCCCCGGACCCCGAAAGAGCCTAGAGCTTGACCCTCCAGTGGCCCGAGGACCTAGGATGTGACCCTCAAGAGGAGGGGGTAGGGGCGCCTGGGTGGCTCAGTCGGTTGAGCGTCTGACTTCAGCTCAGGTCGCGATCTTGCAGCGCATGAGTTCGAGCCCCGCATCGGGTTCGCTGCTGTCAGCCCGCTTTGGATCCTCTGTCCCCCTCTCTCTGCCCCTCCCCTGCTTGCGCTCTCCCCAAAATAAATAAATATTACCAAAAAAAAAAAAAAAGAGAGAGAGAGAGAGAGGAGGGGATAGGCATGGAAGTGACCCAAGACAAAGCTGTAAGACAAGGGAGTCCTGCCCCCACCCCTGGCCTGAACCAAGCTTCCAGAACAGGGCAGGTAATAGCAATGGATAAAAGCACACCTACTGAGCAGTTCCAATGCGCCAGGTGCTGTTTTAAGCCTTCAGTGTGGATTAATCTGTCTGCTCTGACAAACAACCCGAAGAGGCGAGTATGGTTATTATCCCCATTTCATAGATCAGAAAACTGAGGTTGCTGAGACTTACCTGCCAAGTGCGGGAGCTGGGCTGGGAACACACACCTAGGTCCAGAACAATCCCCGTGCACCCGGGAGGGGCCAAGGGAGCCCCAGCGCTGGACAGCTCGGGATCTGTGACATCCGAGGGCTGACCTCGAAGGCCACTCAGGCAGGAGGGCATCTCAACGGAGCCAGTGTGGGGTAGCCACAGCCCAGAGGGCAGGCTCTCAGCCCCAGTTCCTGGCACCAGGCCTGCCCTTTCTCCCCAACCTGGACACATTCCCAGTTAGGAGGTCCCCAAATGACTGAGGTTCCTGTCCTGCTACCCTCAGTAGAAAGAAGTCAGTGACAAAAAAGAAAGTTACACTTCTTATAAACTAGCTTTGTGACTTCATACCTGATACTCTCTCATCAAACCCATTACACAGATGCGCAAACTGAGACTTTAGATAAGTAATAAAGATGTGCATTCCAGCCAATGAGCTCACAGGCTCCCTGGGTCAGTTTGAGCAGACCTGGAGGGACAGTGGGACAAGCTGGGGCTGGAGACTCTGACAGTTCCTAGGTTCAAATCCTATCTCTGCCACATGGTTGCTGTGCGACCTTAAGCAAACGGCCTCTCTGACATCAGTTTAATAATAGCCTCCTTCATTAATTTGTGCCACATACACTTATTGAGTACCTACTATGTGCCAGCCGCTGTGCTAAGAACCAGGGATTCAGAGCGAATGCACCTTTTAGGGGACATCAGGATCCACCTGACAAATGATGGACCGGTCCCCTTTCCTTCCCCACCCCTGAGTGTACCCCACAGCACCTGACTCAGGGCCCTGCCTCTGCATGTACAATGACATAAATAGCTCTCACGGTGGTTCACAGATGCTCTAACTGGAGTCTGAGGTGGGTGGTGACCGAGACAGCTGGGCGGGAGTCCCTCTTCCGAGGCCCCATTACCTTTGTGTTTTCCAGAACTATTGACTTTGCACGGCCACCTGCTGTCCTGCCGGCAGAGGTGTGGCCACATGGCTGGGAATGGAAGTCGCTGGGTGGGGCTGGCTCTCAGCCACTGCTTGGGCAGAAGAAAACACTCCCATCTGGGGAGGGGAAGCCCCTGGAATCCATTCCAGCCAGCCTGCCCCCGGGGCCATGGGCTCCCAGCCTTCCTTCCGGAGGGTAGCCCCATGCAGAGCCAGCCCTGGGCGGCAGGGTCACGGGAGGGCTCCAGATAGGTGTGTGTGTGTGTGTGTGTGTGTGTGTGTGTGTGTGTATGTGTGTGTAACTGCATGTCTATGTCTGTATGTATCTGAACCTCTGTGTGGGTCTGTGTGCATGTGTCTGTGTGTGTATATCTCAAGGTTACCAAGCCCCAGAGGGGAGTAGTGCCCCGAGACCATCCCAAATGCACTGAGGCAGACACACAAAACCTCTACACAGACCCACTACACGCCCACAGTCTTATACACACATAAATGTACGTATACGCATGGGCACACACCCATAACCACAGACACACACAAACAAACATTTCTTCACCCAGGGACAAATACAAAGTCACATTCGGACACCCAAGGGCTGGCCGGACCAAAGCCTAGGGGAGAGTGCTAACGCAGAGAGGACAGAGACGGGCCTTAAAAAGGCTCACGGCTAAGGGGACCCTGTGGGTCCCTCCCCGAAGCACAGGGTAAGCCGGGCGGGGAGAGCACGGGGCCCAGAGGAGAGAAGGCCCAGCTCTGTAGACTGGGGTGCAGTCAAGGAGAGCTTCTCGGAGGAAGTGACAGAGCGCGCTTTGGAAAGAGTAGCCTGGCATCCCTCAGTCCATCCATTCTCAGAGGAATCGGTGTGGTGTGCTCTTTCCTAACAATTAAATAAGACACCGGGAGTCCAGAAGCTGGAAAGGGGGCTTGGCGGTGCATTTGGGGTGTACTTATTGCTGGGTGAGAGGCGCAGGAAGATCTTACTTCAAACATCCATCAGCCTCTCCTCCGGCTAGGCCTCCCCCGTCCCCTGGCACCAGTCATTGTCCTACCTCCTCCCAGAGGTCTCCTTCCCCGCCCCCCCGACCCCCCATGTCTGGGGCTATCACTGTCCACCCACAGATCGTGTCCCTGGCCTCCAGGTAACAGAAAAACGCTTTCCTCCTTAGGGGAGTTTCCTCTTCTTTACTCCATGTGGGGGGCACAATCCCAAGGACCCAGCCCCTTGGCTCCAGGCTACATGAAAGACCCAGACCTGGCCGTTAAGCACCACATCTCCTGGCCAGTGATTGGCCATAGATGGTCAGGTGACCCTGGCCCAGCCAATCAGTCTCCTTCCCTGGGATTTTTGTGTGACCGCTGGAAAGGAGATGCTCTCAGTCTCCTTCCTGCCTCACAGCCTAAAAGGCTGTGACTCCCAGCTACCTGTGGCCGTGTCTACCTGCTGCTCCCTGTGAGGAGGAAGGCTATCTGGAATGGAAAAGAATGAGCCCAGCAGGGCCAGGCAGAGTGGAGAGAAGGACAGCCCCCACCAGTTTGTCAGAGTCTGATCCAAGAGCGTCCTGCTCAGCGATGACAGCCAACAAAGCCCCTTATTCTGGGTTCTGACTGGGTGTCTGCTCCCTGCAGGGAGAGGAGCCCAAATAGCCCAGCTGCCCTTCTCTTCCTTTCTGTCATCTGTCCTCACCCCCTGTTGCCATCTCCCACCCAGGCCCCTCCACCGTAGACATGGCCCCACCCACCTCCCCCTCCTCCCCAAATCCATCATCCCAAGCCCCCTGCCTCCCACCCTCAGCCTTGCATTGCTGACCCTCCCCAGAGGGGGCTGCCCTGGGGCTCCCACGGCCAGATCTTGCAGGACTGACGTTCCAGGCCCCGGGTGAGCAACCCGGCCCTCCCTGTTAGCAGGGCCCATAGAGCAGACCTGCCCCTGGTCAGGCCTGGGTATCTCTATCCTCTTCTAAGGCATCAACACCCTCTCTGGTCTTCAGGCCTCCCGTCTCTCTCTCTCCCCTCCAACCCACCATGCACTCTGCAGCCAGATCTCCCCAAAATGCAAATCTGACAATGTCACTCCCCATCCGACAGAACTCTGGCCACTGTCTGTGCCCTCAGGGGTGACAGCCGTTAGCCTGCCTATCAGCTAGGTTACGGGTTTAGCCTCTGGGACACCGAAGAACACTAAACAAGAGAGAAGTTTATCTGACCCTCATAGAAGAATTCACACATAAAAGCATCCAGGGGCTGGCGCCTCTCGGCATCAGGCGCACACATTCCTTCTGTCTTGTTCCATCATTCCTGGGCTGTTTTCCATGATCGCCTTCCGGCCAATGGAATAGGGGAGCAGGTAGAGGAGAGGGCACACCACCGCCCTTTACAGGAACCTCCCTGAACCCGCTATACTTTTGCTCGCACCCTATTGGCCACATTAGTCACATGACCCCCAGACAGAAGGGAGGCTGGGAAATGTAGTCTGTATTCCAAGCCGCCGTGTGGTTACTGTGGGAGGGAGAGTGGATATCGGGGGTCGGCCACGCTCTCCGCCACAGCCTGGCATTCAGGGCCCTTCTCGGCCAGCCTCGTCCTGGGGATGCGCACTTTTGCGCATGCTCTGCCTTCGCCCGCCTCCCCTTTTCTGCCTCCAGCTCCGAGAAGCCTTCCCGGACCAGCGCCGCTCCGGCCCCAGATGAAGCGTCTCCGTGCCCACTGTTGACACGGTGCTGTTTGGGGGCGTCCGTCTCCCGCCCCAGGCCGGGAGCAAGTCCAGGGTGGGGACCACAACTGACTCCATTCTGTGTCCCCACACCAAACCTGCAACCGGCTGGGCAGCAGGGAGCACGGAGTGAGGGCCCGATTGAGCAAGGGAACTGTCGAAATCGGAAATTCTCAGCTGGGGCATGACCATTGACTGAACGACGGCGGGCCCTGAATGTGACTGAGCTGATCAGGCAGACGAGACATCTCTGGGGACCCCGCCTCTGTCGGTGCCGTTCCCCGCCCCCCCCCCCAGTAGCTGGCCAGTGCCATCAGATGCGTAAACCTGAACCCCAGGGACTGTGTCTAAAGGCGCTGACGTTTTGGTCCCAAGGAGGGTGGGGACAATGTTGGTGCATTGGGGGGGGGGAGGGGGGGGTCGCGGCCTCCGCTCTGTATGGCATGTGGCATGAAGAGCCTGTGCCCAGGGGTAAGCCTGACCGAGGGGCCTGTGGCGATGAGGGGCCTGGAGAAAACTACCCACAAGCCCCCACTCACAGAGCCCTCGGCCGGGTGGGCTACAGAAAGAACAACAAAAGGTTTGGGAACCACACCTTCATCCTGACCCCTGGGACGAGAGGGGCCCACTGGAGGCAGAAGACATTGTGACATGGACGGCACGTTACTTCAAGTGCTCTGTGCCTCAGTTTCCCCCCTGCAGACGGGATAACAGCAGTGCCTTCCTTATGGGGTCATAGTGAAGATTAAGGGGTTAATCCGCGCACGCCGCCACCCCAGGGCTCGTCCGTTCTAAGTGCCCACAGAGAGCGCAGAGGGGAGATGAAAATACACCGGCTCTGGGCTCAGACCGGCCTGAGAGGGCGTCCCAGTTCCCCTCGCTGAGCCTCAGTTTTCTCGTCTGTGAAGTGGGGGTGCCAACACCGCCGGACCTCGGGGGGCCCGGAGAGCTTCACTGAGACAAGGGTGTGGCGGGCTTGGTACCGGGGAACCCTCTCTTCATCCCCCAAGACAGGGGCGGGAGGGACGGGGCAGAGATGCCTCCCAGCTCCCCCTGCTGTAGACACAGCCTGGGGAGGGGGAGGCCGCCTGGCGAATAATCTTGTTAATGGTAATCATCACCCTGATGCTCGTTAATATGATAACACTGGGCTCCCAGCCGCTGCCTGGCTCAGTGCTGCTCCGCGCCTCTCCTCTCCGCCTGGCAGGGGCTCCGTAAACACTCATTACGCTCCGTCCCCGGGGAGGCCGCCAGGAGAAGCCGCTATTCTGGGCACACAGACCAACTCCGGGCCGCCGGCTCTGCTGGTAACCGGCATCCCTACACTCGCTCCCGCACGTGCGCGTGCGCACACCCTCGCAGTCACGGACACACTCATCCACCCCGTCACGCACACCGAGGGCACGCGCTCACACACTCAGACATGCACGCGCATGGGGGCCGCACGCGTAGGTGCACACACACACCGGGGACATACACATTCACACGCACGCAGGCGCGCGCACACTCACGCACTGGGGACACACACACACACACACACACGCAGTCACACACAGCTGTGCAGCACTTTCCAGTCTCCTCGCTGACCACGGCTAATTGCTCACGATGATGGAGGCTTACTGTCCTGCCCATCTTGCAGCTGAGGAAACGGAGGCACCCCCGGGGTTATAGTCACCAGCCCATCAAGCGGGGACCGCTGGGTCCTGAGTGCAGGGAAGCCTGCATGTGACGCCCGCCTCAGAGGATATCAGCTCATTCAGTCCCCATGGCAGTTCTGGGTCCTATTGTCCCCATCGCACTCATGAGGAAATGGGCTCAGAGAAGTGATGTCACCTGCCTAGGAACACACAGCCAGGATCCATGCGCTACCTGACTTCGGAGCCTTCCCCCTCCCCTTAAAGGGGAAGAAACTGGGGCCCCGGGAGATTAAATCACCCCAGGGATTGACACTGAGAGCCAGGGCCAGCACAAAGGCCTGCAGTCCTGGGCACCCGCCTCCCGCCCTCCCCCCAACAATGACCCTCTTACTCAGAGACCTTCTTTCGGAGCCAGAACCAGCCGGCTGGGCCGCAGGGGGATTCAGCATCACCGTGTTTCAGCCTCCCCCTCCAGCCCCCGGGTTCCTCCGGGCCGCTGCAATTCTGTGTTGCCAGCCCTGGCTGCTTGTCCCTGGGCCAGTCGCATCCCATCACCTCTCTGGGCCTGAGCTTCCTCAAGACAAAGACCACAGCTGACACTCGGGGACATTCATGACATCCCAGGATTGTTCTATGAGCTTCCATGTAAGGGTTCACTTTACCCTCATCTCAGCCCTGAAAGGAAGGTAGGAAAAGAGTCTATGGCTTTTAAGATTCTGATATTCTACGGGATTCTATGATTCCCACGGGGTCTGTTGTGAAAGATCCTAAAAAGACTCCATTATTCTGGGAGACTCAGGTGCTGGAAGGTTTCATCCACTGGCCTGCGGATCACAGAGTTAAAGGATGCCATGAATTGGTGATTCGCGGAGCCCCACGAGCCTCAAGGGCAAGAGGCAATTTGTTAGCCCTCAGCCGGCCTCGAAGGCCACCGTGTGTCCACCCCCTTACCCCGCCCCCTCCCTCAGCTATGACATCGGAGCCACAGCCAAGGCAGAACAGCCTGTCTCTATGACATGGCTCTGAGGCCAGGGCCAGCGAGGACTGTGGGGGCCGCCGGAGTGCTGGGCGGATCACTTGCACACAAAGGGCTCCATGGACCCGCCTCCGCTGCCCTGGCCGAGCCTCACACACAATGGAAGGACCTTTCGAGGCCGCACCGAGCCTGCCCCCTCTCTCAGCCAGAGACACCCAGAAATGCCGCTGAGTTCAGTCCCAGAGCAGGCCGCCTCCCTGCTCAGAAGGGCCCCTGCCAGGAGGCGGGGAGGCCAGAGAAGAGAAAAGCAGGTGCCTCTTCCCTCTTCTTAGCCGTTCTGACCTCTCTACCTGTGCTCCTACAGTTCCCCTGCCTGGCACACCCCTCTCCCCTCCCGCTCTCTCTGTGAATCCTTCCAGGCCCAGCTCAGGTCCCACCTCCTCCAGGAAAGCCTGCCTGGTTACTCTAACCCTCACTGATTTCCTCCCTCACCTAAGTCGTGTGTGTTGCATGATGTTGAGTGCTAACATGTGGCCCAAAGATTCCAGAGTTACCCTCCTTGCTATCACCAGAGCAGTTTTTCTGGACCACAAAGGTGACCTTTTCACTCTCTTTCTGCGGATCTTGACTCTCCAGCGTGGTATTCAAACCCATTCCCAACTCTAAACCCATCCTTTTTATCTGTCTTTATTTCCTGCCTTGGATCCATGCACTAAGCCTTGGCCAGATGAAGTAAGGATCCACCTCCCAGACTACGCAGACACAGGGGAAGCCTTTCTAAGGCTGGGTCAGCTGGGACCCTGCCTTGATGCCAAGAAACAGATGTTGAGGGTCCCCTCCCCTACCTCATCCTACACATACACATACGCACGCGCACACACACACACACACACACGCATGCATTCACGCACGCACGGACACATGCACACACCAAGCTGCCCCCAGGAAGCCCCCTGGGATTTGCAGCCTTAGAGTGCGTGTTAGTACCACGGACAGCACCGGAAAGGGGTTCGGGGGGACCGGCACTGGGTGCTACTAAAATCCACCCATATACACACATCCTGGGACGTTCATGGATTTCACACAGCAGGCATTTGTTGAACACCACCCTCGTGCCCCACCCCTGCGAGGTGTTATGGAAAATACCAGAAGGAAAGACATTGACTGTCACTGTCCCCAAGGGACTTACAGTCTGGTTGGGGAATTGATTGTCTTGCCAGCAATTTCCCACCCACCTGCCCCTAAGCTACCAGAGCCACATTTACAAAACTGTAAATCTGACCATATATCGCTCCCTAAAAAGTTGCACAGCAACCCCCCACATTGCTTATACGAGAAACCCTCACCACCCCCCATGAACCCAACACTCCAGACCCACTTGATTTCCACCAGTCCCCAAATAACCTGGGGTGCCTTTTGCACCCTTTTCTCCTCGTTTAAGAATTGTTTCCCCTCTTCTTTTCACAGGGAACTCCTACACAGCCTTCAAAACTCAAATATTTTCTCCTGGAAGCCCCAAAGTTAATTGTCCCCTCCTCGGTACTCCCAGAGGCTTGGTGCATATCCATATCAGCAGGCGTCATTGAACTCTGACTTGGCGTGTGCCCGTCTCACACAGAAGCTAGCTACCTTTGTCTGGGCCGGTGAGAACAGGCACGGCGATTGCCAGAAGGGCGGGGGCTTTCTAAGAACCTCAGTTGATCAACCACGGCTCCAGCAGTGCTCATATTTGACAACTTCAGATTTACTGGGAAGCCTAAAAATAATGCCAAAGCTGTGCTTTTTATATCCCTCTTTCACTGAAGAAACCTGCCTGCCTTGTCTTTGGGAAGAGGGAGCCTTAATTATTATACAGACCATATGCCCAATAACTGATAGAATATGGTTAAATAAAACATAGCCTCTAACGGATCGAATGCAGACGTGAGGCTCAGCCCCGTCCCTCCCACATCGTGGGGATTCTCAGGCATCTGATTCCAGGTCTGGCTTCTCTACCTCAGCCTGTGAGTCTCCCAAGGGCCAGGACTGTGGGTCTTTTGATTCCATATCCCTGGTATCCAGCACAGTGGCTGGGACACAGTAGGCATCTCCCAATATTGGGTGAATGACTAACAGACTGGAACAAGTCACGTGGGCTCCAGGTCAGATGTCCCAGGTTCAAATCTTCATTTCACCATGTATTAGCTGTGTAATTTCAGACACATTTTTTCAAAAAAAAAAAATTTTTTTATGTTTTTATTTATTTTTGAGACAGAGAGAGACAGAGCATGAGCAGGGGAGGGGCAGAGAGAGGGGGAGACACAGAATCTGAGGCAGGCTTCAGGCTCTGAGCTGTCAGCACAGAGCCTGATGCAGGGCTCGAACTCACGGACCGCGAGATCATGACCTGAGCTGAAGTCAGACGCTTAACTGACTGAGCCACCCAGGTGCCCCACAGACACATTTTTTTTTAAGTTTATTTATTTTGAGAAGAGAGGGTGGAGGGAGAGAGAGAGAGAGAGAGAGAGAGAATCCCAAGCAGGCTCTGCACTGTTAGCATGGAGCCCGACGCAGAACTCGATCTCACAAACCATGAGATCATGACCTGAGCTGAGATCAAGAGTCAGAAGCTCAACCACCTGAACCACCCAGGAGCCCCTGAGACACATGTTAAAGGGGTCTCGGTGTTCTCATCTGTAAAATGGGCATATTAACCGTATATACCTCATGGGGTTACTTCTGACGTGTAAATGAAACACTATAGAAAGAAACAGGCATAGAGTCTGGCTAATTGTAAGTGTGCAATAAAGGGTCATTGTTTTTATCACTACCGTTGCGTTAAATTGGGTGGTTTCTACATAAGCCCATTGGAATTCCAAGAAAAGAGAGAGCACCGTGCCGTGGAGTAATTCAAGATGACTACTGGCTAATATCCATGAAGCATTCTCTACGTACCATGCATCGACTTAACGAAACCTCAGGACCCTTCTATGAAGTGGGTACTGTGATTATCCCTATTTTATCCCCATAAGGAAACTGAGGCACAAGAGATTAAATAACTTGCCTGAGATTACTTAGCCAATAAGTTGAGGAGGCAGGACTCAAACCAGGGCAGTGAGGCCCCAGTCTGTTAACCTCAAGAAAGCTGGAGGCTGGGCTGGGCCTTGAAGGTCAAGCCGCGAGGCAGAGCCACCTATGGTGGGAAGAAGGACCGAGAACTTTTCTGTTCACACCCTTGCCAACAGCCAACCCACAGGCTCTCTCTCGAGCCTGGGTCCTTCCCCCTCGTTCACCCGACGGCCTCCCTCAGGCCTTCCCTGCTCTCCATCCTCTTCTCTTCCAGGCCTAAGTATTTCCTCCTGGCCTCCTGCCCTTCTGTTCTTACCAGTCCCAATGACTAATGCTGCCTGGGGGTTCCTGGGAAGGCCTCGTGGAGCAGGGCTTTGAAGGACCCATAGGAGTTTGCCAGGAGAGGGGAGAGCGGGGGAGTCAAGGTCGCCTGTACAGTTTCATTACCTACGCCCTCAGTCTTCTCGGAGTCTATAGGCCTCAGTTTCCCCATCTGTAAGTATGAAAGTAATGAGTACCTACCACGTCTCATGAGTTTTGTAAAGATTAAATATATCACTCCGCTGAGGCTGCCATAATGAGATCCGACAGACTGGGTTTACTGTCTTAGACAAGGGACGTTTGTTCCCTCAGAGTCCGGGGGGCTGGCAGTCTGAGAGGAGGGTGGCCACACGGCCGGCTTCTACTGAGAGCCCTCTTCCTGCCTTGCCGTGTCCTCACATGGCCTTCCTCTGTGCTCACACAGAGAGAGTGCTCAAACTCTCTCGTGTCTCTTACAAGGTAAAGACACTAATCCGATTGGGTTAGTGTCCCAGGGCCCCAGTCTTATGACCTCACTTAACCTTTATTACTTCCTTAGAAGCCCTGTCTCTAAATACAGTCACGTCGGGGGTTAAGGCTTCAAAATATGGATTGTGGAGGAGACGATTCAGTCCATAGCATAAAATGGGCTCATATGTCAAAAACGATGCTATTTTAAATAAACACCTATATAGTACTGACCATGTGCCGGGCCCTGTTCTAAATGCACGCGTATTAAAAAGCACTTAGGGGGCGCCTGGGTGGCTCAGTCGGCTGTCTGGCTCTTGATTTCAACTCAGGTCATGATCTCAGGGTCGTGGGATCGAGCCCCGCGTCAGGCTCTGCACAGATCATGGAACCTGCCTAAGATTCTCTCTCTCTCTTCCTCTGTCCTTCTCCCCCACTCACACTCTCTCTAAAAATAAAAAAAAAAAAAAATTTTTTTTTAATTTTAAAGTGCTTAGGATGTTGTGAGTGCGGTCCATGCAGTCCGTGGTGAGTGCTGTTCCTGGGAAGACCACCCCCGTTGCTGTTGTGCACCTGCTGTGTGCTGGGCATCGTGCTGGGCACATGGCTCTGCGTGCCCTCCGGATCCCCCCAAACCCCTTTAGTGGTTCCCACTGTGCCCATTATACAGAGGAGGAAGCCAAAGTCAGGGGGCAAAGTGGTTTGCCCCAGGACAGCCCGGGAAGAACTGGCCGAGGCCGGGGGATGACCCCCAGCCATTCATGCCAAAGCCTGTGCCTTGACCTTGCAGCCTACTCAGAGCCTACTTCAGTATTCCCAGCAAGACGTGACAAAGGTCTAGACTTGGCCAGAGCCTTGTAGATGGAGAGAAATGACGCAACCCAATGTCCTTCAAAGTGGGAGGAGTAACCCCCAGCCAGCCCACCTCACGGGACTGGCGTGAACAGCGAACCAGGCCAAAGATCCCCCGGAAAGCCGTGACCCGCCGCCCGCGTGGGAAGGGCGGTGTCTGTTCCTCCTTCTGGCAAGAGGCTGACACCTCTAGAGGAGGGTAGGCCACCGCCACGTCCGTCGTCACTATTCCATGGGGGTTCTTCCATCAGAGCCGTTCGCGGGAGTCAGCGTCCGTGGCAGGGGAGGGGACGAGGCCGGTGAAGGTGCTGGCCCCCTGGAAGTGGACCACACAAAGCAGGGGAGATGTGACATTGCAGAAGCCCCCGGTCGGGGCGGGGGACGCGGAGGGGGTGTAGGGCAGGCAGGGGCCCGGGGCTCGGAGTCAGAAGACCTAGCTTTGCCTTTGCTGGCGTGAGACCCTGGCAAGACCTCATGCCCCCGGCGATCAATTTCTTTTTCTTTTTCTTTTTTTTTTTTTAACATCTTTGAATGAAGAATTCAAAATTTAAACTTCAAGTCGATAGAATAATATAATGAACCCCCATGTGCCCATCCTTCAGCTTCTCCAATTACCAGCCTAAATCTCACGTCGCCCCCTCTGCTTGCCCACCCGCGCCCTCCTCCCTGCGCTTGCCCTGAGCCCGTCACAAGCATCCTATCGTTTCATCTGCAAATATTCCAGTCTACATAAGGATAAGGATGCTTTAAAGAAAAAACACACATAATTATAGTACCACTGTCACATCTAGGAACACGGACAATGATCCTTTTACAACAACTATTTATTCATAGTTCAGATTTCCACCTGCCTCATAATTAGCTTGGAGTTTTGTTTTTGTTTGTTTGTTTTTTGTTTTTTGTTTTTTTAGAATCTGTTTGAATCGGGATCTGAATCAAGTTCCCACGTTGATTAGCTAACAAGCCTTTTAAGCTTACCTGTAAATTACCTCTTCATCTTGCAAGAATGTGTAAGAACTTAATTGAAGAAACTGGGTCATCTGTCCTTTAGAAGTGCCCCCGCAGTGTGGGGCTTTGCTCACAGGCTCGCTGTCTCTATCTGTGAGGGGTGGGGGGCAATCGCTGTCTCCCAGGATGAAAGCAGGGAGCGTCTGTGAATGGGCACTGACCACGAGAAAGCGCCCAGCAAATATGTCCTGCGCTAACATATCTTTTGAGTCTGTCCGTACGCCGTTGCCTCTGTTTCTCTGACGGCCTCTCTGAGGTTCAGAGAAGCTTAGGAACCTGTCCGTGCTCGCACAGCAGCTATCGGTAGAGGAAGGAAATGAAAGGGTAACACTGAAAGAATTTTGACATCAGGAGGAGACCCAGGGTTGACTCCCACTCCACTCTTTCATAGCTCTCTGGCCTCAGGTTTCTCGAACTCTCTGAGCCTCAATTTCCACCGGCCAGGAGGCCAGACCTACCCGGGGCTGTAATGAGGTGATGGGAGAAGTGCCCACCGCCCTCCCCCCATCAGGGCACCCCGCACGGTGTCTCACCCCAGCGCTTTGGCAATCTGCTCCCTGGCCCTAATCCCCTCCCCCGCTCCCACGCCAGGTCCAGCCTCTGTCCTTCCCAAGTGCAGAGAAGGCTAGAAGGCTCGAAGCTCTGGGGGCCGTAAGCCTGGCCCCTCCGTCTGTCCCCCTGAGGGTCGGTGGAGACAGGGTGGGCGGCCTGGAAGCCGAGCTTCCTCCTCCTTCCCCCTCTGCCTGTCGCCCATCCCTGAGCCAAGGGGCCCGGAGAGAAACGCGACACCTCCCAGCAGCTCCTGTGTGCCCAAGCGCCCATCTGCGAGGCCCCTGTGTATGACCCCCAGGCGCCGACCCTGGGCGTCGCCGGCCCCAGCCCAAGCCATTGTTCACACCAGCGCTGACGCTGACGTTTGGATTTCTACCCAGGTTCTGGGTCATTTCCTCATTCAGTAGGCAGCATGCTGGGCCCTGCAAATCATAACAACGATAATATGACAGCAACAGGGTGAGAAAACAGCCCCCAGCTGTAGAGCCCCTGCCCTAAGCCAGGCACGGTTCAAAGCACCAGACGCATAGGGCAGGTACTACTATGGTCCCCATTTTACAGGCGAGGAAACTGAGCCCTGGGTTTGAATAAGCCGCCCGAGGTCGCACAGCTAGTCAGCGAGCAGAGCTGGGATTGGCATAAAGGTTTGCCTGTAAAAGACCGAAGCCACAGGGGCGTCTGGGTGACTCAGTTGTTTGAGCCTCTGACCCTTGATTTTGGCTCAGATCATGGTGTCACCCTTTGTGAGATCAAGCCCCGTGTCGGGCTCCATGGATTCTCTCTCTTCCTCTCCCTCTGCCCCTCCCCTGCTTGTACTCTCTGTCTCTGTCTCTCTCTCTCAGAATAAAAATAAGTAAACATTTAAAGAAAGTGAAAGACCAAAGCCACAGAAGGGCTGGAACTCAGCTGTCATGCTAATTGTTTTCTTTTTTTAATTTTTTAAATGTTTCTATTTATTTTTGAGAGAGACAGAGCATGGGTGGGGGAGAGGGAGAGAAAGAGAGAGAGAGAGAGAGAGAGAGAGAGAGAGAGAGAGAGAGAATCCCAAGCAGGCTCCAGGCTCTGAGCTGTCAGCACAGAACCCGACACGGGGCTCGAACTCACAGACCGTGAGATCATGCCCTCAGCCGAAATCACTTAATCGACCGAGTCATCCAGGCGTCACACATTGTTTTCTATATATTACCTCAGTTAATCTCCACCATAGTCTCCAAATACCCGCCTTATCGCCCACACTTGCATGTGAATAAACAGGCTCTGAGAGGGAGAACATTGTGCCCAAGTGCGCAGCTGGGTCCACTTGACCCCAGAAGCATGTGGTCCCCACGCCTCCAGCGGAGGGTACCAGAGAAGGTGGTACCAGAGGGTACCAGAAGGTACCAGAAGGTACCAGAGGGTATCAGAGAAGGTGAAGGGGGCCCTGCAGGTGGGGAGACAGCTCTAGGCTGTAGGAATTCAGAAACAGGATGCAAAGACCTCCCAGAAGCTTCCTGGAGGAGAGGCCGTGTCAAGAGCTGGGCCTTGAGTGGTGGCAGGCCAACCCCTTACGTCACAGCAGGCTCTGAACTGGGGTCCGGTTCTGTCATAAACCTCGACGTAGCGCCGGACTGGTCCCTTCTCCCCTTTTATAGCTGTGTGGTCCAGGGCTGTCAGGGGACCAGTGGCCTGAGGTCCCACAGCGAGGACCCAGGCCCGGGGGCTCCGTCCCAGAACTGTCTGGCAGTGAGGTGGATGGGGGTGGAGGGGGTGGCTGAGGAGAAAAGACGCCCCCACCCCCAGGCTGGAGTCATTACAAGGTCACGGGCCTCTGGTTATGGCCTGTCTCCCCAGGAGACCGTACGCGCCCTGTGGGGCAGGGGCTGGGTCTGTGCTGGTGACACCTCGTCCCCCAGTTTCAGAGCAGGCACTTAAGAAACTTCAGTGAAGACAGGGAGGAAGCAACGGATCCGCAGGCCTTGGACGGCAACCCACTCGGAAACGCGGAGACCCGGTGTGAGTATCACGTCTTAAGAGAAATAAATTTCTGCAGGAAATGCTTGCCGGACACGTGGAGAGGCTTCCCTTGGAGGAGGGAAGTTCACGACCGTGACACTCACGCCTAGGGGCCATCCCAGGGCAAGAGGGCAGAGCCTGGTGTGCCCGCAGAGAAGAGAAACACTGGAGAGGCCGATTTTGGCTAAAAATGAAAGGATTTCTCAACAGGTACAGTGACCTACTGGTCCCCAGGATACACCAAAGCCCTGTCACAAGAGGTACAACGGCAGGGGTAGGCACAAGGACTTCTGCACCAAAGGGCCCAGGGCTGGGGGCTGGCCCGAGGCCCTCCCAGCTCTATGACCCTGTGACCCTAGGGCTCAGTCTGTGGTGCCAGGTCAGGGAAAACCGCTTCTCCTGAGGTTCTGCTCTGTTCTAGTACAGAGCACTATTCTTCCTCGTGGAATCCTTACCATGTTCCATTTAGCGGGCGGTCACTGTCATCCCGTTTCGCAGGTGAGAAAATCGAGGCTCCGCGAGCTCAGAAGTGGCCTCTCCAGACTCACAGCTGGGAAATGTCACCTGGGCTTGAAATCAGGCCTCCCGACCCCAAAGCCATCCGGCCTTAGTCAGTCTGATTCTGATATCCTGTGGTCCCAACATTCTCCCTTTGTGGCCTGAAACCAGTTCTTTCCCCCTGGGCGGGAGGGGGGGGGGACCACAGGGCCCCCAACGCCACCACAGACTGGCCCCAGCCCAACCGCAGCCCCCAGGCGGCCTTACCACAGTCAGCTTCGTGGTTTCCTGAACACTCTCAACCAACGGTCGCTTTTACCATAATGGTTCCCACGAGAGGCTGCCGGTCAATTTTCCTTGCTTGGTTCTCAATTTCTTCTGAAGGGTAAAGTGGCTGACGGGGGGGGGGGGGGGGGGGGGGGGAACCACGAGCCGCCCCTCCCCCAAAGCCTCCTTGTTTATCTCACACTCAGGCCACACTGTATCATTTCAGCTTAATTTTATTTCCTCTTATAAATGGGCACAGCACGGGAAGTGTTAAAAAAAAAAAAAAAAAAAGAACAACCAAACAGAAAACAAAAACAAAACAACCAAACAGCTCCTTCACAAGGCTGGGACAGGTGAGTACCCCCGGTGGCGGGGGGGGGGGGGGGGGGGCAGGCACCTGGGTCTCTTTTTCCAGTCTTTTCCCTCCGCTTTTCCTTACTTAGAGATTTGGCCGTGAACTCAGGACAGGTATGGTTAATAAACAGGTTATGGGGGTGGGGGGGGGGGGAGAGAAAGGGCAGGGAAGGCTTGGGGGAGGGAAGGACAAACTCCCACCCACCCCAGGCCGGGTACGCGAAGAGTTCTGTACAGGAGAAAGGACGCACGGGAGGGATACTGTCTTCAGGGGGCTCTCTGGAGCCACACTGCCTACGAAAAGTATTTACACGTATTTGCCACGCTGTGCACTAAGCTGCCGGGTGGGCACCGGGGGGGTGGGGGGGGATGCTGGACCCATCAGCCCTTAGATGGCAACTCCAGGACCCAGTCTTGGCATCTCCGTAAATCTGTACAGTTCGTGGGCTTCTATTTACAGGCAGGAGGCCTGAGGAAGCAAGTCCAGGGTGGTGGCTGTCAGGAGAAATCCGGGAGAGCCCAGGAGGTGGTGGCCACTCCCGCCCCACCGGAGAGGCCAAGATAGGTTTGCTTCCTGTGCCCGGGGCCCCAGCCTGGAGGCCTGGACAGATGGCTTTGCCAGCCCCGGCGGGGATCTGGCCTGAGCACCCCAAGCCACGGACCGCAGACCTGCCTCACCCAGCCCTGGTTGCCACCCAGCCACCTCCAGGGCTGAAGGGGACGCACCTTTCAGGAGAGGTACGCCCCTGTGGCCCCTTAGGGAGACAGAACCTGGGTTCTAAAAGTCACAGCTGGAGCGAGGGCCCGAACCCCACCTCCCGAGGCCCCAGCCACCCTCCCTGGCAGCTGAGGCCCCAGGGAGGTTCTCCGGCCACACAAGCCCCCTCCCCTTTGGAATCTGCCCGGCTTCTAGGAAATGCCAGGGCCTTGCGGGACACCCTCCCTAAGCACACTGGTGTGTCTGGGGATCCATCTGCCCAGGCCCTGCTTGCATCACACCTCGTGCCCAGGCAGAGTGAGAGCCCCGCACCCACACTGCACCGAGGAGCCCCAGCTCATCCTTTTAACCGACCTCTCTCCTGGACTGCCCTGCCCCAGCCGGGCTGGCCGGAATGAACTTGGGCCAGTCAGACTGTGTTGTTCCACGAGGATAAAGCCTGGGCCTTGGGCTCAGGTCCAGGGCTCCATGAACGAGGCCCTTGGCCCCTTCTCTCAAACGCTAAGGACAGAGAGAAGAGGCCCGTGTGCCAGGAGGCAAAGCCCCAAGTCCCAAGTTAGAAGCCAGCCCTACGTGGGGAGTCAGGCCTGCTGGGACCAGACTGGACCCCTGCGGGGGGGCCACTCCAAGCCCACTCCAGCCAGACCAAGCCCAGCTCCTCCGTCCTTGCCAGGCCCCGCCCCACCATGGGCTACATGTGGCCCATGCAGGGGTCTCCTACCCCAGGCCCACCATCCCTGGGCTCACGTCCCCTCTCCTCCATGCTCCCTGGCTTCTCAGCCTTGGCCTGCCCAGGCCTGGTCACCAGAGCTGCTGGCCCCCCACAGCAGCCCACCAGGGAGCTGCTGGGACATCAGTCCCTCCTCCCCTCGCCCTTCCACACTCCAGGGATGACTGAGGCCAGGTCGCCTCACCTTCAACAAATCATGGGCCCAGGGTGCCTCCCCTCACTCCCGCCCGTCGCAAAGTTTGGGACTGGCTGGGCTCCTCACGGGCCTCCAGGCCCTGCCCGGGGGGACACTGAGTCCGAAAGACAAAGCCCCAGCCCAGAAGCAGGATGGTGGAAAAGACAGGGTGTGGGAGTTCCCTGGACCCTTGCTCTCAATGCCTCGGGCACCCCCCACCCCCTTCACCCTGCAGAAATCTGCTGCCAGGGAGTCTAGAAAAGGGAACAAAAATAAAAGCTGGGTTCCTGACTTTAATCTGGGCTGAAGGTGGTGGGGGGGGTGAGCACCAGCCAACCCCAACTCAGACCACAACCTGTGTCCTCAGGAGCCCCCACCAAGCACACCCTCCTCCCCCAAGGAGATTTGTGACCCCACATTTAAAATATCTACAGAAGCGGCCCCCTCGCAAGGGTAACACAGAAGGGGGAGGTGGGCCGGGGCCTGGGACACCCCCCCCCCCCCCAGCCCCACCTGCTCTCAGCTCCCGGCCTGGGGCAGTGTGTCTGGCTGGGCTGCTTCAAGAACCATCAGCTTGTCTGGCCAGCGAGCGGGCAGGTGTCCACGGGGAGGGCCCCAGGGCGGGACCGAGGTGGGCCTGGTGAGGCCGCGGGGAGGGTGCAGGAGGCCCAGGCGACAGGGCCCACCCTCGCAGGCACTTTGGAGACTTGTGTCCTGGGAGGCAGAGTCAGCCCCTAGCTCAGAGCAGGAGAGGGTACAGGGAGACCGGGAGCCAGGCCGCACACCCCTCCCCGGCCAGGCCTTGTGGTCCTGGGTGACCCAAACCCCCTCCACATTTCCAGGAACCAGCCTGCCTTCCTCAGCAAGGCTCCTAGCTAGCGGGGGACTGGCCCCGAACTCACCCCTCGGCGAGCTACAGAGGGGAGGGGAGGGGAGCAGGCCCCACCGATGTGCAATGCCCTGGGGGGGGGGGGTTGTGGCAGCATCCCCCCCCACTTTATTTCAGGAGAGGCAAGCAAGGCCCGCCAGTTCCCCTGCAGCACAAGCGCGGGGCTGTGCAGGGGGGAGACTGTACCTCCACGTGGGATCGTATCTGACATGCTGGGGTCAGCGGCCGCGTGGTTGGTGCTGGCGTCGTGGTGAGGGGCTGAGTGTGGCAGGGCAACTCTGGGGACCCAATATGGGCTGACTGTTCCAGCCTGACTCCACCCTCTCCGGTGAGCCCGGGAGCTGGGGACAGCCTGCCTGGTGCCACAGTGTGCATGGGGGGAGGGGGACAGAGGAAGGGGCAGGCCACACTGTCACCACCATCAGGGGACGACGACTAGTGCCTTGCATTGTTGTGAGCATTGGGGGGCGGGGGGGGGGGGGGCGTGGGGTGAGAAACACGCGAGAATAAGCATCTTTGGAAGCATGTGTGTCTGTGACAGGTCTGCACCGGCTGGGTGAGCGGGACCGCGCAAGGTTTTGTCATTGCGCGTCGTCGCCTTCGTGTGTGATGTCATGCGTGACCGTGTGGGAGATGGTGTCTGTGCAGAGTCCGCCTGCAAGAGGGAGGGAGGCCCAGGCGGCCCAGCCCCTCCTCACCAGTGGCTGCCAGAGCACTCTTAGCAAGTCGATTCCTTAGGGGCACGCTGGGATGAGGTGAGGCCTGTGGTAGGTGGGCACTGGGCAGGGGCCAGGGGAGAATGGCCCCACCGCCCCAGAGAGGCCAGGGCAAAACAGGCTGGTGACGAGAGGTACCGTCTCTCCCGGGCAGAGAGGGGCCCCGGGGACGGTAGTGAGAGGCCACAGTGTCTCGATGATGTCGAGGGCTGAGCTGGCCAAACGCTCGTCCTGGAAACCAGCCTGCGTGCCTCTCCGCCTCCGAAACGAGACTTCAGCTGGCCCTGGTGGGGGGGCCAGGTTGGGGCCTGGAGCCCATCTCAAGCCCCACCCTTTCTTCTCCCAGCCAATCTGGAGCTTCCTTCCTCCTGTCCGGCCGACACGAGGTCCTGAAGCCCCAGGCTGATTGTGGGGAGGGCGGGGGGGGACAAGAGATGAGCTGGTAAGGGCACAGTCTAGGGCAGATGGCAGTGCCCCCTGTCCCTCAGGTAAGATCTGCGTGAGGCTGGCTGTCTGGGCAGACCCTGGGAGGGCGGGCAGAGATGAACCGGGGCCAGACTCCCTCCCAGGCCCAGTCCCAGGCCAGGGCTGGTGGGGCCGGGCCGGGGGCTAGGCGGAGGGGTGACGCTGAGGCTACGGGAGGCACTGTGGCTCCACTAGGCTCCGCTAGGCGTAGAATTCCTCCTGCTTGTCAGGCTTCTGGTACGTGACACTGGCCTGCTTGGGCTCCTCCAGTGTGTAGCTGCCCTCATCCTTCTTCTTCATGCGGTAGATGAGCAGCGTGACCAGGAAGGCCGCGAACAGGGCGCCCACCACCCCGCCTACAATCACAGCTGCGGAGGAAGAAGGCAGAGGTCAAGGGCTAAAGACAAGCTGGGGACAAGCTCAGAACCTGGGGAGAGGGCAGAGGGCCCCGGGCGGGGAGGGGGCTCAGAGCCTTGAATCTGAGGTGCGGGGTGGCCAATTCTCACACGGGCAGCACTGGCTGGCATTCACAGACCTCGCCGGAAGGAGGATATGGAGGCAGGGTCAGACCCTGGGACAGGGGAAGGTCAGAGGAGGAAACAAAAGGAGGGTCTGGGGGTTGAGTCCCCTGCTTTCCCTTCCTAGGAGACTAGGCTCCTAGAAACCCCATGCCCTGACCTCTTCTCAGGTCCCTAGACATCCAAACTGAGGCCCGACCAGCTGCCTCGCTCGGGGCTCCTCCCAGGCCCCAAGCCTCACCTACGAGCACCTCCTTCCGCTCTAGGATGCTCTTCTGAGGCAGCTGAGCAGCTGAGCTGCCTGGGTCGATGGCATTGTCCAGGAGGCTGGGGCCTGGGCCAGCACCCTTGGGCAGCGTCCCAGGTGGAGGTGACGGCTTGGCTGCAGCCCCGCCCACAGCCACCACCTCATTGGCTGTGTCTGGCTGCGTGGTCTCTTCCTCCGGCAGCTCAAAGTCCCCGCTGGGCCCCCCGCTCACGGGCACCTCTGGCTCATCCCGGATCGTGGTCAGGACGGACTCCGGAGTTGGGGTCTGGAGGGAGGGAGGCATGAGCCTAGGAGCCAGGCCTCAGCCCCTCCTGCCATGGGGCATCCCCCCCCCCCACCTCTGCCCAAACCACCCCGCATTCCCAGTGGGTCTGACACTTACTTAACTAAGCACTCGCTATGTGCCAGGCACTGTGCTAAACACGTCATGGGCGTTTTGCCCTCACAACACCCCCGTGAAGGAGGTACTGTTACCCCTGATTTATAGGGCTGGAAATAGGTTCAGAGAAGTGACGTGACTTGCCAAGGACGTACAGCTAGTAAAGCAGTAGAAACAGAACTAAAATCCAGATCCACCCAATTCCAACGTCTCGTGTTTGTAACCACCCCACACCGCCTCCGTTCTCACCTGGCCACATCCTATCCCCACCCCATCTGTCACCTCCCCCTCTAGCCGCCTCTTGGTAATAGCCTCTTGGTAATAACGATCGTTGGGAGATCGCTGTCGAATTGCTGTTTGGGGACTGCTAGATGCTGCCTGGTCCCCAGGCCACGTACCTGGGGCAGGGGTGAGGCCCTCAGCCCGGGGGTCAGTTCAAGTGTACAAATGCAGAGTGTGATGCCCCTTGGAGGCAAGCGCCCAGGAAACCAGCCCGGCGGCTCCCACCAGGGGGAAGCAGGACCAGGGCTGGGTTTGGGGCAAGGATGTAGGTGCCTCGGGGGTGAGCAGGGCGAGGTGGGCCTGGTGCCCCGCCCTCCATCCCCTGTCACTGTTTCTCCTTCCTGCTTGGCCAGCGTCTGCGAAGTACCAGGCTGCCCGAGCTGCTCAGAGGAGCTGAAGGCGGGGTCTGCATCTGGCCGGGGCTGGGGAGTCAGAGGGGCTGAGGGGGACCTGAAGGCACCTCTCCCACCTGAGGGCCCTCCTCCCTCCGTGAGGCCGGCTGCAAAGGGCTTTTGAACCCCAATCAGTGCGACCTCCTCCCCTCTTAGCCCAGCCCACCCAGCAGGGACCAGGCTACTGCTCCCATTTCCTTGATCCCATGCACCCCCACAGTCCTGACGTCCGCATCCTCCCCCCTTCAACCCTCCACCCCTCACCCCTAACACCCCCCCCACACACACACATGCCCTGGCCTCTCTCTAGAGCCAACTGCGGGGCTCAGATGCTGACTCTGCCATTGCGGGTGAGGCCTGATCTGCAACCAGGCACAGTGCCGCCCACAGCGTGGATGCCAGGGTGAGGGCGGGCACGGGGACGCTCAGCTCTGAGCCGGCCACCCAGGCAGCACGCCGCACACGTGAGCTGAGGGCTCTCCTCTCCCTCGGCCTCCCCCCCCCCCCCAGTCACCCTCAGACTAACAACGACGGCGATGACGGTGACCGTGACGATACCGAAGCTTCTGGCTGGTTTACCATTGCCAGGCCCCGTTTTAGGCGCTTTGGATGATTCCCGCAACACTAGGGTCGGCGTCCTATTATTTCCTCCTTCTCACAGGTGAGGAAATGGGACGTACAGAAAGAATCGGTGACTTCCTGAGCTCACTCCAGGATGCCTGCCCCCTGGCCCTGCACAGGCCCCTTGCCCCGCCCCCCACCAACCACGCTCTACCCGATTCTTTCCCCATCCCTATCTTGTCCCAACATCCTAGGCCCCAGGGCCAGTCTCCCTTCCATCCCCATCCACCTCAACCTCTGTCCCCATCCTGTGTTTCACGCCCCCAGCCTTGGCCCTCTGGCCTCAGCCTCTCTAGCCATGTCTGGCCCATCTCCAGACCCTCCTGGTCCCCGCCCTGCCCAGGCCCGACCCACCCGCCTCTGCTCTCACTCCCTGTTCTCCCCCAAACTGCTCACCTGAGCCACTTCCGTGGGTCCAGGGGCCGTGGTCCCCAGGGGCAGGGTGCTCTTCTCAGGGCTGTCAGACTCCTGGGTGGTAGCTGGCCTGGGAAGGGCCCTTGGCCTGGAGGTAGCTGTGCTGACCAACCTGGGTGTCGGGGCCTCTGTGTCCAAGACGGCCACCGTGGTGGGAGGCGAGGGCACCGCTGGGGTGGTGGCCCGGGCCGTGGCCGCCGTGGTCAGCGGAAGAGGCAGAAGCCTCTGTGCACCGGTGGTCCTTATGACAGAGGTGATGGCCGTGGAAGGGGGTGCCGCGGGGATGCTGGGGGCGGCGGTGGCCACCGTGGCGGGCACCGTGGCCACGGTCAGGGCCCCCGCGGTCGTGGCAGCAGTGGTAGCCGTGGGCATGGAGACGGTGGTGGCTCTCTGGTTGGGCTCTTCCGGGACCTCTGTCACCACCGGGGGGCTGGTGGCTGGCTCCGGGGTGGGGTGCTCGGAGGGGAGCTCTTCAAACGGGGTGCCCACGGGCTGGATGTCCATGGTGGGTGGCACCGCGGGTGTGGTGGACACTGCCGTGGCCACATCTGGGCTGAACCGCATGGCCGTCTCAATGCCCGACTCCTGCTCGAAGTCTGAGGGGGTGGGGAAGAGGAGAGAGCTAGGGAGCTGGCTGATCGTGAGGGCAGGAGGGTCCCAGGTAAGCAATGGCCACCAAGATGGGGCGGATCCCAGCCCTCACTCCATGCAATTTCCCCGGGACAAGATGAGGGAAAGACGTAAGGCACAGCCTGCCCACAGGTCAACAGCTGGCTGGTGGCTGGTGCATGTTCCCTAAGCCTTCCCTGCCTAGCCAAAAAGTCCTCGGGTGGAGGGGGCACCTCTTCCAGGAAGTCTTCTCTGATTTTTCCAGACCCCCCAGCCTGGACCTAGTGGCAGCCTAAATCCAGGCAGAGGCAACAAAAGCCCTACGGGCTGCAGATCTTGCTAAAAGCTGGGCGGGGGAAGCAGGGGAGTGGCATTCTGGGAAAAGCCAGGCCTAGATAAACCCCCGCCACGAGCATGAGGCGCTTAAGGGCTTCTCCGGAGGCACAGGCCACAGGAAGACAGCAAGGAGGAGAAGGAGCCCTTCCTACAGGGAAATGCTTGAGCAATCTGGCGGACTCTGAGCCAGGACAAGTGAAGGGGCCCGGGAGGAAATAGGGGACAGAGAGAGAGAGAGGGTGCAGCCCACTCCCTGGGCCCCTGATCAGCCAGAGGAGGGGTGGAGAGCAGCCAGAGAGGTTCAGGAGTAGAGACATGACCCAGCAGAGATGGATTTTACAAAGATTAACTTGCAAGGGGCTTCCATGGAGTAGGGCTAAAGCGGGGAGACTAGAGGTAGAGGACTGTGGGTGGCCAGGCCCAGAGCACAGAGACCTCGTACCATCCCGCCAGACCGCCTTGCCCTCTCACAGGGCCCAATCTCAGCACATACCCCTTTTGAACAAAAAAGAAAAGTCATCTTGGGGCGCCCGGGTGGCTCCGTCGGTTAAATGTCCGACTTCGGCTCAGGTCATGATCTCGAAGTTCGTGAGTTCGAGCCCCGCCAGCGGGCTCTGCGCTGACAGCGTGGAGCCTGCCGGGGATTTTCTCTCACTCGCTCTCTCTCTGCCCCTACCCCCCTTGCGCTCTCTCGCTCTCTCAAAATAAATAAATGAATTAAAAAAAAAAAAAAGTAATCTCAACACCCAAAGCGGGGCTCCGACTCAAGACCCCGAGATCAAGAGTCACAGCTCTTCTGACTGAGCCAGCCGGGTGCCCCAAACACACACCCCTTTTTTCTACCATTTTTAGAACTCCTCCCCTGTTCCAGACCCTGACACCTTACGCTGAAGCCTTCCAGAGGCTCTGAGAAGAAGGCATAGCTCTTCTATCATTCCCAGGTGAGAACACAGGGACTCAGAGGGGGAGAGTGGCTGAAGGTAGCACAGGTTTTAAGCGCCGAAGCTGGGATTCAAACCAGGGGTGCGGGGGCAACCTCCCTCACCTCACACTGCTCTCCTGGCCTTTCCCAGGCCACAGAACCGGGCTGTCCCAGGCACTGGTGGAGGCGTCTGCCCCTTTCCACCGCTCCCTGAACTCTACCCTGGGCCACAGCTGACTGGACAGGAAGGGGGCCACCTGACCCAAGCGGAGTCAGTCAAATGGTTTCTGCTGAGGACGCGCCCCTGCAGATCCGAGAAGTGACTACACTAAGTTCCTCCAAGAGGTCAGGGCAGTACTGAAAACTGGGTTACTGAGGGGCGTCCGTGCTCCCCAGCAGAGGCGGGAGGTCTTCAGGGAGACGCAAACAGTGCAGAGAGAACCGCAGGGAGCAGCGAGTCCTGAGCTCTGAGGTCTCAAAGCCCTGGCGACAGTCCCGGGAGAACGGGCTGCCCTTCCCCGTGCTTGCGGCCCAGAAGCTTCCCTTGCCTGACCACCCCACCCCCCACCCCGGCCCCTCACCCCCACCATGGAAACCAGCCTGCATGGGCCCCTGTTCCCAGTGATCCCAGAGCCTTGGCTGGGGCACTGGAGGCAGACAGCACTGCCCAGGCACAGGGCAAGGGCGGGGGGGGGGGGGGGGGAAGGTGGGTACTTACAGCCCGAGCCGGACCCCGAGTAGAGGTCGTCCAGCTCGTCATCGGGGAAGGAGTCGTCATCCCCAGAGCCCTCTAGGTCCACGGGCCTCTCGAAGTTCTCACTGCGCCAGCGCTGAGCCTGAGGAAGGCAGAGGCGGGCACAGAGCTCAGCACCTGCGGCCCGGACGTGCCCAGAGGGACAGCAGACACATCCGTGGGCCAAGCGACTGAGGAACAGCGTCAGGCGTGGCCACCACACGGGCCAACAGGGCCAGGGTGGGCCTGAATACCACCTCCTGCCCCCCCAGAGGCTAGGACAGCAGCCCCACCTTCCTGCCCCCACCGGGGACCCGGACCACTCCCCGACGCCCTGAGCAGAACTGCTGGGCGGCAGACCGGGGGTCTAGAGCCAGAACGCTGGATGAGTCCCGCCTTCATCACTTACTAAACGTGTGACCGCTCTGTACTCATTACCCACAGTGCCTGCCTCACTGGTGCCGCGAGCACACGGCGTGCGGATGTGTGTGTGGTGCCCGGGAAGCCTGGCGGGACTCTTGGCGTGGCCACGGTCATCAGCCCCGTTCTGCAGAGGAGGCAGCTGAGGCCCACCCAGCTGCCCTAGGTCACCAGAGAGCACGTGACACGACGAGATTCAGACTCTGCTGGGGACCCAATCGAAGTCTCAAAGGCAATGCGATTAGTCGGACACGGGGTTTAGGGAGACGAGGGGCTTTGGGAGGGGGGTACTTTGGGTAAGAGTGGAGAGGGGGAGGGAGAGAAGGGAGTGTAGACTCCAGCCCTGGCCCTGGGTCCTCCCCAAACCAGGATGGTGGCCTACCTCCCCACCCCCAGAGGATCTCGATGCCCGAGTCAGCTGAGGGCCCAAAAGCCAATTCCACCTCAGGAGGGGTGCGAGGGGCTCCTTGCAGGTTCCCCAGACTCCTCCCAGTGTCAGAAGCTGGGGAGGCCCGGAGCTGGGGCCGTCCCTCCCCACTGCAACCCTGGAGGACGGCCAGCACAAGGGGCAAGCAAGGCAGGAGTCCCTCCCCCTCCAAGGGGGCAGCCGGGGCCCCATCCCCTGCTACACTTCTGACCCTGGCTCCAAGCCAAGTCAAGCCACAGTCCCTGCCCCTGAGGGCTTTCCCCAGGAAAGTGAGACGGATCTGGAGGGATTAGCGCTTGGGGCTGAAACAACGGAACAAGAGAGAAAGGCATCTCCAGCAGAGGGAAGAGAAAGAAATACGCCAAGTCTCCGAGGTGGGGAAGTGCAGCCCGTGTTCCCCAGGCTGGCCATGCCCGCCCTCCAGCCTCATCTGGGGTCCCTCTGCATCCCTCCAATTGCTGGATTCCAGCCACGCTGGCAGCTCTCTATTCCCGGAATGTGCCTGGTCTCTCCTGTCCACTCATGCTGTTCCCTCTGCCCAGAACACTCTTCCTTCCCATCCCCTCATTGTCCAGTGTTTGGCCAGCGAACCTCCACTCTACTTCCTTCGAGAAGCCCCACCCTATTCTGATCTTTCCGAGGATCCTATGGTTCTGAATTCACGCCTATCACCATTGTGAGCTGGGTCTGCTTGGGTGACAGCCTGCCCTACAGAACTACATCTCGATGGATGGAGGCGGGACCTTGCTCGGCACATAGTAGGTATTCAGGAAATGCCTGTTAAGAAACAGGGTTGAGCTGGGAGATGGGACTAGTGCCCGGGGCAGGGGCGGGCTGGAGCTGCAGCTGGGGAAGCCCCATCACAGGGGGCTTTCAGCGACCAACTGACAACTCCATCCTGGAAACCGGTTCCTTTCCATCCTGACCGCACGTCAGAATATCGTGAACACTGAACTCGGTGGTTCAGCAGATCTGAGGGACAGTCTGAGCATTCGCACTGTCTGACCGACATGGGAACCACGAAAGGAGTGTGGAGCAGGAAGGGGACCGGGCCAGCGCCGCGAGCCGGTCCTCAGCCCCCTGATGGGCCCCCTTCTGGGGTTTGCACACAGCTAGAGAGAGGACCCCAACCCTGGCTTCCTGCCCCAGCCTCGACCACCTGCTCTGCAGCCCTCCCCAGGCCAGCCGGGGCAAGAGGCCAGGGCAGCAAGCCAAGAGATGCCCTCCACCCCACCCCTGTTACCACACACACACACACACACACACACACACACACACACACACACACGCAAAGTAATGAATTAATCAGTATTTACTTGCTACCAATGAGTCATGGAGTGGAACAATTAGTGTAATTGCTCCCGTGACTAATTGCTGGGTCTTTCTCGCTTTCAGACATTCCAGGAGCTCAGAGCAGCTATCATCCGACTTGCCCCAGCTCCCATCTCTGCCCCCGCTGCCCAAAAGAACGAACCCCTAGGACCCCCGGTGAGGGAAACAGAAGGCTCCCTGTACCACCAGCCTCTTCAAGCTGGGCCAGCCAAGCTGGAGTCCCTTGGAGACGTTCTAATTCTTAGGCAAGCAGCCAGGAGCCAGAGATGTGCAATTCCTGTTCAGGGCCCACACAGCAGGACAGCGCGCTTGTGAGTGGAGCTGTCTTCACTGTCTTTCCATCCTTCCAGGAAAGGCCAGGGAGCAGCCGGGAGGAGGGGTTCTAAGAAGTCTGAGGTCCCCGGGGGGGTGGCCAAACCGGAGTCAACATGGGAGCCAAAATAGGGAGTCCTCATGATTCTTGGGTGACCAATGCCATGCAATAGCCCCTAACAATCTGCTCCCGGAAGGGCCTGCCCAAATCCAAAGACTCGCCCCAAAGCCACACAGACTCTTGAAATGATACTCCCAGAGACAGAGAGAGAACATATACAGACACACCCTGATGCACACACCCTTAGGCAGCCTCAGAGAGGCACCTTGCATTGGCACGCCTTTGGGTACAAAGAGGGCCACGCATCGGGGGCAGGCACTGGGCGGGGGGGGGGGGGGCACACGGTGCAGCTCTGAGGCCCCGAGACAAGCATGGAGCCTCTTGTGAACCCATCAGCCTCCACTCAGGTAGCTCTCACCTAGATACTATTCATCCCTAGCTCAGTAGCCATCGACATGACAACCGTTACCATGGCGACCATCTCCTCCATGCTAAGGACCAGGAGCTCCAGCTTCCCACAGAGATGGAGGGGGGCAGGAGAGGGAAAGATAGTGGAAGAATAGAGAGGATGACAGGGAGGGGGGAGGGGGGAGGCGCAGGGCAGAGGGAAGCCAGGGGTCAGAGGGGCACAGGGGGGAAGCGGAGGGGGCAGTGCAGGGAGGACGCGGTGAGCGGGCGAGTGAGAGAGAAAGCAGGAAGGCGAGAGTGGCAGGCGCGGGGAGCGAATTCTCTCACATCTTAATTTAGCCTCGCGCGCAATCAGACAGAGCTGGGGAAGGGGCCACTTCAGTGATTTTCCAAACCCGCATCCAAGGGAACATCCTTTCTGCATAGTAAGTGGCCCCCAGACGAGGTGGAAGGAGGGGTGGCCAACAGCCCAGTCACCCCTGAATTCGTCCTGGGAAGCTTAATGCGAGGGACACCTGTGGGGGTGGGGGTGGGGGTGGGGGTATGCAGGATGCCATCTTGCCCAGCCCCCTCCCCCCCCAGCCAGCTGAATGCCAGCCTGACCCCTCCCTGGGCCAGCTGGAGGGGCCGGAACTCAGTGGGTGCCCCCCAGAAACACTGCAGGGGTGCTGGTGGCTGCAGCTCCCAGGGGACCAGGAGAGGAGGGAGGAAAGAGATGGGGGCCGGGAGCTGAGCCGGGGAGGCAGCAGGGAAAGACTCCGAAGTCACAAAGTGCCAGGGGAGAATGGTGACAACAGCCTTCGACCCCCAAACGACCTCTCCATTTGCATAATTCCATGCATAATTAGCATACTTATCCATGCCATCCCCTGAAAGGAGAACTGAATCCAAAGGCCCTAGGACCCTGTGGCCTGCCCCTGCCCCCCACTGCGCCCCACCTCTGGGTAAACCCCCCCTCATGCTTGATAAACGCATCCACGCGCCTAACACACCCACACACTGCAGACAGCAGGCAATCCCGCACCCTCATGCACATGCGCACACGCGCACACACACACACACACACACACACACACACACACACACACACCATGCAGGCTTCCTTTCTGGGTACAAACAAGCATACACAACGCTGGGGTGAGCCCTTCCCAAGGGGCTGCCACCTGGGGGAAGGGGGGGACGGACCCGAATCAGGTGGACCTCAGGTATGTCTCCTCCCCTCTGAGTGCAGGGGTGCATTCAGGGAGAAAGCCAGGGAGCCTCCCTCTGCCCCCAGCCTCCTTCCCAGACTCGAAGTCTGGGGTCCCCCAGGCCCAGCCCCTATCACCTGCCCTCCCTCATCAAGAGCATTCCCTGAGAAACAGGAAAGCACAGAGGTGAAGCCGGAATGGATCGGCCGCTCCCCCCGCTACCCGTGGGACATCAGGCAAGCCTCTGAGTCTCTCAGCACCTCAGCCTTCTCATCTGTAAAATGGGGATGCCGCTAATAGTGTGTTGCTCCTCTAGCTGCTCTGGGAATCAAATACTATCACGCAGGTAACGGGTTGAGCACAGGACCCAACATCCAGAGTTGGATAAGTGGACATAGTTGCAGCTAGTGTCCCTTATGCGCTCGGCGTTCCGTGATCCTTTCCGAAGATTTTACTTCATTCAAGCCTCGCCATCCTCGTGGTGGGAAATAGAATCAGGACGGTCACACCCAGGCTGCGGATGCCCAGAGAGGTCAAGAGGCCCTGCCAAGGCCACACAGCAGGGGAGGGTGCAGAGAGAAGAAAAAGAGAGGCTGGATGAGCGGGGAGAAAGGCTAAGGTACAGAAACAGACGCAGACACACAAATTAGGTCAGCTGGCAGGGGGCCAGGAGCCCAGCACCCCTGAGCACTGCTAATCGTGCCGCAAAAGCCAAGAATAAAATCAAGTATAATTAATTCTGCCCAAGCTTCCTGCCCTGCATGAGCCAGACTCAGGCGCCCCGCTCTCGGTGACTAGAGGCGTGTGAGCAGGAGTTGGGAGCCCAGCTCTAGATTCAGACAGCCCTGGGTTCAAGTCCAGCTCGGCTTACTTGCTGGCTGACTCTGGGCAAGTTACTTAACCTCTCTGAGCCTCTCTTCGGTCACACGGGGACACTGGTAACACAGGTGGCACAGAATAATTGGTGGTCAGCCTTACCACGGCACGTTTCCCACCTCGGTCCTCACCTCAAGGCCAAACTAGGCCTCGGTGATCACGGGGTTCTACCCTTTCTTCTTACCGATGTGAACACTGAGGCTCAGAGAGGCGAAGGGCTTGCATCACCCCAGTCCCTGCTAAGAGGGGTGGGGGTGGGGACCGAGCCTGCCAAGCGGCACTCAGGAAAGTCAAGGGATCCGTCCAGGGACACGCAGTGACGTAACCACTAGCTGGTGGGAGCAGGGTGGTCTCGGCAGAGCCCCCTGGATCCCCACAGGCTCTGTCCCCACCAGTCCCTGTCCCCAGAAGGCCCTCCGTCCTGTGAGAACTCAGTGCCCCTCACGCTCACCAGCTCCAACCCGGAGACCCAGAGCGTCACGGCAGGAATGTGGGCCGGGGCCAGGCTCTGGGCAGCAGGACAGCTGAGGGGGGCTCACAATGGAGAGCCGGGACCAGGAAGGGGGACGCCTCGGTCCCCACCCCCTTGCCAGTCCACAGCTGCCCTGGCTGGGAACCCAGCACCCGCCACATTCGCTTGCTGCTGGAGGGGTGAGGGGCATGAAGGTGGCACCTGCTGGGGAAGGGGCCACAGAGCCCCAGGGCCAGAGAGAAGGGCGTGGGGGAGGGGCAGGGGGGGAGGGGCAGAGAAGGCCCAGGCTAAACTTGACAGACACCCCCCACCCCCACCCCGACACACACACACACACACACACACCCCAAACAGTCAGCAAAGCACAGAGGCGTACCCTGTCCCACCACCCTTATTCCAGAAGCCTACTTCCAATCTCCCACCTGGGCAGCTCAGGGAGCGGAAAAACACCCCTGTGCCCCCCCCCCCCACCTCCCCGGAATCCCCCTTCCTCTGGGCAGGACTACCCCTGCCCACACCCCCCCAGGGCGCCCCGGAGAGCAAGCAACTCCCAGCGCAGGAGGCAACAGCCTCTGAGCCCCAGACCAGCCCCCTTCTACGTACTTCCCGATGCCTCACTCGCTCGGTGCTCTAAGGGCCTTTCTGACTCTGACACTCTGGGCAGTCGGGAACCCAGTCCTCCAGTTCAAGAGACCCGGGGAAATGTTACCGATGACAAGTGGAAACAACCGACCTTCCCAACAGAGGACTAGTTAAATAAATGAAGGCATAACCATAACATGGAATATTATGTAGCTATCAATAATTGAGTTTTCATAAGCCTGCGCTGTCTTTTCTCAGGCCATTAAAAAGGCATGAATGGGGAACAGAAGGTTTTTGTTTTTTACTTGCTTCAAAGAATATTTAAGGACAGGGGAAAATGCACGCGTTGGTTGTCAGGAGGCAATGCGGCTCGGCTATTGATGGGATCGTACAGATGGTTCTGTCTCTCAATACCTGGGTGACCTTGGGCAGGTATTTAACTCTCTCGACCCGGTTTTCCTGGTAAACAAAGATAATAACCCAGTCCGGGTGCACAGGAGACTCTGACACATTAACGAATTGCTCAGTGAACGCTGGCTATGAATACTATTATCATGGTTGAGTTTAGGAAACAAGTTAGAAAAAACTAGACAACACGATCCTGCTTTAAAGAACGCCCCACCAAAGTGGATTTCTAAACACCGAATCCTACTAAGGCTTTCCAGAGACTCTCTGGGTGCTGGGATGACAGGCAGTGTTTCATTTTTTCCCCTCAGGACCTGTCTGTATTTTCCAAATGTTCTATGATAAACTCAGAGTCCTTTGATTATTAGAAACAGCACGTTCTTGGGGCGCCTGGGCGGCTCAGTCGGTTTAAGCATCTGACTCTTGATTTCGACCCAGGCCAAGATCTCACGGTCTGTGGGATTGAGCCCCGCATCGGGCTCTGTGCTGACAGCATGGGGCCTGCTTGGGATTCTCTCTCTCCCTCTCGTCTCTCTCTGCCCCTCCCCTGCTTACACGTGTGTGTGCTCTCCCTCTCTCTCCAAACAAATAAATAAAGAGCACATTCTTTCTGTGTCCCCATCCCTGCCACTCTCCAGTCTGGAAATTCCTGGGCCCCTTCATCCTGCAGAGACCCCACCAGTAAGCTCGTCCCAGAGGACGCTCGCGGGCAGACGGAAGGGCACGTGGGACAGAAGGGAAGGACACAAAAGCCTGGTGGAGCCGGCACAGCCTGGGCAGCACGTCTCAGCAGCGACGGGATGGCTTGGCGGGGCCCGCTCCCTCCCCAGGCCTGGAAACGTCTGGGGGCAGGCTGGCCCGGACACCCACTCACCCTCCATCTCCTGCGAGCCCAGCTCCTGGCCCTGTCATCCCCGTCGGTCGCGGCTGGGGGTGCAGGCTGGCCACCGTTCAGCTGCCCACCATGCAGCCTCCGTCCAGACCCTGGGCAAAGCAGCCCCCCCTCCCCAACCCCGGGCTGGGACGCCCCGTCATCGCTCCGCCAGCCCCAGCCACCTGCCTTGTCCAGTGCCACCCTCTTGGCCATCCTGACTCACACTGCTCATTTGTTCCTGTCCCCAAGCCGGTGCCTGAAAGCAGGGCCACCCACTGAGGCCTCCTCCCCCGGCTGCCTACCCCTCTTGTTCCCCCCACCTAAACCCTTCAAGGTGCCGGGGATGGCGGGACACTCTCACGCCAGCAGGGGCACAGCAGGACTTGAACCCCAGCCTCACTGACACCAGATCCTGGGCTCAGGGAATTCCTGACCCCCGGAGCAGGCGCGCAGATTATCCCAGTTTGTCACGTGATACTCATTTCCCTGGGCACTTTTCCAGATGAGGCCTGGGCCCTTCCGTTCCCTTACCATGGACAAGAGTTGGCGGCCACGGAGGGAGCGCTCGGTACGTGCCAGACTCTCTCTATGCACCTCACCTCGGTTCTCTTCCCAGACAGCTTCCCGGCGAAGGGTTATTATCCCCAGTTCACAGGTGCGCATCCCAAAGTTCAGAGAGGTAAAGCAACTGACTTGAGGTCACACGGCAGCGGCGGGGGCCAGATTTGAACCCAGGATTAGCCGAACCGCGAAGACCACATTCTTTGTACTACAGCATACACCTACTCCCTGCCCCACCAGGAAGTTCCTCAGGGGTGGGACCACACCACCACCAGTCCCCCCACCTCCGCACAGCACCCTGTACAGGCACCGACAGACAGACAGACTGGACGTCTGGGAATGAACAGACATGAAGGGTAAGTCCTCCCCGGACAGACGGCGTGGCTCAGGTGAGCAGCCCCACCCATCACCCCATGACTCACCAGTAGTTACCTCTGGGACGGAGTCCCCAGCCTCTGCAAAAATCCCCGCCAATGATCAAGGGGACCGGGCCTGCCTGCCCACTCCTGAGGCCCATACGCCTCCAAGGAACAAGCCAGCATGGGGGTCAGATGTTCCAGTCCGGGCTCCCAGAGAGCCCCGGTCAAGCGCTCTCACCTCACTAGGCCTCAGTTTGCCCTTGACCAGGTCTGGCAAGGCCACTCCTGTGTTCCCAGGGCCCGGGGTATTTCTGGAACACAGCCAGCTTCCATCAATACTTGTTCGATGGATCCCGTAAACGGGATCACCCTCAACAGACGCACGCCACCCACGTCCCACCCCCAATCACTATGTGATCCTGCGTGGGGCCCTGTCCTCTGGCCTCAGTCTCCCCACACCTAAAACCAGGGGGCGGGACAAAGGTTCTCCCTGGTTCCTGCAAAAGCCAACCGGGAGGACTCCAACTGAGCTGGGAGGAGGGACGAGAAACAGACTCATCCCAGCATTTTTTTTTTTTTTCATAAAATCACTATGCAAATTATATGCAAAACCCTGCAGATTAGCAGGCTCCCAGTGGAACCTGTGATTTCAGCCGCTTTACAACCGGGCCCCGGGCTGGGGGGGGGAAGCAGCATTTACTGAGCATCTGCTAAATGCCAGGCTCCTTACACGGGAGTCAGGCGCAAAGGTCCTCCTTACTCCCTAGACAGGTCAGACGACTTGCCGGAGGTCACAGAGAACTCAGGCGATGTGTCAGAATGGTGGTTGGGGGGGGGGGGGGGCAGCCAAGGCAGGTGGAAGTGAGGCCTGGGGGTGGGGAAGGCGCTGGGCGAGCACATAGAGGTCCCAGGGCCACCTGTCTGGTTCGCATGCCCACAGAACCTGAAAGAAGTCCAGCCCAACGGGCAGGATCCTCAGCCCGATCTTGGGGGCCACCTGAAGGCAGGTGACCCCCAGCCCTCCCCCGAGAAACTGAACAGACCCTGGAGGCAGCCCAAGGCAGGCCCAGCCCTTCCAGCTGTCCTGGGAAACCTCATAGCTCTGCCATCCTCCCTGGAACCTCTCAGGCACGTGCCAGCATGCACCCTGAGGCCACACGGTGCACACACACACACGCAAAGTGTCCCCATCTGCGTGTGTCCAAGCCCAGCCTCCTCGCGGACCCGGGCTGTGGACCCCCTCACCATCCCATCTGCTGTGTTATTTATAACTCACACATGGTGGAGACGCCACGCCCCCCGCCCCCCAGCCCTGAGCTGTCCCACTGGCTTCTGAGCTGCTCCGCTCCAAGGGATGGAATGAGCCAGACTCAGGTAGTGAGCCATGCGGGTCCACCACGGCCACTGCCCAGATGGGAGAGTGGGGTGCAAAGAATCAACACCAAAAGACCGGGGCGGGCGGGGGGCGGGGGGGCATGGCAGAGCCCCAGCCCGAGATGACCCTCTGTGCGGCACTGTGGGTTTGACCGGGAAAGGGGAGGAGCAGACAGGTGCCCAGGCTCTCCCCTGCCATCTCCTGAGCCCCAGGACACCAGGCAGGGCCTTGCAATGAGCAGGAGTCCTGAAGCTAGATTGCTCGGATCCAAATCCCAGCACCGGCCCCCAGGGAGCTGTGTGATCCTGCGCAAATAAGCCCACCTCTCTGAGCCCCGTTGCTTCTCCTACTAAATGGGCATAAGAATAGAACCAACCTCAAAGCATTGGGAGGATTAAGTGAGATTATCCAAACAGGTTCTTGGCCCAAAGCCTGGCTACTTCTCAGCTCGGTGACCTTGGGGCAAGCTGCCTGGCCCTGAAGCTCAGTTTTCCCGTCTGCAAATGAGACCATACAGCCCAGAGGGTCGTGAGGACTGAAGCAATGGCAGTGACACACGGGAGGTCATCAGCACACACAGATTCGCTTTTCCTCTGCTCTCAGGGGCCCCCGTGATTCCTGACCACCCCCAGGTTCCACCCCGGATCGTCTTTATCGCCCGCCCCTAGGCGCACAGAGGTTTTTGGAGATACTGTGCCACTGAATCCAAACAGCTCCTCAAGGGGCAAGTCCTCCCCCTAACTCTGCAGCGAGCACCCCGCCTCGTCAAATAGAGATGCTCCATAAATACCCGAGGGACGGACGGATGCGAGAGTGAAGGTGACCAGAAAGCTGGGAAATAACAAGGGCTGGCGAGGCGACTGGAGCCTCACGCACCGGCGGGGATCAACACCAGGGTGGCCGCTTTGCAAAAATGGTCTGGCAGCTTCTCAAAACGTGAAATGGAGAGTTACAGATGAGCCAGTAATTCGACGCCTGGGGTGTGTATCCAAGGGAAGCGAAAGCATACGTTTATATATATATATATATATATATGGGGCGTCTGGGTGGCTCAGTTGGTTGGGCGTCTGACTATGGCTCGGGTCATGATCTCGCGGTCTGTGAGTTCGAGCCCCGCGTCGGGCTCTGTGCCGGCAGCTGGGAGCCTGGCGCCTGCTTCGGATTCTGTGTCTCCCTCTCTCTCTGCCCCTCTCCCGCTCGTGCTCTGTGTCTCTTTCTCTCTCGATGATAAATAAACATTAAAAAAAAAAATAGCAGCATTATTCATAATAGGCAGACAGCGGCCAAACCCAGGTGCCCATTAACTGATAGATAAATAAAAGATGGCAAGTCCACACGGCGGGACGTTGCTCCACAGAGAAGGGAGTGAGGTTCTGGTGCACGCTCCCACGCGGGCGAACCTGAACTACGTGACGACAAGTCAAGGAAGCCAGTCACAAAAGACCACATGTTGTGTGATTGCACTCGTACGAAACGTCCAAGGAAGGCAAATCCGTAGAAAAGCAGAAGTGACTGCTTAGGGCCGGTGGACTGGGGACAAATGGGGAGTGACTGCTAAACGGTACAGGGCTTCTTTGGGGGCTGCTAAAAATATATAAAATCGGTGACGGCTGTGTAACCCTGAACTCAAAACCACTGAACGGGATGCTTTGGATGGGTGAGTTGTATGGTATGGGAGTTCAATCTCAATAAAGCTGTCGTTTGTCGGGGGTGGGGGGAGGAGAGAATGAATGGGAGATTGAGGCTCAGGGAGGGTAAGAAACTTGCCCAGGATCACACAGCAGAGCCTAAACTGAAATACTCAGATGGGAAAGGAGGTGAGCAGGGGCAAAGCTCACCTCCTCTGCCATCTGAGTATCCCCCAACGAAGCCCCGGGTGAAGCCTCCCGAGCCCTCACCCCCAGGAGGGCACACACTGACTCTGCCAACCGCAGTGGGACAGGCCCAGCGTGGCAGCTACCTCCTCTGCTCTTGTCAAAGGCCGCTTTGCAGGTGGGACCACAGGAAGGGGGCAGGCCTGGCCCAGAGTGACCCAGGAGAAGGGAGGCAGCTCCAAAGTCAGGCTGGCTGCCCCCCTCCCCCCCCTCAGACCCCAGTGCCCCACCTCCAGCCCTCCGCGGTTCTGGGGTGCCCTCTGTCCGTGCCCAGACCCCTGGTTGCCCTCAGGGAGGGGCATAAGGATGCAGCCCTGCCAGGAAGGGGGGCAGGGCCCCAGAGGTAAAGCACACCTGAATGTGAAGACGAGCCCATCGGTCCCCGGCCCCCTGTGGCCGTCTAAAGCAATGTTGAGGGCAGACATGTCTCCAGGACCCATCCCTCACCCCGTGTCCCGTTCCACGTGGCTCCCTGGTACCAGTCCCCGCCCATCTCAGCTGGCGGCCACCATCACCCACCCACCCACCCCCCAGGCTGGTGTCCACTCTCCGTTCTCCACACAGCGGCCCATCTGTCCTGAGGGCCAGGCCTGAGTCTGGCAGGTGCCCGGTGAACTCAGACACGATGTTTACACCCGCATAGTCCACTGCTTCCGGTCCACCGCCACACCAAGCTCCCCCGTCCCTGGCTCCAGCCCCCCATCTGGTCCCTAAGAGGGGAAGGGGTGACCTACTTCACAGAGCCTCGTGGAGCAGGGGCCACCAAGGATCCCGAGGAGGGGAAGCCAAAACCTCCGCCAGGACCCCCTGGCCCTCAGTCCCAACCGTGGCGCGGAGGGTGCCAGAGACAACCCCAGGGCCCCATGTGCCCTCCCCTGACATCATCCGCTGGCCTCCCGTGGGTCCGGCACATCCCTGTGTCCAGCCAGCCCGTCTTCAGTCCACCGCCAAAAGGGAGAACCCTCTCCCCCCGAGCTCAGAGGGAGTCCAGATGCCCACTAGGGATTTAGGGACCCTGAGCACCCTGGCCCCCGCATGCCCTGCAGCCCAAGGATGAGACGGGCCCTCCGCTCCTCACGTGTCACTTGAACACGGCTTCCCTGACCAAAAGCGCCTTCGGGTCTCACCTGGCCCATCACCTGACCGCCCCGCAGGCAGGTCAGAGGCTCCAGCCCCAGTCCCACCGGCCTGGCCCCGCTCCCCGCAGGGCGCTCCGCCGGGGCCAGCCCAACCCCAGGCCAGGGCAGCGCCCCTCCAGAAGGCTGGACGAATGCGTCCCAGGGGCCCGGCCCAGGGACTGGAGCGGTCAGCGCCTACAGGAGAAGGGCCCAGACTGGGAAAGCGGAACTCCAAGTTAGATGGCACGCAAGGACGGTTCCTGGGACCCAGTCTTGTTCCCCAAACCCCGGGACAAGGACACGGGTCACGACCGTCACCGCGATGATGACAGAAGCCTCTCATGACCACTGCCCCCCGTATTACCAGTCCCGATCACCAGCTCTGGGCACTGCAACGGACTCAACTCTGGGCTCAGTGCACCCCAGTCCTCACAAACGCCCTGCCGTGTGACACTCACCACCCGGCTGCCAAGCAGAGGTCACAGGCAGAGGGCAAGTGGAGTCAGTGGCCCCACCACCCTCTGCCCCATCTAGCAGAGCCACCTCCATACACATCCATCCAGACACCGGCGGTGGGGGAGGGGCGGAGGGGGACCCAGCCCACACAGTCTCTACTACAGTGCCCTGGGCCATATGGGCTGTCCCCCCCCTCCCCCCCCGGTGTGCCAGGGACAGTGTCACTCGAGCGTGGTCCACACCGACCCCCCACCAGAAGCATCCTCACCACATCTCATGACCTAACGGCATCTCTCAGCAGGAACATTACTGCCACCTGGGCAGGACGGTCCTTTGGACGGGACACTGCCACCACTTAGCAGCCCCGACCACTCCCCTCCCCTCCGGAAATGCCAGCAGCATCCCGTTACTGTGACAACCAAAAGTGTCCCCGTGCACTTCCAAAAGCCCAGGCGCTGGCACCTTCAATGCCCGGCTCGGGCCTCACTTCCTCCTAGAAGCTTCCCTACCCCCATCCCGGCCCAGGGCCCCAAGTTCGGCATCTCGCGGCTGGGCCTCATCTTTGCACTTGGGTCCGGAAATGCTCTGGCCAGAAACAGGGTTCCCAGAGACGCTGAAGATTTTGACTCAGGGTCCACATCGGGTAAGCGGTTAAATGAAGGGACCACCTCGCCTGGCCTCCCTGACCCCAGGTGTCCCTTTCCTCAGGGACACACAGCCACACCCATCTCCCTCCTCCCCAGGATGTCTGTTTCCGGGGCCCCGTAAAGGACATATAACCGAATCTCTGAAGGAACCCGAGTTTTGAGCGTGTGGTGTCCCTGGAGGTCAGGCAGAAGACGGATCTCTGCGTCCCTGTGCACCCTGCCCCCGCCCTTGCCTTAATCACCGCTAAGGAGGCCAGATGACCAGCTGCCCCTCTGGCCTGGGCTCCCTAGACTCTGGGATTAAGAGTTGGGATTAAGGGCGGACACATTCCCCGTAGCACAAGAGCCCCAGCAGCGTGCGTGCGTGCGCGTGTGCACACGCGGGCACGTTCAGGGCTGTTTCCGGGCATGCTGCGGGCACATTTGTGTGTGCACACCTGTGCTGGTCTCAGATGGGCTCAGATGCCACCCCGCGGGTCTGGCTGTGCTCGCGTGAGTGGGACGCGTGCACGGAGGTGGCAGGGAGAGCGTGTGTGTCCCTGTCTGTGTGTGCTTGGGCAGGTTCGGGTCCGCACACTCTATCACATACGCAAATGCGTCCACACGTGTTCATGTTTCTAGGTGTGCATCAACCTTCCCACGCCGGGGAGAGCGTCTCCCAATTCTCCCAGCATTCTCCCGGCAGCTGCTAATATCCACGGCCAGCCAAGGTGTTGGGGGGCAGGCTCCCCACAGCCGAGAGGCAGAGAGACAGCAGTCTGGGTTCTCCCGATTCTCCGGGCCTGGCCACACCTGAGCCGCTGGAACAGGGGCGTGGGCCACAATGTCCTTCCCCGCACGGACGCGAGAGCCCCACGCATCGGCAGAGACACGCGGCGACACGCGCGGACACAAACCCAGCCCCTCGTCCAAACCTGAACTGAACCGTGGTCTCAGCTCCACGGGGGAAAAAGATCACCCCGGGCTCAGCCACCATCTCGCAGACCGTCCCTTGAACACAGAGCCGGAACCCCTTCTTCTGGATCGGAGACCGGCCTCCAGCAAGCCTCACAGCTCCCCGGCCTCACACGAGAACAGGACCCAGCCGAGCCAGGGCTCGGCTCCATAGAGGTCCCCAAGGAGCCACTGCCCTGGGGGAGCTGTCCTAGCTTCACCGGGCCAGGGGTCCTCATGTGAACAGCAAGATGGGAGGCTGATTTCCTGTAGCCCTCTGCCCTTGAAACTACCTTTCTGGAGGGATCAATGGAGATACGGGGGTGGGAGGGTGACATCTGGGTCCAGGAGGGTGAAGAGTAGAGTCTGGCCCTAACCACCCCCTCGGCCCTCAAGACCCCTGTCCCCCAGGGGACTCCTCAAGTCCTAGCCCCACTAAGTGGCAGCCAGGCAGAAGAGAGGTTCCAACCGGCAAGAGAGGGAGTGACGCAGGGGCATCTGCGAGGAGGGTGGGTGGCAGAGAGGAAGGGGGGGAGCAGTGGGCAGAGGAGGAGGAGGAGGTGGGCAGGGGGCTTGCTGGGGGAGGCCGGGGTGGTGGGGAAGATCTCTGGTAACCAAGCCTGAGCCTCTGGAAGCCCACCGTGTGTCCACCTTCCAGAAAGCTGGAGGCCGAAAGGACCCAGTCTGCCCCTCCTCCCCCAGCTGAAGGAGGCAGGAAGGCTACATCGTTCGTACCCGCTGCTCCCTGGGGTCACTTCTCCAATTCTGCGGATCAGAGGAGCAGGGGGCTGGGGAAGACAAGGTGTGACCACTGCGGGGCGGGGGGGGGGGGGGGACTCCAAGTAAAACAGACTGAGGATGTGTAAAGGTGGAAAAGGCAATAGTGTAGCCATGCCAGGACTTGGGGAGATGAAACCCAGTAGCCCATGGGAGGGCCCAACAGGGAGATGATGTAATGACAGAGTTGCTGCGACAACGTATCCAAGTGAGAGCTCCAGGGAGGTAAGGATGCAACCCTGTGGGGAAATCAGAAGCTATGAAAAAACTGTGGGGCCCAGCAAAGAATCCTAACATGTAGAGGAGGGGCACGGTCTAGAAATCTAGAAGAAGAAGGGAGGAAAGAAGGGGCTGAAGAAAGGCGCTCTGTGCTTGAGAGCTGGGAGGAGAGGTCGGTAAAGGATTCCCAGAGGAGGGCACACCTGTGCGGGGTTTTGCAGGATGAGTAGGAGTTCACCGGAGAAGGGGCCAAGTCCACGGAGAGTGCACAGCACGCAGGTAGACGCGAAGGCGAGAGAAATGAGGTTGTACTCTGCGCCCAGGGAACAGAGTGGTAGCAGTGAGGGGTGAACAGGGCCAAGGGATGAAACTGGGGAGAAATACACCGAATGCACTGATAGGAATCAATCTGGCATAGAGTCTTGCGGCTGAGGGCAGCGGGGCTTGGGTTAGGGGTGGCTTCCTGGGGGAGAAGGGTGGGGGGAGCTGGGCTTGCAGTCGTGGCACAACAGAGACAGGTACAGAGGAGAAACGGTACAAGAGACGGTGTCGGGGAGTCAGGAGACCGTCCTTTGTCCCAGCTCAGCGGCCAACGTGCTGTGTTACTTTGGGCCAGCCACTATTCCTCTTTGCGCCTCAGTTTCCCCATATGTAAAATAAGAAGGCTAAACCACCAGACCTCAGAAGATTCTTGCTGTGACTAGAGATCACTCCTTTGGCCTCCGTCCCCCCTTCAGGACAATGAACAAGTTGCACAAGAGTTGCGTCCAAGGGCCCTTCCAGCCGAAAGACTCTCTGGCCCTCTGATCTTCCCCCAGCCTAGGATGGCCTCAGCCCCTGGCCCACCCTAGACAGAAAACAGGCAGCAGAGAAAAGACCAGTGTGGAAGCCAGGAGCCCCCAGGGCCGGGTCGGGGCCTCTCCCCCAGCAGCCACACGGATTCAGGTGCCTTAGCGAGATGTGACTGGCCCCAGACTCATCCTCTCAGGGCATCACACTTTACAGTTTGCAAAGCACGAGGTAGCAGGAGGCAGCACTTGTACACCAGGGAGCATTCTAGATGGCCTGGGTTCAAATCCTAGCAGGCACGCCACTCTGTTGACCTTGGACAAGTTACTTAACCTCTCTGTGCTTCAACTTCCTCTTTTGTGAAAGCAAGATAATAACGGTCCCCCCTTCCCAGGGGTGTTGTAAGGACTCAGCGAGTTTCCGTAGAGAAGACGCTTGGCCGACTGGCTTGCACGGGGCAGGCCCTCAACAGGCAGGATTCAATACGAATAGGTCACATCTGTGGTCTTGTTGGCATCTCATGCCAGCCCCTCAGGGCAGCGTGGCTGCGCCCACCTCAAGACCCACATCCCCCACCTGCAGAATGGAACCCAGATGCCTTGGTTGGGACTCAAAGCCCACCTCGTGAGCCACTGGCTGGCCCGCTCTCCCGCGGCAGAGCCCCGGACGCCCGGCGCGGGCACAACCCAGCGCCCGCCGCCAACACACAGCCCGCCCGAGAGCCCTGCACACCCCCAGCCCCTGGCACAGGGCCCAGCACACGGCAGGTGCTCAACGACGTCTGCGGAACGAGCCAGTCGGTCAAGCAAAAGACGCCCCCGCGCATGCGCACAGCAGCCCACGCGGCCGGCCCCTGGCATCACGGCCTCTCGGAAGCACAGACTCCAGCTGCTCGCGGACCGCCTCACCTTGGGCCTCTGGGTCCCCATCTGCACAGTGGGATAGCAACCCCGGCTCGCAGGGTCATGGTAAGAACGGAGACGAGGCGTGTGAGCACGCACTGGCCTGCTGTCACCGTCCGTGTCCGTCTTCCCAGCAGACGCCCTCATCTTGAGGGCAGGCGCCAGAATTCAGCCGCAGACACCCCCACCCCGGCCCCCAGGGCAGCCTGGCCCTAAGAGGGCGGCAGTCAACAGGCGGCGGGTCAGCGAAGGGCAGACAGGAAACAAGGTCACCCACCCCCCAGCCGGGGGCCCCGCGGAGGATGCCAGTGCATGGGTTGTGCCCGGCATGCCGACAAGACCCCCCTGCTCCCAGTGTAACAACCCCCAGCTCTCTAGGAACCTTGTCGGCTCAGGCCTCTAAGCCCCCACGCGGCTCCCCCACACCCCAGCCCAAGGAGGGACCCAGGGAGCCGCCCACAGGCCCCTGGTGCCTGCCATGGCATTGGCAATCAGCTTGCTGCAGTTAGATTTCCCAGATCCCACTGCTGACTGTTTCCAAACTACCCTTAGTAAAGTCTGGGCTGGCGAGCAGAGCTGGTGGAGGAGGGGCAGGATGGGGGGTGCCGGCCGGCTGTACAGGGGGCACAGCGAGCTCTAGGAGAGTTTGGGCTGAAGCAAGCCCCCTACCCATTGCGGAAGCAGGATGAAGCATTACCCTCCATCCCATCCTGCCCCGTCTCAGAAAACCCCGGCCCCCTCTGGAGGGGGTGTGATGACAGGTCAGCAAAGGGACAGAGAACTCCAGAGTAGGTGAAAGGGCAACTGGACAGCTGGTTCCACCAGGACCCGGCTGTGTGAGCTTTGGCAAGTGGCTTGACATCTCTGAGCCTTCTAGAGGATGGCAATGCCACCGCCTCTGAGAGTGTGGAAGGCTCAGTGAGCCCAACTCAGGCTGGATACCAAGGCCCAACCCTTGGTCAAGGCCCCGAGCTGCCTCTGGGTCTCCGGACTCCCACTAGGAGACGGCAGACCATGGGGCTGGTCATCTCCTTAGGGCTCTCCCACCTCTGACGCCCTGTACAAACAACGGTCACCCAGTCCGGGCCAGGGGCCACAGCCAAGGTGTCCCTCAGCTGGGGGGAAAGGGGAAAGAACCCAGCATCACCACGTCCTGAGCTAAAGCTGCAAACAGCAAGGTCTCCCGGGAGCTCTAGGACCAGAAGGGCCCGAAGAGCCATTGAGGCCAATCTTCCGCCTCCAGACCGGACTGCAAACTGCCAGTAGCCTCAGAGAACCAAACTGCCCTTGAACTCAGCACCACGAGGCACTGGGAAGTGCCTCTTCTAATCCGGCTCAAGTTCTCCCTTTCAGGGTAGACCGCACCCTTCAGGGTTCTACTTTGGGTCATCCGTGATCATTCAAACCCGGTTCCCGCTCTCCAAGGGAAAGCCTTGTTCCCACCCCCCCCAAACCAACTCCTCAGATGAGGCCAAGAGTGGGACAGGAAAAGAGCAAAGCCAAAGCAGGTAAATGGAAGAAATCAGCATTTATGGGAGACCCGCCCCTTATCGGGCACTTTATTACTTCATGTTGTTCATTCTCCAGCAACTCTGGAGACAGAGGTACTCTGAGCTCAACCGAGACAAGAGAACAAGGCTCAGAGAGGTTAGGCAAACTTGCCAAGCTCACACAGCCAAGAAACTGGCAGAACCAGGATTTCAAGCTGGTTGGCTGGTTCCACTACCTCCAGCTGCACCCCCGGTTTGGAGACCCCAAAACAGACGGCACCAAGGCCCAGGTTGGGGCCCAGGGGTGGAAAGAAGGCAGCAGACCTTGGCCAGCTGGGTCACAGAGGTTGTGGAAACCCTGTCCATCTGGTATAAAAGGCCAGCACAGACATTCCCTGCCCTCCACCCTCAGCAGCCAGGTAGGGAAGAGGCCAGATCATTTGTCAGGGGCCACCCCCACCCCCATCCTGCAGCTGGGCCCTCAGCCACTGCTGCCCAGACTCCCCCCTGTAATCACGGCTTCCTGTTTGGCGTGGAGACTAGGCCTGGTCAGTGGGGGGAGGGGAGCAGCCACCCCTCTGGCCGGGGCCTACTCTGAAGGGAGGGGGGCCGGAAGTAAAGGCTACCCAGCCTCCTGGAATCTTGGAAGGCTGGGAGCCAAAGCAGGGGGGCGGCCCCCAAGGAGGCCAGTCAACAAATATTTACCCAGTCCTGGCCTGATGTTCCCAGGATGTGGCGGACCGTTAGTGGGGACAGCAAGACGAGCCAGGTGGTCTGAGACCAGCCCAGACCCCACCCCCTGCTGGGATGGGGACTGGTGGGGGGGGGGGGGCAGGAGCAAGGGGCTGGGCCCTAGGACGGCTCCTGGCACCCTGCCCCCCTGCCCCAGACACCAAATCACAGGCTTCCGAGCAGCTGAGCTGGAGCCCAGAGCCACAGTGCCCCTGTCCCACCCAGATGCGGTGGCCGCACCCTGGCACTCAGACCTCAGGCCCGCTCCATGCGGCCCCCGGGCACCTCCTAGCCCACGGGCACACGCTTGGGCCCAGCAGAATTCCGCCAGTCTCGCTGTCCCTCACTGTCCCCTCAACCCACCTCCGAAGGAGAGAACACAAAGCCCCCCCTCCTGGGCTCCAAAGCTCAGAGTCCTGGTTTCCTTCCTTCCTTCCTTCACTCATTCCCTCATTCAGACCGTTCAATTCTGAGCCAGGAGCAAAGCTGGCCTTGGGGTACCGCAGGGATGCAGACTTGGGCTCCACACGTGACAGCTTTCTGAGGGGCAGAAGGGATTCCACGCAGGCCTCATCACCGATGCAGCGTGAGCCCCAACACTGAGGGCAACCAGCGTGAGCCAGGGGGCATGGGGCTGGGTGGGGGGGGCAGGTTAGACCCCTCACGTCCTGAAGTTCTAAGTATTTCCCCTCTCCTGGGCCCTGACCAGAGACGAGCCCCACCCCTCATCCTGCACAGTTGACAAAGCTCTCCGTCAATCCAAACCCATGACCCTCAAAGAAGCCCATTTTACAGATGACAAAGCCTTGTGAGGTGGCCGAGGAGCAAGGGCTCCAGGCTCAAGCATTGGGTAAGCGCCACCCCTCCCCCCTCCGCCACCCGAAACACGTATTTAGTGCCACCCACCTCCAAGGCCAGGGGAAGCATTAGATGAAAAGAGATGGGGGACGTGCCTGGCCCAGAGCCTGGCAGAGAGCAAGCCCTTAGGGGACAGCAGGTAATGTGGGATTCATCTGGGGGGGTGGTAAGGAGGCCCCAGGGAGAAGTAGCTTGCCCAAGATCACAGAGCAAGAGGGGGTAAAATTCGGACCGCGGCCCAGTCCTCTTGGCCTGCCAGGCCCTGGCTCCATCCGGCTCTGCTACTTTCCAGCTGTGGGACCCTGGGCAAGTCATTTAACCTCCCGGTGCCTCCGTAAAATGGAGGTTCTAACAGTTCCCACCTCCAAAGACGATCAAGTGCCTGGTGGGCGGGGCTCCAGTGAGCTTAGTTTGCTGTTTCTGTCATTAAGCCCCGGGGGTGTGCGCCCCGCCTCCCAGATCCTGCCCAGTCCCCGTGGGGGGGGGGGGGGGGAGGGATGACAAAGACAGATGGAGACTTGACCACCTCCCATCCCCATCCCCACCCCCAGCTGCCTCAGTCTGCTCCAGCCCTCCGCAATCCTACTGCAGCCCCTTCTAGAATGACCCATCCCTCTCCTCCAAGCAGCCAGGCTCGGGGAGGTGGGGGGATCCCAGCTCCAATGGGAGTGTCTGGAGGGAGGCCTGGCTTCTCGGGGAAGGGGGGGACTCTGTCTCCACCTCTTTCTTCCCTTCAGGAGGACCCCTCTCACCCACCCCACTGATGCCCCAGCACTTTCCAGAGCCCAAGCCCAGAACTGCCCTGCCCCAGTGCTGCCCCGGGGCCCCCCCAGAGACCCCTTGTCCCGTTCCATGAGGTGGGAGGCGTCATCCGTCTTCAAAAGGCCAAAGGGCTTTTTTTCTACAGTAGAACCCCCAACACGAGGGAACAAGTAACACACTGAACTGGCAGCTGGAAGCACTGGGTTGCTCCCTAGGGTGTAGAAGGCGCCAGGTCCCCATCCCAACTCTGCCACGAGGATGTTGCAACCCCCAGAAGCAGTCCTAGAAGTCAAGTATTTGTCTCCAGTCGACAAGTAAGAAAGCCTGGGGTTATGGCAGGCTACAGCTTGCTCCATGCCACGTGGTGACCGCTTTTATTGCAGAACTCAAAACCTCCTCCTCCAGGAAGCCCTCCCTGACCTCTCCGGGCTCCCTCCTGCAAAGACCCTCTCTGCTGAGAGCTCACGACGTGGCAGGCTGTGCTCAGTCTACCCCAGGGGTTCATTTTCTCATCGCCACATCCCTGGGAGGTTGGCATGGTTATAGTCCCCATTTTACAGATGAGAAAGTTGAAACAGAGAAATCCCTCACTCAAGGTCACTACAGCAGGTGTCTGTCTTTGGAGCCCCTGCCACCTTGGGAGCTAACAGAGAGCAGACCCCTGTGGTGTCCCTGGGTCGGGGCCTGACCTCCAACAGCCCCAGGGTCCCCAACTTTTAATTTTTATAGTGAGGACAATCTAGCTCTGACAACTCATCATTCAGTCACAGGGTGGCTGGAGGAGTACAGAGCTCCAGGACTGGAAATGGGGGGTGGGGGTGGGGGGTGGGAGGGGGCAGGAAACACCAGGCCTGGGGGTGGGGCTTCAAAAGAATTCCTTGTGACTCGATTGGTTAAGCTTCTGACTTCAGCTCAGGTCATGATCTTACGGTTCATGAGTTTGAGCCCCCGCCAGTCGGGTTCTGTGCTGACAGCTCAGAGCCCGGAGCTTGCTTCAGATTCTGTGTCTCCCTCTGTCTCTCTGCCCCTCCCCCATTCGTGCTCTGTCTCTCTCTCTCTCTCTCTCAAAAATAAGTAAATGTTTCAAAACAAAAACCAAAAACAAAACAGAATTCCTTGATTGATTTCACCTCCCAGTGGTCCCCAGCCACAGAATAACAACCTTACAAAAGAACACGAAATCAACATTTGTTGGGTGTTTACTATGTGCCAGGCACTGTACTAGAAGCTTTCCACGGTAACCTCTTTGGTTTTTGTTATTCTACCAGTTTTACAGAGGTGGAAACGAGGCACAGAGAGGTTAACTAACTTTCACAAGGTCACACAGCCACAAAGGAGTGACCTCCCATCACGGGGAATATTCCAACACGACGAGGTGACACCCCAAATCCCTTCCAGCCCTGAGCTTCTAAGAAAACATGTTTCGAAGCTAAAACTTCCAGAAGCTCCACACTCCGAGCTTTTCTGGGTAGGGACTGAGGTGGCCCTGAAGGCAGCTGTCCTTCAGAATCCCAGACACCTGGTCTCTCAGGACAGAGGACTCCCCAAAGCAGATGCCCGAAGACACACACCCACCCACCCACGCACCGTCTGCATGACTGGGACCTGCTATCCCCACAGGCCACCCTGGAAGCCCCACCCCCCACCCCGACCACACACACTCCCTTTCAAGCTGGTGGGCAAACCCAGGGGTCATCTTGTCCCTCCCCTGCCCTAAGCCAGCCACTGCCCATCCGAGCGATGTCCTCAGAGGACCCCGCCACGGAGGCCACTCCTGAAGCCAACCTGGGTGGGGCTCTTCTGGTCCAACCTCGGTCCCTCCTGCCACAGGCATCACCCTCTCCCTCTGTTAGGGCACCTGGGCAGCCGGGCACCATTCATTTACCCTTCGCCTCCGGGGCCAGATGAGACGATGCTCCTCCTGGACAGCCTCCCACCCTGGGAAGATGTGAGGCGTGGAGAGGGGCTCCCCCTCTCCCCTCACCATCTGGAGCCCCTCCCAGTCAAGCCCACCATCTTGCCTTTATCTGCCACTCAGCTTTGGGTCTGAACCACACCCAATCTACCTCACCCTCAGGTTCAGGGAGACCCTACTCACCTCGGGCGCTCACTTCCTTCCCTCCACCCCCTTTCACTTCCTTCCCTCCACCCCCTTATGGGGCATGAATTAGATTAGCCTTGTTCTGATCTTGAGGAACAGTGGTTCAGCAGAGGATGGGACTTGCCCAGGGGCATACAGCTCATTCCTGCCCCTTCCCCTCTGGGCTTCCAAATGTAAAGCATTCTGTCCCACGTCCCTTTTCATTCATCTGTACATCACACATTTACTCCGGGCTAGGACTACAGATACCATCTCATTCCTGAGAAAGGTGGTACGCCAGCCCCATTTCACAGAGGGGGAAACAGAGGCTCAGGGAGTGGAGCCGGCATGCCCAAGGTCATACCACGAGTCAGTGGGGATCGAAGGAGTTGAGCCCAAGGCTGTGTTATTTCCACGCCTTTGATTTCAAAATTGGTCTTCCGGAAACGGAGCTGAGAAAGTGACCCAGGTGCTAGGATGGGCTGGGTCCCAGTCCCTCCCAGGGACTTCTGCTCACCCCTCCTGGGGGTGGGGGTGGGGGGCACATAGGGAGGAGGCATCCAGCCTACCAGACACTATACTCGCCTTGGCATTCAACACTCTCTCTCCCCTCAGTTCAGCCCCCAGATGGGGAAAGCTGATGAGTAGCCTGTCTGTCCAAGAAGCAACCTCTGAGCCTGTCCTTCTCCCCCTTTTACAGACTGGCCAACTAAGGCCCAAAAAGACACACAGGGGCAGAGTCGGCACCTGGCGGTTGCCTGAGAGACCTGGGGAATGAGGGCCAGGCATAGCTCCTAGAGCCAACCAAGGAAACGGGGTCTAGAACCCCCCAGCTCATCCCCAGACCAGGCTCCAGACACGTGCCCATGGGGGAACTCACTTGGGACCCGGGTCCCTCAAAGCGGGGAGGAGTCGCCCTTCTTCCCTATACCTCCTCCTGCTCCCCCTAATGGAGCTGGGACGGAGCTCAACCCCACAGCTGTGTGGTCACTCAAACGGACACTCAAGGGGTCACTGCCTGCATATATACTCGCCTCAACCTGCACCCACTCTGCCCCCCCTCAAGGGTACATGCCCCCCTGCACAGGGTCATCCACGCCGCCCGGAGCACACACATGCACACACACATTGGGTGTGGGGCCAAGCACACACCCACCGCACACGTCCCTCCCAGACACACACTCACCCCCCCAGGCACACACAGCCACGGCCAACAGTTGCCCAGCCCCGTCCCTGGTACACACGGCCAGCACAATAGGTCACCCCCACAGGATCACCGCACGTTCAGGTAAGGCACGGTGGCACCCCGCCATGTGGCGGACTGCTTCTCATCCTTCACCCGCACACAGCCCACGGGTCCCAACAGCCTTCACAGAGGTGGTCATACACACAGGGTCACCCTCACTCAGCCCCTCAGGTCACCTTCACACAAGTCACCCTCCTCCCCCTCTCCGCCCCCCCCCCCCCCCGCCCTCCCCACAGCGACCCTCGGAGGAACCAAACGCACCCCCCCACCCCCGTGCCCCAGGGGGAATCGACCCAATTCCCTAAAAGTGGCCGCGGTCTGGGCACACCCACGAAGCAAAAGCCACGTTCGCTCAAGACCGGCGACACACCCAGCCCGGGCCCCGCGCCCGGCGACCCCTCGCCCGCAGTCGGGCCCGCCCCGCGCCTCTCCACCGGGGCAGGGGACCCCGCTCCGCCCGCGGGGCCACTGGGGAGGGGCGCGGGGTCCACGACCCGCGCTCCGGTTCCCGCAGGGCCGCCTGCCGGGGAGGGGTCCCGAGAGCAAGGAGGAGCGAGCCCCCAAAGGCGGGCGGCGGCGGGGACGGCCCCCCCCCCCTCCAGGCCAGCCTGGAGCTGGGGGGCGGGGGTCGCCCGGGGAAAAGGGGGGTTGGGGGCATGCGGAGGTCTGAGGGGTGCGGGGGCGGGGTGCCGAGTGCAGGGTGGGGGGAACCCGGGACCGGGGGGCGCGAGGTGCCGAGTGCGGGGACCGGGGGCGCGGAGACAGGGGCGCGCGGGGGCTCGGGGGCTCGGGGACCGGGGAGCGCGGGGACCGGGGCGCGCGGGGGATCGGAGACCGGGGAGCGCGGGGGGACCGGGGGACACGGGGGCCGGGGGCGCGGGGACAGGGGCGCGCGGGACATCGGGGACCGGGGACCCGGCAGCGCGGGGCCCGGCGCGCGTCACTCACCCCCGCGGCGCGCCCGGCCAGCAGCAGCAGCAGCAGCGGCGGCAGGAGCAGCCCGCGGGCCCCGGGCCCTGCCGCGGCCCCGCTCCCGGCGCCTGCCCCGTGGGCGGCCCCGGCGCGGTGCGGCGGCCCCGGCTTCATGGCGGCGGCGGCGGCGGCGGGCGCCTTTGTTCCCGAGGCGCGGCGCGCGGGGCGGCTGCTCGGCGGCGGCGCGGCCCGCAGGCTGGACCGACGCGCTCCCGGCTCGCGGCTCCCGGCTCGGCGGCCCGGCTCCGCCTCGCAGCTCCGCGCCCACAGCAGCCGCGCCCGCAGGAAGCGTGCGCCGCCGCCGCCGCCGCCGCCGCTGCCGCCGCCGCCGCCGCCGCCGGGCCGCCCCCAGCGCGGGCGGAGCGGGAGGAGGGGCGGGGGGCGGGGCGGGCCGGAGCGCGCCCCCACCTCCCCCCCACCCCGGACCCCCGCCGCCCTTGCCCCGGACCCCGGCACTCCGTCGGCCCCCGCCACCATCACCCCGCCCCGCCGGCCCCTGCCCGGGCCCTGCGCCCCCCCTGCCCGTCCCTTCCCCTTCCCCCCCGCCCGCGCCCCGGCCTTCGCCAGCCCCGCCGCTGTGGCTGCTGCGCGACCTGGGACTAGTGGGCCGCCTCGCCGAGCCGCGGTCGGGAGGAGCACGGGGATCCCGCAGAACGCGCCTCCGAGGGCGGTGGTGAGCGCCGGAAGGAAAGGATCCGCGTGGGAATGCAGGAGGACGGGCCTGGCTCGTTTGAGGGTCTGAGTAGATGGGTGGCATTTGTGTGCTCATTAGCGGCTTCCCCCTAAGGGGGCCGTTCACGTGGCTCTTCCAGGACCCATCACCACCACCGGCCCCAAGCCGGTGGACACAGAGGGCCAGAGGTCACCCAAGTCCAGGGGCTTTGATATCCTCAGGACACCTGCTACCAGGCCTGGACCTCTCTGGGCCTCAGTGCCCCCTCTGCACCCACGAGAGTTGTGGACTTCCGCCCCTGTCACTGGATCCGCCTAGGAAAAGCGGGACAGGCCTGCGGCGGCGCTGCTCCCCCCGCAGCTGTGAGGCCCCGGCTCTCTGACACTCATTTATTTCATGCCTGAGAACCGAGGACCCCCTCCTCCAGTGCGGGTGGTGTAGACGTATGTCCCTGAGTGACAGTGCCTTGCCTGGCCTGTCTCTACTGCCCTCACCCCCCTCGGGCGTTCTATGCACTTTACTTCTTCTTCAAGTCCCCACCACCCAGCACATGAGCTCCAGGAGGGTGGGGTCTGGGTCATCCAGTTCACTGCTGTGTCCCCAGCACTAGCCCAGGACCTGGCACATAGTGGGAGCTCAGTGCAAATGTGTTGATTCAATGAATGTGTTTCCCATTCACCTGAGCTCATCCGGCCCCAGGTGTTGGGGGGGGAGGCACATATTTGTTAAGCCCTGGTCACATGCCAGCATGGCCCCAAGTATTGTACATGGTTGTCTCGTTTCACCCTCTCTCAGCAGCCCCATAAAGCAGGTGTTGTCTGTATCTCCAGTACCTCGATGGGAAACTGAGGCCCAAAGAGGTGAGGTTATTTGCTAACGATGGCAATCTGCCCCTGTGTCCGGTACCCTGTCCAGGGCGCCTGCTATCAGGATACGGGAACCAAACTGAGCTGAAACTGGGACAGTTCCCCCAAGAAAAAAGGAACTAAAACCAGGACAAATGGAGCCAGTAGGGGAGAGGATGGGGGGTTGAGCCCAGAGGAAAAGAGTCTGGGGTGCCGGCCATAATCTGGGGTGTCGCGGGGGGATGGGACTTGTCCTTCAGGGCCCTGGGGAGCAGGTCCAGAGGACAAACATCGGCTCGGCGTTAGGTTGAGCTGAATTAGAAGTGTGCCCTCAGAGGGAGAGGGAGCCCAGTCCCCAAGGGGTATGTAAGGCCAGGCTAGCTGCCCTTTGGCAGAGATCCTGGACAGGAAGGGAGGGAAGCTTTCCAACTCGGAGATGTGAACATCCCTAGGAATTCTCGAGTCCCAGCCTCTGGAAATCATATCCCCAATTCTGACCCATGGGCACCTTGGGGAGGTGGGCAGAGAGGGGCCGGCGGGGCCCGGGAGGGCAAGAGGGGGTTCCGGTTGAGACGGCACAGCTCGGATTTGAAGACCACTGGCTCTTGGGCGGATCCCAGTCCTGCCGGTTACAAGAAGTGTGACCCTGGAGGAGTAGCTTTACCTTTCTGAGCGTTAGCTTCCCAACTATAATATGGAAATAATGACCAGACAGCGTTCGTTCATTCATTCGTTCGTTCGTTCGTTCTCCAAATATAAATCGAGTGCCCTCGCGTGTCAGGCTCAGGGGCAGGTGTCAGTTCGTGATTACACGTGCTCGGGGTCCGGTAGAGGTGGCCAAGTTGTCAGGGACCTGGTTCGCGGGCTAGTCACCTCCCAGAAGGGCTGCAGACCAGGCCAGTGAACAGACTGGCTCTGAGGAGCTTCCAAAGGGGCAGAGCCAGCAAGGCTGGGGGTGGGGGGGGGGGGTGGGGAGGACAGTATGAGAAGCCACTCGTCAGGTCAGCTCAGTGTGAGGTGGGACGTGTGAAAATTGCAGCCGGCCACAGATGGCTACTCTTGAGAGGTAGTGAACGCTCTGTCTTGGGAGGTATGCAAGGCTCCGAAAACTAGCTATCGGGGAGGCCATTAGGACAATCTTCCTGCACAGGGTGGGCAGTGGGCATGGCTCATCTTCAGAGGTTCCTGCCGGTTCTGAGACTTCTGGAAGCAGCAGCCCCTTGCCCGTGACTTCCCTAGGAGGTGGGGAGAGGGAGGATCTGGGGGCTGGGCAGGCTAGGAGCGCCACCTGCTGCTGCCAGAGATATGGGTCGCGGGTCGCGGCCAGAAGGGAGCGGGTCTGGGCCCCTGAGGGGCTCACCCTGCTCCTGCTCCCCCCAGGGCTCCCAGATGCTCCCATCCGTCCGCCCTTGGGCACACAGGCCACCCTGCAACCACCTGCCCCACGCCCACCTGTGCCTTCGAGCTGTGTCCCAGAACCTCGGGGTTGCCCTTCACCCACCACCGTCACGATCCATACAGGCAGCCGGCCCACTTGGGCCCCCTGGGCGGCCTCGCTGACCCCCCCGGGGCGGGGCTGGGCAAGCCCCATCTTTGCGCTCCCCACCTTGCTTCGCTGTCTTCCCCCGGAAGCGGGAGCACCCCGGAACCCCCGTGGACGATAGTCACAGAGCTCTGACAGAGCTGACGACATGCCCGGCGCCGCTCTGAGAAGGGCACCCTGACGACATCCCCACAGAGGGGGCAGGACACCTGCCCGAGGTCACACAATTGGGGAATCCTGACCCAGGCTCTGAACAGCCACACAGTAGTGCCGAGTTCGGAAGTATGTCAGGAAGCTTATGGGGAGTGACGGAGTCACTGAGGGGATTCATACTGTCACATGGACGGACATGACCAAGTTGTAGACGTACGCAGATGAGCCTGGAGCCCCAGGGCCCTGACAGGCATGCCTAACAGCCATGCGTCACCGCCCCGTCCACTCAGACCTTTCTCTGCTCTTGGCCTTGACTCTGGGCTCCCAACGGGACAGCCGAGACAGCTGAGGGGATGTGGCAGGCCTCAGCGACGTCCGTGACCTCGGCACCTGAGCCACCTCGTTGACAGCCGCGTCCCCGAGCCCTGGCATACGGTTAGGTGCTCGGTCACAGCTGCCTGACTCTACCGGCCACCCCCCCCCCCCAAGGTCTGGTGACACAGACTGGCTCCTTGTCACCCAACCTCGCTGTGGAGCTGTGATCCACTGAGGACTCACTGCTCGCCAGGCACTGTTCTGAGCCCTTGCCGGCAAAGCTCTCATTGACTTGTCCCCACAGCCCCTGTGACTTGGGGACAACAAACACACTTGCCTCCCAGGGCGCTCACCACGAGGACAGGAGGAGCTAACATTTGGGAGCCCCTTCCATCAACGCCTGCCCCCCCCCCCCCCACAGTGAGCGAGCACGACCGATGCATTGGCTGTTCACATTGTCCCCCTTTGACAGTTGGGGAAACGCGGGGGACAGTTGAGAAGCGGGGCACAGTTGAAAAGCGGGGGACAGGCCCCACAGGACAGAAGAGGGCACGCCGTGCCATCCCCTGTGGGCACAGGGCATCTCGTGATGGCTGTCCACTCCAAGCAGTCCTAGGCCCTGGGGGAGACGTCCCTGTGTCCCCTGGGCCGCCCCTCCTCCCCTGCTGCCTCCCCACCCGCCTTCCTCGCCACCACGTCCAGTCTTGGCGGGATTCAAGATGGAGGCAGGGGCCCAGGCTGGCTTCTGAGAAAGTCCAAGTGGCGGCAGTGGTAAAGTGAGTGGCCCCCAAATCAGGAACTGAAACAGGAATCTGGCACAGAGAGAGCTTGGGAGGCTCACAGTCGGCTGTGTCAGCAAGTGAGAGGCCCATGGGGTGAGCCTCAGCTTCTGGGGGAGTCCTCGGGGCCTGTGGAGGGGCCAGAGCAAGCAGGCAGAGAGGACTGTGTCCGTGAGGGCCTTCATCTGGGGGGGGAGCCCCTGCCCCTCCGAGGGCCCTGGCTGTGTGAGGGACGGGCCCGTGCCGTGAGCTTGCCCTGAGTCCTGTGTGTGCTAGGCAAGTCCTTTCAAGATGAGGGGTGGGCGATGCCCCCTGGGCACACAGCTGCCCAGAAGGGGGCAGGATTTGAACTCAGGCCTCTTCTACATCTGTGAGCCGGGAGTTCACAAACTGTGGAGTCCAGAAGGCTCCCCGGAGGCCCGTCAGGGCAGGTGTGGGGGTAAGGGGAGGACTGAGGCAGACGTTGTTTGAGCGGGGCTGACCTTGAAGGTGGGGTGAGTAAAGGCTCAGAGACCCTGAGCAGAAACCCTTGTCTGTCCAGGCCTGACCCAGGTGGCAGGGGTCGGGGGGGGGGGTTGGGGGGGGTGCTACTTGAGGGAAGAGAAGGGTTCTGGGGCCTCGAGCTGAGTAGGGAGAAAAATACAGGGTGAGTCCCATCTCTGTGGGCCTGAAGCCTACACAGTGTGAGGGGATCACAAATACAAAATTCGGAACAAGACTTTGGAGGGGGATATGCAGGCCGGGGCCCTGATGCTTAAGCTTCATTAAGTTTACAACAAATTTGCCTCTAAATTTGCATGAGCGAGCGGGACCCTGGTCAGGGAGGGGTTAACACCACGCTGAGGGTTTAGATGTCATGGAGGGAATCTGGGAAGGCTTCATAGTGGTGGTGATGGCAGCAGAGGCTGAGCCCTGCCCAAGAGAATGGCCTCTGAGGGCTTGAGCTCCAGCTCCAGGTGTGCATGGATGAGGAAGAGCATTCTAGAAGCTTGTTCACTGTAACCCAGAAAGAACCGAGCATGCGGGGCCTTGTGTTGTTCTTCCCTACTGCACCTCCCTTCACCTGCCTCTTGTATAAGTGAGAAAACTGAGGCCCAAAGAGGAAGTGACTGGCCCAGGGTCACAGGTTCAGTCTGTGGCAGAACCCCAGGCTGCTTCATTCCCTGCCCTGGGGACTTTCTCTCCCCTACTCCATTGCCCTTGACCAGATGCCCTATTTGCAAAACCTCCCAGCGTGAGACCTATCACCCCACAACCAAGGCCCTCATTCAAGCCCTTCCTTCCATGGGGTGGTCCAGTCCTGCGAGGTCAAGGTCACAGGACTAGGAAATGGCTGGGGATGGCGGGGAGGGGGCTGGCCCAGGGGTGGGTGTTCACACACCTGCCGTCTTCCCAGGGAGGGGAGGGAGAAGACAGGACTGCAGGGATGTGGAGAAAGAGGAGAGAGCAGGAGGGTGGGGGCAGGGAGGAGGGCACTGCCTTTCCAGAAGCCATCCCACGAACACACCCCCGTTCCTGGGAATAAATTGCACATTTGGAGTCATTTTCCTGGAAGAAGAAGAAGGAAAAAAAAAAAAAAAAAAAAAAGCCTCTCTAAAAATATTTTTTCTTTCTCACCTCCTCCTGGGGCTACAGCAGCCGGGCTGGGTGACAGCCAAAGACTGGGGTGCAGGAAACCAACCCGGAGCAGGGCCTCGGGAAGACCTGAAGGGGGGCCAGGAGGCCCCCCTCCCCCTGAGGCCGTGGAATCTGAGCGAGCATGACTGTCACTGAGATATTTGATGTGTCTTGTGTTTCTTGGAGTTTTCGAGGCTCACAGAGACTAGGACCCACACCTCAGCCTCCAGTTCTGGAGTCCCAGCTCCCGGCCAGGCAGGCTCGGACTGGGAGCTGAAGTTGCCGCCATCCCAGGGCCCGCATTAAGTGTGACACGGGTCCCTGCTCTGTCCTCACCGTCTGTGTGGCCCTGAGCAGGTCACTTCCGGTCCCCCCCTCCCTGTCCTGGGCCCCAGTCTCCTCCCGCATAGATGGAGCAGGTCTGGGAGGCCAACCTTCATTCCCAGCACCCTGCGGGTGGCCCTGGGGGTGGCCCTGGGGGTGGCCCTGGGATGGGGCCTGGCAGAGGGCAGGTGTGGGGAGGGGCCGAGCACCACCGGCCCGGAGGGGAGGCCTGGGGACTTTGGGGTCAGATCCTGGGTCTGCCACTCCCTGGCCGGTGACCTGGGGCCTCTCTCCTGCCCTGGAAGGTACAGTGAGTGACTGTCCCTCTCCAGGGTTTGGGGGAGGTGAACAGGGCAGTGCAAGGCAGCACCCGGCTCAGGGCCACACCCACAGCCCCAGCTCAACTGGCCACCGTTTTCCAGTCCTTCCCCACATGGGGCACGCGTGAGGTCAGCGGGCCAGGGGGACCCTCCGCTGGGACTGAGAGACAGAGGCTGAGCCACCCCAGGAACAGGATAGCGGTGGCCTCCCGAGAATCTGTGGTCCCGCCCCCTCCAGAGACACGCGTCTCCAGCCTGGGTTCCGAGGAGCCCCGAGGAGTTTCCTGGAGTCCTGGGGAGGGTGGTTCTGTTTCGGGGTCTCTCTCTGCGGTCTTGGAAGTCTCAATGGGGGCTGGGGGCGCTGCTCACAAGGCCGCGAGCGACGGCTAACAGCAGGAGACGCCGGTCCCTCCACCACGGAGACCTCGGCCGTAGAGTGACTTACGCAGCATGCAATCCTCGAGAGAGAGCCAGCTGGGGCTGCAAGTGTCCCTGGTGGCCTGGCCTGGAAGTCACCCCCCCCCCCAACCCTTCCACGGTTTCCTCTCGCGTCCATGCAGCCCTGTCCCACCAGGCAGAGAAGGCGGGAGGGTGAGAACACCAGGAGGCGGGGCCACCTTGCACGCTAACTACCGAGCGCATCTGCCTTCGCGCTTGAAAGCATCTCAGTTTGGAGGCTAAATAGCCGCCCTCGTGAAAACCGGAGGCAATAAGAATAATTAATAACAACTCTTATTTATGGCTTACTCTGAGCCCAGCCCTGTACTGCCAACGTAGCCTGTGAAGTAGGGCTACTATCATCCCCATTTTCCAGATGAGAAAAGGGAGGGAGAAGATTCGCAGAGGTCGCACGGGGCCAGAGGAGCTGGGGTTCGAAGCAGCGATAGGTCGTGAAAAGTCTTGAGGGGTTTCAGTTGTCTGAAGGCCTGGTGCATAAGCCAGGGATGTGGTCCCACAGGGAGGCACCAGGGCCTTGGGTCACCTTAACAGAGGCATGGGCTGCCCTCCTCAGGCCCAGCCATCTGACCGCATACCATCCCCGTGAGGGTGGCAGGGCTGGGTTGCCACTCCCGTGACAGTTGGCTCAGAGAAAGTCAGGGACTTGGCAGACATAACCCAGTGAGTCGGAGGCAGAGCTGGGGCCTGTGAGCCAGATTCGCCTGACCATCCCCTGCCATCCCAAGCCAGAGTGAGGGACTAGCTCAAAGCCAGGAGGAGCTGCGGATGGAGGGAAGAAGAGGGGATGCCAGGCCTCTGGTCCCTGGGAGATACTCCACTCCTGAGGCCCTCAAGCCGGGGGAAACCCATCCCAGCCCTGACCTTGGAGCCTGGAGCCCTTTGGCCTCTCTACTGCTTTCTTTGGGCAGCAGCGCCCTCGTGTGGCTGCAGCTTGTAACTACACGAAGTTCCAGGTTTCCTCACCCACAATGCTTCCCTCTCCAGGGCCTCACCTTTCTGCAACCCACCCCCTCGACAGAAGACAGCTATTCCTGGGGCTAACCGAAGGTGGTGTGAACAAGAAGCCATGGATAGAACCCTGGGCTTGAGGTCAGGAAGCTTCAGATAAAATCCTTATTTGGTTATTGACCGATTCGTCGTACGGCTGGCGTCTCAAACTCCTCATCCGTATAATGGGCTGATAATGTCTCCCCAAACTTACCCTCCAAGGCTTTCATGAGGATTGAGGAATCACAAATCTGAGTAGACTCTGTGAACCGTAAACCGCTGCGACCAGGTGAAAAGATCACTATGTACACTGTGTTGGGAGAGACCAAGGTCGCTGATGGCTGGCTGGTGGCAGCCCAGGGACGTCACATCCTTGCGCAGAAATTGGGAGGCGGCCAAGTAAGGGGGTGAATGTTGAGCCCAGGATTGAAACTCGGGCCTGCAGAGGAAGGGGTCTGCCCCGGGCCCACCCCCCCTCACGACGCACCAAAGGAAGTACCCTCGGGCCCTGCATCAGATCCCAGACCTGTCCAAACCCATTCCTTGCAGGACCCGTGTGAGGAACGTAAGAACCATCTCTGGTGCAGACAGAGCTGGTTCGCAGCCAATGACTTTATCATGTAAACTTCTTCACAGGGCAGACAAGGGTGGTTGGCGTCACCCAAACCTGTGCACAGACGCCGGATGAGTGGGGTCAAAGGTAAAAAGATGACAGATACGGTTCGTTCATTACACCAACGTGCTGGGCACGATGCCAAACGACATCATTTCACTCCGTCCTCCCAATCAACCTTTGACGTCGCTTCTGCTCGTTCCCTCCTTTCGCGCGGAAGGACCCGGGGCCTCAAGAGAGGACACCGGGGACCAAAACCCAGTTGGGATGAAACCCCCGTGTTTGTCTTTCTGGAAAGCCCCCCCTCCCCCCCCCCCCCCCAGGCCTCAGAGACACAGGCTTGGACAAGAGGTGCTGGGGAGGAGAGCCAGTCATGCTTCCGAGTCCTTGGCTTTGCCACCACGAAGAAACACCGAGGCAAGACGTCTCGCTAAATGCTAAGAGGAAAAGGGGGAGGAAAAACCTGGCCAAGTACAAAGGATACACAATCTAGGTGGAAAGAACGACAACCAGCATTAGGCGAGCGAATGCCTAGACGTGCCAGGCACCAGACGCAGGGTCATCGGCATTTCCAGTTTACACATCTCCGGGTGTTCCTCCAATCTGTTTTTTATAGTAAGAGCTTTTTTACTAATTTTTAATTTTTTCAAGTTATTTGAGAGAGCGACAAAGAGAAAGAGAGAGAGAGAGAGAGCACGCACAAACGGGGGAGGGGCAGAAAAAAGAGAGAGAGGATCCCAAGCAGCCTCGGCACCATCAGCAGAGCCCGGTGCCGGGCTCAAACTCACCTGAGAGGAGATAAGAGTAGGACATTCAACAGACTGAGCCACCCAGGTGCCCCTCCTCCCATCTTCTAGAAGAGGAAACGGGGCCGGGGCACAGACAGATGTTGTTACTCGCCTCAGGTCACAAAGATGGCGGCCAAATGGGAGAAATGCACACCTCCCACCTGGCCAGCTTTGCACACTGCCTCCGCGAGGGTCCAGTAAAACCCGAACCACTGAACAGCCCTGACTTTCCAAGCCGTGAAGGGAGAACCACAAATACTTCTCACCACCTTCGATGGCCAGGGAGGAATTCGGTGAGAAGCGAAGGGACACCCACAGGCACAGCGGAGGGGACTCAGACTGGAGCCTGGTCTGTCCGACTCCAGAACCAGGACATTCAGAGTCACACACGCAGTGACAGCTGGCAATGCCTCTAGAGCGTGGTCTCTGGTGGGCCACTGAGGACCATCAGTGGGAGAAGCCCCGGGAAGGACCCGATTTCAGCCGCTGATACACCACCAGGTCCTGGACTAAACAGCTTCCTTTCCCTCCCTTTATTCCCAGGACCGCAGAGCCTGCTAGTGACAGTCCCTTCCTTACCTTTGGGAAGGGATCGTGCAGTTTCTTCTGCAACCAGCCTGGGGCTCCGCTTGCAGACATGAGGTAGAACAGGCTCCCACCTGGCCCCTGGCTGAGCTACCCTGTAGTTGCCAGCACTGGCCAGTCTAAGTGGCAGCAAAGGTTGGTGAGAGGAGGGGCATCCTCAGACACAGGTGGCAGGCACCTCTGTGAGCTACAGCCTCCTGTACTGAAAGCTGGGAGGCGTCCCCGATCTGAGGGGGGACAAGCAAGATGAGCAAGCTAGGCCCCTGGGCCAGCCTGGGCTGGCCTCCGCGTGTGAACACAGGCGGGCGGGATGTGGGCAGGAGCCACCCAGAGAAAAGGGAAGGGGACCTCGGGAGGGGAGGCCAGACTGGACATCGGTCTGAGATGCCTTAGCTGCCGCCCACGTCACAGGATTCGATGCCCCGATACGTACCGTAGCTGGGAGACCTTTGTGATGGACTGGATTCAAATCTAGACTCTAGGTGCACACTGCTGCAAAGGCCAGAGAGAGCAAACGAAGAACACAGTAACTGGGTCAAACCGCAGGGCACAGGCTTCTTGAGGATGTTCCCTGTGCCCAACGGCAGACCCCGGGCCCAGGAAACCAGGCACCTGATTTTTCAAGAGAAGCTGTGAATCCCGACTAATGTGTAATGTCTTAATTTTGAAAGCACTAGGCAGGCTAAACCCAGCATCTTTGGGTCTAGATGGGCTCAAGGGCTATCGGCCCTATCCCAACGCAAAGCCCACCCTCCGACAAACAGAAACAGAACAAGCAGAACAAAGGACACAAAGAAGGAAAGGGCTGTCCTGGGGCACTAATACTAAGGGGGGAGGGGAGGGGTAAAACAGAAACACAGACTCAGATTCCAAAGTTCTGTATTTTTCAAAATAAAGATCACACATTGTTTAGAGACAATCTACACAAGAGTTACAAAAAATAGTTGCCCAGGCATAAGCATACACAGGTTTGTTAATTATACACATATGGTTACAAGTGTGCTTGCAAAAAAGTTCATTGGAAATATACACAAGGCTCTGGAAATGTACACCGTGTAGTGTTACAATTCTATATTCAAACAAGGAAAATTGACAGTATGTTACATTCACTTACAAGTAGACAAAATGCAAAATACAGTTCATCTTCTGTACAAAAAGGAAGGGCAATTCACACTTTACAAGGTGAGAGGGGCTCTGATTGTAAGGAAAGCTAGGGCAGGGCTGAACTTTGCACGTCCTTATGACTGTCACAAAATAAGCAAAACATTACTTTTTTAGGATTAAAAAAAAACACTAGTGTGAACTGAATCATCTTGAATAACATTTAGAAAGGATCTTGCTACTGTGGGACTAGGTGACAAATAAAACCAAGCTATTTTTTTCCTTTTTAAACATTTAACTAGGCTGTATAAAGAACATTTATTCCTTCAAAAGAAAAAAAATTTACTTCTGGTTGAAATTACAATTTACAATATACAACACTATATGCTACGACCATAAAAGGTGTGAATATACACTGAATGCACAGGGCTGGCTAATTCTCTTTTCTTCCCAAAAAACGTGTTTATGTTGATTCAAACTTCTCCACATTTACATTACAGGTATACAAATGTACAATTGTACAATCAAAAGTATGTTCGACTACTAGGGTACATTATAGATACAGATTAGACATCAAAACAAGAAAATACTACAAATTTGTATATATGCAAAGTCTACACCAAGTATACACTATATATTTATAGAAGCAAGACCAAAAGCAGAGTTGGATTTTTTTTTTTTTTTCTCATGCTAAATAATCAGATTTTGCCTTTCAATGTTAACAGAAAAAAAAAATCCAGTAGGCAGTAAACAAGTTACACCCGCCCGGCCTTGAAAGACATCCTAGGAGCTCACATCTCCTCCTCACAAAACACACTACACATCTTCTTCAGCATAATAGTCTCCAAAAAAGGCAATTTTTTGAAGTTTCATAAACTTAATGTCATTAACTGAAGCTTTAGCAACTCTAAAACAATTTTCATTATATATATATATGTATATATATATATATGTTTTATAAACAGTGTTAAATGCCAGTTTGGGGTCATTTAACAAAATTCAAATTTCTCAGGTTTTTTTGTTTGTTTTTGTTTTTTACTAAAATGAGGAGGTGGGGAAGAGCTATTTGCAAAACTTGCCAGCAAGGCAAAATGGATTAAAAACATTTTTTTCTTTTTTTTTTTTAACTTTTTTTTTGTTAAACCAACCACCCTGAAAGTTTCCACACGTGTAATATAGATACAACATTGAACAAAATATGTGGCCTCCCATGTACATTGGTTACCTATGTACAAGTATCCTATACACCAGTAAAACAACAGGGCAATTAGTCAATTAAAAAAAATAATTAGTACATGTTATGCGTAATAAAATTAAACAAATTTACAAAGGCTTTTCCACTTGTGGATTTGATTCCTTTTTTTTTGGAGGAGCGGGTAATCCTGGAGCAACCATTTACCCATGTCGGTTTCCGTACTAGAACATTTCCGGTTGCTGGCTGGATTCGCCTGTGGGCCAGTGAGGTCAGTGAACGAGGGGACAGGGTGACACTGCCTCAGATGATCCCATTCGGGGGGCCACAGATGGGCCCTAAGTCAACGCCATTCTTCATGTAGTACTTCTCCAGCTTGGCCAAGATGTGCTTGCCGTAGGTGTACTTGCGGAGAGTGGCGATGTGGGGCCGGATCTGGGGAGGAAGCACAGGCTGTGTTACTCTGGCCTGCACACGGACCTGGGCGGGCTCCCGCTGTGCTCCCAGGGGGCCCCCGCTGCGCTCCGGGCACCCAAGTGCTCACGAGAGCCCACGAGGCAACACCTTCCCCTGGTTCAGTCAAAGCGCCGTGATTCTAGAGCTATGGTGGGTGACCCATCCGAGCAGGTGACAGGAGGAGCCCCTATCCTGAGCACTGGCATAGGACACGAGGGTTCTGGGGGCGGCTGGTCGCGGACCACTTCCGGGTCAGTGCACGGAACACGTGCATCCTGACCAACAGCCACAGTGCCGCTGCACAGCACCTCCCGAGGCTGCGTTCAGCCTCTGCCCCCACTCAAGGCGCCTCGGCTCCCCTCAGCTGTGAGTTTCTTTCTGGGCACCACGAACCCTGAGCTGAGCTCATCACCTGATCCCGCCTCTAGTTCACAGAGGATCACAGAAAACTTCTAACGACAACAATAAAAATGACTAGTGTTGGCCGGGCATTGTTCATTTCCACCTCACGAGGCAGCTGTGCTTATCCCCGTTCACGGTGCTGGAGTCACACATCCAAGGTCAAATGGTTCCCAAGGCACAGGTGTTTGGTCTCACAGCAGTGGGAGGGGGACGGGGTCCCTCCCGGCTCTGCACTCACAGCACCACCCACCGCGCCGGGCTCTTGCAGCACCCAGGTTCGGCGCATTCTCCTCTGTTCTCCATCCCAGACACAAGAGGTGCTCCCTTGCCGGGAGCTCCTGGAGCTTTCTACACGGCCTGGCTACGGCACGGAGCACACTGCCTCCACAATTGCCGGTTTAGCCACTGCTGGTGCCACAGGGACAGTGAATGACCGCGTTTACCGGGCTGCTTCCCCATCCTGAGGCGCACCTGCACACTCACACTGGACGCCCACACCAGGGTGGATGGACACGCTCTACTTCGAGAGCTCCACGGAGGCCACGTGGCGACTCCGTCTGCTCAGCCATGTCCTGGAGTGTCGAGGACACCGGACACCGCTTCTGCACCACAGGATGCGGACCCAGCAGCCACGACACCCTCATCTACAAGCCCGCGTGGGGAACCATGAATAGCCCCGGGCCCAATCCTGAGCTGTGTGACCCACACCATTCGCCTCCACTCCTCTGGAGAGAGGACGTGAGACAATGCTACACTTGCACTTGGGATGTAGCGAGGCCCCAGACACGTCTTGGTCATCAGAACGTGAGGTTCAAGACCCTTTTGCTTTTTGGCGGCTCTCCTTTCAGAAACATCAATGACATTCAATTCTTTCACCCGCCCTGTCCCTAGGACCGGCGACTGAGCAGTCCAGCCACTGGCGAACCTTTACCCTTCGCCCTTTCCATCGTGCACAGGCACGTACGCCGTTGTCGAGCTCCGCTGTTCACCTGATCCGGGGGGAGGTGGGAAGTAATGAGCTGCTCTACCGTCTCCTGTTGCTCAAGAGGACTCTGTCTCGGAGAAGGCTGCAGAGCTCTTCGTGCTGGGATTCGTGGGACTCTTCTTCATCTTTCGGCTCCCTCAATCAGCCAACTGCCACACCCCATCTGTCCCCCGTCTTCAATCCCAAAGCCACCACCGTCTCTTGGCTCTACGGTCTCCATCCCGCCTCCTCACTGCCCCTTCTCCTACCGCCTCCCCACGTCTAAGTCACTCGTCAGCTGGGACAATCACGTGAAACGTAAACGTGACCCGGCAACCACGGGCCTGCCCTCCCAAACTCGCTTTACTTCTTCATATACCCAGTCTGTCCCCTGCTCTTCCAGGAGAGAGGTTCAGGGCTTTGTCAAATGTCACTCTCTCGGGGAGCATTCTCTGTACCTCCACATTAGAACAGACCCTGCCACATTCTCGCACAGCCCTCCCAACACTTCCCAGGCACCACCGCGGCTGTCTGTGCACAGCACCGCTGTATTCAGATCCAGAAGCCCCGCCGAAAGGGGGGCTTGCCCTAAGTACGCACACAAGTATTCGTCACGGACGTGCTTCTAACTCCCGTGTGTCCCCAACATCCCCTCTGCCCTCACCAGCGTCTCAACACACCTCTCCCTGAGCCTCCCAACTTGAAGGACTCCGGACGCCCCCAGCCTTCGACTGCCATCGCCAACACCACCGCGATGCCCCGTCGTGTTGCGTCGTGTTGCGAACTGGAGGCGGCGGGCGCCTCGCCTGGCTCAGAACTTGAGTCCTTAACAAAGATTCTCATTACCGAACTTTGTTCTCAGCGAGGGCAAGTGGCTCATCACTGCCAGACCGAGGCCAACACCTTCCCCTCAGATGGGGCAGAGGGAGTTCAGAGCCCAAAGGCTGAGGGTTCGCATCAGACGCACCCCGGGGCTCGCGGCACCGCCCAGCACAAACACAGCTGCGGCTCACCTGCTGGCTGGGCCCGCCCTGCGACTGTTCCTCCAGCCACGCACGGGCTGCTTCTGGGGCTTTCGGCGTCGCTCCCCCACACACAGCACCTTAACATTTCAGATTTCCGTCCCTTTTCTCCTCGCTCCTCCTTAGCCTGGACTTGCCCTCCCGCCAAGCCTCGGGCACGTGCTCTCGCATGCCCCCCCCCCCACCCCCCCGCCCAGCTTTCCACGGCTCTTCCCCACGCTGCGCTCTGTGGGCAGGGACCAGTCTTCGTCCTCCCCGCGCTGGCGCCTGGCACAGAGCGGGCACCAGGTCAGTGTGCCAGGCCAGGCACTCGCTCAGTAAGAGGTGGTGGGATGAACAAAAGGGAAGAAGAAGAAAAGGCAGTAAGACAATCAGGTTGATCTGTGGGACTGAGAAGCTTGGGGGTGGGGGGGTGGGGGGGTGGGGGGGGTGGGGGGGGGGCGGTGGGAACAGAGGACTAGACACACGGCCTGAGGATCAGGGAGGGAAAACCCTCTCACAAAGATGGAGTTTAAGACTCTTTCACACCAGTGAACTATGAACCACGGAGACAATGGCCACTCTAGATAAAAGGAAAACAGAAACATATTGAGACACGGCCCAGTGACAAACTGCACAAAAAGAAGCAAGATGCCCACCTTCATCCGCATTTCAGAAACGTGAAGAAGCGCGGGCCTTGCACGCTTTCTCTGAGTGTGACCTGTCCAGCCTGGCCTACCTTATGCATGACGATCTTCCGCTGTGCTGGCTCTGCCACATCGATCATCTTCTGGACCACGTAGTTGGCATACTGGTCCTTCATCATGGTGTATAAGGCACTGTGGGGACCGTCATTCATGGTGCATACCTCATCGATAAGCACAGCACGCTCCGTACGGGACGCATGAGTGACGCACTTCTCCACGACATTGCTATAATAAGACAAATCCAGGGACAACCCTTAGAACAAACCTTGTTAGGCTGTGCTTGTCCGGCCTCTGCCCTGACCTCACCGTCAGCAGCAGAAGAGAGCCTGACATTTTTGGAAGATGAATTCATCAACTGCCTGACTCTATGAGCCTCCACCTTGGAGTCATCTGTGGCTTCCAATGTGACCCATGGCTGGGACCAGGTGTCGGGCGAATACGAGCCCTAACCCGCTAACAGGGTGAGGGTAATGAGCCCAGGTGAGTGAGGGGACTTACATAAAGGCTCACATGACTGGCTAAAAGCTGAACTTGTTAATGATTACAATTTCAACACATAACCAAAATCAATGAATTCTCTCCTCTTCTGAGTGTACTAAGGTCAGGAACAAGGCTTACTTACTGCCTGTATTTCTAGTGCCTACCACAGAGCATGGCACTTGAGACAGAGGCCTTGCAGGCTTGAGTCAGGAGTGTACGAGGAGGAACCACAGCACTCACTCAATGACCTCAGGCTGCCTCCTAAGAGTCCAGGGACAAGAACCACCTTACAGGTCTGTCGGCATTTCTAAACACTTCAGAAATACATCATCTTGGGAAAGGAAAACAGGAATGTGGCTACACTAAATCCAGAGGGGCCAGAGAGGGTGATTAAATTACATACAGCTGTGCCAATGGGTATTTCTCATCAAGGAGGGACTGATTCACTCATTAATGTCTGTTTCTAAAAATCAACACTACTCTGCATCTTGTGGGTCTGTGGGTATGAGGAAGTTGGGTGATGTCAAAGAATACACACCATCTGAAGGTGGATTACTGGAGCCAATACCTGGCAAAGAGGACGTCTGGTGGGCCGGTGGGCAGTTGAAGGCTTTGTAAAGGGTCCGTGACTGGGGGAAGGGCTGCTCTGGGTCACAGAACACTCAGAGAGAGTAGGAACTTAAATGACCAGACCTAGCTAATGTAGAAAGCCCCTGGGCACCTTGGTGGCTCAGCTGTTAAGCATCTGACTTCAGCTCAGATCACTATCTCATGGTTCGCGAGTTTAAAGCCCCACTTTGGGTGAACATGAGCCTTGCTCTAGGTGAGCCCCGCTTCTCTCTCTTTCTGTGCCTCTCTCTGCCCCTCGCTCACTTGTGCCCCCCCCTCAAAAAATACATACATACACACAAAGTACATTTAAAAAAAATAAAGAAAGCTCTTCTGTGACAATCCTGAAAGATGGCCATTTAGCCTCTGCTTGGGAATTTCTAATAATTTGGAAGCATTACTTTCTAGGGCAACCTACCATATGGGTGAATGGCTCTGTTAAACATTCTTCATTTGTCTTACTTTTGCCTTCAGGGACTGAAAAAGGACATATATACCGACTTCACGAGGCACCTTAGAGCAGGTACTCTGTGTCTTACTCCTTCCAGAGGCCAGACCTGTGGATATCTCAGTAGTTAAGTAACTATCACCAGAATAATCCCCTACTCCACAAGTTTTTACACCATAAGAGGGTGCTGCTCCAAGGAGCTCCCAGTGTTCTATCATTTTGAACACAGAGCTTATATATATGCTTTTATTTAGAAAAGCAAATTCTCAAGCTAAACTGTCAAGAACTACAAACCCACTGGACATTTCTTAAGATATGCAGTGTAGATCAAGTCTGGTGAGCTAATCGATCAAGTCTAATTAAGACAAGAGCCTCTCCTTCTGACACCACACCATAGAAAACCTTCTCTTCCCACCTTCCTCCCGTAGCACTAAACATACAACTAACATACAGTTCTATTCTAGTGTGAGCTTAAGGTGTGGCACCGTGGAAGTGAATCTCCTAATGACCACTGGCTTCTCCTCAGCAGAAAAGGGAGTTAAGATATTACTGAACTGGTTCAGAGAGCACAAAGCCAGTCATGATCTCCAAATGTTCAGGCAAAGAATTCATCACCTGTCAGGACCGCTCGGCTAGACTGTATGTACCTTTGTCCACTCCAGGCCTCGTTCCATAACAAATCAGTCCGCGTCAGAACAGAACTTCCTAACTGGATTGGGGACAGGACACTCACTCATCTGGATACAGGACTCAAGCCTCAACAGTGACCTGTCTTCCAAGGAAGCAAGCAGGTCAATCAGCTACCACCATGGGATCCCACTTGGCCAAAGGCTTCTACCCTCATGCATGACCCATGGTCCTGCAGTCTTTTAAGCTTATTCTAGTGTTTCTAAAACTGGAGCTCCCAGCCCATTTGTGGGCAGGGAGATCAACTTAGTGATTTGGGACCAGCTGCTGCTGCTTTTTAATGAAACAGAATTAATCACGGACAACACAGTTGTTCAGTTACACGTGCATGCATGTGCCTGTGCATGCAAAGTCAATGAAAATGTTACTTTTTATTCTGGGTCACTGCCAAAAACGTCAGAAAGTCACTCATCTATTTTATTGTTTTGTTTCTATTGATCTATTTCCAAGTATATCAGCTCTTTCTTCTGTTCTCTCTAATCTGCTGATACTAAAGCCACACAGTGAATTCTATTTCAGATGATTTATTTTCCTATTCTAGAATTTCCATTTTGTTCTTTTCATAATAAAGCTTCTAATTCTCTACTAGCATATCTTTTCATTCATTACAACCATATCTTCCTTTACATCTTTGACCATAACTGAAATAGCTGCTTTATAATCATTCTCTGCTAACTCTAATGTCAGGGTGGTGTGGAACTAGCTGCAGTTTTTCACTCTCCTATTTTTTCTTTTTTCTTGATTATGGCCAACGGCACATTTTCCTCTTTTCTAGACATAATGAATGATACACCGTAGAAACAGTTCTGTTATGTTCTTCCAAGAAGGTGACTTCTGTTCCTTTTTTCAGTGTAGTTAACGTGGCTGAGCTCAAACTGCAAGCTTGTCCCAGGCCACAGGGATCCCAGTGCAGCACTTCCATCCTTAGCTAGGCTGCCTCAGGTTCAGCCCATGCAAACCAATGTGATTCAGGAGTCAACCAGGTATTTGGGAAGGTTAAATGCGAGCCTCCCCGTCCCTGGTTCTCTTCCTTTCCAGGATTTCTCCCCTGTCACTTTGTCACTCTCATTGCCACGGCTGTCCCAAACTCTGCCTTATGGGAACACTGGAGATTTCTGATGCCAACTTTAGAAGCCCAGCATGGAGCAGAATGAGAAGCACCTATAGGCTAAAAGCCATTAAAACTGGGAAATTCCCTTGGGGTGCCTGGGTGGCTCAGTAGGTTAGGCGTCAGACTTCGGCTCAGGTCATGATCTCAAGGTCTGTGAGTTCCAGCCCCGCGTCAGGCTCTGTGCTGACAGCTCAGAGCCTGAAGCCTGCTTCGGACTCTGTGTCTCCTTCTCTCTCTCTGCCCCTCCCCCACGTGTGCTCTGTCTCTCAAAAATAAATGTAAAAAAATTTTTTTTAAAAACTGGGAAATTTCCTGATTATAGTCAACAACACTGCACTATAAAAATGCTAAGTTGCTGAGAGACTAGATCTGAATGGCATTCTTAACACAAAAAAAGAAATGGTAATTGGGGCACCTGGGTGGCTCAGTTAAGCGTCTGAATTTGGGCTCACGTTATGATCTCACAGTTTGGGAGTATGAGCCCTAAGCTGGGTTCTGTGCTACACAGAACCTACTTGGGATTCTCTCTCTGTCCCTCCCCAGGGCCTGTGTGTACACGCATCTGCTCTCTGTCAAATAAACTTTTAAAAAATTGAAAGGAAGGAAGGAAGGAAGGAAGGAAGGAAGGAAGGAAGGAAGGAAAGAAAGAAAGAAAGAAAGAAAGAAAGAAAGAAAGAAAGAAAGAAGAAAATTGTATGTATGACATGATAAAGGTGTTAGCTGATGCTGCTGTGGTAATCATACTGTAATACAGAAATACATCAAACCGACATGCTGCATACCTCAAACTTACACAGTGCTGTCAATTATATCTCGATACAACTCGATACAAAAAGAAAACTCTGGAGTGCCTGGGTGGTTCCCTTGGTTAAGCATCCGACTCTTGATTTTAGCTGGGGCTCTTGATTTTAGCTCGGGCTACGATCTCATGGTCCGATCTCATGATTCATGGGTTTTCCCCCCACATCTGGCTCCACACTGACAGTGTGGAGCCTGCTTGGAATTCTCTCTCTCTTGCACATGCTCTCTCTCTCTCCCCCTCCCTCCCTCAAAAGAAAAAAAGAAAAAAAGAAAAATCTAAAGGGGCTGGTGGGAATTTCCCCAGTGCAATTACCTCCTTCCCAGTATCAATAAGCCTCCCCTTCCCCAACCCCTTCTGGTAACCACCTGCTCTTGGCCACACTGTAACGCCTAATGCCTTCAGCAAAATTTTTGGCATTTTGTCCACAATTTACAGTTGTCTGTTATCCGTGGAAGGATTGGGCCCAAAGTAGCTTTTCAGTCATTACCAGACCACAAGTCTATTGTAGCATTAATATTTATACTTAAGAGTGAGATATTAAATGCACTGAAAAACAAGAGGAGACAGTGACCCAAGGAAGCGTTCTAAGAGATTCTGCCCCTGCTTCCCTGGTCCTGGCAAATGTCCAAAAAATAAAAAATAAAATAAAATAAATAAATAAATAAATAAATAAAAAGGCAATACAAGGTCTGAGAGACCCTGATATGGTTAGGCTGCTAAGACACTGGACCTAGGAGCGCGTTTATTCCTTTTCTCTATTTTCCATGCTGCCATCTCATAAAATTTAAAAACTTAGAGATGAACAATTTAAAAACAAGGTTGTAGAATCACAACTGCTTTGGAATTTATCCTAAGAGAGAAAAATATTCCCAAACTACAAATGACTATATTTATACACCCATTCCACTCAGAAGACCACACCACTAATCCCTTGGAAGGGCCATCAATTTCTTCTCCAACCACTGCTGATTATAAGTCACCTAAAACATCTTTCACAACCTGGGAATAACTAGTGCGTTTTATTCTTGATCTGCCACAACATGAAGACTGGAAAAGAGACTCTAAGAGTACTAATGCCTATATGTCAACATGACACACTACGTCTGAATTCTGGCACCAGAGAGGAAACTGAGTGAAGAACAAGAACAAGTAAGCTAACAAAATGCCCAGTTCACCAAAGTACAAGATTTAAGCTCTTCAGAAACACAATCCCCATATTTCAAAGTGGGTGACTGGGGGCGGGAAGAGCCACTAAGGGACCTGCTTTGTTTTATACTCTATGATAGTAGAACCATTTGACGTTTTAAGCTGTATATACCTTGAGAAAAACATTTTTGAAAGAAGAGAATGAAAATTCATTCTTTCTCCCTCGACTTGAAATACAATGTAATAATTCCTTCTGGAAAACAGAGTCTGTATGAATTCAAAGCTCGTACCTTGCGAATTTGTGCTGACTCAATACAAGCACGTTGCCTCGGATTTCTGCTACAATTTTACTTTTATCCTCAGGACGACCGTGCTCCAATACATGCTGGATTACATAGTTTCCATACTGATCCTGTTTGAGAAACAACAGAAATAAAATTGATGTAAAAATTAGTTCTGTGGGTTACCTAAATCCTTACATCTAATCAACACCTAACCTACCTTCCTGTAGCACCGTGACGGCTGCCTGAATACCAACGAACACTGAAGAATTTTTAAAATGGATAGGGAGTGACAATTTTTCTCTATCATTACAAAACAGGAACGTATTACCAGACAATGGAATAGTCCTCTATATTTATGCCCAAGGATCCTAGTTTGGTTCTTCAAAAGTACTAGACGCCAAAAAGTAGGCCTCTTCTTGTTTAAAAAAGGAAGGGGGGGGGGGAGAGGGAGGGAGGCTGTGTAGGTAGGAATAAAGAGCTATTTTTCTCTCAAACAGAAATTTATCTCATAAGAAAAATGGGAAACAATGCTTATGTCCAACAAAACAGACAATACCTAATTAAACAACATCACAAGCATACAATGGATGTACTCACTCATCTACAGGTAAAGATACTTTTAAGAGAATAAATGTGTGTAAGTAAGGAATTTCAGTGGCAAAAAGATTTGCGAGATGCAAAAATTTAAGTGTACAAATAATACTTCGAAAGAAAAGTGCCCAGACCAAATGTGTTTGCTTCTGTGTGGCAGGATTACGGATGCTTTCTTCAGTTTTACTGCTACTTCCTGCACTTCCAATTTTTCCTCTTTTCGTTTTTTAAGTGGGCTTCGCGCCCAGCATGGAGCCCAATGCAGGGCTTGAACTCTCAACCTTCAGATCAAGAACTGAGCTAAGATCAAGAGATGCTTAACCACAGGCGCCCCTACCATTTTTTTCTACAGTGAGTATTTAATACCTCACACCAAAACAAGCCACAAACACCAACAAAAATGCTGCTTCAGCACAATAATCCGACTTGTAGAAAGTGTTCTACTGGTTACTGCGATGTGGGAGAAATGTTTAGTGGCAGAAGCAAAAGAAAGTATCAAAGCAAAAAAGAAGTCCCCTAATCCACTCAGTTCATTTGAAATGATGAGGTTCAGACCCACAGAGATTAAACGACCTAAGGTGGCACCGCGAGCCGGTCCACGACAGGCGGCCGGCAGGCAGCGCCCTTCGCTCCGAGGCCGGGCTCTCTTCATCACCCATAGTCACAAAACACAAACCAGGATGGCATACATGAAAACCTGCCCCAAAGCTTCAATGGGCATTTTGAACACGTGAACGCGAACTCTTCCGGAACGGATACCTGTGCTGAGAAAACGCACGGGCTGTGGGCCTGCACGAGCCCACAGGTGTTTGCAGTTACTCTACCGGCAACTCCACTACCTGTACAAGCTGCTCCGTGTGCTGGTGAAGCTCCTCTAAAATGGGGAGAGTCTGGTCAGGGAGACAGTGCTCCAGGATCCTCTGAATCACTCGGCAGCCGTAAGGATGCGTGGACAAAGCAAATACCTAGGGCAGACGAGCAAAGAAAGCCAAAAAAGACAGTTGCCACTTTCAACGCTTCAGTGTTGTTCACATACACATTATTCTGTTAATCTTTGCAAAGACTCTGACAGAGAGTGAGAATTATTCTTACCTTACAAATGAGATAACTGAAGCTTCTAGAAGTTTACATAATGTGCTTGCAGCCATACAGATAGTAACTGACAGAGCCAGGGTACTACGTCCTAGTCTTGACTCAAAAGCCCCAATTATACATAGGACACATTTGAGTTCTCTCTACAAATAGTAGGGTGTATGTGTGTGCGTGTGTGTGTGTGCGCGTGTGCGTGTATGTAAACCCATTTACCTATTCTAGGGATTCACAAATGTACATAAATTCTGAGCTGAAAAGGACTTCTCTAAGAAGCCTAGAAAGGAACAGAGAATTAGTCGAGGTCATAAAAAACAATTAAGAGTCCATAGTGTCAAAAGACAGGGTTAAAAACAGAAAAAGAAAGGGCTAGGATCATAAATGCTTTCATCTAACCAACGCTGCAATCTTCTACATTTAATTAGGGTGTTTTTCCAGCAATGAGCAAGAAAAGCTTCCTCTTTTGTTGCGTCTGGAAGAAGACAGGCACCTGGGCTTCGGCTCCAGATCACTCAGTCTCGATTCTGTCCTTCCTAGTGTGAATAGTGTGAATGACCTGGAGAAACCCGCACCCCCTCTCTGCCCCCTGCTCTGTTACCAGGAATAATCACAGGAATAATAAGCACAGAAACAACAGCTCACACTTCCTAGATGTTGACCAAGTGTCAATGCACTAAGGGCTTTTTATGTGGGTTTTTTAGACGTAGCTGTATATGCACAACTGTGTACCTCAACAGTATAAAGCACAGTTCTGCTTGATTCTATAAAAAAGGTTAAAAACTCACAGTCTGTAACAAATGAACTTATTTCACTCAACATTATGTTTCAGGTATTTACTTATTATACTGTGAAACTTCTGCTGGGCAAGTATTTGAGTTTGTTATTTTAATTTCTGTCCAACCCTCTGCTGATTGATAGACATCTAGATTCTTTAGTCTTTTCTAGGAGAATAATGCTGCTTTCAACATGTCTAAATATGTCTCGTAGTATCCACATGTAGACATTCCCCCAGCTACACACCTAGCCTAGGAATGCCAGCATAGGAAATACAAATGTTGAACCTTGAAGGTGATACAAAAGTATTTTCCTAATGGCTGTGCTAATATCTATTCCCACCACCGGTGATCAGATCCCACATTCCTGCCAGGACACCGCGACTGATGGGCAAACAATGCCTATCCTCTGTGTCCTTATTTTGCATTTTCCTGACTAACAGAATTATGTTTTCATAGATGGACTGGCAATTTGTGTTTCTTTTGTCTGTTAATGCCTTTGGCCCGTTTTCACACTAATTTGTACTGTACTCTTTTGATTACAGGAGTTCTTTATATATTCCGGTTATTAATTCTTTGACAGTTTCATCTTGAAAATATTCTCTCCCATTTGGTAGCTTAATCTACTTTTACTTTCTTTGCTGTCAATTTCAATAAATGTAAAATGTTAAACAGATCTTTTTTCATTAACTCAGAAAATCCAAACAACCCCCCCTGAGTTAAAGCCTGCAATCTCCTTACCGCTGCTATAATTGAGCAAACCGCAAAACCTAACAACTCTAAAATCCCACTTCAATCTAGGCTCAGCAGTACCCATGACTGCACCTGAAAATCTACTTGGTATTTACCATCTTTTTCCCTTTAAAGACAAAAACAAAAAACCAATTTCACAGACCCAAGAAGGAGATGCGTTTTGCTCTCTTTGTTCCGCGTAGCTTAGGAGAGTGTGAGGATGATGCTTCAGGAAAAAGAAATGAATGGCAACAGCCAATCAAGGGGCAATTCTGGAAAAATCACAGTATAAAAAAAGGAAAACAAAAAACCATCTGCCTGGAAGCTGGTGCTAAGATCACAGGGGCTCTTACGACACACAGGTAAATAGGAGAAACTAGAAGCTATCTCTGGTGGGGCGGCCACTTAGGGACACCCCACAAATGCTACCCTGTTCTCTGCTCACAATGCAAACACCCATCAATTTGGTTCCTTTGTTTCTTTCGTAAGTCACTTACCTGCCCCTTAAACGCATCGATGATGAACTGCAAAGACTGGGGCTGCACGCATTCAATGCATTTCTGAACCACGTGATTACCATTCTGGTCTTTCACACACTTCAGGACGTGGCCGTCTAGCTCCCGAACCATCTCGTTCTATTAGAGGAGACAAGGAAAGAAAGCACCACCAGAATCACAGCAAGCAAACTCCTGGACAATCGACAGTCTCCCTGCGAAACACAAAGCACCAGGCAGAGAGTCTGTGACGAAGCAGCGGGACAGCACAGCTGTGGCACTGTGACAGCACACCGGCACCAAGTGAAGGACGCAGTTTTTGCATGTTAGCAAACTTCCTGTAATAGGAGCCTGTCTTCAAAAAAGTTCTCTAACTCGCAAAAGGCCTCAGAGACTTTATAAAAACGTAGACATCTCTAGAAAAGAACGTGTACAAACTACACTGTCGTCGAGAACTTCACATATAATTTATCACATTCTTAACATGACAACCCTGTAAGGTACATATTATTAATAATGAGAAGAGCAGGGGCCCTGGGTGGCTCGGTCCGTTAAGCGTAGGACTTCAGCTCAGGTCATGACCTCGTGGTTCCTGGGTTCAAATCCTGCGTCAGGCTCTGTGCTGACAGCTCAGAGCCTAGAGCCTGCTTTGGATTCTGTGTCTCCCTCGCTCTCTGTCCCTTTCCCCGCTCTCCCTCAAAAACAAATAAACATTAAAAAAATTAAGAAGAAGAATCAATCTACAGCTTACAGTATGCTAGACATATCTCTTAAGTGCTTAACACTCTTTGACCCAGTGAATCCTCCTAATAATCCTGTGTACTGGACACCATTACAGATGAGGAAACCAGAGCACAAATGATTTGACTTGTTAAAATCACAGACCTACACTGCCAAGATTCAAACCCAAGCAATCTGGCGCCTGTGTGGTAAAACAACGTGGGTCAGTAATTACCTGTGTCAATTACATATGATACTGCCCACACCTAAGAAGGAGGGGCCTCTGAGAGGGATTAAGCACCAGAATTCTGGTTACAGGTCTGTCACTCCCAACATGATCTTTCCACAGGGCCAAGGACTGAAGGACAGCAGGGAGAGCACTCTCAGAGAATACAGAAGACCAGACATTGAGTTACGTGAGTGCGTGACGTGTGTGTGTGTGTGTGTGTGTGTATGAGAAACTCCGGAAGTACAGGAGAAGACCAGACACCGGAGTTGTAAGCGTGGGAGTTGCAAGCATGCGTGCACATGTGTAGGGAATGAGTGGAAGCGACAAGAAAAAGGTGTTGAGATTTTCACTGGATCCCTTTCTTGATGCTGAGTACCTGCACCATGGCTGGGCCCTAGTATGTGCTGCCCAATCTCCTTGCTCGATCCAATCTCTGTCTACTCGCTCCCCTGTGCTGAACATGTATTTATAGTGGGAACTACGAACCAGTCAAAACGGTGATGTTTGTGAACACGAGGTCTCAAATCTCTGAGTTGCTCAATATGTCAAAACAGCTAAGAGTTATCCCATTTATACGGGGGTGGGGGGAGAATCCAAGATTACAATGCCAGGGACCAAACCAGCCAAAGGCAATAGACTGAGGAAAGTTTCCTAAAGCAATTAATCAAATGTCAGGAAAAACAAATTTATTCTGGAAATATAATTATGGGAATGGCAAATGGAGAATGATAGCTATATACAAAGACAAGGAACACTTTTAATCAAAATAAAGGGGAGATGGCTTCCTTGTATATTTTCTGGAGCCCATAAAAACTCCACTGGAGAGGAGTTAATTTCATGTAAAATAATAAACTTGCATCCAAATAACAGTAAACTATCCACACCAGGAAGAGTCCTACCAGGTCCACAACAAGGTACACAAAGAAACCAGACCAGAAAAAAAAAAAAACAACAAACACAGAAATATAGAGTAGAAAGAACAACTCAAGGGGAGAGTGAAAAGCAACTACAGTGTAGCCATCCAATCAGAAAAAAAAACAAACAGTAAACTCTGAAAAGATGGAGACAGAATCAACAATTTAGGGGCACTTGGGTGGCTCAGTTGGTTGAGCATCCGACTCTTGATTTCCGCTCTCATGATCTTATGGTCGTGAGATGGAGCCCCATGTTGGGGCTCTGTGCTGAGCGTGAAATCTGCTTAAGAGTCTTTTTCTCTCTCCCTGTCCCTCTCCCCAACCCACTCATGCTCTCTCTCAAAAAATTAAATAAATAAATAAATAAATAAATAGATAAATAAATAAATATCAACAGTTTATCACAATCCTGAGAGAGGGCAAAGATGGGGGACATTCCTGGGAAACTATAATACTCCTCCTTTCTCTGAGCTAGTGAGAATCATAGTCAAAGAGTAAGAAACTTCCATGTTCCAAAGAAACGAGAAAATTTAAGAAGAAAGATTCACTCATGAAGTTTTCATCCATGAAAATCCCAGGGAAAACTAAAACTGATAATGATTCTGATCATTAGAAGAAAAAAAGAGTAGCTGAGTCTCTGCTTCTAATTCCCGACATGCACACCACTTTACCACTGCCACGTCTCCGGACAGAGCGCGGAGCGAACCCCAACCCTGCCCATGTGTCCCCAACATCCCCTCTGCCTTCACCAGCGTCTCAACACACCTCTCCCTGAGCCTCCCAACTTGAAGGACTCCGGACGCCCCCAGCCTTCGACTGCCATCGCCAACACCACCGCGATGCCCCGTCGTGTTGCGTCGTGTTGCGAACTGGAGGCGGCGGGCGCCTCGCCTGGCTCAGAACTTGAGTCCTTAACAAAGATTCTCATTACCGAACTTTGTTCTCAGCGAGGGCAAGTGGCTCATCACTGCCAGACCGAGGCCAACACCTTCCCCTCAGATGGGGCAGAGGGAGTTCAGAGCCCAAAGGCTGAGGGTTCGCATCAGACGCACCCCGGGGCTCGCGGCACCGCCCAGCACAAACACAGCTGCGGCTCACCTGCTGGCTGGGCCCGCCCTGCGACTGTTCCTCCAGCCACGCACGGGCTGCTTCTGGGGCTTTCGGCGTCGCTTCCCCACACACAGCACCTTAACATTTCAGATTTCCGTCCCTTTTCTCCTCGCTCCTCCTTAGCCTGGACTTGCCCTCCCGCCAAGCCTGGGGCACGTGCTCTCGCATGCCCCCCCCGCCGCCCCCCCGCCCAGCTTTCCACGGCTCTTCCCCACGCTGCGCTCTGTGGGCAGGGACCAGTCTTCGTCCTCCCCGCGCTGGCGCCTGGCACAGAGCGGGCACCAGGTCAGTGTGCCAGGCCAGGCACTCGCTCAGTAAGAGGTGGTGGGATGAATGAATAAGAAGTGAAGGAAAATGGAAGGTGGGCTGGATAATCCAAGTTTGATTGGCCGGAGTGGTTAGTTCAAGTTGAACACAACAACAACTCACTAGTATTTTACTGGCTTTAATTCTTATCAAACAAAAGTGTCTCTTGTAAAATTACACCTACTGAAGCCTGGTTGATGAAAAGAGTGTTTGAAACCAACAGCATTATTAACAAAACACACTTGATCTACTGTAAATTTACAAAATTAATCACACAGCTCATGCTTGCCATGCACAGAAAGGCAGCCACAAGCACCAAAGGAAACCGTAAAAGAAAACTAAAGACTGACAAATGTACAGGATTCACTACTACACGTGCCACGGAGAAACATCGAACACCAAGAGAAAAGTTAAAGGGGAAACTTACAATTACCTGCTGGTCTGAGGGAATAAATTCAAGAGCTTTCTGGATAACACGGCAGCCATACATCTGCAGTGCCAATGACAGGACGTGGCCTCGAATGCGTTCTGCCAACGCCAGCTTCTGTTCAAGGCTGCCAAACTAGACATAATGTGTGGGTGAACACCATTACTTAGGTAGAAGGAAAGAAACCAGAGAAGGCAAAGCATCTATTATTCTGTATCAACCACTGGCATAACCTCTTTTAGCTCTGTCACTAGGATTAATGAACTAAACCTTTTTGTTCAAAAAAAAATCTTTGTTTCTTCAAGGCAAGAGTTCTCAGCCTCTGACTGCAAGGAACCCTCTTTAATGTTGAAAAGCTTCTCACATACCCAACAACAGCAGTTTCACTACTAATACCCGCGAAACAAATATGGAATTCCTCAAAGCTGCCATTAATCCACTATTAAGTGAATTTATACTCCTATTAATTATAAGAGCATTTATACATATTTACTCTAAAAATAGTAATACACGTGGGAAACATTGTTTATTGGAACTTTCGACAGTGTATGGGAAAGACTCAAGCACTTCTTGGAGCAAAGCTATGGCACTCAGGTGTCCAAGGCCCGTGGATTAGAAAGTTCCTCTTTCATCTACTGGAAACTTAACATAGGGGCATCCTGTTTTGAAGTAGGGTTCTACATCACTCTAAGAATTGAAATGTTCTATTTACACAAGGCAACGGAGTCTGGGGGCACATTAGTTGAAGCAAGAGGTCAGGCTGCACAAGTGCCAAAACTCTTCCTAGAATGATCTCCCATTGCTGGCCTTTTATTTTCATCTGAACGGCATAATCATGCGAGTGAAGGAGACTTTATATATAATCAGCTTCCCAAACCCACTCATTCCCCACACAAGGGAACTACGGACCAGGGGCGTTGTCTGAGCCAGGACGTTCTCTGGCTCGTCCCAAGTCATACAGCTATAATCCACTGTTCATTCGGCCACCTCTACCTGCATATTAACCTCTAGAGGTGGAGAGCTCTACATTTTTAGATCTGTGACAAAAGGGTCACAGAGTGAAAGCTATTCTAAAATCAATAACGTAAGTCATTTTAAGTTGATTCCTTAGTGTATCACTAACGAATCACTAACAAAAAAACTTAAGTCTTTATGAGAAAAGTTGGGAAGACAAAGGCTATGAGCCATTTTTTTTTTTTAATCTTCATACAAACTGCATAAAACAAGATGCATAAAATTTACAAATTTCTTTTGATTGGGGAAGGTAATGTCCACTTCCGGCATTTTTCTCTGTACCAGACTCTTCTCAATGTTTCATTCCCTTCTGGATTTAGGACTTGGAATTGTTGATATCAGTCTACCTGCCTTTCTGACACCAGTTTAGTGGTGGAAACAGACTTTAATCCAACTCTATTAATCCTTTCCAAAAACAACGGTAACAAGAGTGGATGTTATTCACAACAATAGAAGTAAATAAGAAACCAAAGCTGAAGGATCAGCTAAAAAGAAGCGTTTAATAATCTTCAGAACTATAGTTTAAAATAAAAAAACACTACAGTCGACATTCAAAGATAACTCTCTAGGAATTCTAAAAACAAAAATTCATTTTTGGAGCACGTGAATGGCTCAGTCAGTTTAAGTGTCCAACTCCTGATTTCGGCTCAGGTCATGGATCTCACAATTTGTGGGTTTGAGCCCCACATCGGGTTCCGTGCCAACAACGTGGAGCCTGCTTGGGATTCTCTCTCTCCCTCTCTCTCTGCCCCTCCCCTGCTCATGTTCTTGTTCTCTGTCTTTCAAAATTAAATAAACTAATTTTTTTCATCTTTTAGAACACTTTATCGTGATCCTACTAAAATATCTTACAAAGATTATTTCCTCTAAAAATGACACGTTTGGCGAAATGATTATAACAATCAGAAGTAACGTGCTAGTTTCTAAATGGGGACAGCAGTTCTCCAAACACATTTTTAAAACAGACTGGCACATCCGTTTGGGTATTTAAATGATATACTGCTGCCGTATCATTTAAATGGAGAAACATTTAAAAGCTCTTCAAAAAGACCACACACGCTTCATTTTGAGGACTGGAATGGGATTGCCATTCTAAAAACAGCTAATGAAAATCAAAATGCTCTGGAGATTCTCTAACGTCAAAGGATAGAAAGAACAAAGGCTTACTTCAAAGAACTTCTGAATGACGTAATTTCCGAACACATCCACCATTAGCTGGTAAGCGGCCTGGAGGATTTCATTGAAGACAAGCTGGCGTTCAGCTGGTGTGGCTCGCTCTAGTTTTAGCTGAATGAATCTGAAGTACAAAAGAAATGGCAATCCTAGCATCTCAGGAAGACTTGGGGAAATAAGGATTGCTCAATTTATATAATGTATCGGTTCTGAAACTGTGTGTGTGTGCATACATGGGCACACACACACAAGTGTTATTTAAATGAATGAGTTGAAGGGCGCCTGGGTGGCTCAGTTGGTTAAGTGTCCGACTCTTGATTTCGGCTCAGGTCATGATCTCACGGTTCTTGGGTTCGAGGCCCAACATCGTGCTCCTTGCTGACAGTGGGGGGAGCCTGCTTGGGATTCTCTCTCTCCCCCCTCCCCTTCCTCTGCCCCTTGCTCTCTCCCTCTCAAAATAAACTGAAACAAGGAGGGGGTCAGGAAAAGAGGGGGGGTTGAAGGTGGACAGAACACAGGGAGAACCCTACCTGACTTTTTCCTTTAGAAACGAGTCCCACATCAATAAACTGAGAGCTTACAGCCCTTACTGTCTTCTTTAAACTCATGCTAATACAAAGCAGTAGTCAGTCATGACGCGGAAGAGTTGTTATTTATGCCTGCAAATGTCTTCTGAAGTAGTAACTACTCAGTTTTCATTTTTCAGGTTCAGGTGACTATGTAAGAAAAACCGTGTTGTCTCTCAACCTGGTCTATAGGATCCAAATACAAGAAATCGCCCAGTCGCGAGATGGCAGAACTCAAAGAGGAGGTGGATTCTTTAGAAGCTGTTTCAGTGGGCACAGAGAGCAAGAAAGAGACATGGAGACAAATGGGAAGGAAGGACGGATGATGTCACCATAATTAGGCTTTTTCCCCAGGACCAGGGTGGTCCCTTTCTGTGAAGCCCACTGGAACAGCCAAACAGGGAGAAGTAAACTCTGTTTTATATGGCAGCTTCCTTCTTCCCTCTCACCTCTATGCAGACTCTCTCACGTCTACAGAGCGGAACAACAAAGAAAAATGGTGGAGCTACCTTACTCCTGAGCAGGAGAAATCCAAACTTATATGTGAATAATGTCTCTTTAAGAACTAGACTCTTAATAGTGATTAAAATAGCAAAAGTGTGGGGACGCCAAGTGTCCAGCTCTTGATTTCAATTCAGGTCACGATCTCATGGTTCATGAGTTCAAGCCCTGCATCGGGCTCCACCCTCACAGCTCAGAGCCTGCTTAGGATTCTTTCTCTCCCTCTCGCTCTGCCCCTCCCCCATGCACTTCCTCTCAAAATATATAAACTTAAAAAAACATACAGTAGCAAAAGCATGCATATATCTTTGTGTTAGTGTTTCTGTTCCTTAAATTACAGATAATCTGTGAGGTTCCCATGAATTCGGAACACCACAATAAGGTAAAAAGGTTTGTTTTCAGCATGTGATCCAGATTACTAAACGGCTCTTTTCAATCACCCGGATATCTAGTGATTCTCACACCTACATCCCTCTGAAATACATAATGGGAAGCACACAAAAAGGCAAACTTTCGATTGCTTTATGGCAATTTACTAGTGTCTACCTTCTCTGAGGCACGGAATTTAAGGCATTAAGATTTCAGTTACCTTAAGTGCCAAAGCCAAGTCCTCACCTGGACCCATGCTGGTCTTGGGAAAACTCCATTATATGCCCAGCAATCTCCCGCAGTTGTAAATTGGGGTACCGGTTATTTCGAAAATCTTCCAGAAGCCTGCTCCTGCCAGAGGGCATGACATCAGACATTCCATATCGCAACCGGGAGGAAGAAAACAGGGTGCTGCTGGGGCTGAAGAGACTGGAGGCACTGCTCGCGCTGCGGTACTTGGCTTCAGCGCCTGGAGCAGCAGAGATGTATCTTCCACTGCCATTTGTGAGTCCTCCTGTTGGTTACAGAACAGGAGAACTCAAGACTCGCTCTTAAGGAATTTTGTTTACGAGAGGAAAAAGCATCCCACACATGAAAGCCTGCATCATTTCTGATTTTGCTTCAATTCTGCTGCTTTCATGTTAAGATTCAATTCCATTCATGCCACAGTTTTTATAAGGCCAACTCACCAAAGTAGAAAGAAATTTCTACTCAGTACAAAGACTGAGAGGGGGACGCTTTTGTCCACCGACAGGGCACTGCTAACGATAGACAGTGCAGCCCCTCGTAAGTAAAACGACCGGGGAAGTGCCTGCCCTGTGAACCAGCACCTGAGCACCAGAAATCCGAAAACACAACGCACAGAGACCTCAGTGGTTTTCTGCTCTGAGCTCTGGGGAGACTCCTGCCATCAGTGGAATGATCCCACTCCCACCGGAAACCCTTCCTCTAAAAAGGAAAAGGAAAAAAGAAAACAAACCAGAGTACCCAGACTGGTCTGTTTTATATAAAGAGCCTCCCAAAAAGCTTTCAAAGAATGGTTTTGCCACTAAACAGAAATCTGAAAATCACTAAGGCACCCCAGGCCGAGGAGGAGACACAAGGAGTCGAAAAAAAGCACATATGCTTCGCAATGGAAGGTTTTCAAGTTCTGCGTCCGGAACGGGCAGCTCTTAGCACCTTCTAGTGGGGCACAGGCTGAAATGACTGCGACAGCGACAACTCTCCTGCCGCTGATACTGTGGTTTGAACTGGCAACACGGGAATAATAACTGTGAAGCCCTAGAGATAAAATAAAGACCAAAGGCTTATCGAAATGTAAAGCAGACTAATAAATTATTATGAGTAAAATAATAGAAAATAAATAAATAAATAAATAAATAAATAAATAAATACATAAATAAATAAATTGTTATGAGTATATATTTTTCAATATTCTTACTGGCTGTTTCTTAACTTTAGACTACACTATAAAAAAAGATGGGTAAAAAAAAAAGTCCTTTTTGTGTGTCATTTTACCTCACTCCTTTTAAACCAAAAGGCAAAGTAGGTAAGAAACACCACAAAAGTCACGAAGAACACAGAGGAAAAACAACTCAGGATCCGTGAGAAAAGTCACGCAGTGTGAACTGTCCATTAACATCTTCACGAGATGTTAACGAATGTCTGCTCTGGAGTTTAATGGCAGCTACAAAAAGATAACGAGCTTGGATTTCCCCACAGTATTCCAGGGCTCGGCTTCAAAGGCCTGGATCCCACAGAAAGTAACAGGACCAAAAGGAAAAGGCTTGATGTTACAATCTGTGAAACATTTACTGAGCATCTGTCCGATGCTAGGCACTACGCTAGAAGTGTTTCATACACACTTTCCACTGAATTCTCACTGTTATTTTCGACAAGGAGTTTTAAACTACCATGTATGTACCAGATGACTAAGGTGAAATGCTCACCCAAAGATACAAAACCCAAGATGATCATGGCTAGGATGTTACAGAACTCGACTCTAGAATAAGTGCCCTTGCAGCCATGTGAGACTCATTTTCAGACTCAGTTATATCAAGTTTTCTTGTTCTAAAGGACTCTTTAAGGAAAGAAAAGAGAGAAGGTTTATAAGAATAGAGAAGGGTAAGGAGCCACACATGGCTGTTCTTTATTCCATTTCAGAAACAATTCTTTCTTCCCTGTCCTGAGACTGGGGAGAAATGGGCAAAGAGGTGAAAATCAAGTTAAGTCAGTGGCAGTCCTACAGAGGGTGGGAACAGCAAGGAACATGCTTCAGAAGAAAGAACGGCATACACAGAATTCTGAAAATAATTTAAAGATATTTTAGGAACCTGGTCACTAACAAAGGTACTTAGGGGAAAATAGTAAGTCAACAGAGAAACAGAACCAATCTCCTGAAAAAGCCATCCAGATATGGATGACAAGTATAAGGAAACCTGAACGGTAACTGGCAAATTGAAATTAACGCAGAGTGGATAGCCTCCAGAGTTAAAACTGGAAGAGGACCCAGTCAGAGGGGAACCCCCAGAAATCTTCGATCTCTGAGAGGCCAACCAGGTTCCACAATAAATATGAGAGAAAAATGTTCTCAGGCTTAATTAAGTAAAGGGAAAAGAAACAATTTTGAAATAGGCCAGAGCACCCTGTTCTTAAGCAGGCCTGACCTCTGGGGAAACTGGTTAACCAGAGCATAATATGCTGGGTTATCAGAGACCGACTGACCTAGGAAAGAGAAATACACAACTCCAGCTTATTCAAACCATCCTGTCCCACCAAAAAGGGGAGAAAAAAACTGAGAAGCCCTTGTGAAGTTGGAGATCACTAAAAGAGCCCCAACCACAGGACTGCAGAACACTCCCCTCCCCCAACAGCTCACAACATTACCAAAAGCCTATTTATAGCAGTCCTGTTTACCTAGCACATCATACCCAGCTCTCAAGAAAAAATTACAAGACATACAAAAAGTCAAACAACACAATGTAAAGAGAAAGAGTAGGCATCAGAGACATACAAAGCAGGGATACTAAAGTTACCAGACTGGGAATTTTTTTTTTTTTCCCCAGAATGGGAATTTAAAACAACTACAATGAATCTGCCATGGGCTCTAACAGATAAAGTAGGCAGCATCCACGAACAGATGGGCAACGCAAGCAGAGATGGAAATCCTAAGAACCAAAAAGAGATGTTAGCAATAAAAAACGCTGTGACCAAAATGAAGAATTCTTTGATGGGCTTGTTAGTAGACGAGGCACAGATGAGGGAAGAATCTCTGGGCTAGAGGAAGTATCAACAGAATCCCCAAAAACCTAAAAGTAAAGAGAATAAAGACTCAGAAAACCAGAATCAAATTATCTGAGGACAATTACAAAAGGTGTAACATACACATACTGGGAAGATCAGAAGGAGAAGAAAAAGAAACAGAAAAAATATCAGGAACAACAACAACCAAGAATTTCTCCAAATTAACGTCAGACACCAAGCCATGGATCCAGGAACTTGGCAAACACTAAACAGGATAAATGCCCCCAAAACTACACCTCCACACATCATCTTCAAGTTATAGAAAATCAAAGATAAAGGGGGGGAAACACTGAAAGAAGCCAGAGTGGGGGGAAACACCTTACCTAAAAAGGAACAGAGATAATTACATCTCACTCTGCCTCAAAAAGCACACAGGCAAGAACAGAGTGGAGTAAAATATTTAAAGTTCTGAGAGAAGAAAACCCACAAATCTAGAACTCCATATCCTGCAAAATTGCGCTTCACAAGAGCAAAGGAGAAACAGACTTTCTCGGGCAAACAAACACTGAGGGAATTGGCTGCCAGTAGATCTACCTTGCAAGAAATCTTTAAAAAAAAAAAAAAAAAAAAAAAGTTCTTTGGAGAAGAGTAAAAATAAGTTCTTTGGAGAGAAGTAAAAAATAATACAGGTCAGAAACTGATCTATATAAAGAAAGGAAGAGCATCAAAAAAGGAATAGGTGAAGGTAACAAAAACTTTCATTTCTATTCTTAGTTGATAACAGTCTGTTCAAAATAATAATGGCGACAATGCATTCAGTGAACGCTTATGCTTAGATATGTGAAATGCTGGGTATGCTCATATGTAAGTGAAATGAGTAACAGCACTGAAACAAGGGACAGAAGAAAGGAACTGGGAGTTTATTATTGTAAGGTACTCACAGTACATGTCAAGTGGTATAACCTTATTTGAAAGTGAGCCTGCATCAGTTATAAATGACAGAAAAAGAGTGGAAGACAACACAGGAACAAAGAACAAAGGCAACAAAGAGAAAACAGAAACAAATATCGGAGATATTGATCCAACTGTATCAATAATCCCTTTGAATGTCAAAGGTCTAATTGCAGCAATTAAGATTGTCCGAGTAGGTCAAAAAAGCATGACCCAACTAGATGTCGTCTACAAGAAATCGACTTTAAAAATGAAGACGCATACAGATAAAAAGTAAATGGATGGAAAAACTAGACTGCGCTAAACTAAATTAGTACGTACTTCAGTTGTTTTCTACAAGTATATGAAAAGGTTTTCTGCCAGCAGCCATCTAGTTTTCCACCCTCTTGCTATCTGGAATGTTCTCTTTCATTTGCTTTTTGTACTCACACATCTAATACTGTGATCTAATCTACTGTGATCTAATTCTACTGGGTAAAACCCCGCCTTCTTCACCTTTAAAGAAAAATTCCCAAGGCCCCCAACATCTAGCTCTGGGTTTAATACAGGCAAGGCAACACCACTCACCAAAATGTTTATAAGTTCTCCCCAACCAAACCACTCCCTAATACTAATACCACAGCCAGCTAGCCCTAAATTAAAATAAGCCTAAAATGAACTATCTTCAGTGCATATGACTCAGTCCAAAATAAGTTAATTTTCACATGGTTAATTTTACAGAAGACAAGTCACTTTCAAAGAACTAAGTGAGCAATCACAAAACACTCCATTACCTTTTAGAATGGAGAAGCATGAAAAGGCACACCCGTGACTAGTAAACAATCTGAAATTAGTACGAGTTACTGAACAATAAATTAGAAACATCTCTTGCAGTTCAGGCAGGGACAGAGAAAACCATCTTGTGTTTGAACTTTGCTTTTCTTAAAGGACTAAGTACCTACAACCCTGAATTTAAAGAATAGCAAGAATTCATTTTAAGAAGATAGGAATTCTATCATGACATAATACTAAACGCTTGTATTTTTTTGCCCCGGACAGATAGATCATGAACTTTTGAGCTCACTTTTGCTGCATCTCAACACTGTGGGAATCAACAAGCATAGTACTCCTCTTCCAGGGCACGTGAAAAGGCTGGGAGTTGTCAACCGTGTACATTATAATAAATTACATCTGCTACTTCTCGATGCCTAGAGTTTAAAAGTGGCACAATGTGGGGATTATGGAGAAAGCCGTAAGCATGAAGCAGCAGCTTAGGAAACGCAGAGACGGTGTAGAATGGAGAGGTCTACGGGTAGGCAGGACATGAAACTAGTTAGGTAAGAATCAGACCTTTGGGGCACCCATCTCCACATGCCTTACTTTTTCTCGCTGAGGTAGAGATGAAATTTGTTAGAGATGAATGCTTTAGGTACCAGCGAGAGCCCAAAGGCTTCATCTTACCCACACGGAAGCCACAAATGAGGATTGTAAGTCTAACTGTTAATAATAATATTATCAAAAGCAATATTAATAATTACAAAAGCAGTATTTTAAAATTGAGAAATATAACACATGCTAAGACAAACTAAATATTTTCAACATCTGACTTGCTTGGGGTCATAAAAAACTTATTTGCATTACTAAACACGCATATACACCTATGCACATTTATGGATGGGAGAGATGGGAGGGAGGGACAGAGAGAAACGGGTGGGAGATTTTACTTAAGACATTTCCACCCTATGCCAACAAATCTGACAACTTAGATGGAACAAATTCCTAGAAAGTCACAAATTACCAAAACTGACTCAAGAAGAAATGGAAAATCTGACCCTGTAAGACCTAAATAGAAACTGAGCTAGTAAGCTAGTAATAGAGCTCCTTCCCACAAGTACAAGTAAACACCCAGGCCAGGATGGTTTCAGTGTTGACTTTTATCAAAAGTTTAAAGAAATAAATATCAGTACTCCACAAATTCTTCCAGAAAACAGAGGGGGGTGGTACATTTCCTAACCTATGTTATAAGGTCACTATCACCATGATAACAAGTCAAACAAAGAAAGGAAAATGACAGATATCCTTCATGAATATAGATGCAAAACTCCTCAACAAAAATATTAACCAACTCCAACATGACCAAGTGGAGTTTATCCCTGCAATGCCAGCGTGGATTAACATCCAAAAATTATTAATGTGACATACAGTATTCACAGAATAAAAGATAAAAACCACATAATCATCAATAAACATAGAAAAAGCATTTAACAAAACCCAAACCCATTCATAGCAGAACTCTTAAACTCAGAACAGAAGTTAACCTGATAAGGGGCATCTATGAAAAACATACAATGATCATACTTAAGAGGAAAAGAGTAACACTTTATCCTCACGATCAGGAGCAAGGCAAGGATGTGTGCTCTCGTCTACTGTATTTAACACAGTGCTGGAGGTTCTAGACGATCACACAAGAAAAGGAAATAAAAGGCATCCAGACTGGAAAACTCTTGTCTGTTTGTCTGTTTATTGGGAAACTCTTTATTCACAAGTGGCATGACCCTATATATAGAGTATTGTAAGGAATCCATCCAAATCTATTACGGCTAATTAATAAATATGGCAAGTGCGCAGAATACAAGATCAATATACAAAAATCAACTGCATTTCTATAAACCAGTGGCAAACAATCCAAAACCAAACCTAGAATCCAATTCCATTCACAATACCGTAAGAAAAATAGAATCTGCAGAAACAAATTTAACAAAAGACACGTAAGACCTGTTCACTGAAAACTTCAAAACTTTACTGGGGAAACTGGTGCACGCAAAAAGATGAACTTCCACCTCGGGCAATATCACAAAATTAACTCAAAATGGATGACAGACTTAACTGTAAGAGCTAAAACAATAACATTTTTAGAACAAAAAAGGAGAAAATCTTTAAGACCCTGAGTTGGGCAAAGACTTCTTCTGAACCAGAAAGCATGAAAAACTGGACCTCATCGAAATTAAATACTGCACTTCAAAAGAGACTATTTAAAAAATGAAAGGACAAAGGGACCTGACTGGCTCAGTCATTTAAGCCCCCAACTTCGGCTCAGGTCATGATCTCACGGTTCCTGAGTTCGAGCCCTGCATCGGGCTCTGTGCTGACAGCTAGGAGCCTGAGGCCTGCTTCGGATTCTGTGTCTCCCTTTCTCTATTCCCCTCCCCTGCTCGCACCCTATCTCTCTCTTCTCTCTCAAAAATAAATAAACATTAAAGAAAAAAAATTTTTTAAATGAAAAGACAAGCAAAAAACCAGAGGAAACTACATGCAAGGCAGGTATCTAATGAAGGACTTCTATCCAGGAATATAAAAAGGAATTTCCACAGGAATTCCAGGAATTCCTACAACTCAATAAGAAAACAAACAATCCAACTTTTTAAAAATAGGAGCAGACATTACACCAAAGATATACGCATAGTTAATAAACACATGAAATGACGCTCAACATGACTGGTCTTAAGGGAAACGGAAATTAAAACCACAATGGCAAACCGTTTCAAGTCCACTAGAAGAGCTTTTTAAATAAGAAAAGCACAACACTGGTGAGGATATAGAGAAACTGGAGCCCTCATACACTGCTGATGGGAATGTAAAATGTGTACCAACTTGGAAAACAATCTGGCACTTTCTCAAAAGGTTTAACATAAAACTAAAACACAATTCAGCAATTCTACTAGAAGAGAAATAAAAACATGTGACCAAAGAAAGACCTGCATGCAAACATTCACAGCAGAATAATCTCCAGGAGCCAAAACCTGTAATCAACAAAATCCTTCAACTGTGAATGGTTAGACAAAATGTGGCATATCCATAAAAAAGAAGACAATTTGGCAGTAAAATGAAACAAACGACTGACACACACAAGATCATGGATTAAATCTCAAAAACATGAGAAGGAGTAGGAGGACGACCCACCATGAGAAGGGAAGAAGCCAAACAAAAGAGATCACATACTGTACAGTTCCATTTATACGAAATGTTCAGAAAAGGCAAATTGAAAAACAGAAAGTAGACCAGTGGTTGACAGGGGCTAAGGGTGTGAATGCTAACAGATTAACTGTAATTGGTCTTGAGAAATCTTACCGAGGGGATGACAATGTTCTAAAATCGATTTATGGTGATGGTTGCACAATTCAGAAAGTTACTAAAAATCAATGAATTATACACCTGAAATGGGTGAGTTTTATGATATGTAAAATATAACTCAATAAAGTTGTGTCCTTAAGAATATTGGTCTTTAAACAATGGGTAATGGAAAAAAGCATTTAAGAGTCTCATGTAGGGGAACCTGGGTGGCTCAATAGGTTGAGCGTCCAACTTCAGCTCCGGTCATGATCTCATGGTGCTTGAGTTCGAGCCCCACGTTGGGCTATGCTGCTGTCAGGTGGGAGCCTGCCTTGGTTCCTCTGTCCCTGTCTTCTCTCTGCCCCTCCCCCACTCATGCTCTCAGGCATGCGTGTGCTCTCTCAAAAATAAACATTAGAAAAAAAAAAGAGTCTTGGGGGTGCCTGGGTGGCTCAGTTGGTTAAGCAGCTGACTTCAGCTCAGGTCATGATCTCACAGCTTGTGAGTTTGAGCCTCGCATCACGGCTCTGAGCTGTCACCACAGAGCCTGAAGCCTCCTTTGGATCCTGTGTCTCCCCCTCTCTCTTCCCCTCCTCCACTTGCTCTCTCTCTCTCAAAAATAAATAAACATTAAAAAAAAATTTTTAGGAGTCTTACATTAGTCTTACTAACAAATGATTATTGAATAAATAATGAGGAAAAAAAACCTAAGTAAACTAAGCAGGTCATTGATCATTTTGATAGTATCCTAACACACGTGGCTTCGGGGAAGAAGTATGAAAATATCATGGAGAAAAGACCCACACTGGGAAAACGAGAGATATACAGGCTGGCATGCACATTCAAACACTTGCTAGTTGTGTGTTCTTATGAAAGTCACCAGACCGTGCTGAGTTTAATATTCCCTGTGTGTAACAGAGTTACGTGAGCATTTAACACAATGGATGCAAATGCACAGCATGGCGGTTAGTGACCCAAGAACTAATGGCCGGTGTCAGCAGGGCAGCGGTGTCAGTAGAAACTCTACTAGGTGTGGCCCAACATGTATTTGGTAAAGAAATGTCAAGTTTCCGGCACCAAAATGTCTTTAAGGACCTCTGTATGGACACTGTTAGAAACCAATTCCCAGGGCACCTGGGTGGCTCAGTCAGTTAAGTGAGCGTCTGACTTCGGCTCAGGTCAGGATCTCGCAGTTCTGGAGTTGGATCCCCACATTAGGCTCTGCACTGACCATGCAGAGCCTGCTTGGGATATATTCTCTCTCTCTTTCTCTCTCTCTCTGCCCTTCCCCCACTTGGGCACTCTTTCTCTCTCAAAATGAACAAATAAACTTAAGAAAAGGGAAGGAAAGGAAAGGAAAGGAAAGGAAAGGAAAGGAAAGGAAAGGAAAGGAAAGGAAAAAAGAAAAGAAAATTAAGAAAAGAAAAGAGAAAAGAGAAAAGAAAAGAAAAGAAAAGAAAAGAGAAAAAAGAAAAGAGAAAAAAGAAAAAAGAAAAAAGAAAAAAGAAAAAAGAAAAGAAAAGAAAAGAAAAGAAAAGAAAAGAAAAGAAAAGAAAAGAAAAGCAATTCCCACACCTCTGTTTTGTCTAGGTTAGGACTAAAGCATAGGACAACCCTTCTGTCAAGCAAACAGACCGAGCAGAGGCAAAGCTCTACCAATCAAGACACAAAGTTCCTCAGGAATGACACGTATGGTTTACACAGTACGCGTAGCAATGGAAGTCCAATGCGAACACATACAACTAAGTTGCTTAAATGAGGTAAACTGTTTCGAAAGGGAAGATACGTTTAAAAATAAAGCCAGGTGGGCAGCAGGAGTCCTTAAAATGAGAAATGACTCACGCCAACAGTTATTGCCTACCTCACAGGGGAAACATAATTAAGAAGGATTTAATTGCAGATATACTGGAAAGAGGAAAGGCACCATGCACCCAAGTATTGTTTCCAGCCCCATTTTCAAACACCAAGAACCACAGCACCTAGTTCAGAGGCTGACAGAGCCAACCTGTAGCTAAAGCCCACAGGACAAATCTGGCCTGCCACCTATTTTTATAAATAAAGTTTGACTGCATGAGAGCTACACATTCATTCTCATTTTGTTTGTGGCCAATTTTGTACCTCACAACAGAGTTGAATACTTACTACAGAGGCCACCTGACCTGCAAGCCTAAAATATTTACCATCTGTCTCTTAACCAAAAAAACTGTTAAATTAAAAAAAAAAAAAAATTGGGGCACCTGGGTGGCTCCATCGGTTAAGCGTCCAACTTCGACTCGGGGTCATGATCTCACAGTTCATGGGTTCGAGCTCCACATCAGGCTCTCTACCGTCAGCCCGGAGCCTGCTGTGGATCCTCTGTCTCCCTCTCTCCCTGCCCCTCCCCCACTCCCTCACACTCTCTCTCAAAAATAAACAAACATTGAAAACAATTTTTTTTAGTAAAGTAAAAATGTTTGTAGATTTAGTTTCTTTACTACAAATGTCAGATTATTAGCTGACACGGTTCAAATGTTTAACTCGAGGAATTAAAAAGAGAGACTTTCTGGACGTGATGAAAACACTGGTTTAAAAGATACCCTGGGTATGTCACGGGCCAGGACATGCACACTGACAGTGCAGGCTTCGGGGCCGAAGAGGTTTGACACTAAATCTCTTCAGAGAATGCGAAGACCTAGGCAAGATACTTAAGGCAGTTTCCTCACTTTGTATCATGGGCAAAATACCTAATCCCTGCCTGAGTCATATGTACAGCACCCAAAACCATTAATAGCAGCCAATAATAACCACTAAGCGTTAGCTCCATCTATATACTAAACGGGGACTTTCATTTACCCCTAATGGTCTGCATTAACCCTCAGTCTTTAAAGGGAAGCATTCTGTCACTAGGAAACCCTGTCGTGCGACGGACCCCACTGCCTTCTCTGTCCAACACGTATTTACCCATCTGGAACGTCCCCACAACTTTTCTAAAGTAACGTCCATATGGAACCTGAGCCCATGAGTTCTACAAGAACAGCTCTGACCTCGGAGATTGCAGGACACAAACACTCACACAAATGCATATGTGCGTACACAGCTTTGCCTGAAAACCCACCACTCCAACCCAGCGACCGCACTTTCCAGTCCCAGAATAAGAACTCTATTATCCTATCCCCTTCAAGACTTTTTTGGTTTTTATAGATCACTTTGCGGTCTTTGTCCTTCCAAATGAAAGCATACTATTTGTTTTTAGTCAGTTCTCATTTCAGAGCCCGTAAAGCCACTTCTAACCTTGCTGGTTAAAACAGTCCACGTAAACTACAAACTCTGGATGATAACGATGTTAATGAGGTCACTGTTGCAAAGGTCCCAGTCTGCCGGGGGACACTGATAATGGAGGAGCGTGCACGAGCACAAGGCAGAGGGTGTGGGGGTAATCCCTGTACTTTCCCCTCAATCTTGCTATGGATCTAAAACTGCTCTTAAAAAAATGTCTTTTTTTAAAAAATAATAATAATAATAAATAGAGGATTAAAAAACAAAAAAAACAAAAACCAGAATCTTCTGGGGGAAGTACCCAAACACGATGATTTTTCCCAGGACACTGCCAGTTTAGGTCTACCATCAGAGTAATTATTAACAGCACTCCCATCCACTCTCAAACATGCCCTGGGCTGCACGATAAATTATATGGTCACTCTACTCCAAAGCCTCAACTTCCCCCACCTAAAGAATAAATCAGTGCTTCAGAATCCACACCCAATAAATAACCAAGGGAAGGAAGTATGCACCGTCTTCCACCTCTTCCAACATTTAGGAATTTGCCACCCAAAGTGTTAATATAAAGTTTCTTTTCATTCTTACAGTCTGCTGTTTACAATCCTCTCTTCTTTCCTCATTTTAGGATCTAGATGGTAACATTTTTTAAATCCCCATACACAATAACAACCTAAACATATAGTTGAGAAATACACTTCTATACTCATTAGCATACTAGGTAGTTTATATAAAAAAATTGTAAGAATCTGGCAAATTTTTTACATAGAGTGTTTTCTGTGGAAAAGATATTAAGCGTAAACATGGGGGGGAGGGAGTCTGAAAAATAAGGCAAAATATTAATTGTGATATTTCAGTGGTGACACTAGGTGAACACATTCTTTGTCTGTGTCTCTGTGTTTTCCAGCTTTACTGAAAATGAATCTGTACTGGGTTTCTCATGAAAGACTCCCACGTGTAGACCAAGAACAAGATGTTCAGACGGAAGCTGAAGTGAATATACAGGGGACGCGCCCAAACCTGAATAAACCCGTAACTGCTATGCTATCTAGGTACAGCCTATATAACATGAGGCACTTAAGGAAGGCACAGAACACCCAGGGCGCTCCTGGGATAAAGGGACTGTCCTTTGCGTACGCAAAGTACTTGTAATGTCATCAGTGGCAAGAGGTTTCTAGAGTTCAAGGTGGTGTTAGAGTAATGGTTCTTACCCAGGTTTAAGCTTGAAGAGGATCCATGTGAAGAGAGGGAAGGAGGTGGTGTCTGTGAATGTCCTGGTCCCTGACTAGGGAGAGGCATGCCCACGGGTCCAGGAGAGGAGGAAAAGCTAAGGCCGTTATAAAAACTGTGTCCAATGGGGGTCAAGCTGCTCGATGTCCTCTTATAAAGGTCACTGCTGCCAGTCAGGGAGTCACGGCGGGAGCCACTGCCAGTGTTGGAGTTTGCAACTAAAATGGAATTAAAACAATGCAGATAAGAAAAGGCCTGTTCTTTGAAGAACAAGCCCAGTGACCTGTTCCTAACACTTTGATCCAGACTCCTTACCACCGCAAATCTGTCAGCAGAGACAGCCTAACTGTTCATGTGGCAGTTCTAGGGGCAGGTAAAGTAATAAAGAGGACATGGCTCGGTTTAACATGAAACTTTTGTTCAAACCATCACACGAATGCTAAATTTACCTTCCTTTGGTGTCACATATTATGGGGTGGGGATGGGTTAAAAAGCTCTGACGGCCACATAAGCTATGGAAAAGGTGAGAGAAAATGGGCTAGAAAGAATGCCTTTCATCAACCCAAAGGTTCTAGTAGAAAAATGGAGTACAGAAAAAAAAAGATTTGTAAATGGGGTATCGTCCCCCTACACAAGACTTACATATGAAAGCCTGTTTTCTCAATGGGTTCGATCAAGAGTTACTGCTAGCCCCCAATTCCAATTGAAGATTCTCGCTCTCAAACATGCCCTGCTGTTCGGAGATCACATGGTTTTACAAACACTGCAATTATCCCCCTGTTTCCCTTACTTCTTCCCTGCTTTTCTCTCCCATCAAAACATTAAAAATATCTTGGTCTAATTTCCGCCTTCCCACTTTGCCATAATATCCACCTTAATTCTTCTCAGAAGACTGGAGAAAATTCCTGACTCTTCAAGGCCTGCAGACTGTGGGGTACGCTACCCTGTGGTCTTTGGTAAGTCCTCCTCCCTCAGTTTTTAGTGTCCACATTTCTACGCTTCCCTCCACGTTCTTCCCAATGCCTGAAAAAAATCTCCCCTGGTTTTCCGATCCCTGAAACAAATTGACTCTGAGAGTATAAATAAGTAGCAACATAAGCATAAAACTGAAATCGGCCCCAACCCTAAAAACTTGATTTTAACAGTCCATCATCTCAGATATGTGGGACGGCCGGCTTCCCACGGGGGTCGGTCCAGATCTGCCTGGGGCATCTGTCCAGGATTCCATGCACTGTCAGTGTTCCATAAAGATTGTAAAAATAATTACAATTCAGTTTTAACAGCACATAAAGTCTGATTTCTACCTGCGGTTCCAAACCCTCCAAGGGCTGATCCCAGGGTGGCGCCGAGAGAACTGCTACTTCCAAATCCCAAGGACGTGTTGGCAGGCTGGGCTGAGCCCTGGGAGAAGAGGGAGCTGCTCTGTGAGTTGCTGCTCAGAGAGTTGTTGCCATAGAAAGAGCTGGATGCCAGGCTGTTACTGGGCTGCTGCTGGGGCTGGGGCTGGGGCTGCTGGGTCCCTAAAGGGCGAAACGGTCCATTTGTTGTTCCAGCAAGACCACCGGCTGCTCCATTTGCTGAAGCTGCGGCCGCTGCAACAGCTACGAAGAAGAAAGCAAACCATTGGGCTGTGAAAGGGACTGGCCGCATTCCCCAGCCACGGTGTCATCCCTCCGAAAACCCCGTAACGCCGTCCTATCTCTTCGAAGCGGACGTGAGCCTCGTACACAACTAGGCAAATCTGCCTTCGATCCCTTCATCTGAAGCTTCTATTTTCTATTTCTGCTTCCAATGTGAAGTCAAAATACCACCGAAGCCAAATTCACTATGGTGGCGGCTTTAAGGAGTCTGCAGTTTAAAACAGGTACAGATGTCAAACGTAGCTGTTTTAACTACAACTACTTCCTCAAATCTCAAGTTCCACAAATATCATTGTTGAGGACTTTTCCAGAACCACTGTCATCAATATACTCAAGTCCCTCGAATTCCTGAACATGTTGCTCTCTTCTAGATGTTTCCGCCGTCGTTCCTAATTTACATTTCTAATATATATATATACACACACACAAAGCCTACAACAAAAACCTATGTATCGTTTATCCCCCATCAAAATGTATTGCTCTGCCACTTCTCACTACTCCCTCTGTCCCGCCTCCACCCCGAAAAACAAAAACAACATATTTAAAAAAAAAAAAAAAAAAAACATTATCTGAAAACAATGAAAATAAGGACATGGATTTCTGTGAAATCAGCCTTGGACTGCTGCCAACAGTGCCGTTGTGCGTGAGTAATCCAACTTCCTATGTTCACGGTGGAGCAGGTCCTTGCTGCTAACCAGCTGGCACATGGCTGTCAACAGAATCTATCGAGGTCACTTGCTGCTTCTGCTTTTCTCTTTGAAATATTACAGGACAGAATTGCTATATCGAGAACTGTCAAATGAAGTACATTTCAACAGACTGTAAGAACATCGTCTGTCGCCCATTTTGGATCTCTGACAGTTCACGGAGCGGGAAGCTCACCTGCTTGAGCGGCTGAGGAACTGATGATGACTGGGGCGGGAGCGACCAGCCGCACAGGAGCCCCGAGACCGTTTCTCGCCCCTGCGTTCACCACGAGGGCACCGGTTTGGTCATAGTAAGCAGCAGGAGCCAAGACCGGATAACCTGGGAATGTCAAGCCACATGTGAGTAGACAGGAAGCTACCAGGGCCTCCTGGGTGCTAGCAGACTGTAAACAGTCACAGATTTGACCGTGGGGACCGACAGACGCAGATTTCTATCCTGGCTTCACTACCTGGACAGCGGTATGACCCTGAATCTCTGCGCATCCCATTTCCCCAGTGACGATGATAAGAATACCTGCCTCATAATAAAAGTCTTGAGACGATCAGAGGAGGAATGCGAAAGATCTCGCATGGTGTCTGGCACAGTATGGTACAGTACTATTCACCATCCGCTAAGTGTCAGCAAGGGAATTCGGCGGGCCAGGGACACCTGCGCTCTTCCAAGTGCTAACCAAGGTTACCACCAGAAATCCTACCCTGACAATTTTTTTTACAGTTTCCTCGACTACAAAAATAACAGAGAGTATCAATGATTACAACGCAGTACTTCCGTACCTCGTAACAGTCTGAGCACAAATACCCTGCAAGTTACCAGGTAAAACCTAGACACACTTCAAATAATAGGAGCTTTCGGCACCTCATGGAATCTCCAAATCCTATTGAGCCACAGGAGACATTACAGGTGACTTCCCAATAAAAGCTGAATGCTTAGTAACTCGTACAACAAATGATGCAGGTCAAAGTTACTCGGTGAATTCCTAAGTAGATCAGTTAATGTGGCTATGCTCCATGATCAGTAAGAATCCATAAATTTATGCTGAGGTCTCACAAGGACCTGTTTCAAAGGAAGAAGCACAAATTACTTCCAACCTGTGCAAAGAACAGGACCAGGTGACAGTGAGCCAAGAATAACATCTGCTCGAGGTGAAGATCAACCACAGGTAGGGAACCACAAAGCACCTCTGCTGTCGGCTCAGGAGAAATCCCAGAAACGTAAGGGATGGCCCCATCAAGGAACACTAGGAACTTCTTCCGTAATACTGTTCAAAGACATCAGCATAAAGACTAAAATCTGGGAGTGACGCCAAAGCAGCCTGCCCACTCCTTCCATCATCCCCAATCCCAAGGGACAAAACAGATCACCACCAAAGGACAACGGCATACTCCAAGCAGTGTGTGGAGAGACACGTGTAAGATTAAGACTGGCTCAGAACAATCAGGTGCTCTCATCAACGAACGATGGTCTAAGTGAGGGCAAGCGTATGTCATCCCTGCCAGTCCCCAAATCGTGACAAGTCTACTACGCAAGCCGAAAGTACCGCCTGTTTTCCTCTCAGTCTCCCCCAACAAGCAGACTGTTTTTTCCCTCAAAGCATGAGGAACAACAATGCAGCCTCACCTGGCATGCCTGCAGCCAGTCCTTGTCCAAAAGCAAGGGCAGAATTCACTGCTGCAGCTGCCACTAGTGGATCTGTTTGCTGTCCCTGCTGGTTCTGATTTGGGGTCAAAGGACGCTGGCTGGCTCCTCCACGGAGAACCTGGGAGACAGAAATAAATCAACTACTTTCTTCTCATTGGAAATACCTAAGACCCACCGTGTGCTTAAGTTGGGTCAACTTTTTTAAATTGGTAGTTGTAAACCATTTCTCCTATAATGTTTTATATGGCATGGCTGTTAGGATAAAAGTTCAATTAACAGCATTTCATTGAATGAAATCTCATTCTACCACTCTTAAACATTATTACCTTTACAAGCAGCCAAAAGCCTATAAAAGTGAGGATTCATTAATCAAATACTTAATGCCTTCCATCTGGCAGGTACTAGAGACAAGGCAACAAACAAGACAAACAAAGCCCCTGCCCTCTTAAAGCTTTCATTCCAGTGAACGAAGACAGATAACTAAGTCTAAACACAGTGTCAGTGCTCTGACAAAAAGTGCATCGAGGAGGAGGAGGAGGAGGAGGAGGAGGAGGAGGAGGAGGAGGAGGAGGAGGAGGGGGAGGAGGGGGATGGAGTGGGAAGGGGAGTTTAGATAGGTAAACAGAGGTAATTTACCCACATAATTAGACTAAAATAGCTGTGTCTAAAGGGGAACACACACACACACACACACACACACACCCACCCCAAAAAGTCTGTATTTCCTTTATAGAATATAAGAACATCTTCTCTACCCTATAACACTATTGGTATTCAACAAGGCCCAAATGGTCCCAAATGAGCTCACCAGGACTGGATTTAGGAGGCCTCTGAGCTGTTTCTATTTCTCCTCTCATAAATTTCACAACAGACAGCAATCTAAATGGAGACGTGTCAAGAACACTGCCATTTCAGTACAGAACACCAGTTCTGCCACTGTGATGAAGGATCTACTTTTTATTAATGAAACATGGGCACCAAAATGCTGGTAATCATTCTTTTTCTGAATGCCCTGAAGAATCTACTCCACGTGATCTATATGCTCCAGTAAGTAAAAATGCAAAACCCACAGACCGAGGCTAAAATTATAAAATGCGTTTTGCAATGTTTTCCAAAGGCAAAGTTCTTCTCGGATCACTTTCACTATCACTTTGCTATTTATAAAAGTTAGACATATGGTCAGGAACCTGGGTACAGATTATTCTTGGTACCACTGGGTAAACAATATAAAAGAGAAACACCACTAGCTATTTATTAAATGAGCATAAGAGAAACAACACCATCCACACTGGCAAGAAGAGATGTGTAGACAATTTACTCCCAGTCTCTTATTTCCTTCTCTGTAAAATTAGTTAAGGGTAACAGCTGATCCTGCAAATATGTTGGGAGCATTCGAATTAATTTCTGCAAGGCACAATACCTGGTACCCAGGAGATAATCAATAACCAATAGCTAATTACTATCGAAATATTTATTTGTGACCTAAGGAATCTAACAGACTTTCCAAGAGAAAGAGTGCTTTAATCCACACAGAAGAGTCAAAGGAGGTTGCCCAGGGGAGTGTTTGCACCAAGATCCAGAAGAGCTGTCACTCTAGGAAAAGTAAACAGCATGTACACATATATGGCAAATACTAATAGTTCAAGAACTAATACAACATCAACGAAACCATCATTATCATTGGGCATTATGAACTAGGCTTATGTTTGGTTAGGAGTTGTAGGAAAGGTCAGGGGACAGGGGAATGGACAATGTGCCTGAAAAAAGAGGTAGTCCAGACTATTGAGCCCCGTTTTAATGAGAGAAATGTTGTTTCCTTTATGTCCAGTCTCTAGAAAACTGTGTGGGGCCCTGATGACTAATCAAAGTTCTTAGGTCCACTGCCAATATGTATATATTTTAATTTCATCAGTAGCTATCAAGTCTGGATTTTATGGAAACACATGTATAAAATTTATAAGTAACATTTTAACATCTAACAAAATCACAAAAATTACTTTGTAAAACACTATCCTTGGAGTTAGCTTACTATCTCTCTTTATGATGTAAAAGCTGTTAAATTCAAATTTCTTTTAAAAGGTACCAATTTAAATACAGCATTTGAGATCTACCAATACCTAATACTCAAGGAGATGCTCAATGGGGATATCTTTATTAATAATCATTCATCCTTCTATAGTTCACCATGCTCGGTAAAATTATCATCTACAGAGTCTCCTCCATTCTAGAAAGTTCAGAAGCCATTCTAAATGCTTCTCTCTAGTGGCGCCTGGGTGGCTCAGTTGGTTAAGCATCTGACTTCGGCTCAGGTCATGATCTCACGGTCCGTGAGTTCAAGCCCTGCGTCGCCCTCTGTGCTGACAGCTCAGAGCCTGGAGCCTGCTTCGGATTCTGAGTCTCCCTCTCTCTCTGCCCCTCCCCTACTCACACTCTGTCTCTCTCTCCCTCAAAATAAATAAACATTAATTTTTTTTTTTTTTTTTTAATCTCAACGCTTCTCTCTCAAAATGCAGTATCTAACACCAAATCACTGCCAGGTTTGCCAACACGTCCTTGGCTTCAACCCAACACACAAGGAGTTTTTCTTTAGCAAACGCTTAAAATAGAAAAGAACAAAAATTTTATCAGGTGTCAAAGGAACCTTCAAAAAGGATGAAAAAGGAATCAGAAGTATGATGGAGTAGCTGGAATGTCACTGCCTGTGCAGAAAGTTCCAGCAATTAGGTGTGGAACAGTTACCATGCCTAGAACACAACAAATGCTTTCTGATTAAAACATAAAGGCCAAAAAGGTCAAAAGCAAAGTTTAAAAAGGGCCTCTCGTTTCAAGGACTATGACAAAGGACTTCACCAACAAAACTGTTTTTTCCTAAAATGACTGAAACAGAAACTGACAAAATAACTTTGGAACTGAACTATGGCTGCTCATTAAAAAGTAAAAAGCAGGGGCGCCTGGGTGGCGCAGTCGGTTAAGCGTCCGACTTCAGCCAGGTCACGATCTCACGGTCCGTGAGTTCGAGCCCCGCGTCGGGCTCTGGGCTGATGGCTCAGAGCCTGGAGCCTGTTTCCGATTCTGTGTCTCCCTCTCTCTCTGTCCCTCCCCCGTTCATGCTCTGTCTCTCTCTGTCCCACAAATAAATAAAAAAAAAAAAAAAAAAAAAAAAGTTGGAAAAAAAAAAAAAAAAGTAAAAAGCAGTGTGAATAATCTTTCCTCGGTAGGGTCTGCAACTGTGGGTGACAGAAATCCCTGAAATGCAAATGACTGCCATGCCCATTTGACAGCTCAGGAGACAGACTCTCTGAATACAGAACAGCTGTGCTCCTTGACCTCTAGGTGCAACCAGGCCACAGGAAAACAAAGGCCAGGCCTCAGGTTTTCCGGAACTCTGAACGTCACAACACGGTCAGAAAATAACACAAGTTGTGAATTACAGATTTGTGTTCAAATCTCAACAATATATGTGTGACCCTGGCCACACAAATTCCATTTCCTCAATCTTATGTAGGGAAATCATATAATCTATCAGAATTAGAATAAGCAAAAGAAATCCTATGTGGAACACTCAGCTTTATTTTTTTAAGCACTTAATTTTAAGCAAAAAGCTTTCAACAAGTAGTTCCTACTATTTTTCTTGCGCACTCTGCTAGAACTACTTTGAAAACGTAGCAATTACTTCTGTCTTCCAAATCCACGATTATTTGGCAGCCATTTAAACATAAAGATCATCATACAAATAAGTACTGACTATCCACAAAGAGTAAGCTATGAGGCTTATTAATAGGGATCACCCATTATGTCAACAAATTATCTGTTAAATTCCCTTACATATCCTGGTGCAAGAATTGTACCCTTGCAAAGAAAATCATGCATCAGCTTCCAAAAATTTATCTTACGGTAAAATGACTGATCTTACTGGAAAATGATGAATTGGCTAGAATTTTAAGATCTGAGTTTTTCTATAACTTTACGGGATCTAAAATATTAAATACATACTCTCTTAGTGAGACTAGTAAAAACCATTCTTGTTTGCATCGTATCACATATGGTGTTTTGCCTCAAAAGACGGCTTTGACAATGTGTATCAAAGCCTAACTGTTCATTTTATTTGCACAGAAAAAAAAAAAAAAAACTCCATTTCTAGGCATTTACTCCATGGAAATAATCAGACACTTATACAAAGGATATCAGTCCATCTTTTTTATAACATCAAAATACTGCTAAGCTAAATATCAAATAATAGTAATAAACTGGTGAAAACATGGGACGCCTGGGTGGCTCAGTCAGTTAAGCGTCCAACTTTGGCTCAGGTCATGATCTCGTGGTCCGTGAGTTCGCGCCCTGTGTTGGGCTCTGTGCTGATGGCTCAGAGCCTGGAGCCTGTTTCAGATTCTGTGTCTCCCTCTCTCTCTGGCCCTCCCCTGTTCATGCTCTGTGTCCCTCTGTCTCAAAAATAAATAAAAACGTTAAACTAGTGAGAACAAAAGACTGGAATACTCTGATACATTTAAATATAGCTAGCAAATACTTCTAAAAAGCATTAAATAATATGGAAAAGTGTAAAAACTCAAAACCGTGTGGAGAGCATAACCCTGACTTTATCAGAAGTTAAATAATAAAGCTAGAATGACAATACCAAACATTAATATTGTTTTTTTCCTCACAAGAGGCATTTTTTTCTTCGAGTTTTCTAATTTACCACAATTTTCAGCAATAAACAGGTGTTTCTCTAGTAAGCAGGAGAAAATGGCCTATTCAAAACGAAAGGGCATACTCAGTTTCTTTCCCAACTCATTAAAAAGTTCTTCTTACTCTGAGTTAAAAGGTACAATAGGGTCACAGATTTCTATCCAATTCAGCTGGTGTTCTCAACAGGCAGTCCGGAGAACGAGTACGTCCCCTTTGGTGGCAAGCTGCCCTCGGGCAGGCAGAAGAACTCTTGAGAACGGCGTCTAGAAGCAGACTCCGTGTGGCGGAAAGCAGTACTCGCTTTGCCACTTGCTAAGCGCGGACCCTCAACCACACGATTCTCTACAGTCTTCTCGTGCCCAATCTCATGACCTTACCTAGTCACACAGGCCAAGAACCTGCGAATACAAGGCATTCGGTGAGCCCTGCTGAGTCTGAGCCTGAACCCAGGTAACATGCGCAGGAGGGCACTCACCCATTCACAGCATTTCTCTAGCAGGAGTATCATTACATGTTAATGATAGCCAAGGACTCAAATGCACACTTAGATGGGTAAATTCTCTTTACGCTTACCTGCTGCTGCCCTTGCTGAGCCTGTGGGGTAGTCTGCTGATTTGCAGAATTAGTCGCTGCCGCGGCGGCAGCCGCTTGCTGCTGGAAAAGACTGGCAGGGTAGACTCCCCAGGGAGTGACTCCATAATACTGGTGAGGGACCACAGCCGGGCCTAAAGATATCAAGAGAAAGGTAAGGAAGTTCAGACCAGTCAGAATCCACTCAGAGTTTCCAAAGGCTAAGTCAGACTCAACAGATCCTACCGTGAAATATTAAGAATATATGGATTCAGGGGCACCTGGGTGGCTCAGCCGGTTAAGCATCCAACTTCGGCTCAGGTCATGATCTCACGGTTCATGAGTTCGAGCCCCACAATGGGTTCTGTGCTCAGAGCCTGAAGCCTGCTTCGGATTCCATCTCTCTCTCTCTCTCTCTCTCTCTGCCCCTCCCCCACTCACGCTCTGTCTCCCTCTCTCAAAAAATAAACGTTAAAAAAAAATTAAAAGAAAAAAAACATACAGATTCATTCTAGCTGATCGTGGATTGTTTTTTAAAAAACAGAAAATGTTTTTATATTTTTATAAAAGTCTTCTAAAGCCTGTAATATACTCCAGGCCAAGAGGAAGAAGCTAATGAAGGACAAAACAATTTAAAAAGGGAGAATAACTGATCAAAGTCAGAAAGGTTGGGTTTAAGAACAGAGGAACGGGTGCTGGGTCAGGAAGAAGACAAAAAGGCCTATGCTTCCCTGAGAAAGAAAGGACACGGGATAGACAGAGACCAAGTTTGTTATTTGAAGGGAAATAAATGGAGAGTCTGTGTGCATCAAGTGAAGGAAGACAACAAAAAATTAAGGGTACCCTGCTCTCAATGGTTAAGGATGGCACCCAAGGTGACTGTCAGGGACAGGGGCCATGCTGCTCCATTAACTCCCGAAGCAGGAAAATCCACCAGTCTCTCACAACGTGACCCAGACACGCCACTGAACCTCCACCGCTCAATTTCTAAGAGGCTTGGTTCTCCCATTCCTGTTTTGGAAGTCAGTCAACACAACTACATTCAGACACTGATACATGAAATTTTGAACCTAAGTCACCGCTGAAAAGAAACAGGAACAAAACCTTGAGTTCTTACAGACCTGCTGAGTATCCTAAACAAAACTAAGCATTCTGCTTCAATCTAAATGATCTGTTCACCTTCTTTGGGGGAGGCAACACAGAGGTAACAGAGCTAGCAGACAGCAGCCTGGGTGGGGCAGGTGTCTAAACCACAGATTCCCCGAAGATGGCAGCAAGAAACACCAAAGCTGCACTGTGCCAACAAGACCAGGGCTCGGAGCCAGCTTCTCACATCTGCTGAAACACATCCCCAGTGAGAAGTTTCTTAAAGCACAGAACTTAAAATATTTGCAACCTGACTGAATAACAACAGTGCCTTTAGACAGAGTTCCAAAGAGCTATTTCAAATGTATCTATTCTGACACAGTAGCTAATCCTGTAGAAACATATATTTCATTAAATCAAAATAAACTGGAACGTGTGTTTTGTTTCCCAGTTTTAAGCTTCTAAAATACAAATGAGTCAAATTACATCCCTGCCCAACATTGCTCTGACATTTCTAATTTGGTATTTTCTGTACCTGTGGGCTTAGCCAAAAAGCAGCTCTGTTTATAAGGCTGCCCACTGTGAAATATGACATCTGGGTGCAAAATAAAGATGCTGCTGCTTAGAAAAGCTAGGTTACAGTATGAGCAACTTTTTTATAATAAGCAAAAGGGTAATGAAAACCTTTTAACGCCTCAGAACCTGCATAGTCTAAGACACCATACCCAAACTCATCTGACTAGCGTTTACAAAATGGGGTGGTCTTGGACATTTACCGAAAAGAACGAAAGAGGAAACAACAGTGAGACCTTACCTATGCCTTAGTTTCCTCACCTACGAATGGCTATCATAAGGGTGAGGGTGTTGCCACATCCAGGGCGAAAGGTTGGACTGCAACCTGCGATGACAGTCTCCACCAAAAGTCAACAAAACCACCTTCAGCTGTGCGCAGACTGCTGCTACCATCAACTTTTATACGACCCTCTAAGTTCTCTCAACTAGCATTTCTACTGCTGTCCCTGGTCACATGGCCTCTGACTGCATTTAGGAAAATACCCCCAGGGTGCATCATCAATTGAGCTGGGCTCATCAGGATGCCTGTTCCAATTCCTGTGTGACGAACACCCCACACGCGTATGCGGTTTCGTAGTTGAGGTGGTTAACATTTCTGGTTCTGTGTGAAAGAGCTCAAGTCTTTTTCAGTCTGGCTTAGGGATGAATACAACGATCAAGACCCTCATCACAAAACTATGATCTCAAGGAGGACAAGTGTGTCTTCCCTAAAACTAGTTCTTTGTTTCAAATAACATACAGTAAGTTAGCAAAGGAAAGAAAGTACAGAGAAGGCAATTCAAGATAGCACGGGCACTGGACACGACAGTAAAGTGCATGCATGGACTCTGAGTTAGACCTGGTTCAAACCCCAACTGTGTGATATTTAAATAGTGTGACCTTTGAAAAAAGGAGCTCTCTGAGCCCCAAATTCCTAATCTGTAAAATCATCCTCCAACAACTCGTATGAAACAAAAGCACTCGGCATAATGTCTGGCGAATGGTTAATAAGGGCTGAATAAAAATGAATGGTGGTTACGTAGATCGTTCTGCTAGAAAGAGACCTGTACTACCCCAAAGGTGAGGGGGACAGAGGAACTATACTACATACATATCCATCAAAACACATGCTATTTGCAACAACATGGATGGCACTGGAGGGTATTACGCTAAGTGAAATAAGTTGGTCAGAGAAAGACAGATATCACACGTTTTCACTCATGTGTGGAATTTGAGAAACTTAACAGAAGACCATAGGGGAAGGGAAGGAAAAGTAAGTTACACACAGAGAGGGAGGCAAACCATGAGAGACTCCTAAGTACAGAGAACAAACTGAGGGGTGATGGTGGTGGGAGCTTGGGGGGGTGAGGAAAACGGGCGATGGCATCGCAGAGGGCACTTGTTGAGATGAGCAGTGGGTGTTGTGTGGAAATGATGCATCACGGGACTCTACTCCCGAAGCCAAGACTACACTGTATGTTAGCTAACTTGACAATAAATGATAAAAATAAAAAATAAAATAAAATCAAGATTTGCTCCTGTCTTTCAAACACAACAAAACCGCGCTAAAATGTGAATACTAAAAAAAATAAATAAATTCTATACTGTACATTTGAGTTCATAATGGCAAACTGCATGCTAGATAAAAAGTAGACTCTTACAATAATATTTAGTCACAATTAACATGACTTGGAGGGATTTGGAAGACATTTACTTCGTCCTAACACTGAATCCAATCTACCATACACGTGTGACCCCATTATGGTGCCAGCAACTGTGCTACAGAGATAAGTAACAGAAAGGCCTGCTTTTGAAAGAGTTCAATCTTAAGGGGGTTTTAAAACCACTCGCTCAAACATCCACCAGCAATGAACACAAAGTAATAAGAAGTAACAGAGAGAAAAATGGGGGAGGGGGTGGTAGCCAAGGAAGGCTTTCTAAGGGGTAACACTGCCAGCCAATGAGATTCCCAAAGAATGGGAGGAGTTTACTATAGAGGACTAAGGAAACCACAGTAGGCAAAGACACAGAGACCTAAACCAGCGTGGTGTCTGCAGCAAGCTAAAATTCATTTAGTGCAGCAAGAATGTGTGGTATGAGCCAGTAATAGCTGATCGGAGAGGCGAAGAAAGTGGTATGCGTGGAGAGATATCTACATACAAGTCATGGCGAGAGAGATCAGATCCCTATACACAGTGGGCTCCAGTCTTCACTAATCCTCAGAATGCCGTGGCAGCTCCTTAAAAATGGTGATTCCAAGGAATAGCACACCACCACCACCACCACCACCACCACCACCACCACCCAGTTAGGCTGGAATAATCAGCCATGTTCAACAGCTGAGGTGTGCTGTTAGGCTGGATAAGACGGAAATCGGTGACGGGTTGCTTAATTAAAGATAATACAGCACGAGAAAAAGAAAAATCAAATCAGTGATGGGTTAAAACTGAAAGGTGAGAAGTTAAAATCGATGTTTAAGATAGTTTTCTAGAACAATCAGGGGGGTGGGGGTGGGAGAGGACATTAGCAATATGTAAGAACAGCTGCTAAAGTCTAGATAAAGAGTATGAGGACCTGGACTATGGCAGACTACAGGCAGTAGGAAGACCTAGGAAAGGGGAGAAATTCCCCAAATACCTACAAGCAAGTGGTGTCTCCATGGATCACAAATGCCTACATAGGAGGCAGCTCATTAACTTGCCTTTGGATTATGCTCGAGTCTGAGGTTACAGCTAAGGAGAGCTATCCAGCTGGCAGGGAAAGAACACCGGAAACCAGGAGAGAAATCTCCACCGGAGACTTGGATTTGGGACCCAGTACAAAGAATGCATGCGGGCCAACACGACTTTTCAGCAGGGGATAAAATCCCACATGCAGCAGAACACCTCACCTAGTGTCGCCGCTGCAGCCAGTCCAGCCGTGTAGGGGTCCGTCCCCGGGGGAGCAGCGCTGATGATGTAGGGATTGGGGACAAACGCAGCGGGCGCTAAACCTGCTGAAAACACACCTGTCAGTAAAAACAAACCCGACTAAAACCGCAACCCTAGCAAATACCCACACAGTTTGGCTACTCAACTCCAGGCTGCAGGTGAGAAAAAGAAAAAAGGACAGATTGAAAGGAAAGAGGGCTCTGAAAAGATGAAATAATCCCTACACTAAAGATTAGGGTGATGTTTATCTCCCGTCTTTTTTTATTTTTATTTTTTACTTTTGCTAACAATTTAAACTGTTACGCAGTTGTAAATTCAGCACAATTTCTCAGACTATTAAAATTATAACAGGCTAAAATAAAGCAATTTAAAAGACTTTGTCATGAGATAGAAAGAATCATTTATTTCCATTTAAAACAATTTTCCAGGGGCCCCTGGGTGGCTCAGTTGGTTGAGTGTCTGACTTCAGCTCAGGTCATGATCTTGCAGTCGGGCTCACTGCTGTCGGCATAGAGCCCGCCCCTCCCCCACTCACGCTCTCGCTTGCTTGCTCTCTCTCAAAAATAAAGAAACGCTTATAAATAAATAGATAGATATATAGATAGATAGAGGCATCTGGGTGGCTCAGTCAGTTAAGCGTCTGACTCTTGGATTTTGGTTCTGGTCATGATCTCAAGGTTTGTGACTTTGAGACCCACATCAGGCTCTGTGCTAATAGTATGGAGCCTGCTTGGGGAACCTCTCTCCTTCTTTCTCTGCCCTTCCCCTGCTTGTGAGCTCTCTCTCTCTCTCTCTCTCTAGCAAAATAAATAAACAAATTTATTTATTTATTTTAAATATTTTTATTTATTTTTGAGACAGAGCATGAGCAGGGGGAGGGGCAGAGAGAGAGGGAGACACAGAATCTGAAGCAGGCTCCAGGCTCTGAGCTGTCAGCACAGAGCCCGATGCGGGGCTTGAACTCACAGACTGTGAGATCATGACCTGAGCCGAAGTCAGATGCTCAACCGACTGAGCCACCCAGGCGCCCCATAAATTTTTTTTTAAAAGTATTTACAAAAAGAAATAAACAAAAATAAAACAATTTCCCAGGGATGCCTAGAGCATTCCACTCTTGATTTTGGCTCAGGTCATGACCCCGGGGTCGTGGGATCGAGCCCCACATCGGGCTCCACACTGAGTATGGAGCGTGCTTAAGCTAAGACTGTATCTTTCCCTCTGCCCCTCTCCCCTACTCTCTCTCTAAATTAAAAAAAAAAAAAAAAAAAATTCTGGACAGCTTTTCTCAAAGAAAAATGTATGGGTATTTATTAAGACTAGCATCTACAACTGTAAGTTAAACCAGACCCAGGCAAAGGCCGTTACGCCTTAAGACATTTAGGCTGGAAGCAAGTCTCTCCTTCCACAGCACACCTCAACCCATGATTTCCTTCTATTCTACCATGTCCTTTTGACGCATTAAAAAAAAAAATTGTACATGTACTTGTTTACACATATAGCACTTTGTTTCAAAGAGACCTTAAGAAGGTCTGGGTGAGGGGGAGTCTAGGCAATAAAAATATGTACGTCAGAACATTAACCAATGTTACTGGAAAAGGGAAAACCTACTTTAAAAACCAGTCATTAAATGAAAATACTTTTCACGACCATCAATACACGCTGCTTGGAAAATGGACGTATGGGTACTCCCTGCTACTTAAGAAGATGAAAAGTTGATATTTTCACAGTCTAGACGACCCTAACAAGAACAGAACTGTTGTTACGTCATGGATTTCATCCAGTCTTAACCAACAGAGTCCATGCTGGTCACAACTGTCGTTTAGGACTGACTCTGAGTCCTCCGACAGCACAGCGGAGGCAGACCACTCCCCGGACACTAGGCAAGCTTACAAGCCGAAGTCTAGAAGGCTGCCAAAAATCAAGCAGGTGGCTAAAAGACAGGCGGATAAGAGGACGAACGAGGCCATCTACTCCGAGAGCCCTGTCTGCGCTTTGTCCCACCCGGCCTGCGCCGCCGGGGCTCCTGGAGCGGGGGCCACACGTAGGCACGGGAGCCGCGCCCAGGGACCTACCGATGTGAGGCTGGTGAGCCGCCGCCAGTGCGTACTGCTGCTGCTGCGCGGCCGTCAACTGCTGGACGGCGAGCGCGTTAGGTCTTTGGAACAGCTGAAGAAAGAAAAGGATGCGGTGAGGTTAGAGAAACGGTCTCGTGAGACAACTTTAAACCTTCTCTGAATAAAAACTTCGACAAGCCCTTGTTCAGGAATGGCATTTGAAACAAAAGCATTCTTGTGTTCGATTCCATTCCCACTCCGATGGTATCGTGACGCTTCAGAGTTCTGCTTCCCGGGTCTTTCTTTACCTCCATTCGGTGCACCCAGTTCCCACTCTCCGGGCGAGGTGTCCCCAGAGCACAAACATACATACAAACGACCTAATGGCTGCCAACAGGCCAAGGGTCCTGCCTGATCCCAGGCACACTCACACATTAAAGCTACCACAAAACGACCCACCACATTGCCCCTCGTGCTGTTACCTCTCCTCAGTTCTTCTGAGAACCCCACAGACACTTTGAATTACTCCTCACCTACTCACATTTTGGAAAGGAAAATGAGAAGTGTTCATTTCATCCTTGGCTGCCTCTTCCCGGGGAAATGATATTTACTGGATACCTTTCTCGACTAGTGGCTTATCATAATGATGAAATCGGACAGCTGCCAACTTCTGGGAGCCCTCCAGTTTCCTATTCTTTATGTGTAGGAAATCAAACAACAGAAATATAGCTGCTACTAACAAAGCTTGGATTATGAGCTCAGACCTAGCACACTTCTTAAATTTTTTTTTTTTTTCAACGTTTTTTATTTATTTTTGCGACAGAGAGAGACAGAGCATGAACGGGGGAGGGGCAGAGAGAGAGGGAGACACAGAATCTGAAACAGGCTCCAGGCTCCGAGCCATCAGCCCAGAGCCCGACGCGGGGCTCGAACTCACGGACCGCGAGATCGTGACCTGGCTGAAGTCTGACGCTCAACCGACTGCGCCACCCAGGCGCCCCTTAAATTTTTTTTTTATGTTTGTTTATTTTTGAGAGAGAGAGAGAGAAAGAGAGCGTGTGTGCGTGCATGAACAGGGGAGGGACACAGAGACAGGTAGACACAGAATCCGAAGCAGGCCCCAAGCTCCAAGCTGTCAGCACAGAGCCCGGCGCGGGGCTCGAACTCACAAACTGCGAGATCATGACCTGAGCCGAAGTCAGACACTTAACCGACCGAGCCACCCAGGCATCCCAGACCTAGCACACTTCTTCATTCCCAAGAAAAGGAAAGGAGTACAAAGACCCTGACACCAAGAATATCCCAAAATTCTACCTTAATACAAAGCCAATCATTCACTCATTCGTTCCACAAACATCAGGAGACAAATAATACCTGCTAGGCACTGTGCGAGGAACTAAGGATACAACACTGACTAAAATGGTCATACATTTCAGTACGAATAGCACTGGTACAAAGAAAGAATTCTGGATTGCCTCGATGTGCCTCCTTCCAAGGAGTCACACTGAAAAGCTTTATTCACTGAAATCAGAGTGCTTATTGAAAGTACCTCCCTACAAAGGAACTTCCCCCTAACTACCTGTTCTTTCTATAGGAGTTTTCAACAACTCAGGTGATATCACTGGATGATATGTAACTGACACCATGGATCTTGAATAACAGATTTCCTCATAAAGAGACCTGTTTCAGACATTAAAAGATAATGTCATCCCACCAACTCAGCTTAATTATCGTCAGAATTGGACTTGTAATGTTATCTTAGGTGGTGAAGAGACTTCTATGAGTAGACAATTTTAAATAAAAAGAAAACAAAAGGGGTCCTCTGGGTGGCTCAGTTGGTTAAAGGTCTGACTTCGGCTGGTGCTCTCTCTCTCTCAAAATAAATAAACTTAAAAAAAAAAGGGGGGGGGGTGAATATTTTGAACATACTGACCAACTTCACCTGTTACCTCTCTTTGTAAAATATTCATCTTTCTAAAGACCAGAGTAAAATTAGCCTTTGTCTTTATAGTATGAAAGTAAATCAAAAGTAACTATGTACAGATTTCAAAAGTAATTGTTTTATTTTCAAAAGTTAAAGAAAAAAGAAATTTCATTATGATGCTGGTAAAAAGACAAGCACGACTTTAACAGGCACTGATTAAATATCAAGTCTTCAAAAGAAATACTGGAATTTATAGACCAACCTATCAAAAGACCTGATCCCTCCAGGAAGGCAGCCAATCAGTACTATCTGGTAACTGGGATCTTGTGATTTTTGCCAGGTTGTTTTTCACATGACTGTCTACCTAAGGATAGTGCCCCAGAGTATTCCTACCAACAGGAGGCAGTTCACCTCAGAGGGGAAGCCAGGAGGGAGAAAACATAATAGCAAAATAGTGCAAAGTTGTTTTTAAATTTTTTACAAGGCTGTAAAAATACCTTATAGCTTCACTTAAATATCTGTGTCTTCAGTGGGTCTCTGGAATCTTCCTACCCTCAAACCTTTTGAAATATTTGACATCTCAGGCACTGTTCATGCTAGTCTCTTCTGTCTACACTTCTCTGCCCTGCTGTAAACAAAATCATTCATTCAAGAAACATTTTTTGAGCACCCGTTATTAGCAAGGCACCGTAACATGGGGAGCTAGGGAGATAAAGACAGTGTGCTCAGAACAGAACTCTTGAAGTTCTCTTATTAACCAAAAACAGTACTCACTGACATTCCATCTGACTTCTCCTCGCTTCATGTTTTTAACATGACATGTAACTCATTCAATGCTCACGTACCGTATCCATAAATATCCAGCATGTGTAAATACCAACCATTCCGCATGACATTAGTTTGTGATTCTCACCACCATGCAGCCATACTTTGAGGAGGAGAAACTGCCACTTGTAACTAAAAACATCCAGACCCTACAAGAGCTCCCACATACCCTGTGTTTGAGAGTTGATTGATATCTCAGTGATTACGGTGAATAGAGAAGGAATTGTTTTCTTGAGTGCATTTTGCAGTAAACAATTAACAGAAACTATCATCTACAGCAAGCAGATTTTATTATAGCATAGATTACAGCAATTCTGGCACATTCTCTTTATGTAAATGCCCCAATATTAACTGGAAATACAGGGTATTCAAAACAAAATTGGGTAATTGGCAAGTAATGGATTCCAAAGGATCCTGAAAAACTCATACAAATGCCATCTGCTGGGCAAACCACTGAGCTCTGTTAACATTTTCATCATTTTCAGAAAGGAAGCCAATGAATGGTAACTGAGAAACACAATACTGTGAGATTTGGAGAGAATGCTTGTTTTAAGGTTGGTATAATGATAAATGTGCCACTACCGATTACAATTTACTTGGGTAGAATTCTTAAGTTGTTCAAGAGACTAAATGCAAGGGAAAATACATCAAGTATTTCAAGCTCATCAAGGTTCCTAGTAAGAAATATTGAAGGCATAATTTGGGAACCACACGAGCAAGCTGATTTGACTCCCGTCTCTGTCACTACATGACCTTACAAAAGATACCCTGCAAAGTTTTTATTCCAGAAAGGGGCAGTCAGAAACACCCAGCATAGTGTTAAGTGATCAAAGATAGCTATTACTGTCATTATGTTGTTATCAATAACACTTGTTGGCATGAAAACACTGTTACTAGGTTTTCAGAATGCGGAGGAGTAATACCTCAATATCGAGTTGGTGTCTGCAAGATTATCCCTCTGCCCCTCGCAACTAAAAAGCCCTGGCTTTTGGCCAGTTTAAGGCCAAAGCCACAGTGGACAGGGGATAAGAGCGGAGACTCTGGGGCCAGAAAGCCTGGATTTATAGCTCGGCGTCAACACAGACTACGCGACACAGGGCAAGAGAACCTCTCTCTGACTCACTCTCCTCTCGAACAGGGACAACGAAGACAGATCTAAATCATAAGGTTGCCGCAAGTATTAAAATTAACACGTGTAACACACTTGGAACAGTCCTTGATGTATGTTCTCCCTGACGAATGGCAAGAGCACCCCCATACAGACACCCCTTCTGTGAGGCACCTCGAACAGCTCCTCCTCCCGACAAGGCAGCCCAGGACGAGGAAAGCAGAGGTCAAGACTCTTCAGAGTGAATGCGAGAGTCAAAATCTGAGCTCATGAGCACCAAATGCTGTCAACAGCTCACAAAGGTGACGGGAGGGAAGAAAAACCTTTTTTGCCTTGTTGTCGAAGAATGCGTTAGCATAGACTCCATGCAGAGAAAACCACGAATGCACAGAATGGGAAGGTGAGGCAAGCCCACGGGTCAAAAGGCTTTGTGTTTCCAGTACTGGATCCAGGAACGACACAGCCCAGAGCTACACACCAGGGCAGAGATGTTCGCATAACTTGTGGTCTCATGACCTGCAGCAACTCAGCCTCTTGAGGTCTTAATTTTCTTCCCTGTAAAAACCTAATGCTTGCTCTGCCCCATGGGGCTGTTGTAAGCGTTCACAGAGAAAGGAGATTCCAAACACTGAAGGTGTTACATCAACGGTGGGACTATTTCTTTTTTAAGAAAAGAGGTTTATCACGGGAGCCAGGCTGTAGTACATAAAATATGTGAAAGTCTGCTACCGTCCGAAGCTTGCAGATCAGAGCCCATTTTCAACCAGGTTATCTGAACAACAATGATGATCGACAATGACTTCTGGTTAAACAACTACATATGCTGCTGAATTTTTTAAGAAAACCTTCTTCACATTTCCTTAGCAGATGAAAAATCAGAGCCCAAAATAATCTCTAAACAAGGTGGAAAAAACAAAACGTCCTTCCACCAAGTCAGTAAGTATCTTTCAAGAAAACTCATATAAAATTTCAGCAAAGAATAAAGGCAAGCTTCAACTGGTCAGCCTGCCAGCGAAAGGCAGTGTTTACCAGGGACTACACACAACAATGAAAAATAGTCTTCCTCACTTGTGAACTGAAAGGAAAGCTGAGAATATTAAAGACCTGTATGAAAACTATGCACAAACTTGGCTTCAGAAGATGACATCTAATCAGTATGGCACTTTTAAAAGCAATGCGTGCCAGCTTCCTCCCCCTTGCGCCTAGGGCTGTGAAGGAACAAATCTGTACTTCAATTATGATTTTCAGAGTATGGTTTCTTTGCTGAAATTCATGCTTACCAGGAAGCAAACCACAAGAGACTCTTCATGATAGAAAACAAACTGGAGGTTGCTGGAGGGAAGGGGGTGGGAGGTGGGCTAAATGGGTGATGAGTATTAAGGAGGGCGACGTATGGAGCGCTGGGTGTTCTAAGGAAGTGATGACTCACTAAATTTTACTCCTGAACCCAATATTGCACTGTATGTCAACTCACTAGAAATTTAAATACACATTTGGACAGAAATTAAACACTTTTAAAGTAAAATTCATGCTTAACAAGTTAAGGGTTTTAGCACATCAGTATACAATTTTGTAAAACATACTGCATTAGGCTATTTTTAGATTAACTGAATTCTAAATAAAGAACATCAGCAATTAATCTGGTTGATCTATAATGATGTGATCCTGGCTTTGGTTTCTGCTACACAGCATTAAAAGATAATGTAACCTAGCAGTAAGTTTCTAAAATATACTTAGGGAAATATAAATACTTGTATGGCTCTTCATTAAAATAAACAAGTTCGCTCAAGTATCATAACACAAAATGGTACAAACACATTATAATTAACTGGTCACTGGTTATAATGTTGATTGTTCACATACAATTAAAGAGAAGACAATGAGGGAAAAGTGAGGGGAAAAAGGGAGAATATTCCAGAGATATCAATGAACATTTCAAACCACCCTACATTAGGGGTACTTAAATCCCAGATCTCTGTACTTGGCATAGGTAAAATTATCCTCATGTTCATGAAATTTACCATGTCCTTCAATTATAACCACAGGCAACAAACCATATTAACATGAGCAATACACTTGTGTGACTTCATCATCAACAGAAGTCAAATACCTTTCATGCTCCTTTACGACCACTAGATATCTCACAGCGGCGTTCATGCTCATCATGAAAACTAGTACATATTTCTGCTGCATGCATCGTATGATAAAGCAGATACATCTTGAATTTGTTAAGTATTTCTGTAACTATTTCTGTATCACTGGTTCCTTTGTAAACCTATCTATACTACATATCACTCACACAATTCAGCCCACAGATCTCATCTAACTGCTACGGGGTTCATGGCACAAAAAAAGGAATACTTGCTCTGAATAAACCTTAGGTTAAGTTTATGATTTACAATGACTAGACAAGTAACTTAACTATCCAAAACCCAAAGTACCCCTAAGTACCATTAAGTGTGTAATGAACTGAACAAAAATTACCTTTCCTATATCTTCAGGCTGTTCTCTACTATGTATCTCCATAGAAGCTGATACGAACAGTTTTATGAAACCAATTTACACACCAAATTCAAGTCGGGAATAAAAGAAAATAGGACACAAGAAGGAATTGTTTATTTTGTCAATTTCCAAGCCAGATCCCATCACAAAATCACAAATAAAGGAACTCAAAACTAAAGACAGCCTCTGATCCCCATTTAAGAAAGCCAACATAAAAGAGCAGAATGTGTGGAAAAACATGTATTACAGCAGATCTCTGGTTCAAACCTCACAATCATCAATACTGTCTGGGACTCAGGCCTGGTTCTCAAGGCCTCTGAGACCTGGACTCGCCAAATGAACCACCCATCTGCTGTTCCCCGTAAGTATACCTTCTCCTGTTGGCAGCCTATGACCACACCACACCCATCTCGTCTCCATACCTCTGCTCTTTTAATTATGGCAATACACACCGCACCTTTCAAGTTAGGGGTACACAACCTTGATCTCCATGGAGCCCTCCCCTGGTCTGACAGCATTCCTGACCAACCAATTTAGCATGTACAGTTCCTCAACTGCCCCACATGGTTCCACGTATCATGGTCTTACTATGAGCACCAGCTCTGTTCACTACAAGCAGAACCCAGCTTCCCAGAAGGACACGATCGTCAATAATTAAGATTAATACGGGTAAAAGAAGGTCTAAAACTGCTACTGAACCAACACTCAACACAAAAAACTAAACCGTGATAATTAAGTCATTCCTTCTTAGAAATGTCTTGTCGTTGTCAATAAGGCAGCACAGCAAAGCAGGTAAGAGAACACAACACTATGCAATCTCACAAGTCACTTTTTTTCAACTTCACCCACCTCCTTGGATGACTACATTATCTACTAAACATGTACCTGTTAATTTCTAGTATTAAGCCTTTATGTTTTACTATTTCCTCCCATGGACTTTTCATTCTTTTCCTGATATAAACAAGTCTTGCAAGGTACAGCTCAAGATCTACCTCTTCCATAAGTCCTTCCTTCCCCAGAATAGAGTATGCTCTCCCTTGTCTAAGCTTCTAGGACATTGGCATGACCTAGACTTGTCATCGAGTACTTCCCTGCACTATTTAAATGACCAAATGAGTCACAACAACTAAATGGAGAGCTGTGGGTGGGGGGAGCCCATCTCATTCATGAAAGATACGCTCCACTACAAGCGAGAACAAAAAAACGAGAAAAGAAAGTCATAATCCACAATCCACAAATCTGCGATCTCCCTGAAGTTATCCACAAAACTAGACTGCAGAAGAATTACGTACGTTTTCTGATCAGATGGCAACAGAGGGCTGTGACCCTAAAAAGGAGGTAATTTCCTAGGTATGATAAAGGTCTAGTTACGTACATGAGGCACAAGCTTAATGGGCTAGATCTAAAGGACTCGCTTATTAGAATACAAGCAGGGCCTCAAAGAGGGGCCTCCAGATCTCTGAGAAGGCTAGTTCCAGATTTTAGTTTGGGGAAGTATATTTAATATGGGGGATATTCTGAGACACTATAATAGGGATATGAGACAAGTTTCCTGAAAACCTGGTCTGCTAAAGCCAATCAGAAGACACAGAAGAACAAGACCCAGGGCTTATCTTCAAGGAGTTTACAACCTAGCAAGGACCATGAAACAAGAAATCATAACACAAGGCAGAACATCATGATTCTTTTTCTTCAGGGAAGCACAGAGCACCACCGAGTTCAAAGGAGACAGATAATACAACTTACTGATCTGGAAACCAAGAAAGTTAGCAGCACTGGACCTTCAAGAATGACAACAATTTAAATTAGTGGAGGGGTGCCTGGGAGGCTCAGTCAGTTGAGCCTCCAACTTTGGTTCAGGTCATGATCTTACAGTTTGTGGGTTCAAGCCCCACAGTGGGCTTTGCACTCACAGCTCAGAGCCACCTTCAGATTCTGTGTCTCCCTCTCTCTCTCTCTCTCTCTGCCCCTCCTCTGCTTGTTCTCTAACAAAAATAAATAAACATTAACAATTTTTAAGAATAAATAAAAATAAATTAGCAGAAAGGGAAACAGGAATGAAATGTAATGGAAAGTAAGAGTAAGAAATATTCGGGGCGCCTGGGTGGCTCAGTCGGTTAAGCATCTGACTTCAGCTCAGGTCATGATCTCACGGTTCGTGGGTTCGAGCCCCGCGTTGGGCTCTGGGCTGACAGCTCGGAGCCTGGAGCCTGCTTCAGATTCAGTGTCTCTCTCTCTGTCTCTCTCTCTCTGCACCTCCCCTGCTCACTCTGTCTCTCAAAAATAAATAAATGTTAAAAAATTTTAAAAAATAACAATAAATATTGGAGGGATAAAACAGAAGATCAAACACCAATTTCCAGCAGAAAAGAGATCCTATCTTAACAGCTCGTCCTGCCTCTATGCAGGAGACATTTGGAGGAGGGTAAGGGTCTTGAAAATAGTTAGAGGAGTCCTGGCCCAACAGTTCCAGGGCATGCTATTAGGGCGCCCGCTACAAGACTGTGTAAAAGAATCTATGCAGAAAAGTAGGGACTGTGGGCCCGTGGGATAAAACAACCATGACCACATCACATGATGGTGGTTCACCTATGGAACAATATGCCTCTATGTTGCCTCAACCAAGACGTGCACGGGAAGCCAAAAGCCAACAACAGTTTCATTTTCAAAACAGTAACGTTCACTTTCAAAATTACTGAAATGGGAAGTGTAAAAGCATCCCAGGTTTCATAAATCTGAGTGGGTGCTATCTTTAATGGAATCATGTTAACTGCTTAGAAGTTTGCAAACGGACATCATCTATTCAAGTTCTAATAATTATCCAGCCTCTTAAAACGTCGGTCAAATTAGTTCGAAACCAGAGATCAATACATCGAAAGAGAATCCCAACTCTGATTATGAAGCAAAAAACAATTAAATCAAAGAGCATCAGATTTTCCTTCACAAGCAGAGGGTCAGACTGAATTAGATGGGGAATGGGGAGCTAAGCACCAAAACTGGCCAGAGTTGTAACGGTTGCTGGGGAAGTTCAGACCAAAGAAGACAAGAGTAAAAGGAAGATTCAGATAAAACTTCTTGACATAACAAGTTAAAGAACTCTGATTAGAAGTAGCTTACACTCACAAACCTCAATTTAGACACGGAACTACCACACTCCTCTCCTAAGCTGAGCCAGCTGAGGTCTATGTGGTAGCAGTGTCCCCCTACATTTGCTGATGTGGCACAGATTTTAAGTCTAATCTACCTTCAGCACCTGAATTCAGCAATTTCTGGCTTCACTCAAAACAGCTGTTTTGAGGAGCCACTGTGAAAGGGTCAAAGAGTGAAAGAAGAGAAAAAGCACAAAGAGTCATTCTTACGAAGAGGTGGCGTATTTATTGGGAACCACAGGGAGAGTGGTGGACACTTAACAGCTCACTCTCTCCGGAAAAAAGAGTGTGTTAATTAAACCCAATAGTTCCATCTGATACGAGCAGAGTACATGTATCACATCATCCCTTAAAGGGATTTCCTTTTGTAAACTTCATATGATTAACTTTATTATCCAGTTGTCTATCAATCAGAATTCATTTAAAATCAACTATTTGTGACAATAACAAAGGGACAGTATGATACACTGATCTCCAAAGACCACATGCATAAGCCAATTTCCCCTACAGATGTAGAATTTCTAAACTTCGAAATGAAAATTTAACCTTTCAAGCCTAGAGGTTTGTATTTATGCTCCAGTCCAAAACTAATGAATATCAGAAATTCGCGGCCCGTCAAAGTGCTTCCAGCCACAAGAGAGAACTTGTGGTACCTGACAAGATGGGGAAGCCACCTACCCCCTTTTATAATTTAGACAGTTAGTGGCTTTTTGTTTTTTAATTGAACAGAAGGATCAGTAAACCCCAGAGTTAGTCACACCGTGTGTTCAAACCCAGAAGGCACACATACAGTATTTTCTAAGGAATTATGAAGAAAAGAAAGAGCCAAGTCATTTCACTGTAGATTTTACACTGAGTGATTTGTGTTTTCCCCCAATTCTATTTTAAACTCTGGTGAATTTCACTGTAGATTTTACACAGAGTGATTTGTGTTTTCCCCCAATCCTATTTTAAACTCTGGTGAACGGCAGCAGGTATGTCTGTCATCTATAGTTGCTCACTTAATTAAAAGACATGACTAATACAATGACCTGGCACTGGACTCCTGCCAGCAGCAGGTAACAGAGTTTACTATTTTAAAAACAAAACAAACCAACGGCATCACAGTTACATTAATCTTCAGAGAGACTAGTTTCAGCATCCGAGAGGGTTGTGTCACGAGAGGCGCCACTACCTCACCCACTCGCCGGGCCTTGGTGGGACAGAGGAGCCAAAGGAAGGACATGTGGAGCAGAGTGATCTCTTGCCAATAATCTCAGCATGGGAATCGGCTTCTTGCGGGGAAGATACAGAGGCTTTTGTGGGCCCACGTCACCGTCGGGGTAAGGAGGGCTGCCTATCGGTAGCCTGAAATAATGCCACCCTCCTCCCACCCCCCACCCCCCGCCCCATTCTTAAGTCACGTGAATCACGCGTTGGCTGGAGGGGAGTAGAGAGAGTGACAGAGACACACACAGTACCTGTTGTTGAGAATTGTAGTCAAAAAGTCCCACAGTTGCTGCTGCTGAGTCCACAGGTACCTGCGTGCCTGAATAATCAAACTGCAGAGGCTCCATGCCCACATGTTCCATGGGGTCCAAAGGGACACTCTGGGACTCCATGTTGGAGAAATCCTCCACAGGCTTGGCACCATTGGTGCTGGTCAGCTGGGCTAAGCCCTCAGAACCATTCTGGTTTGGACCCAGAAGATCCACTTCATTAGCAGAGTTCTGGCAATTACCAGGGGTACGGCTAAACAGAGAAAGTAAAGGGCATTAAACCTTATTTTGAGCGGGGGAGGGACACTACAGCAACCCAAGTTTAAGGACAAGGTCCTTGAGCAGTTTACTGTCAATAGCACTTAACACTATTTCTACAAAACAACCAGAGACACTTTACGGTATTTACGTGTCATACCCCATAAAACGACCCTTCTATTCCTTGTCTTCCCACCACAACCCACCCCGTAAATCCACATTAACCACTAAGAATTTAAAATCCCTTTAACCAAAGGGCCCAGATTTGAGGAATAATGAATGAACTGGAAAAAAACGCTACCTGTGGCATCCATGAAAACAAGATCCAAAATGTGGTAGTAAACCATGCCCCCCCCCCAAAACAACACCTACTCTTTAAACAGAGACCCAACGGAAAAAGTAGCTTCTAGGGGGAAATTCCATAAATGAGAACGATTCTATTAAAAAAAACTTTTTTATAGGTGAAAAAAAATTTTAAGCATTATCTGGGTACTACTCATCAGTGCTAAGACTGTCTCCCATTTTCCCCTTCTAAGCAACCAGAAGAAGCAAACCATTACAAAACAGTACACGATAAATTCATTATCTAGGATATGCCCCTGCTGAGGAGACAATTCTAAGAATTGTAAGTAATACGAGGGTATAATTTATCATCCAAACCAGGATACTCCTAAGAGCAAGAAAAGGGCACTATTAATAAATATTCCAGACATGGTATAAACGGGTAGTGTCTTGGGTGGCCCAGGATACATGGTCTCCCTATATAAAAGGATTGAGGACCGTGTTATTCTGAATCAGACTAATATAAAACAACGTTACATTCTAGTAAGGGGAGCATAGCCAGTGAGTACATTCTGTGCCCTTCATCCCTAAAAGAAACCTTATAGCTGGTACGAATTAAAGCTACTGTGTGTTCCCTCTCACGTACATGCCCTACCACCACCCGGCCAGAAGTCAACTATACCAAACCTTGCTACAGGCTGCCTGAGAATCAGGAGAGAAAGGCTATCCACTTCACCCGAAAGACCTTAGGTAAGTGGTTATTACTCTGTGCCTCAAACTTCCTCCAAAGACTATAATTCTTTACACTCACAAGATTAAAAAATTAGATTAGGAATACTAAACAACTGAATCGTGTTCTACAAACGGTGGTCCAAAATGAATTTTAATTCTGGCTGTGGTAGAAATTAGGATCAGAGATAGATGTGTGTGTATTTAGACACACATACATTAGCTTTAGACTAACATTAAAATTATTCAAAATTAAATTCTCTACCTGTACATCAACCACTAAGGATTTTGAAAAGGATGCACCACCACTAAAGGTTACCTATGTAAGTGAAGAATACTGCCAAATGTACAAGACAGATACACAATATTATCTGAATAGCGTGTACATTAAATTACAGGGTAAAACCTACAAATCAATCATGACCAGAGATGGAATGAGAGGCATCCATGGAAGGGATACAATTAAGAACAAGTCACATAAGCTACATCTCTGGGTGTTCAAAATGAGGGAGATGACACTGACCCACCTACCTCAAAGGGAGCTTATGAGTCTCAAATGATCTAATGCGTAAGTTCTCAACCGCTTCCCTCCACACTAACAAGCCAGAGAGCTAGGACACACTTCCATTAGTGACCACAGTTACTCCCAAGATAGTGATTTGGGAGAAACTTGGGGAAAGTCCCAAGGAACCCACCACTCCCCCCCCCCCCCCCCCCCCCGCCCCCCACCCAGGTGATTTTGTTATTTGTGAATCACTGCAATGATAAGGATAGAATCCTTCTGCAAATAATAGAGTCCTATGCGAATGCAAAAAACCTGTTCTGGCAAAGCACCAGGCATTGACAGCTCTTAAAAGTTCCACTTTACCAGTAAATTTAGAATCTTTGTGGTATGGCCTACACTAGACCCAATTCTCAAAAAGGACAGTTAAGGAAGGAAAAAGAAAACTAAAATCAAAATAAAGCTAATCAAAACAAAAGCCCACAGCCCCCATTCAAAAATCAGAAGTGTAAAACATACAAACCTAAAATCTTTGACGTCTGCGTCAATCCCATTCTGCACTGGTAAACCATTGGTCTTGTCCATCACATCACCCTCCTCCTTCAAATCTCCTAGCTTATCTCCATCAAAGGTACCCTTGTTCTTCTTTTCACCTTTGTCGTTTTCATCACTGTCTGCATCCCTTGGGCCCTGTTTAAAAAATAGCTTCAGCTTCACTAATCATCATCAACTAATAATAGCGGGCAACCACTGTGGACACCAGACTACACTAGATGCTAATTACAACAGGATAGTGTCCGGGCCCTTTCAAGACAGTACAATCTAATTAACAGACAACATAGAGGCAGGAACACTGCAGAAAGTCTTGCCAAATGGGGGAGACAGACATACAATTATGTTACAGAGTTTAGAACGGTCTTACCATGCCCAGTGCCCCACCATCCCGTTTTCTCTTTTCTACCCAAAGCCCAGCCACAATTTTACATCTCTTGGTCCCACTTCTCGACTTCCAATTCTAATTCCATATAACAGGATGACTCCTAATAAGCCCCAGGTGTGGCAGCTCACAGTCTAGTTAGAAGGTGTTGCGCCTACGAAAAGAATTTCCTGCTATGCCACTGCCTGTGTAAACTCCCTCGCTTCTGAATACTGTGCTAAGTGTGGTCTGACATCAGTCCAATTCAATCACCTTACCCTTTAACTCGAGACATGTGCCCTGCCAATCAATGTGCACCACTACCCCCTCCGCTCCACAATAGTTCTCAGGGCTGACTGCATCGATAATTCACCAATCATCCTTCACTTCATTTTTTTGTTTTAATCCTTCAAAACATGTTCAATCTAAGTGTGAAAGTCTTTCACCAAAAGAAAGTACTCTGAGAAGTGCTCATCTGTTGTCTCACCCTCTGCCTGTCCCACAGCAGATTATGAGACTATGAGGGAGCACCTACAGCTGGATCGCTGGTGCAGCACACTTGACCTCTGAAGTGTTTCAAGCTACAAAGACTGGAAGACTGAACCTAAAAGAACTGTCTTGGTGCCACGCACACCGATGCCTTATCTTCTAAGGGAATTAAGTCTGTCTCCTCTTATCAACAATCCTAAATTAAGACCAGGACATAGAAAGCAAATGTGCCTTGATTTCCAAAAGGAAATGAAGATTTGGTAGAGTGACTTGACATGGTTCACAGAGCTTTGCAGAATCTTACCGAACGGTAAGTAACCTTTCCTTTTATAAAACTGGAGAGGCAACCTTGCTTGTTGTCCTCACCACCGACTTCTAGTCAAAGGAAGAAACAAATACACCTGGCCCAAATTAAAGCTCCTGGCAAAAGGCAAGAGCCAATGAGAAAAAGAGGAGCTGCTTTACAGCATTTCCAGTCATCACAACCACATTTTGGGGGTGGGGGTGTGTCAATAATGGAGGCCGGAGCAGCAGACGCTCCGTTGTGAACAGGCAAGACCCACGAATGCAAAATACACACACGCTCTCAGGCGAGTTCCTGGAGAACTCTGGCCCAGAGAGGATAACTCACGAATCCCGACATTCTTAGAGCTTTCTTTCACCTGCCAGTCACAGCCCATTTGACTTTCAAATTCATTCTCGGTTCAAGACACAGAAAAACATTTCACGGCTAATATGAACCAAGGAACACAAGAAGGAACATAGAAAGGATATACAACTTCATACTCATGTGGCATCAAGACGGTAAACTACCGTTTTGGCAGCCACCGAGATGGGACTTTCACAGGAGAATCTTCGAAGTGTAAGACTGTTACAGGTTCAAAAGGAGCGAACGAACAACAGCCAATTCAGTGCCACAGGGAGATCCCAGAGCAGGGATGGGAATACGATAGGATTCTAAAGACACATCTTCCAAAATGTCCAGAAACAATACTTCCCTCCTACTGCAAAGGTCAAACTGACAGAAACCGTGTATTCATTTTCCTATCCCCAGTACTGAATGCAGTGCCTGGCAGAAGTTAAAAAAAGTATGACGAAGGAAACTGAAATGACCAAAAAGTCCTGCAAAACTGAACTACTACTACCGTAAGAAGGACCTTCCCACTGTCTTTATCGTAAGAGTCCAGGAGATAGTGACACGGTCTGGATAACAAACTCTACCTGTATGTGACACCATTAATGTCCAATAACAAGAGTATTAGAAGGATGATCCCACTGACACAACTAAGTAATCTTCCAGAAATCTACAAATCAAGTTCCTGGCTCAGAAGGAACAGTTTGGCTCCAATGTCTCACATGCAGCTCAAAGGTCTGGTGGCCAAATAGGGAGAAAATGGGATAAAGAAGTAGTGGCAAGTTTCACCAACAAGCAAGAAACCTGGTGACGAGAGATTCGCTCTCACCAAATCAACTCTGCATTTTCTTTCCTCGGTGACACTTTAGAAGGGCTTGCTGAGAAGCTGTTGGGCCTATCTCTAAGCCAACTGCCAGGGCCTGAAAACAGTCACTGATACTTAACTTACTCGATTATATTGCCAAGGGCTAGATTTTCAAAGGAATCCCTAGAATGGGCCATTTCTCAACAATATTGTACAGTCTATTCATATAAATTATAGATACCTGGTTTTCTGCTCTGATTAGGCTATTAATTCCTCAGAATAGTAGGTTCCTTCGATTTGAAGGTGGGGGACCCAAGAGAGGCTTCTATTCCTTGATCTGGATGGTCACTGGGTGTATTCGTTTTATAGAAACACATAAAGATGAACATATATGACTTATATGCTTTTTAGCACTTGGGTCACATTTCAGTAAAAAGTTTACTCAAGGAACACCTGGGTGGCTCAGTCAGTTAAGTGTCCAACTCTTGGTTTCGGCTCAGGTCATGATCTTGGGTTCAAGCCCCACATCAGGCTCCACATTGACAGCGAGGGGGCTGCTTGGGATTCTTTCTCTCTCCCTCTCCCTCTGCCCCTCCCCTGCTCGTGTTCTCTCTCAAAACATATAAGTGAACTTAAAAAAAAAAAAAGTTTACTCAAGAGAAAAAGTTCAGTACACCAACGATAGCCCTAAATAAAAATGGCTCACAAGTCTGATTTCTGAATGATACCAAGAGCACAAGTGGGAAGACTTTTTGTCAAAAGTCTGCTATTAAAAGAGAATACAGGGTTCAGGATCATAAAAATGTTCTCTTAGGAATATAAACACTCTAGAGAGAGTAAAACAGGGGTAGAAATGGGATGGTACATTTTATGAGATTTTTAATTAATATTTAAGATAAGGGTATATTCATAGCTATATGGTCTTTAAGAAAGACCTAATCCAGGAGCACCTGGATGGCTCAGTAGGTCGAATGTCCTCAGTAGGTTGATTTCAGCTCAGGTCATGGTCCAGGGTCGTGGGATCAAGCCCCACAGTGGGCTCTGTGCTGAGCGTGGAGCCTACTTAAGATTCTTTCTCTCTCTGCCCCTCTCCTCAGCTCGCAAGGCCCTCTCTCAGGAAAGGAAGGGGAAGGGGATGGGGAAGGGGAAGAGAAGGAAGAAGTAATGCAGAGGAAGGAAGGAAGGAAGGAAGGAAGGAAGGAAGGAAGGAAGGAAGGAAGGAAGGAAGGACGGACTAATCCAGATTGCACAAAACCTACATTCTATCTCGACTGCTAACACTTAACTGGTCACAGGACTTTGGACAGGTCATGAAAACCGAGTCTTCATTTTCTCATCTACAGAACAGGGATAATTTTATTATAACAGAACAGTTATAAAATGATGCATATGCAAAAGGTCTGTGAAGTATAAATCATTTTACACTACAGTACTATGATAATTAGTAAAAGCTATTCACTGGGATGGTATTTCTTAAGTAACATTATTCATGATATCAAGATTAAAACTCTTAAATGCCCCAATTAAGCGGTTTAACTCTAATATAAGTATATAGCCAATCTAGCCCTCCCAGGGACACTCATTTTCACAGTGCAGTGGCTGTATGGCTAACGTTGAACATCACAATCTTTTTAAAATTTACAAGTGTCTGGGCTCTCACCCAGAGATTCTGATTTAATTGGTCTGCAGAAGCTCCCACAAGTATTATAAAAAGCTTCTCCTCCAGCAACTCTAATAAGCACTCACAAATGAGAACCACTGTAATTAAGTCCAACATAAGCATCATAAAGGCAGGGTTTTTGTTTGGCTGTTTTGGTCACATAATAGTACCGAAAAAGTCTATTATCTAAATAAACGAAAAAACAAAGAAGGATTAATAGCATCCTTTTATTGTGGGCTTCCTTTGAATGAATGTTAACTTAAACCTGTAGTATTCAAATATAGGATTCAATGAGTGCTCAAAATGCACGTAGCCAAGCCCAATCGAAATCTCAAGAGTGCGGCCAAGAAGGGTTCTGAGAGATCCCCCGCCCACACAGAGGCGGAAGACTGTGTTCCACTAGTAGATAAAGAACTGACAGAAGAGCAGGCAGAGAGAAGAACTTTATGTCGTGCAGATCAGAATCCATCCATTTATGGCTCAGCTTTGTCAAAAGCCTCACATAACAGGAGGAATATTTCAGGAGAATACCTATTAATTCTGAATGAGTCAGAGAAATGAGAATTTAATTTCTTCTCTTACTGCAGTGATCGTTCCACAACGCTCCATGGGGCAAGTCACATTCAATGAGATTAGTAATGTTCCGCCCTTCTTTCCAAAAAAGAGCATTCTGCATAACCGAAATTAGAACAAAGTTTGAATCCAGGCCCTACCACTTTCCTTCTAAGCCTCATTTTTTGCATCTATAAACTCACAGGGACAACAGTATCTACCTCAAATGGTTGTTCCAATGCTTAAATAAGGCAATACATAAAAGTGCGACTCTTTCAAAAAAAAATTCTTCAAAGTACTTTATTCCATTTTCACATCTTTTCCCCAATGCCTTTTTCAGACACATCCACCCCCACCTCCCAAAGCTTCAAAAGTCCTAGACATCTTATGTTTCCCCATCCCCTGGGAAAAAACTTATAGCTCTAATCGTTAGACCCTTTGTACCACGGATTTTCTTGAGATATGTATGCAGAATCGAGCCACCACCAACTACTACGTTTCATCAAATCGATTTATAAAACATACCATCATTTTATGTGCTAACAAGGAAATACTGGCAATTAAACTGTGATACACTATCATTTTCAAGTTGCATTCCAATTTCAAAATGAATAAGGTGGGGAGGTGTACACTTTAGAAACAGTGGAACACAGAATATACACTGCGCATGTGATCACCTAATTCCTGGTGTGCAAAAAGGTAAGAAGAGTATTCTCTGCGTAGGAGCCACCAGATCCAGGAGGGGGGAAAAAACATATTATCTTGACCATGCAGAATGGTATTTGTTGTTATTACAGAGATGAAAACACAACAAAACCATTTTCTAAAAGGTGGCTGTTGGTTTTTTAACTTTTTATCTAGTCCGTATTTAAAAGCTTGACATTGATAGTAGAGCATGCAGATTTCCTGTTCAAGAGAAGTTCAAATCTAAAGGGGCTCCACCAGGGGCGCCTGGGTGGCTCAGTCGGTTAAGCATCCGACTTCGGCTCAGGTCATGATCTCGCTGTTCATGGGTTTGAGCCCCGCGTCGGGCTCTGTGCTGACAGCTTAGAGCCCAGAGCCTGCTTCAGATTCTGTGTCTGCCTTTCTGGATTTGATCCATGGCCTCCTGGTAATTTAATCCTCCAAGAAAATTACGCATTTGTCAAACTTTAGTGTGCATGCAAATCACCTGAGGATCCTGTCAATTAATAAGCAGGTTTTGATTCCATAGGTCTGGGGTAGGTCTGGGGTAAGTTCCCAGGTCATGAGAATGCTACTGGCCCGTGGACTTGGTGGAGCAAGATTCTGTAAGGTTTACAAAGCATCTTCATATAGATTACACATCCATACAAATGAGACTTTGTGGGTTTTTAATTACTCCATTTTGCAGATGAGAAAATTAAGGTTCAGTTGAAATTCAAACCCCTGACTTCTAACTGCATTACACTACACATAATTTTTAAACAAAATCAATTAAGTAGCACTGGTTACCTAAAACAAATGCAGCGAACACTAGAAAAGCCAGTTATAAGTTTTGTGACCCAAAGGAACTGCCATGAGCGTGCACACGTCCTCCAGGTCAGAAAGCCGCCAGTCTCTACACACAAGTAGAAAGGCCGGCCCAAGGTATTTTTTCCTAAAGATCTTTCTTCTGCAAGGTTGAGGTGGTCTTCACCTCAGCTGAAGTTTAAGTAGTCTTCTCATTTCCCTAGGCACCATAAACCAGAAATGTAGAAATTATAACCCACTCTGCTGACTAGCTAGGCTTCAATCTATTTGAAGATCAGCTGGTATTTCAAAGGCCAACAGTGAGGTCCTTCGATGGGATATTTCACACAGTAGCCTCACAATACGGTAGTCACGTATGATTTTGTAACCACTCTGAACCATGCTCTTGGGGGGACGCAGGGGAGGAAGGCCGTCTTATTCCAGGGGTAAATAAAATAAAGGATACGAAAAGACTCATCTCTGACTTAACTGGTATTCTGAGCTTCCCTATTATCCTGAAACCTGCTACCCTGGTTTTTGATTCATACGTGGAATACTACCAAAATTTTACAGTGGGTGCTAAGAATAAAATACTGCTGTGGGATTCTTACCGTCAGCCTGAAAGTACAGAAGCCAAAACTACTCAACTGAGTCCATCTGTACAATCAAGATGAACTTCAGAAAGCTCAGGCAAGTTAGACAAAGAGTTAAATACCTTCATTCAAGCTGTAACCAAGAAACAAACTTAGTGAAAATGGAAAACCACTGTAGAATGAGTAGATTACTTTAGTTCTAAACTACCCTTAGCAAAAAGTTAGTCAGAGTCTGGGTTATCTGTTGTCAGTATCCAGAAATAGCCCCTTGGTACCTGCTTTGAGGTCTACATTTATTATGCCATCAAAGATGAGGTTTTCAGCTCTTAGAATTAAAATGGAGTCTCCCCACGGCCTACTGGAGGTCCAGTCACCCAAAAAGTAAAAATATCTGAGCGCTCTGACCCATAAGCCACCAACTACCACTCAGAATAATTGTCTACAAAGCAGCTCTTCTCTGAACTCAACACTTTCAATGACAGACGAAATTAAAAGAAGAAGAAGAAGAAGAAGAAGAAGAAGAAGAAGAAGAAGAAGAAGAAGAAGAAAGAAAAAAGGAAAAAGGAAAAAGGAAAAAGAAAAAAGAAAAAAGAAAAAAGGTTCACCTTTTTGCATGCATTCTATGACAACCAAAAAGTGACTCAGGTTTCCATTACCAGAGCTTTGGTCGAATGTCGTCTAACAAACAGGCAGAGCAAAGCCAGGTCATGAAGCTGATAAAAGTAGTTCACTGCTTCTCGGGCCTCCATTCACCAAGAGACTGGATATACAATGTGGTAGCCTGATGTCACTGATCAGTCCTCTGTATCACCCTTGACTCAAGTCAAATACGGGATAGTATTTCATTACCCACAATCAGTTTTTTCTGAGAAGAAGTTGAAACACATCTGGAGAAGTTTTATTTATCTTTATGCAAATCTCAGAGGCTCAGTAAATTATCTGACAGTTCAATTTTCTGACCTCTATATCCTGAGGTCTTAAACTCCTCTGGTGACAATACTGTACAATGGCTGAAAATTACCAATCTCTCAAGACAAATCAGGACGGAAGCCACCTTCACAAAATCCAACACAAGACAATGATGCAGAAGATACTGCTTTGTCATAAGATTAACGGAGGGAATAAATGCTTAAAAGAGAGAAGCAGGCAAAAATCGCAGTAATTCAGTCCCAGTGTTTTATCTGTCTCCTGATTCCAATTATTTTTCTACCTGCTTCCAAACTTTACAGTAACCCAGGCATGTGCCTCCTGGCTAATACCCAAGAATTAGAAACTGGGCACACACATGATAGAGAATTTATGGCAGGAGGCATACAGGATCCAGTTCACCACACTAACAACTTATCTATGCGCAATACCAACCTTTCTCCTACGATAAATAACTAAATAAAAGTTATACACAGAAATTAGCAGGCAACGCTTCCTGGGAAATCTGTGCTCGTGAGACAGGGAAAGTGTGAGGGCAGAAGAAGAGGTGAACCGGGGATAGGTGAACGAAGAGAAGAAGTAACACCATCCTTCCCACGGGACAAGAAGGAAACGATCATTTTGCCCAAACCCATTCCTCACATCCAAGGGTAGATCTTATTTTTCCCAAGTAGTCTCTTGGGAAGGTTCAAATAAAGAAGGCGCTTCCTACCTGATCCACAAGCCACTAAACCTGACCTATGTCTTTGCAAGGTCAAAAGACCCAGAAGCGATCGGGTCAGCTTTGGAATGACCAGGACTCAAGACTCAAGACAAAAGCCGCAGTTTAGTCCCTTCCTCACCCTAAGGGTTTTTATAAAAATAAAAGATCCTCTTCTGGCTAAATTCCTCACATCAAATTTCTAGGTGTGAAGCTGGGAGAAATCCAGAACATCCTCTTACAGGAGTTCATTTTTTCTGGCTTTTCTGTAGAATTAAGAGCTCCAGCCACATGGCAAGTGTCAATGTTAGCTGAAGCATCGTCTTTGACATGCCTAGAATAAAGCTAACTCCACGTGGATTCTGGGTACTTTAAATGTCACCTGTTCTCTTCACACCAACCACGTCAACAATCATTCATTTCATGTCCACTAACATACTGAAGAATTGTACTTGACACATAAGGAAGCTTCACCAAAAATGATACTCTACTACTCTAAAGAAGTTTCAAGTGGAATGAGGAAAAGAGGACCAAGCCTCTGATACCCAGCAACAGATACATGGCAATAAAAATACTGATCATAAATGCTGTAAGGTAAAGTGAGATCGTTATGGAGGCAAAATTATTAACAGGATTTGGGGAAAAGACGGTCTTTTATAAGACTGCCAAAAACAGTATTAGCCAAAAAAGACTTCACAGAGAAAGGATTCTGAAAACATACAAAGCAAGTCGAGTCAGAAGGAAAGGAGGGAAAACAGATTCAGGCTGCCTTTCATGACCTTCCTGGCTGTGACACGGAATATAAAACCAGTCACAGAACACATTTGAGGAAGACTCAAATGGAAATTCAAGGTAAGACTTCTAGATCTAGAAAGTTGATGACAAGAAAGAACCAGTTTTGAGAAAGAAAGGCTACCAAAGATGCTTGAGAAAGACTGCGTAAGACGTAAAGGGGAAGAGGCTATAGACAGAGGAACTGCTTTGGCAACAACTGAGCATCACAGAGGTCAAACGATGATCAGTCCCCTCCCCCCACCCCTGCCCCCACAAAAGTGTGCAGATCTGGAACTAACAGACATGCTAATGTCCTGACAGGCAAGGTACAAGAGGCAAAGCTGTTCAAAGAGGGCCAAAGACCATACCATAATTAAAGCCTAGCTAGCAAAATAAGAATGGTCCTACATATCTGGTTCACTTTAAAGATTTCTGGGTTTTGGCAAATCGCTGCTCTCGGATCTATTCCCAGCTTCAGCTTTCTTATTTTAATTCCTTCTGTTTTTACTTTGTTTGTTTGTTTGTCTGTCTGTCTGTCTGTTTGTTTTAAACCAAAAATGTCTTCTGATAGACCAAGGAACTGAGAACTAGATTTCGGTTCTACCTCACATCATTATCAATGTATCCCCCAAAAAAAACATCATGTCTCTGTTTTTAAAAAGTTCAGTGTACATCTCCTACTGTGTTTGCAGACATCGAATTGCAATAAAAGTGTTTTAAAATACACTGTAATTAGTGCTGTGAATATCTAAGGAAACTAAACAGGCATGTTTTGCTTTAGGGGGGGGAAAAAAGAGAGATATAGGAACAAGTTCCTCAAGCCAACTTACAAATCCTCCTTTTCTTAGACAGGAATCGCCCGGGGATGAGCTCAACACATACTCCACCATGCTAACGCCTAGTCCCCCACTCTCCGACCGTGGGGACAGTACAGAATTGACCTCACTGTTCACATGGAAACTCTGACCAGGTCTTCTCTGCACCATGATTGGCTGGGAAACTGAATGATCTACAAAAAAGATACACAAGCATGATACAGTGCAGCCAGAGGCTCAAACAAATTATGAGTGATGTCTCATGGATAAACCAATGACTGGGAATCAGGAAGCCTGCCATGGTCAGGTGAGCCAAAACCTCCTATTGTGTTTTTCCCTAAGTATAAATTCTACATAAACTAAGGAAAACGGAACACACTCCTCATATATCCAGGACAGCAGAACAATACAGCAGTTCACATAACTGGTTTACCTAGGTATAGTGGATAAATTGTTTACCCCTTTCAAGTAGCAGAATTTCTTTTTAATATATTTTATTAGTAATATTGCTGAAACAAAATGTGATTTTACTGCCCTTTTTAAAACCAACAACATAATTTGATATTTTCTGATGACTCACTGTCATCCGAGGTTCCATTTTTACATTGCGCTGTAACACAGCACGTTGGCTTTTTGGGATTTCCGTCTCCTTCCTCCCTATCCTCTGTTATTTCTTTCTGCTGTCAGTGTGTGCCTCTACAGGTCCTCCCCATCCCTCTTCAGGGGTAGTCTGTCAGAAGAGCATCCGTGCCCAGTAACTTGATTTGGCCCCAACCACATTTACAAATAGATCATCCCATACACAGTACACAGGGGGGCAAGGGGAGGAAAAAGAAACATGAACTTCAAATGGCAGGCATGGATTTTCTAATTCCGAGTATGTTGACAGCAGTACAGAACAAGAAGTTATAGCTGAAATTACGGTCATTTCAAACAGACCACTCCCCTGTGGCTAGCACTTCAATAAAATATTGAAGATTTGATTTTGTGTTAATTATGTTTTAATAAATTACATCATATAAGCTCCTTCATGGCAATTATACTAAAGGACAGGACATTGCTTGACATGCTTATGTCACTGATGTGAAATTCATGACTTGCCAATTGCTGAGGAAAGGAGCTCTAAGACAGGCATAAATCACAGTACAGATGCTAGATCTAGATTACCTGATGTTCCCCAGGCACTGTCTCGCCATTGATCACCCAGGAATATTCCTTTTGGTCCATCTTTGCTGGATTCATCTGTTTCCCAAAACTTTTTACCTGGCAAGAGCTGCTGCAAATTAAAAATAATAGATGCTTTTAAAGAATTCATAAAGGATGAAAGTACAGCAGTCAACACTTTCTTTCAGACAAGGTACTGCAGATGCTCATGTGCTCTGGAGGGCTTTACTCGCAGTGTTCTGACTACACAGACTGTGGTCAGAGCACTACTGTATATTCGGTAAAAGTCACAGAGAGGCCTAAGGCCAGGAGGGGCCACAGATCAACCCACCACAATAGAGGCTCAGCTTAAATATCTAGAATTATCCATTTAACCTATGCCAAGATTTTATGGGGGGCAGGGGAAAGGGGAGTAATATTAGACCTATTAGTTAAATACTTGCTAAGAAGACTCCTTTTTAAAAAGAATGTACCTACAACTACTAACACACTCCTTTGCCTACATGTGTACTAACTGGCCGTACAAAGTTACTCAAGCTGGGGCATGAACTCAGACCCCAGCCATGGAATGCTAGAGGCAAAACTCACCTCCTTCGTACAGAAGACCGTGTTAACCAAAACATTTTCATCACCAGAAAGAAAAAACAAGCAAAATCTTCCCAACCACAACATTAACCTATTCCAAGATCTTGGGAAGACAGAACAGCCAATTTCCCCATTACTGGAAGGGAAATAAAACCTCCTATCCTCAGTTAATTTTAACAAAACTTAATAATACCATTAAAGTGACTTCACAAAACACTCCATGCTTCACAGAAATGTATACATCACTGGCCCTAAACCAATATGAAAACTTTAAACCAGCTGTGACCAAAGAAATGCAAAGTACCATTTAAGCAAAACCAGTACAGTTTTGCCCAACAGCAAAGCATTAGCGACCAGGGTCAGTTACAAAGTGAAATTCCACTGGAATTCCATCATTCTTCATTTTGGTCATCAGCTTTACTCACTAAAATGTTCCCCTTATTTCCTCTAAGTATGTTTTCACTTCAGCTACTACTAGTCAGACAAGAAAGACAGAAGTTTGAGACAGTAATCGCTGCTTTTGAGCATAAAAGAAGCACCTGGAGAGTTGAAGTTCTCAGAGGAACAGAATCAAAAATCAGAAAGCAAAATATTTGCTCTCCTCCTTGATAATAAAGGTTTGCCTTTCCAATTTATAACCCATACCGCAGCAATAATGGGGGAATAACTCAACTTTGTCGTCACTGAAATCAATCTCGGATTTCCAAATCTGGATTCTGGGTTTCTCAGCGTAATTTCAATTCTGTCTCTATACATCTGCCTGGCAGACCTGGGTTACAACCTGGTCAAAGTCGTTTCCCACACACTTTTCTCTTCAGGGCCTAATCTGTTATTTTCTAATCTAGCAAGATCGTGTCAAAAGACACATCTTGGTCTGGCATTCAGTAAGCTTACGTTTACTTGAAGATGAACAGTTATAAGCAGTCGGTGCCTAGAATGCCTCGTGGGTTCATTCTCTGAGGGAAACAAGGACAGACAGAGCTGGTCTGTTAATCTGAGATGGGGGCAGGGGTGGGGGGAACGGCGGGTGGGCAGAAGGGAGAGCTAAGCAGTGGGGTCAGAAGCAGTGGCGTCAGGAAGTCCTGGACTAGACGACTTCGATGTGTCCTGGGACAAACTGAACTGCCCTAGGCCTCATTCTTTCTGTACTGATGATGGAAATAATTTTCAGGTTGTGATGATTAAAGATGTTGTTGAGGAGTGCCTAGCACAATGCCCACCACACAGCAGGTTTTCAATAAATGTATTCAGTGTTATCACGCCAGGGCAAAATAGCTGTAAATCACAGAAAGGACACTGAAAATTAACGTGAACTACTCAAGCACAATTCAAGAATTCTTGTTTTTAAACTTATTTTTCTTCTTTTAGTCTCAAAAATGGCCTCTCACAAGATTACAAGTATTTCCCTATTGGTTGTATCTTTTCCAACTAAAATTGTGATTTTTCTCCTGCATTTTGTAGGTGGTGTGAACACACAGGAGTCTATGTCAACTTCTCTTTTGCGTACAAGAAAGAATGAAAGCAGAAGGGACACCTCACTTACTGGTTAATTTCCATATAATAGTGGATGTTTTCCACATAATGATGGAAAGAGAGCAAAGGTCATCAAAAAAAAAAAAAAAAAAAAAGGCCAAGGGGCACCTGAGTGGCTCAGTTGGTTAAGCGACTGACTTCTGCTCATGTCACGATCTTGTGGTTCATGAGTTCAAGCCCCACATCTGGCTCTGTGCTGACAGCTCAGAGCCTGGAGCCTGTTTTGGATTCTGTGTCTCCCTCGCTCTCTGCCCCTCCCCCCTCGTGCGCACGCGCGCGCGCTCTCTCTCTCTCTCTCTCCCTCTCTCAAAAAGAAACATAATTTGTCTTTTAAAGAGTCAAAATGGCGCTCATCACTCTCCACACAAATATGGAAATCTTTACTGAGAACTCAAGGAAAAGCTTCTTTGAATATCAGCCTCCGTATGCAAATACAGTCCGTTGGTAATTCGTCAAACTGCCGACAAAGCAGCAGCCCTTGAACTCAAGGCTTCAAAAATGACTTCTGGAATCCTGTCTCCTTTCACTATAGCTTGCCAGGCTGTCATAACATAACATACAAAGCCAGCAAAAGCAGGTGAACATGTAAGCAAGGCTGGTTCCAGGCCAAATTCTCTCAAAAGGAAACAACACAACAGACATGTAGAAAGGTGCTAGAAAGTGGAGCTTTTACTTCGAAGTAGTAACAGATGCAACAAGTCTCAAAGGAACGAATACACACCCAAAACCCCAAGACCCTTGTCAGGTACCGAGAGGCAACCATGTCTCCATTAGCAATCGGGTAAATGCAAACCCTCCACAGAGACTAGAAACAGCGCGAGAAGTCCTAGAAGTCCACGTGCTCTGGCAAAGTAGTAGCGAGGAGGTCGATGACCCATTATCAATGCAAACAGCTTGGCCTGAAAGGGCAAGTGTGTAAGAGATCATGAAAAAAGGGGTGGGAGAAGGAGGCGCTAACACACCGATTCTGGGAGGGAAAGAGACGGAACCAAGTTGCAAGAGTGCTCTCCAAATGGGAAGAAAGTTAAAATTCCACACCAAGCAACGTGGGCGAAGAGGGAAGCAAACTCAGCAAAGCTCTTCAGTCTCGGGTCTGACACAGAACCCAGCCTTTCTCACTTTCCTCCACAACATACCCATCCCCACCCCTCCCTTGGGTGCTCATCAGCCTCAGACTGGGACCTCTGCCTGCCGGTACTCATGCCCCTGTGTGATCCCCTCCCCTTGACCGTGGGCCGGACCTAGTGACTTGCTCCTGAGGAACAACACATGGTAAGAGGAATGGCGTGTCGGCCTCAAAATTACCTTGCAAGCACTGATGACCCCTCCTGCTTGCTCTCCTGCTTGCTCACTTTGAGGAAGCTAGCTGCTACGCCGCGACCTGCCCTGCGGAGAGGCCCCACGTGGCAAAACCCAAGAGAGGCCAGGGGCCATCCATCCATTAGGAACTCGGGCCCTCCGAACAACAGCCTGTTAGGAACTTAATCCCGACATCAATCTCGCGAGTGAGCTTAAAAGCAGACCGGTCCCCCGTTGAACTCGGAGACGGCCGCAGCCCCCGCTGCAATCCTGAGTGCAGCTTGGGAGGGGCCCCGAAAGAGAGGTCTTCCAAAGCCATGAGTGGGTTCCCAGCTCACAGAAACTGTGAGGTGTAAACAACTCTGTTGTTTTAGGCCTTGAGATTTTGAGGTAACGTGTCAGGTGGCAACAGGAACTCATACAGTTGTGAATGTATTTGAATACAGCTGTTCTGATATTCAACACGTTTCTTAAGTCTGATTTCAATAGGGGCGCCCGCCTGCGTGGCTCAGTCGGTTGAGCCGACTCTCGATTTGGGCTCAGGTCACGATGCCAGGGTCGTGGGATGGAGCCCCAGACGGGGCTCGGCGCTGAGTGGGGAGCCTGCTTAACATACTCTCTCGCTTGCTCGCTTGCTCTCTCTCTCTCTCTCTGCCCTCCCCCACTTGCGCTTTCTAAATAAAGTAAGTAAGTAAGGCGCCTGGGTGGCTTGGTCAGCTAAGTGTCCGACTCTTAATTTTGGCTCCGTTCATGATCTCACGGTTCATGGGTTAGAGCCCACGCTGCATCAGGCTCTGTACTGACAGTGCGGAGCCTACTTGGGATTCTCTCTCTCCCTCCCTCTCTCTCTCTCTCAAAAATAAATAAATTTTAAAAATAAATAAATAATACAAAATCTCTTTAAAAATAAATAAAAGTTTGTTTTCAAGAAGCACTTCTCATTCCTTTTCTAGTATCTACAGTCCAAGGACTTTTGACTTTGGAAAAAATAACATGCTTTTCATTTCCCATTTTCCCCTACTTTGTCTCATAGCCCTTCTGCATTAAAAAAAAAAAAAGTACTAACTTCTGCAAAATTAGATGGGCTTAGATATATTAAGCTTACCGAAAACTAGTAGCAGTCAGATATTCGAGTCAACTAAAATAACGACATTCACCATTCAAATCTGATCAGAGTTAAAGAAGCTATAATCTACTGAATTATAAAATAAAACAAAGTGACGATGAGTATCTGTTATTTCAAATGCAACAGCAACCCCTCTGGAGGTATCATCTACAGTATTGGCTAAAACAGACTGACTGGCTCACCAACCCACTGGCATAAACACCAGGAGTTGCCAAACCTTCATTTAAGCCACACCTAAATCCAACACCAAAAATTTAAAACCAACCATTGTATGAAAAGTGAATTACTGCTTACCCCATCAAAAACTTGGAAATAAAATTGTTCTTTGACAGGAAAAAAAAAAAAAAAAAGGAACGGATCACAGCAGAGGTTTACAAAATTTACTTTAAAGAAAGATTAGGCAATAAGAGGATTAAAAGATTTGACAATTCTAAAGGAAGATAACTGGAATTAGGAATTGGTCCAACAAAAGCAAAAGAGACCCAGGGAGTCAGATGTAGGCAGTATTACCCAGGTGGCAAATTTAGGGAGAGGGCATATGATGCACAGTCTATCCTCATAAAAGCAATGAATGCATCAAGCTAGATAGCAGCCTGATTACAGTAGCCACTAAAAACATCTAAGTAACTTCCCTGGCTCAGACTCTTGCTGAGCAAGCAAACTTCATACGAGAACTTGGCTCCCTCCTGTAGCCAGGCATGCTGATCACTGAACACAATTATCCTGCCCACTTGAGAGTTATTATTTCTCCTTATAAATTAGTAAACTGTATTTTGGTTTTCATATAGAAGTCTCTTGTGGTTCTGGTTAGTATAGGTCAATCCCATAATCCAATCACCTCTGAATTAGTGATCAAGATCCCTTTCAAGATCTACTAACTGAGAACCAGGACTTGGGAGGTCCCAGCATCCTCCCCAGCCAACAACAGACTCTGTACTCTTCCCTGTATCGTCCCATTAAATGGGATTCCTAGTTGCCCCAAACCCCCCAATATGTGAGTTCTCAAATCTTTGAGGGGGAAAAAAAAAAAACACTGTTTATCCCAGTTTGAACCACAGGTTTATAAAAGAAAAGACACAGAAAGTAAAGAAATCAGTAAGCATACTCATGAGGCTTCTGGAGAACAAAAGAGAAACCAAGCACTGGTTTACAAGCAATGTTAGCCATTCGGAAAATCTCTGAATTTTGTTTGGAAACACCTTTTTTCTTTTACCATCTAACAAAAGAGACCATACACAAAGCCACACTTGCACAATCAATCACAACATTAGCCCCCACTAAGAGCCCTGTAACAGAGGTGGAGACAATAAAGTGCTGATAATATCAAGCACCTGCAGCCTTCTTATTTTAAGCAATAGTACAGTAGTGAAGCCTGCAAGGGTGCTCTGAAGTCATTTTTAAAAACCGACCTGCTTCTGAATCCCAACTCTGTGAAGTTAGCCCCTCTCAGCCTCAGGTTTCTCACCTATAAAATGAACTATCACGAACATTAAATGAGATCTGTGCAAAAAAGTAGTACAAGGCTGAACTCTGAGCAAGCACTCAAAAAATCGGCTGCCACTGTGACTGAAGAACAAAGTGGTAACCAACAGACCTCACACTACGAATGGCTAGCCAAACGACATGCTCCTGGGGTACTCAACTAGCAGGTGTGAGCCCAGCATCACCCAGCCCATGTGTGTGTAAATTCCATAAAATCAAGAGCCCTAACAAACCACCACAAGAAGAGCCATCATTACATCTTTGCAGAAACTAAGAGGCATGATCATTATTAAGGACTGGGTATGTCTGACCACACCACCACGAACATTTGCACAGGGAAGTATCGGTGAGGTTTTCTGATGGTCTCGGTACTCAGTGCACACTCCGACAGGTACTCTGTTCTCAAAAGGAATAAAATTATCAGGTAACTGCTTACAGGACTCAACACTGTCTGCCTCTCAGAGCAGAAATGAGGCTTCTTAAGGAGGAGCATTCACAGGGCGCACGCTACAGCCCTACAGGCATGCTCAGGTTTGATCATGTTATCTGGCAACGCAAACTTCCAACATAAGCTGAGTTTCCTCACTGGAATGTAACCAGTGCAGGAGTCAAATACCTGATGTTTTAAACAGGTGGTGAGGTACAGGACGCTGCCCCCAATTTTTTAATCTCTTAGTACATATTCCCATTACATTCTCATGGTGTTAAAAGAATTCGACATCAACTCAGAGAAAGGACCGCTCAGAACTGACTAAAATAAAGAAGTATAATTTGTAACCACTGACAGTCACAGGTTCTAGGCAGAGTTCTGATGTGTGAACATCATGTAATTTTCAGAAAGCCCTTCTCAAAATCTTAATGCCCTACCTTACCCATGCCCTTCAGACCATACAGGGTTGCAGCCATATCAAGGAAGACAGTACATCAAGTAGTGCTTTCATAATAAATACTATGAACTACACTCAGAAAAAGCTTTAACAAGAAACAGTTTAAATACAAAATTACATGTCAATATACTTTACAAGACTTTTTTTTTTTTTTTTTTTTTTTTAAGGGTATATCCATTCATTCACTGTTAGGATAATTCTTTTGGAAAGGGTAAAGAAAATATATATACATCAAGAGTCATGTTCATTCCTGAGAATATATCTCAACAACAACAAAAGACTGGAATTCAAAAGAAAAGGAAAAAAAACAAAAAAAAAAAACACCTCTACATTCAAAGTACAAGACCAAAACAATCAGGAGCAAGGTAGCTGTGCTACCACAATGGAAGCTCACCCAAAACAGCCATAAAGACTCTAGGTAATGTTTACAGAATTAAAAGTAAAAGACAAAACTGCACAGGTAAAGACCCCTTCTCCTGGTGCACCCTTCCCTTCTGGATCAAGACTGGAAAGAAAAATAAAACCTGAAATCGGTGCTTGCTGGGGTGGTGACATTATGAATGACTTACTACAAAATCAACGTTTATGATGATTTAGAACTGATTTTCTAACAAATAAAAATTGAGATTACAGGGGTATGGAATTCACTACAAACAAGGCATTTTCTTTTAAGCATACACACTTCACTGCAACATAATCTCACAGTAACAAAAGTTAGTGGCAACTTTACGGAGGGCCCACACTGTATGTCTCAAGTATTTTTAAGCAAGCACATAACATCTAATCCACTTTGAAACCTGTACCCTAAATAAGGAATGTCGAACGAGTTCAATGGTGTTATCACAGCCAGTTACTCTTTTCAATAGACAATAAGTATAACGAAGGTGGTGTTTTCCTCTTCATTTTCCCTTCCAGTTTAAGGAGTAGGACCTTCTCAATTCACGCCTCCTGTTGATCTAGCTACTAATTAAGGAAGTGTCCTCCATTCTCTTTAAACTGTTGTTCAATACTTACACGTAAAGATCACTTTTCAAAAAGTGCTGAAACGTTTCTGACTGCTTCATTTCATTCAGATCACAAAAAAACTAAGCATCAACATCTGCTATAATTTTTTCACATCTCTCTACCAGGCAGATTCAAAACCTGGCACCTAGTAATTACTGCCTAAAACTGTCCATCTATGCATCGAGATGCTTACCACTGAAAACTGATTTCCACATGAACGGTCTCTTAAGTAAGTGTCTCTTTTGGTTGAAATCTAATGTACTCCTTTTAAAAAAAGAGGAATTTTTTGCATGATTATAATCATGCAGTATATAAAATTAACAGGTTTTTTGAAAAATATTTTCCAGCTATTAAGCACTTTTCATAAGTAATGTCAATAGTTACACTGAATGTCCTTTAGAAACTCTTCTGCCCCTAAAGAAATGACACAAGCCACTGAGACCTGGCCAATGAGAGAAAATTTGCTCTCTCCCACATCTGGAAAACCACTACTGCTCTTCTGGCTACTGAAAAATTTCAAAGCTTTCAGCATCTGAAGTACTGATGTCAAAAAGTAAAGTATTACTTGACTAGGCCCTGAAATGCACAGCCTGTAGAAGCCACTACTGGAAACAGAAGTAGTGAAAGACACTCTTCACCCTAAAAAGAAAAACCTATCAGGAATCAAAGTGACACAGCTACCAGGCCTTCATTTTAAGATAAGCACACTTACGGTGTGCTTCAGACTGTTGAACTTCACAACCTCCTACAGATGAAGAAAGGAGCACTAACCTGTGACAGGACTGGTCAGGACTCCCGTACGGAGTCCGTACAGAGCGAGAAGACAGTGGGAAGGACTCTCGAACAAGAGCAAAGACAGAAAGGAAAGCACACGGGCAGGTGCCCACCAAGAAGAAAGGCATCTGGCCAGCGACAGAGGGAAGCAGTAAGGACTAGCCCAACTAGCCCAACTAGTCCAGCGACCGGCGACACTCTAAGTCAACAAGCAGTAACAGGAAGGAACGTCATAAAAATTAAGTTCAGAAAATTAATCTGACATTCCTCCATAAAATGGGGGAAGGGGAAGGGGAAGTTAAATGGATGTCAGGAGGCAATAATTAGGCACGAAAGGGTAAGAGAGGGGACCTGTGGAAATCGGGCAAGGAAGATACAAACTGCCACGCAGATGCTTCTCTCGGCTTTCAAAGCATTAAAAAAATAATAATAATAACAACAACCAACAAACAAAAAAACCTATGTAATTTCAAAAGTGAGGATTCATAGCCCATTATGACAAGCAAGAATGAAGTCACTAAGTATACATAAGCCAGTCTATCACTGAAATTCTTTTAAGGAGAAGTCTATTCTGTAGAGTCGTGCAACAGAACCCAAGTATGTACGAATACGGCGTTCCAAATTTAAGTTCACAAGTCCAATGGGTAAAGTTTTCAGGTTGTCCTGAAGATCCATGGTTGGTTGCTTCCTAGGGAACAGTACGAACAAAAAGACGAATCAAGCAGACAGAAGAATTTGGTAGCTCTTAAATTTTAGGACAACCACGAGTTAGTCAGAAGTGCATTCAGTTCTAGGGGCGCCTGGGTGGCTCAGTCGGTTAAGTGTCCAACTTCGGCTCAGGTCACAATCTCACGTTCCATGAGTTCGAGCCCCGCGTCGGGCTCTGGGCTGATGGCTCAGATCCTGGAGCCTGCTTCCGGTTCTGTGTCTCCCTCTCTCTCTGCCCCTCCCCCGTTCATGCTCTGTCTCTCTCTGTCTCAAAATAAATAAATGTTAAAAAAAAATTAAAAAAAAAAAAAGAAGTCCATTCAGTTCTTCAGCTGATGGCTGCCAAACTCCACAGTGAGAACTCTTCAAAGGAGCACAGCGGTTCCTTACCACACAAAGAGCACAATCACTGTTAACTTCATTCGTGAAATGAAAGAATACTTTCATAAAAAAATTCAGAGATACTGTTAGCACATCAATCTCCATGTTCTTTTGTGATAAATTACCCTGGGGCAAACTCCACACTAATCCTTTCTCCACTGCACCCTCCCCACCTCCCAAATCCATTGAAAGTAAAATTCTTTACACCTTCCCCCTTCAAATTATTGGAACAGAACCAAACAAAACTTCTTTTCCCTGCTATCTTCATAAAACTTGACAGACTGACAGTAAACTGTGTTCAGAAAATGAAGAAATGTCCAAGGTGAACTAGGCTTTTCTGCAGGATAAAGGAACGGCATGTAAGGAAACAGGATTATATTATCTAGGTCAAACAAGGTCATTTGTTTTTGCACATGTATAAGCTACATGGTTTGTCCTATAACATAATCATATACATGTTACACTAGGTCTAGACTTAATGATTATCTAGGTGATTTCCTGCAGTAATACCCAAGAGCCCAATGTGCAAAAGATAAGCCTCCAGATCACATAGGAAACCTGTTAAGTTCATGAATAAAACCATGAAAACATCTAGTTTGCTTCATGACCTACCCACCTCATATCCCCAAAGCAGGAAACAGCTCAACTAAGAAGAGAAAGAGTCCTTTGCCTCAAGATGGGAGCAAATACTTAAACCCACCCACATGCCCAGTCAGCCTCAGGGCATTTTTAATTATTAAATTGACAAGACAAAGATCTCAGTGTGCCAGATATGGACAAGTTCCCTTTTTCATGCACTCCAGGAGATGAAAATTTCATAGATATGGCTATTATGTATACCAGGAAGACCAATACGGAAAATAAATTCTTTCCTCTACATGCTTTGCTATAATGAGAATCACAGAATGCATTAATTAATCAAGAAACAATGGATTAACTCTGGTTAATTCTGGTTCCTCATCAGTAAAGTAATAGTAAAGAAGAGAGAATTACACACAATATTGTTTAATACACACTCGAACAAGAAATATAACAAAAGTAATTCCTGTTTTCTAAATACAATTATGTCTGGTTGTGTATATGTAATGAGGGTATTTCCACGCCCCCGCAGATCACCCAGAGAAAGTGTCCCATTGATCGAGTTACAACTATATTAAACAAAAGACCCTTTATAATAAACCCCTTATATCGGATTCAACTTGGCTGATAACAGCATTGCTGATTTACTCTTCATCTTATGTACTACTCTTTGCAAAATAATCAAATAGTTTGAAAATGTAAAAATATGCAGAGAAGGATGAATGAATAGAGGCTTTTTTAGTTCTGGCAGTTCCTCATCCTCCCCCCTTCACAACCCCACATCCCTTAGGATAGAAAAGTAATCTGAATAAAGAATACAGGCAATAAATATTTACGGAATTGAACTAAGGTCCCGTGCGGGGAGGACAGTATCAACTTCTGGATAAAAGAGAAAATAAAGAGGAAGCCATGCTTAGGAAAAAAATATTTATTTTGTAAGATTCATTCAACACAGTATATGGGCAGATGCTATTTACAAAGTATGTTATTAAGCTGAAGCCCCTGCCCTGAACAAACTTATGTGCGGGGAAACAGAAAACATTTACACAAATCACTACATATGAAATAAATCAGAGCCATAAGAATGACACAAATAACTTGCTACTTGAATTCCTCTCCATAGATTCTGGTTGGTAAGAGCAAGAAAAGTTTTATAAAGAGGAGCTGATAAGTGAAGTTAAATAACAGACTCTGGACATGAAGAAACGAACAGCAGAAAAACCCAGTAAGATCTGGATTCACAGAGATGTGAATTCAAACAGCTGGTTCATGATCATGTTAACCTCTCAAATCCCTTTTTGCCCGGTCTATAAAAGGGCATCACAATATTGTAGGATCGCTGTGAAGACTGTAACGTATACAAAGTAGTTGGCATAGTACCTGGAAAATTATATACGGTAATGTGCTGCAGCTATTATTATTATTCCTGAGCCTACTGAAATAGAACTTATTTGGCATTCAAATCCACATCTTAATACTCATCACCTTAGCTGGAATCACTTGGCCTTAGGACTCATTTTCCTCATGTAAAAAAAAAAAAAAAATGGTATTAATATCTCCCAAAAATCTATTCAGAGATTCACATAAGCAATGAAATCAATGCCAAAGTATCTTGAAAAGTGTTAATGCATTACTGTAGCGATTTAGTTGGCCTGCCCTCAAATAAAGCACAGTGATGTGGATGAAAAGAATGAAAACATTTCAACCAATGGAGGATAAAGGGGGAGAAATTTAACAAACACAGACTAAGCAGTATGTGGATAAGCTACATCCTGCTGCAAAGGATATACAGTGGTAGGTCTATCTATTCTTCCCAACACAGGAGAGAAGGCAGATATTGGAACGAGTGAGGTTCCCAACAGGTCTCAAAGTGGTGGGACAGAATTGAGAACCAGGTTCCAAATGTCAGATGCACCCACATTCTCAAGGTTAGAAGACCCCTTTTTCTTTTTCTTTTTCTTTTTTTTAATATAAAATGTATTGTCAAATTGGTTTCCATACAACACCCAGTGCTCATCCCAACAGGTGCCCTCCTCAATACAGAAGACCCCTTTTTCTATCTTGTTCTTCAAAACGCCCAGTCCCAAAACTATTACAAGATCTCAGGAACTTCCCCAAACAATACCTTAAAGAGGTCGCTTACTTCATCTCTAATCCATAGTCACTAACCTAAAACAGGAAAGCCATGAACTAAGATCTCATACCTCCAGGTCACTTGGTCTGGCTAACTATGTATGTTATCTCTTAAGGAAACATTCTAATAGCAAGATGCCAAAAATGCCCAACAACCAAATGGTATTAAGACAAGGCTAAAGGAACTAGGCAGTTTTACCATTCCTGTCTGTACTCAAAAGCTATATTTTGGGGGAAAAGGGATTCACTGAATTATTTGGTCAGATGTTTTTATATTAATACACCAAAGACTTTATTAATTCGTCTTCCTTCTGCAAGAAAGGGTGCATGATTTTGCTGGCACACAATATATCTCCTTTCTAAATTCTGTCAATTTTGGAGTCAATCGAGTTATTCTTATGGGACTCGAATTGCAAGAAACTGCCAGTGTAAGGTAGCCGTTCTTGGGCTGTGAATCCTAAAAGTACTTTTAGCTACTCAAAAAAAAGCCTCCAGTTCTATGAGCCATTCTGTTTGCCATGATGGAAAGATGTAGAAAAGAATTTAACAGACTTGGTATCCACATTAGGCTTCCACTTGCCTTGATTTCAGAATTGCCATTCATGAGCCCTTAGGAACAGATACGTCAACGCCTTAGACAACTGCAGACTGGTGAATGAGTCACTTAGAAAACCCAATGAAAAGTTACAGAACCTCTACATCACAAGGGGGAAGTCACTCTAAAAAGACATCTTTTAGATGCTCTCTGGCATATCCTAGAAAAAGGAGAACTATTCCTCTTTTCTATCTTTTTAAAGATATAGAAATAAGGGCAAACTCCAAAATCTTAGACTTGAAAGGGTCCTGGGAAACCAGTCAACATCTTTGTCTTACAGATGAAAAAAAGCCCAAGTCCAAAGAAGATGAACGTCTGAACCAAGGCTGGACTGTGGCTTCAGGGTTCTGGTCTAGAGCGTGCTCTATCCCACCAAGTTATACCTTTCTTTGGGTGAACCGTTCTTTAGCTCTCCAAATCACTACCAAATTCCTTCCTTTACTAGCCATTTTGCTAATTTTACACTTACAGATAGAATTCCTATATAATGTCCAATAAGAATCTGCAGCTATATTTTAGGGGTGCCTGGGTGGCTCAGTCACTTAAGCGACTTCGGATCAGGTCATGATCTCACGGCTCATGAGTTCAAGTCCCATATCGGGCTCTGTGCTAACAGTGCAGACCTGCTTTGGATCCTGTCTCCCTCTCTCTCTGCCCCTTCACAGCTTGTGTGCTCGCTTGCTCTCTCTCTCTCTCTCTCTCGCTCTCCTTCAAAAATAAACATTTAAAAACATTTTTAAGAAAAAAAAAAAGATTGGGGCGCCCGGGTGGCTCAGTCGGTTGGGCGTCCGACTTCGGCCCAGGTCATGATCTCACGGTTCATGGGTTCGAGGCCCGCGTCAGGCTCTGTGCTGACAGCTCAGAGCCTGGAGCCTGCTTTGAATTCTGTGTCTCCCTCTCGCTCTGCCCCTTCCCTACTCACACTCTGTCACTCTCTGTCTCTCAAAAATAAACATTGGAAAAAAAAAAAAAAAAGAATCTACAGCTGTATTTTAACCCTATCTCACCTTATTCTACTTCCAAGGAACATGACAGGATTCTCATTAGGACTCCACACACACAAGCACCTCCCAGATCTGCTTCCTCAGGTTTACAAACTTGTCTATGCTTCAGCTTTCTAAAACAAAGATGAAGGGCCACGTATCTAAATACATCCCATTTATTCCAGAAATAATCACTACTATCTCAACGTCCCTGAAAATGATCAAGTTTTCTGCACATAAAACAGTAAGGAATCTTAAACAGAAAAAAAGTCCTCAGTTTTTAGAAAATCAATTATGCAAAAAAAAACAAGGTGCCTTTTCTATCAACAGCTCTCCCCTTGGCAAATCCATCCTTTTTTAAGACACAAAAAGTAGGAACACTGCTGTCCTCTTACAGGTGAAGCAAGTAAATTATACAAAATCAGAAACCAAACCAATGTAGAAACCAAGCCCAGTTACCCAAGGTTAGTGAGCCTTTCCTCAGTACTGCAAAGATCTACTCCTGAATACTCAACTAACAGCCTAAGCTTCTCATGTGTAAATTTAAGAAGCTGCTCCAATATGTGCCTTTCAGCTTTTCAGGACTATACCTTTAAGTTGAATGGAAATGACCGGCAAGGAGAGTAGATGACATATTTGAAAATAATTTGTGGCCTAACCCTAAGGCATTTATTTTACTATCGTCCTTTTTATGTTGATTTTCTAGAATAAGAGGTAGGTAAAGCACTTGTATTGTGATCCTTCAGCTAAGGACAACTGTACCTCGGACAGCCAACAAGGTCTGAGGTGATGGTTCAAGCAGCCACTTCTTAGCAAGAGTTCTAAGAAATGCTCTACATTTTGCAGAGCCTAGTGTTGGCTTTGACGGAAAAAATGTTAACAAGAGCCAAGAAGCATTAACTTTACTAGAGCTCAATTACTCTTGATGGAACCAATTCTCTCTCAATTCTAACGATTCATAACGTTCTTAACAGAAGGAACTAGGACTCCTTTTCGTTTACCAAAACGAGGTATCTATCGTTTACTGTAATGAGGACTCACACAAGTGCAAGCGCGTGCACACACACACACACACACACACAAATACACACAAAATAAGTGAAACAAAAATACACTGTGCCTGGCTGAAAAATCAAAGCAATTTACTTGAAATTTTAGCGTATATAGGGGTAAAGACTACATTTATACACAGCCCCTCTCTTTCATTGCTTAAAGGGAAGGAAATTTAATGAGGTTAAACTAATTAGAAGCTGTAGCTTTATTTTATAATAAAAGCTTATTAATTCTTCGTTTCTCTTTTGCCAACTTCCCTTGTAACACTGCAGAAAACATTCTCCCACCTTGCACCTATCCAGACCCTAACTAAATAAACCAGAAAACAATTCCCAAGTCTTACACTCTTCCATTACAGTAATCACAAACTCTCCAAGCGATACTGACCACTCCCTTCTCTCTAAACCCGAAACATATATAGGCAACACTGGGCCTTCTTTCTGTTGTCAAGTGTACTCTCTGCTTCCTCAAGTAGCTAAAGAGCTCCTTGAGTACAGAAACCTCATTCTCTATACTTAGTCCGTCCACACCGTGCCTAGCCAGTGGGTTATGCTTTCAAAAACCAGGGGCACCTGGCTGGTAGAGCTTGCAACTCTTGATCTTGGGGTCATGAGTTTGAGCTCCACATTGAGGGCAGAGTCTACTTTTAAAAAACTACCTCAGTATCTGTATTTTGGGAGGAACATATGTTAAGCATTTTTTTTAATCCTCCCCCAAAATATCAATTTTTATACAGCTTACTAAAATGAGATTTTCATTTACTCTAAGGGAACATGCTTTGAAGAGGAAGCCAGGTCAGAATCCCAGTTTCATCACTTACTAGATATGTGGCCCTGGGCAAATTAATTCATCTCTCTCAGCCTCTTTCTTTATCTGGATAAGAGATCCGTCCTGATAGAGTTACTGGTGAGACAAACTCCTTAGCACCTGTGTAATACATTGCCAGCAAACGGTAGTTATTATTACTCTCTGAATACGTAATGAGGAAAGAAGAAGAGTGACACCCCATAACTGCTGGAGTACATTTTGGTTATCTACATATGCCCACAACCAGGTGCGAGTATACAGATACCAAAAAACTACTATTTCCTAACACAAATAAGAAAGGTGAGGTTTGGAAGCCTTGGGTAGGGGGAAAGGTATTTTTGGAAGGAAAAAACTATTCAAAAAATATTTTTGTCAGGGTGTCTGGGTGGCTGCCGGGTGAGCATCTGACTCTTGATTGTGGCTCAGGTCATGAACTCATGGGGTTCATGAGTACAAGCCCCACATCAGGTTCTGCACTGACAGTGTAGAGCCTGCTTGAAATTCTTTCTCTCTCTCCTCTCTCTCTCTCTCAAAATAAAAAAGTGTGTGCATTTGTGTGTGTGTCTGTGTGTGTGTGTAGTTTTGTCATTATTTAAATAAAATTCACTTTCTATTCGATTCTGTTCACTATTTCTTCAATTAAACAGACTTTAAGCCTTTAGAGATTATATAGTGTACACAACAGCAAAAGGCATTATTTTATTTTGTATAACTAATTTTAAAAACTGGCACTGATTTCTGGTGGAGTGGACCAGGCTAAAATCACAGGAGTGGGGAACAAGAGAAACACGGTTTTCCCATCTATACTTAATATCTGATTCATCTGTTTAACTTTCTGTTCAAATTTTGCTCCAAAAGCTGAGAAAAATCTCTTCCCCATTAACCACAGAGGATTTATTAATGTGCACTGTTTTAATATTAGGCAGGCACGGGAGACATAATGCCACCTATCTAACTTCTCTTAAAGCTCTAGGAGAAAAACCCATGAACAGGCCCAAAACCCATGAACCCAAGATGATAGGACACTGGAACTCTGATCACAGGATGACAAGGAAAAGTTGGAAACAAAATCTCAAAACACAGGAAGCAAGACCCTCAGAACCAAAACACCAGAAGAGTTTAACTAATGCCTAACCACAACGGCAGTCAATGAATGTTTGCTATACATCAGGAGAAGAATTACCTTAATCCTGAACCCTCAGAACCCAGCATAGTGCCTGGATCAAAGGATATTTGCTAAATCAAAGAACAAGTGTGTTTAATGAATGATATAAAAGAGAATCCAGAATACAGCTATTTTCCCTCCTTTAAAACATTAAAACAGATGTGGGAGCTTTTAAATATTAGATATGCAAAAAATAAAACAGAAGGAAAAAACCTAAGGTTAAGCTCCAGAACAAGAGAACCACAAGCAAATGCCCCCAGCTTGAGAACCTGTTACACCTTTGGTTCTTAATCCAAACTATATGTTCTACCTTATCACCAATACATTCTAATTGTCAACCACAAGAATGGCCAGAAGTCAGCTGTGCTTTATACTCCCATTTCTTCTAGAATTACGGCAACCTTCCCTATCGATGTGCAGATGACAGGAATTTGTTTTTGCAAATTTTAAACATTATGAACAAACCAAACTTCTTGTTCCTGAATTCTATATATTCTGACTGACACCTCTACCCTCTGGAATCATTTCACCAGAAATCTAACAACTTCCTCTCCACAATGGAGCTCCAAACAACCTCCTCAACCTACTCTAAAAACAGGTTAGCAACATGTTCTGATCAGCAGCCAATCTAAGACCCCCTTCCGCTGCAAAAAGAACCTAGTGAGTGGAAAATGAGGCAAAAGTAAGGATATGTGATGCATATAAAATTATCTTGTGAAACTTTAAAGCCTCGACTTACAGCTGACTGGCTAATAGAACCATCAATAATTTGTGCTCATGTTTTGGTTGCTTTGTTTTATTTTTAAGACATTAGGCTAAGGTTAACGTTCTTCTTATAATGAAATCATTTTGGCAAAATTCTGCAATATCCCATTCCTATCATGAGGATGGCAACAAGGAAAAGCAAGCACATACTTCTGGAGACTAGATTCGGACACATTTGATGAAAGACAGCTCCAAACTTCCCTTAAAAACAGGCCCACTTTTCTGACACACCAGTTCACTTACCTCTCCCATCGCTCTTCCCTCCAGAGCAAGTGCTTGAAAATCATGATTCAGTTCATCCATAGAACGCACCTATCGTTCAAAATAGAGAAGGAAAAAGTTTCGAGTTAGCATCTTGAATTGTACGCTCACATTAAACACAACGGTTTACCTTCAGATACTGACAGAGACATAACAATAAGCAAGTGACTGAAATTAAACATTCACTTACCTTCAATCAGCAGGGTTCAGAGCCAATGACCCCTGTTTTCTCCCCTCCCATTCCTTTTTTTTCCACAACATGAAAAATACATAATCCAGAAAAAGCATATTCCATCAAATGAGCATTATGTTAGCTATTTTTCATACATTTTAAATGTATAAGACCAACATGCTGAAGGGCAATGACCTACGATTATGTGACCTGAACATGGCTCTGGACTCAAAAGCCACAGTGCTTGCCCCCAACTGTGACAAGCAAGTAGAAACAAGGGGACTCATTTGACCCAACCCAGTTATTTCTTGGATAAACCTCAGGGAAAGGCACTGCAAACTGTATAGTGGGGTGTCCGAACATTTCTCCATGTTGGAAGATCTCCGCAGAGGGGCTCTTGGGATCTCAACTCCAGGAGGAAAAAACAGCACTCATCACAAGAATCCCTTCAAACCTCACCTATCATTAAACTACTGCCCACATCGGAACAATCTTTTCAGGCTTCAATGAACTCCTATCTAAGGTCATTTCTACAAGATAAGGTTAAGATCAAGGAAGAAGTGTGCGATCGTTTACTCGAAACAGTAACCCAAAAAACCTTGTGTTGTCTAATATCCTGTAGGTCCTCTCAGTTATGAGCAGCAAGCCATCTCTGCTGCCTGAGGCCAGAGGACCGTCCCTTGTTTATTCACAAGGAAGGCTCTTCGACTGCTGGAGAAAGACAGCAGAGGGCCTGAAGCAGGACTCTCACAAACCCCTCATCTGACCATCACTACCTCCCAATGTCGGTGTACAATCGCCAGCAGTGGGTACACACAAAGGTCAGGCTGAGGTCAGGCAGGCAGAGGGAAGAGTATGGAGAACACGGGCCAGAATACAGCTAGGAGAACCAACTCAAGGATTTTATTAACAGGGCTGCCTGTTTATCACCCAACAATCTTAACTTGACTGAACTGACACCACATAAAAATATAGTTACACCGCTGTTCTGAGTCACATATCTTCAAAACCCAGAGTTGATATACGCTACAAAATGACAATGTGTCACTAAGACAAAGCAGCTTTGGGATGCCTGCTAAAAATGGAAATTTATAAAATTCAAAATGAAGCTAAAATTCAGCCCAATGAGAACAAAGAGACATAGATAGAGACCAAGCTTTTTACTGTGGTTAAAATAGTTTCAAAGGGCCTGGAAACAAGCTGTGACCACATTACAAAGTGTTTCCATTATTTAGGTAAACACACTGAGTAAGCTTCTAAGCTATAGGTAGTAAAGATAAAGGCGGGGCCGTGGGGGGGAGGAGAGAATGAGGACAAGATGCTAACTGGAAAACTACAAATGTCAGATGAAATCATTTTGAACCTTCAGGCCAGAGTGAACATTTACGAAGCATGTAAATCAAATGCATAAAGCTCTGTATCTAGCTCTTTCTGTGGAATCCAATCATACATTTAACTAGAGCTAGGCATTTCTTGAAAATCCAATCTACAAATAGTTTTAACCAAGAATGTTGGAAATCCTATTTATATTTCCCAAGGAGGGAAATATAAAGAGAGTAGTAAGGCAAGGTACAGAACATGCAGTACACATATTTATGTCATCGTCACAACAACGTCACAGCGATTATTTCCATTTAAAAGATGAGAACACCGAACCTCTGAGAAATGCCCTTCCCAACTGTTGTTAAGAGGGCAGAGCCCTTAAATGGCACTGCCAGGATTCAAATCCGGGGCTTCCAACTCAAAATGCAACGTCCTTCCTAGGTGACCACGCTGCCTCCAAGGCAACCACAGGAAGTTTCGCCCCCTCAGATAACAGTGCCTTCTGTTTCTGCCTGGGCTTTGAGGAGTGTGCTTTCTTGGAGTGTTTGCCTTTGCTTTCCACTGTCTCCTCCCCCACACCTTCAAAGCCAGCCCACCCTGCCCTTGGAGCCATTTCCATTCCCTTCTATATGATCTATCTTCCCATCCATCACTCACTCACTCACTCATTCACTCTCTCTCCCTCCCCCCTCCCCCCTCCCCCTCCCCCCCTTTCCCTCTTTCCCTCTCTCTCTGTTCTTATTTGCTAGCTCTCTCAGCTCTTCTCTCTCCCTCTCTTCAGTTCCCTCTTCACCTCCTCCAGCCCTCCCTCTTTCCGGGTGTCTCCCTCTGTCCCCCGCCTCCCACCCAGAGGATGAACCACTCTTCCTCCTACCTCTGCGCACTACCCTCCTAATTCCTGTGGGTCGTTCTCCTCACACAGGTGAGAAGGAGCCTCAGTTTCCAAAGTTTGCCACGCTAGTCCAGAAACTCCATTATAAACCATTTGCCCACAGGTGACTAGACCAGACAAATCAAATCATTCTCACAAAAAAACGTTTTAACTAGTCAGGAACATACTGTTTATAGTAGAAGCTATACCTGGTATGGTCATCGACACCAGGCAGACTCTCCACACAAATTCTTCCTAGGAAACAAAACTAATGATCAGAAGAAGATGCTCGGGAATCAAGAGAAATCAAAGAATGAAGAAATATTTTAGGCAGGTAACAAAGAAGCTCCTTCTGTCATAAAAGAGAAGAGCTGGCTGCAAATTATAATCGGAGTAAATTCTCCCATCAGGACAGAACAGTCTTTTCCAGTTCTGGTGCTCTACTTCTCCCTTCTCTAGATTTGAGTGCCGCATTAGTGTTAATTTCTAGCACGACTTACTAATTTCTTCTCCATTTTTGCTAAATGTCTAGAAGACGTCCTTCCTCTCACTAACTGCTCTTACCTATCTCCTTTGGTTTCACAAACCTATTTCCTGTTTTCCGTCTTTGGGCTACTTGCCAGTAACATGTAACTTTCTCATAACCATCCAGTACTTGCTCCACCACTGCCCCTCCCCATGAAGGCATCTGCCCGTCCCTTTACTGAAGACGCAAGCAAGAGAAGCACTTTAGTGCCTGACCCACGTCCATGTTCCTCTCTTCATCCCACCACAAATACCATCCATACACAGGTCCTATGCTTCTGAGTTTCCCTTCCATTTCCCAGTTCCCAGAACTTTCTTCCGTAAACTCAACACCTATCTCTCCTTCTAGCAGGGATCCTGTCCTAACTAGATCCTGTTGCCTAATTTGGCAAACTAAGTTGCATGTTTTACCACACAGAAGTTATAAAATAAAAACAAATAGACCCAGGATTACAGATCACACTTGGAAAATTAAAAATTAAGCGGAAGTATCACTTTACAAATCTCTTATCAAATTCTCTTTAAGATAATCACATGGAAAGGGTGCCTGCCCTTTCCATCACCCCTTGAGAAACCCTACTTACCATACCCAACGGTCCACACACTTATCAGAATCATCAATGAATGATATACATGTCACTACTGCCTCATCTGTAAAACTGAGATAACACCAACTCTTTTACAAGTTTGTTGTAATAGTTAAATGAGACAAAATGCCCAATACTTAGGAGGCACTTATTCAACTGTACCCACCTCACAGGTTATTCTGTTTTAAGTAACTGAAATGTCTCCTTCACCCATTCATCCCTTCTTTCCCCACCCACCCCCCACACCCCCAGGGTTAAGGTTTTGGCCATGCCTTGTTGGGAGGGTGGGGTGGGTATCTCTCCAGTTCAGCATTTCCATAATCAACGTATTAAAAGTACCTAGATCATGCAAACATCTAAATTACTTTCTAAAACTTAGCATCTCAAAGTACATCCATCTCTCTGTCTCAATTCCCAGCTAAATCATCAATTCAAAGAAACTTCAACACTCACTCTCCATCCTCATCCATTCAGAAACTTCCAAAAGGGAAAAAAAAAAAAAAAAAAAAAAAAAAACCACCATCGCTGGCTCAACCTCACGTTCTTTCAGTTCTCATTTTTTAAAACACTCAGTAAAACCACTTTATAAAATTCCTCCATTCCTGAACTTCCCATGCCACTATGGTCTCCTGATTCTCCTCCTACCTCACTATTCACATGTTTGACTCTTTTTGCCAACCAACATTGTAGTCAAAGGGGGTAAAAAAAGAACAAACTCAGGCACAAAGACATCCAGATGTAAACAGTTCGTGATCCAAATATTTAATCAATTACAATTAATCCATTTTTCAAGCAGGTGTTGTTGAACATTATACCTCAAAGAATGGAATGAAGCAAATAATCATGGGAGACCACACAGTCCGGAACAAAAGCCCTAAGAAAGAAACAAGTTTTGACAGCGCTGTGGTCAGGTTCTTGGCCCTACTCTGCCAGCATTCCTCTTAACTGCCCAGTGTGTCTTTACAAAGAATGTCCCTCTACTTGGGCCAGCTTGACCAGTTCTCCGTTGCTTGTACAGAAGAACCAAACTCGGACACAAAGATATCACTGACTTGGTATTTATTAAATCACACTGGAAATCTTTATTTTTTTTTTAACGTTTATTTGAGAGAGAGAGACACAGCACAAGCGGGGGGGGGGGGCGAGGGATGGGGGGCAGAGGGAGAGAGGGAGAGAGAGAATCCCAAGCAGGCTCCGCACTGTCAACACAGAGCCCAATGGGGGGCTCAGTCTCTTGGACCGTAAGATCATGACTTCAGCCAAAATCAAGAGTCGGATGCTTAACCAACTGAGCCACCCAGGCACCCTAATATAGTATTTTAAAAAAGAGTAACTCAGAGCTATATGGTGCACTTAAAAAAATAAAATTCAACAAATCAATACTTTCTGAATATTCTCTGTAATGGACATGTTTCAAGACACCTGCTTAGAAAGGACAAGTTCATGATTCCTATCATCTCTGGCCTACTGCAGAGATGCCTTTTGCAGCACCTACTGCACAAGTATTCCCCTAAATGGCCAAATCCCTGGTACCTGGTAAGAAATGATAAACTGACCTAATCAGGTTCTTCTCTTACCATGTGAGCCTGACGGGTATGGAGAGATAAAATGAAGGTTCCTAAAGATCTGGCAGTTGGGGCTATCATTTCTGATTCAAGTATCAGCTGGTGAATAAGCAGAAGACAAGCAACGTAGAGAAAGAATGTGCTGGAAACAGAAAGCCACCTAGTGCCAAGGGGGCCCACGTTTACATTTCTACTCAGGGGTGGTCAGAGAGAATCCCTGGCATTCTTTCACTAAAGCCCTGAATTTTTGCTAGTTAAAACATATTTCTACACCTTGAGACTAAAATTGCCTTTACTAGAATATGTGCTTCCTCAACCACTGAATCTAAGTTGTCAGAGGAGCTTTTCTCCTCCACAACTACCTTTGTTCTCCTGGAGGATTTTCTGCACAGGCAAGCCTAGATCACGTTAGCTCTGTTTCACTAGCACAGATCCAGAACAATATAAGCAGGGGAGCTGGTGCCAAGAACCATTACAGGAAGGAGACACCAGTGAGAAAAAGCCAAGCAAAAGCAAGAGAAACTTGAGCAGTGCCTGGCTGGCTCAGATGGCAGAGCATGAGACTCCAGATCTCGGGGCTGGTCTGTTTGAGCCCCATGTTGGGCGTAGAGATTACTTAAAAAACTAAAACCCCCAAAAAAAAAGCAGGAGAAACTTGAGCGATAAAATATGGAAAGGGAACATGAGAATTAACTACTAAGTCTGTTCTACAGCAGCTCTTGTACCACTACGTATCAGTATCATAAACAATAACTGATACTTACTAAGCCTTACTTTGTGCCAGACCCTGTCCTATAAATACTTTGTATGTTTTAACAATCATAATTTGAAAATGCAGGTACTCTTACAAAAGCACCCACTTTGTAAGAAAAGCAAAAACTGATTACGGTCCTCAAATAAAATGTAAATAAATCAGCATCCTTCTTGGCGGGGTGGGGATGGGTGGCATTGACAAAAAAACCCACTCTTTCAGCCTAAGTGGCTGCAAACCCTACTACGTGATCTTACTCATGAAGGTTTCCATTCTTTTTCACTGTCAGTAACAACACTAAACACCAGCATTTGCTGAGTTTCAAGACACTGTACTACAAAAATAGATATTATTCCACTTTATACACAAGGAAACCAAGGTTTAGTGAAGTAATTTGTGCAAAGTCATATAGCAGATAGAGTGGAATTCAAATTTAAGTCTCTACCCTTTACTCCCTTCTCTGTTCTCGTCAAAGTCACACAAAAGCACACCTGGGTTCAACAGTTGTTCCAGCAACTAATTACTACGTTATTTTGATACTGTCTTCTATGATACACAATGAGGAAAATGAAGTCACCACAGCCAGGATTAGACTGAACGTCCACTTCTTGTTTTTTAATTTTTTTAATGTTTATTTATTTTTGAGAGAGAGAGAGAGCGCGCGCGCATGAGTGGGGAAGGGGGCAGAAAGAGAGGGAGACACAGAATCCGAAGCAGGCTCCAGGCTCTGAGCTGTCAGCACAGAGCCTGACGTGGGGCTCAAATTCACAGAACCTGAGCTGAAGTCAGATGCTTAACCGACTGAGCCACCCAGGCACCCCCATCCACTTCTTTATTATCTATCATTAAACACTGCTACTACTTTTACTAATTAAGGTAAATATATTAGAATTACAGATTTCCTAATATGCTGGTGGCATTCTGCTAGGATGATTAACAGACCCACATAATAAACTACTATAACTAAGTTACCAAAACTGTTTTGCTACCAGACTACCAGAATATATACATCTCATGTAAATGTCAGCACTTCCTAAACATAAAAGAAAACAATTTTGAAAGTAAAAGGAATTAATACACATTTTCAAAATCTTTAATGATACTAGTGACCTTTAAACACAGAAAAACCTCACAGCTGCTGGTTCTGCCAGTCTTTTTCTTAATTTCACCGATCATGTTCAAGCTGAAATCAATAATGAAGGCAAGGCCATTTTAACTGCAAAAAGAAACGGTTTAATTATTATGGAAGAACCTAATAAAAAGTGTAAAGCTTAAGACAATGATCGGGGCGCCTGGGTGACTCAGTTAGTAGAGCAGTAACTCTTGATCTGAGTTCAAGCCCCTCAATGGATGCAGAGGTTACTTAAAAATAAAACACCTTAAAAACTTAAGATAATGATCAATCGTCTCTCTTCTTGTCTGGAAACTACTATCTGTAGCCAGAGAGCGAACTGGCATATTGCTAACCACCAAAAAAACCCAAAATTCAGAAACATAAAAGAGACTCCTATACCACTATAGAGATTAATTTACATAAAAAAAAAATGTTTATTTACAAATGGGGAACACACCAGAAAGTGTTCATTAGCAGTAAAAAAACTTCATTCTGAAATACCAATCTCGAGAGAGAACATATGGAAAAAATAAAAAAAGATAAATGAGGAATACTCATCCAAAAGTTCCTAAATCAGGTTGTGGCAAATCTGTATCAAGCTCTTTTCAAAAAATGAAACAAAATTCAAAGGCACCATTGACCTCACTGGAATCAGGAACAATCTTACTGGCAGAGTATTAGAGTCTATGTGAAAGTAGCAAATATTTACCCCCCAAAAAGGTACAGAAGTGGATTTTCCAAAGTCTTGCTAACATCAAATTTTCTGAGATTCACTTTGTCATCCCTGGTGCTCACTAACAGACATGTAAGAATTCCTACCGTAAGAAGGGTTTGTCAGAGGAAACAAATGAAGGGCCTACACAGTCACTGATAAGAATTTTCTACAAATTACAAGACAGTGACTATTTGTAACAAATGTACAATTAAGGCCACCAGTGGAAACTACGAATTTTGGAAAATAAGCTAGGAGGAGAAACTATCAGCCGCAAGGTTCGCCTACAGTGTCAGCCTCCAGGTGGGAGAGGTCCTTACGCAAAGACTACTTCTCTAGTTATTTGCTCTCCCTTGTTGGCAAACCAGAAGTTGGATGCAAACAAAAGTTCAAAGACCATGGCGCACAGGTCCTACTGCTCTCTTAACTGCTGTCATAACCACTAAGTAGCAAAACTGGCAGTTCGTCTTCTCTCTCTAAAAGTCACCCCCACAGTATTAAACACATGACGGGCAGTACACACGAATACCTGTAATGTGAGAAATTACCCTTGGTCTCAGGAGTGATCAAAATAGCAGAAATAGGACTTCCAGTGCCAGCTTCTTTAAAATGGTTCTTATCCTGCTGAAAAGAATACTTTGTCATGTTTTTCTACAGCTTTTCAAGAAAGAAATCTGATGGGGCACCTGTGTGGCTCAGTTGGTTAAGCATCCGATTTGGGCTCAGGTTATGATCTCAGGTCATGAGTTTGAGCCCCGCATTGGGCTGTCTGCTCTCAGCACAGAGCCTGCTTTGGACCCTCTGTCGTCCTCTCTCTCTGCCCCTCCCTTTCGCCTTCTCTCTCTCTCTCCCTCTCTCTCTAAACTAAATAAACAATTAAAAAAAAATTTTTTTAAGAAATTTGACAATATGCATCAAGTTTTATAAATGTTCACTGCCTCTGTTCTAGTAACTCCACTTCTAGGATTTTAGCCAAAGCAAATCATCAGAAATACGATCAAAGAGTGTTAACAAAGATCTTCAACCAGGCAATGGGATGGCAAAAGTGGTAAAAAGTTAAACTATAGTAGGAATCGTTAAGTGTAGTATATATTCACTTACAAAATTTTATGCAGCTATTTAAAACATCTTTAAAATTGTTCGAGAAAAATGTGTATGTGTAGGGATTCTAAAGACAACAAATCTGCATATATAAAAAGATACAAACACATTTCCATACAGAGACATAAACAAAGACTAGAAGGTTAAAAAAAAGACTAAGGTAATATACTCAAATGTTAAAATTTCTTCAGTAGTTTCTATATTTTGTGTAAATGCCTATGAAAAAAATCAGAATCTTCTAAAAACAAATTTGACAATATTTATGTCTTTAAAATATTAGTAACTTTCAAACCAATAATCCTCTTTCTAAAAACATCTTAAATAACCACAATGAGGAATAAGTTCTATAAGCCAAGGTGCTCACTGTGTAGTTACTTTTAACAATAAGAAAAAACCAGTTAAGAAATACTTTCAACAGGGGCACCTGCGTGGCTCAGTCGATTAAGCGTTCAACTGCTGATTTCAGCTCAGGTCATGATCTCACAGTTTGAGAGTTCGAGCCCCCATCGGGCTCCGAGCTGGCAGGGCAGAGCCTATTTGAGATTCTCTCTCCCTCTCTCTCTGCCCCTCCCTGCTTGCTCGCGCTCTCCCTCTCTCAAAATAAACAAACAAGCTTCAAAAATGTAAAGAAAGAAAGAAAAAAATTTTCAACAAAAAGTTAGGGGTAGGATAGCCAACAGTAAATAAAAATTAGGTTAGTTATGGTACATTCAGAAGCAGTTTCTACAGGGAAACACTGTGAAACAGAACAGAAATAGGATGGGCCTTTTATGACTGTCAGAATAGTTCGTACTTACTGCCTATGTTCTAGGTAGCAGTATGTATTATTTAATTCTCAAATTATAAAATAATTCCTAATTATCCTCCATTTCCCATTTTTTTAATGGAGGAGGAAACTGAGGTAGAGAAAGGTTAAAAACTCGCCCAAAGTGACCCAGGCAGGCTGACTCCCGTGTCTCTTTCCGGTGTCCTATATCGGGGGATCAAAATGTGTCTGGGGTACTCCAACTGTTTAAATGGGCAATAAAGACAAAAGGGCCCATCCAGATCCAACAAAGCTGCACCAGACAAAAGCCTGCTAGAAACTCAAAAGTGGAGAAGGAGCTGTGCACACTACTCTGCCGCCCAACTGTGTATCTGAAGATGTAACAGCCACCCACACAGCCCATCTGTGGCCAGAACTCTCTCCGTTAATTCAAGGATGATCAAAAGGAAGTAAGTCATCATGAGACCACAGGGAGTAAACTACTTAATGAGGAAAAAGAAATCACATCCTGAAGATATAAAAGAGAAGATTTCTGAAAATGATTTACCTATTGGAAGAAAGAATATAGATCTACAGACAAAAATTCATAGCAAAATTCAAATCCACAAGGCAGTAAGTCAACTGCTGAATGTGTAAAATTTATATAGTACATCATACAAAGGAGCATTATTTGGCCACAAAAAGGAATGAAGCACTGATACATAAACATGCATGAACCCTAAAAACATTAGGTAAGTGAAGAAGCCAGACACAAAAAGCCATATATTTATATGATCCCATTTATATAATATATCCACAATAAACAAATCTACAGAAACAAGAATAGATTTGGGTTTGCCAGGGACTTGGGAAAGGAGAAAATAGGCAATGACTACTAATGAGTACAAAGTTTCTTCTGGAAGTGCTAAAAATGTCTACAGTTACATAGCTGATAAGTTGCATAATACTGTGGATGTACTAAAAACCACTGAATTACAAATTTAAGGACAAATTTTAAGGTATGTGAAAAATAGCTCAATAAAGCTGTTATTTAAAAAACAGAAGTCGGCACACTTTTTCTGTAACAGGCCAGAGAATACAGGCTTTGTGGGCTACACAGGGTCTTTATCATATCTTTCTTTGGGTTGGTTTGTTTTGATTTGGTTCAACTATTTAAAAAGGTAAAAAACCATTCTTAGCTCAAGGGCCATACATAAACAGGCAGCAAGCCAGATTTGGCACAGAGGCCAGTTTGCCAAATCTAGTTTAAAAATAAATCATTCTTAAATTTTTCCAAGTGAATACATGCTAAGTTAATGCTGATCTATAAATTAAGTAAAGATCTTTTATCAAACTTATAAATAGAGTTCCACAAATGTTATTGGATAAAGGGACCAGGGAAAATGTATCAAACAGAATTTAACATTTTTATCAATAATTAAGATCATATAAATAATAAGAATAAAACCCACATTAAAAAATAAAGATAACTGCTCACATGAAAAGATGCTGAACATCATTAGCCATCACGGAAATATAGATTCAAACCACAATGAGATACCATCACGTGCCTACCAGAATGGCCAAGATAAAAAAACGTAACACCACCACATGCTGGTAAGGGTTCAGAAAAATTAGACCAAACATGGCTGGTAAGAATGCAAAATGGCACAGCCAACTCTGGAAAATGATTTGGCAGTTTCTTCAAAACCTGAACATGCAACTATCCTATGATCGACCCAGCACCTGCACTCCTAAAGCAGTTATCCCAGAGAAATGACAACTTATGGTCACAGAAACACCTGAATACGAATGCTCACGGCAGCTTTATTTCCAGCAACTAAAAACCAGAATCTGCCCAGATGCCCTTCCACAGGTGAAACAAACTGTGGTACATCTACAAAATAGCACAGTGTGCAGCTACAAGAAGGAATGAACTACTATATGCAACAACTTGCTAAGTCTCCAGGACCTTGTGCAGAGCAAGAAAAGGCCAATCCCCAAAGGTAATACGATGATTCCATTCAGAATAGTTTGGAAAAGACAAAATTGCAAAACTGGAGAATAAGAAATTAGAGTTCGGGGGGAGCTCCCCTATCCCCTACCCCTCAAGGGGAAGGTGGATGTGGTTATAAAAAGAGCTACTCAGAGACACTTGGGTGGCTCAGTCGGTTAAGCATCCGACTTCAGCTCAGGTCATGATCCCACAGTTCGTGGGTTCAAGCCCTGCATCGGGCTCCACACTGAGCATGGAGCCTGCTTAAGATTTTCTTTTTTTCTCTGCCCCCCACTCCACCCCGCCCCTCTGCCCCCTCCCCCATTCGCTCTCTCTAAAATAACAAAGAAAGAAAGAAAGAAAGAGAAGAGGCCCTTTATCTTAAAACTCCCATACCACATTTAAAATACACACACACACACACACACACACACACACACACACACACACACAAATGAGATCAAAACCGGAAAAATCAGAGGTGCCTGGGTGGCTCAGTCAGTTAAGCATCTGACTTCGGCTCGGGTCATGATCTCACCATTCGTGGGTTCGAGCCCCCATAGGGCTCTGTGCTGACAGCTCTGAGCCTGGAGCCTGCTTTGGATTCTGTGTCTCCCTCTCTCTGCTCCTCCCCTGCTTACACTCTCTCTCTCTGTCTCTCAAAAATAAATAAATAAATGTTAAAAAAAAATTTAATTAAAAACAAAACTGGAAAAACTCAGTAAGATTGGATGGAATTTTATCAATGTCAGCATCTCAGTTGTAATGTCATATTACACAACATTACCTACAAAATGTTATCTACAAATGTTATACTGTAAAATGTTACCCCTGGGGAGAAATTTGGCAAAGTGTATAAAGGATTATACACTGTATTATTATACTCTGTATTATTTCTTACAATAGTATGTGAGTTGACAATAACTAAATCAAAATTTTAAATTAAAAAAAGACAGGTGTGGGGTGCTTGTGGCTCAATTGGTTAAGTGTCCAACTTCGGCTCAGACCCTGATCTCACAGTTGTTAAGTTCGAACCCCACATTGGGCTCTCCACTGTCACCATGGAGCCTGCTTAGGATTCTCTGTCCCCCTCTCTCTTTGCCCCTCCCCCACTCGCTCACTCTCTTTAAAAAATAAAATAGGAAAGAAGGAAGCAAGGAAGGAAGGAAGGGAGGGAGGGGGACAGGCAGATGGGCGGCTGAGTCGGATAAATGTCTGACTCTTGCTTTTGGCTCAGGTCATGATCCCAGGGTTATGGACTTGAACCGTGCACATCAGGCTCCATGTGTGGAACCTGCCGGGATTCTCTTTTTCTCCCAATCTCTCTGTCCCTTACCTGCTTATTCTCTCTCTCTCTCTCTCTCAAAATAAATAAACATTAAAAAAAGGCCACTATAAAGAAATAATGAAGATATGGCTTAAAAATATGGAGAATAAACAGAGGGTTGCTGGAGAGGTTGGGGGGGGGGATGAGCTAAATGGGTAAGGGGCATTAAGGAATCTACTCCAAAAATCATTGTTTCACTATATGCTAACTTGAATGTAAATTAAAAAAATAAAGAAAAAAAATAAATTTCTTTAAAAATGATAGTTCCATAAAAAAGATAGTCCTGAGCAAAAAAAAAAAAAAAAAAACCCTAAAATAAGCAAATATATACCCAAAAGAACCTTTTTCTCAAGCTACAAAAAAAAAACCAATGCACATCAAAAGGTCTCACTCAAATAGCACATAAAAATCACATCCTGAACAAACTATCCTAAAGTTGTAGTATTCCTTAAGTATTCCAGCGGGGGGGGGGGGGGGGGGGGGGGAGTTACTCTTGGTTCTCTAAAATACTACATGCCAGGGCGCCTGGGTGGCTCAGTCAGTTAAGCGGCCGACTTCAGCTCAGGTCATGATCTCACGGTCCGTGAGTTTGAGCCCCGTGTCAGGCTCTGTGCTGACAGCTCAGAGCCTGGAGCCTGTTTCAGATTCTGTGTCTCCCTCTCTCTGACCCTCCCCTGTTCATGCTCTGTCTCTCCCTGTCTCAAAAATAAATAAAACATTAAAAAAAATTTTTTTAAATAAAGAAAGAAAATAAAATACTACATGCCAAAGACAATAAAACATACAAACTATGGCCAAAGATTTGGTCTTGATACAACTGTCTTTCACATATAAAGGCTACAGAAACACAATATAGAAAAGTAACAAAAATATGCCACCCACATTCCACCTTTCAAGTAATGAGTGTACCAAGCATTCCAGCTGAGAGAATTAAAATTAAGCACACAAAATGGATAACAGTCACAAAACCATTTAATGGAACACTACTGAGCAATAAAAAGGACCAATGTATTATTATAAACAACAACATAGATTCTCAAATGCATTATGCTAAGTGAAAAAAAAAACAGATTCAAAACTACATACATTTACAGTATATGACATTTTGGAAAAGGCAAAACTAAAGGGGCAAAGAACAGATTCATGGTTACCAGCGGCTGGGAACAGAGTTAAGAAGTGACTATGAAGGGGCTCCACGGAATGTGGGGATGGGTCAAACTGATCTTGATCACGGTAGTTACAAGAATATCTGCATTTGTCAAAACCTATAAAAGTGCATACTAAAATAACATATTTTACTATACACAAATTGTATCTTAAAAAGGGAGAAAAATAATTACACAAGAGGTAGAATAGCTTTATGAATATCTAGCAGTATTTTTCCCATTCTAAGACTTAAGAAAATAATTCAAACTGCAAATATTGATGAACAAAATATTCATTACAGAACCACCTACAATGGTAAAAATTTAGAAGCCTAAATGACCAATATCAGGAAATAATACAGAAAAGAATGAGACCATTAAATATAATGGAATATTATAAAAGCTTAAAATTATCTACGGAAATATTCTGTCATAGGATATTTTGATATGTTAGACCAAAAAAAAAAAAAAAAAGACAGAAAACTATAATCACAGAAATGTTTTTATTTTACCTGAACTTGTTCCAAAAAGGATTCAGAGTGACTTACAAAATCGAGTAAATTCAACTAATGAGAAAATTAAGGCAAAGGGAAAATGAGAAGAGCCTTGTTTATAAAATGTATGTAATTGGGTCCAATATACTTGCTAGAAATGAACCATAAATTTATCTCTAACTTCTCCAGTGGTTAACCAAAACAGAAAAATAATTAGTAAAAATTCATACTGCCCATAAGATTAAAAAAAAAAAAAGGCAAAACTCAAGAAGCAATCGTTCTTGTTATTAGCACCAAAGAGATTTTCCTATCCATAAATATATAATTATTTACATTTTTAAAATTTTTTAATAAAAAACCAGACAGACCTATCATAAAAGGTTATAGAAGACCGAATTACAGTTGGTTGGTTTCCTGCATGTTTTTATAATTTTGTAATTGGATGTACTTTCCAAAATATTTACAATGAGCATTTACTGATTTTAGAAATCAAAAGTACCTACAAGTTATTTTTAATGGGAGGGAAAAACATTTTATTTGATTTTTAAATCCCTGTTTATGAGGGTACACAGAATGGCATTGAACCATGGAAAGAATCCTTAGTTGGCCCATAATGAAAACAAAATTACATTCACTGTCAATAAAAATGACCCTTGTTTTAACATATCTGCATATATACGTATTTTTTTTAAGTAATCTCTACACCCAATGTGGGGCTCAAATTCACATCCCCAATATCAAGAGTTGCACGTTCAACCGACCGACTGAGCCATCCAGGCCAGGCGGCATAAAGGGAATAAACACTGGTGAGATAACAAAGTTACTTGAGTTAAACACTTCATTATTATTGTTACAGTTACAAACAACTGGCACAAGAAACAGATTATCTATCAAGTCTTCAACCAGGAGGCCTACAAAATGTCTTCCTCCATTTAGTGGCCTTGTCACAAACCCTTACTACTCCCTTGTTTCAGCATTCTATTGTAGTATGTAAGGGAATAAGGAATTCTCACCGAGTAAATCTATCCAGATAAATCACAGCAACATAATTAAGAAGGCAGCTACCAAGCACATCAAATAGCTCATTCTGGACTTTATGATCCTAAAAGAGTACATAATACATAAATCCAAAACTGTATCTGTAGGAGAATATATTTCAGAGTTTTATCTCCTCTGAATTAAAAAAAGTGGTGGTGGGGGGTGCACCTGGGTGGCTCAGTCAATTAGGTGCTCAGACTCTCGGTCATGATCTCACAGTTTGTGGGTTCAAACCCTGCATCAGACTCAGTGCTGGCAGCGCGGGGCCTGGTTAGGATTCTCTCTCTCTGCCCCTCCCCTGCTTGTGCTCTCTCTCTCATAATAAATAAACTTTAAAAAAAAAAAAAAAAAAGGTAAGAAGTCCTAATCAAAATAATCTCTTAAGCACTGGCAGGTATTAATTTATGTGGCTTAATTCTTTATAGAATTCCACCTGATGTTATGCAAACAAGTAAACCTTCATTTGCTCCTTTTTTGAGCACAGTTACTACCTTTAGTTCCTTACCCTTAATACAGTTTGTATTACTGTGAGGTCATGAAGCATGCAAGTTTCCCTCTTGTGGTTGAGAAGAACTTCAGCTATAGCAAATCTATCAGGTTTTAAACTTGTTTATTTATGGGTGTCGTGAGTGCCATGGAATAATGTTTGAAACTGGATTTAAAAACCAAAACACATAGGAGTTTTTTCCTCCCATTAAAAATAATGTTTAAGGTAATTTTGAATTCTAAAAACAATAAACCCTCACTGCAAACATTTTGGAAAGTACAGAAAACTACAAAATGGTATAAAGACCACTGAGAAAAAGTAGGGAAGGGGGACAGAACTATAATTTAAATAGTATTCATGGAAGGCCTCAATGAAAAAGTAACATTTAAGCAAAGGACTTGGAAGGAGGTGAGGGAGCAACTTTTACAGCCATCTATGGAGGAGCATTCATCCCTTAGGGCATGGGGTATACCTGTGATTCTAGAAATAACAAGAGTTGTTTTAATGTCATTCCAAATGCCATTAAAATACAGTAATTAAAGTCTAGGCCTAGGCAGAAAGCAAATCAGCAGTTGCTGCTGGGGAATTAAAAGTGGCCCATGAAACTTTTGGAGAGATGGGAACTGTCATTATGATTAGAGTGATCCTGTCATGGGTGAATACTCTGTGTCAAAACTATCATATTATACATCTAAAATGTGTGCATTTTATTATGTACTTATACTTCAATAAAGGTAATTTAAAAAAGAAAAATTCTAGCCTTAGAGCCCTAGCCCTCACGGTTGGTGAGTTCGAGACCCACATTGGGTAAGCACCAGCCCCACTTCAGGTGAGCCCTGCTTCTCTCTGTCTCTCTGTCTCTCCTGGGATTTTCTTTCTCTGCCTGTCACTCACTTGTGCCCTCTTCTTCTCTCAAAAAAAAAAAAAAAAAAAAAAAAAAAATCTATGAAAATAATATATATACCAACAGAGAAAATAAATACTCATATAATGTTGGTAAAACTTTAAATTCGTAGAACAACGTGGAAATCTGGAGAAAAATGTGGAAATATGTACCAAAATCTTAAATACATTCTTTTCCTTGATCGGTCAATTTCACCTCTGTAAATACAGTCTAAAGAAATGATAGCAGAGCGGTGTCTGGGTGGCTCAGCTGGTTAAGTGCCCAACTTTGGCTCAGGTCATGATCGCTCAGTTCGTGAGTTGGAGCTCTGCACCAGGCTCACAGAGCCCACTTCAGATCTTCTACCCTCCTCTCTCTGCCCCTCTCCCACTCATTCATTTTTCTCCCTCTCTCTCTCTCTCTCTCTCTCTCTCTCTCTCTCCCCCTCTCAAAATAAATATATAAAAACTTAAAAAAAAAAAAAAGAAAGAAATGACCGCAGAATACAAAAATAAAACTACCTATTGTTACTACAGCATTGTTTAGAAGGTCAAAAGCTGAAAATACTCTAAAAGTTCACTAATGTGAGATAAGTCAGTCAAAATAAATCACTGTAGCTCCATGCACTAAGGCCCTTAAAGAAGAATCAAACGTTATTGACCTGCAAGGATAGCCACAATGTATTAAGGGCAAAAAGGCACATGTGTACATGTGTAATATACTTAGAATGTTCCCACTTGGCTTAAAACTGAAACACATGAATCTGTGTTTATATATATACACACAGAAAACATCTAGAGAGAAAATGACCTGTGCTGTTAGAAGTATTTTACTTTGAAAAAGTTAATGAAAATCTTTAGATCATAAAAAAATTCCATTTTAGACAGAAAGTAGATTAGTGGTTGCTAAAGGAATGAGGGAAGTGGACAGTGACTGGTAATGGGTACACGGTTTCTTTTGGGCATAATAAAAATGTTCTAAAATTTTATTGTAGTGATGGTTGCACAACTCTGTGAATACTAACAACCACTGAACAGTGCATTTTATTTTTTGAGAGAGAGAAAGAAAAAGCGAGCAAGAGCAGGGTAGAGGGGCAGAAGGAAAAAAAGAGAAAGAATCTTAAGTAGGCTCCTCACTCAGTGTGAGCCCAACGTAGGGCTCAATCCCACCACCCTGGGATCATGACCTGAGCTAAAATTAAAAATCAGACACTCAGCTGACTGAACCACCCAGGCACCCCTGAATAGTACATTTTAAATGGGTGAATTGTGGGGTGCCTGAGTGGCTCAATTGGTTAAGCATCTGACTTCAGCTCAGGTCATGATATTGCAATTCTTGAGTTTGAGCCCCACACTGGGCTCTATGCTGACAGCTCAGAGGCTTGAACCTGTTTCAGATTCTGTGTCTCCCTCTCTCTCTGCCCCTCCTCCACTCATGCTCTGTGTTTCTCTCTCAAAAATAAATAAACATTAAAAAAAAATTTTAAATAAACAAATGGGTGAATTGTATGGTATGTGAACTACATCACAAAACCTTTTAAAAATCACAGTTTGGGGCCACCTGGCTGGCTCAGTCAACAGAGCATACAACTCTTGATCTGGGGGTCATGAGTTCAAGCCCCATGGTAGGTGTAGAGATCTTAACAAATAAATAAATAAATAAATAAATAAATAAATAATTTAAATAATAAACACATAAAATAAAAAATAAAATTCACAGTTTGTACCTTATACTATACCCCAGTAAAAAGCTTGAACCCAAAGAGTACCTCTTAAAAAGCTTCAAATAGGAAAAATGAGTCACTAATCTTAAAAGCAATTAACCACTGACAATACAGGGTTAAACTACAACTTTGATCCTATGTTCATAAGTATGTGATCTTCAACTATGCTAGTACAGAGTATTCACTTCAGAGAACAGGAATGAACCTTGTAAATGTATTAGGTTGAAAAAGTACAGCACTGTTTTCCAGTAAGCGATGTAACTGTGAACAAAGTTTTAATGTTTTACAAATTAAAGAAAGTAAACCTTGCTCCTCCAGCCCCTTCTGTTTGCCTATCTTTTAGGGTTTCAAGAAATGTCAAATAGGGGCGGGGGGTGGGGGGGGAGGAGGAGCAAAACAAAAAGAAAAAGCATAAAACCAGAGCTGATAATAATTTAAAAGTTCTTTAACACAACCTTTCAAGAAATGCTAACTGGCTCCTTATCTTCAAGCCCAAAAGCCTCTCAGTATTCCAAGACCATACATTCTGTTACACCTTAGACCTTATCAATTCAAAATAACATCTTAATACCCTTGAAAATAAAACACTCCACTCAATGAGTCTCTTCAATATGCTCTGAAAACATATTGTATTCACTCATCATTTATGAGGTAAACACTACTTGCCAGGTGCTGGAGATACAAGGCTAAAAGATTCTTCAAGAGGAACCATCACAGTAGTTCTTTAACCAAAGGGCACATGAGGATCACCAGGGAGTGCTTTTTAAAAAAAACACATGGACTGTGTCTCATCACTGGAGATTTGGATTCAGTAGGTCTGGACTTAAGCCCAAGAATGTGTTTACTGAACCAGCTTCCTAGCACCCAATGGTGACAGAAAAAGTAAATATTTAACTCTAATACAGGGAGCTGAATGTTTCAATGAGTATGAAGTATGACAGCAACACCAACAAGACACCCAACCTTCCATAAAAGAGTGGAATAATGAGGAGAGTTTACCAGAGATGAAGATACTTCAGTTGGAACTTGAAAGATGAGAAAGTGGCTAAGTGGATGAAAACAGAAAAGAGTTCCAAAGAGAGAAAACTGCATAAATAAAATAGCACAACTATGCTGAGGAATCACACACACTATAAAATTAGCATGTATGTTCAGAAAATTACAAATACTTCAATATAGCTGAACTAGGGTAACAGTAAAGACTGGTAAACTGGCTCAAAACATGAAGGACCTAAATTATGCTATGCTGAAGAGTTTGAAAGTTATTCTAAAAGCAACTGAAAAACAAAATACCAAAATTTAGGCAAGGTAGAGACAAGAGATTTGCGTCTTCAGAAATATCAATTCGGCAGCAACACAGAAAATGGGGGAGGGAGGGAGGGGCTGGGGGAGCACAGAAACCCAACCAGAAGACTACTGTAAATGTCCTGGCAAGAAATATGAGCCTATCAAATAAGGCAGTATAAATATAACCTTGGAATTGTTGGGAGGCTGGAGGGAGGAGTCTAAGATTCTTAAGTTGCCCGTAATGGGGATGGCACCACAGAAACAGGCTGTAGGTTATGACAGACACTAAACAAGTTCAGTTTTGAACAGCATCCTATCACTCACTGAAGACCTATTATGCATCCAGGACACACATATAATTAGACATACAAACTAAACTCTTACTGGTGTCCCTAAACTTTAATATATGCACAGCAGATAGGGCTTAAAATGTGTGATGTGTAAAAAGAGGACCGTGTGTGCGTTTTAGGGAGAAGTTGAATACGCCATGAAGAAGAAAGGTAGGTCTCCAAACAGACTGGTCTGGTAGAAAGAGCACACGGTAATCACCTTCAACATATATCATCTGAGACCATAAAGCACGATAGCTCGTTTTTCTGACCCTGCATCTCCTCATTCATAAAATGGAAACGATGAAAACCAAAAGAGTTACTGGAGATTCAAATCATACGTAAAAAAGACTAAAACAGTTCCAGCCACAGCTTATGAATTACATGTCATTATTACTTCTAGATACAGAAAGGCAGTACTCAATACTAAAATTGCTTCTAGATCTCACTGGATACACTCAACCTATCCTGGCAACATCTGCTCAAAACACTAACTTTTTTTTATTAAAACAGAGATAATTAACGTAAAGGAGATCACTGCATCAGAAAAAAAGTCAAATGATTTCCAAGATCTTTTTCAATACCAAAATTCCACTGCAAATGTATTGGCCAATTCACTTTCCCTTAATTCAGTACAATAAATTAAGCTCTTTTTTTACATATGTATTTTTCTTTGAATTTTTTTTAACAATTTTATTTATTTATTTGTAAGTAAGTAAGCTCTACGTTCAATGTGGGGCTTGAACCCATGACCCCAAGATCAAGAGTCACATGCTCCATAGACTAAGCCAGCCAGGTGGTTTAAACCTATAAAAATTTCAGGGTTTGAAATTTGGAAACTACAAAACACAAGATGAAATCGAATCACCCATAATCTCCCCACCCATCCAAATAAAAGTAATAATTTGCTGTATTTCCTCCCAGTCCTTTTCCATGTGCACCACTCTTCAGGGATACAAAGAGCTTAAAGTCCATTTTCTGGATAATAAATTAACAACTGAAGGAACTGTATTCAATATAAAATTAGTCTGGGGTGCCTGGCTGGCTCCATCAGTAGAACATGCAACTCTTGATCTTGGGGTCGTGAGTTCAAGTTGCATTTAGAGATTACTCAAAAAAATAAAATGGGGCGCCTCGGTGGCTCAGTTGGTTGACCGTCCAACTTCGGCTCAGATCATGATATCACAGTTTGTGCGTCAGGCTCTGTGCTGACAGATGGGAGCCTAGAGCCTGCTTCAGATTCTGTGTCTCCCTCTCTCTCTGCCCTTCCCTGCTTGAGCTCTCTCTCTCTGTGTCTCTCAAAAACAAACTTTTTTTTTTTAAATTTTTTTAATAAAATGAAATACACACACACACACACACACACACACACACACACACACACACACAATTAGTCTCATCTGATTTGTGTTACCCAAACACGCCACAGCCCCATCTTTAGCACTCATTTCAGTAGACACTCACTGAAATTCTCATCTGGAAAAAAATCTGTTTATAATTTCTTCCTCAGTTCATGAAACTAAGTTTCTTCATAGAAAGAACAATGTATTAATTTCATTGGTTTGCATTTTACTGGGCTTCTGACACATACAAGTAGGATCTCCTTAATTTGGCCAACTGGGGAAAAAAGAACAATTTGAATCAATAAATTCTTAGCAAATTAAAGAACATTTTTTAATTAACAGCAGATATGGTGCTTTTAAATACATACAATACCTAGAATTAGGTTAATGAACTGTTCCCTTGTTAAAGTCCTTAGGGAACTTCCTTTAACAGAGAAAAATGATATTTCATTAGTGGATCAACTGATTGTATATTCGTGACATCTAAATAATACAGTTACCTGAAAACACCTGTTCTCTATAATTTAAGTATACCTCTTCCCAGAGTTGTAAACAAATTTATTTATGCTGTTAACCTGAAAACAGTTCATAGAGAAGAAAGGTACTATCAGTTTCAGTAAAACTTACTGCTTAGAAAAATTCCAAATCTAGCTAAGCGAAATTAGTCAGAGAAAGACAAAATATCATATGACTTCACTCATATGAGGACTTTAAGAGACAAAACAGATGAACATACGGGAAGGGAAACAAAAATAATATAAAAACAGGAAGGGGGACAAAACATAAGAGACTCTTAAATATGGAGAACAAACAGAGGGTTCCTGGAGGAGGGTGTGGGAGGGGGGATGGGCTAAACGGGGAAGGGGCATTAAGGAATCTACTCCTGAAATCATTGTTGCACTATATGCTAACTAATTTGGATGTAAGTTTAAAAAAATAAAATTAAAAAAAAAAAGAAAAATTCCAAATCCATGGTGTAAGTTGTAAATAAACTAACCCTCCCAAGCTTATTTCTAAAAAGCACTGGCACACGTATGACAAAAAGTCTCAACAAAACGGGTATAGAGGAAACATACTTCAATATGATAAAGGTCATTTATGACAAACCCACAGCTAACATCATATCATACTTGAGGGTGAAAAGCTGAAAGCTTTTCCGCTGTGATCAGAACAAGACAAAGATACCCATTCTCTCCACTTTTATTCAACACAGAACTGGAAGCCCTAGCCACAGGAGGTAAGAAAAAGAAATAAAAGACATCCAAATTGCTAAGAAAGAAATAAACTGTCACTACTTGCAGATGACATGATACTATTACAGAAAAGACCCTAAAGACTCCACCAAAAAACTATTAAAATAAATGAATTCAGTAAAGTTGCAGGATACAAAATCAGCATACAGAAATCTGTTGCATTTCTATTCACTAACAAGGAACTATGACAAAGAGAAATTAAGAAAACAAGCTCAGGAAGCCTGGGCGGCTCAGTCAGGCATCTGACTCTTGATTTTGGCTCAGTTCATGATCTGAGCCTGCTTGGCATTCTCTCTCTCCCTTTCTCTCTGCCCCTTTCCCACTCATGCTCACACTCTCTAATATTTTTTTTTTTAATTTCATTTACTATTGCATCAAAACTCATAAAACACCTAGAAATAAACTTAACCAAGGAGGTAAAAGAGCTGTATTCTGAACACTGTAAGACCTGATAAAAGAAATTGAAGATGACACAAATAAATAGAAAAGTATACCATGCTCACAGAATGGAAGAATATTGTTTAAAATGTCTACATACCCAAAGCAAGCTACAGATTCAATGCAATCCCTATCAAAATATCAAGAACATTTTTCACAAAACTAAATTAATCCTAAAATGTGTACAGAACCAAAAAACAAACAAACAAACAAAAAAACCACCATCACCAAATAGCCAAAGCAATCTTGAGAAAGCACAAAGCAGCTGGAGGTATGCTCCCAGATTTCAAACTATACTGCAAAGCTATAGCAATCAAAACAGTATGACACTGGTACAAAAAGACACAGATCAATGGAGACTAGAGAGCCCAGAAATGAATCCACACATACATGGTCGATTACTCTATAACAAAGGAAGCAAGAATATACAATGGGGAAAAGATAGTCTCTTTGATAAATCATGTTGAAAAAACTGGACAACTATAGGCGAAAATATGAAACTGGACCACTTTCTTATACCATACAGAACAAAAAACTCAAATGGATTAAAGACCTAAATGTAAAAGCTGAAACCATAAAACTCCTAAAAGAAAACAAAGGCACAGTAAACTCTCAGACATGAGTCTCAGCATGTATTTTTGGATCTATCTCCTCAGGCAAAGGCAAAAAGAAAAAAAAAAAAAAAAAAACACAAAAATAAACAATCAGGACTACATTCAACTAAAACAACGTTTTCATAGTAAAGGAAACCATCAACAAAATGAAAAGGCAACCTACTGAATGGGAGGTAATATTTGCAAATGATATAACTAATAAGAAGTTAACATCCAAAAATATATGAAGACCTCATAAACTCACCACCAAAAAGACAAATTATCTGATTTAAAAATGCAGAGGACCTGGGGGCGCCTGGGTGGCTCAGTCTGTTAAGCATCCGACTTCGGCTCAGGTCACGATCTCGCGGTCCGCGAGTTCGAGCCCCGCGTCGGGCTCTGGGCTGACTGCTCAGAGCCTGGAGCCTGTTTCAGATTCTGTGTCTCCCTCTCTCTCTGACCCTCCCCCGTTCATGGTCTATCTCTCTCTGTCTCAAAAATAAATAAACGTTAAAAAAAAAAAAATTTAAAAAAAAATGCAGAGGACCTGGATAGACATTTTTCCAAAAGACAAACAGATGGCCAACTAACACATGAAAAGATGCTCAACATTATTAATCATCACAGAAATGTAAATCAAAACCACAGTGAGATACTCCCTCACACCTGTCAGAATGGCCAGTATCAAAAAGACAAGAAGTGGGGTGCATAAGTGGCACAGTCAGTTAAGCATCTGACTCTTGATTTCAGCTCAGGCCATGATCTCACAGTTCATAAAATCGAGCCCCACATCAGGCTCTGCACCAACAGCAGAAGCCTGCTTAGAATTCTCTCTGCCCCTCCCTTCCTCTCCCTCTCTCTCTCTCAAGTGCATCAACTTTAAATAAATAAATACTTTAAAAATTAAAAAAAAAAAAAAAAAAAGACAAGTAACAAGTATTGTTGAGGTTGTGGAGAAGAGGGAATCCTTGTGCATAGTTGGTGGGAATGTAAAGTGGCACAGCCACTATGGAAAACAGTATGGAGGTTCCTCAAAAAAATTAAAACTAGGAATTCCATACAATCCAACAATTCCACTTGTGGGTATCTATCCAAAGAAAATAAAACACTATTTCGAAAAGATATATGCACCCATATGTTCACTACAGCATTATTTACAATAGCCAAGATATGGAAGCAACCTAAGTGTTCACTGATAGATGCAGGTATTAATAAAGATGTTGTGCATATATTTACAATGGAATATTACTTAGCCACAAATGGAAAAGTGAAAACTTTCCATCTGTGACAACATGGGTGGTCCCAGAGAGTATTCTGCTAAATGAAATAAATGGTACAGGAAAAGACAAATACAGTACATTTTCACTTATAAGTGGAACCTAAAGAACAAAACAAGTGAACCAACAAAACAAAGCAGAAACAGACTCATAAATACAGAGAACAAGGTGGTGGGGGGATGGGGTAGAGGATAGGCAAAAAAGTGAAGGGGATTAAGAGGTATAAATTTCCAGTTATGAGACAAGTAAGTCATGGCACAGTAAAGGGTCATATACAGAACAGTCAATAATAGTGTAATAAGTTTGTATGACAAATGGTAACTAGACTTATCGTGGTGATCATTTCATGTTTATGTCAACTCACTATGTTATATACCTGAAACTAATATGTCAACTATACTTCCATAAAAAATTGAAATTTAAAAGTTATAAAAAAAAAAAAAAATACAGGGGTGTCTGGCTGGCTCAATTGGTAAAGCATGCGATTCTTGACTCTTACTGGGCCTAGAGCTTACATTAAAAAAAACAAAAAACAAAAAACAAAAAAACAGGCCTACAGAAAAGTGCCACCAGACATCTGGAATTTGTGATTCAGATCCTGGGTTTGAATCAGTCATTATAAAGGTAAAACCACGGGTGCGCCTGGGTGGCTCAGTTGGTTAAGCATCTGACTTCGGCTCAGGTTGTGGTCTTATGGTTCATGGCTTCAAGCCCCGCATCAGACTATGGCGGTAACAGCACAGAGCCTGCTTGGAATCCTCTGTCTCCCTCTCTCTCTGCCCCTGCCCAGCTGTGCATGCACATGCTCTAAATAAATAATTTTTTTTTTTTTTTTTAAGAGGTAAAACTACCTTGGGGCACCTGGCTGGCTCAGTCAGTTAAACATCCAACTCTTGATTTTAGCTCAGGTCATAATTTCATGGATTGTGGGATTGAGCCTCCCATGGGGCTCTATGCTGACAGCTTGGAGCCTGCTTGGGATTCTCTCTCTCTCTCTCTCTCTCTCTCTCTGCCTCTCCCCTGCACCTACACTCTCTCTCTCACACACACAAAATAAATAAACTTAAAAAAAAATTTTTTTAAAAGGTAAAACCACCTTAAAAATAAATCAATAAATGAAAAATTTTAAATTAAATTAAATAAATAAAAGTACTCGCATCAGTGAAAAAAATTCCCATTATTTCTGTATCTGTACATATGAAACTTATGCCCTTTTAAAAATCTTTAGGTACCCAGTGGCGCCTGGGTGGCTCAGTCGGTTGAGCCTCCAGCTTGGGCTCAAGTCATGATCTCACAGTTTGTGAGTTCGAGCCCCATGTCAGGCTCCATGATGACAGCTCAGACCCTGGAGCCAGCTTCAGATTCTGTGTCTCCCTCTCTCTCTGCCCCTCCCCGGCTCACACGCGTGGGCGCACGCTCTCTCTCTCTCAAAATTAAACATTAAAAGAAATGTTTAATAAATCTTTAGGTACCCAAAAGGAATGAAAGCATACATCCAAACAAAAACTTGTATACAAAAACTTGTCCATCAATCGACAAATGGATAAATAAAATGTGGTGTGTATCCCTATATAATGCATTATTATTAAGCAATAAAAAGAAATGAGGTCCTGATACATGCTAAAACATGGAAGGACCTTTAAAACATGATGCTAGGGGGGCACCTGGGTGACTCAGTCAGTTAAGCGTCCGACTTCAGCTCAGGTCACGATCTCACAGTCCGTGAGTTCGAGCCCCGCATCGGGCCCTGGGCTGATGGCTTGGAACCTGGAGCCTGCTTCCGATTCTGTGTCTCCCTCTCTCTGCCCCTCCCCCGTTCATGCTCTGTCTTTCTCTGTCTCAAAAATAAATAAACGTTAAAAAAAAAAATTTTTTTAAAACATGATGCTAGGGGCACCTGGGTGGCTCAGTTGATTAAGCGGCTGACTTCAGCTCAGGGTACGATGTCACAGTTTGTGAGAGCCCATACTGGGCTCTGTGCCGACACCTCGGAGCAGCATGGAGCCTGCTTTGGATTCTGTGTCTCCCTCTCTCTCTGCCCCTCCCCCGCGTGCACTCTGTCGCTCTCTCTCACTCTCAAAAATAAACATTAGAAAAAAATGTTAATAATAAATAATAAATCAATCATGATGGTAAGTGAAAGAAGCCAGTCACAAAGGACTACACATTGTAGGACTCCATTTATATGAACTGTTCAGAACCAACAAATCCACAGACACAGAAAGTAGACTGGCGGCTGCCAAGGACTGGAAGTGAAAGTTACTGGATATAGTTTTTTGGGGTGCTGAAAATGTTCTAAAACTGTGATAATGGCTGGACAACTCTGTGAATACATTAAAAACCAATGAATTGTGCACTGTAAATGGATGAATTATGTATCAATAAAGCAGTTATAAAAAAAAAATCTTTAGGGCCCTCAATTTCCACAAACCTAAGAATTTTCCTGATGAGATTCATAAAAACACTAAGAAGGGTACTTTAACCATAAAAGAGCACTTACTGAGGGCATTAAATAGACCAAGTCCTCTGAAACCATTACTAAGGCACTCTAAAAGCCACAGTTCTCCAAAAATATGACATGGAAAAAACATGGAAGAGCGCTCCTCTGCAATAGGTCCAGTAACTCTTCAACTGCGGACTTTATCACCAATGCCAGGTACACCCTTCAGGCCCAAGGTCTTTAGTCCAATTTCCAAACAGTAAACTCACCCAACCTAATGCCAATCACTGGCCATCACTTCTCAAAACAGTAACAGGCAGGGCGCAAACTGCCAGAGCAGTCCACTGAGCCAAAGCCACACTCTCACTACGGCTCCTTACCATATTCCAAAGATGAAGAAACTGAATGTAAAAGACAAAGCAAAGAGGGCCAGAAATTCCTCAACCAAAAAACAAAAACGTTACTTACCCTATCCCCAGCACTAACTACGCTCTTGGAAGTGTATTGATTGGCAGGCCTATGTTCCTCTATGAACGTTAAGCCATTCCCTAGAACGGAGAGATTCTAAGCAAGTGCTAGAACTTTTTTTTAAGTATTTTTTCCACAGTACCCAAAAGCATAACTCTGTAATCAGGCTCAGCCTATAGAAAGTATTCAGTAAATGCCGTTGCCTCAGAGAAAATGGACACACACACAAAAGATGTGTCACTCTTGTGCAGCAACAGAAAAATGCACTGAAAACCAGCCATCACCACATTACTTTACAAAACACTTCAAACACATCTGAAACTGAAATCTCTTCCTGAATAACTGCTGTGGTTTTCTCTTACGAAGAGTCTCATAATTTGCCACATTTCCCTCTTTTCTTTGGCCACAAGGACACCCAGAGCAAATTCTGTAACTCACCAGTCTGGCACATATTTAGAAATTCTAAAATTACCCCCTTCATTTTGCTGACATACCCTTAGTTTCCCCACGGTTACATCTCATTACCACCTATCTTATGTATTTTTTTTCCCCTAATTCCACTCCAAACATCTTCCGAAACAAAACAAAGTAAAGATGTGTCACAAACTTCTGCAAGTTGCCATCTAGGGGGCACATACAATCAAGTACCACACACAGAATTAGTAAAGAGCAACTGACTGAATGCTGTTTTGTTTTGTTTTACACTGGAACCCAATTCTTAAAAATGGAAAATAGTTCTAGTCAAAGAAAGGGATCCTTTGACTGAGTACATAACACGTTGAGTCTTTGTGAACTCCAAATATAATGAAAAAGGCTTCAAGATATGAAAGCACAGATTACTCAGCTTTAGGGGATGCCGTTCAATGGCAATGGCCCAAATGCTGAAACATCTAAGCAATCTACCCAAAAAGACAAGAGGCTCATAATCTAGCACAATCATTTGGCAGGGACACTAGAAAAAGATCTCCAGGGAACGAGGAGATTCTCAGTATGAGGAATACTTGACATCCCTCCTAGTTTAACACAATATTGTTAATTACAAATGTAAGGATTAACTAACAGACACTGGAGACTATGGACACACATATCAAGGGTAAGTGTCAAGATACCAATAGAAGATGACAACACCAAGTGAAAGAAAACAGAGATACAGAGTCAAAGAGAAGGCTCACCCATTGAATTCTGCCAGGCTATCTAGAATTATCTCCCACCAACCAACTGTCAATCTATGGTGGATACTGATATATCCTAGTGCCGGGGCGCCTGGGTGGCTCAGTCGGTTGAGCGGCCGACTTCGGCTCAGGTCATGATCTCGCGGTCCGTGAGTTCGAGCCCCGCGTCGGGCTCTGTGCCGACAGCTCGGAGCCTGGAGCCTGTTTCGGATTCTGTGTCTCCCTCTCTCTGACCCTCCCCCGTTCATGCTCTGTCTCCCTCTGTCTCAAAAATAAATAAACATTAAAAAAAAAATTTTTTTTAATATTAAAAAAAAAAAATATCCTAGTGCCAAAAGACTACTAGCAAAACTGAAAAAGATCTGTTGAGTTGTCCTCTAAATTTCTTAAAATCTTTTAAGTTTATTTATTTTTGTGAGAGAGAGAGAGGGGGGGGGGGGGGGAGAATGGACAGGGGAGGGGCACAGAGAGACAGAGACACAGAATCTGAAGCAGGCTCCAGGCTCTGAGCTGTCAGCACAGAGCCCGACACAGGGCTTGAACTCATGAACTATGAGGTCATGACCTGAGCCGAAGTAGGAGGCTTAACTGACTGAGCCACCCAGGTGCCCCATCCTCTCAATTTCTTTTCACCCAAAGTAGAGCTCCCCACCTCTGTTCCTTAAAATCCAGTTCAGAGGCCACACAGTTCAATTGGTCAACCCTAAATTTTTTTTGCTATTTCATCACCCACTTTATCTCACAGCAGTTTACAGAGAAAACAGATTTCACAATAAGAGAATAAAACAATCACAAGTCAAAGACTTGACCTTGGGCTTTACATGATGAAACTTTTAATACTATTCAAAATAAAAGTTCTTCGGTTATAAAAATCACTGTTAAAGAACACAAATTTTTTGTAGGCAACGTTTTTTAAAAATATTATTTACTCACATAGAAAAATGTGCTTTCTAGTATTTTATAATACCTTGATCCACATCCATTGTCTTGCTTGCTGTGGTTAAGTTTAACAGGCCAAAAAACAAAATTCATGAGATTTCTTAACCTCATTCTCCTCCAACGACCTCAATTTGACCCATAAATGGGGGAGAAGGGGGTCTGAAGTTTCTAACTATGCCAAATATAGTAATTTTAATACTTAAAATAAGTGACAATATGTTTGTATTCTTAAGGTAGAAAGAAAGACAAATACAAAAAGACCAACCATAAAGAGTTTGCACACTACAACTTTTTAAAATAAACACACAAATCTGAACACATTCCTCACCTCAAAATTATTTTTATGGTGTCTAAGTTTCACCTAATTTTAAATATTTATTCAAAGATTTAATTTAAACATTTTAATTTTTAAATTTAAATTATTTTATTTTAAGCAAATTTTAAAATATTTAAAATTCAATTACTTTACATTTTAAATAAAGTTTTCAAGATTTTTAAAGTAGTGCATAGGGGCGCCTGGATGGCTCAGTCAGTTAAGCGTCCGACTTCAGCTCAGGTCATGATCTTGCAGTTGGTGAATTCGAGCCCCACATCAGGCTCTGTGCTGACAGCTCAGTGCCTGGAGCCTCTTCACATTCTGTGTCTGTCTGTGTGTGTGTCTCTCTCTCTCTCTCTCTCTGCCTCTCCCCCACTCACACTGTCTCTCTCTCTCAAAAATAAATAAACATTAAAAAAATTTTTTAAGTAGTGCATATTACCTCAACACATGTTCTCAAGCTGTTGTTTAAGCCTTTAAAGAGCCTCATGCTGATTATGTTAAGGTTTATACTTAGAAAATAAAACTTGCATATTAAAAAAAAGGCACATACATATTTAGGCACAGCTTACAGAGCTCATCATTAAAAGAAGGGAAAACTCAGACACTATGAGAATTTCTACATCAGGCAAGAAAATCCTAACTCAAAAGGAAAGAGAAAGGTTTTTTTTAAGTGAAAAAACCTGATTGTTCATAAATGCAAGTAATAATGAGAGAAATGGCCGTAAAGTACCTGGCACAATAAATAGTTTCCTTCCCTCCAACACTATTGACTGGCATCATAGCCTGTGATATTCTTTTACTTCACCAACTCACTTTGATAAAAGCATTCTGCCAATCTGATCTTAAATGTTGTTCCATTTTGCCAAAAGGCCTTTAAAAAAAAAAGGCTAATGAAACAGGCCCACCAAACAGTAATAATAGCCCAGGGTTGTGGCAGAATGTGCTGGCAAGTCATTCTGTCTCAATATAGGTAAGTTTCCCACAATTACTACTTAGAATACACATGTAATAAAAACAAATCTGAAAAAAAAAATAGACTTTAGCATTACCGTTCCTGTGGAAAAAAAGGACTCTTGCAATTCTAGGAGAAATGTCAACATTATTTGTACTCTTCTCCTTATGATCAAGTTTATCATCTCTAAAATTCAAGCAAAATCATGGCTTTTAATTCTCTGACCTCAGAATGTGCTACTTTGTTGCAATCACTTTGTTTGGTTTGGTCTAGTTTTTAAGGCTGGAACTCTTCCCGGGGGGAGAGGCAGAAATATAGACTGAGCATGGGAACTGGAATAACAAAGACCTGATTTCAAAATCGGAGTTTACCTGGTAACTAAGTTTCAGTTTCTCATCTCTCAGAAAGAATACTACCTCCCCCATGGGACTGTCCTGAGGAGTAACTACAGGAAATAATATATGATCCAGGGCCTATAATGTAAATGCTCAGTAAATGTTTCTATCACCATCAGTGGTTCCCACCTGACAGATCAAACACCTTTTTATTTCCTCCAATCAGTAACACTGGCTGATGACGGCAGTGATTCTCCACCTAAAGATAAGCCCCTCCACTCTTCAATTACCCTGCACTCTGCCTCACCTGTTACCCGGTGTTTCCCAGCAGGATAGCTGCACTCTCAGATCTACGGTTTTACCCGAGTACAAATCTGAAGAACTTCTCGTCCTCATAACCATCAACACAAAAATTACAGACACCGCCAGGCAAAGCAGCATGAAAAACACAACAGTCTTTGCCCTGGCATAGTTCAGACCAACAGATGAGATCAACACCAAAACTAGTAAATTACAATACACTATGATGACTGCAGAAGAGGTAATCTGTGTGCGGCCCACAGCCACAACACAGCAACTACCCGGAGTTTCTCCAATGCTGTTCACTCTATCATGCGTCTGGCCCAACAGAATTGTGTTGTGACGAGTGCCAATTCCAAGCTTGTTCACTGGTTTAGGTCCCCAGGGTATGGAACAGGTTTTGCCGTTCAATGTTAACTCTAGTTTGCTAAACGACCTGGATAAAACTGCTCAATCAGATATGATTCCTTATGATAAGGCCTAGCATAAGACACAGCCCAGACTAAGCCTTCAATAAACACTTGCTGACTTGCACAGCACAGCCAGATTTTTAGATCTTAGAGTTTTGCCAAAAACTAACCCAGAGTTTGATTTTCCCAACTACACAAGACAGGCAAGCACCTTGATTCTCCTTTAAGCTTTTACCCAATGGACTATCATTAGGAAAGCCAACATAAGATCTATAATTGAGATTTTTAAAACCAACGTTTATGATTTCTAAACAGTGTTTAGCCAAATAAAGCAAAGATTACAATCCTTTCACTTTTGCCCCCTACACAGATACCATCCAAACCAAACACCCCCTACTTTGGTCTCCCCACATGTACAGCTGCCTACATCTCAAACTCAACAGGTGTATTACCAAATTTAATTATCTTGTCCCCAAACCAGATACTGTCTCTATTCCTTTTCCTCTATTACTTCATTTTCCCACAGACCTAAGATTTCTAATTCAGTCACCAAACTCTGTATTTCTCAGTCTCATACGTTCTTGACCATTGCTCACACCAGGGCTGTGAGAGTAGCTGTCCAATTAGTCTCAACCCTTACCCACTCCCATCTCTCACTGCCAACTCAATCTTCCCAAACACCAATCCATACATACACACTCAAAAACCCTGCAGCCTACCGAACTAAATCTTAGCATTGGCATTCAAAGCCCTTCTCTTTGTGACAATGTCTTTTTTCTCCAATTTTATTTTAAAATTTATTTATTTATTTATTTATTTTGAGAGAAAGAACGAGCAGGGGAGGAGTAGAAAGAGAGGAGGGCAGAGGATCCGAGGCAGGCTCTACGCCGACAGCAGAGAGCCCGATACGGGGCTCGAACCCATGAACCACGAGATCATGACCTGAGCCAAAGACAGACGCTTAACCAACTGAGCCACCCAGGCTCCCCACTCCTATTTTATTTTAAAGCCAAAGAATAAAGGACTCACGCAATCAGTAAATTTCCTCTGAAGCTTTATTATATGCCAAATTCTAGGGAATAGGATAGTGAGATGAGTAAAATCTGATTCCCACCCACAAGACTCCAAACAAATAGCAAATACACTGCCTTAAAGACAAAAAGTGTCCCAAGTGCACAAGAAGCTCCCACGTGTCTGACTTCTTAGTGTCCCTCACTTACACATAGTATGTGCTTTTGAAGCAGCACTGATATATACGACAGTTCCAATAAACCAGAGACGTATCATCAACATGCTCGATAAATCTCGTAAAGAAGATAAACCCCACCTCTTCATTTCTAGTATGGTAAAGAACCATGGCACATGGGCTGCCTTTTTTGAAGGGTCAGGCAAAGCACAATGAGAATTCAGATTTGCAAGTGTGCTTGTGCCTGATTTACTTCTAAGGCAGAACAGAAGCAGCAGGGACCTAGCGAAAGGCTGAAAGTTCCTTCTGCTAGTCAGTACTCAAGACACTGGCAATATAAAACCAAACTCTGCAAATTCAACCTATATCCTATTTCAAAGAATAGCCTGATTAAAACATTCTAAGCCTTTCATCACTATCAGGAAGTTAGGAAACCTAGATCAAACTGAACTCTCTTCTCAGCAAAATAACGCTGTGATTCCAGCTGTGGTTTTGGATTACTAAAAGTAAGCATGTTAAAATTCACCAAATGAAGCCAAGCACTTACAACAAGAGGACAAAGATGGCTGAAACCTAAAAGCCACAACCACTCCTCTGACACAAAACATTAAATATACCAGTTCCATTTCAAATAAATTTCACTTGAGCAGCTAATTTGTTGTCAACTTCCTACTTTCAACTGTAACATCTTAAAAACAAAAGTCACCCACGCCCAACAGAAAAGGCTTTGAAAATATGGACACATCCTTTAACAGGCCAAATACGCCTGGGTCATTCAGTCGGTTAAACGCCTGACTCCTGATTTCTGCTCAGGTCATAATCTCACAGTTCGTGGGTTCGAGACCCAGCGCTGAGCTGACAGTGCGAAGGCTACTTGGGATTCTCTCTCCCCCCTTCTCTCTCTCTCCCTGGCTTGTGCGCTCTCTCTCTCTCTCTCAAAAGAAATAAATGAACTTAAAAAGAAAAAAGAATATATGTCAAAGGAGAAAAAATATTATTTGTTTAAAAAGTGTACCTGAGGGGCACCTAGGTGGCTCAGTCAGTTAAGCGTCTGACTTAGGCTCAGGCTCACGGTCCGTGCGTTCAAGCCCCGTACAAGACTCTGTGCTGCCAGCTCAGAGCCTGGACCCCGCTTCGGATTCTGTGTCTCCCTCTCTCTCTGCCCCTCCCCCACTCGTGCACACGCGCGCGCACTCTCTCTCTCAAAAATAAACATTAAAAAAAGAACTTAAAAAAAAGTGTACTCGAAAATGTAACGTGCACATCAAAACAATCTGAAGTCTTTTCTTAAATGAACTGGTTGTTACCTCTTCAGCACCAGAATGATAAATGATCCAGTGACAACATCACAACATTCATCCCTTAAAACAAGTGACTGTTAAGTTGGGACCAAACGAAATTAGCAGTTAGGCTTTTAAAGACATTCACTGAAAGCAGATATCCTGAGTGGACAGAGATTATAAAAGAGTTTCAAAGCTGAAATAGTGAACTTTTTTTTACCTGATGTTCTGCATGAATGTTATCCCCAGTAGGCCATCGATGTTTGCTATTATTATAGCCGCCTCCACCACTTCCTCCTCCCCCAAGCTGCTCACCATGCTGCCTCTGAAAGAAGTAGTCCACCATAGCGTCGTCTTGGGAACGGCCTGCAACTCCTATGGATCCTGGGACAGGGCTGGAGTGTGTCCCAGCTGCAAGAGCCTGATTTGCAGCTGGTTGTGGCTGCGCCTGCGACCCTGTTCCAGATGTCAAAACAACAGGCATGTTGGGATTAGCTGGTTCTTGAGGGTGATGTTTCAGGTGGGGGCTGAAAGAGTCCTGCCAAAGCACTGCTTTTCTCTTCAAGACACATGCAACGCTCATTCCACCAACACCTAAGGACAAAGAGGTTACAAGCGTTTAAAATTTGCATTTTTTAAAACATAAGTTGATGTACATAATTTAATATATTTGCTTTGATAAAACAAAAATAGGAGCCCCATGTCTTTTGCGATACCACATCCACAACCAATTTCTACCAAGCAACTAAATGTTTTAGAACATATACACACAATTTTGCCAAACTGAAACCTCTGTTTATAAGTTGCTGAATATGTGCACATGTGGAAATAAGTGTAAGTTGGTTGGTGGCAGGCAATCTGACAAGGTATTGAGATCAGAGTTCAATACGGCAACTTCAGGGAAGCCCTACGTTGCTACCAAACATAACAATATAGAATTGGACTCCAATCGATGGCTCCTCTGCCCACCTTCTTTACACCATAAGCCAACTGTGACAGATACTTCTTCAATGAACAAGAGCTCTACAAAATATCATTTTACAAACGGAGCAGACAAAAGCCAATAAACCAAACAAAAATCCAAACCTAGTATATAATTAGCAATGACTCAGACTGCCTAAAATTTGAAAAGACCCTTTAAAATGTTTAATATATTCATAGGATGCTCCTTGAAGAAACAGTAAGAACCCCCTGACCAAGCACAGCAACAGGATGTTCTTAGCCTGAACCATTTTAGCTGCTGTTGAATGGTGCGGGGGGGGGGGGGGGGGGGGGGGGCGGGGATCAAAATTTTTTACCGATAATTTACAGTTGTAGTCACATCATTATTCCCTTAAAAATAGGATGAGACCAAACCAAATTCAAACACTTTACTAGTATAGAACATCTCACTGTAAAAAAACAGATACTTCAATAATAACTGACAAACACAATGCAGAGAGTATCATATCAGCCCTATTTTACAAATGAAAACACTAAGGGACAGAAAAGTTATGGGATGTGCCCAAGGCCACTCAGCTAGTGAGTTGCAGAGGAGGGACTCAAACCTAAATCTGTTTTGGGGGCACCTGGCTGGCTCAGTCTGTGGAGCATGCAACTCTTGATCTCGGGGTTGTGGGTTCGAGCAGTGGATGTGGAAATAATTTAAAAAATAAAATCTATAGGGGCTCCTGGGTGGCTCAGTCGGTTGAGCATCCAACTTCAGCCCAGGTCATGATCTCGCTCTCAGTGGGTTTGAGCCCCACATCCGGCTCTGAGCGGACAGCTTAGGAGCCTGGACCCTGCTTCAGATTCTGTGTGTCCCTCTCTCTCTGCCCTTCCCCCACCCTGTCTCTCTGTCTCCCAAAAATAAACATTAAAAAAAATTTTTTTTAATAAAACAAAATTAAATCTATAAATAAATAAATAATTGTTTTGTGCTCAAGCTTACTTTTGTCAGCCCCTTACAGATACCGTATCTCTCACTTGCAACAACTCCTCCCTGGAAGGAACAAAGAATCTCTGAAATGTTACTATGAAACATTACTATTTAGGTTCTTAAAACCAAAAGCTACATTTGTACACAAGAGAGAACATCTGTCAAACTGTGGGTGCTTAAAAAATTGCCACAAAGTAATCAGTAACCTATTAGACTACCCCTGCCTATAGTCACTGGAGTCTAATTTCAAGACTATCAATTTAATAGTCCCACTGCTGCACATGCCTTCTCTCTACCAAGCTCAACTGTAACGTCTCAAAAACAGGTTTACAAGATTTATGAAAAATCTATTCAGTTATTTCTTTATAGAATTAAACCTCCTGATAAAGCATGTGCTTCTCACAATTCATGTTTTGAAGCCAGAGACAACGGAATTTGTAATTTGTTCAAAGCTTAACTTGGAAATGCCTAGTTTCAGTTAACAATTCTAATCCATCAGAACTTTACCAGGGTAGTGGGGAGTCTAGCTTTCTAGACTACAGTTTGTGCTTTCTTGAATAGAATCGTGTTCATGCTTAAGTACCAAAACCAGAAAATCATAGCTGTGTTTACCATAGGCTATTGCAAAGTGACAACCAGGCTAATAACTCATTTGATTTTCAAATGAATTAACTGCACTTTTTTTATAGACGTATTACTGACACAGAGCACTGTATTAGTTTCCAGGTGTACAACATAATAATTGGATATTTACATATATTTCAAAACGATCACCACAATAGGTCTGGTTACCATTCATCAACCAAGTCACTGCCATGTTAGTTTTCTTCTACAAGGGACTATCAATCTAATAGTCTATTCTAGGGTAAGCCAGGAGTCCCAAAACTCAAGTTTTACCACTAAATTAGCAACCTCTCGGAGCCTGTTTCCTCACCTAGAAATTGGAAGAAATCCTTTCTCTAAGACTCACAAATGTGATTTGTTTGTTTGTTGTTTTTTTAATCAGAATAAAATTATAGAAAAGTTTTTGGTAAATTTAAAGTCACCATGCTGAGACCCCAGGAATTCGTTGCCACCAGTGAAGGCAATGAAGCTCCAGTCTCTAAGAGGATTCCTAAAATAGCAAACGCAATCTTTAACTGAAATAAAAGATTTGCCACAATACATCTCTAACAAGGAATTTCCATATGAAAAAGGGTTACCTCTGAAACACAGCTAAGTTCTAACAAGGGGTTGGGGAGGGGGAGGAGTTCCTCCAAAACAGTTCAAACAAAACAATTGGCTTTTGTAAAGCTATCTGTATGCCCTAAGACTTCCTGCTTTACCTAATGAGGCAAGGCAGTTTCTCAAACAAGAGAAAACCTGGCAGAAGGGACAGTTTGAAAGTGAGCAAATACCTAAGCAATTAACATGTGTCTTGGGCAGTTGTGTAATATCTTGGCAACTACAGCACAAAAATTAAGAAATCAGTCACTTAAATATTATAAAACATTTAAACTGCTGATGCCTTTTAGAGTTATAGCACATTATAAAAATACACAACTAGAAGTGATGATTCTATACTCTTCCAAAGTTTTCAAACTGTTCACACCGAGGTGTCTTTTTTTAATATCCCTAATAGATTTTATTTCAAGCAAAGGAATACACTTTGATCTCTCAAAAGCTCACCTTTTCTTTAAAAAAAAAAAAAAAAAAAAAAAAACTAAAATGCTTAGTAGTATAAAAGGTGGTTTTTGGTGGTTTTTTTTTTTTTTTTTTTTTTTGCCACACTGAAAACAAAAAATTCTGTGATCATAAATTTACTTTAAAGCAGTTCATTTCAAACCCAACTTCAAAAAGATGTGGCCTTGGACAAAATGCATTCAATTGTGGCTAAGGCAAAACACTAATTCAAAGTTCAAAATCCAGTGAGTACTTCCCCAAGGTCCAAATAAACAATCAACAGCCCCAGCGAGTGTTTTATGAAGTTAAAATTAGCAACGAGTCAAAATGTTTATTTTGTTTACTAAAAGTGCACCGGGAGCCACATATCTCGGGAGGAGGCTTGTTGTGGTGGGTTTTTGTGTTTTCATAAAACACACAAAACGCGAAAGCTACATGTCTATTGTTTCAGAAGCGGCTGACTTTAAAACACAACCCCGAAAAACCCTCTCTCCACTCTCATCCTTAATCCCACGAAGAGCAGGAAGTGAACGGACTGGATTATCGACAACTAAAAACAGTGTTCTCTCAATTAGACAATGAATAACAATTCTTCAAGCTATGGGGAGGCTAAAACCTTCCCTAATACCGGGTCTGTGTGTGTGTGTGTGTGTGTGTGTGTGTGTGTGTACGCGCGCGCCGGGGGGGAGGGGGGGATTGGGGGGGGGGGGTGCTACAGTGGGGGGAAAAAGTTCCAGGAGCTTATTCCTCACTTGACGTGGGAGTGGTACGACAAGGGTAACAAACGAGGTCTGTTTACCAAGAACGTTTGTGAGCGCTAAAACTATCTGGTAGTGCGTATCTGTTTTCCTACTACCGAGGGGTGAGCCCCTCTTTGAGTTAAGACAGACACTCACCAACACTGGGAGGCTCAAAGAGGAAGAACCCACCAAAACCCAAGCTCTCACGGAGACAAAAGGCCACAAGCACCCAGGAGACTAAAAAGCGATCTGAAACTTCCTGATCGCCACTTCTCCACATTTAAGGCTCGCAAAGTTCCCCCATGGTGGGTCTCGCCTGTAGACAAGGGGCCAAGGCTGCTTCTAAAGCGATTTATTGTTCCTCCTGCTTCGACGCTGCCACGGAAGCTCAAGAAGTCGAAGAAATCCAGGGTGGCCCAGAATTACACTTCATGGCCACACAGAAGACTCGCGGCTTCGCAAACCCATCAAAAAAAGCAACCCGAATGGCAACATCAATCTTCGGAGGCTCCAACAGGGCCCAGCAGAAAGCTACAGGCATGTCTGTGCCCACGGCCCGGGCCTAAACCCCCGGCATTTTCCTCGCTTCGACCCCGCTCCCCACCCCCTCCCTCCTTTGATAACAATAGGGGCCTTGCTGCTGACTCCAAAACATGTACGAGGAACAGCGAGTGAGAAGCCTCAGCCAGGGCCCCGGGCGGCTTTTCCAAAGCCCTTCTCACCCCTACAGCCGCTCTCAAACACCAATACAAAGAGACAGCCTGCTCGCTGGGGGTCCGGAGCAGCGTTTGGGGCCGGCGGGGTGCGGATACTCACGGGCGGAGCGGTAGGATGAAGATGGATTTCAGCCCCCCGATCTTCTCTCTCCGGCGCTCTCGCTCCCCCTTACCTTTCACTCCGACAACATGGCGGCCCACTGGGGACGGGGCTGGCGCGGTGCATCCTGGGATAGGCTCTGGCCCCGGCTCCGGCGGTGGCAGCGGCATGTGCGGAGAAGGCAGGCGGCTCTGGAACAGGTTGCCCGGTTGCCATGCCAACCCAGGGCCTGTGTGAACTTGGGAAACTCGCAGGCAACACAACCGCTGCGCGCGCGAGTGCCCGCCCGCCAGACGAGCGCGCGCCGGGCACTCGCGCGCGCCGTGGCGGGAAGAAGGCGGGGTCCCGCGCCGGCAGAGGAGCGGCCGCGGTGCTCGCGACGCCCGGCCACGCGCGCTCCCAGCTTCACCGCCAGGTTGCACCGGCCTTCGGGGGTGAAGGGACGCTGACCGGGCTCTGGCTAGACCGGTGCCGGCCTCGAACCCCTTTGCTGTAGCTTCCTGGCTCTGTGGCCTTATTTAATCTTCCTGCCTCCATCGCCCCATTTGGAGAATAGAGAGGAAAACGAGAACAGCTACTCAACAGAATGGCCGTGAAAATTAAGTAAAACGATGTGGCTTATTATTCCTTTTAAAGATAGCCAGTGCTATCTTTAGTACAGGCCCCGGGACTTGTAAACGGGACCCATGCATAGTTTGCGGGGTCCAGGGCAACGTGAACGCGCCGGGCCCCTTGTTCAAAACTGTTAAGGAATTGCAAGACCACGGTAGCAAACAGGAAACCAAAACCGAAGACACAAAGTCAACCCTGTTCGTAAGCACTCATACTATCTTTTGATCAAAGTGACTTTTCCGATCAGTAGCGTTTGGTAAGATACTGTTATTCTATCTCCAACTAAGCCCAAGATAGATTGAAAACGTAGGCAAACCACACGATACTACAAAAGACCAGAAGGGGATACCGGGGAAAGCTTTATAATTGGAGGAGGGAAAACGTTTCTAATGGGTCAAAATCAATAAATTACTTTAAAAAGTGAAAGATATTTAAACATCTGTCAGGAAGGGATGCCACCAACAAAGGAGAACAAGTTGAGAAAATAGCTTTAAAATATTGCAATATGCATGGTAGACAGATGGTTAATCTTCATGATAAATACAGACAGTCTCTAATCAATTAAAAAAAAACCCGTAATCCAAAGTAAACAGACATCAAGTCATTAGTGGCCAATAAACACATAAAGATAACTAACTAGCCTGGGGGCCCTGGGTGGCTCAGTTGGTTAGGCTACTGATCCTTGATCTCAGCTCAGCTGATCCTTGATCTCACAGTTCCTGAGTCCCAGCCGCACAGTGGGCTCTTGCTGATGGCCCCGAGCCTGTCTGGGATTCTCTCTCCTTCTCTCTGCCCCTCACCTGCTTGTGCTCTCTCTTTCTCTCCCTCAAAATAAATAAATAAACTTAAGGGAAGAAAAATACCTAGCCAGGGGCAGAGGGGTAGCGGAGTAGGGGAATGGAGACGCACAGCCAGTGGGTATGGGTTTCTTTCCGGGTGTTGAAAAAGTTTTAGTTAGATTGTAATGATGGCTGCACAACTCTGAAATACTGTGTACCAAAACCCACTGAACTATATACTTTAAATGGGTGAAGTTGATGGTACGTGAAATATATCTCAATACAGCTGTAAACAAAATGGGAAAATTAATAAAAGAAACAACTTCGAAATATAATATTTTCACATATTAAATACACTGGCAAAAAAAAATGATCAGTGATTATAGACACTCTGTTTTGTCGAGTTTTGTGAGAAAATCAGCACTCGTGTTGTTTAACTCGTTTGAGTATAGATTACTTTTACTTCACAGGGGCACCTGGCTGGCTCGGTCTGTGGGGCATGCGGCTCTTGATCTTGGCGTTGTGGGTTCGAGCCCCATGTTGGATGTAGTGATTACTTACAAGATGAAATCTTTACAAAAAGTTATTTTTATTTTAAAAGTAAAAAAGTGACATTTTCATTTCCAAAAAAGAAGACAAACTTGAAAGTTAGAGGTCCTGAGCTCTGCCACTTACTGGCTGTGTGGCCTCGGGCAAGTCCCTGAGTCTCAGCCCCCTCATCTACAAAATAAGGATGTCAATACTCTTCTCACAGGGGGGCTTACAACAGTTTAATGAACTAACATATGCAAAGCGCCAGAGACGGAATTAACAATAAATGTGGCCGTTTCATTGTAGCTGTAGTCTTGTACTCATTTTTGAATCCCCTGTGGTCACTGCTCACTAAATATTTGTTAAATGAATGAATCCAACAGCCATTTGGAGTATCAACTCTCAAATTCAACAACCCTAAAAGTAATATGCTGTGTTCAGAGAGCCAGCTCTTAAGCCAGACAAGAAATTACTTACTTAACCTCTCTGAGCCTCCATTTTCTCCCGTGAAACATGAGGTTAATATAAGAGCACTAAATGAAATAAAGCAGATAAAACATTTAGGCCCATGGGGCGGAGACGCGGAGTGCTGAGGAGCCAATAATTGAAAAGCATGGAAGAGGAGGAAACATAGCAGACATGAGAAAATTACAGTTTCCAGAAACTTATCAGGCTCTGCGTGCCGTGATTTCATCCTAAGACCCACAACTAACTCCTTAGTTTTAAGCTTTAGCTTGTGTTACTCAGTCATAAAGATTCTAATATCAGTATAGGCACGATGTGGAACTATGCCACACCCAGGCCCCTACCCAGTCAAACGCTGCAATCTCAACAGAATACCAGTTACCCATCCCTGGTTTCCCTTCATTGCTCTTAAAGGACCTGCGGCCCCTGTCCAGCCCCAAAACAACCCTGTCAGAGCATCGTCTTCCAAAAAAACTCATGAGACAATGCTTACCTGTGTGCCATGTACTGTGTTAAGACTTTTATATTCACTATTTCATTTCAAACTCCCAAATACCAAAAATAAAAAAAAATTAAAAAAAACCCAAATACCTATGACATGGACAACATAATTATTCCCATTTTAAAAATGAGGAAACTGAGGCTCCGGGTGGTTAAGGAACCAGATTAGCGTTTCTCCAAACGTGTTATTATCTAGGGCTATTTCCTGAGAGTTGTCTGGTCGGCACTGTAACCTAATCAGAGAAAGACAGAGATCTCAAGATAGAAACTTTAGTGAAGGCCATTCAAGTAAGACTTGGTTCAAGAATTTCAATGTTTATTTTTGAGAGAGAGAGAGAGAGAGAAAGTGGAGGAGGGGCGGAGAGAGAGGGAGACATAGAGTCTGAACCAGGCTCCATGCTGTCAGCTCAAGGCCAGACGTGGGGCTCAAGCCCATGAACCCGTGAGACCATGACCTGAACCAAAGATGGACGCTCAACTTTCTGAGCCAGCCAGGCGCCCCCGTTGGTTCAAGGATTTCAAACAGTTGCCTCTTCCTTCGTAAGGTAGTGGTTCTCAAAGTATGGTCTGAGGCTAACTGGTGAGTCAGCCAACCTGGCCGTGCTGACAGCTAACAAATTCCAGAATGGACAAATGCTATTCAATTCTACAGGCCTTTATTCTCACTTACAGCCAACTGCTTTTGGCTAGCAAAGGTTGCTATAATACGGAATTTGCACATTGAATATAAAGTATTCTTGAGCAAAGTTGGAACTCTCCCAATTTTCTGGAAACATAATTTGTCACCAGTGTTGGTTTGAGTTGCTTTTTAAACTGTGTTACACTTGTGTTTTTGTATATTTGTGGAATCTCCCTTCGGAGGCACTTCCCCTCATTGTGTGGGTGCTTGGGTAATCGTTACACTGTTAACATTTCCATTGTCATTTTGTTTCTTAGCAAATCTCTGTTATCGCGGCACTTTTTCCATAAGAAGGTAAGAGGGAGGGTTGGTTTGGGCTTCCAGTATTGGTGACTATGTAATTCTGACCAACTCTGCCACCAAGGAAAACTAGCAAAACTAGAAAAATCTAAAAATCTTTAAATCATTGGAAAGTTAACATTAGTGAAGAACTACTGAGCCGGGATCTGGGAAGAGAGAAATTAAGGAATGTAAGGCCCACATTTAGGACTACTTTTCCAGGTGGGGCACTTCCTGAGAGGCAGCTAAGAGACTGAGTGGTGCTTTTAGCGGCCTTGGGGAGTTAGGGGAGCAGAGACTGGAGCCCAGAAACCCCCCAGAGAGAGAGAGAGAGAACCCAATAAACAACTCTCACTTTGGATTGGGATCCCAAAGGACTCCAATTTAAAAGCAAAAGTGAATAGGGGCGCCTGGGTGGCTCAGTGAGTTGAGTGTCCAACTTCAGCTCAGGTCGTGATCTCACAGTTCATGAGTTTGAGCCCCGCATCAGGCTCTGTGCTGACAGCTCGGAGCCTGGAGCCTGCTTTGGATTCTGTGTCTCCCTCTCTCTCTGCCCCTAACCCACTTGCATTCTGTCTCTGTCTCTCTCAAAAACAAAAATAAGCATTAAAAATTTTTTAAATAAAACATTAAAAAAGTTTTTAATGAAATAAACACTTAAAAATAATAAAATAAAATAAAAGTAAATGTGAATATAATAGACAAGCTCTCACAGAGATCAAAACTCCGTTTCAAACCGTCTCAAATCCTGTAATTATGTTAAGGTGATTCCCAGAGTGCCAAGGCCTCCAGGTATCTAGAAGAAAACGAAGTGAATCGTCTCTGGTTAAGAGAGATCACCACTGGGGCACCTGGGTGGCTCAGTCGGTTGTGTCCGACTTCGGCTCAGGTCGTGATCTTGAGGTTCATGAGTTCGAGTGCTGTGTCAGGCTCTGTGATGACAGCTTGGAGCCTGGAGCCTGCCTCGGATTCTGTCTCCCTCTCTCTCTGCCCTTCTATAGAGAGCTTATGCTCTGTCTCTGTCTCTCTCTCCAATATAAATGAACATTAAAACATTTTTTAAAAATTAAAAAAAGAGATCACCATCCTAGGCCTCAGATGTCAGATGGTTTCTATGAACAATTATATATGTATATATATGTATTATATATGTGATACAAAAATAATCACACATACTGGAAGACAATATAGCATGAACAAAAACCAGCAGCAACAAAGGACAATCGAGAAGGACCCAAAAGAACCCCAGATATTGTAGCCAGCTCATCAAATTATGTAATATGTTCAAGAAGATAAATAAATTGATCACCTTAGTAGAAAAGTAGGAAATATACAAACATCCAAGTGGAAATTCTGTAACTAAAAAATATAATATAGAATTTAATAACCCACTGAACTGGATTCAACAGCAATTTACACACTGCTGAAAAGAATTAGCAAATTTAGAGGTCTCAGAAGCAAATATCCAGAATGAAACATAAAGGGGTAAAAGGATAGAAAAGAGAGAAAGGATAAAAGTCACAGAGGCAAGAATAAGACACTTTCATGTACAAGTAATTGGAAAAGCAGGACGAGAAGCGAAGAGTAGGGAAAAGAAATATCTGACATGAAAAGATTAATTTACCAAAACTTATGAAAAAATAAAGGCATAGATTCAAGAAACATTATGAATTGCAAACAAGAAACCTCAGGAAAATCAAGGCTGGTGTGGAGGTGAGAGTTGAAGGTTGGTGACTGTCCTTTCACCCATCTTTTAAGAGACATGGGGTCAAGGGGTGCCTGGATGGTTCATTCGGTTAAGCGAGGGACTTCGGCACAAGTCTTGATCTCACGTGAGTTTGAGCCCTGCATCAGGCTCCGGGCTATCAGCACAGAGCCCACTTTGGCTCTTCTGTTCCCACCCCCCCCCCCTCCCCAGCTCTCTCTCTTTCTCTCTCTCTCTCAAAATAAGGTAAACTTAAAAAAAGAAAAGTAAAGGGGTGCCTGGGTGGCTCAGTTGGTTAAGCTCAGTTGGCTCAGGTCATGATCTTGGGGTTCATGGGTTTGAGCCCACATTGGGCTCTCTGCTGTCAGCACAGAGGCCACTTCAGATCCTCTGTCCTCCTCTCTCTCTGCCCCTCCCCTGCTTGCATTCTCTCTGTCTCTCTCAAAATAAATAAATAAACTTCAAAAAACAAAAACAAGGGGCGCCTGGGTGGCTCAGGCTCAGGTCATGATCTCGCAATTCATGAGTTCGAGCCCCACGTCAGGCTCTGTGCCAACAGCTCAGAGCCTGGAGCCTGCTTCGGATTCTGTGTCTCCCTCTCTCTGCCCCTTCCCTGCTCATGCTCTGTCTCTCTCTGTCTCTCAAAGATACATAAATGTTTAAAAAAAATTTTTATAAACAAAAACAAAAAGAAAATACATACAGGTCAAGTAAACAAAAAAATAAGTAAAAATATCAAAAATCTGAACACAATAAGCTCAGCCTACTGGTTATATGTAAAATTCTATTCCCAGCCAACAGAAGTCATAGATTTTTAAGCATTTATAGTACATGTTCACAAATAGAATGTGCATAATACTGTAAAGGGAGCCTCAATAAATTCCAAAAAATCAATATCACATAGACCATGTTCTCCAGCTAGAAGATGCAAAACTAAAAACTTTGTTTTTTATTGTTACAAATGACACATCCTGTATACTTGGAAACTAAATTACATTATTAAGCAACAATTGCGCTCCCAATGTGTAAAGGAAATCACTTAGAAATGAATCATAAGAAAAAAAAATGAAATGAATCATAAGAAAAACACTACAGTTCAAAATTTATGGAATAGAGAAAAAAACCCCACAGTATTTGGAGGAAAATATATCATTTTAAATGCTTTATTTATCGTATATTTTTTGGAGATAGAACTGTTCCAAATGAACAGTCCAACCGATCCAATTCTAGAAGTTAGTAAAAGTTACAGGACAAGCCCGAAGGAAAAAGAAAAGAGAACCATGTATGGATCCTATGAGAGAAAGCTGAGGCTATACTAACACAAAAATCAAACTGCAAGAGAAATGTTGGTTTTTACATTCCGTGGAGGTGCCCACGGTCAATTACATGATCTTGCAGGGCTTTTTTAAAAAATGATGGAAAATCACCAGAGAAGACTATCTATTTGTGGGCAAATGTGTAGATAAATATAATTAGTCAATAGACACAAGCAGTGACTATTGTCCAGAATGTATTACAATATTGTGAGGAGATCACGAAACCTGAAAAATTGCCCAGTACTTGACTTCTTAAATGAGTGTAATAACATATGGGAATACCACTGTTTAGAAATGCTTTAAGCATGGGGCCCCTAGCTGGCTGAGTTGGTAGAGCATGTAACTTTTTAATTCGGAGTTGTGAGTTCGAGCCCCACGTTGGGTGTAGAAAGTACTTAAAAAAAAATAATAATAATAATTAAATTGGAGCACCTGGGTGGCTTAGTGGGTCAAGCTTCCGACTTCGACTCCAGTCTTGGTCTCAGAGTTCTGGAGTTCAAGCCCTGCATCGGGCTCTCTGCTGTCAGCACAGACCCCGCTTCAGATCCTCTGTCTCCTTCTCTCTCTGTTCCTTCCCCTGCCACCCCCCTCTCAAAAATAAATAAGCATTTAAAAATAAAATAAGTTAAACTGGGATGCCTGGGTGGCTCAGTCGGTGAAGCATCCGACTTCAGCTCAGGTCATGATCTCATGGTCCGTGAGTTCGAGCCCCGCATCGGGCTCTGTGCTGACAGCTCGGAGCCTGGAGCCTGCCTCCGATTCTGTGTCTCCCCCTCTCTCTGCCCCTCCCTGCTTGTGCTCTGTCTCTCACAAATAAATAAACATTGAAAAAAATTTTTCTTTTTAATCTGAAAATGTGATACTATCTTGTACATTAATCTCCCACTTTTTTTTCCCACATAATATTATATCATTGGAATCTATACAGTTCAAAATATGTAAATCTGGTTTACTCTTTTTAATTTTGGTATAACAGTTTCTAGTAAAGATTATTATAATCAGTCCAACTATTCTCCTATTAATGTTCATTCAAGTTGTTTCCAGCTTGGGTTTTTTTTTTTTTTTTTTTTTTTTTTTTTTTTTTTTTTGCCAGTACAAACAACACTAAATAAATATCCTTATTCATATATCCTTAAAAAAAAATTAAATATAAAAAAAGAAAAAGAAAAAATTAAATTAAATTAAATTAAATTAAATTAAATTAAATTAAAAAAGAAATAGGGGCGCCTGGGTGGTGCAGTCGGTTAAGCGTCCGACTTCAGCCAGGTCACGATCTTGCGGTCCGTGAGTTCGAGCCCCGCATCAGGCTCTGGGCTGATGGCTCGGAGCCTGGAGCCTGTTTCCGATTCTGTGTCTCACTCTCTCTCTGCCCCTCCCCCGTTCATGCTCTGTCTCTCTCTGTCCCAAAAATCAATAAAAAAAGTTGAAAAAAAAATTTAAAAAAATAATAATAAAATAAAATAAATAAAAAAAAAAGAAATAAGTGCTTTGGGAATCTATTTGCTAATGTGTAGGCTTTTGTGTCGGTTCAGATGATAAAAAATAAAGTGGACTATTTCTCCATATGTAATCACACTTTTTTTTTTTTTTTAAGTAATCTCTACACCCAACGTGGGGCTAGAACTCACAGGCCTGAGATCAAGAATTGCATGTTCTACTGACTGAGCCAGCCAGGCACCCTGACCATGCACTTGATGAGATATTTCTGAAACATTCAACCTTGACAACAGTCTCACACTTCTTTCCTGCGGTCATCAATTTGGAAGGATCCAACTGGTGTTCGCCATCAAAATGTGGCTACCATTCTCAGAATATCTGAGTCATGGCAGGAATAAAGTTGCTACCATGAAAGTAAATGAAACTTTCAAATCTTTAATTCGACCCAGCACCCAGCGTCATTTTACCTGGCACATCCCCAACAACTTCCTATGGTAGCTCCTGGGAAAACCTCACTCCGTATAACCAATTATATCCAGACTGTGCATGTACGTGTCACTTTTTATAGGAATAATCATCGACATGTATTGTGACAAGATCGAACATGTCTGGGAGTTAAAATTCATCACGGACCAAAACTTTCCATAATTACGATAAGCGTTTCGCCAAATTTGAGGCCAAAATTCAATATATCATGTCTGAGATAAATCAATTCCACAGCCTGATGTATTTCAGTTAACCCTTTTCTCCTGGACTGTTTGAAAAGAAAGGGTAACTAACTCCACAATTTTTTTTTTTTTTTGCATTTATCTGTAAACTTTAGTTGGCTTGTTAAACTGGCAAGATTAAAGAGAAGTTTGAAAATATATTTAAGTGAAACACAATCGAACTTCCGCTGCTATTTTATTTTGTTGGAATGTCTGAGTAACTTAAGTGGAGAACAAAAATATTCCTCTTGCAGCTATGTTGTCAAAACATTTAAAGAAGAGTTCCCTATTTAGGATGAAATGATGTAATGTCTGGGATCTGATTCAAAATAATCTGGAGTGGGGGAAGTTAGAAGAGAGTATAAATGAAACAAGATAGTACAAGAATCGATCATTGTTGAAATTGAATGACAAGTATATGAGAGCTTTAGTATACTATAGGAAGAATAAAAGACCAAGAACAGACAAGATTCTTTAAAATCGTTATTGTAGAAAATTTTAACATATATAGTAAGTTTAAAAATAAAATTTAGGGGGTACCTGGATGGCTCAATCGTTAAGCATCCTACTCTTGATTTCAGCTCAGGTCATGATCTCATGGTTCATGAATTCGAGCCCCACATCAAGCTCTGTGCTGACAATGTGAAGCCTGCTTGGGACTCTCTCTCTCTTCCACTCCCAAGTGCTCTCTCTCTCTCAAAATAAATAAATAAACTCTAACCCCCCCCAAAAAAAAAAATAATAACAGATAAAATTTAGAAGGCACCTGGGTGGCTCAGCCAGTACAGCGTGCAACTCTTGATCTCAGGGTTGTGAGCCCCACATTGGGTATAGAGATTACTTAAAAACAAAATCTTTTAAAAAATTAAAATTAAAATTGAAAAATAAAATTTAGTCTTCACCATTCTTGGTCTATTCTTACATATACATTTCAGAATTAGCTTGTCAATCCAATACTGGTTTTGAAAAAACAAAAAACAAAAAACGGTTGAATCTGTAGATCAACCTGTAGAAAATTGTCTTTTTCTGAATTCAAGTCTTCCTACTGTTAATATGGCATAGCTCTTACTTCTTTAGGTTTTCATTAATGTCTTTTAGTACAGTTTTATAATTTTCTGTGTGCAGATCTTACACCTCCTTTGTTAGGTTTATTTCTGAGCATGTCATAGTTTTGTGCTACTTGAATGGTTTCTTTGTATAATTACATGATAAGATTGTGTAGAATTGCAATTGACTTTTGTACTTGGACCTTATAATCAGCCTCCTTACTATAGACTCTTAATACTTTAATAACTTGTCTATAGATTATTTTGTGTTTTTTAATGAAAATAGTATCCTCTGAGTGTAATGATCATTTCGTTTCTTACTTTTCCATAGTTGTGCCATGAGTTTCTTCTTATTGTTTTATTGTCCTGGCTAGGACCTCCCTCATATTATTGAATAGAAATAATGAGAGTTGGCATGCATATCAGATTTATGATTTCAAAAGGAATGCTTTTAAAGTTTCCACAGTTATGTTACCATTTGTTGTAAGTTTTTCATAGATCTCTCTTCGGGTCACCATTTTATTTTTAAGTTATGTTGAATTGTGCCAAATAACTTTCTTGTATTTATTAAAATGTTTATATTGCTTTTTTCTCCTTAATCTCTTATAATCTCTTAAGTGACATCTAGAGATATTCCAACTTGGAGATATATTATTCCTGGGACAAGCCCAAGCTGGTCATAGCATACTGTTTCTTTTATTCATAATTGACTATTATTCACTAATGTTTTGTTTAGGATCTTTGCACCTATATTCACAGGTGAAATGAGTCTATAATATCATTTTCCTGTTCTTCCTTTAGTTGGAGCTGGCATTGAAGTTGTATGGGCCTCATAGAATTGGCAGGAGGGGAGTATTCCCTCTTTCTCCACACTCTGGAAGAGTTTGTATAAAATTAGAATGAGCTCTGGGGCACTGGGATGTCTCAGTCAGTCAAGCATCTGACTCTTGATTTTGGCTGGGCTCAGGTCATGATCCCACGATTCGTGAAATCGAGCCCTGGGTCTGGCATTGGGCTCTGCACTGACAGCATGAAACCTACTTGGGATTCTCTTTCTCTCCTTCTCTCTCTGCCCCTCCCCCTGCTCGTGGGAGCTCCCCCTCTCTCTAAGTAAATAAATAAATAAACTTAAAAAAAAGAATGTTATATAAATGGAATCATATAGGATGTAACCTTTCAAGATTGGCTTTTTTCACTCAGCATCCCTTAAGTCTTATTCAAGTTGCTGCCTGTAACAATAGTTTGTTCCTTTTTGCTCTGAGTAAGTAATATTCAGGGCTAGGGATGTAGGGATGAACCACAGATGTAAGCATTGTAGGACACTTGGTTCTTTCCAGTTTTAGGTTATTACAAGTAAAGCTGAGGGGCACCTGGGTGGCTCAGTCATTTAAGCCTCAAATTCTTGATTTCAGCTCAGGCATTGATTTCAGGGTTTGTGAGTTTAAGCTCCAGGAGCCTGCTTGGGATTCTCTCTCTCCCTCACTCTGCCCTCTCCCCCACCACACACACACACACACACACACACACACACACACCCTCTCTCTCTCAAAATAAATAAATAAAACTTAAAAAAAAAAGTGTAATGCACAAGCTACCAAACAAACAAAACAAAACAAAAAAACAAACAAAAAAACAAGCTGCTATGACCAACTGTGTACAGGTGTTTTGTTTTGTGAACATTATTTTCATTTCTCTATGATAAATGCTAAGACTACAATTTTAATAATTATAAGATTACTTGCCTTTTTGTTTTTCTCTTGAGTCAATCTTAGTTGTTATATTTTCTAGGAAGTTGTCCATTTCATACAAATTTGGAAAATTATTGGCATAAAAATTATGAGAGCTTTCTCTTACTATCTTCTTCTTCTTCTTCTTCTTCTTCTTCTTCTTCTTCTTCTTCTTCTTTTTTTTTTTTAAGTAAGCTCTACACCCAACATTGGGCTTGAATTCACAACTCTGAGATCAGGAGTCACTTACTCTACAGACTGAGCCAGCCAGGTGGCCTTCTCTTATTATCTTGTATTACTTTTTGAGAGAGAGAAAGTAAGTGGGGGAGGGGCAGAGAGAGAGGGAGACACAGAAACTTTCTTCCTCTTTTCTAGCTGGAACCATGGAGGGTACAGCAGAGAAGAAAAAGAAGGTTCTTACTGTGCCAGAATCTCTTAAGAAAGAGGGAAGGGATTTCATCAACCTGAAAATCAAGCATCTGGGAAAGAAGTTTACCCAAAAGATGCTTTAAAAGACAAGGAGGAAGTTTGTATCTCTCTACCTGCTACAACCTACTGGAAAATATAATTTAAAAAATTAAGAAACATGTCACCACATGTACTTAGTTTAAGAACTAAGGGGCACTTGGATGCTTCAGTCAGTTAAGCATCCAACTCTTGCTTTCAGCTCAGGTCATGATCCTGTGGTGTGAGAGATCAAGCCCCTCATCGGGCTCCACTCTGATTGTGCAGAGCCTGCTTGGGATGTTCTCTCTCTCCCTCTCTCTCTGCCTTTCCCCTGCTTGCCCTCTCCCTCTCAAAATAAATAAATAAACTTAAAAAAAAAAAGAAGAACTAAGCAAAAATATGGAGATATCTATAGAGAGAATTGAAGACCATAGTAATGAATATAGATGGGTATAGATGACAACCCAAATAAATGAAGAGACATGTCATAGGAGAAATAACTCAGAATTAGAGTAGATGTCAATCTCCCCAACATTCTAACTCCAGACTTGAGTAAAGTGCTGAGTAAAGAAGGGAGACCGATTGTGCTGATAGTAAGACGTTACCAACCTGTCAGGCTACACGATATATTGTAGCATTGTTCAAGAACAAATAGACAAATGAAATAAAATAGGAAGCTTGGAGACAAACCCAGGCAGAAATGAGAACTTAACATACAAGAAAGGTTGCACTACAGCCAATGCGGAAGGACTCGTTGATTTAGTAGGTACATTTGGGAAAAATCGACGCATAATAAAAATGATGACTGCTTACCACTGTATACAAAGATAGACTCCAAATGAAATAGAGACCTAACCATGAAAAAAAAAAAAAAAAGCAAAAGTCTTGAGTTAATAAGAGAGCACATTTGTGACCTAGAAGCAGGTGAGTATTCTTTCAATAAAACTTCAATCTGGGGCCTCTGGCTGCCTCAGTTGGTGGAGCATGTGAGCATGAGACTCTTGATTTTGGGGGTTTGAGTTCAAGTCCCACATTTGGTGTAGATCTTACTTTAAAATAAAAACTAAGGGGAAAAACCATTTAAATCTGAAGCACAAACCATTTTGACAATATTAACATTAAGAATTTTTTTTAATGTTTATTTATTTTTTGAAAGAGAGTGCAAGCGGGGGGGGGGGGCGGGGTGGGTAGTGGCAGAGACAGGGGAGGACAGAGGATCTGAAGTGGGTTCTGAGCTGACAGCAGAAAGCCGGATGTGGGGCTCAAACTCACAAGCCACGAGAGCATGACCTGAGCCAAAATCAAGAGTTGGATGCTCAACCGACTGAGCTACCCTGGTGCCCCCAAAATTAAGTATGTCTTTTTTTTTTAATTTTTTTTAATGTTTATTTATTTTTGAGAGAGAGAGACAGAGACAGAGCACAAGTAGGGAAGGAGCAGAGAGAGAGGGATGCGCAGAATCCAAAGCAGGCTCCAGGCTCCGAGCTGTCCTCACAGAGCCCAACACAGGGCTCGAACCGTGAGCTCAGGACCTGAATTGAAGTCAGATGCTCAACCAACTGAGTCCCCCGGGAGCCCCAATATTAAGTATTTCTATTCAAAGCATGATACAATGGGCAAAGTTACAAGACACAAGACAGAGTGGAAGAAGATATTTGCAACGATTAAACCCCACAATGACTAAAAACCAAGGAACTCTTGCAAATCAATACTGGCAAAGGGTATATGAGCAGATAACTTGCAGAAAAGGAAAAGCGAAAGACTAAGGATCTTATGAAGAGATGCTCAGACTTATTAGTCATCAGAAAAATGCAAATTAAACCATGGTGAGATATCACTTTACACTATTAGAGTAGCAAAAAGTAAAAAGCCAGATAATCTGAATGTTGTCAAGGAGAGAGAAGTGTAAATTCCCTCAGGCCCTGCAGCCATTTATGGATCAATAGATCTGAACTTAATCAGATTAAGGATGAACACCTCCCAGGACCCAATCATCCGTCTCCTCATTTCCATTCCAAAGAAATGTTTGCAAGCGTCCTAACAACAGCTTATGCAAGGATATCTATCAAGGTCTTGTTTGTGGCAACAGAGACCAGGAGGCACCTGCCGTTCGTCATCCAGGCCTGGGAAGAAGGAAATGGGGTGGATACGCTCAATGAAGTGTCATGCTTCCATCCACGTAACACCATGAATAGCTCTCTCAAACATATTGTTACAGGGGCACCTGGCTGGCTCAGTCGGTAGAGCATGCAACTCCTGACCCTTGACCTTGTGGTCACGAGTGGGAGCTCCACGTTGGGGGTACAGTTTGTAGACCCTCTGAGCAGTTGGGGTACAGTTGTAGACCCTCTGAGCTGACCCTCTGAGGCCAACAGCCTTGAGCAGTGGAAGGAAGAAGGGCCCACAGTGACCCCCAACTCCTTGGCTGAATATAGACTGGCCTATCAGGCAACAGGCCCTAACTGACCAATGAACTACTCACAACGAGGCACAGTTACCAAAAAAGGGAAAATTCCATATGTCCCCATACCTCCTCCCTTTTCCACTTTAAATATGGCCCCCCGCCCAATGCCTTGTTGTCGACAGCCTCTCCTCCGCTGTTCTGCCCACCACTCCCCTGTCTCGTATTCAATAAACTTCTACCTCCTTTGCTCTGCTTCAGGTGAATTCTTGTCACTGCCTGCACCACCAGTTTCTACCTGATTAGTTGCCCCACCTTTGGGGGCACCCCCATAGGATCCAGAGAAGCACCACACAGTTTACTTAAAAAGGAAACAAACAGGGGCGCCTGGGTGGCTTGGTCGGTTACGCGTCCGACTTCGGCTCGGGTCATGATCTCACGGTCCATGAGTTTGAGCCCCTCGTCGGGCTCTGTGCTGACTGCTCAGAGCCTGGAGCCTGTTTCGGATTCTGTGTCTCCCTCTCTCTCTGCCCCTCCCCTATTCATGCTCTGTCTCTCTGTCTCAAAAAAAAAAAAAAAAAAAAAAAAAAGTTAAAAAAATTAAAAAAAAAAAGGAAACAAACAAACATACTATTACAGGAAAGAAAAAAATTTTAAGGAAGAAACACAGTCCCATTCTCATAAATTAAACTCAAACCCACACAAATACTAGTACTAAAATGTAATTTACAATTTTACCTAATTATAATTCTAAGGATATACATTAAATGATTGTCTTTAAGGGGAGAGGAGGGCTGGGGAGGATGGAAATGGGGAAGGAGATGTCTTCTGGCAGCAGTAGGGAGACTGTATCATAAAGGGTTCAGAATGAAAACAAAGAGGTAAGAAGTATGATGGAAAATTCTGGATGGGGACAGCTGTGCTGTCAACTATATATTTGGATCCCTTTGATGCAGAGAAGCTGAAGGGACTCCATTATATACATTTAAAAATTTTTTTTAATTTTTTTTAAATTTATTTTTGAAGCAGAGAGAGAGACAGAGCATGAGCAGGGGAGGAGCAGAGAGAGAGGGAGATACAGAATTCGAAGCAGGCTCCAGGCTCCATGCTGTCGGCACAGAGCCCGACGCGGAGCTCGAACTCACGAACCATGATGTGAGATCATGACCGGAGTCAAAGCTGGATGCTTAACAGACTGAGCCACCCAGGCGCCCCTTTATTTTTTTATCTATTTATTTATTTTTAAGTAACCTCTACACCCAGCATGGGACTGGAACTCACAACCTGAGACCAAGAGTCACCCGCTCCACTGGCCGAGCCACCCAGGAGCCCTGGGACTCCATTTTAGAAAGACTCCATCTGCGAGGCCCCCCCTTACTCATGTTCCATAATTTGCCTCTGAATAAGCCAAAGAAACTATGTCCCCACTCCAAGCAGGAGACAAGAAAGTTAATCATTCTCTGAGTTTTGTCCTGGGCTCCAAACACCTGATAACATCTAAGAAGAGTTGGAACCAAACAGGTTCCAAGACATTAGCTTCAAACAAACCTCAGCCAATGCTGGCATCCATATCCGCCACCTTCGGTGATTTATAAAATAACACCCATTATGCACCTGGCACCCCCCCGCCCTTTGATTGGATCCCGCCCTGGATTCCTCAAGGAACACGTATCCTCGACCCCTTTCCAGTATAAACCCCTAACCCAAAGCGACAAGGACACTCATTCTTCTTTCTTTTGAGTCTCCCAGACACTCTGCCATTCTCTTACTGTCACTTACCCTATCCACCACACCCTGCCTTCACTTTCTCCTGCTCCCATTTGATTTCTATCCTGCAGGGAGGCCAGGACCCTCTGAGCTGGTCCTACAGGACCCTCCTCTGGGTCCCTGGACCCAGCCTGCTTGCACCAACTTCAAAGTTTTCCATATGACCAAGTGAAGACATTGGACCCTGTCTGCATTTGTTAGCTGGGGAAGAGTTGTGAGGGACACCCAAGAAGCCACAGAAAACAGCACCTTCTTTCACCACTGGCTGGGATGATAGGTGTCATTTTCACCAAAGCTTTGGGATCCATCAGTAAATAAATAAACAAAGAGCTTCCGCCCTCAGGGAGCTGACGGTCCAGTCCCGGAGAGAAAGATAAGAAGCAATACACATCATGAGTAGATTAGGTAATACCTTGGGGAGGGAAAGTGCTAAGAAAAAGGAAAAACAAATCAGAGATTAAGGCAAGAGGACTCACACAGCCCCTCTCCCCTCCAGAAAGGTAGTCTCAACCAGTCAGCCAGGATTTTTCCACTGAGCGCCAGTCAGTCTGTCACGCAGCCCTCTCCATTCCCCAAAGGAAGAGGTAATCTGCACGATAAGGCCCCTCCCCCCAAGGGAAAGTGACCTGGTCTGGAATAATCCTTTTTTTTCTTTTCTTTTCTTAAAGTAAACTCTAGGCCCAACATGGGGCTTGAACTTATAACCCCGAGATCAAGAGTCCAGTATCCTACGGACTGAGCCAGCCAGGCGCTCTAATCCTTGCTTTTCCTTATAGCTTTCTCGCGCCACCCTCCTTCCTATAAAAACCTTTCATTTTGAAGGCCCCTGACTGGCTCCGTCCCGCAAAGCGTGCGACTCTTGACCTCAGGGTCTTGAGTTCAAGCCCCATGTTGGGTGTGGAGCCTGCTTAAAACCAAATAAACACCTGCCATTGTGTATACCTCCTCAGAGCTCCCCTCTGCTTGCCAGATAGGATGCGGCCTGATTCGTGAATCATTTAATAAAGCCAATTATACCTTCAAAACAGAAGATGATGGGCGCCTGGGTGGCTCAGTCGGTTAAGCGTCCGACTTCAGCTCAGGTCACGATCTAGCGGTCCGTGAGTTCGAGCCCTGTGTCAGGCTCTGGGCTGATGGCTCAGAGCCTGGAGCCTGTTTCGGATTCTGTGTCTCCCTCTCTCTCTGCCCCTCCCCCGTTCATGCTCTGTCTCTGTCTGTCTCAAAAATAAATAAACATTTAAAAAAATTTTTTTTAAAAAGAAAAAAAAACAGAAGATGAGAGGACGCATGTGTCGGGGGGGGGGGGCGGGGGGGGGACAGCACAGATCGCAGCATGACCAGAGGGTGGTCCACGCAGGTGGGCCTCAGAGAAGGTGACATCTGAACAAATGCTTGATGAAGTGAGGGAGCGGGCCAAGCTGACCTCTAAGGGGAGAGCAGTCCAGGCAATGGGGACGGCTCTTGCAAACGCACTGGGGTGGATGCAGCAAGAGCCAGGGAGGGAGAGGCAAGAGTCCAAGTCTGTGAGACCTACCACAGACTACGGGGCCGGGCTGACTGGGGACTCAGAGGCCATTGTGAAGGAGGTGAGGAACCATTGCAGGGTACTGAGCAGGGCCTCCACACGATGTGACTCAAGGCTCTAGAAAAATCACTCCAGGGGCACCCGGGTGGCTCAGTCAGTTGAGTATCCCACTCTCGGTTTCGGCTCAGGTCATGATCTCACAGTTCGTGAGTTCGAGCCCCACGATGGGCTCTGTGCTGACAGCACAGAACCTGCTTGGGATGCTCTCTCTCCCCCTCACTCTCTCTGCCCCTGCCCTGCCGGCACCCTGTCTCCCTCAAAATAAACAAACTTAAAAAAGAAGTCACTCTGGCTGTGGCGTCAGGAATGACCAAGGGGCAAGGGTAGAGGCACAGAGACCCAGCTAGCGACTACTTACAATCGATGCGAAGAAGGGACGGTGGTGGCTCAAAGTGACATCAGTGGAGGCGGCAGAAGAAGCTGGATTCTGGATTTTTTTTAAGTTTATTCTTTTTATTTTGAGAAAGAGAGAGTGGGGGAGGGGAGCGGAGGGAGAATCCCGAGCAGGCTCCACACTTGCCAGCCCAGAGCCCTACTCGGGGTTTGATCCCACAAACCCTGAGATCATGACCTGAGCCGAAACCAAGAGTTACACGCTCAACCAACTGAGCCACCCAGGCTCCCAGGGATATTTTCGAAGGTCGAGTTACTAGAACTTCTTACGTGAAAGAACGAAGAAGGTGAAAGAAAAGAGGGGACCCAGACAGTAGCCTCCCCAAGGGAGGGATGGGAAGCATAGTAACCAGATGGTTCTCCCTGGATTTAGGCAATAAGGATGAAGGGGCATCTTGTCTGTAGAGAATTTTAAAATCATGATAAAATGGAGGTGTTAATCTGATGTGTAGTATCATCATGCATCACCAATTCTAAACATTGTCTAAAAAGTCATAAAGTACTCCCTCCCCACTGTGGCAGACCACTGCCCGTGGCCATCTCACCCCCCTACGGCCAACCTTGGCATGTCACTTAGATAACTTGAGGATTTGGAAGCCCGAGTACTAGACAGTTGTCCTCTATTTGGTTGGGGAAGGCTACGGAATGAGGAAGTGGGGAGGGGAGAGATTTGGGGTTCACTTTTGAACACTTGATTTTATTATTTTTTAACGTTTCTTGATTTTGGAGAGGGGGGAGGGGCAGAGAGAGAGGGAGACAGAGGATCCCAAGCGGGTTCCCAAGCGGGCTCTGTGCTGACAGCAGAGTCCGATGCGGGGCCAGAAGTCACGAACCATGAGATCGTGACCTGGGATGAAGTTGGACGCTTAACCGACTGAGCCACCCAGGCGCTCCAAGTTTTAAACATTTAAAATTTTTCTTAGTGCTTATTCACTTTTGAGAGAGAGACAAAGACAGAGACAGAGCACAAGCGGGGGAGGGGCAGAGCAAGAGGGAGACACAGAAAACGAAGCAGGCTCCAGGCTCTGAGCTGTCAGCACAGAGCCCGAGACGGGACTCGAACCCATGGACCGCGAGATCGTGACCTGAGTTGAAGTCGGATGCTTAACCGACTGAGCCACCCAGGCTCCCCCAAGTTTTAAACATTTTAAATCTAGGTGCCTAGGTGGCTCAGTTGGTTAAGCGTCTGACTTCGGCTCAGGTCACGATCTCGTGGTCCATGAGTTCGAGCCCCACGTCGGGCTCTGTGCTGACAGCTCAGAGCCTGGAGCCTGCTTCGGATTCTGTGTCTCCCTCTCTCTCTGACCCTCCCCTGTTCATGCTCTGTCTCTCTATCTCAAAAATAAATAAACTTTAAAAAAAATTTTTTTTTTCATATTTTTAAATCTGAGACAGCTATTCAACATTCAAGCAGATCTGAGCAGTGTTGGTATGTAGGCAGATAAGTAAGTCTGGGGTTCGGGAAAGGGGTCTGGGCTAGAAATACACGCTTGGAACTTGCTGGCACACAACCGGTAATCAAATCATGAGGCTGGATGAGATGGGGGGGGGTGACAAGAGGTGGAGAAGGGAATCAGCTCAACCTTGGGGCCCTGGGGCACTCCTACACCGAGGTCTGGGAGAAGGACAGGAGTCCACTGAGAAACAGAGGAGGACTGGAGGTGAATGATTTGGTGTCCTGGAACCAGAAAAGAAAGTATGTTGAGGAGTGAGCAGATCGGTCAAAACAGAGAAAGAAAGAGAATTAACCACTGAACTTAACAAAGTGGAAGTGGCTGGTGACCTTGGCCAGGGCAGTTTCGGTGGAATGCTGGAGGAAAAACCAGACTGGAGAAAAAGGTTAAAGGGGAATGAGGAGAGAGATTGGAGACAGTGAGTAGGTTGACTCTTTGGAGGAGACTGGCTTTGAAGAAGTTTGTTCTTTTTTTTTAAGGTTTTTTTTTGTTTTTTTTGTTTTTTTTTTTTTTGAGAGAGAGCAGGGGAGGCACAGAGAGAGAGGGAGAAAGAGAAAGAATCTCAAGCAGGCTCTGCCCTGACAGTGGAGAGCCTGATGCGGGGCTTGAACCCACGAACTGAACCGTGAGATCATGACCTGAGCCGAAATCAAGAGTCAGGTAATGAACCGACCAAGCCACCCAGGTGCCCCTCAAAGAAGCTGTGACCGGTGGGGGGGGGGAGGGGAGGGGAAGGGTAGAATGAGGAGGAGTTTTTTTTTAAGATGGGAGAAATAATAGAATGTCTGTAAACTGGTGGCAATGAGCCAGCAGAGAGCAAAAGTTGATGACATTGGGGAGAGGGGAAGATCGCTGTCACTGAGTCTGCTGGCTCAGAGGAGAGACTGGCTTTAGAGAGGAGCGAAGACCGTTCATCTACAATGGCTAGAGGGAAGGCATGTTCGTGGGTGCAGACTCTGAAATTCCCATTGTTTGCTAGACCATTTCTTTAACCAATTCTCCCCTCGGAAGTCAAAACACATGGGCCAGGGGCACCTCGGTGGCCCAGTGGGTTAAGCGTCTGGCTTCAGCTCTGGTCATGATCTCACGGTTCGTGGGTTCGAGCCCCGCGTCGGGCTCTGTGCTGACAGCTCCGGGCCTGGAACCTGCTTCCGGTCTGTGTCTCCCTCACTCTCTGCCCCTCCCCCGCTCATAAGGGGCCTGCCCGAGAAGAAAGCCAGCCCCGAGGAAAACAAAGCCAAGACACGGTGACCTGATGACACTGAGGCCACAGATCCAGCCACGTCCAGAAGCCAGTCCTCTCTCCTGAGTGGAAAAAGCTCTCTTTTTTGCTTTGTTTTTGCTAAAGTCAGTTACGTTTGGGTTTCTATTATTTACAACTGACAAAATCTTGGAAGACAGAGCCTGTACGTTTTATGCTGCTGCGATCCACGTTCTTAGCCCTGGATTCTCTTTTCTGTATCAGTCTTTCCTTCACTGATTCCATCCACGCAGTGCAGCTACGATGATTATGTCCAGTATGCTCAAAGTGAGAGTTTAGCACAGGCTTTTCTGATAGTGACCACGTGTCTATTAGACTCTTCTGCACAGATAGCCCACAGACACCGAAAACCCAACTTGTCGGGCCTTTCGCCCATCATCTAACTCCCCCTCTCAAACCTGCTGTTCATCCCCATGTCTGTAAGTGACATCACTCCTCACCCAGGTGGCCCCCCAAATGATACTCGAGTTCTTTGTTTCATCTGAGCAGCCGCGAAACCTCAGGTCGATGCGCCTCCATTTCCCACACGGTTTCCTCCAACCCACCGCTGAGTGTGTGACAAGGATTAAATCCTAAGCAGGCTTTGCAATGCCTTTATGTGAGATAATTCACGTAAAGGATTTAGAACAGGGCCTGACACATGGTAAGTCTACCTGTCTAGGTCCTCCATTAGGCCTGGAGGCCAGGGACTATGACTGGTCCATCTTCAAACCTCCAGAGACTAGCATGAAGCCTGATATGCTTAGTGAATGAATGAATGAATGAATGAATGAATGAAGTGACCGTTGCATCTCAGCTAGTCAAGGCAGGAGAAAGCCTGAGTAAGGACCAGGTTCTGATAAGGCCCAGTTCTTCAGGTCAGAAAAAAAAAGAGGAAAGAGGACACTCAGTAGGATAACTGGGGTAACCTTCACGAGGAGTCATTTCAGGCTATCTCTGTAGCCCTCCTCTTATCTCCTCTTCCATCCTGTCCTGGCAGTGACTGTCATGGGGTTAGGATCAAATAATGCCCCTCATCTGAGATGAATGGTCCTTCCCAGGGCATTAATCACCAATCTCATTGATCACTCACATGGCAGAGCCTCTGGGTATTGTTGTTAAGGTCGTACACTGCACAACACCACCATATCTAAGGGAGTGCCATTACAGTGGTAGAGAGTTTTGCTATTTAGAATTTTAAAAAACATTTCACTATAGGGGCGCCTGGCTGGCTTAGTTGGTAGAGCATGTGACTCCTGATCTCAGGGCCATAAGTTTGAGCCCTGTGTTGAGTATAGAGATTACTTAATCTTTTTTTTTTTTAATGATTATTTATTTTGAGAGAGACAGACAGAGCTTGAGCGGGGAAGGGGCAGAGAGAGACGGAGAGAGAGAATCCCAAGCAGGCTCTGCAATACCAACACAGAGCCCATCGTGGGGCTCGAACCCATGAACCATGAGATCATGATCTGAGCGGAAATCAAAAGGCAGACGCTCAACTGACTGAGCCACCCAGGCGCCCCTTAAAATAATTTTTTTTCATTATAATTTTGCTGACTCCAAAGACGAGTGATCTGCATACGTAATGCAACAATATTCAAGCATACACTGAGGTGTCTTTTTGTAACCACGTCATCAGATATCATTCCGTTTTGACAATAATCAAAAAACTTTGTTGCTCAGAAAAGAAAAACAAAATGAAAACCTTGTGGCTCTAATGTCATCTAATAAAAACAAGAGGCGCTCGACCCCTCCGTGCATTGGAAAATCCACGTGTAACTGTTGATTCTCCAAAAACTTAACTACGAATAGCTTACTGTTGACCAGAAGCCTTACCGATAGCACAAACTGTTAATGATGTGCATTACATATTGTATGTAATAACCTGCTATTGTATTCCATTCCTGCCCAACCACCACCTGTCAATCCTCCCTGTCCTCCGGGCCCCTTTCCAACTCCCCCAGCAGCTCCCCAGGGAGATTCAGCTCTCCCCCACCTCATCCTGTGCACGACCGGGGTATCTAGGACCCCAACCCCTAGGCTCCTACCCCCCTCCCTACCCACCCCCTGCTCCTGGCATGCCTCCTGTGAATCCCTTGGCACCCTGCATGGTAGGACCAGGAATGACGATGGACAAGAAGATGCGGAAGAAAATGAGGAAAGCTCAGAAAAAGATGCGCCAACACCACAAGGTAGGAAAACATTTCTTCTCCTCCTTTTCCAGCAGTGACTCTGAATACAGGGCCTGGATGCTTCCCTCAAGCCTCTCCAGCTCCACTCTCCCATCAAGCTCCAGAAGCCATCTTGTACGGGGGGAACATGAGCCCTTGAGCCCTTCCTCCCTCACCCCCCAATCCGAGCCTGACTCTGCCGTTCAGCCCTAAATGGCTGGGGAAAACGGGAAAAGAATTACCGTGGGCCAGCCAAGACCGACTTCTCACTACTTGGATACAACTTTTAGCTGATGAGGTTGGCGGGAGAATCATTTTGGGGGGATGGTGAGACCTTTGAGCTAAATGCCGAAGATAAGCTCAAGATCTGTCAAAGGTGATGTTTTTAAACTTTCTTTTGCAATACTTGTGGCTGGGAGGTGTTGTAGAAACTTAAAAAGAAACTGTACCTTTTTTTTTTTTTTGTAACAGGGGCTGGCACACTTTGGTGATTTAATGGCAAATACATTTCCCAGCAGGACTTTATTGATTGCACTAACTGAAGGTTGCTAGAAAGTGGAGTTCATTTGGTTGATGAGCTCTGTCTGCCGTTTGGTTACCTAATCTTACTCCTTAGCTCAGTAGGCTGCTCAGTTCTTTCTCATTCTCCAACTCTCAGTCCAAATAACACTGTTTTTCCTGGGACGGGGGGACATGCGGCTCGAACTCATGACCCTGAGATCAAGAGTTGCACGCTCTACCAACTGAGCCAGGCAGGTGCACCATAAAAAATTTTTTTAATTAAAAAAAAAAAAAAATATATATCTAGTTGCTTACAATGATCTAAGCACCCTCTTACACATTTAGGTTCCAGTGGCCAAACTTAATGGCTCCTCTAGATGACTGGATTTCTGGAAAAATGAGAAGGATTGCCAGAACACAAGGAGGTACCAGTTTTAGCAAAATGTAGCTCTCACACAACTCACAGGTTGTGAGTTTACCTTGGACTTCAACACCCCATCACGGATGGAATTCGAGAAAAACTGGAAGAGAGAGCAAAACAAAAGCAAACAAAACCCTGCAAGAATCCATTAACCCAGGGGTGCCTGGGGTGGCTCAGTTGGTTAAGCGTCCAACTTCGGCTCCAGTCACGATCTCACGGTTTGTGAGTTCGAGCCCTGCGTCAGGCTCTGTGCTGACAGCCTGGAGCCTGCTTCGGATTCTGTGTCTCCCTCTCGCTCTGACCCTCCCCCGCTCATACTCTGTCTCTCTCTCTCTCTCTGTCTCTCTCAAAAATAAACATTAAAAAAAAAAAAAAAAAGAATCCATTAAACCAAATGCACTTTCTGCCTGTCAGGTACGGACCACATAACTCTGCATATTAAACAGGCAACTCTGGGGGTGACTGGGTGGCTCAGTCGGTTAAGCCTCCCACTTCAGCTCAGGTCATGATCTTGAGGTCCATGAGTTCGAGCCCCATGTCCGGTTCTGTGCTGACAGCTCAGAGCCTGGAGCCTGCTTCACATTCTGTCTCCCTCTCTCTTTGCCCCTCCCCCACTCACGCTCTGTCTCTCTCTCTCTCTCTCTCTCTCTCTCTCTCTCAAAAATAAATAAACATTAAAAAATTTAAACAGGGAACTCTAGTTGTAATGATATATCTCAGGTGAGAAATGTTAAGTTTCCAGATAACGTCATAGGTAGAAAGTTTTAGAAACTTAATACACACAGTTCTAGGGCACCTGGCTGGCTCAGTCAGGAGAGCACGTGACTCTTGTTCTTGGGGTTGTGAGTTTGAGCCCCAACTTGGATGTAGAGATTACTTAAAAATACTTTGAAAAAAAAAAAAAAAAAAAGAGGGGCGCCTGGGTGGCTCAGTTGGTTAAGCGTCCGACTTTGGCTCAGGTCATGATCTCACAGTTTGTGGGTTCAAGCCCCGCATCCGGCTCTGTGCTGACCGCTCAGAGCCTGGAGCCTGTTTCAGATTCTGTGTCTCCCTCTTTCTCTGCCCCTCCCCTGTTCATGCTCTGTCTCTCTCTGTCTCAAAAATAAATAAAGGTTTAAAAAAAAAAAGAAAGAAAATACAGTTCTTCTAGGAAAAAAAAAATCACTAAATCCTCCTTACTTTATTTCTACTCCAGGAATTCTATATTTTGTCTACATTGTAAAGTCTTTGGAGATGGAAAAAATCAAATCAACACGAGAATGGGAACACAGAGATTGGCAGCGTCTCCTGCATATTCCTAATAAACATGAAGGGGGTGAAATGCACACCAACCAAATTGAAATCTGATTCCAAAAATATATGATATCCATGTGAAAATGAGAAAACAAAATTGGGTGCTGTTTTTGAGCATATGATACTTATGATTCACTTTTTGGTGAGGGAATATCTAAGCTCATCCAAAAAAAGTTAATGAGTGTGATAATGAGAAACGTTCTTTACTTGGCAGGAATCATAGCCAAGTTTGAAACAATCATGTCAGAACATTTTATGCGAAATGTAAACATTGACACAAAATAATATTACACATTGTTTAGGGAATAAAAGGCAAAATGAAATAATTAAAAGGAGAGATGCAACGAATAAGAGCATGTTGAATAAAGAGATGTTAGACATTACTCCATTATTTTAAGTACAACTCCAGAAACAAGCTCTGCAGAATACATAACAATTATTTTAGATTTGCTGATTTCCAAAATGCAAATACATCTATGTGTGAACATCTTGGGGGATTTTGTTTAGCAGATGACTCAACTGGGGAAAGATTTTACATTCTCAGGAGACTACTTACAAAAACTGAATCAAGAGGAAGACAGAAATAACCCCAGGGGCCGGGAATATGACAATGTAGCAGAAATGCATGGAAAACTATGATGGATTAGAAGAGCCTTGAGAAAGAGTTCCAGGGAAATCCATTTTATTTTGTCTTGTGTATCTTTTTTTTTTTTTTTTTTTGTCTTGTGTATCCTTTAAACTTGATAGCGAATGATGTGGTAAAAGATTCCTTTGACATCACTGAATTTTTAAATAGCGTCTAGGAACGACACAGCAAGAGTTTTTCAGTTTTGATGAAACGTTGGAGGGTTTTGAATAAGTATTTTCAAACAGAAATGTTCCAAAGTTGAATGTCAATGTTGAATCTACAATGAGAAAGTCAAGTGCATGCCATTGTGTCACTAAAAACGTAAAAGTCAAGATACCTTCGGGGCACTTGGGTGGCTCAGTTGGTTGAGTGTCCAACTTCAGCGATATCATGATCGACTTGGCCAGACCACGACCTCGCGGTTCATGGGTTTGAGCCCCACATCGGACTCTGTGCTGACAGTTCAGAGCCTGGAACCTGCCCCTCCCCTGCTGACGCTCTGTCTCGCTCTCTCAAAAATAAATAAACCTCAAAAAAAATTTTTTTAATAAATAAATATATTTTTTTTTTAAAGCAAGTCACATAACTGTCCTTACCTGTGCAGTGAGGATCGGGGCAACAGGTCATACTTGCGGAGGCCTCATCCCTTGAGGATTAAATAGGTTCATGCACGTGAAGGGCTGAGCAAGGTTTGGTATACGGTGGGAACCTGGTAAAAGGAGTTGTTCACCACCCAGAGCCAGCACACAAACTGTTGCAGCTGGGACACCCCTTTCCTCTTTCCTGGGCGTGGTTGTTAGCTCTTCAGCTCTAAGAGATCCCTTTGTCGGGGCACCTGTGTGGCTCAGTTGATGGAGCATTGAGCCTACAACCTCAGCTCAGGTTTGTGAGTTTGTGAGTTCGAGCCCTGCATCGGGCTCACTGCTGTCAGCCCAGAGCCCTCTTGGGATGTCTGTCCCCCTCTCTCTCTGCCCCTCCCCTGCTCTCACTCTCTCTCAAAATTGAATAAGCAGTGCAAAAAAAAAAAAAAGAGAGAGAGAGAGAGAGAGATCGCTTTGTCTTTCCTAACAGAGTTTCTTAACATAGTTCCAGTGGAATTCTGTCCCTTTTAACCGAAGAACTCTAACTTAAACACCCGCTGTGGCTTCCCATTGCCCTGGGGACACTGGGCAGAAACTTTGTTCTAAGGGTCAGCTCCTGCCAAGGCCCCTCAGAGCACCTCCTCCCCTCCAGCTCCCTCCGGGTCCTGGAATTTGCCGAGCTCTCCCTTTGACCCCAGGGCCCAGATCTCTGCTTTCTAATCAGTACAGTCCTCTCAGCTCCAGGCCCTCCCCCTTCAGCCTGGAATCCACCTTTTTAAGTCTGGTAAATAAAACCAGCTCACACCCACCCATTCCTGATATGCCTCTGGAAAAGGGCAGGGCCCTGCCCCTCCTCCACTCCCCCAGGTTTGGGATCGCTGATAACAAGAGGCTTGCGATAACCCCAAGATCAGGCGTTTGTGGGGTTTTTTTTTAGAGTTTATTTATTCGTTTCAGGAAGTGCAGGCAAGGCGGGGGGGGGGGGGGGGCGGAGAGAGAAAAAATCCCAAGCAGGCTTTGCACCATCAGCTCCAGATGCAGAGCCTGAACTCACGAGACGAACCCGTGAGATCATGACAGGAGCCGAAATCGAGTCAAGACATGACCAACTGAGCCACCCAGACGCCCCCCAAGATCAGATTTCTTGACCAGATTTCCTCTCAGCTGACTTTCCGTAGTCGGCCTTAAGAAAAAAGTTTTGTTTTGCATTTTCCAATTGAAAAGGCTGTTGTAATAATTAGTAATGTTATTTTTTAAAGTTTATTTTGAGAGAGAGAGAGCATGTGCACGCTAGCCAGGAAGGGGCAGAGAGGGAGGGAGAGAGAATCCCAAGCAGGCTCCACGCTGTCTGCAGAGTCGATCCCATGATCCCCGGAACCGTGAGATCATGACCTGAGCCCAAATCAAGAGTCAGATGCTGGGATGCCTGGGTGGCTTAGTCGGTCGGGCGTCCGACTCGGCGCTCGGGTCATGATCTCACGGTTCGTGGGTTCGAGCCCCATGTCCGGCTCTGTGCTGGCAGCTCGGGGGCTGGAGCCTGCTTCGGATTCTGTGTTTCCCCCTCTCTCTACCCTTCCCCCACTCATGCTCGCTCTCTCTGAAATAATGAACATTAAAAAAAAAAAGAGAGAGATGCTTAACCCACTGAGCCACCCAGATGGCTTTATTCGTTATTTTTATTTATTTATTTATTTATTTATTTATTTATATTTTTATTTTTAATTGTTTACAAACGTGTATGGGACAGAGGATCCACAGCGGGCTCTGCGCCAACAGCTGCAACCCCGATGCAGGGCCGAGCTGAGCCATAGACTCTGCCCTCTTCATGCTGGAGGGGGGTAAGGGGGGGAGGGCAGGCAGGGACAGGTGGCTGTCTCTTCCGCCACCCGCGGGCTAAATAAACACCACAGGTGTCCTGTAACCCAAAAAGCAGAAACAAACTGTTAACAAAAAGGTTGGCTGGCTCTCGGTGACGGGAGTAGCCGTGTTTTCATTTTGTGTTTTCCATCCTGGGCAAGGAGCAAAAACCGGAATAAACATTGCTCTCCACGTTGACTTCTTGTGTATGTCTTTTGATTTTGTGGCTTATTATTCTTTATTTTCAGTTGACTAGAAACCAGCCTCCTTGCCACAAGGCACGCGCAGGCTCCGCACACAGGCCACCCCCCAGGAATTAAATCATTACACGGAATTATAAGTAGGAAGAAGGGGTGGGGGAGGAGCCCAGGTCTGCGGAGGGGGCAGGGTGCGGAAAGACCTTTGGGTGGGACGAGACCCGGTCACCAAGTGCCAGAGGGATACGCCCCTGCAGACTGTACCCCCCTCCTCGCACACACCTAGTGAGGGAGGGAGGGAGGGAGGGAGGGGCAGAGGGGATGGGGTGTGGGGCCAGCAGGTGCAGGGGCAGCCCAGAGGAAGCCTTGGATTTTGCCACATTCCCTCTGTGACCTCACTTTTCTTAAAAAGAAATGATTTCACATATGCTCAATTTCTTTCTTTTTTTTCCTTTCCTTTCTTTTTTTCTTTCTTTCTTTCTTTCTTTCTTTCTTTCTTTCTTTCTTTCTCTTTCGCTTTTATTTTTACTTAACATCTACACCCAGTGTGGGGCTCCAACTTACAACCCCAAGATTGAGTCCGCTCACATGCTCCACTGTTTGAGCCCATCAGGCGCCCTGTCATCTGCTTTTTTTCCGCAAACATCTTTAAAAAAAAATTTTTTTTTTAAAGTATGTTATTTCATTTCAGACGGAGAGAGGCCACACCTGAATGGGGGGAGAAGGGCAGAGTGAGAGAGACTGAGAATGTTCAGCGGGCTCCACGCCCAACCCTGAGCCTGAAACGGGGCTCAATCCCCGACCCTGGGATCATGACCTGAGTGAATTCAAGAGTCAGACGCTCAACCAACTGAGTCACCCAGGCACCCCACTCCTAAACATTTCTGAAGCAAAATGGTTAAAATATGTATTATTATTATTTTTTAATATTTTTGTTTATTTATTTAAATTGTTTTGCAGTGTTTATTTATTTTTGAGAGACGGGGTGGGGGGGGGAGGGGCAGAGAGAGAGGGAGACACAGAATGGGAAGCAGGCCCCAGGCTCTGAGCTGTCAGCACGGAGCCTGACGCGGGGCTCAAACTCATGAACTGCGAGATCATGACCTGAGCTGAAGTCAGATGCTTAACCGACTGAGCCACCCAGGCGCCCTTATTTTTATTTATTTTTGAGAGAGAGAGAGAGAGAGAGAGAGAGAGAGAGAGAAAACAACTGGGGGAGGGGCAGAGAGAGGGGGAGACACAGAATCCAAAGCAGGCTCCAGGCTCTGAGTTGTCATCACAGAGCCTAACGTGGGGCCCAAACCCACGAGCCATGCGATCATGACCTGAGCAAAGTTGGACACTTAACCAACTGAGCCACCCAGGAAGTCCCAATTATTTTCATTACTTTTAAAGTTTTGTTTTGGTTTGTTTTTGTTTTTATTTGTGAGAGAGAGAAAATGTGAGCAGGGGAGGGGCATGGACAGAGGGAGAGAGAGAGAATGCCAACGAGACAGGTACTGACAGTGCTGAGCCTGTCTCTGGGCTCAGTCTCACCAACCGTGAGGTCATGGCCGGAACCGAAATCAAGAGTCAGATGCTCAACCGACCGAGCCACCCAGGTGCCTCTCAAAGAATCCTCTGAATGCAGCTCTCTCTCACTTATATCTCTGTGTGGCCATCACGCGGAGTCACTGGGGTGAGGTAGGGGGCAGGCCGGGGCCTGAACTGTGAGGGTCCCACCAGACCTGCCTCCACAGGCTGCCATCTTGGTGGGGAAGAGAAGCAGTCCCCTCAGGCCAACAAGGAACCGATCCCCCCACAAAAACGCGCGACCCTCCCAGGGACTTGCACAAATTGACTTTACAACCAGCATAAAAATTCTGAGGATTGTGGAGAGCGGAGGACTTGCTTCTGGTTTCCCTCAGGCTGCCTCCTGCTTAATTAAGGAAACCACTGCTGTGCTCAACAGCTGAAGAAACACAGGAAGGACCAAGAAGGGAACTTCTCCCAACTCCACCTCCCCATTCTGCCTCAGAGCCCAAGTGAAAGGTTGGCTCCCAAAATAGGGCTGACTGGAAGGACCCAGCAGGTGCTGAGTGCTCAGTGTCTGTATCCGGGCCAAGGGATGTGGGCACGAATCCCTGCTGACTTGCCTCAATTTCTTTATCTGTAAAACAGTGTCAGGCACCGTTCTAGGAGTCTGACGCACATCAATTCACTCCATCTTGACCATGACCCTAGGTGGGAAGTGTCATTATCATCTTCATTTTTTTTTATTTTGTTTTTCATTTTTTTTTTTATTTTTGAGACAAAAAAGATACTGAATCTAAAAGAAGAGGGAAGGAGCCCCTGGCTGGCTCAGTAGGAAGGGCATGTGACTCTTGATCTCAGGGTCATGAGTTTGAGCCCCACCTTGGGTGTAGGGATTCCTTAAAAATAAATATCTTAAAAAATAATAATAATCAAAGAGGAGTAAGAGAGAAGGAGAACTGGTAAAGGAGGGAAGGGAGAAGAGAAAAAAAAAACCAAAACCCCGAATCCAGTGATTTAGGCAGACTGCTGAATTTTTCTCTTTAGTGCTTTTGTGCTAAAATAACATTTATGTTTCATTAACTTTTCTTTTTTTCTTTTGGAAGTTATAATTCTAATATGTGCTCGTGAGTAACATTTCAAACTAAACCAAAAGGGTTACAGCCATTATGGAAAACGGTATGGAGATTCCTCAAAAAATTAAAACAGAACTACTGTATGATCTAGCAACCCCCCTTCCGGGTATATATCCAAAGGAAATCAGGATTTCGAAGAGACATTCCACACTCATGGTGAAAACTTTTTTTCATGCACCCTGCTTATTGGGGAACATTTATTTTGTTTGTCATTTTCTTTTCATCATGTCATATAATGCTTCAATAGATATTTTTTTTCTAAAGATTTTATTTTTTAAGTAATCTCTACACCCAATGTGGGGATCGAACTCACAACCCCAAGATCGAGTCATCACACGCTCTACTGACTGAGCCCCTTCAATAAATATGTTTAGAGGAACATCTTTGTCCCCTCATGAAAGAAGTTTTCAACAGATTCTCTGGACTAGAGTTTCCATACTTAGAGAGGGACGCCTATGTGGCTCAGTCGGTGAATCATTTGACTCTTGATTTCGTTTCAGGTCACGATCTCACAGTTCGTGGGTTCAAGTCCCACGCTGTCAGCGTGGAGCCTGCTTGGGATCTTCTCTCTCCCTCTCTCTCTGCTCCTCCTCTGCTCACACTCTCTCTCTCTTTCTCAAAATAACTAAGTAAGTAAACTTAAAAAAAAAAAAGAATTTCCACACTTAGAGAAACGTGAATGTAAAATTCATGCCTCCATTAAGTTAAGTATTTACTCAAGGCCTATTATGCCATACCTATACTCTTCCAGGTTCTGGGAATACAACAGCAGGGATGGCCACTGAGGTCCTTGGATCCCTCTTGGATCTTACGTTCCTGGGGAGTGAGGGGAGGGAGAGAGAGCAAATCATTCAAATATTAATACATACGGTCGAATTATTCTCCAAAGTAGTTGTCCAATTTCAAACCCACTTAAAAAGGGTACACAGGGCGCGCCTGGGCGGCTCAGTCGGTTAAGCGTTCAACTTCAGCTCAGGTCATGATCTCGCGGCTCATGGGTTCGAGCCCCGCGTCGGGCTCTGTGCTGACAGCTCGGAGCCTGGAGCCTGCTTCGGGTTCTGTGTCTACCTCTGTCTCTTGCACTCTACCCCTCCCCTGCTTGCACTTTCTCTCTCTCTCTCTCTCAAAAATAAAAAACATTTCAAAAATTAAAAAAATAAAATAAAAAGGGTACACGGGAGCCCTGGCTAGCTCAGTCAGTGGAGCACACGACTCTTGACCTCACGGTGGTGAGTTCGAGCCCCACATTGGGGGTAGAGTTTACCAAAAAAAAAAAAAAAAAAAGTACACAAATACACACAGACATACAGATGCACCATTACCAACACAGGCTATCATTAACCTTCATGAAGTTTGTCAATCTGATAGATAAAAAAGATCGTATTTTTTTGTTGGATTTTTTGTAGCTTCGCATAGTAAGAATGATAAACATCTTCTTGCGTTCCCCAGCTATTTCTTCTGTGAGTTGCCTATTTGCACTCTTTGTCTTTCTGTTGTTATTTGCAGGTGCTCTGTGCTTACACTACACACATGTTACATTTATTATAAATATTTACCCCCAATCTGTCATTTGCTTTTGGTTTTGGACTCTTGTGCAGTACCTATGTTTAGACTCCACCCTCCCCCATCAAATGAATCAATCTTTTACAACATGGCTTCTGGCTTGGTGTTTAGAAGGAACCCCTTCTTCAACTCTACACTGTAAACTTATTCACATATTTCTTCCTGAGCTTTTTAAAAAATTTTTTTAGTGTTTATTTATTTTTGAGAGAGAGAGAGAGAGAGAATGTGACCAGGGGAGGGGCAGAGAGAGAGACACACACAGAATCCCAAGCAGGCTGTCAGCACAGAGCCCAACGCGGGGCTCGAACCCACGGACAGCAAGATCATGACCTGAGCTGAAGTCCTCTGCTCAACCGACTGAGCCACTCAGGCACCCCTCTTCCTGAGCTTTGATGGTTGTAGGTAGAACATTTAAATCTGTAAGGGAGCTGGGCTCCATCCGGATGACAATCCAGCCTCTCTCAGAGAATTGTCCCTCCCCCACCACGAGTGACCTGGTGAGTCCTAAAATTTTACGGCCGTGTCTTCCCCGCTACAGAGGTTGACACATACTGAGCCATCCTCAAACAAAGAACTCTTTTCCTTATAATCCTGCGAAAAATCGTCGCTGGCTGTGGGAAAGTACCTTCCCAGTCTGCCCTCCGGCAAGCTCTACTAATCCAGAAAACCTACCCTTTGTTCTGGGTGCCCGCCTCTCCCGGTGTCTCCATCACCCCTAACTGGCAATTAGAGGCCCCCGCTCCCGCCTGGCCTTGTCACCTACACACAGCGCTCTGTTCACACCACAGCAGATGCCTCCCACCCTCACCCAGTGTGAATCATACTGGGAACTTCTTCAGGGCTCAAATCCCACAGACACGTTGTTGTAGCCAACAGTAGACAGCAGATGCTCCCTGTTTGTTGAACAAATACATATACAGGCAAGTGAACTGAGTGCTTACTGTATGCACTTAGCTTGCGTGTATGTGTGTGTGTATATATATGTTTATCTATATGCATTTTTCTACTGACAAAATAATACACTATTTTTGAAGATACTTCCCTCAGAAGTAACTTTTAGTTTATATTTATGTATTTTGAGAGAGAGAGAGAGAGAGAGAGCGCTGAAAGTGGGGGAGGAGCAGAGAGGGAGGGGCAGAAATAGAGGGAGAGAGAGAACCCCAAGCAGGCTCAGCAGTCAGCAGCACGGGGCCCCACACGGGGCTCGGGCTCACAAACCGGGAGATCATGACCTGAGCCGAAAACAAGAGTCGGACGCTTAACCGACAGAGCCACCCAGGTGCTCCCAAATAATACACAATTATTGTAAAATATTTACAGTTATAAAAGTTTGTGAAATATGTCTCCCCTAATCCTGCCCCTTAGGGATCACCACTGAGAAGAATCTGACATACAAATATTAATCTGAATTCTTACAACAGCTGTGTGAGATAAGTTCTATTGTCCCCATTTTCCCGCCGAGGAAACTGAGGCCCGGAGAGGTAAAGCAACCTAACTGGGGTTGCAGACCTGGTGAGTGGTTGAGCCAGGATTGCCACGGGCAGCGGTCTGACCCCAGGGCCTTGACTCCCTTCGCTGAGACCTGCTGTTGGGGCCACAGATTCGCAAATGAAAGATTCTGGAGATTTCTGCGGGATTGAATGGAATAACGAGTGCCAAGCAGCCAGCAAGGCCTGGTACACAGACACGACAGAAGTAGGAGGGTCCCCTGATGGTCTTTCATGGACTTGCCACTTCTGAGCTTCCAAGGGTTCTAACATTGTGGGATTTGGTGCACAACCGAAGATCATACGCGGTGTTCTCGGGAAAAACCAGGTCTTGGGTAACCCATCCAACAGAGGAGGCTGCAGGCCTGGACAGAGTCTGAGAGACAGTGTGCTCGTAGGATGCACCCAGACAAGCTCCCGGAGTCCGGAGCCCCGATCCTGACTCTGCCACACCCTCGCCGTGTGACCTTGGGCAAGTCACTTTACCTCTCTGAGTAGCTGCTTTGTGTTCGTAAAATGAGGATAATCACATCTGCCCTCACGGAGTCCCAGGGTTATTGGGGGCATGTCTGGAAGTGTTGGGAGATCTTTTGCTCCTAAAGGCTTCTGCCCTTCTTTCTTTCTTTGTGCTTCTCATTCTCCATTGGAGATACCTTTCTCCAATCTGGCACCCGTGAGATGAAAAAGGGAAGCAATCATATATAAATAAATACGTACGTGACAAGTCCTGCGTGTGCCTTAGGTGTGTGGCACAACAAGGTAATTAAGCTGGCAAACCCTGGAAGTGGGACTGCCTCGGTTCAAATTCCAGCTCCAGTAAAGAATTTTGTGAATTTGGGAGAGGGGCTTGCAAAAAGACACAGAGAGAGAGAGGGAGAGAGAGATTGAGAACTATGTGAATTTGGGGGATGCTTGGCTGGCTCAGTCAACGGACCATGTGGCTCTTGATCTGACAGTTGTGAGTTCGAGACCCATGTTGGGTCTACAGATTACCTAAAAAAAAAAAAAAATCTTTTAAAAGATTTTTTAAAATGTGTATTTATATTTGAGAGAGAGAGAGAGACAGAGCATGAACAGGGGAGGGGCAGAGAGACAGGGACACAGCCTGAAACGGGCTTCAGGCTCCGAGCTGCGAGCTGTCGGCACAGAGTCTGATGCGGGGCTTGAACTCACGAACTGTGAGATCATGACCTGAGGAGTCAGATGCTCAACCGACTGAGCCACCCAGGTGCCACCCCCCCCCAAAAAAAACCAAAATCTTAAAAAAAAAAAAAAAAAAAAAGAATTATGTGAATTTGGGCAAGTTATTTCACTTCTTGGGGGTTCTCTCAGTTTCCTTGTCTGTAAAACGAGGATAAGGATAACACACACCTCATCTCATCGATGTGAAGATTAATTGGACGCTTATACCGAATGTGATGAACAGGGATCAGCAAACTACAGCCCACAGACCGAATCCGGCCTGCTGCCCATTTTTATACAAATCGTGAGCCGAAAGTGGTTTTTACATTAAAAAAAATGTTTTTTTAATGTTTATTTATTTTTGAGACAGAGAGACAGAGCATGAACGGGGGAGGGTCAGAGAGAGAGGGAGACACAGAATCTGAAGCAGGCTCCGGGCTCCGAGCTGTCAGCACAGAGCCCTCTTCGGATCCTCTGTCCCCATCTCTCTCTGTCCCTCCCCCGCTGGTTCTCTCTCTCTCTCTCTCTCTCAAAATAAATAAACTGAAGCAAAAATAATAATAATATTAATCTTTAAAAAAATTTTTTTTTAAGTAATCTCAGGGTGCCTGGGTGGCTCAGTCGGTTAAGCAACTGACTTCGGCTCAGGTCATGATCTCTCAGTCTGTGAGTTCGAGCCCCACATCGGGCTCTGTGCTGACAGCTCAGAGCTTGGAGCTGCTTCGGATTCTGTGTCTCCCTCTCTCTCTGCCCCTCCCTTGCTTGCGCTCTGTGTCTGTCTGTCTTTCAAAAATAAATAAATGTTAAAAAAAAAATTTTTTTTAAAAAGAGTCTTACGTGTCTCAAATATGAACTCTTCTTAAGAAATCATGTGTGGGGGTGCCTGGCTGGCTCAGTTGAAAGAGTGTGCTACTCTTGATCTCAAGAATTGTGAGTTCAAGCCCCATGTTGGGTGTGGAGATTACTTAAAAAGAAACAAAATCTTTAAAAAAATAAAAATAAAATAAAAAAAATTTTTTTAAAGAGATGGGGCACTTGGGTGGCTCAGTCAGTTAAGCATCTGACTTCAGCTCGGGTCACGATCTCATGGTCTGTGGGTTCGAGCCCCGTGTCCAGCTCTGTGCTGACAGCTCAGAGCCTGTTTTAGATTTTGTGTCTCCCTCACTCTCTGCCCCTCCCCTGCTCACGCTCTGTCTCTCTCTCAAAAACAAATAAACATTAAAATAAAATGTTTAAAATATTTTTTTAAACACACACAGAGAGAGAGAGAGAGAGAGAGAGAGAGAGACTATGTGTGATGAGTAATGCCCTTTTTACTTCTTTATCCATTTCTGAAATGTAGTTCTGTTTTTCTGCATCATAAAGTTAAGACCAAGCATGGCAGAGCCACAAAACTGGAGGAAACCTATTTCCTGACAACAGAACGACACAGAAACCACCACTGGGTGGACCACCACCCAGATCACAGTTGATTGGGGCTTCATTGCATTTGCAGCTAAATCTAATAAATATAGCTTTTTTTTAAAGTTTATTTATTTATTTTGAGAGAGAGAGAGAAAGCAAGCAAACAATGGGGAGGGGCAGAGAGAGAGGGAAAGAGAGAGAATCTCCTGCAGGTTCCGCACTGTGTCCGCAAGGAGGCCGACCCGGGGCTCGAACTCATCAACTGTGAAATCATGATATCAGCCAAAACCAAGAGTCGGATGCTTAACTGACTGAGCCACCCAGGCACCCCAAATATAGCTTGTTTTAGAGTCTGTCTCTCCCAATAGACTTTAAGTTCCGTCAAGGGAAGCACCCATCAGCCCTGACTGCCCCGTTCACCCTTGTATTATGAATATTTAGCACCGTGCCCAGCACAGCATCAGTGTTTAATAGTCAGTTGAACAAATAAATGAGGTAATTGAGCACCAGAGCAGTTGATTACCTTGCCTAAGGTCACACTGTATACCTGATAGGAGGCAATTTGAATCCAGGTCTATCTGCCTCCAGAGTCTGTGCCCCGAGTCCCCTGGTGGCTCAGCTGGTTAAGCGTCGGACTCTTGGTTTCGGCTCAGGTCACAATCTCACAGTTTCGTGAACCTGAGCCCCTCGTCAGGCTCTGCACTGACAATGCAGAGCCTGCCTGGGATTCTGTCTCTCCCCCTCTCTCTTTGCTCCCCACCCCCCACTCACGCTCTGTCTCTCTCAAAAATAAATAAATAGGGGCGCCTGGGTGGCGCAGTCGGTTAAGCGTCCGACTTCAGCCAGGTCACGATCTTGCGGTCCGTGAGTCCGTGGGTTCGAGCCCCGCGTCAGGCTCTGGGCTGATGGCTCGGAGCCTGGAGCCTGTTTCCGATTCTGTGTCTCCCTCTCTCTCTGCCCCTCCCCCGCTCATGCTGTGTCTCTCTCTGTCCCAAAAATAAATAAAAAAACGTTGAAAAAAAAAAAATTAAAAAAAAAAAAATAAATAAATAAACTTCAAAAAAAAAAAAAAAGTCTGTGCCCCCTAAAACTCTGCTCCACTGACCAGGCTCATTCTCAAGAATAGCCTTACTTCCATTTCTCTACATTTTTTTTTAAGATTTTATTTTCTTATTAAAAATTTTTTTTAAATGTTTATTTTTGAGAGAGAGACAGAGCATGAGTGGGGGAGGGGCAGAGAGAGGGGGAGACACAGAATCCGAAGCAGGTTCCATCCAGGCTCTGAACTGTCAGCACAGAGCCCTGACGTGGGGCTCGAACTTGTGAACTGTGAGATCATGACTTAGCTGAAGTCAGATGCTTAACACACTGAGCCACCCAGGCGCCCCTAAGATTTTATTTTTAAGTAATCTCTACACCCAACGTGGGTCTCAAAGTCACAACCCCAAGGTCAAGAGTCACATGCTCTACCGACTGAGCCAGCCAGATGCCCCAATTTCTCTACATTCTTAAAGGACTGACAGTATTGAAAGGCTTACAGTTTCCCAGACGTATCTTGCTGTTTCACATCTTTGGATGTTTGCCAAGTTGTTCCTTCTGCCTAGAATGCCTCGCTCACCCCTTCCCACCTTGCCTTGTCAGCCTGGTGAACACCAACCTGTCTCTCAATACCCAGCTCATGTATCACCAAGTACCTCCCTGGAGGGAGTGACCTTTCCTCCCTCTTCGCTCTCGCTGTACTCTGAACAGATTTCTGTCAACCTACCGATAACCTTTCGCGGTGCGATAAATTGCAGCAAGTTCACACCGTTGTGCCCCATATTCTCTCTCTCAAGCCTTCCTCTTTTTTTTTTTCTTTCTTTCTTAACAGCTTTATTGAGGTATAATTCACGTACTGTACAATTCATCCACCTGACATACACAATTCCTTGGTTATCATTATACTCAGAATCGTGTGACCATCACCATGATCAATTTTTTTTTTTTTTTTACGATCAGTTTTTTATGTTTATTTACTTATTTATTTTAAGAGAGAGAGAGAGGGCGCAGGAGGGGCAGAAAGAGAGGGCGGGAGAGAGAGAGAATCCCAAGCAGGCTTCGTGCTGTCAGCACAGAGCCTGATGCGGGGCTCAAACTCATGATCTGTGAGATCGTGACCCGAAATCAAGAGTCAGAAGCTTAACCAACTGAGTCACCCAGGAGCCCCGACTTTATTCCTTTTTATTGCAGAACAATATTCCGTTGTACAGTAAAACTTTATTTACTTGAATAAATGTTAACAAAAAAACAAAACTTTATTTACAAAAACAGTCCAGAGGATTTGGCCCAGAGGCCCCAGTTTGCTGATCCCTGCTGCAGACTATTGTAACACGTCAAACTGGACACAAATTGAATGTCTGAAAGTGAGTGAGAACTTTTGGAAGCTGACCTAGATGTCCCATCATTAAGGGCTCTATTACTCAAGGGGGATAAAGCGGGAAGAAATATTTCATTAACACGTTTGTCACACCAGCAACGGCAATGAAATGGTTTGAGTCCTGTGGAAACTCATGGTGTAAGTACCTAACTTAATTCAGGATGAGGAGGGAGCACGGGGGGTGGGGGAGAAGGGGAGCGGGGTGGAGGCTGAAGAGTGAATGGAAGTGAAGAGTGTCCAGGTAGAGAAAACCCAGTAGCAAGAGCGGAATTACTATGTTTGAAGGAACTGAGAAAACTTCAGTGCTGCTGAAGCTGAGTGTGCAAGGCAGGGTGAGGGATACGTAGGGGCTGGGCGTTAAGTGCCTTGTGAACCCAAGCTAAGGGATCTTTTCTCTTTTTTAAAAATATTTTATTCTTGGGGCGCCTGGGTGGCTCAGTCGGTTGAGCGGCCGACTTCGGCTCAGGTCGTGATCTCGCGGTCCGTGAGTTCGAGCCCCGCGTCGGGCTCTGTGCCAACAGCTCGGAGCCTGGAGCCTGTTTCGGATTCTGTGTCTCCCTCTCTCTCTGACCCTCCCCCGTTCATGCTCTGTCCCTCTCTGTCTCAAAAATAAATAAACATTAAAAAAATTAAAAAAAAAAATATTTTATTCTTAAGTCATCGCCATACCCAGCATGGTGCTTGAACTCACAACCCTGAGATGAAGAGTCGCATGCCCCACCAACTGAACGAGCCAGGCGCCCCACGCTAAGGGATCTTGAGTTTCGGGCCACCTGGGTGGCTCAGCTGGTTAAGTGTCTCTTAATTTCGGCTCAGGTCATGATCTCACGGTTGGTGGGATTGAGCCCCTCGTCAGACACTGTGCTGGTAGAATGGAGCCTGCTTGGGAGTCTCTCTCTCCCTCTCTCTCTGCCCCTCCCCTCCCCTGCTCTCTCTCTCTCTCTCTCTCTCAAAATAGATGAACAGACTTTATTTTTTTTAATGTTTTTTATTTATTTTTGAGACAGAGAGAGACAGAGCATGAGCAGGGGAGGGGCAGAGAGAGAGGGAGACACAGAATCGGAAGCAGGCTCCAGGCTCTGAGCTGTCAGCACAGAGCCCGACGCGGGGCTTGAACCCACAAACTGTGAGATCATGACCTGAGCCAAAGTCGGACGCTTAACCAACTGAGCCACCCAGGCACCCCAGGTGAACAGACTTTAAAAAGAGAAAAATAGGATCTTGAGTTTGACTTTTATTCTAAGGGTAACAGGAAGCCTCGAACAGATTTAAGGATTTAAGAGCTGTATTTCAAAAGGATCACTCTTACTACCCAGACACCCTCATCTATAAAACGGAAAAGTAATATCAATGAAATACAATTATGTTCATAAATTACTTAGCACAATGCCTAATAGTAAATATGCAGTAAAATTGTCACCAGCAGTAGCAGTGATAAAAGTGTCCCATAAATCAGTTGTGATTAAACACCTATGGGATTAAATTAGAAGTAACGAATGTGGCCTTAAAGCATGTTTTCTTCAGTCAGAACAGGGTTTTAAATTAAAAAAAAAAAAATCCTTTGCCAACATTTAAAAATCTGGAATTTTTACATCAATTTTAGATTCCCAGTTTCTCTTAAAACTCAAAAGATCTGCCCCCCCACCCCCTCCCACCCCCCAAAATCAGAAGACCTGGCAACTTTGGTCACATGTCCACATGGCAGAGATCTTGTGTTGTCTGGTGTCAGCTGTTCCTCTACGATGCATAAACCCTCTGTTTGCCCCCGTCCCCACTTAGCCCACTTCATTCGTTGGTGACATATGCCTGGCTCCCCCAGGTATTTGGATTTGAGAATCAGAAAGGAATATTTTTTTAATTTTTATTTATTTTTGAGACAGAGAGAGAGCATGAGTGGGGGAGGGTCAGGGAGAGAGTCTGGAGACACAGAATCCGAAGCAGGCTCCAGGCTCTGAGCCATCAGCACAGAGCCGGAAGCGGGCCTCAAACTCATCAACCGCGAGATCATGACCTGAGCCCAAGTCGGACGCTCAACCGACTGAGCCACCCGGGCGCCCCGAGAATCAGAAAGGAAATTAACTGTGATGGAGGATTTCAGGAGCAACCAAAACTCTGATCCAAGGTGACCGGGCAGCGATCTCACGCAACAAGCCAGGACGCTAGTCAATTGCATTGTAGTGCATTTGCAGAAAGGCAGAGGGAATGAGAAGGGATCCTATGCCTACAGCAGAGAGCTACAAATTGACCATGCCTTTCTATCTTCAACATATTTTGGTTACAAGTAACAGATGCAAATTTTGGTTAGTTTAGTACAGGACATTTTTATTAAAATGTAACTGGAGAGGCGGTGGCCCAAGATGACAGCCTGACCCTTGTATTATATTCTGTCTGGTGATGCAACCGAAAGGATAGCAACATTTTTTTACATTGTATATATCTGCACCTAAAAAAGGAGATTGATCCCTGGGGGGGAACTAGAAGTTTCAATAAATTTCAGGGTGGTGGAAAATGGGCGGCAAAGCAGATTGGTGAAAGCAGCGAGTGAGAAAATGCCGAGAAGGGGCTGCAGGAAGAGAGGGAATCTATTTTTCGGCAGAATTCCAGAGAGGTTCCTGACTGGCAAGTGAGAACTGGGATAACGTGGTAAAGTCAGAGATGGGCTGTAAACGGAGGCACTCACTGCACGTCTCACCCAGACGCCCTTCCGCCACACGAAATGGCAGGCTGTAACGTGGGGGCTCTTGTCTACACAATTAAGCAATTGAACTCTCTGGTGATGGTGAAGACGGATGGGGAAGACGGCGGCTACTGTCTGAATAAATCTCCCCTTGAGATCCTCCAGCACCGTGAGGGCCCCTCCCACGGCTCCAGAAATGAAGCTTTCAGCCAGAAAGCCTCTAGCAAGTTCGTGCAAGGCCCCTGAGAGCTCTTACACCGCGTCCTTCTTAGAACTGCACACAGCAAACAAGACTTGCCAGGCATTTGAAGAAAGCTTCCATGGGAAAGAGGGAAAGAGGAAGACCAAGATAAATGAGGAGGAGGGGTGCCTGGGAGGCTCACTTGTTAAGCAACTGACTCTTGATTTCGGTTCAGGTCATAATCTCACGATTTGGGAGTTCGAGCCCCGCATGAGGCTCTGTGCTGACCGCTCAGAGCCCGGAGCCTGCTTGGGATTCCGTGTCTCCCTCTCTCTCTGCCCCTCCCCCGCTCATGCTCTGTCTCTCTCTGTCTCTCAAAAATAAATAAACATTAAAAAAAATTTTTTTTAATAAATAAAAATATATATATAAACAAGGAGGGAAAAAGATCTTGGAGGCAGCAAAGTTACTTTAGGGGACCCTCGATTATTGTCATCTCTTCAACAGTAACAGCACATTTTAAAAAATGAACAGAGGACAAGAAAGTCTTCTTGGAATTAATTACTCGATTGCTTGAGTTGTTTTTTTTTTTTGTTTTTTTTTTTTGTTTTTTTTTAACGCAGATAAAAGATTTTAAATGAAAGGTGACAAAATTCCACAAAATGGAGAGCTAAGAAGACAGGCAGAACATTTTAAGAGCTGACTCAAGGACAGAAAAGTTGGAACACCGATCATCGAGAAGGGGCTGGAAGGTAATGAAAGTTCTATTATTTTTCTAAAAGGGGTGAGGCCAGATGTTCGAGGAGGAACAGGGTAGTCAAGTGGACTCAAAGTAATGTCCCATAAATATTTATTAATTATAAGGAGAAAAAACAGTGACCCTGCAGTGAAGAAACAGAGAACACCAACTTAAGCAAATGGTCAGAGTTAACACCCCACGACTGGGACAAGCAGTTTCCTGGGGTCCTGGGCCCTGGCAAGGACACAGCTTGCTTGCGTGATGCTCTAGCTAAATGCATAACTTGGACCTAATCACAAGGAAACATCAGACAAACCCAGGCGAAGATAATTGGCCCGGGCACTTCCCAAATGCCAAGTCAGAAAAACAGAGAAAGTCTGAGGAACTGTTCCCCAGATTACAGGAGACTGAAGACAGGACAGCCAAAGGCAGTGTGTGACCTTGAACGAGAGCCCGGACCTGGAAAAAAATAGCCCCAAGGAGCATTACTGCAACAAGCCATAAAATGTGAGTGTGGACTGTATATTAAGTAATAGTAATACACTAATATTAAATTTTCTGATTTTTGATAATTGTACTGTGGTTATATAAGAGAATGGTCTTGTTTCACATACATAGAAAGAGGGAGAGAGAGAGAGAGAGAGAGAGAAGGAGAGGGAGAGAGGGAGAGAAGAATGAGAGATTTATGTAGGGCAGAATGTAAATGTTTATTGAATCTGAAATCCTTGTACAGTTTTTATGACTTTTCTGTAAGCCTAAGGTTATATCAAAATGATTAAAAAATAATTTAAAAAAGGATATCAGATCAGATGCTTTCATAGCTGAATTTTCTCTAACCATTAAAACTCAAGTATATCTAATGCTATTTTTTGTATTTTTTTTGATGTTTATTTATTTTGGAGCGAGAGAGAGAGACAGAGCACAAGCAGGGGAGGGGCAGGGAGAGAGGGAGACACAGAATCTGAAGCAGGCTCCAGGCTCCGAGCTGTCAGCACAGAGCCCGATGCAGGGCTCAAACCTATGAACCTTAAGATCATGACCTGAGCCAAAGCGGGAGGCTTAACTGACTGAGCCACCCAGGCGCCCCTAATGCTATTTTAGATCACAAAATTGAAAGCCTCACAATTTATTTGTATGAAACCGGCATAACCTTAATATGTAAATTAATAAACTTGATACATGCTGAATTCGCATTACATAGTTGTAAAAGTTCTTAATAAAACCTTGACAATTCAAATCTAGCAATATAATGAGAACATATTACACTACGGCCTCCTTCATAGGGTATGTGACTATAATACAAACAGGCTTCATTGTGAGTATGTGAGTGCATTTGCTGTGAAAGAATATACTGATATTAATTAAGGAAGAAAACCCGTAAGATTACATGAATTGAGCCTGAAAAGCATGATCAGTTGTTCCTAATAAAAACTCTTAAGTAAAATATGACATATTTGTAGCTGTTTTATGATAACAGCTCCCAAATAGAAACTATCCAAATATCCATCAACAAGAAAACTCGAAAATAAATGTTTTATATTTATTTAAAGATTTCATTTTAAAAAAATGTTTATTCTGAGACCGAAAAAAAAAGAGAGAGTGCACTCGTGGGGGAGCAGCAGTGAGAGACAGAGAGAGAATCCCAAGCAGGCTCCCTGTCGTCAGCACAGAGCTCCATTTGGGCCTTGATCTTATGAACCGGGAGATCATGACCTGAGCTGAAACCAAGAGCCGGCCCCTAACTGACTGAGCCACCCAGGCGACCCAAGATTTCTTTTTTATTTAAGTGTATTTTTATTTTATTTATTTTTCAGAGAGAGAGCACAAGCAGGGGAGGGGCAGAGAGGGAGGAAGACAGCGAATCCCAAGCAGGCTCCCCCACTCTGGCAGTGCGGAGCCCAACATGGGACTCGAACTCACAAACCTTGAGATCATGACCTGGTCCGAAATCAAGAGTCAGCGCTTAACTGACCGAGCTACCCAGGTGCGCCAGATTTTACTTTTAAGTAACCTCTACACTCAACCAGGGGCTCAAACTCACAACCCTGAGATCAAGACTGGCATGCTCTACTGACTGAGCCAGCCAGGCGCCCCAGCATGTTTTATATTTATGTGGTAGAATGTCACAGAGCAATGTAAAAAGAATCTACTCTGGCCTACACAGTAACACAGGGGAATCTCATGGATACAATAGAGTGAAAAAAAAAAAAAATGCATGTCAAAGGGTACATCCTGCATGGTTACATTTATACGAAATTTTACAACAGACAAGACTACTCTATCACAACACAAAGTGGTTGCTTTTGGAGAGGTCTTACTGCAAGGGGCAAGAGGGAGAAATCCGGGGTGCTGGAAACGTTCTCCCTTTTGATCTGAGAGATGATTCCATGGGTATGCTCATTTTTTTAAAAATAAAGTTTATTTAAGTAATCTCTCCACCCAACATGGGGCTCAGACTCAGAATTGTGACATCAAGAGTCACGTGCTCCGCCTGAGCCAGCCAGGCGTGTCAGGTATGTTTATTTCTAAAATTTAACGAGTATATGTTTCAGATTTATGCACTATAGAGGTGTTATAAGTTCAAGCCCCCTGTTGGGTGTAAAGATTACTTTAAAATTTTTGTGTTTATTTCTGAGAGAGAGAGAGAGAGAGAGAGAGAGAATGAGCAGGGAGGGGCAGAGAGAGAAAAAGACACAGAATCCGAAGCAGGCTCCAGGCTCCGAGCTGTCAGCACAGAGCCAGACGCGGGGCTCAAACTCAAGAACCACGAGATCATGACCTGAGCTAAGGCCGGAAGCTCAACCGACTGAGCCACCCAGGCGCCCCTCCAATTTTTCTAAATTGACTTCACACTTGGGAAAAGAGAGAGAGAAGTGAGTTCAGAAGGAAGAATATCTAACTACGAGGAGTTCCAGAAAGAGAATAGAAAGAGAGAAGACACGTTAGTCCTCCAGAAATGGTTGAAGATCACTGACGCTCATGGGGAAGGGGGCAGGTCTCAATCTGGTCATTTCTAGAATGCAAATTTCCTTACTTCTGTCTCCTTCAGGACTCCAGTTGGAGAGGAAGCCTCTGTCAGGCTACAAAAGGTACTTACACACACACACACACACACACACACACACACAGATAAGGAGCAAACCAGTCTTACATTTACATATGTAACAGGGGTCACTCCAGGAATCCTTACCTACACTGCTCTGCACCTAGGTGACTTTCTATGTCCTTCTAGGGTGGGAAGCAGGCAGTAATTTTAAAATAGCAGCTTCTCTTGCCAAACTAAAAATTAAGGCCACTAGGCAGCCTTCTACATTATTAATGGCTAAGAGACCATTAAAATCTGTCTGGTCCGGCCCTTCTCTGCCTGGGTCCTTCGGTCTGGAAGAATCAGAAAGCCCCAGGTAGATGTGCTATCTGGACCCTAACTCCATGTGCCCTGGCTTGCTCCTCCCTTCATTTTTCAGAGGACCAACCTGAGACTCAAGTGTGAACGATGAGCTCAAGGTCACTCACCTAGCGAGCTGCCAAAGTCAGATCGGACGCTGGTCTCCTGTGCCTATTCTGTTGGGCTATTCAGGAGGGCTGATCTGGCAGCGGACGATTCTGCACAGCAAAGGGCAGTCGGCATGACGGGTGTCACCAGCAGCGTGCCATTAAGTGTTCGCCAAGCGGCTGTCAGGAGTGAAGAGACAGCTCCGGTCTGTAGCATTGGCTGATTTCCTCGCTGTGAACGCTCTCACTGTGGCGGATTTCAAGCTGGTTTTCTGTCCTGCGTCAGCCTGAAGATGGAACGGTCGGCTCCCAGGTGAGCAGACTCCAGCATACCTTCCCGAAAGCCTGCAGACCCAGGGTTCTGGCACCTTCTAGGTCAACTCTTGCCTCTGCCCCACCCCAGCAGGGCCCTGTTACTTCGAAACACACGTTGCTCGTAAGGCTTTATGTTGAGGCAATGCGAGAAGAATGGGACAGGAACTTGGGGGTCTCCTAGCCTGGGTCCCTCCAACAGCGGCCCCGCCCCTTACAACCTCTGCTACCAATTACGCTTCACCAACCTGGGCCTCAGTTGCCTCACCTGGAAAATTGGGATATTGATACCCGATGAGGTTGTTGTGAGAAATAAATGAGGTAATACTTGTGAAGCACTTGACATTGGGGCGATATGTATGTTCATACGTTACCACGAACGGCTGCTGTTGCTCTAATACTATTTGCAAATATCGGAACGCCAAACTCCTCCCATGTGTTATTATCAGGGATGTACAGGTCGCCTGGGACGGAGGTGGGGGAGATTAATAGGAAAGCGCTGAGGCACCTTTCTAGGGTGATGAAAATATTCTTTTTTTTTTTTAAGTTTTATTTATTTTCAGTGATCTCTATACCCAGCCAGGCGCCCCGAAAATATTCTTTATCTGGAGAAGGGTGTGGGTTACAGGGCTGTATGCCTTTGTCGGACACATCCGACGGCACACTTACAATCTGAGGACATCATTCTGCAGACATTTAAGTCTGTTAAGAAATGAGGGGCACCTGGGTGGCTCAGTGGGTTTAGCGTCCGACTCTTGATTTCAGCTCAGGTCACCTCTTGGTTCATGAGATCAAGCCTCATGTCAGGCTCTGCATTGACAGGGTGGAGCCTGCTTGGGATTCTCTCTCTCCTTCTCTCTCTGCTCCTCCTCCTCTCCTGCTCATGCTCTCTCTCTCGCTCTCTCTCTCTCAAGATAAATAAATACACTGAGAATAAATGAAAAAAAAGTGGGGAGAGGGGCGTGGTGATTTATTACAACGGACTTCAGAAAGCATGCAAATTAACACGTGGTGGGAGGCAGAGCTGGGTGAACAGCCTCACTGGGCCAGGCCACCTCTCATCCCTGCCCGGAGTTTGCCCTCATCTCTCTCTCCAGCATGAAGGTATCCAGGCACCTGCTGATCACAGAGACCAGGAGGGTCCTGGGTTTAGGCAAGGGTGCTGTGCCCAAGCAAGATACACCACCTCACATCTATCAGGTTACTGTTCCAAGACCACACGCCAAGGGACCCAGAAGTCAGCATTCATTCAAGACTTCCATGGTGCATGGGATACTCAATCCAGGCAGTGTGACTCCGCTGAAAAGTCTCACCCTGTAGAGCTGGCTGTCGAGTTCGTCTGACAGACATGGTGATTGACCTGACCATGCCTTTGAAGACTGTTAAGCAATGCCTTCCTGCTTCCTAGGTTCCTACAGCCAGTGCCTTGGATACTGTGCTGATCCAACCCTCCCCAACCCACGGGCGTCTGTGAGCTGACCAAACACTGTTGCCAAGAGACCAAAGGCTTAGGAAGCCCAAAGGAAACCTATCCTGCAATATTAACAGGAAAAAAAAAAAAAAAAAAAAAAGGATGTAAGAGACATAGAGACATCGTCCTGATAAGAAACCAATATGATCTGACCTCATTCATATCCTTTCCTACAAAAAAGCAAACAAAGAAAAGTACCACGAATAAGGTAGAAAGCAGCCGTTACTTCAAGATGAAAATTGGGGGCTGGGGGCGCCTGGGTGGCTTGGTCTGTTAAGCGTCCAACTTCGGTGGCTCAGGTCATGATCTCACAGTTTGTGAGTTTGAGCCCCGCGTTGGGCTCTCTGCTCTCAGCACAGAGCCTGCTTTGGATCCTCTGTCCTCCTTTCACTGCCCCTCCCCAACTTGCTTTCTCTCTCTCTCAAAAATAAATAGGGGCGCGTGGGTGGCTCAGTCGGTTAAGCGTCCGACTTCAGCTCAGGTCATGATCTCGCGGTCCGTGAGTTCGAGCCCCGAGTCAGGCTCTGTGCTGACAGCTCGCAGTCTGGGGCCTGCTTCGGATTCTGTGTCTCCCTCTCTCTCTGCCCCTTCCCCGCTCATGCTCTGTCTCTCTCACTCTCAAAAATGAATAAATGTTAAATTTTTTTTTTAATTTTTTAAAATAATAAATAAATAAATAAACATTAAAAAAAAAAGAAAAATGAGGAATTAGTAAAATGAGCAGAACTTCCTTTTCCTGTCATTCAGAAGACACTTTATTTTTTTTTTTTAATTTTTTTTTTTTTTTAAACGTTTATTTTTGAGACAGAGAGAGACAGAGCATGAACAGGGGAGGAGCAGAGAGAGAGGGAGACACAGAATCTGAAACAGGCTCCAGGCTCTGAGCTGTCAGCACAGAGCCCGACGCGGGGCTCGAACTCACGGACCGTGAGATCATGACCTGAGCCGAAGTCGGACGCCCAACCGACCAAGCCACCCAGGCGCCCCTCATTTCCACTGATTTTAATCTGGATACCAAAAGATGGGCAAAAGAGCTCAATATTTAGTTTTTGTGTGTGTGTGTTTTTAATTTATTGGGAGAGAAAGCGTGAGAGGGGCAGAGGGAGAGAGAGAATCTGAAGCAGGCTCCATGCCAAGCATGGAGCCCAACTCAGGGTTCGATCTCACGACCCTGGGATCGTGACCTGAGCCAAAATCAAAAAAAAAGAGTCTGACACTCAACCAACTGAGCCACCCAGGTGCCCCTAAGATTTAGGTTTTGGGGTTTTTTTTAGTTTATTTTTTGTTTCTTTTAAGAATTTGGATTTTTTTTAAGTTTATTTCTTTTGAGAGAGAGAGAGAGGGCGAGGGAGGGGAAGAGAGAGAATGGGAGACAGAGAGCCAAGCAGGCTCGGTGCTGACAGCTCAGAGCCTGGAGCCTGCTTCAGATTCTGTGTCTCCCTCCCTCTCTCTCTCTCTGCCCCCCACCCCCCACGCTCTGTCTCTCTCAAACATAAATAAACATTAAAAAAAATTTTTTTAATGTTTCCAGTCAAAAGTAATAGAGCAATCCATTGTTACCTCTTTTTTATCTTTCAGAGTAATGTGTTTATAGCGTTTCCATGTTTTTCTGGGAAAGTAATAAAAGATTACATAATACTAATTTGGGAAAGTATCTCAACAGGAGTTTTTGTGTGGACTGATGTCAAAACACCACATTTCTTACTCTAGAATGCAGTTTGTGATGCTCTGTTATCTACAAAATGCAATTCTTAATAAAAACAACCTGACTTGCAGATCGAATGTTGCAGAATATAAATGCACTAGTGCCTTTATAAATAAAAACCTTGTAAACAAGTCGGCTACATGTGCTGAATTTATTTTGTTGGTGAACACATTTCAGTTTGTCTGTTTCAAAAAAATACTCAAGCTTGAGTTTTGGATACTCAACCTGCTATAAAAATCCATCAAATGACATTTTAGAAAACATTAATTTTAAACGGCTCGCTTTTATTTTTCTGTTGAAAGTACATACGTCTGGAGGGCTGTGATTTATGCTCGAAATTGACACCATGATCTGCATGCTTGAATAAACACCAAAGTTGCTTGAATTTTCTCCAGGGGCAAGCTAAATGAGGTCTTGTGTTATCGGAGGTGACTCAGCTTAAGAAATGTGTGCGTCCTGATGGACTTCCCAGCTTTTCTTTCTGCCCCCAAAATACCTTTGATGGGTAACAAACCAAAGTACAATAAAAGGGACAAAAGGCAGCCCGTGGCCCTGTGTACAGCCAGTGTTCTCTGTCATTAGGAAGCAGAAATACAGCAAGCCTATCTGGAAAAAAACAATCTCTTGAGACACGTTGCAGTCATAATTAGTAAACAGGAAAAGCAATAAAAAGACTTTACATGGTTGGGGTCATAGGTTAAGGAGGTCTTGGAAAGTAACGTAGTTTGCTGCAGAGAGATCTTTGTTCCTGGTGAAAGCAGATGGTACTGGCCAGCTTTCCCGGCCCTCCAGTCTCAGGGGCCCTGGAGTGTAATTTTGTAATCATTTTGTAATCATCATGGTGCTGGATTCCCAAGTGAGGCCGAGGGATTGCATGCGTCAGGCGTGGGGCCCCGGTGCGGGGCAGCATATCAGAGACAGAGGGGTGACGTGGCTATTTCTAAATGGCCCGTTTCACCTTTACTTCGCTTTGGGCTAAATCCAGATAGCATTCACAAGCTGAATGTCATTACTCGCCTTTGAAAGATTGTTCCAACTCTTAAGAGTTCATTCAAGGCACTTAGAATACGATGTTCGCCCACGGCTCTCGAAATGTTTTGGCGAGACAGATGTTTTCCCCCCACCTGAAATTTTTAAATTCGATATCCACCTTTTCAAAATGGACGAGACTTTTTTTAAACAATGTTTTTAACGTTTATTCATTTTTGAGAGATAAAGAGAGACAGAGCGTGAGCCAGGGAGGGGCAGAGAGAGAGAGGGAGACACAGAATCCGAAACAGGGATTCAAACTCATGGACCGAGATCATGACCTGAGCCCAAGTCGGATGCTTAACCGACTGAGCCACCCAGGCGCCCCATCACGGACAAGACTTTTAAAAGAAGTACAGTTACCTTTTACATTGAACGTTTTTTAAAGTTGTTTTTTTTTTTTTAATTTTTTTTAACGTTTATTTATTTTGGAGACAGAGAGAGACAGAGCATGAACAGGGGAGGGGCAGAGAGAGAGGGAGACACAGAATCCGAAGCAGGCTCCGGGCTCTGAGCTGTCAGCACAGAGCCCGTCGCGGGGCTCGAACTCACGGACCGCGAGATCATGACCTGAGCCGAAGTCGGACACTCAACCGACTGAGCCACCCAGGCGCTCCTTTTAAAGTTTTTATATTGTTACATTTTAATATTCATGTCACATGCTTTTCATAATTGTTGTGACGTGTTAGACTTACTCTTCATCGCCTATGAGAACACAGTCAAATTTCAGGGAAATAAAAAATGAAGATAGTACTAAGTTTTCCCAAAAGGAAAACAGAGGAGGGAAAAGAGAGAGAAATGAAGCCATTTGGAGGCCAGACTGAGGCCATGTTACAGGCACTCCAGAAGTGGAGAATGGGCAAATGGCAGAGAGGCAGTACCTGAAGAAGTCAGGGGCGAGGACTTTTCCAGAACACAAGAAAGACATCAGATCTCAGACTGAAAGTACCCAGCTACTGAGCAACTTCAATGAAAATAAGCCATCAGACCGGTAATAGTGGGAATCTCTGAAAGGGTTGGAATTGGCATGACGCTCCAAGCGGATTTCAGTCTTGGCGATAATCCACACATTTTTTTAAAATTTTTTTTACTGTTTGTTTATTTTTAAGACAGAGAGAGACAGAGCATGAACGGGGGATGGTCAGAGAGAGGGAGACACAGAATCTGAAATAGGCTCCAGGCTCTGAGCTGTCAGCATAGAGCCCGACGCGGGGCTCGAACTCACAGACCGCAAGATCATGACCCGAGCCGAAGTCGGCTGCCCGACCGACTGAGCCACCCAGGCGCCCCATTCCACACATTTTTAATAAGGAGATGGGATTTGTCCCCAGGGACGCCTGGGCGGCTCAGTGGGTCAAGCGTCCGACTCTGGCTCAGGTCACGATCTCACGGTTTGGGTGGTGGGTTCGAGCCCCACAGTGTAGAGCCTGCTTGGGATTCTCTCTCTTTCCCCCTCTCTCTGCCCCTTTCCCCACGCACGCTTTCTCTCTTTCAAAATTAAATAAGTAAGAGAACCCGACCAGACTTACATGTTGGGTTTCCAATCAGTTGGAAAGGCAGGGAGAGGTCTTTCGGGGAACAGCCGCTTGGATCACCGCCTCCGTCCCAGAGATGCCAGTGCTGGGGGCGGAGACAGAGCCGCACGGAAAGGTGCGTCGTGGAAAGTCTCAAAATAGATGGAGACGTCAGTCTCTGGCAGCGGCCGCCGGTGTTCTGACCATAGCGCCAGGTGCTTCACCAGCAGTGGCTGATCTGAATCCCACGCCAGTCCCGAGAGCCGGGCCGTCGTGACGTCCCGCTTATGGAGAAGGAATCGAAGGCGTAGAAAGAGTAAGGCAGTTGCTTGAGGATGAAGTCATGGGCTGCTAATCACCTTAGCTGACATTCAGCCAATGCTCTTTACGACGCGGGCACTAAGAACTTGTCGTAGGCATGTGTTCAAGTCACTTAATCCTCACGAAAACCCCGTCAGGCCGCCCTAGTTTATCCCCTTCTGCAGAGGAGGAAAACTAAAAAGCCCAGGTATGTTCAACAGGCCAGTGCTAGAGCTGGGGTTTAAGCTCCACCGGAACAGAGTTTATGCCCTTACATTTCATACTCTTGTGCCTACGGGGCGAGGAGAGGGAAGAGGTTAGGGAGTGATCTGCGTTTGAAGACGAGTTCAGGATGGACCAGGGCAGGACACTTCTAAGTAGGCTCCGTGCCCGACGTGGGGCTCCAACTCACGACCCTGAGATCGAGAGTCACGTGCTCCTCCTCCCCCTGCCAGGGACCCCAAGGCGGGACACTTTTGCGTGGGTCCTGGAGGATGCATAGGATCTTTCCGGAAGAAAGGGCATCCTGGCAAAAGACAAAACAGGAGCCGGGGTTGGTGGGGGGAATGGAAGTGTGGGCAGGAGGGAGGTGTCCCTTTGAGGGGAGGGTCTCTGAGGGCCTCTTCCGTGCCTTTGATCTCAGGGTGTGAACGAAAACAAGAAGTAAGCCGCCCGCTCTGTCCTCAGTTGCTTTCTCTGTTTCACTGGAAACACGCTCACGGTGCCTGGCACCTCGTCAGCCCCGATACAGGTCAGTTATAATTATTTGTTGCACAGGTAAGTCTGGTTGCCCTTTACATTTCTGTATTAGGCACAAGACTTTGCTCCAGTGATGGAAACCCAGGTCAGAGAAACGTTTTGTTCTGCTGTTTTGTTTTGGAAGACCTCACATCACCCGGAAAGTTGTAAGGGTCTAGCTTCGACTACTTTCGGGGACGGCCGGATCTCAGGGCTCGGAAACTGCCAAATCTCATCTCTGCTTCTCTCTGCCGGGACTCTAGGCTTTCAAACATCTACTGGGCTCGCGGCAGCCAGCCGCCAAAGAAGCTCCCATCTTTCCCACCCAGCCGGAAATCAGTAATGACTTTCCAGCTCTGGGTTTTCACAATTTTGGAGGTGGCTCTGATATAACGTGGCCAGGGAGGAAGGAGCCTAGAAGACCGGGGAGTAGCCACTCGACACGCAGGGTGTACGTGGAGGAGAGAGGGACAGAACCCCTTCCCAGAAGAGCGACGTGTACTTCCGGGCACACAAAGCGACAGTTCACCCCCACTTCCCTCCCTCCCACAAAAAGTACGTCCCCGCACCCACACGGCGTTTTGCAGAGTGAACAGAATCCGCGTCCTTTGTTCAGCACGTCTGAATACCGTCACCGGACTCCCTGTGCGCGCGTGCCTGTGGAAAACTTGTTTTTCTCTCTGGAATCTTTTCACATCTTCTCTCTGTCCCTATTGTTCTGAAATTTCCTGCCGATGTAACTTGGCACAGGCCAATTTTCACCTACTTTTCTGGGAACTTAGTGGGCCTCGCTATGGTAACCAATGTTCTTTCGAGTTCTCGAATGTGCTCTTGGAGGATTTCCTCCACTCTGTTTCCTCTGTTCTCTTTGGAACTCCTGGGACTGAGATACTGCACCTCCAAGGCTGGCCCTCTAGTGTTCTGGTGATTTCTCTGTTCTTTTCCATCTCTGTCATTGGGCTCTACCACACCTGTATTCCTAACTCTTTGGCTGTAATTTTCGTTCTGTTTCTAAATTTTTTTTTTAACATTTATTTATTTTTGAGAGACAAAGCAGGAGCGGGGGAGGGGCAGAGAGAGAGAGGGAGACACAGACTCCGAAGCAGGCTCCGGGCTCTGAGCAGTCAGCACAGAGCCCGACGCGGGGCTCGAACCCACGAACCGCGAGATGGTGACCTGAGCCGAAGCCGGACGCTCAACCGACTGAGCCCCCCGGGCGCCCCAACTGTTTCTAATTTCATTGGTGTTTTCATAATTCGAGTTCCAAGGGCTGTTTCATATGTCTGTGCATCACTTGACACAGAAAAGAAGGTTGGAACTTGTCAAAGCATCTCCACGTGCAGAACGAGGGAGAAGATTCCTTTCAGATGGTGCGTTTTCATTCACAGTATCAGGTCCAGCTCAAGAGGGTAGTTTCAACCTCACACAGTGAGTAGCTTAAACCAAGATGCGGTCGTGTAATTGCCAAAGTGTTGATTTTACTGGCTTGCGTGCAGTCAACACTGCATTTTGGACCAAAGGAAACATCACCTTTGGAAGTAATGGAAATGAGAAAGGTGGGTTTGTGAGTTCGAGCCCAGCATCGGACTCTGTGCTGACAGCACGGAGCCTGCTTGGGATTCTCTCTCTCTCTCTCTCTCTCTCCCTCTCTCTCTCTCTGTCCCTTCCTCACCCTCACCCCCCTCACCCCCCCCCCAAAAAAAAAAAGAATTCCTTCTGGGAAACCTGACTCAGGTGATACTTGTCTTATTCTGGGAAAAGCTCTTCTGTGTGAGCTTGTAGACATTTGCCAATGGATCTGAATGCCCTGGCACGTGAGGTTATTGAAAGGATGAATTTAAGGAATAATCCAAACCGTTACAATCCCTTCTCCTTAGGATCAGACTATCACTTCCGATGGTTCACATCAAAGTACATGGACTTCCACGAGATACATTTTATGGCTCAAACAAATACTTCTTGTGAATAATGCTTACTGTTCGGCTCTGTTGAAGGTGGCGACCGTCTTTACAAAAGGTTTTATTCATTCGACCTTTTTTTTAACCCAAAATTTCCAAGAGGACAGGATCACCGTTCAGTGGTACTGAAAGTGTTCATAACCTCAAGGCAGAATTCAACTTTGGGAAGGAGGGACTGAAAGGGAGTGTGAAAGGAAGGAGAGATTGGAAGTTGGTGGTGTGTAAAATGGGGAGGCAGGGGGGACCTCAGGCCTCCTCGCCTCCAACAGAGTTTCAGCAACTCTCCGGTGCCTAGCGCCCCTCTCGCCCCTCTGGTGTAGACCAGAGCTACCCGGTCCTTCCACGCCCCGAACTTTGGGGTCCGCCGCGGCGAAGTCGGGCGTCTTCTCCGCTCTGCCCTCGCCGGTGTAGATTCGGCTCAATGGGCTTTCCTCTCGTTTTAGTTCGAAGGAACTCAGAGTAAGTGTGCGTTCAGTCTGCCCCACTCACCTGGAAGCGGGCAGGATTTCGTCCACCTTTTATGAACCAGGGATATTTCTGAGCCAGGCCTTGTGCTAGCTCCCGGGGATGCAGACGTGGGCAGCAAAGCCCCTGCCCTCGGGGAGCCCGTGGTCCAGCGGTACAGACGGACATGCATATAAAGAATTACGAGGTTTCAGGCCCCTGAAATGACACATGAACAGGTGTATCAGGAGGGGCTTGTCTTTCAGCTGGTCCTGAATGGAAACCCCTTTCAACCAGCTTACACAGATGGAGCGGGAGTGGGGTTTTTATTTTATTTATTTATTTTTTGAACGTTTATTTATTTTTGAGACAGAGAGAGACAGAGCATGAATGGGGGAGGGGCAGAGAGAGAGGGAGACACAGAATCTGAAACAGGCTCCAGGCTCTGAGCGGTCAGCACAGAGCCCGACGCGGGGCTCGAACCCACGGAGGGAGTGGGGTTTTTAAAGAATGATATGAGTGCAGGGGTGCCTGGGTGGCTCAGCTCAGGTCGTGATCTCACGGTTTGTGGGTTCAAGCCCCGTATCTGGCTCACTGCTGTCAGCGCGGAGCCCGCTTCGGATCCTCTGCCCCCCTCTCTCTTTGCGCCCTCCCCTACTTGTGCTCTCTCTCTCTCAAAAATAAGCATTAAAAAAAAAATCCCCAGGGGCGCCTGGGTGGCTCAGTTGGATAAGCGTCTGACTTGGGCTCAGTTGACCCCAATGATCTCGCAGTTGGTGAGTTCGAGTCCCGCGTCAGGCTCTGTGCTGACAGCTCGGAGCCTGGAGCCTCCTTGGGATTCTGTGTCTCCCTCTCTCTCTGTTCCTCCCCCACTTGCTCTCTCTCTCAAAAATAAATAAAGATAAGAAAATTCATTTAAAAAAATTTTTTTAAAGTAAAATATATGTTAAAAAAAAAAAATCCCCGTCTTTGTAAAAACCTCGCTGGACACCTTAATTAACATTTCAGGACTTGCCCTCTCTTGCCCCTACACTTCCTGCCCCACTTCTTAGCCTGCTTTCTTTTCCCTTCTCAGCTCCTATCACCATTTATTATTTTCCTTGTTGATATGACGTACTGTCTGTTCCCTACTAAAATGTACCCTCAAGAGAGCAGGGATTTTTCCTTTCGTGTTTCACAGCATATCCTGAGCACACAGAATAGTGCCTGACTTACTCAGTGAATATTTATTCACTTATTTTCAAAAATCAATTTCTTTTTAAGTCATCTCTACGCCCAGTGTGGGACTTGAACTCACGACCCCGAGATCCAGAGTCGCGTGCTCTTCTGACCAAGCCGGCCGGGCGCCCTGATCAGTGAATATTTACTGAATGAATGAGAGTCTGGTCTAGCTTCCCTCTGTAGTCTGCCTTCTCCTCCTCCTCCTTCTTGCTTTCCTCAGCATCTGATGGTAAATTGCCGGGTCAGTTCTGGAGCTCTGTGATAAATTCCAAATTCTTGGCCCAAGGACTCTGAGTGACCCAGTTTGAGACAGGTTTCGAGCTCAAGACTCATCAGCTATGGCCCCTGGGGTGGAACCATATGTATAACACGCTTCTCTGTGGTAGGGGTCAGTTCCCAGAGGATCAGAGCTGGACAGATGGCCCCAAATGGCTCTGTGAATGTGAAGAAGCAAGCTAAAATTTATCTAGAAAGTGGTAGCTGCCATCTCAATTTTCTTAAACCCAAAACAAAACAAAACAAAAAAGCCCTTTGTTTTTTTTTTTGTTTGTTTTTGTTTTTTTTTTGTATAACAAAAAAAGACAAGAGACAAGAGACAGGGCTTCCTCACAGAGACAGAAACAGAGAGAAGATGTCTGGCGGCTTTTCCCTTCTTCCTTCCACTCACTCAACAACCACTGAGCTTCCTTGCTTGGAGCTGTGCCGGTCCCTCGTGAGGTGAGCGAACAAGACAGAAGGGAGGCCTCCCTCCTGGAGCTTGCACTCCAGTCAGGGAGAAAAAAATGAATAATTAACTCATTAATTAGCAGCACGATTACCGATGCGAATTAATGACAAGACGACTTAATTATTTACAAGGACTCCAAAGGTAAAATACAGGGTATTATAAAGACGAAGGGCATGAGATGTCACCCAGCCTGGGGCCTCAGGGAAGGCTTTTCTGCTGGGACCTCAAAGGTAAGTAGGAGTTAGCTAGGCAAAGGGGAGAATATTCTAGAAAGAAGAAATGGGCCGTGCAAAGGCCCTGAGGCACATTCAAGTAAACAAGGGGAGTCCAGTGAGGCTGGAGGGATGTGAAGAGGGTGAGAGGAGGCAGAAGTGGTGGGCGGGGCCTCCAGGAGCAGTGGGGAGCATTACTTCGAAGGCCCCTAAACTGGGGAGCTGCTTCAAGTCACAGGCAGTTTAGGAAGGTCACCCTGGAGCCTGGGCTAAATGTGCTGACACGGAAAAACATTCAAGACAGATTCTTAAAGAAGAAAGGCAGTTGGCCAAGTGAAACACACAAAGCTATCCCAGCAGACAAAACACGCGTCTGAGTGAAAACATACAGTCGAAGGTCTGAAAGGCCACACCCCTCATCAAGAGCAGAATTTGCCTCCTCAGGGTGCCACCGACTTGGGACTTGTGACATTTAACATTGCTTTGGGCTCAGTTTTACTTGAATTTTTACAGCAAGAGTAAATGTCTGTATGATGTATTTACTTAAACAAAAAGATAGATGTCGTTTTCATGAAAGCAAATAAACAAATATGTTGGGTTTGTTTTTTGTTTTTTTTTCCTTCCAGAAGCAGACCCCAAGATGAAGCTTCTTGTGCAGGTGATTTATTAAGAAAGGACTCCCAAGGGGCACCTGGGTGGCTCAGTCGGTTAAGCGGCCGACTTCGGCTCAGGTCATGATCTCGCGGTCCATGAGTTCGAGCCCCGCGTCAGGCTCTGTGCTGACCGCTCAGAGCCTGGAGCCTGTTTCGGATTCTGTGTCTCCCTCTCTCTCTGACCCTCCCCCGTTCATGCTCTCTCTCTCTGTCTCAAAAATAAATAACCGTTAAAAAAAAAAAATTAAAAAAAAAAAAAAAAAAAAAAAAAAAAGAAAGGACCCCCAAGAGAAAGAAACCAGTAAGGGAAACAGGACAGGGCCAGGGAAGAGGGCAAACAGGGATGTGATTTCAGACAAAATCCTGAAGGGGGCTGGGGTAACATCTGCCTGATCCCCCTGGTCATTGGGGGTTCTAGAGGGGAGGTCACGGTCTCTGCCGTTGTCCTGCCCTGAAGCATTGGAGTGGGGCTTTCCTTTCGGCTCTGATCCCTCACTGGCTAAAGCACACGGGGGTAGGGAATGGGGCCAGGCCAGGAACTTAAACTCTCCAGTTTTTCCAGCTCCCCCCAGGACAAAGTGGCTGCAGAAGCAGAGTCCAGGCTTCTGTAGACGGCTCCCCCTACCCCCGGGGTGGGGGTGGGGGGGTGAGCACTGGAAACTGAATCACCAGCATGCAAACAGGGGGGGGTGCACATAGAAATGGTAAAAAGGATCCAAGGGAATCTGGGCTAAGCATAAGTGTCCACTAGGATATTAACTTAAAAAAATAAATTAATGGTGGGGGCGCCTGGGTGGCTCGGTAGGTTAAGCCTCCAACTTCGCCTCAGGTCACGATCTCATGGTTTGTGAGTTTGAGCCCCGCATTGGGCTCTCTGCTGTCAGCACAGAACCCGCTTCAGGTTCCGTGTCCCCCTCTCCCTCTGCCCCTCCCCCGCACACCCACCAGTTGGTACAAAAGAATGTACCCTGTCCCTAGCCATTTTTGCTTTGCCTCAGGAGAACTAGGTTACCAGAGATACTCTGTGCATATACAAGCATACATTTATATTTATATTTATACTTATATTTATATATTTTCTACTCTTGTTTTTATTTATATTGGGAGAGAGAGTGGGGGAGGGGCAGAGAGAGAGGGAGGGAGAGAATCTCAAGCAGGCTCTGCATTGTCAGCACGGAGCCCAACATGGGGCTCGGACTCAAAGCAGGAGATCATGACCTGAGCTGAAATCAAGAGTCGGGCGCTTAACTGACTGAGCCACCTAGGCGCCCCTTTATTTCCTACCCAGTTTAAAAAACAAAACAAACTAATATATGTATGTATGTTGACTAACTGGAATTAAAATAAAAACTTAAAAACAGGATTCTCTGTCTCCTCTCTCTGTCACTTCCTTGCTGGTGCTTTCTCTCTCAAAATAAATAAACAGACATTTAAAATAAAATAAAAACGTAAGGGCATTTGGGTGGCTCAGCTGGTTAAGCATCCGACTCTAATTGGGTCATGATCCCATGGTTCATGGGTTTGAGCCCCACATCGGGCTCTGTGCTGATAGCTCAGAGCCTGGAGTCTGCTTTGGATTCTGTGTCTCCCTCTCTCCCTGCCCCTTCCCCCACTCATTCCCTCTCTCTCTCTCTCAAAAAATGATATTTATTCCAAAGCAGGCTCCAGGCTCTGAGCTGTAGCACAGAGCTGGACGCAGGGCTCGAACTCACCAAACACGAGATCATGACCTGAGCCGAAGTCAGATGCTTAACTGACTGAGCCACCCAGGTGTCCCTTAAGACTTTAATGTAAGTAATCGCTACACCCAACATGGGCTTAAACCTACAACCCCAAGGTCAAGAGTCCCCTGCCAGCCAGCTGGCTGAGCCTGCCCGCTGCCCCTATGCAGTTAAAATTTTTAAATAGATATTAGCCAATAGCCTTCTACAGGCCTGGTCCTAAGTTACGCACCCACCAAAAATTATGAAAATCCTGACAATTTATTTAACTCAGATAAGGGCATCTTCTGTAGAAGTCTCTTACCTCTCTCTGGTGCTTCTGTCTTCCTGGGCATTGAAACAAAAAGCAGATCAGAGTTTATGAAAAGGAAAATAAAGGATTTTAGGTATAAGATGAAGCCACCAGAGCTGGGGAGACGCTGGGAAGTGTCTTACAGTTCTCCCCAATCATTTCACAACCCCTTTTTATTTGATCAAGCTTGAACGGAGCTAAGTTTCAGTTTCTTGCAGACAAATAGCCTTCACCAGGTCCATGCCAAAGACCTTGTGATCCCTGGATGGGACAGCTCTCTGACATTGACCTTCTTTGGACACGCCATCTAATCACAGTATCAATTCCAAGACAGAAAGAGAAGGGAGCTATTTGTAGCTCAGCACCCACCAGGCCCTCGACATCTCTTATGTAAATTGGTCCCTGGTGGTGGGCTTAGTCCCCACCTCCCACATCCATTCCACACCCAGATGATGTATCCAAGCTAATCATGATGATTCCATCCCTTAGACAGCGATGGCTCAAGATTGGTCAGGAGACCCAATTCTGCCCAATGGGACCTGGGCGGGCTCTGCCGGAGAGCTTCGGGGACATGTCTTCTCCTAAGAGACGGTCACAGAATGGTACGGACTCTCCTCTTTCCCTCAACACGGTGGTGCTTGGGTGTGAGCCCTCAGAACTGCAGCTCTTTCAACCGACCTGAGGATAAGAACCAACACTGAGATCGCCAAAGCAGAGAGATGGCCTGAATCCGCGTCCTGCGTGGCATTGTGGAGTCATCATCAGCCAGCCCAGAAGCTCTCCCTGCCCCTACACCTTCTCTGATGTGAGATGATAAACATCCTTTTTGCTTAAGCCAGTTTGAGTTGGGATTCCTGTTCTGTGCTACAGAATGCATTGTGACCGATTCCTGCTGGTGCCATCAACTGCCCCTCGTTCCACGGGCTTCACAGGTACGTTGCTGAATTTGGATCAATGTGTGAAACGCATTTACTATGCTCTCCCTGGGCATACGTGCTGTTATGATGATGTCCGGCAGACAGATGGCTGAGAGGTGTAACGCCCCCAGCTGATGCCCCGGAGAGACTCTGTCTTGACTGTAACATGCAAGACCCTGGCCTTCTGAGTATGAAAGAACATGGCGAAGGCAGGAAACTGTTCTCAAACAGAGAAGGCCCTTGACCCACCCTGATACTTACAAGCATTTTGAGCACATCATGCGATGTCAAAATTCTGTGGCCATCTTGCACTGTGATTACTTCTTTTAATCCTTTCAAGGTTGCTACCCAGAATTTCAAGAATGAATCCCTACATTACAATGCTGGGAGCTAACAACGGAGGTTCAAAGAGCTCAGTGTCAGACCTTGGGCTTGAACTCAGACCTGTCTGCCTCCAAAATCTGGCCTCTTTTCAGCTGGAGGCGCCAATTCTCCAGTTGAACAACATAAAATAATGATAGAATGGTCAGAGTTTTCTAAAGTAGACTGGTTGTACTGGTCTGCCCAGAACTCCTTCCTTATTCTTTTGGGGGATAAAATCCTCCCTTATTTTCATTTTTATTTTTTATAAGGAACTGTTCTTTGTGGTTTGACCAATACTAATTCTAGCCTACCTGTTCTTGGTGACAGGGGTGGGCATGACCGTGTCCTGCCCAACAGGGTATCCTATTTGCCTCATCTCAGTGACTGGATCAGAGAAAGAACAGATACTTTCTCTCTAACTGAGTCAAATAGAGTCCGCCTGAGATATTTTTTTCCCCAGAGCTTTTGGAGAAAATGATCTTTTTTCCTAAAATTGTAAGCGAAGTCTTGGACTGTTGGAGGCCATCACACTTCTCACCCAGAGCACCTGTGACACAAGAGAAATGGAAGACGTGATCTGAGATCCTGGATCCACGCCACCTGAAGTCAGTAGTGTTATATTTTGAGCTGCCTAGTGTTTTTCTTCGGCTTCTTTGATCTAGGCTTCTGCCTCTTTTAAGAGAATCAGTCCTATCATACTTCACAGCCTCCCGTACTGACACACGTGCTCTTTGGATCTCTCACACCCATGCAGAACTCAGGGTCAATACTAAACTTGCTTGAGAACTTTAAGATCCCACTCATTTTACACGGTGTAAAGAGGTGAGTGGGATTCTGACCCCTCGAGGGTCCCTTTGGAGCACAAGATCACACACCCAACTATGAAAATAAAAGACCTTTGGTTTTCCTTTAGGGTAGAGCAAAAGGAACCGAGTGCCTAAGATCTAAGACTGGGGTGGATGTGGGGTGGGGGGCGGTGGGGAGTTTACAATCAATGGCCTGTAGGGTTAGTTGCACAGGTTTTGGGGTTAGTGACTTGGTCTGGATCCTATCTCTATCATGTAATCTCCGTGTGGTCCCGGGCAATTCACTTTCCCTGTCTAAGCCTCAGTTTTCCCAACTGCAAAATTGGCTAATAGTGGCAATCCTAAAATTTGTTCTGAGGATTAATAAAATAATACACATAATCCCAAATCAAACTATCTTTAATCATAAAAAAAGAATTTCTTGGCTCATATACCTGAAAAGTCCAGGAGGAACAGCTTCAGGCATAGCTGGATCTAGTGGCTCAAATATTGTCATCAGAAACAATTTTGTAGCTCTGCTTTCTTTTGCTCTGGCTCCATTCCCAAATAAGCCATGCTAAATCGCTCTACTTTTTTTTTTTTTTTAATGTTTAATTTAATTAATTTATTTATGTATTTATTTTGAGAAAGCACGAGCGGGAGAGGGGCAGAGAGAGAGGGGCAGTGGATCTGAAGCGGGCTCTGTGCTGACAGCACTGAGTCCAATGTGGGGCTTGAACTCACAAACCGTGAGATCGTGACCTGAGCTGAAGTTGGACGTTCAAACGACTGAGTCACCCAGGTGCCCCTAAATCACGCTACTTTTCACCACAGCTATGACCGGAGTCCAAAACAGCACGGTTTCTAGCTTGATGATTGCAACAGCCTCCTAACTGGTCTCCCTTCTTCCCACACCCCTGCCTCTCACTCCAAGCCTCATCTCCACAGAATGATCTTTTAAAAATAGGAAGCCTATGACTCCTCTGCTCGAAACCTTCTACTAGCTTCTCCGAATAAGATCCAAACCCCTCTCCGTGGCCTGCCTGGCCCCTCAAACTCCACCCTCTGACTCCCTGAAGGTTCTTGCTCTTTCACTCCATTGCACTGGGCTTCTCGTTTTTCCTCGGGCTGGGGGGTGTTCCTCTGCCAGGACCTCACCCCTACGCCGTGCTGCCTAACTTCGTTGGTAATTCAACTCCCTCGATCTCATCTCTCCTAGGTCTCCACCCCCAGGATTCCAAACCCAGTAGAAGGAAGAGAGCCTGCTTGCCCACCAGTGGGAACCCAAGTCCAGGGCTGGCTTTCATTGGTCAAAGGGCACATCCCTGAACCAATCACTGTGGCCAAGGGGCTGAGATTCTCCGATTGGTTAGGCTCAAGTCACATGCCCACCTGGAGCTCAAGGAAGTGTGGGCTGAGCGGACAAAGACAGTTCCCCGGAGAAAAATTGAGGTCCTGTTACTGGAAGGGTGAAATAATGCTGGGCAGCAAAAATAACACGTGTATTTTTCAGTTTGCTCAGAGCCTGACATGTAAGAAATGTTGGGGGAAAAAAAGAAAGAAAAGAAAAGAAAAAACCGAGTTGGCACTGCCTGCAAGAACACCCAGGGGTCCCCTTCATCAACATTCATTCATTTAACAAAATTTTATTGATATCACTTAATTCCAGAGTCCAAAAGGACTCTGCTACTCTCTTGATTTAAAATGATAATGTAAGGGTGCCTGGGTGCCTCAGTCAGTTGGGGGTCTGACTCTTGATTTTGGCTCAGGTCATGATCCCAGGGTCGTGGGATTGAGTCCCACGGTCGGGTCCCCACTGAGTATGGAGCCTGCTTAAGACTCTCTCTCTCTCCCTCTCCCCCTCTCCCTCACTCATGCTCTCTCTCTCACTCTCTCGAAAATAAAAAGAAAATTAGAAATGGGGGGCCCCTGGGTGGCTCAGTCAGTTGAACATCCAACTTTGGTTCAGGTCATGATCTCACGGTTCATGGGTTTGAGCCCCACATGGGGCTCTGTGCTCTCAGTGCAGAGCCCGCTTCCAATCTTCTGTCCCCCTCTCTCTCTGCACCTCCCCCGCTCACGCTCTCTCTCTCTCTCTCTCTCCCAAAAATAAACATTAAACAAAAATTAAATGGCATAATGTAATTGGTGATACGTCTTTTCTAGAACAGTGCCTGCCATTCATTCAACAATATTGATTGGGCTTTGATTTAGCATTGGAGAGGAGCTCAGCTCACAACTGTGAATACCATAGGTGACCCCTCTCCTCCTGGGGCTTGTACATTCTAGTAGAAAAGAGACAGTCAAAAAGAACAGTTTGAATGGAGACCAAAGCCACTCATAAGACTGATACCTTAGGGTGAAAAATCGAGTGAAGTGGGCCTCTTCTTTACTGAATAGCCTTTTGTACCTTTGGAATTGTATACTTTTATTAATAATTTAAAACAACATTGATTCATTATCTTTAGAAGTAATGCCATAGAGATGCACTGCATCCATTAAGTGGGTAAAGTAAAAAGTCTGGCAATGCCAAATGACCCGGAGGATGTGGAACAACCGAACCTCTCGTGCACGGACGGTGAGAACGTAAAATGCTACAACCACTTTAGAGGACTATTTGGCAGTTCTTACAAGAGTAAATCTACAACTACCCTATGATCCAGTGATTTCACTTTTTTAAAAAAATTATTTTAATGTTTGTTTTTTTTTTTGAGAGACAGAGCGCAAGCAGGGGAGGGGCAGAGAGAGAAGGAGACACAGAATCCGAAGCAGGCTCCAGGCTCCTAACTGTCAGCACAGAGCCTGATGTAGGGCTCAAACCCACGAACCGTAAGATCATGATTCGAGCTGAAGTCAGCTGCGTAACCAACTGAGCCACCCAGGTGCCCCTATTTTATTTTATTTTATTTTATTTTATATTATATTTTATTTATTTTTATTTTTGAGAGAGAGAGAGAGACAGAGTGAGAGCAGGGGAGGGTCAGAGAGAGAGGGAGACACAGAATCTGAAGCAGGCTCCAGGCTCTGACCTGTCAGCACAGAGCTCGATGTGGGGCTCGAACTCACAAACTGTGAGATCATGATCTGAGCTGAAGTCAGATGCTTAACTGACTGAGCCACCCAGGCGCCCCTATTTTATTATTTTTTTTAATGTTTATTTATTTTTGAGAGAGAGAGACAGAGTGCAAGAGGGGAAGGGGCAGACAGAGAGGGAGACACAGAATCTGACACAGGGCTCGAACCCACCGACCACAAGATGGTGACCTGAGCCAAAGTAGGACGCTCAACCTACAGAGCCCCCCAGGGGTCCTCAGCAATTCCTTCCACTCTTTTATCCAAGATAAATAAAACCTTGTGTAAGAATATTGATAGGGGCACCTGGGTGGCTCAGTCGGTTGAGCCCCTGACTCTTGATTTCAGCTCAGGTCATGATCTCACAGTTTCATGAGTTCGAGCCTCCAGTTGGGTTCTGTCCTGGCAGCGCAGAGCCCGCTTGGGATTCTCTCTCTTTTCCTCTCTCTCTGCCTCTCCCCTGCTCACACTGTCTCTGTCTCTCTCAAAATAAATAAGTAAACTTAAAAAAATAATAATATTGGGGTGCCTGGATGGCTCAGTTGGTTGAGTGTCTGACTTTTGCTCAGGTCATGATCTTGCCATCTGTGGGTTCCAGCCCTGCCTCAGGCTCTGTGCTGACAGTTCAGAGCCTACATCCTGCTTTGGATTCTGTGTCTCTCTCTGCCCCTCCCCCACTCACACTCTGTCTCTCTCTCTCTCTCTCTCTCAAAATAATAAATACACATTTAAAAAATTAAAAAAAAATAATATTGATAGTTGATATAACCCTATGCTGAAGACAATACAAATGTCCATCAACAGAAAAATGGTTAAATGAGTTATATTATAGTTATATAATGAACTACTACTCATCAGTTTCAATTTTTAAAAATTACTAATACAACAATATGGATGATTCTCAAAAAAAGAAGAAAAAGTGGTATGGGTGAATCTCGAGAAGATTATGCTGAGTGAAAGAAGCTAGACTCAAAAAAACATATTGTATGCTTTAATTTATATTGTTCTAGATAGAACAGGCAAAACTTACCTGTTGTCAGAGAAGAGAGTCCAGTGGTTGCCTGGGGTGGGGTGTGTGGGATTCATTGGGTAGGAACTCTTAGAACTTTCTCTGGGGCTGGAGATGTTCTGTCTTGATAGAGATGTGGGTTACAGGGCTGTTTTCATTTCTGGAAACTCGTGGAACTGCACGTGTAAGTTCTGTCTGTGCATTTCATCGAACGTAAACGATAACTCCTTAAAAAAAAAAGTATTTGAATAGGGAAGTTACCGTATACTAGGGAAATGTACGACAGGGTAACTCCTGGAGGGTATGGGGGTGTGGGCGAACTGGGGGTAGCGTAGAGATCAGGGAAGGTCTGCACCAGAAAGTGAGATTTCAAAGCCCCTAGGGGGACGTCAAATTGTCCCGATGAAGCAGGATAAGGGAGGGGCGACCTCAACACATAAATGTTAGCGTTTGATCTGTGGAGACCTTCCAAAAACAAGTATCTAACGTTCATTTTGTACCTGCCGCTTTATATTGGTGTTTTCGCACTTAATCTCATAGTGACCCTTCCACTGCAGCATTTTGGCTCCCACTTTACAAGTGAGGAAACTGAGATTCAGGGAGGGGGTCGTCGAAGGGCTTCCTGAAGACCAACAACCAGGACGTGGTGTCAGGGCTGCTTCCTCGGTGTCAGTTTCCCTGAAACATAACCTGAAACAGTAACCGCAGACGCTCCAGGTCGGGAGGAATGGAGCAAAGGAATGTCCTAGGGAACAAAAGAAGGGCTGGGCTGGCGCGCTCGCACCTCCCACCTCCCCAGGCGCCGGCTCCCAGGTCTCCAGAGAAAGCGGGGTGGGGGCGGGAGCGCGGAAGGCTGGCTCCACTCCGCTGAGTCAGCGGCTCCCGAGACCCAGGCGGGCGGCTCTGGAACAAAGGGAGTCCGCGTGGGGCTGGTGGGGGGTTGGGGGGCCAGGGCGGGGAAGAAGGAGCCGGGCCGGAGCGGGGGGAGAGGGGCGGGGAGCCGCGGGGCCCACGCAGAGTGGGGCGGGGCGTGCCCCTGAGAGCAGGGGTGGAGAGGCGGGGCCCATGCAGAGTAGGGCGGGGCCTGCGCCTAAGAGTAGGGGCGGAGAGGCGGGGCCCATGCAGAGTGGGGCGGAGCCTGATTCTGAGAGTGGGGCGGAGGGGCGGGCCCATGCGGAGTAGGGCGGGGCCTGATTCTGAGAGTGGGGCGGAGGGGCGGGGCCCATGCAGAAAGAGGCGGGCCTGCGCCTGAGAGTGGGGGCGGAGGGGCGGGGCCCGGGGGGAGTGGGGCGGGGCCCAAGCTCGCAGGGGCGGGGAGCCGCGGGGTCCCGCAGGGGCCCCTACCCCAGGAACGCGGCCGCTGGAGAGAGCCGAGCGGTGGGGAACGCGCCAAGGGGCGCCGGATGGGCTCCCCGAACCTGCGCGCCGCCCGCCCCGCAGCCCCGCCCGTCCCCAGTGTGCTCAGGCCCGAGGCTCCACCGCTAGGGGCTGGGTCCTGGACCGAGTCCTTCTCCTGCGTGGTCCTGTTTCCTCTTCTGTGAATTGACGATGACAGGTCTTGTTTTGCCGGGTGTTGGGAGAGTGGGTTGCGAGAACGGAAGTGAGGAGGAGGGCTTGCTGTCATCTTCTTAACAGACGTCTATTTTGTACTTGCTAGGAAGAACTGTCTTAATAACTGTACTAACACTTCACTCACACATTTCCATTTATTGCACGAAACAATCCATAAACTAGGTAATATTATCACCCCCATTTTACAGCTGAGAAAAACGAAGCTCACACGCGCTTATGTGGCATGCCCACATGAAGACAAGTAAGTGGCAAGCAGCAGGACTTAAACCTTGGGTCTCCCTTCACGTTTTTGGAGTCTTTCTCACCCTAAGGTTCATGCTCTTAACTAGCATTCATTCGTTCGTTCATTCATTCATTCAAAGATATTTATTGATCACCTCTGTGCTAGGTCATGTGTTGGGTGTAAGAATACAGGGAACAAGTGACAGTCCCTACAGAAATGAAGATTACAGTATAGTTGGAAGACAGTGAGCAAGTAATGACAACAATAATTACTCGGTTAAAATTGCAATGTGTAATTGCATTTTGGTGGGAAAGTAAGGGAACTACAAGAACAGTGTTTCCTCAACAATGAGTGCCTATCACGTGCCAGGTTCTATCCTAAACCCTTTATGATTTGACTTGGGTTTCCTGCCCACTTAAGATCTTGACCAGACTCCTTTCAACATTGTATTAACCAGATTTCTAGCAGTTTCAAGTGACAGAAACCTACCACAAGCTAAAGCAAAGAAGGAGGTGAGGGGGAGGAGAATTACTGGCACACTCTAGAAGTACAGGAGTTTTGGAGTTTGGGGTATGGCTGGATCCTAAGGGCTCAAGAGAAGTTTCCAGGGCCCCCTCTCTCTCAGCATCCCTCAATTCTTCTTTCCATGCAGCCAGGCAAGATGGCTACCAACAGCTCTAGGCTTTCATTGACTATAGCTCTCAGTCCTCAAAGAGAAAGCATACTTTCCACTGGGGCTTCAGCATAGAAAAGCAGTCTTGGGACTGTTTCCCCCAAACTCCCTGAAGTCGTCCTCAACCCGTGCACAAGCTGAATCCCAAAGCCAAGTCTGTCCGAAGTCCTCCCTATCTGCTAAGATTATAGCATATTTGCTGAGTTTTTCATGTGCTAGGTATAGGCATATTTGCTCAGCATATTTGCTGAGCTTTTCATGTGCTAGGTAAAACCATCTGGTGAGCAGAGCAGACCCCAGTCTTGCCCTCACGGGAACTTACTGTCTGGGTGGAAAAGAGCACGGTATGTTCAAGGACTTGAAGGAAGGTCAGCAGGGTGCGTGCAAACAAGAACAAGCATGAGATGAGGCTGAAGAGGTAGTCACAGTCTGGTGGATTTTCCCCAAGTTCAGTCTGAGAAAAGGGGGTGTGCACAGAGGCTAATCAGGACTGTGCTACAATGTTTTGTGGGTCAATTAAATGAGGTGATGTGTGAAAGGGATTCCGTGTCTCCCCCTCTCTCGGCCCCTCCCCTGTTCACACTCTGTCTCTCAAAAATAAATAAATATAAAATTTTTTTTTAAAAAGAAGAAAAGGAGGAATAGAAAGAGTCCTTCTGGCTAAGTGACGGTCCAGGCCAAGGGCAGGAGGCGGGAACAGACTTAACTGATTTGGGGAAGGGGGAAGAGACTTCAAGGCTGATGGAAAGTGGAGGGGGTTTGCACCATAATGGTCATTGGTTGGATGCCTCCCTAGCAACCTGTTTATTTAGAGCCACTGTTCCCCTGCAACTTAGAGAGTCTGGCGACCTTGGGTCAATGCCCTCAGCATCAGGGATGAAGCAAGCACCTGACCTGGCTTGGCCCATCCTTGTATCACATTCTCTTGGCTGTGATGATTGGTACGTGCGTGGTCACATGACATACACCAGTCCAATCAGAATGGGTTTCAGAAGTTAGGCCAGCCTCCCAGCGTCTGGCTGGCTCAGTCCATGTTGCTTGCTTGTGACTCTTGAGCTTGGGCTTGTGACATGGAGCCCCATGTTGGGTGGAGAGATTACTTAAAAAAATAAAAAGGTTCAAAAAAAAGGAAAGAAGTTAGAGTTAGGACAGCCCCGCGAAGATGGGGGCTGTAGCATCCATTCACATGAGGGCCTGAGAGCTGAGCCAGTCCAGAGGCCTTGTCACTGCAGGCTGAAGATAGAAACCAGTCCCTGGTGACGTCCCGCGAGACCCTACAGCCAGGCCTATTCCTGGGTTGTTCAGCTCCGGGGCTGATAACTTTGTGCTTTCGCTGTTGGGCATTAGGCTTTCTGCCACTTGGTTCCCGAGGTTGGGAAGCTGGTGAAACCAATCTAGGAAGGGCCTGGATGTGGGCCCGTCCTGGCTTTTCGATGAGGCGATGACTTAGCTCCTTGCTGTGGAACCAGGAGACAGGCACAGGCATGTGGAGTGGGGAGACGAGTTCACCCGGTGTAGAGTGACCTGGCAGGAAAGGAGCCTGCAGCCAAGGTGTGAGGGCCTTGCAACCGTAGAGAGCTTTTGTGATGACAGTTTTACCAGGACTGGCCCAGGTCCCTGAATAACTACAGGGAGCAGAACCACCCACCCACAGGGACTATTCATATGGGGGCTGCTCTGTGAGAAAGACACTTCCCTGTTCTTGAAGCCCCTGCATTGTTGGGTGTCTCTCTGTAAAAGCAGCCTGGCCTTATACCAATTAATTCACTCTCCCTGAGGCCTAGAGAATTCCTTCTCCACCTCTGACGCTCAGCTCAAAGGTCCCCTCCACCGTGAAGTCCTCTCTGAACTCACCCAGAACTATCAGCTGTCCTTGCAATGTGTGTCGAAAAGAGAACCACGGGCCCAAAACGATGCCACTTGGGCCTGTTCAAGTCACCATACCAGCACTTCATACCTAATCTAATTGCATTTGCACTTGCAACCTCCTTCAGAAATACGAGTCTTAACCGCTCAATCCGGAATTTTTCTGCTAAGCACCAGCGAGGTAATCTGTCACATGGCCCCTCTCCATTCCCCAAAGGCAGATGAGGTGCCTGAATAGACCCCTTGTCCTTCCGCCCAAGGGAAACTGACCGTGCCTGGAACAATCCTTTTTTTCTTTTGATCATAACTTTCTTGGCCCTCCCTCCTTCCTATAAAAATCTTCCATTTTGTACACCTCGGAGCTGCTCTCTCCTTGCGAGATGAGATGCTGCCCGATTCACAAATCATTTAATAAAGCCGATTAGATCTTCGCATTTGCTTGACTCTTTAAAGTTTACTTACTTACGTAAGTAATCTCTACACCCAATGTGGGGCTCGAACTCATGGCCCCCAAGATCTAGAGTCACATGCTCTTCCAAATGAACCAGCCAGGCACCCCTGAATTTTGTTTCTTGTTTGCGTGCGTGTGTGTGTGTGTGTGTGTGTGTGTGTTTTAGCTTATTTATTTTGAGAAAGAGAGGGTGGGGGGAGGGTCAGAAAGAGAGGGGGAGAGAGGATCCCAAGCAGGCTCCACACTGTCTTTGCAGAGCCCAATGTGGAGCTCCGATCTCTCGAGAACCGTGAGATCATGACCTGAGCCGAAACCAAAGAGTCAGACGCTCAACCGACTGAGCCACCCAGGCGCCCCTGAATTTTGCTTTTGAACATGCCTTTCAAGGTTGTACTCCCAAGTCCCTCCTCTAGGCCTCAGCTACAGGCCACGTTGGACTCCAGTGTGCTCTTGTGAGGGACAGGGCACCTCCCCCATTGGAGCGTGACCCCTCAAGGGAAGTGAAGTCAGGTTGTAATGGATCATTTGACTCCTCCATTCATACTCTGTGGAGGCCCATGGTGCTTGCACTTTGTCTGCAAAGCCCTGGAACATACCGTGGGGGGTGGAATTTGGATTCTTGCCGTCAGCCGGCAGTTTGAGGTCCTGTTCATCCTGAGTTAGTTCGGGTCATGGGGAAACATTTCCATCCTATTCTCCTGGCTCCGGAAGACGTCTTGTTAAACCAGATTGAGAATTCATCCTCTTTCTCTGATAGCCACCAATCCCCGTCACGCGGGTAGCAGACTTTCCTGAAGATTTGGGGTAGGTTGGGGGCCGGGGGGGGGGTGTTGGTTTAATATATAAAGCTGATCCCTATTTTATTCTCTTTCTCAGCAACTCGTGAGTTTGCTTCATGGGACTTATCACGATTTGCAATTACTTTACATGTCTTTTAACTTTTTCTTGGTTTGTTTCCTCCGGTAGTGAGTAAGTAGGAACTGATCTTACCATCATGTTGGCAGAGCTCACTAGGTGCTAGGGAGGCAGCTGTTGAATGAATGAATGAATCAATATGGAATCAGACATCCGTCTTGAATGTTCATCCTCCACTGGGAAACCCCCTCAAAGTTTCTCTCAGGCCTTCTGCTTGTCCCCTTTCTCAACGTTTTTTTTTCTCAAATTTTTAATGTTTAATTTTGAGAGAGAGAGAGAGACAGAGAGAGAGAGACGGGGAGGGGCAGAGAGAGAGAGAGGGGGACACAGAATCCGAAGCAGGCTCGAGGATCCGAGCCGTCAGCACAGAGCCCGACATGGGGTTCGAACTTGCGAACCGTGAGATCATGACCTGAGCCGAAGTCGGACGCTTAACCGACTGAGCGCCCCCCTCCCTTTTTTTTTTTTTTACCACCAGTTTGTCCTGGAAGGCCTCCAAAATTCTCAGCCAGTCATGCAGAACATTTGCCGTTCTCTCCAGCCCCTGGTTCCAAACCCGTCTCTGCATCTAATCCCCTCAAGGAATTCAGAAGAAACCAGAGGCCTGTGAAAGGAGGGACTCTCCACTGCCTAGGACACAGCTGGGGGTTTAGATGTCCCCTTTCCTGTGCCTTTACAATGTTATCACTATTGCCCCATGCAGGGCTCGGCACATTAGGAGTTGAGGCTGTATGTGTTATATTAAATTTCAAGGGAATGGAGAACAGTACCTCGAGAGGGAGACTTCAGGTGGTGGGGCCGGTGACAGTGGTCACAAACTCTGTGCCAGGCTTCCTATCTAAAGGTAGGGCCAGTGAGTGGTTCCTCCTCTTGACTCTGAGCTGGCCTGTGGCTGCTTTGACCAATGGATTGTGGTAGAAGTGATACTGTGCCAGCCACACAGCTTTTTTTTTTCTTTTTTCTTTTTTCAGTTTATTTATTTTGAGAGACAGACACAACTCAAGTGGGGGAGGGGCAGAGAGAGGGAGACAGAGGCTCCTAAGCAGGCTCCATGCTGTCAGTGCAGAGCCCAATGTGGGGCTCGAACTCACAAACCATGAGATCATGACCTGAGTGGAAATCGGGAGTTGGAATCTCAACTGACTGAGCCACCCAGGTGCCCCTTTTCTTTTTCTTCTTTTTTTTTTTAAGTAGTCTCTAAGCCCAACCTGGGGCTCGAACTCATGACCCCGAGATCCAGGGTCACATACTCCACCAACTGATCCAGCCATGTGCCCCCCTTGGTCTAGGCGGTACCCTCCTTGGTCTCATGGAGCTCTCAGTCACCATGGAAAACTCCAGCGATCCTGCTGGAGTCACTGTGTGGGAACACTCAAACTCACAGGGAGGGTCCGGCTGGGTTCACTGTCACTGCTGATGTCCCCAAGGCACCAGGCATGCGAGTGAAGCTTCATGGGCGTCTTGGAACCTCAGATCAAACTAGCCACCCACTAAATATTGCCAGATGACCCCAGTTGATGCTATGGGGAGCAGAATAACCCAGCTGAGCCCTGCCTACATTCCTGACCCACAAAACTGTGAGATCTGTTGCAATGTTTGAAGCCACAAAGTTTGGAGCTGATTTGTGATGCAGCAATAGATAATTGGCACCGAGGGAACAAGACCGTTGGGCAGCCAGACCGAGGATGCTGGCTGGGCAGCCACCGGGACTCAGGAGGGCAGGTGAGTGATCTTCTGGTGGGAAGAGGAAAGCAATGAGAGCTTCATTTGCACCCGGGCAGGGCTGCAGCTGGACGGACGGGCAGTCACTGGCCACCCCATCTCTCCCTGGCTGGCCCAAGCTGAGAGAGTTCTTAGTGGTCTATGGCATTGACCTCACACTGGAGGTGTTGACTTACCTCACGCTGATGCCATGGAACAGAAAGCGCTCATATATATTGAGCTCCTCCTGTGTGCCAGGCACAGCGATGCGTGGCGTTTTACCAGCTCAGCACAATCCAGAAAGAGAGCGAGAGACAGAGAGGGAGAGAAAGAAAGAGAGGGAGACGCGCACACACGCAATGGATCTGCATTTCAAACATGTAAAACTGAGGCTTGTTGGGGGGACAGAGCTGGGACTGGAGCCTGGGTTCCAGCCCTAGAACTGCGGCCTGGCCATGTCAGAGGGGTTAGAAGGCCTTGAAGATGTCACGGCAGTGGGGGACGGCTCCCAGGGGGACGGAGTGGTGGCCCCCAGCACATGTGCACTAACCCTGGAGGAGGGGCTGTGGCGCCCCCTGCCAGGATAGAGGAGGATGGGCAATGTGGGGAGCCCAGGTCCCTTAAAACCCAAGGCATTGGGCAAAGTGTTCCCACCACACCCATGGAGAACACGAAATGCTGCACGAGGCAGGCAGCGGAGACCGGCCTGTCAAGGGAGAGGGCACTTTGCCTCACCATGCCTCGGTTTCCTCATTTGTAAAAGGGGAATAACCATAGCACCTACCCTGCTATTCCTTCCTTCCTTCCCTCCTTCCCTCCTCTCTTCCCTCCCTCCCTCCTTCTTTCTCTCCCTCCCTTTCTTCTTTCTTTCTTTCTTTCCTCTTTTCTGTTTCTTTCTTTCTTTCCTTCTTTCTTTTTTTCCCTATCCTTCCTTCAACTCTTACTTTTTCTTCCTCTCTTCCTCCCTCCCTCCTATCCTTCCTTCCTTCCTTCCTTCCTTCCTTCCTTCTTTCCTTCCCTTACTTACTCAAGGAACACCTACTGACTTCTGACAGGCCCAGGCCCAGGACCACACTAAGGTGTGACCCCGGCAGTAGTGTGCCAGTCCTTATAGGCAACGGGATGGAGGTGATCATCCCCAGGGCCTGGAACCGTTTTTTCCCTTCCAGGGGCTCTGCTTTCACCTCTAGGTAATGGGAGTGCTTATCACAGTGGAGGCTTGGAGAGACTTCACAGGGCTTCTGGGCAAGGCTGCAGGGAGGTGAGCAGATCATGGGCTGGAAAGAAGTTGACTGGTTCTCAGGGCCAAGTTCTGGGACAGTGAGACGGGCCCTTTGCCCATCGCCCTCCCAGGGGGCAGCTGGGGTTGCAGAGGCAGGTGGAGGAAGGCTGGGGCTGGCAGGAAAGGCTGAGCAGCCCTGAGAGCTGCCCCCAGGCCAGGGAGGCCTCTGTAAGCCCCACAGGTGGCGGAGCTGAGACTCTGGTCCCTCCAGACTGCTGTGGGTGCGATCCCGCAAGGAGGCCTCGGACCACCCCAAATATAATGAGCTCTTCCCCTGTGGACAGCTCTGACACTTTCCAGAGCCCTTACTCTTACTCTCTATGGCCTGAAGACACACATTATTAGGGCCGTTTTACAGATAGAAATACTGAGGCTCCAAGCGGCAGGCTAACCTGCCTAACGTGACCCATTAAACAGACAGGAACTTGGGGCACCTGGGTGGCTCAGTCAGTTAAGCATCCAACTCTTGGTTTCGGCTCAGGTCTTGATCTCACGGTTCGTGGGATCGAGCCCCGCGTCGGGCTCTGCACCGACCGCTTGGAGCCTGCTTGGGATTCTCTCTTTCCCTCTCTCTCCCTGCCCCTCCTCCACTCGAGCGCCTGTGTGCGTGCGCTCTCTCTCAAAATAAATAAATAAACATTAAAAAGAAGAAGGAGAATCACCGTCCGGCCACGCCCACTCCTTCCAGCTCCCCACCGACTTACTCCCAACCCCAGCTCCCCATCTACCCTCTTCTTGGGGCCCCCAAACCTCCCCACCCCCATCCATGGGGATCCCAGGGGCTGCCATCTTTCAGGAAGGGTGAGGTGTCAGGGAAGGGCAAGATTCGGAGGTTCACGGGATGCCCCTCTGTCATACTCAGGCTCTAGGCAGGCAGAGAGGACGCATTCCAGGGCCCCAGACTCCGCCCGCCTCCCCCAGCCCCCTGTGTAGCCCCTCAAACACGAACGCCTGCAGGCTAACTAACGGAAGGGAACTCACCCCTCGTATTTTACATTCACCACCACCTGGGATCCTCACAGAACCCTGCCCAGGGAGGCATTTTTCAAGTGAGAGAGGATAAGACTTGGCTGAGTGTACCCAGGTAGCAAATGGCAGAGCTAGACCGCAAACTTCAGAATCCACGATCCTTCCTGGGCCAAGAAAGGAGAGGGAGAGGGAGGGCGCTGACCGGGCAGCAGGATGCCCAGGTATTCGGGGGAGGGGGGGACTTGGGACTCAGGGGTGCCTGGGTGAGGAGGGCCAGCTGACGGGCAGGGAGGGGTGCATTGCCAGTCAGCAGGTGTTGCTGTCACAGACGTGCTCCCAGACACCCCGCCCCCCCGCCCCGTGTTCTGATGGGAGGGGTAGAGTGGGCTATTCAAGGGCAAGGCTAAGAGATGCACAGTATCACTTAAGACAAGTGCCCACGAGGCACTTTCCACTTTACCACCTGGGAAATCTTACTGCATTTCTCTATGCCTCAGTTTCCTCATCTACCAAATGGGAATACAGCAGCTGCTTCACAGGGTTGCTATGGGGATTAAGACAATTATGGAAGTCGGACACATTGTAGGGACGCAGTGAGTGTTTAACGTTGATCCCGTCCCTCCTCGTCAGTAGCAGCCCTCCCTGCTGGGTCCCGGAGGCTTTATTTCCCACTTTGCTCACGAAGTCTCGAGTCACTCCAAGGGTAGGATGCCGAGGGGGGCGACAGAAGTGCATACAGAGTGTTCACCTAGAGGGTGGGAGAGTTTGGAAGTCCGTGTCCCTGGCAGGTGCTCGGAATTTCTGACCCATCGAAACTGTGTGAGATTAATGTCTATGGATTTAAGCTGCTGCATTTGGGGTAGCCTGCTAGGCAGCAATAGAAATCTAACAGGGTCCCCCCAGGTCCTAGAGCAGTGGTTCCCAAACCTAGCTGGGCACCGAAATTCTCCGCAAGGTAATGTGTGTCCATGGCTAGAGAAAGAGCCTGGGGTCAGAGTGGCTGGATTGGAACACCTATCTCACCACTGAGTAGGTGTATAACTTTGGGTATGTGTCTTAACCTCTCCCAGCTTGAGTAGTTCCATCCATAAATGATAGTAATAGAACTTACCTTCTCGGGATTGTTATGAAGACTGAACAAGAAAATGCATGTCAATTCTGCCTAGAGGGTAAGAGAGCTAGGGCCTTGCCTGTCTTCTTCTGTTTTGTTTTGAAGTTTAGCTTTTTATTATTTATTTTGATGGGGAGGTGCAGAGAGACAGAGAGAGAGAGAGAGAGAGAGAGAGAGAGAGAATCCCAAGCAGGCTCCAGGCTGTCAGCCCTGAGCCTGATGCGGGCTGCAAATGCACAAACCATGAGATCATGGCCTAAGCCAAAATCAAGAGTCGGATGCTTAACTGAGCCTCACTGAACCACCCAGGTGCCCCTTTGCTTGTCCTGTTCATTGCCGTAGCCTCAGTGTCCAGAATGGTGGCTGGAACATAGTAGGTGCTCAGTAAACATTTGACAGAGAATGAAATCAGTCAACTGAGACGACTCACTGAGGCTAGTTTGCTGGTTTCCTGACTTCAGCCTTCCCTGGTGGTTCCATCAAATGTTCTCCAACTCCACGGGGCGCCTGGGTGGCTCAGTCGGTTGAGCGGCCAACTTCAGCTCAGGTCACGATCTCGCGGTCCGTGAGTTCGAGCCCCGCGTCGGGCTCTGTGCTGACAGCTTGGAGCCTGGAGCCTGTTTCCGATTCTGTGTCTCCTTCTCTCTCTGACCCTCCCCCATTCATGCTCTGTCTCTCTCTGTCCCAAAAATAAATAAACTGAAAAAAAAAAAATGTTCTCCAACTCCAAATGGGGAAATGCCCCAGGACTCAGGCTGCAACCCTCCTCCCTGTCTGCACTCATTCCTTGGTGGCTTTATCCATTTTCATGACTTGAAACGTCGTCTTAACGCTAATGATGCCAAGCTTTCTGTATCAGCCCAGAGCTCTCCTCCTGTACCCAACTACCCCCTGGATATCTCCAAGTGCACGTCTCACAGGCATCTCAGACTTTCCTGTGCAAAACCAGAATGCTGAAGTCCACCCCCACACCTTCGCTGTGTGGTCATCCCATCTCAAGGGCAATCCCATCCCCTACGCGCTCAGGCCACAATCCTTGAGGTCCTGTTTGACCTTCTCTTTCACTCACATTCCCCATGCAGTCTACAAATAAATGCCCGCTGGCCCTGCCCTCGAGATGTATTGACATGCGGTCATTTCACTGCTGCCACCCTGACTAAACCACCACCGTCTGTCACCTGGATTACCTTGATGGCGTGTGCCTGGTCTCCCTGGTCCAGCCCCTGACTTCCTACCGTCTATTCATCACACAGTACCCACAGTATCCATTCATTGCTCATCTCCCAGCTCTGTGCTCTATGACCCCGGTGGCTCCCCATCTCACTCAGATTAAATGCTGAGACCCTTACGATGTCCTTCGAGGTCAAGAGCGTCTGACGTGCCACCTCCCACCCCTCCTCCCTCTGTGACTTCATCTCCTACCACTCTCCCTTTCCCTTGCTTTGAACCACACTGGCTTCCTTGCTTCCCTCCAACATTCAGGCACGCTCCCACCTCAGGACCTTTGCACGTGTTGCTCCCTTTGCTTCCTACTTACCCTTCTTCATGTCTTTTACTTCTCTTCCCTGCCACTTTGCTCTGTGACACTTCTCTGATATCCCATATAGTTTACTGGTTTATTTATGTATGCCTCTTCCCAATAGATACCCTCCCCAGAGCAGGGATTGCTTTTCGCTTTGTTCACTGTTGTACCCCCCATTCCCGGCACACTGTAGGTACCTAATAAATATTTGAAGAATGAATTCAGATGCTTGGGTCCCCTTGAATTAGTATGCAAGGTCCCCTTGAACCTGGTGTGCAGGTGGCGCCCAGGAATCGTGTATTTTAAAAAAGCGTCCCGGGTAGGGTTAGGTTGGATAAGCCCTGTTCCAGAATGTCAGCAGTTTGAAGAAGCCCGGGAATATCGTGCAAAGTCCAGCCCTTTGATTTCCCCCACGAAGTCACTGAGGCCAAAGGCGGAGGAGCTGCCCTGCGGCCCAGGTGGATGCGGGGGAGGGGAAGGAACTAGAACTTAGGTACGGGATGCCCGGCACAGGGCTCTCTCTGCAGCTCCAGCCTGCCTGAGCCTGCCCCGTCTGATTCCAGGGAAGGCTCGAGGGGAAGAGGGTGTGGCCCCCAGCTCAGGTGGCAGTGGGGCAACTTGGAACTCCCCTCACGTCCTCCAGGTGACCGTGACGGAGGCTGAGGGAGGGAGAAGGCCGGGCATGGACCTACCTTTGCTCCCACTAACCTAGTGGCGAAGTTATGTCAACGTTTACACTCAGGAGTAGAGCGCAGCCTTTAAAATGACTAAGCCATTAACACACACGCACACGCATCTGCACGCTGATTGTCGGTAACAAGTGAAATTGAGCTCAGGGGAGTCTTAAAGTCCAGCTCTGACGTGAGGAAGCGGGCAGGCGTAATTTGATGGGACGTCCAGGACATTGGCGTTAGGGGGAGCTTCAAAAATGTCTGGACGTCTCTTCACCCAGGTCTAGGATTTCCCAAACCTTGAGCACAGGGGGCACTTGAAAAAAAATGCAGATCCCTGTCACTGCCTAGGAGCTGTTGGGTCTGTGCATTTTGGATCAGGATCAGGAATTTGGATGTTAAGGGGTTCTTATGCTCTGGAAACTTGAGAAACACTGTCCTGGGCCCGCAGCCTGTGGACTAGGGAGTCCTGTAAGGCAGTGAGGCCTTGGTGTCCGGCCCTGTCTCATTCCTAATATGTTTAGAAACTGCAAGGTCTTGGGACACCTGGGTGGCTCAGCCGGTTAAGCTTCCAACTCTTGATTTCAACTTAGGTCATGATCTCACAGTTTGTGAGTTTGAGGCTCACATCGGGCTCTGTGCTGACAGTGTGGAACCTGCTCGGGATTCTGTCTCTTCCTCTCTCTCTGCCCCTCCCATGCTCATGCTCTCTCTCAAAATAAATACATAAACTTAAAAAACAAAAACACTGCAAGATCCAATTCCAATGCATTAAAGAAAACACTAGTGTGTCTATAAATCCCAGTAGACTATTGCACTTGTCAAATGTACCTTGGGGAATTCGTGTCCTCTTGTTTTAAAGAATGCCTTGGGCACCTTTGGGATTCAGCAGTTACTGGAAGATGGCCCCTCCTACCTGGATTATTCTAATGTGTGGAGGTTGCTGGGCGGGGAATGGCAGAAGCTGGGATCTTCACCGGGTTTGGTAGAAAGACCGGCTTGACTGGTTCCAGAGTGACGAACTTGAACCCAGGCACAGCCTGACTCCTGCAGTTCATGGCGATCGTTGCCCCACTGTACTAGCCCTCCCAAGTTTACACATAGAGCTCATGGCCACATACGTATCCCCGAGAACACACATCCACACAGGGCTGTGAGAAACCCGAGGTCGGTTCCTGACAAAAAAACCCTGCTTCCCGCTTCCCTGCTCCACTCCAGCCTTCCAGCCCTGCCAGTTCTCGCTAAAGGGCAGCTCTAATGTTTCTTAAATTCCACGTGAGTGAAATCATATGGTGCTTGTCTTTCTTTGACTCGTGTCGCCGGGCAGAATACACTCTAGCTCCACCCACGTCATTGCAAATGGCAAGATTTCATTCTTTTTTTTTTTATGGCTGAGGAGTATTCCATTTATATATAAACACACCCCGTCTTCTTTATCCGTTCATCAGCCAACGGACATTTGGGCTCTTTCCGTAATTTGACTGTCGTTGTTACCGCTACTGAAAACTTTGAATTAGTACTTTTGTGTCCTTTGGATAAATATCTAGTAGTGCCATTGCTGGATCGTAGGGTGATCCTATTTTTGAGGGACTTCTGTCCTGTTTTGCACAGTGGCTGCACCAGCATGCATTCCCACCAATACTGAAAGAGGGTTCCCCTTTCTCCGCATCCTCACCGACACCCTGGTTTCCTGTGTTGGTAATTTTAGCCATTCTGACCGGTGGGAGGCGGTATCTCATTGTGGTTTCGATTTGTAGTTCCCTGATGAGTGACGTCGAGCGTCTTTTTATGTGTCTGTGGGCCATCTGGATGTCTTCTTTTGGAAAAATGTCTATTCACGTCTCCTGCCCATTTTTAAACTGGATGATTTGTGGTTTTTTTTTGGGTGTTGAGGTTTAAAAGTTCTTTATATATTTTGGTTACTACCCCTTTATCAGATATGTCATTTGCAAATATCTTCTCCTGGAAGGACAGCTCTAAAAGAGTGGCTTCAGCTCAAAATCCTTCAGGACTTCCCATCAGCTAACATGCCCTGATTTGACATCAGTGTGGCTATAGCCTGGATTCAACTCCTACCCCGGAAGGCAGAATGATGGCCCCCAAGGGTGCCTACATTCTAATCCCTGGAACCTGTGAACGTGTACTGGCAAAAGGGACTTTGAGGTGGGGGAGATAATCTGGTTGGGCCCAACCTGATGACATGAGCCCTTCAAAGTGGAAAGCCTTTCCTGGCTGAGGGAGATGTGAGGATGGAAGGAGGGTGAGAGAGACAGGACCTTGCTGGCTATGAAGGTGGAGGAAGGGGCCACAAGCCAAGAAATGCAGGTAGCCTCTAGTAGCTAGAAATGGCAAGGACTTGGATTCTCCCCCAGAGCCTCCAGAAAGAAATGCAACCCTCCAGCCATCTTGAGTTGACCCGTGAGACTCATGTCCAACCTCTACAGAACCATAAGATAATAAATTGTATTGTTTTACGACACTAACGTGGCGATCACCTCGGAGAGCACAACTGAAGCTTCCTCCAAGCACGTGGTCCTTCGCTCTTCTTCCCCATGACACCATGTGCTCTGCCCCCTCCACAGCTGGCTCAGGCTGCTGACCCTGTTCGGGACACTCAGGTTGCCTCTCGCCTGAGCCTCTTAGTAACAACTGCCTTTCACCCCACCCGGTCCTCAGCCCTGACCCCCTGCCAGCGGCATTCGCCCTTCTGCCCCGCCCATTCTGTCCTGCCCCACTAAACCATAAAGTCCTTGAAGGCGGTGTCTGTGATTTGTTTTCCCCTGAGCTCCACGACCAGGAGTGGCCCACAGAGGTCTGTGTAGTGAACCTGGGGCATCTTGGGTAGTACGTCTCGTTCTCAGCTTCTAGCCGCATCAAGATGACCTGGGAATCTTAACAAGTCCTAATCCTACCAGACTGCCACGGAAGAATGGGAGGCAGCCCCGTGTGTATTATTGGGCAGAAGGTCTCCAAGATTCAGAGTTAAGTAGAAGCAGCGGGAGGAAGCTGAAGACTGAGGAGAGCATGTTGCCATTTGTGTGAAAAGGGGAAAATATATTTACATAAGCTAACAACGAATGGTCTACCTTTGGAAAGATATGAAAAATAAGCAAAAGGACATCAGCGCCCGGAACTTTCTGAATTCTGTAGCATCTGTACATACAATCTATTCACAAAAGTAAATAAAATTGTAAAAGTTCAAAAATATGGATTCTGGCTATATTGCCAGAAAGGATCCAGGAAACTGTGTCTAAAGCACTGTCAGCTCATCCTAAGTCAGAAACTGAATTGTCAGGAAGAGGGCAGGGTCGAGATGCAAAGGATATTTGGAAGCATAAACTTAAAATGTACTTCATGAAAAAAAAAAAAAAAAAAAGAACTAGAAAGCTCTCCCAGGGGTCACGAAGCCAGGGTTGGGAACCCACCAACTGAGTCCCACCTCTGCATTTTATGGATGAGGAAAGAGAGGGAGAGTGACTTCTCAAAACTACGCAGCCAATCGGAAGCACAGGCCGGTGCCCCAGGAGTGATAATGACAATGACATTGACTCCCAGCCCCTGCTCACCTTCAAGCAGGGACCCTGCTCACTCACAGGGCAGGAGGACAGAAAGATAGAGAAGAAATCACCATCTTTAATCAACCCACCTGCACAGAAACCAGGGGAGCACTCCCTGCCTTGCAAGGTCCCAGTGAGAAAAGAACTTGGGTCCCCTTGCAAAATCCATCTCATAAAAACAAAAGGCTTCAAAGCACCAGTGGCTAAACCCGTGGAGTAGAAAGGAGGCGGGGCGTGTGGGGGTGGGAGGAGAGGGCTGGAGGCAGGGAAGCAGTCAGGTCTGAAGGGAACTGCACAGTTACCTAGGCAGACCACCCGGGACTCAGTGCCTGGGGGAACCAGAGGAACTCCTGGGGCCGGCTCCTTGACACAGCACTACAGATGGGATGGTGGGGTGGGGTCCTAGCCCAGGATATTCTGCCCACAGACGGTAGGGAATGCTAGATCAGAGGGTGGAGAGCAAGGATGGAGTGTTCACCACGGACGGGCTCGGGTGTACGAGCCATCTGTGTTTCCCTCCGAGTCCCCCACGCCTCCTGCCCTCCTTCCTAACCCAGGGTATCACAGACTGGGAGCTGAGGCCTGACCCTCCTGCCCTTGGACTCCCGGCCCGTACACAGGAACCAAGGTCCTCAGGGGTGTCTGTGGAAGGAGGTGGGGAGAATGAGCTCTCATCTGTTTGCTCTCAAGGGTGCTGGCCCTCCCGGCCCCACACCACGACCCACTCCCCCAGTCTGCCTCTTCAGGACTCCTTCTGGGCTTCTTAGAGGTTTCTCCTGGACACTGGAGTGGTCACAGACGCTGGTGATCTTTGAAAAGTGTTGACTGGGCCGCGCCGGCCAGCCCTCTTCTATTCCGGAACCACAGGTCTTCCATCTGGAAGGTGGATGGAACCATCAGGGGTCGGTGGGGTTGCTGACGAGGTAGGGATCATGGCTGCAGCAGACCCGGCCTCAGGGACCTGGAAGGGGGTGGCGTGACTGAGGTGTGGCCTCCCCTCTTACTGGAATGAGCTTGAAATGTTTGCCAAGGGTGGGCAGGGGCCGAGCCTAGGAGGGCTTCCCTGTGGGTCAGGCTGAATTCAGGGCTCTGGGCTCTGTTCATCTGGTTCCCAACAGAACAGGTATATTGCTACAAGAGAGGTGGTGTAGATCATGTGTGTTCTAGAGTGTCCCAGATGGATGGGGGCTCAGAAATGGAATTCAGAGACCAGACCCCGGGGTTCTGGAGCCTGAAACTGCAGAAAGTACACTGTGTTCAAGGCCTGCCTCCACCCAAAGCCTAGCTGTGTGGCCTCAAGCAAACGCTTCATATCTGGGCCTCAGTTTCCATATCTGAAAAATGGGAATTATAATCCCAGCCTCGCCCTGGGGACTTAAGAGTCAAATGAAAAGGCTAGAAAGAGCTCCATCTGCTAAGAGATTATTTTAATTATTTGAGGGAAACTGAGGCCCAGAGAGGGCCAGGGCCTTGCCAGATGTCACACAGAGAGTCAGTGACGGAGCTGCAACTGGAACCCAGGACTCCTGCTTCTAGGTCACAGTAACTCTCCCCAAGGCTGGTGAACCAGTGTGGTAAAATGAGGTGAATGCCATTTCTCTCTGGACACGGGACCAGAAGTTGGGTGAAGGGTTTCAAAAAGAAGAGGCTGGAGAAGGGAGGGAGGCCCCAGCGCACACCAAGGCTGAGATTAAAAAAAAAAAAAAAAAATACAAACCCCCGCGATCCCCTCCCCCGCCCGGCCCGCCCCACCCTTGGAGTCGGGCTGCGAAGGGCCAGGTCCATGTCCGTGGCGGACCCAGCCAGTGCAGGCTGCAGTCGGTCCGCTAGCCGCCAGGGGGCGCGCCTGCCATTTGGGCCCGACCTGGTGGCCTCAGCTTCAGTCTAGCCAGCAAGCACGCGGCGCCCGGGTGGGAGCGCGGCTACCCCGACCTGCAGAAAACAAAGGCAGGTTAGGGAAGTGGACCCCGAAAATATGGGGGCAGGCAGATCCGGCTGCCCTCCCCGCTCCTCCCTGCCCTTCGTCCCCCAGCAGCAACGCCCCGGTCCCTCCACCCCACCCCACTGGGCGCCAGGACCCACGTGTACAGAGGCTGCAGTTGTAAATGCGACGTCTTCTGGGGCGCCTGGTATCCGTAGGAGTCAAAGCCACCGATGAAGTCAACTGTGGAAGGGGAGGTGGCTCATAGTTAGGGATGGGCCCCTAGGGTGCGAGTTATGGGAGGGTGGGTCCTGAAAAGGAGGAATCTGAGAGCCAGACCCCATACAGGGTTTTAGGGCCAGGCTTTGCTGCCAGATCCCAATAGGTGGACCTATGGGGAATGGGACATGGAGAAGCTCAGCCAGAGTGGCCAAAGCCCCAAGTGGACAGAGAACCTGGAGGGGCGAGGCCGTCCTTTAAGGGAGCAGGGCTTGAGCCACGTAAGGGGGCAAGACCACGGAGGTGGGTGCGTGGTGGTGGTGGTGGTGGGTTAATGGGAGCAGAGACTGGGCATGGGCGGTGTTTGTTAGGGGTGAGCCTTATGGAGCTCCTCCGGGGGGCAGAACCTAAGAGAGGTGGGTAGAGAGCGGCGCTGGAACCATGGGCTGGGCACCTGGATGTCTAGGTCACAGCTCAAAATGTGCTACGTAGACCCCCACTACCCCTGCCGCCTTTTCTTCCCCACCAAGAGGGTCCAGTTGGCCAACCCAGGGCTCCCTCCCTGGAGGGAGCTTGGGGGCACTGTCCAGGGTGCTGAAGGAACAGGATGGTGTGCGGCCAGGCTTCCCCATTCCCTAGGGGCTCCCCACTCACAGCTGTCCTCCTCCTCCAGGAACACTTTGCTCACGTAGCAGGCGAACACAAAGCCGAACAGCTGGGGATGGAAGGAAAGAAGACAGAAGCTCTTCCTCCACCCTCTGCCTGGCTGGGCCTTGTCCGACTGGAGGGGCACGGTATGCGAAGATGAAGGCCAACCCATAACAACTTCCAGTTAAATGACTGGGCCTTACTGTCAAACATAGTTGGTTCCATTCTCCATTCTGCGAGTGGACTTTGGACAAGTAATTATTTTACCTCTTTGAGCCTCAGTTTCCCCAGCTGGACCTGGGCAATACTTTACTGACTTGTTTAGAAGAAAGAGGAGTATGTGACTTTGGGCATGTGGAGTGTGGAGGGCAAGACTAGGAACCAGAACTGTCTTGGATCCACTCTCACAACTCTTATGCACTTGATGTGGTCATTCCATTCTGTGAATAAGCAAACAAGTTTAGAGAGGGCAAGTGACTTGTCCAAGGTCACACAGCAGATACACTGGAGATCGGGTTGACTTACAGTCTGATGACTCATCCTAGTCCTTAAACCTGCTCACGCCAGGCTGGGGCAGGGGTGAAGGGAGAAGATACAAGATAAGGAGACAGAGCCAGACAGAAGCACAAGAAGGCTGGGAGATCTAGGTTCTTCCCTTCTGAACTAGAGCTAAACAAAGGGGTTAGGGTAGACTCCACCTCCGGGAGTGTGTGGCTCAGGGGGACAGGAGGACTCACAGCCAGGAAGATCTGCAGAGCACTGCTGAGTGCTTCGATGTAGGGATAGTCAAGCAGGCAGCCGGTGACAGAGATGACATGGTGGTCTTCCAGGGCCAGGCGGGAGTTCAGGACAGGTGTCACTAGGCAGCCTGGCCCATTCTCCATCCACCAGGAGCGGTGCAGGGACGTGTTGAAGGTCATGATGAAGTCCCGGTCCTGGGGGCAGAGGGGCCTAGGATACTGAGCTGGGGCCACGAGGTGGCGGGAATTTTCCCCAGGCAGCAGGGAACTTTATATAAAGCCTACTTCACACCTGGACTGTTGAAGCAGCCTCCTCTCCTGACTTGACTTCAAGGGTCTGGAAGGGGGGGTCTGTTTCCACAAGTCTCTATTTGGCCAGTAGGTGGCGCTTGATGACTATGCAGGTCTCACACTTCCCTCAGAGACCGAAAGGGCTGGTGCTCACCCACAGAAAGCCCCAAAATTTCAGGGATGGAAGGGACATTAACAGTGACTGAGTCCAATTTTCCAGCCCTGAGCGGAATTCTCAACACAGACCCCTTCATGGCCCATGCAGCCTCTCCACTGCTCTCTCTGTGTGACCCTGGGCAAACGTTTCCTCTCTTTAGTTCTTGGTCTGCCCATCTGAAATGGAGAAGGGCCTGGCTTAGATCCGAGGTTCTCACCCACGGCGTCTATGTGTTTACCCATCCAGTCACTCGTGCAGCCTGTTAACAGACATTCACCGAGTGCTGACCAGGTGCCAAGCACTGAGATGTGTCATCTCATTCCATCCCTTCCGCAACCACATGAAGGAATTATCTGCACTCATGAGACAGGGAAACTGAAGCTCAGAAGGTAAACCACTTGCCCAGGGTCACATCACTTGGAAATGTTGGAGCTGGGATTTAAATCCAGCAGAACTACAAAGCCAATGTTCCCATTCATGTATTTTGCCTTCTTTTTGTCTAAAATTAGAAGTTGTGCCCTCTGGGCTTGCTCTTCTACAAGCCAAGAACTTCCACTTTCTTCAGTGGTTCCACACGAGCCCTGGGCCACTCGATTGTCCCCGAAGTCTACCCTCTTTCTCTTTTGAAAATATTGATCAGAACGGGACTCAAATCGGGGTGCCTTGCTGGCTCCGTCGGTGGAACATCTGACCTGATCTTGGGGTCGGGGGTTCAAGCCCCAGGTTGGGTGTGGAGATTACTTAAAAATGAAATCTTGGGGGAAAAAAAAAAAAGAGAACTGGACCCAAATCTTTGTGGCCTTAGCCGTACAAAGTGCATGGCATTTTCATCTCCCTTGCACCGAACACCTGTGGGGCCTGAGAGCAGTTTTCAGGGCCACGACGTGAGGCTGGTTTCTACCGAGCTTGGAATCACCTGTGACCCCAGGCCATCTTCATGCAGATGGCCCTTCAGCGTTGTCTGCTCCATCATTCGTTTCTGGCAGGTGCAGGGGCGGCCAAACAAAAATGTGGGGGTAGGGTTTGCGGAGCAGATTATTCGGATGTGTAGAGGGAAGTCTCTTCAAGAGACAATGTCCCAGACCCACACCTAACTTGGAGCCTTTGGGTAGGGGACAGGAAAGGTCCGGCTCTGCCCTCTAGCACTGCCAGGCCCGAGGCTTACCTGGGACAGCTGTCCGACCTCCAGGTAGAAGCAGATGATAAATGCATTCCAGCCAACCCAGAGCACCAGCCAGGCTGCATACTGGGGAGAGGAGAGGTGGGATCAGGGTGGGGCCTGGGAAAGTGGGGACAGGGCATGTCAATGCAGACAGAGCTCAGGGACTGAGGGGACCTTTGCAGGGGGAAATGATGACACCCCACTTAGGCGGCACTTTATAGTTTACAAGTCATTTTTATATCCGTCCGGTTCCTACAACAACAGCCCTGCATGGAAGGCGCCATCCTTTCTTTAAAGATAACTCACGTAAGCCCTAGAGAGGAGGTTTAAGGTTTCCGAGATCACACAGCGAGGAAGAGATAGGGCTGCCACTCAAACTCCAGTCCTCGGGCAGCTAATCCGATGCATTCTGCAGAGAACAGCAGCCACGGCCTGGCTCTGGAGCGCTGGAGAGGATCTAGATATTTCCACCCAAGTCCCATGCCTGCAATTTCCGTGCCGCCACACGGCAGACAGTGATGCTTAGAGTGGTACCTGGGGCTTTCCTGAGAGCCAGAGAGAAGGAGCCTCCCATCCCAGGTGACACAGAGCTTTGGGAGGGCCCTGTTCACCTGGCTTCCGGGAGCTCAGCCCGTGGGAGGCGGGAGAAGCCCAAGAATGAGCCGGAGGGGGCTCTGGCGGGAGCATGGCATTGCATGGCACTGTTATCACAAGTGGCTAGCATTTTATGTAATAAACCTACTGAAAAGCCTTTTCCCTCAAAAGAGGCATGTGAATGGGCCACTGAGGAAGAGCAGGGGAGAAGGGTGAGCCTAGCTGAAAGCAGGGGTTTAACAGAGACCATCAAGGACCAGGGCTTGGAAAGAGGAAGCAGGAGGAGGGAGCCAGGGACACAACACAATCCACGCCTGGGATCGGAGCACAGGGGACACTGACCTCAAGCCACACTAGCCGCTCGAGACCATATTCCTCATGAACAGCAAAGGGCAGGTCTTCCTAGAGCTACCTGAGGAACTAAACCAGATGAAGTCTGTCCCTCCACTGGCTTCCGGAGGCAGCGTGAAGATGTGTCAAGAGCGTTCACTCCGGACCTGACTGCTCTCTAATCCTGCCACTGATTAGCTGCGTGGCCTTAGGAAGCCTCATAACCTTTCTGAGCCTCATTTCCTCATCTGGGAAACGGCGATGGTAAGCCATACCTTGCAGGGCTGTTGTAAAGGTAAGCAAAACGTGCGCAACTCTCAGCACTGTGCTTGGCAGATGGTAGGCACTCCCTAAAATGATGTATCTTGTTAATATCTGGATTTTTCCCTAGGAAATTCTTCAGGGAGAATACCGCTCTTGTCTCTCTGCTGAGCAAAGAAGCATTGGTATTTGGGCATCCGCACCAGCAGCCGGGCTGGAGCTAAGACAGAGCAGGGGTCTGGGTGTCCAGGGTAGGGGGCAGTTCTGGCTGGAGGAGCCAGCGTGGGGGGGGGGGGGGGGGAGGGGGAGGGGAGGGGCAAGTGAGCCATACCAGAATGAGGTACCGGGAGCGGTACTGCACGGTGCCGAAGATGCCCAGGATGACGGCCATGATGTGCAGGAAGTTGGCTAAGATAGGAGCCCACTGATAGCCCAGGAAGTCAAAGATCTGCCTCTCCAGTGCAGCCACCTGTGGGAAAGAGCAGGCTGAGGCCACAGGGACAAGGGAAGGCCAGGGACTAAAGGGAAGGGAAGGGATTCCTCCTTGACCTTGTGGAGCGGGTGACGCCACCTACCGTGGTGATGGGGCACCACGGCCAGACTGTACACGAGTCTCAGCATCATCCTAACTCTGCAAGACCACAGGGATACGGGGGGAGTGAGGGCAAGGCTGTGGGGGCCGGCTGAGACTGAGCCCTGATCATCACTTCGGGGAGGGCTAACGGGAGAAGGGAACCTCAGTTCAGAACACCTTCAGAGCCAAGAGGCTCTGCCCACTAGTACCTGCCCCTGCCCCATGTGGGGCTCTGAGCAGGTGGAGTCAGGATCCAGACTGCTCCCCGCCCTCCCAGCTCTGGCCAAGGGCTGAGCCATAGCCCTGAAGGGCTAGAAGTCCTGAAGTCCCTTCTTCCAAGGACTCCTGTCTGGAGGTTGCCCTGGCCCGTGGGATCCATGGGATGCAGAGAAAGGGATTTTTTTTTTTTTTTTTTTAACTCTCCTTCCCCCAGGGAGCTGTAATGGGTTGCAAAATTGACCTCAAGTTTTTCCTCTCCATGTTTCCATGCTCTTCGACAATGCCGTCCCACACTAACTCTGCATGGTTATGTGACTCGCTTTGCCCAGTGGGACTTTAGCAAGCCCAATGCAAGTTGAAGACCCCCAAAATGCTTGTGCATTGGAGTTTGCCCACTTGCTACACGTGTAACACAGAGAACACCACGAGAAAGAGCCCGGGTGCCCAGCCGGAGCCTGAGAGGAGAACCAAGGCGCCCTAGTTGACAGCCAATCAACCTTCAGACGCGTGAGGCCATTTAGATCATTCCGCTAACCAACCCAGCAACTGACCTAAGACACGTACCTAGACCAGAAAAATCTCCCAGGTGATCCGCAGAATCATGAGCTCAATAAAACGGTTGTTTAAACTGCTGTCATGGAATGATTTGTTACCCAGCAGAAGCTAACTGATATATAGGACCCCATCAGCACTCCCTTTCCCAGTAGCCCCGGTTCAACCTTGCAGCTGCTATACTTAAGAACAAAGGTGCCGGTGTGCCTGGGTGGCTCATGAGGTTAAGTGTCGGACTCTTGATTTCAGCTCTGGTCATGATCTCACAGTTCATGAGTTCAAGCCCAGCATCAGTCTCTGCACTGATTGGGATTATCTCTCTCCCTCTCTCTCTGTTCCTCCCCCAGTTGTTCTTGCTTACTCTCTCTCAAAATAAATTTTAAAAAAAAGAGAAGAAGAACAAAGGTGCCAGGGAAATCCATTGTCATTGATTGCCCAATACCTCTTTTTCTGGTAATAGAAACCATCTCTTTTGTTTTGGGAACCACCTTCCAGACCCTTAGTTCATGTGGTTTGGGTGGGGCTGAGCCCACCTCTAATTTCAGCGGAAGGCTCAGGACCCAGTCCTGACCAAATAATCGGCACATGGGGATCTGTGCAGGGATGGACACTCGTCCCCGTGCCTGCCCCTGGCGGTCACTGTGGATGGTTGCTGGAGTAATTGGGACAGAGATACCCTCTATCTGCCAGGGTATCTGAATGGGCATAGTGTCACCCAGAGCTGTTGGTGGCTGTCTTTGCCATCTCACAGGGACAGCCTGCTTGAGGAAGCAGCCCAAAGCTAAGGGGCAGAGAGGGAAGCAGAGTGGACAAGCGAGGTGAGTGTCCTGGTAACGTCATTTCCGGTCTCAGGATCTAGCCATCGCTGAAAACTAATTCTCCCTCCTTGCACTTGCGATTTCTGTCCCTTGCAACCGAAAGTCCTGACCTAAAAGAGAAGGGGAGCGGAGGGGATCTGGCTGGGAAGGGACAGGGAGGGTTCTGATTGAGAAGATCCTAGAAGCCTTTCTCCTGGCAGGGAGGCAGGAGGAGGTGGGGCTGACGCTACTGCACAGATGGCAGGGCTTGGGCAGAAACCCAGGAAGCCGCGGGCCCAACCCTGGCACCCGCCCACCTGGCGCCAGCCTGCCTCTTATTGGTGACTCCTCTCCCGGGGCCCTGCAGATTAGAAAGAGCTTTCCAAGTGCACCTCTCATGGATACTCCTTGGCAGAAAGGCACGGCTGAGACCATTATCTCATTCTGAAGAAAGAGACCACGAGGCTCAGAGAAGGGAAGTGACTTGCCCAAGGTCACACAGCAGGTAGGTGGCAAAGCCAGGCAGTCATTCCGCTTTTCTCTGCCACATGTCCCATCAAAGCCCCTCCCTTTGCCCTGTTGTCACTGGCCTGGGAGTTAAGAGGTTGACAGTATGACAGACGCCTGGGTGACTTGGGGCGGGCCACCTTCCCCACTGGGTCTCAAGCTCCTTCCTCCATACATAAGAGGCCACTGGACTACATGACCTCTAAGGGCCCTTCTGGTTTTGACCCCAACGGTCTGCTGACCTTGGGAGAGAAACTCCCCAGATTGCTCCCCCTGCTCCCAAAAGATCCTCCCTCATTTCCGTTTTTCTCCTTTCCACCCTGACTCTGCCGGGCCTGGGAGAGCCCTGGTGGTTTGGGGTTCCCCTGAGGCTCTCAGCTCTGCTGGCATCTGGTCCTGGCAAGGAGGATGCCATCAGAGGACAGAGGAGGTGGCTGAGACAGACTTGCCCAGGCTCATCGTGTAGTTGGGGAGACATCTTGCCTGGGTATGCCTACCTAAACCAGGACATCACCCTGCCCTGACCCTGGCACTTGCTCAAAGCCCTCTTTTGGTTCTTGGGGACCTCAATGACAAAGGAAGCAGTGGGACAGTTACCACAAAAAGCTTTGGAGTCTCTAAAACTTGGGTTGAAACTGCAGCTCTGTGCGACATGGGGCAAGTTACTTTCCCTCTCGGAGCCTATTTCTTCAACTATAAATGGGGAAGACAATCCTTCCCTTGAGAAGTGAGGATATGGAGACATCACATAAACTAACAGACAACTAGACTTAATCAATGGTGGCTAATTAGGAGAAGACTCAACAGTGGAAGCTTCTTAGTTGGGCACCGAAGGTTTCCTGGGAGCTGGCACAAGCCTTTATCCCCAGCCAGCTCCTGCCCCCAAGTGGCTGAAACATTGGTTTAAGTCCCGCCTTCATTTCCCTTTTCCTTCCTTCCTTCCTTCCTTCCTTCCTTCCTTCCTTCCTTCCTTCCTTCCTTTTAATTTTTTAACATTTATTTTGAGACAGAGAGAGAAAGAAAGAAAGAGAGGCAGAGAAAGGGAGCTGGCTGAAAGCAGCTGAAGCAGGCTCCAGGCTCTGAGCTGTCAGCGCAGAGCCCTCTTCGGATCCTCTGTGCCCCCCTCTCTCTGCCCCGCCCCTGTTCATGCGTTCTTTCTTGAAAATGAAGAAACATTGGGAAAAAATGAATCCGTGTACATATATATTTTTAATTTTTTTAAACGTAAGAAAATATATTTATCTTGAGAGAGAGGGAGAGCACGCACGGGGGAGGGGCAGAGAGAAGGAGAGAGGGAGAGAGGGAGAGAGAGAGAGAGAGAGAGAGAATGAATCCCAAGCAGGGTCCACGTTGTCAGCGCAGGGCCCAGCGTGAGGCTTGAACTCACGAACCACGAGGTCACGAGCTGACATCGAGTTGGACGCTTGAGCCATTCAGGCGCCTGGAAACCTTATTTTTACTGCGTATTTATTTTTGAGAGAGGGTGCGTGAGCAGGGGAGGGGCCAAGAAAGAGGCGGAGCGAGGATCCGAAGCAGGCTCTGTGCTGACAGCAGCGAGCCCGACGTAGGGCTCGAACTCACAAACTGTGAGATCATGACCTGAGCCAAAGTCTGACCCTCATCTGACTTCACCACACAGGCATCCCTGAACCTTTCTTTTTTTTAATTTATTCTTATTTTTTTAAATTAATGTTTACTTTTGACACAGAGAGAGAGAGAGAGCGTGCGCGCGCATGAATTGGGGAGGGTCAGAGAGAGAGGGAGACACAGAATCCGAAGCAGGCTCCAGGCTCCGAGCTGTCAGCACAGAGCCCGACGCGGGGCTCGAACTCACGGACCGTGAGATCATGACCTGAGCCGAAGTCGGACGCTTAAGTGACCGAGCCACCCAGGGGCCCCAATAATCTCAATTCTAAACTTATTATTTTTTATTAGAAAACCAAGTCAAATATTCCAGAACTTCTGCTTGTCCAGCTGTGGTATGTGGCTAATTAACAAATAAAGAGCAAACAGAATTATCTTCCCCCTTTGGGTGCAGCAGCTTAGAACAATAATCTGAGGGCCGCAGTGACTGTAAATGCAACTGACCTCGGTGTGTCTTTTTACTCTCAGGGGAGGGATAGTGTGGAGACGACAGCACCTCCTTTGCAAAAGTTTCTTTTTTTTTTCCTTTTGTTTTGTTTTGTTTTGCAAAAGTTTAAAGTGCACGTGCACTGAGGGAAAAAGTGACTCTTTTTTTTTTTTTTTTTTTAACCTGGTCAGCCCATAAGCTAGGTCTTGAGTCTCTCCTAGGTGGGCCAGAACCAGGACGGAAGCTCCTGTTGGCAACTGATGCAGCCTCCTCCCTGATCTCCAGCAAAGGGAGGTTGGCCACAATCCCTGTCGAGGGCTTTTCCTTTTTCCTTTTTTTAATGTTTATTTATTTTTGAGGGAGGGAGGGAGAGGGAGAGAGGGAGAGAGAGAGAGAGAGAGAGAGAGAGAGAGAGAGAGAGAGAGAGAGCGCAAGCAGGGGAAGGGCAGAAACAGAGGAAGACACAGAATCCAAAGCAGGCTCCAGGCTCTGAGCTGTCAGCACAGAGCCCGACGCGGAGCTCTGACTCAGAAACCGCGAGATCATGTCCTGAGCCGAGGTTGGAAGCTTCATCGACCGAGCCACCCAGGCGCCCCTCGAGTGCTTTTTCTAAAATACAAATCTGGTCCAGTCACTCTGTCATCAGGGCAGCCCACAGAGCTTGGGGTAATCCCTGCGGTCTCTGGGCCTGCCAACTCCCCAGCCACACAGGACCCCAAACCAGGACGAGAGCCCTGACCATCCCAGAGTGACAGATGAGAACGGGTCACCAGATCCCGTCTGCATCGGTCAAGACCCGCATGCCTGCCCCTCAATCCTCTCTACCCTCATCCCCTCAAGGCCCTGTGCTGCTCCCCCTGACCCAGCCCTCCCCCACCCCTTTCAGAAGTCCTCCCAAACCAGCCTGTGCCCCTAAAGGCTCAGCTCCTTCCCTGAGGGGTCCCCCCTCCCCTATGTTTTGCACCCAAGGATGCCGTTTCTCTGTGCTCTTCTCAGTGACCATTTCTCTTCTCACATCCCATGTTCCTTGGGCCCAAGGGTGGGGTAGGATCCTCTGGGGTCCCTAAGTTGCTTACAGAACTGGACAACCCTGTGCCCCCCGGGGCTCGGGCCCTAGGGCTATACCACTCCCCCCACTGCTGACCTCGTCATCCGCTGGCCTCCAGGTCCTGCCTTTTCCTGAAAATGAGTTTCATCCCTGCATCACCCCAGTTGCCTTGGACATCAGGGACCACCCCCTCCAGCACCGTGACTTCTCATCTCTCAAACACCTCTCCTGTGACCTTTCCCTCCATTTCTCCTCCTACACGGCCACCACGTGGACTGTGGCATCACCATAACTGCCCCGCCTCCAAAGTCACCAATTCAACAGCCCCTGCTGGACCACTCCAGCTTGCTTCCCAGCACCTGTGGACGGTGACGGTGACGACCTGGGTCCAGTGCATCAGGTCCCCTGCCCCTCACCCTCCACCCCTTCCATTCTCCATTTCCTCACTCACACCCCAGCTCGGCTTGCTGGGACCGCACGATGCTTCCTTACTTTCGAATGAGCTTCGGCTGTAAGCCAAACTCCCATGCCCTCTGCCTTTCCATCGCACCTGTCAGGAAAGGCCCACACCTGCAAAGACCCAATTAACAGTGTTCTCACTGCCTGCAAAGCAGCCAAGCGCTGATAGAGCATGTCACTCCCCAGGCAGACAAGGTGCATGACAGATCGACAGACCCTGTAATCATCAACTTTGAGAGCACCCCCCCCTCTGCCCCACAACCCGCCTGGGCCTCCCTAGGGAACTCACTTTCTCCACTATCTCAGATCTTACTGTCCTCAACCCTCCTGGGCCCCCACCCCCACCCCAGCCTCACTCTCAGAGGACCTGGCCTCTGTCTCCCCCTCCTCCGCCCGGTGCCTCCACCTACACCCTGGACCCCATCTCCTGTCTTCTCGGGAGCTCACACCATCCTCTTCTTGCCTGTAAACTCAACCTCAACCTCTCCCTCTGCCCAGGATCCCTCCCATGGGGTCCTAAACACATTCAAGCCACTTCTATTAAAAAAATGAATGAATGGGGGCGCCTGGGTGGCTCAGTCGGTTAAGCGTCTGACTTCGGCTCAGGTCATGATCTCGCGGTTCGTGAGTTCAAGCCCCACGTCGGGCTCTGTGCCTACAGCTCAGAGCCTGGAGCCTGTTTCAGATTCTGTGTCTCCCTCTCTCTCTCTGACCCTCCCCCATTCATGCTCTGTCTCTCTCTGTCTCAAAAATAAACGTTAAAAAAATAAATAAAAAATTTAAAAAAATGAATGAATGAACGAACGAACGAAAGAAAAGCCCTGCATGGTCCTCCAGCTACACCTCCTCTATCTCAATGCTCTCACGCCCAGACTAAGGGTCTCAACGTCCTCCCTACAACTCGTTCCTCTGCCTGCTTGCACGCTGCAGTGTGGTTCAGTGGTTAGGAGCTGGGTCAGAATCCTGGTACCACTGGCCAAGTCACTTAACCTCGCTGCACCTCGGTTTCCTCTCCAGCGGAATGGGTATAATTCACAACACCTCTCTCATACGGTTGTGAAGAGATTCGGAGTTGTTTGTTTAATTTGTGAACACGATGCCCAACGTGGGGCCTGAAACTCACAACTCTGAGATCAAGAGGTGCATGCTCTAGCAACTGAACCAGACGGGCATCCCATTTTTCTTTTCTTTACTATTATTTAAAATTATATTCTGCTGCAGAACTCCCTTGCCTCCCCCCTTGCTTTCCTTTTCCCATGGCACTTATCACACACTAACATACTACCCACTGCCTTTTACTGCCTGACTCCTGCATTAGAAGGTAAACCCCACGGGAGCAGGGATTTCTGCCTGAGGTGCTCCCGGCTGCATTTCCGGCAGGGAGAGCTGTGCCTGGCACGGGGGCAAGTGCCAAGGTTAAGCTGGTTCTCCACCCTTCCTGGCCACTCCTGATTCTGGTGTGTAGCCAGGGCCCTAAATGTCAGAACACCCCAAGGCCATTCCCTGGGCTCTCTTTATGCTCCTTTTGTCCAAGCAAACGCACGCCCACCCAAGCTCCAGGGGCTACTTGCTTGTGTTTCGGCCTCCAGCCCCTTTATAAGTGGCTACTCATTGGATGAACTTCACATGCCCAAACGTGGACTTAATGAACTTACTATGCCCCAAACTGGTCCATTTCCAGTGTTTGGGTCCCATGATGTGCTGCAAAAGCCAGAAAGCTCAACTTCAGGTCCTGGTCTCCCTCCTGCCCTCTACAAGACTACCAGCTGCCCTCCCCACCCTGCCCGGCCCCCCGGCCTGCCTCAAGCCTAACCGGCCCCTCTCCTTTCCCAAGTGAAGCCACCACGGGGCTCCCCTGCTGCCCCTCCCCCTGCCCTTAGCTCCCCACCCCCACCCGATTATTTATTTATCGGGTAGCTGCCAGCTGAGGGGGATGCGGTTGCCATGGGAACCATCAGCCCCGGGTCAGGGCTGCCTCTGTTCTCAGTAGGATGCTCTTGTCTGTCTAGACGCCAACCCCAGGAGCCCAACACCAGGTGGGGGGTGGGGGTGGGGGTCAAGGGATAAATGATGCGGATAGGCCCACCCCAGCCCCCAGGAAGCAGGCTGGGGGAAGAGAGGGCGGAGAGGGGGCTGGGCTCCAGCCCCAGAACCCATCACAAGCCTCTCGTGCCCAAGCCCTTGCCGGCCAATTCTGCAAGTCAACTACTTTGCTGGCCAAAGTTCCAGCCATGTCGCCGGGGGACACAGAAGTCAGGCCATCTGAGGGAGGGGTCCCTGAAGTTTTTGAAGAATGGTTTGGTCCAGCCCGGTACTGTTACTGACTTTAGTTCACAGAAGGCTGACGTGGGAAGAGCTCCCCATTTGGGGACCAGCAAACCTGATTCTGTCCCCAGTGATTTCACTGTGCGACCTTGGGCAAGTTACTCCCCCTCTCTGAGCCGGAGCCTGGGAAAATGTCCCAAAGCGCATGGAAAGCTTTCGGCCCAGCGCCTGGCACACGGTTGGTGCTCTGTATACGGCAACAGCCTTTGCTGCAGCCCCAAACTCAAACCCCCCTTTTCCCAATGGATTTCTGAGGCAGCTGACAAAATTAAACCCGACTTAGGCCCTCATCCATGAAATGAGGGAGTGGGACTGAAGCCAGACAGGAGGACCCCTGGAGATCCACCAGCCCAACCCCCTCATTAGGGAGGTGAGCCAACTGGCTGCAGTGCGTTGTCTGAGAGGAAGGACTTCCCACTCCCCCTGAGCTCTGCCTCCATCGCTGGCTGCAGTGGTCCCAGAGATCAGGTAGTCTTTGGCAGGGTCAGGGAAAAACAGGCCTGGCAGGGACTCAGTTCACCGAAAAAATATTTCTTGAGCACCTATAATGCGCCAGGCTGTGTGCAGAGTACCCAGTGATGAACAAGCTGGTGTGGCACCCTCCTCAGGAGCTCAAGTCTGGAGACAAATCCCATAGTCCTCTGGGAGCTGATGATGGGAGCTTCTCTGCCAGGTTCCCCGCCCGCTGTGTGTAGCGACCTGTGGGGACTCCTTCCTACCCCCAACACACACACACACACACACACACACACACACACACACACACACACACAAACACGCGCGCGCTCCCTGTCGCTGTCTCTTCTGGGGCTCCTGCGGCCCTTCTGCCTCTCTGCCCTGGTCTGATTCCTGATGGAAAATGGCCAAGGTCGTCACCGGTAAGTGAAAACAAAAAACAAAAACACAACAACCGCAGAGTAATAGGATTCCATTTACATTACAAATAAAAAATAAAAAGAGAGACAAAGCCAAAAAATAAAAATAAATAAAAAGACGCGAAACGCGTTTGACTAAATGCAGAATCAAGAGCTGGGGAGACACACAAGACAAATGGTTATGACAACTTCCCTCTAGGGAGTCGGACTGGGGAGATGGGGAGCCTTACACTTTCACTTAGAAATACTTCTGTATCTTGGATTTTTTACAACGAAGGTATGCTTTTCAACAACGTTAAGAAGACACGTCTTTCAGTGTCGATTCGTGTGCAAAAGCAGTGAAGTGGCTCAGACGATCTGAGGTCTCCTTCTCTGATGTGAAGGTGCTGGGGGGCCCCGGGCAAGTGTCCTCCTCTGGGCCTCAGTGTTCTCGTCTGTACAGTGGGGGCCTCGGTCGCTCCAAACCACTGTCTGGGCCTGGTGATGCTGCAGCCTGCCTATGGGCAGGGGGCCTGGCCTTGGGGTCCTGCGACCTCTGCTGAGGGCCTAACGGCCCCTTTTCCCCAGAAGCTGGTTCTGGCAGCCCCCGGTAAGATCGCCGCTCGGGTTCAGCCAGCCGAGGCACAAGGGCTCCCCATAACCCTTGTGGAGCCTCCGGGATACGAAAGGTGGAGGCTCAGAGTGGTCCCGGGTCTCCCAAAGTCACTCAGACAGGAAGTGGTAGAGTTCAGGTTCGAGTCCTTGTCTGTGCGTTCACTGTTCTTCCCACCCACCCTATGTCTCGCCAGAGATGGTCGGGGGCATAGGAAGGGGCAGATCTGAGGCGGGGCGGGCAGAGCCTGGCTTGGATCAAAAGCAGGCAGTGACGTAACAGCTAACATTTATTAATCTCCTATTAATGCCAGACACTATGCTGAGTATTTCACACCTGTTCATTCATTCATTCTACAAACAGCTCTCCAGGGCCTTTTGTGGGCTAAGAGCTGAGAAGTAAGGGGACCCAGATCTTGTCCCCATGGGATGACAGTCCTGCCTGTTCCCTCCTCAGCACTGACACCAGAACATCTGCCTGAGCCCAGAGAGCCCAGAAAGCAGAAGAGGGGTAAGATGGTGGGGGGGGGGGTGTTCTTTCCCATTAGAAAATAGAAGAAAACAACTCTCAATGGGCTTCAGAATTGTACAATCATTTATTGAGCGCCTAGTGTATATTACCCCTCATACCCATGTCTCTAAATCCTACCCCCATTGCTGGATGAGGAAACCGTGGCCCAGAGAGGTAAAGGGGCTTGCCCAAGGACACACAGAAGAGCTGAGCCTGCAGCCAGTCTGTTGGGGTCCCAACCCTCACTCTTCCCTACCACATGGCTGAGACCGGGCTGCCAAGCCTGCTTGCATGCCCTGGCAGATGGGGATCTCACCCCTTATAGCCTTGATGGAGTAATCTCCCGCCCTCAGTCCTGCTCCCTCCTCCTAAGGCCAGCTCCCCCAGCCCCCCAGGCTCCAAGACTGCCATCTGTCTATCCTTATGCCCTCCTGCTGTGGCCCAGCCCTGGACCTCAGCTGGGCCTGGGGGAGCGAGGGAGCAGCTGGCCACTGGCTTGTGCGTAATTAGCCCTCAGAGACCAGCCTGGAGCTTAAGGGAGGCCCAGGACTGTCTCAGAGGGCTGGCTGAGGCCAGCCTCGGTCCCTGCAGGAGGCAGTCGCTGGGGCTTGGCCTCTGTCTCCATGGCAACCCCATCCCCTCATCCCAGCGACAGCTGACCCTTCCCAGCTGGGGGACTCCTCAGACCCCTTCTGGGCAAATTCATCCCCGCTACATCTCTGAGCTGGCAGCTCCATTAGAACAGGCCTGGTAGTGGTCTAATTAGCATACATCTACATTAATTTGCATAAACCCAGCCTAGAAGCCCAGGGTTATGCCAAGGTCAGTCTGAAATCAAAGGGTCCCTCCAAGTCACGGGGCCTATCTCTTCATCCACAATCTGGTCCAGCCTACAGGCACCCCAGGGGGAGGCCACTGGGCGTGCAGAGAAGGGCCTTCAGGACAGTGACTCTGACCACGTCCCCTCTTCCGTGGACCGGGGACCAGGATGCCTACTTCGCAGCAGTGAGGGTCTTCCAGGCCCCACCCCACCCCCTTCAAGCGCTAATCTCCACTCCTGGAGCTCCTTACTTTGTGCCAGTGGGGCAGGCCCCTCTTACAGTTCCAGAAAAGCCCACAGGACCCCAGGAGAGCTGCCCCTTGGATCCGGTGGGTCCTATGCCACCTGCCTGCCACCAGGTCATCCCGCCCTAACTTCTGGGGTCTGGCAGCAAAAGGACCAGAAGCTGGCAGCTACCAGCTTCGGCCTTTCCTCAACACCACCTCCTCTGGGCTTTGCCCTCGTGCCCGTTCACAGCCCAGGAGCAGGGGGCATCTGACTTGGCTCCGGCCCCCAGCACCATCCACTTCGGTGCCCTCTTTGGAAAACCACGAGAGGCAGTTTGACGCAGTGGGGCAGAGGGCGTGCTTGGGTTTGTCTTCCATACGAGCCTCAGTCTCCCCGTCTGTAAAATGGGGAGAACAGCCCCCACACTTGCTGGAACTACCGTGAAAATTCAATAAGACAACGTACGTCAAGTGTCTGACGTAGTAAGCGTTCCATAAATGTTGACTATTTTTTTTTTTAATGTTTATTTTGAAAGAGAGACAGAGGGTGAGTGGGGGGAGGGGCAGAGAGAGGGAGACACAGAATCCCAAGCAGGCTCCGCACCTGCCCCATGCCTCAACTACCGAGACCCGCAGCAGGCTCTGGAGTGGGCAGTGAAAGCCTGGGAGGAGGGCGTCCTCTTTAGAAAACACTTCAGATAGGATAGAGGGGACGACAACCCGGGCGGAGCAAATCCAGCAAAAAACACACTCACCCAGAAGATGCTGGCTGCAGATCAATGGACTTCTGGATAAATAAAAAGGTGATTAATCAGATTCTCCATTAAGTACAACGAACGGCACCGTATAATTAAGCCAAAAAACTCGCGGCGGAAAGCACCTTTAAGGGAGCAGGCACTTAGGCAGGGAGAATTAAGGAGGCACTGAGGATAGCAGGAGCTATAAGGCTGGAGGTGAGGCGGAAGAGACCAGAAGGTTGACCCAAACAATCAGGAGTCACAGCATTAGAGGAGGCCAGAGCCCAGTAGTTATCAGCTCAAGCTCCAGAGTCAGGCAGACTTGGGATGGGGTCCCAGCTCTCACTTACAGGCTTGTAGGACCCGGGAAAGTCATTTCCTGGAGCCTCAGTTTCCTCATCGGTAAAATGGGAACACAGCTACCACTGATACCGACCTCCTGGGGTTGTGGCCGACTCGATGAGAATGGGAGTAAAGAAGTTTGCATATAGTAAGTGCTCAATAAATTCTCCTTGATTGGACAAGTCACTTTCCCTCTCTGGATCTTAATTTGTCCTTGGCAAATAGGGGATAATGATGTCCTGTCTTACAGAGAAATTGGTGGACCAAGTGAGATCACAACCAGGAAAGCAGTTTATATACCATAACGTGCTTTTTAAATTGTAAAGTACCGTGTCCCCATCGTCATTATTAGGATAATGAAGTTCTTGATTTCATACCAAGGTCAGATCCCTGTTGCTCGTTTCCTGAGAAGCTGTACGGTGTCGTGGTTAAAAGTGTGGCCTAGGAGCCAGACTGCCTGGGTTTGAATCCTACCTTTACCCTGATTATTAGCTGTGTGACTTTCAGCGACTCACTTAACCTAACCTCTCTGTGCTTTAACTTCTCCGTCTATAAAACAGGGATAATGATAAGTGCCTATTTCATGGGATTGTCGTGAGGCCTCAGTGAGGGAATATGTGTAAAACGTTCAGAACATTGCCTGGCCCGTACTCACGGGTAAAGCCACGTCAGTTGCAACGAGTCACCCATAGTGAAGACTTTGGACCTGGGTCCCCTACAGGCTCAGAGGACTCAAGTGCTGTGGAAGAGACCACAGTTGTCCTGGTGTGCACGCCCCAGGTAGCGCCCTCTCCCCGACCCACCCCATCCAGTCCGGCAGCTGCCTGACCCAGCCTGGCCCCTTCTCCGCCTGGCTCTTCTCATGCACCCCCCAAGCATCCACGAACACTGACCTTGCACTGGGCCCGCCCTGTCAACTGTCAGTTCGGCACAACCCAGAGAAGAGAGCAGGGACTTCCCTGCGGGGACGTGCACGGAGCCCACTCTGCACACAGTGCCTCATGTCCGCGCGTCTCGCGTCTTCCTCCCAACGCTTGAGAGCTGTCCTTTTCCATGTGTAAAAACAGAGGCCCAGGGAGGGTGCGGGAGTGGTGGGGGCAGGACTCGCGTCTAGCTCTGGCAGGGCGATGATATTCCCAAAGTGAGCTAGAGTCAACGCAGCCTCTGTCAAAATTCCAGCGACTTGTTTTTGCAGAAATAGAGAAGCTGGTCCTAAAATTCAGAGGAACGCTCAAGGGACCTAGAATAGTCAAACCATCTCAAAAAAGAAGAACGTTGGAGGGTGAGACTTCTTGATCTCAAACCTTACAGTAACATCACAGTAATCAAGACGGTGTGGTATTCACGTAAGGTTAGGCTGACAGGTTGAGATGGAATGGAATTGAGAGTCCGAAAACAAACCCATGCCTTTGATTGATTTTCAACAAGGGTGCCAAGACCATTCAATGGAGAAAGCGTAGTCTCTTCAACAAAGGGTGCTGGGACACCTGGATATCTGCGTGCAGAAGAATGAAGTTGGACCCCTACCTCACACCAGATGCAAAAACTAACTCAAAGTGGATCACAGACCTGAATGTTAAGGGCTAAAACTATGACACTCTTAGGAGGAGCCATACGTGTGACCTCGGAATAGGCATGTGATAATATGACACCAAAAGCACAAGTAGCCAAAGAAAAACCAGATACGCTGGATGTCATCAAAATCAAGACCATTTGAACCTCAAAGGACACCATCAAGAAAGTGAAAGCCAACCCACACAGAATGCAAGAAAATATTTGCAGATCAGAGATGTGATAAAGGTCTAGAATCCAGAATATATAAAGAATTCTTAAAAGAAAAAAGAGGGGAGCACCTGGGTGGCTCAGCCGGTTAAGCATCCGACTTCGGCTCAGGTCATGATCTCGAGGTTCGTGGGTTCGAGCCCCACGTCAGACTCTGTGCTGACAGCTCAGAACCTGGAGCCTGCTTCGGATTCTGTGTCTCCCTCTCTCTGCCCCTCCTCCACTTGCTCTCTCTTTCTCTCTCAAAAATAAATAAAACATTAAAAAGTTTTTAAAAAAAGAATTCTTACCACCCAACAAAATGATAAATAACCCAATTAAAAAAATGAGCAAAAGATTTGAATGGAAATTTTTCCAAAGAAGATACAAAAATGGCCAATAAGCACATGGAAAGATGCTCGCCATCATGACTCGTCAGGGAAATGGAAATCAAAAGCACAATAAGATACTACTTAATACCCATAAGGATATCTAAAATTACAAAGACAGGGACGCCTGGCTGGCGCAGGGGCAAGAGTGTGCGACTCTTGATCTCAGGGTTGTGAGTTTGAGCCCCACATTGGGTGTAGAGATTACTTAAATATCTAAACTTAAAAAAAAAAAAAAAAAACGACAATCACAAGTTTGGGTGACGGCGTGAAGAACTAGAACCTTCGTGGCATTACTGGTGGGCATGTCAAATGGTGCAGCCACTATGGAAAACGGGCTACTTCCCTGTCCCCCAAGTAAGCAGTTAGTACATGGCTCAGCAATTTATTCCTAGGCAGATACCCTGAAATTGAAAACAAAGTTCATATAAAACTTGTACAGAAATGTTCACAGCACCGTTGGTCACAGCAGCCCCAATGGAAACAACCCAAAGGTTGATTGATTGATTAACGGATAAACAAAGTGTGATAGATCCATACATGGAATATAAAGTCTTAAAAAGGAATGATACACGGATACAGGCTAAAACAAGCATGAACTTTAAAAATATCATGCTGAGGGGCGCCTGGGTGGCTCAGTCTGTTAAGCATCCGACTTCGGCTCAGGTCATGATCTCGCGGTCCGTGGGTTCGAGCCCCGCGTCGGGCTCTGGGCTGACCGCTCAGAGCCTGGAGCCTGTTTCAGATTCTGTGTCTCCCTCTCTCTCTGCCCCTCCCCCATTCATGCTCTGTCTCTGTCTCAAAAATAAATAAACGTTAAAAAAAAAAATTAAAAAAAAAATATCATGCTGAGAGGGGCGCCTGGGTGGCTCAGTCGGTTGAAGAGTCCGACTTCGGCTCAGGGCACGATCCCATCATTTGTGGGTTCGAGCCCCGCATCAGGTTCTGCACTGAGGGTCCGGATGGCCTGCTTGGGATTCTCTCTCTCGGCCCCGCCCCTCCCCCAGGCACTCACTCTCTCTCAAAATAAGTAAACTTAACAAAAAAATTATGCTGAGAGAAGCCAGTCACAGAGGACTGCATACTGTATGATTCCACTTACATGAAATGTCCAGAGAGACAGAAAGCAGATTAGTGGGATAGCCAAGGGTTGGTGGGAGAGGAAAATGGGGAGTGACCGCTAATAGGTTTGAGGTTTCTTTTTGGGGTGCTGACGGCGTTCTGGAATTAGAGTGTGCTGATGGCTACACAAGAGTGTGACGCACTAAGAGCCCTGAATTGTACACTTTAAGGTAGTGATTTTTATTTACTTATTTATATTTATTTTTTAATGTATGTTTGTTTCTGAGAGAGAATGACAGAGCGCAAACGGGAGAGAGGCAGAGAGAGAGGGAGACACAGAATCCAAAGCAGGCTCCAGGCCCTGAGCTGTCAGCGCAGAGCCCGATGCGGAGCTCGAACTCACAAACCGCAAGGTCATGACCTGAGCCAAAGTTGGACGCTTAACTGACTGAGCCCCCAGGCGCCCCCTAAGATGGTGAATTTTATGTATATGAATTGTACCTAAAAAAAAAAAGAAGACGACGATGAAGAAGATGAAGACAACGATGAAGAAGATGAAGAAGATGAAGAAGACGAGGAAGAAAAAAGCCCAGACACAGCTCTGGGCCTCACAGAGCTTACATTCAGTGGGGTGGGGTAGGGAGAGGGAGCCAAACACACACACACACACACACACACACACACACACACACACACACAAATTACTGTTGTGCTAAGTGTCTGAAGGAGGGGTGACAAGAATGAGAACTATAATGGAAGTGGCCAAGAAAGACTTCCTGGATGGAGTGAACTGAAGGAAGAGGGGTTGGCAAGGGAAGGGAGAGAGGGAAGGATAGGCAGCAGGGAAAGCATGTGCAAAGGTCCGGTGGTGGGAGGGAGCTTGGCAAGTAGAAGGGTCCAGAAATGACCCCTGTGGCTGGAGCGGGAATGAGCGGGAGCAGGATGCCAGAGGGAAGGGCTGGGAGGGCTCTCATATCCTGTGGCCTGATGCCAACACGGCAGTGTCAGAGACGAGCAGGAAAGCATCCTGGAGCCAGAGAGGAGGCACCAAGCCCTTTGGAGGGCTCCTGTGGGTCAAGCATCATATTGGAGGTGTCAGGCACCTACTGAGGAGGGTCAAGTGCTGGAAGGAGCTGACAGGTCATTTCTCCTGACTGAGCCACTCGTCACGTGACCTGACGGAGGGAGGAAAAAAATCCAATTCCCTGACTTATTTAGCAGCACCTCCCATACGGACGCTCCCAGGAAGAAAATAATGATGAAAACCAGCCTCACTGCTATGGCAACAGCGGCCACTTCTGACTTCCCCTCCTGACTACAGGCCTGGTGAGGAAGTCTGCCGGGTGGGGGAGTGTGTGTGGGGGGAGGTGTCAGGAACCCCTCCCCCGGGCTTTGGGGTCCCCCTTCCACTACCGCAACAGTCTTGGGCTCAGATCCCAGCTTCCCCACTTCTTCCAGCAGAGAATCGCCACAGCCACCAACATCCGGACAGCCCTTCGCAGCTCAGACTGATTTATGCCCCCACGTGGGTTATTAGCCCCACTGGGCAGATGAAGACACTGAGGCTCGGAGCAGCGAGAGGGACGGTGTCTACCAGCCCGGTATCCTTCCGTCTGTACTGCCCTTACTCCCATCAGGCACAGGGCCGCTGACCCGTGCAGGTATCCCACTCTGATTCCTCTGTGGCACAAAGGAATAAATGAGTGGAAGGAATGTCACCCCCACCCCATCCTGCCCCCCTCTTCCTCTCCAGGTAATCTATCCGCTCTTCGGGGTAGGGGGTGCTCTGCTCTGGTCTGGCCCAAGTGGGCCGGACAGGGGTCATGTGGGGCCTGGGGGAGTCTGCACAGTGAGAAGGGTGCCCCCAGGTTCCCCGGGCGGAAGTGTTTCCCTTCAAAATGCCTGGCCCTGAACTTTAGCACTAGTCTTAATGCTAATATTTTGTACACGCTTACTCTGGGCCAGGCTTCGTGCCAGGCACTTTGCATGCACCATCTCCCTTAGCTCTCACAAGCAGGGTGAGGAGTGAGGGATGGGCCATCATCCCTGTGCTATGGTGGGGGAGTGAGGGGGGGAGGGGGGGAGGGAGAGGAGCCCGAGATCTCAGGGCTGGAGCGAACCCAGGTGGTCTGACCCCAGAGCCCAGAGCTTTTAACAGATACCTGCAGCCCTGGGAGACTGTCTCCTCCTTCTCCCTTCCCCCACACCCAGGCAGGCTAGGAAGATTAAAGGAGGGGGGAGTGCAGAGGAGCAGAGGGGAGGTTGCTGAGCTGCCGCCCGCAATCATTTCCTGGCCCTGGGCCAGAAGGCTGCAGGCAGTACCTGTTGGAGGAAGAGGTGTTTGCTGTCTGCGGGAAGTGGGGTGCGGGAGGGCCCCCCTGGGAACGGGGCGGGGCCTGTCTCTAGGCCCGGGGTGCACAGGAGGAAGGAAGGGGAGTACCTACTATGTGCGCGTGCTGAGCCCAGCACTTTACAGGTGGCATTTCATCTTATCCCCAAAGTGACACTAAGAGATAATAGCTAACACTTACATGCCAAGTGTCTCTTGAGTGCTTAGCATATGCTTGGATTCATTCAATCTTCACAGAGACATGGCAGGTAGAGACTGAGATCACCCTTGCTTTGCACACAGGGAAACTGAAGCATAAAGAAGGGAAGTAACGAGGTCCCCTGGCCCTAGAGTCCATGAGTAAGAGATTCACTATCCCGCCAGGGCAGCGGCATCCCCATTTTCCAGAGGAGGAGAGTGAGGCCCAGGTGTCAGAGTGGGGGTCAAGTCCCATGTTCTGGGACTTTCTGACTTTTTTAGTGGCACATCCTCCACTGATGGGCACCTTTGCCACCGCTCCCCAGTAGCTCCTGCCTGGAAACATCGAGAGCATGGGGAAGGTTCTAGCTGCGACTCTTGGCCCACGGCTGCCCAGACAGAGCAGAGGAGCTTATTTTTGTTCAGGGTATTTTTGTCTGGATTCACACACCTAACCACGATCCTTTCCAGAAATGGCGTCAGCCCACTTCCTAGAATAGTTCACAAATGGGGCTCCACTGCCTTCCTGGGCCTCTGTGTACCCATCTGTACAAAGGGTTGGAGGGTTGTTCTCTGGGAAGCCATCTGGCTTCTGGCCTGGGAGCTTCCCATTTAGCAAGCAGTCATGACTCTGCGCCTTATAGACACGCAGCCCTCCAAAAGGCTTCTGGTGATTTCTATCGGCCGTGTCCTAAGTATTGACTAAATGCCAGGTGCCGTGCTGAGTGCTCTCCCTGGATTCTCTCACTGAGTTTGCTCGGGAGCCCTAAGAGGCAGGTACGATCGTCTCCATTTACAGAGGAAGAAAACAGCTCAGGCTGAGTAACCTGCCTGTGTTCACATTCCTGGAGAAGAGCGGAAGCAGGACGTCTCAGCATCCATTGCCTGGTTCGGCTGATCGCCGATGTCCAACATTTGGCCACAGCAGGCCCTGATGAACGGAGCCCCCCACCCCCACCCCCCATCCTATCCCATCAGGTCTGGGGAGCCAACCAGCCCAGCCTGTCCCAGCCACAACAGCCACAGTGTGAGCCCCGGGCCAGGCCCCAGACAGTCTCTCACTTTGAGGGGGCGATCCTGTCTCCTCGGTGGCCTATCTTGGGGATGACAGCTAGTGGCAGCTTGGGGACAGCAGTCTGCTCAGAGGGCTCATGAGGCTGCTGACAGCAGACAGGCAGTGACAGGCTGGAGCAGCTGGCACCGCCCGAGGCAGATCAGGCACCTGGGAGCCTCTGCAGGCACCCCACCCCCAAGTCCAGACCCTTGGGGGTGTTCAGGACCAAAGCAAGAATACCCACAGAGCACCGTGTGTCTAAGTATTTAAGTTACGAACCAAGCTAACAAACTCCCAGGTAAAATATGTCCTATCTTCCCTTCTAGACATCATGGTCCGGAAGGCCAGGCTGTGAATTTAAATCCCTCTGTCTCCTCAGAATACTGTGCTAGAACATAGTAGTGTCCAGCCAGCCCTGGTCAGCATTCCTACTTCTGTCTCCCTTCTGGGCAGGGGCCTAACACACAGGTCTGGACACCCCCCCAGATACGTGTCGGCAACATCCACACCCGTCCCCCGCCCTTCACAGTCGGCCTTTGTCCTCCGGCCTGGGGGTGCACACACACCAGCCACACACGCTGTCCTCTGGAAAAACCCTGGCAGGTCCTGAAAGTGAGCCTGGGGCTGACGGGACAGGGGACTGGGACCTGCCGGTAAGCACACTGGAGAATCCTCACGGGAGATGCATTCCCAAAGCAGAGCCTCAGGCCACACAGGTGCCGGGGCTCTGGGAGCAGCTCGGGAGGATGAAGAGGGCTTGGAATTTAGCATCGGGAAATCTAGGCAAACCCCAGCTCATGCCTTGCTTACAGACTCCTTGCAAGGCCACACTGACCCACTGACCAGCGTCTCTTAAGAAGTCCTCTGCCTCGGGGCGCCTGGGTGGCACAGTCGGTTAAGCGTCCGACTTCAGCCAGGTCACGATCTCACAGTCCGTGAGTTCGAGCCCCGCGTCAGGCTCTGGGCTGATGGCTCGGAGCCTGGAGCCTGTTTCCGATTCTGTGTCTCCCTCTCTCTCTGCCCCTCCCCCGTTCATGCTCTGTCTCTCTCTGTCCCCCCCCAAAAAAAATAAATAAAAAACGTTGAAAAAAAAAATTAAAAAAAAAAAAAAAAAGAAGTCCTCTGCCTCCAGGGGCGCCTGGGTGGCTCAGTCGGTTAAGCGTCCGACTTCAGCTCAGGTCACAATCCTGCGGCTCACGAGCTCGAGCCCCGCGTCAGGCTCTGTGCTGACGGCTCAGAGCCCGGCGCCTTCTTCGGATTCTGTGTCTCCTTCTCTCTCCGTCCCTCCCCCGCTCGTACTCTGTCTCTCTCTCTCTTGCACTCTCAAAAATAAATATCAGAAAAAAATTATAAAAAAAAAAAAAATAGAAGCCCTCCTGCCTCCCACACTCCTGAATCCGCAGTACCTAGCACAGTACCTGGCACGGGGTAAGCACCAATAACCACCTGACTGACGGAGTGAGCGAAGCAGGCTTGTGATTATTCACCCAGGCTCTCCGTCTGCTCACAGGGGTCAATCAAGCACCACAGGTTCACGGAGGGCCAGAAAGCTCAGACGCCAGGCTCCCAGTCCAGGGCGTGAAAGTCGAGGTGGAAAAACAAATCTATGTCCAACAGTGTGCAGCAAATGCAAAGGCACTGTGCTGTGAGGCACGTGCAGCTGGGGTGCTTATATCAATGTGGCCTGAGCCCAGCGACCGGAAGTGGTGAGCATTAGGGCTGGTGGACCTGCCTGGGCATCCTAGTGTCCCACTGGCTAGACCAGAAACTCAGGGCAAGGTCCAGAAATCTGTACTTTAAGAAGCCCCCCCACCCAGGTGATTCTGCTGCACGTTCAAGTTTGAGAAGCCCCACGTCAGACTTCTTCTTGAAGGCAACAAGGAGCCATGGACTGCTGTACACAGAGGGAGGCCGGTCCAGAGGGGCACTTCACTACGGTCACTGGGGGAGTCTGATGAGGGGCTGGTAAAAGGCCCACGTCGGAAAGCTGGCCCCATGTGGACCCTCACCTCCACCGGGACAGGGCCGCTGCCTCTGTCCGATGCCCAATCTATCGGCACATGTGAGGGAAGGGGCCACTGGAAAGTCAAGACCCTTGCTGGGCACAGGGCCTGCTGCCAGGGTGACCACCTGTCACTGGGGGAAAGGGGGCAGCGCCCCACGGAGGGTCAACGAAGGAGAGCTGGGTGATCATGGCAACCTCCCCTCAGGTGGGACAGGGTAATGGAAGGAGGCCTGGCTGTCCCACGTACCCCGCTCCCATTCCCAGGAGGGAGCACCACTGACCCCACAGTCCTCCTCTGCCTGCATCTAGCTCATCATCCCCTCCTCTGTCCATCTGGGCCCCAGGTGGCAGTGTCTCCCCCCTCCACATCCTGAAGACACAGCTTCCTTGCCATAGCCTAAGGGCTGGGGGGCTCTCTCCTTGGTTACAGCCCTAGCTCCCGTATCCATGGTGATCCTCTCTCACGAGGCCCGAGACCCTCATCTGCCAGGCCTTCACCTTCCTTTGCCGAGACTGGTCCTGGGGGCGTGGCCCAGATCAGTAGCAGGGCTCTTACTCTCTTTAGCGGACACGGGGGGGGGGGGGGGGGGGGGGAAGGGGACAAAGGGCATTCAACGTGCTACCTTCAACCAGGAGATGGATGCAAAAGACGCATTCAACGGCTTCCCAAGGCCCAACAGGGAAGCTCAGAACTCAGGCCCAACCTGAAGCTCGGGAGAGAGCAAATCACCCCGTCAAACCTGATAGAGCATAAAGCACGGGGAGTCTAGAGACCCACAGGCCAGCACTGTGTTATCTTAGGCAGGCTCTGTGACTTCCCAAGCCTCAGTTTCCACACCTGTACGTCAGAGATATTCGTCTCCACCCTCTAGGGTTCCTGCAAGATGAAGTGAGAAGAAGCATCTGAATCAAGAGGCATGGTGCTCAGGGGCGCCTGGGTGGCTCAGGCGGTTGAGCATCTGACTTCGGCTCAGGTCGCGATCTCGCAGTTCATGAGTTCAAGCCCCGCGTCAGGCTCTCTGCTGTCAGCCCGGAGCCCGCTTTGGATCCTCTGTCCCCCTATCTGCCCCTCCCCTGCTGGTGCTCTCTATCTCAAAAATAAACATTAAAAAAGAAGAAGCAGCAGAAGAGGAGGAGGAGGAGGAGAGGCAGCAGCACAACACCCAGCACCTCCTTTGTCTTCCTGTCCTTCTGGGAGCCAGGGACCATCTAGCTGGATCATTCCCCCACTGACATCCTAAAGTCTGGGTTTTCTGAGAGGAGGCTGTCAGACATTACCTTTGCTCCTACACCAGACAGCCTGTCCCTGCCTCCTGGGTGACCTCTCTCTGCTGGTGGGACACCTGGTGGGGAAGACAGTGGCTCTGGGACCAGAAAACACTCCATAAACACGGACTTCTGGTACTGGTATTATTACTGCTAGTCATCTGACGGGCGAATGAGTACTGCCTGGTAAATTGCTTCCTGCAGGTAATTTACATTTCCTATTGTCAGTGTAGTCTTCAGTCACTACCATCTGGTACAGGAGTTTTCCAGAAAGCAGGAGCCAGGCTGGGCTTCTGTTTTCCTGCAACCCCCGGCCCAGGCCCTGGCAGGGAGCACCCAAGGAGCCCAGCACAGAAGGGACGAGGCAATCATCTGCTGTAACTTAGCACGCAAAGCAGAAAGCTCTCCTTCCTAGTCTTTACCAAGTGTTTGAACGCCTCCAGGGATGGGCTCCTTAGTCCCTGCTGCACAGCACTCCAGGGAGGCTGAGCTCCATGGGGTGAGCAGGGGCTAAATGGGTGGCTCCAGGACTTGGGGCTGCAGGGAACTCCGGGGCCACCCCCATCCCCGTGGCCTAGCAGCCCCCCTTCCCCTCCCACTGAGAGTTGATAATAGGAGTGGTTCTAATTATGCTCTAATTGCTTTCTTCCAGGCAGTTTCTCTGGAGCCAAGGAGTTCAGAGTTCATGAATAAATGAAGAGGGAGGAAGCGGGAAGGGATGTTTATTGATCCACAAATCTCTACGTGCCAGTGTCTCTGCCCCACAAATGCTTGGGCATGCAGCTGTGTGCAGTTTTGAACACATACACACAAACACACAGACGTGCACACTACAGCCCCAAACCTCTCTCTCCAAAGGACGAGCAGGGGGTAGAAGGAAGGTAACAAGAAATCTCCTAAAGTGGCTTTGGGTCCCAGTCCCAGCGCTGCCACTTGACTTATGGCCTCGGGCAAACCGGGGTCTTCCTGCCTGTATGGTGGAGGAGCAAAGGTAACTAACGTCTGACAGCCTCCTCTCAGAAAACCCAGCTGTTAGGATGCCAATGGGGGAAAGATCCCGCTGGACGGAACCCTGGGCTGGGCCAGATGGGCACTGCTGCCCTCAGACTCCCCCCGCTTTCCTCTAGATGCCTCCTTCCCTAAGAAGAACCCGGCCAAACAGCCGGGTGCTCCAGGGACATGGTGGGAGGGACACTTATATCTCCATGCTGGCGGGTCACCTGGTGGGGGAAGGGCAGGGCTCCGGACCGGATGTCTGCACTGCCACTCACCAGCTCAGTGGCCCCGGCCACGCAGTTCTTGAGGCTCAGTGGTTTCATCTATTAGATGGCAATGGTAGACTAGGCAACAGCCTTAGCCGAGTGCCTGGCACAGAGTAGGCATTTGGTAAGTGGCGGCTACTACTGCTAATAATGTTACAAACCTGCACAGTACAGGTTGGTGCCTTCATTACAGGTGAAGAAACTAAGGCACAGAGAGGTCAAGCAACTTGCCCCAAATCACGCCTTAAGTGACAGAATTTGAACCCAGGCCCATCGGACCCCAAAGCCTCTGTGCTCCAGCCTTGGTTCTCCGCTGCGTCTGATTCATCTCGTCCCCAAGAGGTGGCACACAGTAGGTGACCGCAGTAATGTACTGAATGACAGAGAAATGCAGGAGAAAGACGAGCATAAAAAAATCAGGCTCGGTTTCCAGTGACCAGGGTGAGCAGCTTGATGGAGGGAGAGCTAGGACAAGGTTTCTTTCAAGGTCAAAGCGAAGTGCTGGGTCTGAGGGACCCCAGGACGCCGTGCCTCCTCAGCAGCTGGGGCCAGGTGGGGACAAGGGGGATCCTTTGTATGTGCTTGTGGAAGCAGATCTTTCTACTCCTTCACGACTTTTCTCTAAGCTAGGAATCCTGGCTTTTGGCATCAGCCAGCGCCTTGCTGTGTGACTTCGGGCAAGCGACTTCAGTTCTCTGAGCCCTGGAGCCCTGCATCTAGGAGATGGGAGTGACAAGGGTCCACGCCTGGGGCTGCTTGCAGGGGGACAGGAGCACATATGTGAGGCAAGAGTGGAGGCTTGGGGATCCGACTGCCTGGCTTTGAATCCCAGCTCTGCCGCGGCCTGATGGAAGAGCTGCTTCCGTCAGATTCTGCTTCTGTGACACCGGGATGATGCGTCTACCACACCAGGGTGGAGCAGGGGGGTGCGGGGTGCGCTCCCAGGGGTAACGCGGCTACCACGGTAAGCAGTGTGGCAGAAATGTTCGATAAATCTCCCTGCTAGAATACCCACATGCAGAGACCCTGCAGTCCATTTCACATGTGGGGACGCAGCCCCAGAGAGGGGCAGGGACTAGTCCAAGGTCACAGAGCCAGTTCAGGGCAGAGCCGGGCCCCTGCGGGAGCTAGCTGTATGCAGGGCCCCCTGTCCACACCTCAGCTTGAACAGATCACCACGAGACCCTTCCCCGCACCTGGGCCACCCTGCTTAAGGCTTGCTCGGGGCTGGGGGGGTGCTGAAGCTCCCTTCTCCCGTCTTCCCGGCTGGCTCCAACCAGCGGGGTGTGTCACAGAGCAGGGAGGGTGACCCACCTTCCTGGCCCACCCCGTCAGCCCCTTCACTCCCGAGGGCTGGCTGCAGAGGCCTCAGAAACAATCCAGGGGCCCAGGACTGGAACACCATTTGTCAGCCCTGCATGGTGGTGGCGGGCTCGTTTCCATGGCAACCGTGCGGTGTGAAGGCATCCTGGCATCATTAGGGAGTGCGCTGAGTAGTATAAACAGAGGCTGCAGTAGATTACACGCCTATTATGAGCAGTCTCGGGCTCTGAGCACTGGTAATTATGCCTAATTGTGCATTTAATTGTGTAATTGAAAACCCACATCTCCGACTCAGGCTGGGGCTGCAGAACCTACCCCCCCCCTTCAAAAAAAAAAAAAAAAAAAAAGAGGCTTAGGAGCCATCACTACCCTGAAAATCCCAGGGCTGCCTCCCTTTCTAGAGCAACGGGGTGGCCAGAGTGGACGTGGTGGTAAAGAGCTCGGCCAGGCTCCGTGACTTGGGATGGGGTGAGGGGGAGCATGCTGAATTAAGGCAAAGCAACTGGCTAGGAGCACAAAAATGCCCACCAGATTTTCATTATTCATAACAGATACCATTTTATGTTATTGCCACTGCCCTCTCAGGACCTAGAACCAGCATCTGGTGGTTTCCAAGGGACCTGGATCATCATCACATCCATCACACATCCAAGGGGTCATCCAACTTACAAATTCTTCACCCCTGCCAGGGACAGGGAACTCACCACCTGACTGTCGGTCCGCCACTGCAGAGCCTCGATAGATAACCTGAAGACTACTGATGGGAGTTCAACAATCTCCTCTCCAGCTCCCAGTTTCACAGACTGGAGAAAATGAGGCCCCGAGAAGGGCAGGGCCAGCTCAAAGATGCACAGGAAGTGAGTTCCAGAACCCCGGGATTCTGACTTGCAGCAGAGGGCATACTTTGTACCCCAGGGTGACCTCGCACCTAGAATTGTGCCCGGCACTTTGTGGGTGCTTCATAAATATTTGCCGAATGCAACTCCGGGTAGGGTTAGCTGGTGGCAGTTCTTACTCTCTGACCCAACAGGATTTAGTTTTTTTCTGGATTTGAAGAAGTTGACCTGCAGTGGCCCGGGGTTTGGGATAGGTCAGAACCTCCTGCTCTTGAAAGTCTGTGGTCTGAGACTTGAGTTTACAACCAAATATGCCGTGTGGGCATCTGGGATGGGGACAGTATGGACGCTCACCCAGAAGGCAGAGGAAAGGAGAGGTCACGTGAGCCCCTGACTACCTGACAGAGGCAGGAGTGTCCCCCTCCGCTCAGAGCCCGATTCTCACATCCTCGCCACTGCCCTCCAGCACGACAGGCTGGTGTAGCAGCAAGTCTGGTCTCTACCTGGGACAGGATGGAACTCATTGCTAACTCAGAGCTGGAGGTCCTCTTAGATGATGAGTCAGCTTCTCCCTTTATAGAGGGGCCACACCTTCCTGTCTGCTCCCCTCTGATTGAGTGCTGGGCTCTGTGCCCAGAGCTCTCTCTGCGTTATCTCAGGCCACCCTGTGAGGGGGTGCTCTTATTATTCCCATTTTATGGAAGAGAAGACTGAGGAGCAGTAAGGCCAAAGCCACACAGCTTTAGAACTTCTGCTTCACCTGTGTCTTCTACTCATTCAAAAGGGGACACGCCCCCTCTCCTAGATGCCACAGTATTCAGATTCATAGAACGTGCTATGCCATTTCTGGAGCATTTAAGAGTGTGAACCCTTTGTGAGCTCCACTCAGCACAGTTTATCTCAAAGGAGCCTCCTGGCAACTCTCAGAGGCAGATTATTATCCTGATTTAGAGAACTGCAGGTGCAAGCTCAGAGAGGTTAAGTGTCTTGCCCAAGGTCACCCAGCTACAAAGAGGCAGAGATGTAACTCAAAGCCCAGCCTGACCCCAAAGCTCAAGCTCTTCCCTGTTGACCTCTCTGCCTCTCGTTCACCAGCTGCTTTGAGGGGCAGAGGCCAGGAGGCCAGGTAACACGGTCAAGCCTGCAGCCACATTAACAGCTCTTCTAAAACCTTGGTACTGGGGCGCCTGGGTGGCTCGGTCTGTTAAGCGTCCAACTTAGGCTCAGGTCATGATCTCGCAGTCGGTGAGTTCGAGCCCCGCATCGGGCTCTGTGCTGACCGCTCAGAGCTTGGAGCCTGTTTCAGATTCTGTGTCTCCCTCTCTCTCTGACCCTCCCCCGTTCATGCTCTGTCTCTCTCTGTCTCAAAAATAAATAAACGTTAAAAAAATTAAAAAAAAAATAAAAATAAAAATAAAACCTTGGTACTCACTGGCAGAAGCATCTCTGATTCACCTGCCCTCTCCCTCTCCAGGTCAAGGCCTGGAGGGCCGAGGGCACTGCTACTGGGCTCCCTCTTACCAAAACTGGCTCCGTCCCCTGTGGCTTGGAACTAGCTTTAAAAAAAAATTTTCTTTGATGTTATTTTTCAGAGAGCGTGCGAGTGGGGGAAGGTCAGAGACGGGGACAGAGGATGTGAAGCAGTCTCTGCACTGTCAGCACAGAGCCCAATGTGGGGCTCAAACCCGCAAACCAGGAGCTCATGACCTGAGCCGAAGTCGGACGCTCAAACGACTGAGCCACCTAGGCGCCCCTGGAACTAGCTTGTAAAAAGCACATCTCGGGGCGTCTGGGCGGCTCAGTCGGTTAAGCGTCCGACTTTGGCAGGGGTCATGATCTCGCCGTTTGTGGGTTCAAGCCCCGCACTGGGCTCTGTGCTGACAGCTCAGAGCTTGGAGTCTGCTTGGGATTCTCTCTGCCCCTCCCCTGCTTGTGCTCTCTCTCTCTCAAATATAAATAAACATTAAAAAATAAATAAATAAAATGGGAATGCAAGCTGGTGCAGCCACTCTGGAAAACAGTATGGAGGTTCCTCAAAAAACTAAAAATAGAACTACCCTACGACCCAGCAATTGCACTACTAGGCATTTATCCACGGGATACAGGTGTGCTGTTTCGAAGGGACACATGCACCCCCGTGTTTATAGCAGCACTATCAACAGTAGCCAAAGTATGGAAAGAGCCCGAAAGTCCATCGATGGATGAATGAATGGATAAAGAAGATGTGGTATATATATACGATGGAGTATTACTCGGCAATCAAAAAGAATGAAATCTTGCCATTTGCAACTACGTGGATGGAACTGGAGGGTATTATGCTAAGTGAAATCAGTTAGAGAAAGACAAATATCGTATGACTTCACTCATATGAGGACTTTAAGAGACAAAACACATGAACATAAGGGAAGGGAAACAAAAATAATCTAAAAACAGGGAGGGGGACCAAACGGAAGAGACTCATAAATATGGAGAACAAACTGAGGGTTGCTAGGCGGGTTGTGGGAGGGGATGTGGGCTAAATGGGTAAGGGGCACTAAGGAATCTACTCCTGAAATGATTGTTGCACTATATGCTAACTAATTTGGATGTAAATTATAAAAATAAAATGAAGATGAAAAAAAGTGGAATGAATATCCTACTCATATCCAAGATAGTTTCCATTACATCATACAGACTGTTGTTTTAAAAGAAAAAAACCCCTCAATCCTATCATTCTACAAATAAATTTCTAGTTTAATTTAAAAAATAAAAATAAATAAAATAAATAAGAAGCACATCTCTGGGGCACCTGGATGGCTCAGTAGGTGAAGCATGAGACTCTTGATCTTGGGGTTGTGAGTTCGAGCCCCACATTGAGCATAGAGACTGCTTTAAAAAAGGGATAAAAATTAAAACCCCAAACAAAAACCACATCTCGGGTCTCGACTTGCTCATCACCCCTATGCCCCTGAAGCCAGAGGACAGAAGAGATGTCAGTCATCACGTTGACCATCCCTGCTTGGTCCAGATTTTACAAGCATTCTCAAATCTTCTTCCCTCGATCACTCATCTGAGGCCCAGACTGTATCTTCTGTTTCCTCGGTGACAAGTCACTTCAATGTCCGGCCTCAGTATGCCCATCAGGAAATGGGTATCAAAACCACACCTGAGCCTGAGGGCTCATGGGTCTTGAATACAGGTTAATTTCTTCCTTGGAAAACTTTCCCTCAACCTGCCTCTTAGCAACCTTCCACTCAGCACAGGCCTTGGGGTGCGCAGAAATGGGGGACAAGCAGCTCAGAAAGTCTGGGGTTTAAATGCTCATTCTGTCCCTGCTATCTATGTGGCTGTGGATAATCCAGACAGCAACGAGGGACTAGGTATGTGAAGTGCTGAGCCCAGGGCCTGGCTCATAGGAGAGTAGTTGCTGTCATTATTTCCCTCCAAACCGTCCATTTGCCACGTAAAGAAACTGAGACCTGAAGAGTTTATGGAAATGACTCTGACCGATAAAATCTCTGACCCCGGCAGAGAGGGGGGCTGCGGTGGCCCGTCCAAGTCTCGAGGCAAATGGCAGGGAGCCATAGGGAGCAATCCCCGTTGGCACGATGCCTATACCGTCTCATGGGGTCCCCCCAAGCTGCCACGGGGTACGAGCTGATGTTCTGACTGCTTCACAGGAGAGAGGCGGAGGCTCAGAGAGGGTAAGGGACCCGCTGGGAGTCACAAAGCGAGGCAGCGATGTCGATCTGACTGACCCCAGAGGTAGGGCTCCTGACCCCTGTGCCAGATCTCAGAGCAGCTGCCAGTGAGGGGGCACTTATCTCAAAAACCTGCACCCGCCTACCCCTACAAAGGAGCCAAACTAGGGCCCTCCCGTGCCCCACCCCTCCCCCAGGCTTTCTTTTCTCTTCCACCTTGCTCTACCTGCCTCGTAAGGGTCTTCAGGGCTGTTTGGTCTCAGCCTGTCCATCTGCAGCAGGGAGCGGACTACCCCCACAGTGGTGCAAAGGGATACGAGGAACAAAAACGGTCAGTGGCCCAGACAATTCTGTGCTCTGTGCTCCTGACTCCAGAGCCCGGCTGGAGAACCCGAGGCACCTAGAGCAGAGCAGACCCTCCCCGGGAAGCCACCAGCTTGCAGACGAAGCTGCTTCAGAGCGCGCTCCCTCCAGTCCTTACCATCACTATTGCTAATAACGACATCAATCAGGTTGACCACGTTTCACACCATTACTCCCAGCTCAGCAGGAAGCTACATATTTTCCCCCTCACGCACCACCTTCCAGAAAGAAGAGCTTTCCAGAAGGGACGAGCAGGCAGCGTTTCTCTAAATACCTACTATGTGCATGGCACCTGGCTAACCCCTTTTCTACAACCCTGCAAGGTGGGGGGGGGGGGGGGGAGGGACTCTTTCTCTTTGAGGGAGGAAGAAACTAAAGCCCAGAGGAGTGAATGCAGGTGTCCAAGGTCACCCAGGGCTGGGACAGAGAACAACCGTGGCAGTGATGTGTCACTGAGCACTCAATGGCTCACCGTGCCAGGCACGTGCACGATCCCACTGAAATATTACCATGTTCAGATGAGGAAACTGAGGCTTGAGGCAGCGAAGAGACCGGTCTGAGGGCACACACTGCATAAACATGAGCGGCCGACGGGCACAGGCGGAGAGGGTGGCTCTCCGCTCGGGCAGGAGAGGGTGCCCATCCTGGTCCTGCCACTGGCTAGCTTAGAGACCTCGGGCGAACTTCGTCACCTTCCTGAGCCTCAGTTTCCTCATCTGAAATAGGGGATAGCGAGAACATCCATCCCACTGTGTGGAATAACGATAAGGATAAAGACAGTAGGCAAAAAAAAAAAAAAAAAGCTAACGTTTATCGATCATTTAACATGCACCAGGCACTTTGCCAAACACTCTACATATGTAAGCTCATTTGGTTAAATGAGGTAATGCATATAAAGTGCTTAGCACAGGACTCCAGAAATGGGAGCGATAATGATGATGAAGAAGAAACTGATGAGGATTCCCTTGGGCAAATCTCCTTGGTTCATCTTACAGGAAGAACAGAGTGGCCTGTAAGGTCTCAGGAAGGAGGCGGACCTGGAAAGAAGGGCAGGGGTTGGACAGGGGGAAGGAAAGGAGACACACGTAACATTCCGGGAGTGAACGGCATTTAAAAGGTCAAGACGATACACTAAGTAGGAGCACGTGGGTGGCTCAGTCGGTTGAGCATCTGACTCTTGATTTTCGCTCAGGGCATGATCTCAGGGTTCATGGGTTCACTGGGGCTCTGTGCTGATAGCTAGGAGCCTGCTTGAGATTCTCTCTCTCTCCCACTCTCTCTCTCTGCCCTTCCCCCACTCATGCATGCTTTCTCTCTCTCAAAATAAGTAAATAAACATTAAAAAAAAAAAAAAGATGATACACTGAGTAGAACTCGGGAAAGGAAGGGACCCAAGACGTTCTGCAGAATGGCACCGGACGGAGACGCCCTGAAACCTCCAGGGCCAGCTGGACGTGGTCCCACAGTCCCCGATGGATAGAACTGGCAGGACCCCAGAGACACAGACCAGGAGTGCTTCCCATCTTACAGATGGAAGAGACCAAAGCTTGCAGCGGGAAAAAGACTTGTCTGAGTTTACAGGATGTCAGTGGCAGAACTGTACTTGAATCCAAGCCTTCTGTCAGCTCAGCACCCAGCTACCTGCTGCTTCCCACAAAGGAAGACTGCAGGGCGAGGGGGACCTGGATACATTTGGGCCACAATTCCAGGAAAGCGTCCCATGGTATATATCATTATGATGACAGGAAGAAGCTATAGTTGATTGAATGCTCACTCTGTGCCTGGCACAATGCTAAGTTCGTTATACGCATTTACCCCTCACAACGACCCTAAGAATTCAGAACGGTTTATATTATCTCTTTTTCACAGGTGACAACATTGTGGCTCAGAGAGGGTAAGCAACTTGCCTAAGACCACATGGCTAGGAAGTGACAAAGCCAGGACTCGAACCCAGCCCTGTCCTATCAAACTCCCCAGCCCTGTCCCTACACTTGTCCCTCTGAACGGTACAGCTCCCACTTGCCCCTTCTACCCTCCAGTAAACACTCACCCCTACTCCCTCACCCAAAGCCAGTCTATCCCAACTACAGAAGAGTGTTCAGAGCTAGCCTGTTTCATCATAACGATCAAACCCCGTCCAAAAGAGAAAAGTGACAGCTCGTCTTCTAAAGTTTTCAGCTGAGAAACATTTAACAGCCTTTTCCTTCTTGGCCCCTTTCCACCGGGTGAGAAAACAGGCTCCCTTCTCTCTGGGATGATGTCAGGCTGGTGGATTCCAGCATCCAGGAGTACATGACAGAAGCTGCTAGGCAGCAGAGGCTCCTGGGAGTTAGTGACAGCTGAAGGGACCCGCTCTGCAATCTGCCCAGACAGAACAGAGGCAAGAGATCGATTTCCAAGTCCCTTCTTGGAGCACGCCCTCCCCCCAAATTATCTCACGTAATTCCCATAAGTTGTCCGAAGCCACCCAGCCAAGATGTATTAGAGTCAGAATCCGACCCAGGTCTCGCCTACTTCCAGAGTCCCTATGCTGGCAAACTCTCTAAGCAGAAGGGTGGGGTTAGCTTAGCTGGGGAGAGTTCTGGAGGCTGGGAGTAGTAAGGACAAAGAACCCCTGATTGCTCTGGGCCAGAAGTACTTATTTTATAATTAAGAAGGCAACAGAGAATGCTGGTCACCTGCCTGGCTTCAAAGCCTGGTGCTTAGCTGTAGAACTCTGGGCAGGTTACTTTACGGGATATGAGGATTAAATTAGTAAATACGTGGGAAAGGGCTTACAAGAGCACCCAACATCCTAGTAAATGCTCCCCAAAGCTAACCGCTGTCGGCAGCAGCAGAGAACGAGCACGGGGCAGACTAACAACAGTGCCTACCTTTGGGGTGTGGGACAGGCATGGAGGCAAATGTACGTTTAAGTTCTGCCGTTTGACTACGGACGGGTTCATTTTTACAATATGTATGTAACTTTTTTTAAGCATGAAAAAAGTCCTAGTTTAAAAATTAAAAATTAACACACAGGAAAAAAAAAAAAAACAAACCTCCGAAAAGTTTCATCACTCCTTGGCATTTTATATTCCTCCAAGTAGATAAAGAAGGGTGTTTCTACTGTGAGCCAGGCGTTGCCAGATACCTGATTCATTAATTTATTTTACAAATATTAATGGAGTGCCAGGCACGGTTCCAGCTGCTGGGGATTTAGTAGGGAACAAAACAGATAATCTCTGCCCTTCTGGAGTTTCCACTCTACCTGATTTTAATTAATCCCCCCCCCCCCACCCCGCCCCCCGCAACCCTCAAGGATGGGCAATTTCCAGACAGGCGGACCAAAGCAGCCTGGCGAAGGGAAGTCGCTTGCCCTGCATCCCACAGCTGGGAGCAGGGCTACTACCCTCAGGGCCTGGCTGTTTCTACCACTGCCCAAGAGAGCAAGTCTGTGGCTGGCAAGTTTGGGGCTGGCGTCCCCAAGAGGAGAGAAGCAAGATGAATGAGGAGGTCTGCACGTCCAGACTCAACGCGTCCCTCGGAGCTATTGTGTGCACCTGTGCTGGAGGAGGCGCGGTGGGCGCAGGCAACCGTGGAGACGAGGCCGTGGAGTTAGGCACCAGTGAGGCTCAGGTTCCCCCACCTCACACCCAGCCCGGACTCCTGCCCGTGGAGGTCCCCACGCACCTCTGCCTAGAAGCTCAGCACAGCTTCAAAACCCCCCCGGTCGCCAGGCCTGAGCTCTAGGGTTAGGCGGGAGACCCTGACCTCTCTTTAACCCGCTTCCCAACTTCACCTGCCGGAGCCTGAAGGGAAGAGCAGACCTGGTCCTCGTGAGCCCCCAAATTCACTCCACTGGCCTCCCTCAGAGGAGAAGCAGAGTTGCCTAAGCCGGGGTTGGGCATGGTTTCCCCAGATGCTCCCCTCCCCACCCAGGGCACCCATCCCTCACTGGTGCGGGTCAAGGCAGAAGGGCTTGTCTGCGGGTCCCCACCCATGACACTCAGGTATGACTGATGGAGAGCTCCCCCACCCCCCACCCCCACCCCCAGCCGCAGTGGACACAGCCAAAGCAAGGAGGGCAGCCAGCACCCAGTTTGTCAGACTGGCCCAGGACCCGGCAGCTCCTGGTGACTCTCTCCAGAGAGGCGGGTCTCCATTCCCACCCAGGCTTGCTCAGTCAGGAGGGGGGAGGCAGGCAGCTACAGCACAAAGGAGGAGTGAACGGTTCTTGGAGTCTAAGATCCCAATACACACAGATGAACGTGGACCAGGAAAGGGTTAGAGATCTAGAGACACAGCAAGGAGAAAGCCGGAGACAAACACACACACAAACACACACGGAGGAGCAGAGACTTTGTGAGCAACACTCGCGCGGGCACAGACCCGGAGGACAGGAGAGCCGCGCACTCGAATAATCTAGAGGAAAACACCCAGCAGGGACCTCAAGGGATCCAGCTCAGCAGCCCGGGACACACCCCCGGCCCCAGCGAGCCACAGTCCCACAGCAGGCCACTCGCACGGTGCCGGGCGGGCGGGGGACCGGCGCACAGGACGCACTCGGGGACCGGGGAGAGCCGGGCGAGAAGCGCACACAAAGAGCCAGCCGGGCCAGCAGGAGCAGGCTCCGCCCGTCCGCCCCGTGACTCCAGCCCACCCCCCACCCGGGACTCGCGGCAGACACACACGGAGACACACACGGGCTGTGTAGCCCACCCGCACGCGCGGGACCCGCCCCGCCGCGCCCCACCCGGCCCCGGCCGCCCGGCGCTCACCAGCTGCAGGCAGCAGAAGGCGACGAGCGTGCAGCGCCCGCTGCACTTGCCCATGGCTCCGGGGGCCGCGCGGGCCGTCCGCCGCGGCGCCCCTCTAGCTCGGCGGCCGCCGCCTCCTCCTCCGCGCCGCACGGGCTCCGCGTCCTCCCCGCTGCGCGCCCCGGGCGGCGGAGCCGGGCGCCTAGGGCCGGGCCCGGGGGCGCCGGGTCCTCAGGGCTGGGGCCGGCCGCTCGCGCCCCGAGTCCATGGTCCGCTGGCCCGCGCCGGCTCCGCCGCGCCGCGCCTCCTTTGTCTGGCCGGCCGGCCGCCAGGCGCGCCTCCTGCCCCGGGGCGGCTGGCGGGGAGCGCGGAGCGGGGAGCGCGGGCACCGAGCGCGGCGCACAGCAGCACTGCCCAGCTGGGGCAGCCGCCCGGGCGCTCGGCGGCCGCGGCTTCCCGGCCCCACCACGTGGCTCCGCCGCCGCCACCGGGAGGGAGTAAGGGAGGGGCGGGGCGGGGCGGCCTCGGGAGCAGAGGGGAGGGGAGAAGGGGTAGGGAAGTGGAGGGTGGAGGGAGAGACGGGGAGGGAGTGGAAGAGGGCAGGCTTGGGGGTGGACAGCCCTGGGTCAAAGCCGGACTTCACGGGCTGTGTGACCTTGGGCGAGTCACGTCGCCCCTCTGGGCCTCAGGTTTCTTAGCAAAGTGGGAATAACGTGTGCTTCGGAGTTGCCAAGGTGAAAAGCTGTTGTGTGAATAAAGCACTTAGCCCTGTGCCTGGCCCGCTCAGGGTGCTGGAGCACTCCTCTCTCCGCCCTGTCTGTAGGACTCCCCCACCCCGGGGTTCCAGCCTTGGACCTCTCCTGCCACTCTGGTTCCCAGGTCTGCTCCTCACCCCGGCCTCCCTCCTGAGTGTCTGGTCACATTTTCGTTCTTCCCTCTTTCCTTCTACTGGCATTTACTGAGCCGGGACTGCATACACACCCCTGGGGGCGCCCGGGATCCAGAGATGAGCACTGCGGCACTGTTCCAGAACCCATTGAGCTTCCCAGGGAACAGACAAGCTCCCAGAGGCATGTGGGTGAGCTGCCTGATGGCAGAGACAGAGGTTGGCGCAGGGGGGCTGTGGCCTGCCCCTACCCCCTAACTGAGGCTGCAGTGAGGAGGGAGTCAGCAGAAGACTGCCTTCTTCAAGATACTCTGAAAAGCACTCCAACTTCCAAACACATGCCAAATCCATGTAACCCCGCCCCCCCCCCCCCCCCCCTCCTAACTTCTGAGTCATCTTGGTGGTTAGGATCACTCAGGTGGAAATCCCTGAGGCATCCTCTGGGCTCCTCTATATCCCACCTGACCATTCTGTGAACCATACCTTCCAGCTAAGGTCTATGAAATACCTACTATGGGCCAGGATCTCCGCTGGGGAGAAGGGGATGCACCAGTCTCTGTGCTCAGTGAGAAAACAGTCCAATGAGGGGTTGTCATTACAAGAAACATACAAATAAATACATAATGATGGATTCTGATGAGTGCTTTAAAGGACAATAAAGAGGAAAAGAGAAGAAGGGGGCACAATCCAGGTGTGGAGACCAGGAAGGGCCTCCTTGGGGAAATGACGTTAATATTGAGAAGACAATAGGAGGGAAGGAGAGGCAGAGGAGTGGTGAACAGTGTTCTGACAGAAGGAACAGAAGGTTGCCAATTCTTCCCATAGTCTCCATTCTGGCCAGCCCTCCTGACCCGGGGGCGGGGGTGGGGGGGCAGCGTGATACGGATTCAGACCCATGGTTCTGGACCCGAATAGCCAGAGGCCAGCCCCCTCTCCTCCCTGGACTACTAAAATGGGCTCTTCTCTGGTCCCCCTCCCCCAGCAATTCCTCAGCATGCTGCTTGGTATTTTAAAACACACAGGCTACAGGCAGGCCCCTGGGTGGCTCAGTCCGTTCAGAGTTAAGCGTCCGACTTTGGCTCAGGTCATGATCTCACGGTTTGTGAGTTCAAGCCCTGCATTGGGCTCTGTGCTGATGTCTCAGAGCCTGGAGCCTGCTTCAGATTCTGTGTCTCCCTCTCTCTCTGCCTCGCCCCCACTTGTGCACACGCTCTCTCTCAAAAATAAATAAACAGAACACACACACACACAGGATATTCATAGGGTTGAAAGTACATGTGCTGAGGTTTTCACTTGGAAGAATAAAATAAGGTAACAGTGGGAACTTTTTTTCAGTCATGCTTGGTGAGTAACAGCTGTGTCCAACCAGGTTCTATGACTAGACAGGCTTCCAGGAGTCTGTGAAGTCCCTGAAATAATATGCAAAGCTTCGTGCGAGCAGATGTGCCTTTTTCTGGGGAGAGGCCCCGACAGCTTTCATCAGATTCTTCAAAGAGTCTGTTTCCCACAAAAGAATAAGAACGAGCCCCACGAAGCCTCGGCCCAGATGTAATGGTTCTCTAGCAGACCCTCTCTGGGGCCTCTTCCAGATAGAGCCTCTGTCAGTTCCCTCCGAGACTCTAACAATGCAAATCGGTAATAATAACAATAATAGCGATAGCTTATTGAGCGCTTCCTCTGAGCCAGGCACTTGGCATATATCATCCCATTCAGTCCTTCTGCTGGGGCTGTGACCAGCCCTTGCCAGGCTCTCGGCTGTATCGCATCATGTTCCCGGGCCTGGCTGACTCGCTTTCAAGTCTGACCCACGGACCAAGAGATGGCTTGTCTGACCTCAGAATTAGCCTCTGGCCCCCGGTCGTTCCATTTAGCCCAAGTCCTGCCCTGATGAATCCACGCACACACAGGCTTCGCCCATTTTGTGCTGTCTGGAGTACATCTCCCATCCAAATTCCCAGCCCGGAGAACTTCCCATTTCGAATCTTAGCTCCACAGTCACTTCCCCTCAGAGGCCTTCCTTAACTCTCTGTCACCTGGCGCAGTGCCTCACCTTTGGGCTGGCAGTGGTCTGTGCGATACCTCCGTTAGCACTTTTACTGGGATTTGCTGTACTTTTCTGACGTCGCTGGTCTCCCCCAATAGACTGTGCGCTCTATGGGGAGCCAGCAACAGTGTCATAAATTACCTTTGCATCCCACGGGGCTGGGATCACGTCGGGAGTCAGCAAACACGTGGTAAATGAATGATCTTCCTGGCCTCAGGCTTCAGCATACTTTGTGCCCTCTTTACCACCTGGAAGTCCAGGGTTCTAAGGGGGAAGGCAATCCAATTGTAGGAACAGCCAGAAACAGCTTTGAAAGACATGGCGGGGGGGGGGGGGGGGGAGGGGTGGTTAGGAGCTGGGGATGACGTCCGGAGGGGCTCGTCATAGCTGGCGGCGTCAAGGATGACTAACCCTTCAAGTAGGGAAAGACTGTGGGGCAAACAAAGCAGGATTTAGAAATAAAGGGCAGAGATGATTCAGAGCATACCCACGCTTCCTGAGTGAGGAGGCAGAGTCATGGTCAGCCCCGGAGAGAGGCACAGGGGGAGCTGTGGAAGGCCTGGGATTTATGAGGTGCTAAGGAGTTCCTCCTTGGCCCTAAACCAAGTGGTCACAGGGTCTGAATCTTCCACCGTGGCCCCTGTGAGGGTCGACACGGAAAGCTTCTGAGAAAGTTCGCTCCTAAGATGGCCGAAATGTGAAGCCAATTAATCTCTCCTTCTTCCACGTTAGAGGCCGGGACGTGCTCACCAACGATAGTTTCTGGGGTATTTTCTGACACCAACCAATTCTCCAACACCAGCCGATCGTTCAACAATTCACTTCGGGTCTGACACTAACTACCCAGAATGAGCGCAGACCCGCAGCTGAATTCAGGGTCAGTCCCCACGTGACCGCCTGCGTGTCGGATGCCTGCGGCAAGTCTGTGGTCACCCCTACTTCTGCCTGACCAGCTCTAAGTCGGGGGTGCCCGTGATCTCCTCCTTAGGTTCGATAATGTGCTTGTGAACGGCTCAGAGAACACAGGAAGGTGCTTCACTTACCTTTACTGGTTTCTTAGAAAGGATACATAGTGAACAGCCGCTCTATGCCAAAAATGGGGACAAAGACCAGATGTATTTTATATCATATCACAACAGCTAACATCTCAAGCATTTCTATACCAGGCACTGTTCTGGGCAATTTCTATGCAATGACTCATTAAACCTCCCAGCAAACCTTTAAGCTAGGTGCTATGATCATTATCCCCTTCTTTTTCCAGATGAGGAAACTGAGGCTCAGAGAGGTTAGATCACTTGCCCAGGATCATGTAACATAGAAATGGCAGAATCAAGATTTGAACCCAGGCAGAACCACTTTACCAACAAATTCCTATTCCATTCCTTACGCTTTCCAAACTTTTCTTTCTCTTTTAAAAAAGCTTATTTATTTTGAGAGAGAGAGAGAGAGAGAGCACGAGTGGGGGAAGGGAGGGACAGAGAGAGGGAGAGAGAGAGAATCTTAAGCAGGCTTCACGCTCAGCACAGAGCCCAACAGGAATCCATCTCACAACCTCAAGATCACCACCCGAGTCGGACACTCAACCGACTGAGCCACCCAGACGCCCCCAAACTTGCCTTTTTTAACAGCAGAATCTTTTGCTGTTACGAAACAAATTATACACTTCGTCAACAAAAAAAGTGCAACTGCCCTGGTTTGTTTGGGGAAAGGAGACCGGCAACTTGCTCTCTGTCTGCCTTCACCTCCCGGGACCATTATCGTGCCGGGCACTGAGCTAGGAGCTCTGGAATCAAAGATGAATAGGATAGGGGGCGCCTGGGCGGCTCAGTTGGTTGTGTCCGACTTCAGCTCAGGTCATGATCTCACGGCTCGTGAGTTCGCGCCCCGCATCGGGCTCTGTGCTGCCGCTCGGAGCCTGGATCCCGCTTCGGATTCTGGGTCTCTCTCTCTCTCTGCCCCTCCCCCGCTCGTGCTCTCTCTGCCTCTCAAAAATAAACGTTAAATTTTTTTTTTTTTTTTTTTAAATGAATAGGCTATCCCGAGAATCCTCGGGATAATGGCTTGGGGGTTAGCACACTGTTGGCCAGTCGTCTGGCATCGAATGGCATCTTTCTTTCTTCTCCCTTCCTTCCTTTCTTCTAAGTAATCTCTATATACAAAGTGAGGCTCGTACTTACAACCCCAAGATCAAGAGTTGCATGCTCTACCCACTGAGCCAGTCAGGAGCCCCCATTGCTTATTTTCTTGAACCTGGCTGCTTCACCCATTGCCTTCCCTCTCTGGCCCCTGATGGCACCTGAGTTTGGGACTCGTGGGCCTGTGGCCGAGGCAGAACATATAAACAGGCAGTTACTAGCAATGAATAGAGAGGCCTAGCACCTACAAGAATGGTGGAAAGAATGGTTAACTCTGCTTGGGATTAGGTAGTGATGGAAAACTTCAGAGAAAAGGAGATGCTGACTGAAATATAGGTTGCCAGGTCAAAAAGAAATGCAGACACAGAAGCGTCTAACAGCCAGGGGTGTTTCAGGAACTGTGAGCCCTTCCTTTCTTTAACTTCTGCACAAACTTCTTCCTATTGCCTCCTTACTGCCACCTCGCCTCTCCAACCATCTTCCTTTAAAATCCCAGTTTTAGAGCAAATCTTATTTTTTTTTTTTGCTTTTATTCATTTTTGAGAGACAGAGAGAGAGAGCACAAGCAGGGGATGGGCAGAAAGAGGAGACACAGAATCCGAAGCAGGCTCCAGGCTCCGAGCTGTCAGCACAGAGCCCGACACGGGGCTCGAACTCACAAACCGTGAGATCATGACGCGAGCCGAAGTCTGACGCTCCACCGACTGACCCACCCAGGTGCTCCTAGAGCAAATCTTAAAAGGAAAAAAAAAAAAAAAAAAAAGCTCTGATAAGAAGGAATGGTTGAGAGAAAAAGAATAGGATGGAACAGGGCAGGGTTTAGGGTCTAGGTCAGGAAAACCCTAAACAGCTCTGAGAACGTTTCGTCTCCTTGTCTGGGGCTCTGGGGTCCAGAATCCCTAGCACAGCATCTGCTGACAGCCGAGACAAATCTCCCTTTCCACTAGCCCTTGGTGGCCACATGGGCTTCCCGTTAGTTTGCCCTCAGGCCAGCTGAGCTGGAGACATTGTGAGATGGCCCCTCCAATCAGCCCCACACTTCGCTGGGCCTTCATTATACACGGGGTTTTTCTAGGGGCCACCTGGGGATAGGAAGACAGGCAGGGTTAGCTCGGGCCTCAGGCCCCCAGGCCCTGACAGGATTCCCAGTCCCCTGCTGGCTCCCCACCCCTTATCATTTTCCATAAGCCATCACCCAGGTGGCCTTTCACAGAAAACAATTCACTGAATCCTAAAATTACCATCTTAGAGTCTGAGGCAAATGGCATCTATAATCATGGGACAGCGGAGCTGGGAAAGGGGTCCTCTAATCGCATGGCTCCTGATGCTAGTGTGCAGACCATCTGTGTCTGGATCGGGGCCCCCACACCAGCCCAGCCCAAACAGCATCTCTGGAGGCAGGACCTGCTTACCGGGATTTTGAAATATACTCCCCGGGGATTCTATGAACGGCCTGGGCCCTCTGAATCAATACAACACAGACACTTCTGTCAAATGGTCACCCAGCTTCCGCTTGCACACCTCCAGAGGGGAGGAACTCTCTATCCTTCCATCCGTGGGCAGCTCTGATTCAGCTGCTTTCTCTGTTGAGTGCAAATCTGCCTCTTAAATTCCACTTTGCCTTGGCTCTGCACTTTGAAGCTTCCCAGAATGAGTGTTTTCTCTTGTCCAGCGTAGCCATTTGCCTTACGAAGACAGTGATCTGTCTCCCCTAGTTCCCACAACCGTTCCTCGCGATGATCTTCTGAGAGGGTACCCAGAACCGAAAGCATCCTCAGGCGTGGTCGTCCTCCTGTGCGGAGTCGCGACCTCGGCTGGCTCCCTTTCCACAGAACGAGCCCCAAATCTGCCACCCTAGCTTTCGAAACCCTTTGCAATCCTGCTCCAGTGCTTCCCGAGGTTCCTCCTCATCTGCCTGCAACTCCCCCAGCATGCTGTTACCACTACCCCGTGCGGTGTGTCATTTTTGAACACACCCGATTTGGTGATCTGTGCTGCTGTCCCTGTTTTTGTTTTTGTTTTTTTTTTTTCCCCATCACCTCAACTATACTTCCCAGCTCCCAGCTCCCGCGCGCTTCTCCCCGGGTTCCAAGGCTCCTTTAAGATTCTTGGGGCGCCTGGGTGGCTCGGTCGGTGAAGCGTCCGACTTCGGCTCAGGTCATGATCTCGCGGTCCGTGAGTTCGAGCCCCCTGTCGGGCTCTGTGCTGACAGCTCGGAGCCTGGAGCCTGTTTCAGATTCTGTGTCTCCCTCTCTCTCTGCCCCTCCCCTGTTCATGCTCTCTCTCTGTCTCAAAAATAAATAAACGTTAAAAAAAAAAAAAAAAATTGAAGATTCTTTAAGACTCATTTCCTCGGTAAAACTTGCTCTAACTCCAGAGCCCTTTGGTACTGCCTCTGACAGTATGGATTAGATTATACTCGAATTGCTCATTTGTTATCTGTTTCTAGAACAAGTACAGGAGAGGACACAAAGCCCAGATAAATGTGGTACATTGTCCTGGAGTGTCAATTTTACTTGGTGCTCAGTCATTGAAAACATTTATTAATGTAAAACAAACAGAGCTATATCGTGAAGCAGCACACAAAACCACATACATTTAAATAGTCAATTTCACCAGGAAAAAGGTAGGGGGACTGTTCCGAGGTAAGAGACACTAGAGACACAGAATAGCCAGATACATGAAACCTGATCGATTCCAGATTGGAAAAAATAGCTATAAAAGACATTTTTGATACTGAAGACATTTTAATATGATCATTAGATAGTACTATGGAATTGCTGTTAATTTTCTTAGGTGGGGTAATGGTACTGTGATTATGAAGGAGAATATTCTTGGCAGATGCTTGTCGAAGTATTTAGGAATATTTGGGAGTGAAGAATTATGAGGTCTGTATCTTACTCTCAGTAGTCATTCAAAGTCATATATATGTGTGTGTGACAGACAGATTATTGAATCTAGGTGGAGCATGAAGAGATATTCATTATATTCATCTTTCAATTTTTGTTTGCAATTTTTCAAAATAAAAAGTTAGCGGGGAGGGTCTTATATTTTACAGATACGAAGTAAAATTTCAAGGTTATTAACTTCAATAGTCTCTTTGCCCCAGTTCATTCTCCTCTGCGATTTTTTTTAAATTAAAAAAAAAATTTTTTTTTAATGTTTATTTATTTTTGAAACAGAGAGAGACAGAACATGAACGGTGGGGGGTCAGAGAGAGAGGGAGACACTGAAGCAGGCTCCAGGTTCCAAGCTGTCAGCACAGAGCTCGATGCGGGGCTCGAACTCACGAGCTGTGAGATTATGACCTGAGCCAAAGTTAAATGCTTAACCGACTGAGCCACCCAGGCGCCCCCATTCTCCTGTGCCATTAAGGACACTTGCCAATTTTTTTTTTAATGTTTATTTTTGAGAGAGAGAGAGAGAGAGAGAGAGAGAGAGAGACAGCACAAGTAAGGGAGGGGCAGAGACAGAGGGAGACACAGAATCTGAAGCAGGCTCCAGGCTCTGAGCTAACAGCTGCCGGGCTTGAACCCACAAACCATGAGATCATGCCCTAAGCTGAAGTCGGACACTTACCGGATGCCATGTATCACGTATCAGGCGCCCCATGCCATTAAGGACACTTAAGGGGAAAAGTTTGAGAGGCCCTGATTTTTGTTTTTGTCCTCACCCTCTGCCCTGGGAACTCCCAAAGAATATATGACTCAGTCATTTCTGTATTCTCAGAGGCCAGCACAGGGCTCGTCACAGAGGGATGTTAAATAAATGCTTCCCGAGTGAGCAGAACCCCTAACTTAATAATAGGCACGTAAGCTATATCTCCCCCGTTTCCCCTTCTGTAAAATGAGGTTGGATTAGATGACTGACCTGAGTAGCTGGGAGGCTCTTTCTAGCTCTAGCACCTTCCGAAGCTATACCTGGAGCTCCAAAGGAAAGCCACAGGTCTTTTTTTCAAAATAAAGCCCCGGAGTCATCAGGCAGAGATGATCACAGTAGATCAATCTCTACTCTCTGGCCAAGGTCCAAAGTTTTAGCTCAACCATAGGCTTGGGAGAAGTGGGCGCAAGCTCACGCAGACCAGGAGCCAGAGCAATTTCCTGGAGAGCCAAGGGGTGGCAGGGGAAGTCAATTTGGCTTTGTGCTGCCCTCCTGGCTATAGCTGCAGCCATGTCCTTAACCTTGATTTCATATTGCAATCACCGAACGAAGCTTTAAAAGAATACTCCTGTTCACCCCGGAGATTCTGATTTAACTGGCCTGGGGTACTGTGATCTAAGCCTCTGGAGTTTTAAAGGCTCCCCAGCTGATTCTAATGTGCATTCAAGGTTAAAAGCCACGAAGGCTACATTGTGGTGATGGGGTTAAGAGCTCCAGCTAGGTTTACATCCCGGCTTTGACACTTACTGGTTAAGCTTGCGTGTTACTTCTCTATGAACCTGTTGCTTAGTACGTGACAATCAAGTGAGATAATGCATGTACGAAACTGAGCCAGAAAGAACAGCTACGTAGTTAGGGGTAACTATGAATGAGTGAACAGAAGGCTCTGTGGCTCTCCTAGGAAAGATTAGAACTCTCTGAGCCTGTGGAGCAGTGGCTCTCCAAGCTTGCATCAGAATCACTTGCAGGGCTTGTGAAAACAGATTGCTGAAGACTTCCTTCTCCCTAGGTTTCCGATTCAGTAGGTCTCAGGTGGGTCTCTAGCATGTTTTCAGGTGATGCTGCTGCTGCTGTCCCCGAGAGCACACTTGGAACATCACTGCTCTAGAGCAGGGTTTCTCAAGAGCATCACTGATATTTTGGAGCAACTAATTCTTTGAACGTTTCTGGCCTCTACCCACTGGATGTGCACGGCATCCCTCCAGTTGCGACAATCAAAAGTCTCCAGACAGGAGCGCCTGGATGGCTCAGTGGGTTGAGCCTGTCTCTTGACTTTGGCTCAGGTCATGATCTCAGGGTCATGGGATCGAGCCCCGTGTTGGGACCTGGGTTGAGCATGAAACCTGTCTCTCTCACTCTCCCTATGCCCCTTTCCCCAGCTAGCTCTATCTAAAATTAAAAAACAAAAACAGACACACACACACACACACACACACACACACACACACACACGTCTCCAGACATTGCCAAATGTCCCTTGGGAGGCAAAATTGCTGAGTTGAGAACTACTGATTTGGAGGATATAAGTTAAAGAACAATCTAAGGGTCTAGGTGGGTATCAGAACCAAGTGATGAAAAGTTGAAGCCTAAAAGAAAGAAGAGTTGGGGATGGCTCAGGTATTGATGCAGAGGGGGTGGGTGCCTATCAGGGCTTTTTTGAAGGATCATTATGGGTCTAGAGTACAGAGACAATTGACCAGAGGGCAGAGGGCAGGCTCAGAGCTGTCTTGGCTTTATTTGATCCCACAGGAATAGGGGCTTTAAGTCTGGCCCCTCCTTTTGTTCTGAGACACAGTTATCCAGCCCTGAAGTCTCCTAGAAGGGGCAATTCCATCTTAACTCAAATGGCTTGATGGCCTTTCCCTAAGGCTCAAGTGCCTGCAGCCCCAAATTGTTCAGATGTCTCTCTCACCTCAGTTTCCCATTCATGCACTTTTCAGATATTAACAAGCAGCAGACTCTAGGTCTACCCGTGAGAAACCGGTAACTCTAGTTTTGCTGTGAAGAAGCAACTCTGGTAAGATTACTGACCTGTCCAAATCCACCCCTCTCAGAACTCAGCCCACAAAACTCAACAACCCAGCAAAAAAAGACTTGGCTCTTTAAGTGCCAATGGTACTAAGCGCTAGAGACTGTGGAAGTCATAAAGGGAAATTAACTGAAAACCAGAGATGCCATTACTCATTCGGGAGCAATCTATCTCTCCCAAAGTGAGAATACAATTTGCACCCTCTGGGGATGTTTTATACTCAAATCTTTATTCCCCAGGCAAGGGCCTCTATTCTCTTCAAATTCTAAGTGGTGCTGCTATTTCCTGCTAATGGCTTCTAGCCAGCCTTTGAAGAAGGCACTTGGGAGGAGTGAAGAGGCTGAGGTTGGAGGAAAGCCCTTGTGGTCTCCAGGGCCTTGGTTCCTCCCAATCACAGCCAACTTCTCAAGGGATCAGTAGGCTTTGAAAGTGGTGTTAAGGTTCAAGCCCTGTTCTACCCCAAGCCAAGGGAGATGAGGATGGGTGGAGGGGCCTGGGCGAATGATGGGGTAGGTGGGCCTGGTGTTTAAGAGGGATCAGAGAGTAACCTGTGACAGTGCTAGAGGTGTGAAGAAGAGCCTGCAAACCATTCTTGGCTAAATCTCTCCTGGGTAAAGGCATAATCTTCGATATAATAATTGCTCAGGCCTGAAATCTGAGTCATCATTTCCTTTGAAGATCCAACTAGGTTTTGTGTATTAAAGGCTCTGAGCAGTCCTACAGTAAAGAAACTGTTTTTTTATTGAGCCCAGTTTCCTCCAAACTTATCTGAGCATGGGATCTTCATGCCCCAATGGACCTCACATATCAGGGAAACTGCTCTGTGGAATACACTTTAGGAAACCTCAACCTATAGGATCTAGCACATGAAGGACAAACTCTCTGAGATTTGGCTCCTACTGAATTCTACCACTTTCCTGTCCCTACCACCTCTGACCAAGCTGAAGTTCTTTTGGTTCAGGAAATGTGCTAGGCTTTCAAGCTCATGCCTGCAGTTTCTTGGAATGGATACATTCTTTGTCCACCTGGCAAAGCCCTTGTAAGTCTCAAACTAAGCATAGTTGCACCATCGGTGAGACTTCCTTAATTCTTATAGGCACGATGAATTAAAAAAAAAAATTTTTTTTTTACGTTTATTTATTTTTTAGAGAGAGGGAGACAGAGCACTAACAGGGGAGAGGGGGAAAGAGAGAGAGAGAGAGAGAGTCTCGGAGACACAGAATCTAAAGCAGACTCTAGGCTCCGAGCTGTCAGCACAGAGCCTGATGCGGGGCTTGAACCCGTGAACCACGAGATCATGACCTGAGCCAAAGTCAGACGCTTAACTGACTGAGCCACCCAGGCTCCCCACAATAAATTTGTTTCCAGTGCACTTTATTGAAATTCCATTGACTGTATTAAAAGTACTTGCTTTGTGGGGCGTCTGGGTGGCTCAGTCTGTTAAGCATCAGATTCTTGATCTCAGCTCAGGTCTTGATCTCAGGGTTGTGAGTTCACGCCCTGCATTGAGGGCATGAACTTTTTAAAAATAAATTAATTAAAATAATAAAAGTAATTGGTTTCACAACTTTACTAATTGGCTCCTTCCTTAATGACTTAACTAAATCTTGGACATGTGCTCACTTAAAACTACCCTCTCTCTTACAAAAGAGAAATCTATTTCTTGAGAGAAATAGATGACTGAGGTTTGGGTGCTAAACATATAAAACCAAATTATGTTCCAAACAGGCTGGAGATGTGAAGCCCTCTGTGTTCTGACAGGAGATGCAGAAAAGACACATGAGGATGTCTGTGTGGCTCAGTCAGTTCAGTGTCCAACTCTTGATGTCGGTTCAGGTCATGATCCCAGGGTCATGGGATACAGCCCTGTGTCAGGCTCCCTGCTGAGTGTGGAGTCTGCTTAACATTCTCTCTCTCTCGAGATCACAACCAACACAGCAGGAATAAAAACAATAATAAGAGAATATTATGAGCAATTATATGCCAATAAAATGGGCAATCCGGAAGAAATGGACAAATTCCTACAAACACATACACTACCAAAACTGAAACAGGAACAAATAGAAAATTTGAACAGACCCATAACCAGTAAAGAAATCGAATTAGCAATCAAAACTCTCCCAAAAAACAAGAGTCCAGGGCCAGATGGCTTTCCAGGGAAATTCTACCAAAGATTTAAGGAAAAGTTAACACCTATTCTCTTGAAACTGTTCCAAAAAATAGAAATGGAAGGAAACCTTCCAAACTCTTTCTGTGAAGCTAGCATTACCTTGATTCCAAAACCAGACAGAGACCCTACTAAAAGGAGAATTTCCCAGACCAATTTCCCTGATGAACATGGATGCAAAAATCCTCAATAAGACATTAGCCAACCGGATCTAACAATACATTAAAAAAATTATTCACCACGACCAAGTGGGATTTATACCTGGGATGCAGGGCTGGTTCAATATTCACAAAACAATTAAGGTGATTCATCACATCAGTAAAAGAAAGGACAAGAACCGTATGATCCTGTCAATAGATGCAGAGAAAACATTTGACAAAATACAGCATCCTTTCTTGATAAAAACCTTCAAGAAAGTAGGGATAGAAGGATCATAAAAAGCCATATATGAAAGATCATAAAAAGCCATATATGAATGACCCACCGCTAATATCATCCTCAATGGGGAAAAACTGAGAGCTTTCCCCCTAAGGTCAGGAACAAGACAAGGATGTCCACTCTCGCCACTGTTATTCAACATAGTATTGGAAGTCTTAGCCTCTGCAATCAGACAACACAAAGAAATAAAAGGCATCCAAATCGGCCGGGAGGAGGTCAATCTTTCACTCTTCGCAGATGACATGATACTCTATAGGGAAAACCCAAAAGATTCCACCAAAAAAACTGCTAGAACTGATTCATGAATTCAGCAAGGTTGCAGGATATAAAATCAATGCACAGTAATCAGTTGCATTCCTATTCACCAACAATGAAGCAACAGAGAAATCAAGGAATCAATTCCATTTACAACTGCACCCAAAACCATAAAATACCTAGCAATAAACCTAACCAAAGAGGTGAAAAATCTATACAATGAAAACTATAGAAAACTTATGAAAGAAATTGAAGAAAACACAAAAAAAATGTAAAAAGATTCCATGCACCTGGATAGGAAGAACAAATATTGTTAAAATGTCGATACTACCCAAAGCAATCTACATAATGAATGCGATCCCTATCAAAATAACACCAGCATTCTTCACAGAGCTAGAACAAATAATCCCAAAATTTGTATGGAACCAGAAAGACCCTGAATAACCAAAGCAATCTTGAAAAAGAAAACTAAAGCAGGAGGCATCACAATCCCGGACTTCAAGCTATACTACAAAGCTGTAATCATCAAGACAGTATGGTAGTGGCACAAGAACAGACACTCAGATCAATGGAACAGAACAGAGAACCCAGAAATGGACCCACAAACGTACAGCCAACTAATCTTTGACGAAACAGGAAAGAATATCCAATGGAATAAAGACAGTCTCTTCAGCAAGTGGGGCTGGGAAAACTGGACAGCGACATGCAGAAGAATGAACCTGGACCACTTTCTTATACTTTACACAAAAATAAACTCAAAATGGATGAAAGACCTAAATGTGAGACAGGAAGCCATCAAAATGCCCGAGGAGAAAGCAGGCAAAAACCTTTTTGATCTTGCCCACAGCAACTTCTTACTCAATACGTCTCCAGAGGCAAGGGAAACAAAAGCAAAAATGAACTACTGGGACCTCATCAAAATAGAAAGCTGCTGCACAGCGAAGCAAACAATCAGCAAAACTAAAAGGCAACCAACGCAATGGCAGAAGATATTTGTAAACGACATATCGGATATAAAGGGTTAGTATCCAAAATCTATAAAGAACTTATCAAACTCAACACTCAAAGAAAAAAATAATCCAGTGAAGAAATGGGCAAAAGACATGAATAGACACTTCTCCAGAGAGGACATCCAGATGGCCAACTGACACATGAAAAAATGCTCACCATCACTCATCATCAGGGAAATACAAATCAAAACCACAATGAGATACCACCTCACACCTGTCAGAATGGCTAACATGAACAACTCAGGCAACAACAGATGTTGGCAAAGATGCAGAGAAAGAGGATGTCTTTTGCATTGTTGGTGAGAATGCAAGCTGGTGCAGCCACTCTGGAAAACAGTATAGAGGTTCCTCAAAAAATTAAAAATAGAACTACCCTATGACCCAGCAATTGCACTACTAGGTATCTGTCCAAGGGATACAGGTATGTTGTTTTGAAGGAGCACATGCACCCCAATGTTTATAGCAGCAGTATCAACAATAGCTAAAGTATGGAAAAAGCCCAAATGTCCATCGATGGATGAATGGATAAAGAAGATGTGATATATATATACAATGGAGTATTACTTGACAATCAAAAAGAATGAAATCTTGCCACTCGCAACTACGTGGATGGAACTGGAGGATATTATGCTAAGCGAAATTAGTCAGAGAAAGACAAATATCATGTGACTTCACTCGTATGAGGACTTTAAGAGACAAAACAGATGAACACAAGGGAAGGGAAGCAAAAATAATATAAAAACAGGGAGGGGGACAAAAACATAAAAGACTCTTAAATATGGAAGACAAACAGAGGGTTATGGGAGGGGTTGTGGGAGAGGGGATGGCTAAATGGGTAAGGGGCATTAAGGAATCTACTCCTGAAATCACTGTTGCACTATATGCTAATTTGGATGTAAATTAAAAAAAATTAAATTAAAATAAATAAATAAAAATGTAAAAGCCAAAAAAAATTTTTTGAATAACAACATTCTCTCTCTCTGCCCCTCCCCCTCCCACTGCACGCGTGCATCCTCTCTCTCTAAACAAAAATAAAAAAGACACACACTACTCCCCCGTGCCAGATGGGACTCATTAGTGTCAATCTGTGTGCTGGGCGCAGTCATCCAAGGATCCGGGGGGACGGTAACCTGTTTTGAGGATAGAAAGCAACTAACAGCATTTCTTACTGTCCCTGTCAGTTTAGGAAAGACAGGCGAGTAAGCAGAACTACAAAAGGTCTCAGGCAACGTCACGGTCCAGTTACGCCAAAACCTTCACATATTCCTTCTGAGTGGAGACCGGTGCAGTGTTCCAGCCCATCACTGCTGCTGGCTGAGACTGCCCACATCTGTCTGCCCACTTCAGGAGCCCTGACTGTAGGGGCTGCTGCTCAGAACTGTGGCAGGAGGCAGAGTCGAAGTAGATCCTGTTCATTAAAGATCATGTAAAAGTATACAAAAACTAGGTTCTTTCAGACCTTATTACCTTTTGACTGCTAGTCTCTAAGTAGGAGAGAAAGCATTCGTTATGGATACTCTCTGGGAATAAATCTTCACGGGAGCAAATCTAGAAACATGAGAAGGGGGGAGAACCTCTAAACATCCCTGTAAACAGCATCCTGTAAGTTCAAATGGATTGTATCCCTTGGCCACATCATGCCCTGCTCAGATTTACAGCCATCAAGCTTCAAAGAAAAGACAGCAATAAATCCAATCCACATTGCTCTTGTAAAAAGGCATCTATTTGGTTTTTAATACAAAACGACTCAGAGAAACACAGAAAGAAAATATCATACAAGCCAGTTATTGAATTAAGAAAAAAAAAAACCCAACAAACAAATTTCAGTCACATTTCCTGTTCTCAGCCTGGATTAGAAGACAGGAAACTGCAAACCAACCAATGTCTGTCTCTTTGAAGAAATCTTATTTAAAAAAAAAAAAAAAAAAAGGAGGAAAAAACCAAACAGTCCCTGAAATCTGGCAGGTGGTTTTTAGAGGCCACTGTAAGCTTGCCTTAATCATCCTGGTAAAACGGGATACCAGTGGTGGTTGGGATATGGCCACGTCCTCCTTGCCTTTTGCTATGAATGATCTTCGTCTGAAGGTAGGATGCTGGCCTGGGCACTATTCGATGCCGCTTCTGTAGTCTGAGGTCTCAAGGCCAAGCAGCGGTGGAGTCTTCCATTCTGTGTCTTCACTGAATCTCCCCCATATACAGTCTCTTGTCACTGGACGCTGACAGAACTGAGGTGAGAAGAACAGAGAAGATGACGGGAGCTAATGAAGGCTCAAGGAGACTTGGTGCTCAAGGGCTCCTGTGTCAAGAGCCAATTCTGGTAAAAAGAGCAATTGGATTTAGCTTAAATTCCCCTCCTCTCCAACACCATATTCACAGGTCTGTAGCCTGGCTTTTCAGTTCAAGTCCTTTTTTTTTTTTAACGTTTTATTTGCTTTTGAGAGAGAAAGAGAGAGACAGCGTGAACGGGGGAGGGGCAAAGAGAGAGGGAGACACAGAATCCGAAGCAGGCTCCAGGCTCCGAGCTGTCAGCAGAGCCCCACGTGGGGCTCAAACTCGTGAACCACGAGATCATGACCTGGGCCAAAGTCAGACGCTTAACTGACTGAACCACCCAGGTGCCCCAGTTCAAGTCCTCTTGAAACCAACCACAAGGGTGGACTGTGCTATGGGAAATGCATTTATCAGGGTCTAAACCCCGATGTCCCTCTTCAGCCACACCCTATGAAAAGACCTTCTCGGCCACTCTCCAGAAGAATCAACGTCTGTGCCATTCATTTTGTAAATGTGCTTCTGCTGGTTCTATTTAGCCCTGGAGAAAGTTATACTTTCTCCTTTAATTCAAGGCTCATTGTTTAATTAGCTGGCCAATATAACATAAGCTGCAATTTATATCTGAACATTAAGAAACATTATTCTTTTACCCAAACGTGTAACTGAAACAGAGACTTGAAGCAAGTAAACTCAAGAGAACTAGAAATAGGTTAACCAGTCTTCTTTTGAGAGTCACTGGAAAACGGAACATTGCTCTTGACTTCATCACTTAAAACACTGGTGAGGCTGTCAATGGACAGCCATAAAGACAACAAGGAAATTCACATAAAACAGACATCCACTTCTGCCTTTGTATTTGCAGGGCCCCTTGAGGGAGATCTCCCCCAGTTTCCCTTTCCCCAAAGTCAGGACAGACTTACTGATGGGTTCATCGGGGTGGAAAGCCACTTCATTGATGGAGCCAGCATGTCCAGGCAGCTTATACAAAATCCTCCTGCTTGTGGTATCCCACACATACACAAACCTGCAAGGTATCATGAAGAGCAGTGTTAAAACTTCCCAGAGCTGAGGGTAGGGTAGAGGCACGGCTTTTTAACAGAGATGGAAGCAACAATTTACTCATTCATCCACCCCATATTTACTGAACTGTGTTCTGGTGTTTACAGACTAGAAATACAGATTCTGAATAACGGATGGACCCTTGAGCAATGAATAGAGAAACTGGAACAGCTACAACTATAAGCATTCCTTGTATCTCAAACGTAAGCTTTTGAAATAGGAAAGAACATGGAGGAAGACCGTTTTTCCTACGGTCCCCACACAGAAATCCTCAAAGGGCATCTGATAGGCATCTAGGATGACTTAAAGCTAACCCAATTCTCAGCAGGCTGGGAGCCTAGGGTGCGGGCCCATGTGAGTCTACCAGGACTGCGTTCAAATCACAGAGCTCAGAGAAGGGACAGGAAATTTCTGCAGTATAACACACACCAAATACAGACTTGACCCAATCTTGCCCTGAATTCATGGGAACTCCATGACCAGCTGGTCAAAACTCAGTTTACAGATAAGAAAACTAAGGTATAGTGACTCTTCCAAGGTGACACAGTTCATCAGAGGCAGAACTAAAATTGGAACTTTTTTTTTTTAAAGCAGGCTCCATGCCTAATATGGGGCTTCAACTCACAACCCTGAGATTAAGAGTCACATGCTCCACTGACTGAGTCAGCCAGGTACCCCTACAATCAGAACTCTTAATATATTCTAGTAATCTCCTTTCTCTTACCACCCTCAAACATCTTCTAATTCCTCTCGCCCCTCGGAAGTTCTTTTGACCTTCAACCTTGCTTGGGTTATTTTGGGGCTGAAGGGTAAAATAAAGAGACATTATCTTCACATGCCCATGCAAAAATAATCTGTGGGTAAATTTAAAGCTTTTTTTTTTTTTTTTTTTTTTTCATTTATTTTTGGGACAGAGAGAGACACAGCATGAGCGGGGGAGGGGCAGAGAGAGAGGGAGACACAGAATCGGAAACAGGCTCCAGGCTCCGAGCCATCAGCCCAGAGCCTGACGCGGGGCTCGAACTCACGGACTCACGGACCGCAAGATCGTGACCTGGCTGAAGTCGGACGCTTAACCGACTGCGCCACCCAGGCGCCCCATTCTGTGGGTAAATTTAAAGGGCTGGTGGTTTTCAAGCAGGTTATAAACATTACTTGCGTATTTGTTTTGTTCAGTCAACATCTAAAAGGGTAGGTACAGTTACCAGTACTTGATATTAAAATGACTAGTGCTGGGGTGTCTGGGTGGCTCAGTCAGTTGAGTGTTCAACTTCAGCTCAGGTCATGATCTCATGGTCCATGGGTTTGAGCCCCGTGTTGGGCTCTGTGGGACAGCTCAAAGCCTGGAGCCTGCTTCGGATTCTGTCTCTCCCTCTCTCTCCCCTGCTCGTGCTCTGTCTCTTATCTATCTCTCAAAAGTAACCAAACATAGGGGCGCCTGGGTGGCTCAGTCCGTTAAGTGTCTGACTTCAGCTCAGGTCATGATCTCACGGTTTGTGGGTTTGAGCCCCGCATCGGGCTCTGTGCTGACAGCTCGGAGCCTGGAGCCTGCTTCAGATTCTGTCTTCCTCTCTCTCTGCCCCTCCCCCACTTGCACTCTGTTTCTCTCTCTCTCTCTCTCTCAAAAATAAATAAACGTTTAAAAAAAAAGACAAACATAAAAAAATAATAAAATAAAATAAAACAAAATAAAATAAAATGCCTAGTGTTGATGTAACATCACATTTGTGGTCTAAAATACAACTAAACACGAGCTTATTTACACTGTTTAGTTCTCAAGTGCTAGGCTCCATAGGAACTTAATAAAAGTTCCAAGCAAGATGGAAGGGAAGCAGGAAGCCCATCTGTCTCCAGACTTCTTGGCTCCAATGTTCCTGCTCTCCCTACTGTGTTCGTTCTTGCTGTGCACAAATAACGTCCTCATTAACCCAGCCCAGGAAGATATGGCAGAGTAACAAAGTGCATGAGCTCTGGGCTCCAAAAGACCTGGGCTCAAGTCATGCAACTGTTTAATCACTACGTAAGGTTAGACAATATTTAACTTCTCTGAGCTTCTGTTTCTTTACTTGTGATGATGGATACTATACTGATCTCACAGCTTGGTTGAGAGAAAAGAGGAGCTAATATAAGCACAGTGTTTGGCACACACATGACAGCTGTTGTTATGATGAGGACATTTATTATCAAAACAGAAGAACGTGAAGTCAGGAGGCTGACTAACTCACTCATGGCAGACAGACTGACCAGTCTTCCCACAGTCCTGGATAGGAACTGTTGAAGGGTTTCGAGTTTGAATGTGAGGCGGTAGGTGATTTGCGTGTAGAGAGGGGAAATGTGCCAAATCCAGGCCAAGCTAAAAAGCAAATTTCTGAGAAGGATACATTTCCCAGGCACATAAAAGCCAGCAGAACCCCAGATCTCCAAGGGTTTACTTGAAGGCCTCACTCTCCATGGCTGCCAATTAGGTGCTAAATTTAGAGGGGTTCCTTGTCCTCTCCTTACTTTGGCACGGGAACATTCGGCAGGAACCAGGTTCCTTATATAACAGAGTTGTTTGTTGACTTGGGGCTAATTGGCGAGGTGGCCTGTGAAATCTGGCCAACCCCAGCAGGTAGATACACGGGCTGTGCCCAGACCAGAGCCATGCTTCCCGCATGTAAGGTTTAAAGGAACAGTGGGGAGGGAAAGAGGAAGAGAGGACAGTGAAAGTCAGAAAGGGCCGATGTCAGAAACAAACTGCTCAGAAGAAAAGCTAGGCAAATATCATTTAAAAGCTTAACTACATAAAAAAAGAGATCTCTGCTGAGAATTACGTAGAAACACTTCGAATCGTTCTTACTGTTAGAATGCAAGATACCTAAGGCTGTGGACCTGTTTCTTAAGGTCTTCTTTAGTAACATGACTACTGAAAATCCCTTAGATTTCCTCTGCAAGGCAGCTCTCTACACCAATGGGTTACAAACCATCAATGTGGCACTGATGACCTGGACCTTTTACCCCCAGAAAACACAAGTGCAGAAAACAGTACTTGTCCTTTTATCTCAGTAAGAAGCTTGCTAGGGAAAAAAAGTGGACTCTGGAATCTTCAGGTATGTTCAGCACTGTCCACAAGCAACAAGGTGTAGGACAGACCAACAACATGAGGCTTTTCTATGGCTGTGGGAGGGCCCCAAATAGAGAAGAAAACCCTGGAACATGCTGAAGAGTCCAAGCTATGCCACAAAAGGCTTCATGTTTGTAAGATGGTGCCTGTTTTAGTACGGTAGTAGGAAAATCTCTCAACGGAGAGAAAGATGGGGTTAAGCTAAAAAGGGTTAAGACATCTCTCAGTGGAAGCTAAAGCCAGAGTCGGCCATCAGAGGGCCTTAACATTCTTCACCACTCCACATCTGTGGCCCATTAGTCTGGCATGGGCACCCACACCCCCGCCTCTGACCCCGTCCTAAGTGCAGGTCACCATAGATATACTAAACAGCAGGGTCTGATAGAAGAATTCTCTCCCTTCTCCTTCTAATTCATCACCGAATGGCTGAGCCAGTTTAAAGTGACAGCTAAGAAAGTCTCATGGTCTCTGAATTCAGGGGTGGAAAGTACCTAGCTCACATGTTGACACAACCCTCATCTAGCAATCATGGCACTTTTCCTATTGAGCCCACACCCAGCTCTGAATCACCCCCAACACAGGCAGCCATTACCAACAGCTGAGCTGATATGCAGAGTAAAATCTGACTGCCATCCTTGAGCTAGGAATTCATTCATGTAAGATTCACTAAGTCCTTAGAACAGGTCAAATACTGCTCTGGGTTCAGAGATGACTAAGACTCATTTCCTGACCTCTAGGAACAAATAATCAGGTGAGGGTACCCCACTCTGTTTATCTCACGGTAAGACGTGTTGGATGCTGAGAAAGGTTCGATGTATAAGGTGTGACTACAGTGCAGAGTAAAGAGCAGTTAGTCATACCCCAGAGGAAAGGGAGAGAGGACCAGGGAAGTTTACAGACATAACACAGAGGTGATTCACAGAGAGACACAGAAATCTGGAAAATGGAGAAGACGGGCTAGGAGAAGCCTGGAGGCACAAGGGATGTAAGAACAGGGAGAGTTCTGTGTGAGTGAAGCACTGTGGCGATGGTGAGGGAGGAGAGGACACAACATGCATTTGAGCGAACTGGAGCGCCGCGGAAGAATCTGAGGAGGGAAACTGGGGCTAGATTAGGAGTCTAAATTTCACTCTGATGGCAAAAGGAATCCAACAGAATTGAAAAAACTGTTTACCTTCCAGGTCAAAAAGGTATCCATAGAGAGCAGAGAAGCTGTGTTTGTCTGACATGATCCTTAGGCCCTTCTTACTGCATATGGCTTCATCGGTGAGCACGGCTGTAACTCTACGTCCGTGCTGGCTCGCCATCTGCACTTAATGGACTAGACACAAGCAGGCACCCGCAGAGCTCCATCATTCTTCACCGCACACCCGGTAATCCTTACCTGTCAGCTGAACCAGCTGCTATCTTGCTTCCATCAGGTGACCAAGAACATCTCAGGAGATTCTATAAAGATTGGAATTCAACGAATACAGTGATTAATGCACCACACTCCTCTTTACTGGACTACAGAATCACCAAAAGACTTTAAATTTCTTTAAAAAAAGAAAAAATTTTTTTTAACATTTATTTATTTTTGAGACAGAGAGACAGAGCATGAACGGGGGAGGAGCAGAGAGAGAGGGAGACAGAGAATCTGAAACAGGCTCCAGGCTCCGAGCGGTCAGCACAGAGCCTGACGCGGGGCTCGAACTCACGGACCACGAGATCATGACCTGAGCCGAAGTCGGACGCTTAACCGACTGAGCCACCCAAGCGCCCCAAAAAATAATTTCATTTTGAAGGAAAATAAAAATAAAACCAAATCCAACAAAAAAACAAGATTTGATTTATAAAGTGAAACTGAATGGGCGCCTGGGTGGCCCAGTCAGTTAAAGCGTCCGACTTTGGCTCAGGTCATGATCTCATGGTTTATGAGTTTGAGCCCCACATCGGGCTCTCTGTTGTCAGTGCAGAGCCCGCTTTGGATCCTCTTTCCCTCTCTGTCTCTCTCTCTCAAAAATAAATTAAACATTAATAAATATATTTTTAAATATAAAGTGAAACTGAATCATACAGACTCTCAAAAGAAAAACATTAGTCTTATTATTAACAAAGTATCTGGAGGAAAAGCTGCTATCGAGAGCTGACCTAGGACTTGAGATTTAAGAAAAATTTCTCTCAAAATCTGGGCCATGGTCCTTACTGAGGAAAGGGATGTATTCTCAGGGCTCTAACAGTTGGGTCACTGGGAAGGTGAGGGAAGCCACCTGAGTAACAGGAAGCCTGAGTCCCATATGTCACACTGACCCAAGAGGGTCAAAGTTTCCAAGGAATGAAAAGGAGGTTAAGACTATCTTGTTGAAGTCAGAAGTCTTGAATTTGAAGGCGGTCACACCACCGTCTATCTATGTAACTGCCTTCCTCCCTATGCTTCCATTAGTTTTATTTCTGGCAAGAACGGTTTTGATGGAGAACAGTGTTCACTGGAATATAGCCCCTTCCTAGTAGAGCCACTGCCCTCTATCCTTAGCACCACTTTTTTTTTTTTTTTAATTGAGATATAACTGACATATAACACTGTTTTAGTTTTAGATGTACAACATAATGATTTGATATATATAAATATCGGCCTTGGCACCACCTTAAATGTATCTGAGTCAAATGGACAGTAAAACTCTTTTGCCATGCAGGATTCACCTTTTCAAAGTTGTGCACATTTCCTTGAAATATCTTCACACACCTCTCTTTGGGAGCAAATGGCCGGACATCCCAGACCCGCACTGCAAACGGAGCAAAACATGTTATCAGCTGGAGGCCTCCTGGGAACCCACCCGAAGTCAGTATCATGTCAATGACAGATGCTGTTTCCTGGACGAAGGAGGGCCAACATGGTAGAAGGTACAAGGGAAGGCTCTCTCTCTCTTTTTTTCTAACAGAAATGAAATGCATACAAATTCCATTAACAGTGACTAAGGGCACAGAGGAAAGCTGAGGAGGCAGGAAGGGGAAATGCCAAACACATAGCTGGGGGTCTGCAACAGAAAGTAGGTGGGTGTGACATTAATTTCACCAAACATTTGCAAAGGATTTCCCTTGCCAACCCAAAAAGTCACATCTAACAAAGCCTTAAACATGACACTCTAAATACCATGGACTACTGTGACAATCATCTACAAAAACCAAACTCAGGACTGACCTTTTCTAACTTTGCTCACAGGGACACCTGACAGTCTGAACTTGAACAAGGAAATATATGCAGAGAGTACCATACTAAGAATTAGAAAAAGTGGACTGTGATTCTCATTCTAGCTCTGTTATATGTATGGGTGATATCAGGTAAAAAGTGAGTTTTTGTGTTGTGTGTTTTGTGTCTGTAAAATGAGAATACCATCTGTTCTTTTACTGTTTTATGAGCATTTTCAGTATACAAGGGACAGGGCTCTAAGAGAGCGGAGGCAATAAACAAAAGGATTTTGTAATTTTATCATACAGCCATAATAAAAATTCTTATTATTTTACTAACCATTCAGGGAATCTCATCTTTCCTTATACAGGGCGAACACTGCTACAATTAGTCAATGGTAAACACATCATGATCAGGATATAAACATGCGTGGTAAGCAGTGGCTACAGTTGTTAACAAACGTTGTAACTATAGTGGAATTCAAGTGACGATGTCATTTTAATTGAGTGTGAAAAACAAAACAGTCCTTGAAATCAGGCACAGAAAGGTGAAGGTATGCATGAAAGTTTGCTACTGAGTTGAGGATAGTCAGAAAATAAGGGTGCTCATTCATTCAAGAACCCGCTGAATGCGAGGCTCTGTTTGTATTACAAAATGTCAGTGAAAGCATTTCAGTTCCTGACAAGCCTATGAACTTGTACACCAGAGGGGCATCTCTAAGCTCTCCCAACACAAAGCATATACTCCATCCTCCTTTTTGCTCTAGTAAACCCATCCTCCCACATAGCAACTCAGAAACAAGCAGAGGAGAGTGTTTGTGTGAATGCGGAATGTTGCGATGTCGTAATGAGGACCTCTTGTCACACCAGTCAGTGCTCTGAAGTGGGGAGGGCAGACGCGCTGGCAGAAAGAGCACAGTTCTACCCACAGCTCTGCTGATCAGCCAAGCTCGGTGCTCTCCGAAATGCTTGCGAACTGCTTTGGATGGATCTGCAGACTCACGTTTCTCAACAAACTAACGATCACCAAGAGTTTCTAGTATGCTGCCTACATCCGCAGCACACCAGACACTGAAATGGGTCTTAAAAGCTTGTGTCAAGTTGCTCAGGGATTAGATGGCAGATCTGGGACTAGAATCCTGGCTTCTTGACCATATCTTTTAAAGCTTTTTCTGTTACAATGTGTTTTCCTAACTGCCCTGGTAGAAACCTGCGAGCCACTTTTGACTCTTTCCTTGGATCCACATTTATCCCAGCACAATTTCTACCACCCAATGCCCGCTTTCTTTAGGGTCCACAGTGACTGGGCACTTGGAGAGCTTTCCTTTCCAATGTTACCTGTATTGTCCATTGCATTGGACAAGAGATAAGAGCCTTCAGAACTTAAACTCAGGCCCGTCACTGAATCTGCATGGCCTCTCATGGTGTAGGTGAGCTTGTTCTGGCGCAAGTCCCAGACCTATAAAAACAAAAAAGTTGCTCCCAGAAATCAAATTGAGAATAGCAAAGAAACAGAGTTTTTACTAAAGACTCAATGGCCTGGAGAAACTGGTAACCCTTCTCAATCTGGCTGTGGGCCAAGTATAACTTTAGCACAAAATAGAGGATTTCTGTCAAAGAGGAAAAAAACCTCTTATCTTTCTAACAAGGGAGTCAAAAGTGCTATGTCTGACCAGAAGGCTAATAAATGTCAAAACTTATGTTTAACAAAAATTAATAAAATTTACAGAGACTGTTCTCAAATCATAACAAAATGTATTAGAAATTAAAAAACTAAGTAGCATTTAAAATGCTTCAACTATGATTCTTAGCAATTTAAACTATTAGAACTATAGAAGGGGCACCTAGGTGGCTCAGTTGAAGCATCTGACCCTTGATTTTGGTTCAGGGCATGATCTCACAGTTCGTGAGAGTGAGACCTGCGTCAGGCTCTGTGCTGAAAGAATGGAGCCTGCTTGGGATTCTCTCTGTACCCCCCTCTCCCCACCTCCCCCAATCATGCGTACACACGTGCATGCACGCTCTCTGTCAAAATAAATCCACTTAAAAAAAAAAACTATAGAAAAACAAGTGAACATGTCATTTGAAAAGAGCATTATGATTACATGTAAATGTATCTTAAGATAATACACAGAAATATACGCGCTTAACAATTTTCATTTAATGTTATAGGTACACAACACACACACACACACACACACACAGACACACACACACACACACACACACTACAGAAAAGCATATTTATTAAAAGAAAAATGAACTGCAGATTCACTGTTGCCTGGGTAGGAAACGTAGAAGAAACAGTTCAGCTAAAAATAACCTAACATCAAACAGGGAATATAAATGGTTCATTAAGTTACAGCCCATGAACACATTGCACCACCACGGGACTTTGCTAGAGACAGTACAGCAGAATGGAAAGACTGAGGATTTAGGGTCAGACTGACCCAGTCCTAAGAGTTCTGTCTTATTGGGCCACTAACCCTCTCTGAGCCTGTTTCTGGTCTGTAAGATGGGGATAACAACATTTACCTCTTATGGCTCAAATAGAATGCTCAGCAGATGCCTGGTATGCAGCAGGCCCTCAATAATTGGTAGCTATTATTAAGCAACCTCTAAAAATAACTCTGAGGACCAAATGGAAAAATGTTCCAATAATAAGCTATTAAGCTAATAAAGAAGATACAAAATAGCATTTATATTTACACAGACTGCAACTATGTGGAAAAAAAATAAAGCCAATAGCAATGGTCTGGAATGTCATATGGAAAAAAGAACAGCAATTTTGGTAAGGTCATTGGTATTACACAGAATTTCCTCCAAATTTGATTTAATACTGCCATGTAGTTTTTCTGAGTGGGAAAAAAAATGTTTTTGCTGCCTATTTAAGCAAGGCACTTCCCTTATCTAGAAATGAGTTTGGTGCTGCATGTCAAAGCAATGCAGAAGGCAGACAACTCCACTTTCCCCATCAATAACTCACTCATGTGTGGAACCCAACACACTTTATATACAATCATTTTTGTGTCAGGTGTTTGCTGCCTCAATAATCAGGAAAGCTTGAAATGGCTGACGTCTTTTGTTCAAGCTACTGTTCCTCCTCTTCAGGGAAGACACTGTTGAAGTCTTCAGCTTGTTAGGAGAGAATGCAAAGCCATCCCTCATAGCACTTGGGTGCCATTTCCAGACCTTCCTTCTTGAGGCATGTACACGTTGTGCACAGCCAACACATATCCAGATTTGCTGTAGAAAGTAGCACTAATTTAAGCAAGACATTTCGCAAATCCCAAATCAATTGTTCAGTGAATGCTTGGGCATCTGATTGGTGGGCAGCAAGACTATGAGTTTTCATACTGGAAACAGTATAACAGGGTAGAAAGCTTTTCTAAGCTTTTGGAATACTGTGTACTTTCTAATAAAAAAATTTCCTGGGGCGCCTGGGTGGCTCAGTCAGTTGAGCATCCGACTTCAGCACAGGTCATGATCTGTTTGTGGGTTCGAGCCCTGCGTTGGGCTCTGTGCTGGCAGCTCAGAGCCTGGAGCCTGCTTCGGATTCTGGGTCTCCCTCTCTCTCTCTGCACTTGCCTCACTTGTTTCTCCCTCCCTCCCTCCCTCCCTCCCTCCCTTTCTCTCTCCAAAATAAATAAATAAACCTAAAAAAAATTTCCTGAAAACAAAGCACTGGCAGAAAAATCTGAATGTCTATACACTAGTTGAAAAGATAAAGACTAGAAAGCTACGATGTAAAAATACGTAGCACTGGGGCACCTGGCTGGCTCAGTGGCAGCAGTATGCGACTCTTGATCTTGGGGCCGTTAGTTCAAGCCCCCTGTTGGGTGTAGAGATTACAAGAAAATAAATAAATAAACTTTACCAAAAAAAGGGGGGAAAAAACCCACATATGATAACCAGGAACTAGTTCATTAAATTATACAAAACCAGAATCAGGGGACTTCTCAAAGAAACATGAAGGACATTCTTTTAGAACAAAGCCAGTGAGGGGCGCCAGGGTGGCTCAGTCGGTTTAAGTGTCTAACTCTTGATTTTGGCTCAGGTCATGATCCCAGGGTCGTGGGATCGAGCCCCGTGTTGGGCTCCGTGTTGAGCATAGAGCCTGCTTAGGATTCTCTCTCTCCCTCTAACCCTCTCCCTTACTGACACTCTCTTTCTCTAAAATATGGGGCGCCTGGGTGGCTCAGTCGGTTAAGCAGTGGACTTCAGCTCAGGTCATGATCTCACCGTTCGTGAGTTCGAGCCCCGCGTCGGGCTCTGTGCTGACAGCTCGGAGCCTGCAGCCTGCTTTGGATTCTGTGTCTCCCTCTCTCTCTCTGCCCCTCCCCCGCTTGCACTCTATCTTTCTCAAAAATAAACATTAAAAAAAAATTAAAAAGTAAGTAAATAAATAAAATAAAGTAAAAAAATAAATAAGTAAAAGAAAAAAGCTAGTGATATATGTAATTGCTGTACTTATGGGACTTTATTTACACATTCTCTATATAAGATAAGTTCAGCCTTCAGAATAAAACCGGTATGATTGACTAGCTATCTGTAGAAACCACCTACCCTAAGAGAAGGAATAACATATGGTGTGTGTCTGAGAGGACATGGAAAACCTTCAAATCCTAAAAAGGAACCAAGTATCCCTTAAGGATTATAGCATACATTTAAAATATCTGTTTATAGAAGACCCAGGAATAGGCTAGGATAAAGAGTATGGAGTAAGTCACACTGTATGTGGTAAGAAGGCCTTACTGGCACAAGGGTATTATTCTTAAACTAGTCTATCCCCTCAGTGTAGATGAGGGCATCAAATTCTCAGACCTTAAGTAAAAGAAGCCAGTCTCAAAAGGTTACATACTGTATGATTCCATTTGTATGATATTCTAGAAAAGAAACTATATGACAAAGAATGGTTGCAAGGACTTAGGAATGGAAAGAGGGTTTGATACAGGAGTGCACTCTAAATTTTGGGGGTGATAAAAATTGTTCTGAACCTTGTTTGTGGTAGCTATACAAATCTATGCAAGCATAAACATTCATAGAATTGTACAAAGTTAATTTCACCATGTGTAAACTTTAATAGTAATGTATTTTTTTTTTTTAATGGGAATTTTTTCTTTTTTTGATGTAAGCTATATGCTCAACATGGGGGGGCTTGAACCCACGGCTCTGAGATCAAGAGTCGCATGCTCTACTGACTGAGTCAACCAGGCACCCCAATAATAATTTTAAAAGTATGAAAATTACAATACCTTAATGACACAAACCTACTGTCAGGTATAGAAGATGCCCTCTAGTGATTCTAAAGCTAATGGGCTCCCAAACTTCTCTCTGGGAAACAGTGCATTAGCTATTAAGATGATCTAATTAAGTTCCTGTGCCCGGATTCCATATTCTCCATACAAATTATATGATAGAAAAGGGATGGGAAGTTACATTTTGGAAGTGGTCAATTTTCAAGTATTGTGGGATATCCAAGTGGGGGACTTCTGAGGGGCTGGTCGTATACAGGGGTCTGGAGCTGAAGATCTGGGCCAGGAATATGGAGTCATCAGCACAGAGATGACAATTAAAGTCATGGAAGGGGGGGTGCCTGGGTGGCTCAGTTGGTGAAACGTCTGACTTCAGCTCAGGTCATGATCTCGCGGTTCGTGGGTTTGAGCCCCGCGTCCAACTCTGTGCTGGCAGCTTGGAGCCTGGAGCCTGCTTCACAGTCTGTGCCTCCCTCTTTCTCTACCCCTCCCCTGTTCACACTCTGTCTCTCTCTCTCTCTCAAAAATAAACATTAAAAAAAAAAAAAGAAAGAAAGAAAACACACCATCTGGGAAAACTGATGGCATGAAGGCCCAGACAGGAGAAGGAGATGAAATCCTTCTGCTGAAGGGACTACCTTTAGACAAAAGCAAGCACATGTCATCCACTGTAACAGCGAAGGAGGCAAGGAGGGATGGGAATACAGCACAAGTTTTAGGTGGTTGACAACACAGGAAGCTGAATATTTACTCACCAGTTACCACTCTAACAGTACAACAGAAAGTAAGGTCAAAATCTTCGAAATATTTAAGGAAGCCAACAGGTAAAGACAGACGCAAATTGGGTAGCCCCCCAAAACACTTCCCTTCTACTGGCATTTGCTGTGTCCAGAAACTGCTAGGTGCTCTAATGCATTAGGTTCATTTAATCCCCACAACAACCCTAGAAGGTAGACGTTATTGTTACTGTTGAGAGGCTTATAGAAGTTAAACAACTTGGAGTCATAAAAAACTAGAAAATGATAGAACTGGGATTAGAATCCAAGTCAATTACTCAAAAGCCAGAGCCACACTGTACTGCTGTATGGACTACTGCCACTCTCTATGACATCATCACTTCCCTCTTTCTTAGCTGTGGACTCCCCAAAACTTCCTTTCCATAGTCTCAAAAAGAAAGATATGCTGAGAGATTGGAGCTGAGAATCACAAACTGCTTCAGTGTTATCTCATCAGGCCATCACAGTGGGAAAAAAAAAAAGTTTGCAAATGTCTTTAGGCAGGGAATGCATTCTTCATGTTCACAGAATCCACACACGGGGTTTCACAATTCACATTAACTGTCTGGTCCCTGATGGCATTTACATGAGCTGTAATGCAACCTCTGACTTCTGTCAATGAAGACAGGACAGAAGGAAAACAAGATTTAAGTTACTATCCTCCTTGTAGTTGGTATAAAGTGGAAAGCTACCAAAATCTCACAAGTTTGAAAACATTACCTCTGAGAGTGAAGAGAGGTGAAAGGGAAATGTAACACAAACATTAAACATACCTTGATATCATTGTCTATTCCCCCAGAAATAATCTGATCACTTGTGTCATTGAAGGTCACAGCTAACACCTGGTAGGTGTTCTGAAATGTCTGGATGGCTGCTTTCTTCCGGATGTCCCAAAGCTGAAGCAGAGGAACAAGAGGGTCTATAGTCAAACGTCATTCTAAGAAGTAATTGCATAATACATCCCGAAATCCAAGGACTTTGTACAGGTGAATACATTTTTAATAGGGATCCTGTTCAGAAACTTGTCCGGATTTCCTAGTAACACGGTGAGAAGTGACCACAGTTTTGCCAATGTATCTGAAGGCTGGGAGAACCAATCACTTTGGTTGTATTTTCAGATTCCTTTGTTAAAGTATGAATAAATATAGTTAATCAACACGCCCTTAGAATGGAAATCCTCTACTTGTTTAGTTTATATTAAAAAAAATTTTTTTTAATGCTTATTTTTTGAGAGAGAGAGAGAGAGAGACAGAGCATGAGCATAGGAGAGGCAGAGAGAGAGGGAGACACAGAATCCGAAGCAGGCTCCAGGCTCTGAGCTGTCAGCACAGAGCCTAACACGGGGCTCGAACCCACAAACTGCAAGATCATGACCTCCCCTAAAGTCAGACGCTTAACCGACTGAGCCACCCAGGCACCCCTAGTTCATATATTTTTAACATAGCAAGGATATCAGACCAGTGTTTTTAAACTGGAGATCCTAACTCATTAATGAGCTGTGGCTTACATGAAAAAATACAGAGAAAAAAACTTTTCTCATCAGCAAAAATGGAAGAGCAGGGAATACTAAAAGGCTGTCCCTCTACAAGAGCAGAGAATTATGTGACAAAAAAACTGACAGAACCAACTTTGTCAGAACTCTCGAAACTTATAGCAGCCAGGCAACTGCTTAATGAAGAACGAACCCTCCTGAATCTTACAGAGTTCTGTAGCGTCTTAACTTACCCTGGCTCCGTCTCTTACGCAGCAATAGCTTTGAAGACAATGGCCCACATCCCCAGGATAGGTTCCTGGTACCAGAGGGAGCAGAAGGGACCTTACTCCTTATTCTCAAAGAACTGTCGTGGTTTTTAACTGTCTGGTGGCTCCCTAAGGATGAGCTTAAAGGGATGGACTTTACTTTGCCTAACTGGGAACGCTTCCAGGGCAGAGACATTTGTCTACAACATTTAAAGGCACATGCATTAGCCTCTGCTGTCTGGAGCAAGGGATGGCAGTTGGAGCAAACCACAGACAAACCAAAAAGCTTGTGAGGAAAGCTGGGGAATGAGACAATTTGGAGAAAAGGGGCGTCGAAAAGCTGACATATTCCTAGGACTCTAGAAGGCCATTTGCATGCCCGTGTCTGGGCACATGCTCAGAAAAGCCCTGAGAAGGCCCTAAGCTCTCCTCTTGCTGACCTGCACAGGCTCAAACCTGTGCACAAGCAAGAAGTGAAGCCTAATCAAAGTTGCAAACGGCCTGGCTGAGAGGCAGAGACAGACCCAACACGCACACAGAGCAAATCCGCAAGGACCAGGAGTTTTTCTTTTAATCACAAGCCATTAAGAAAATCTCTGCCGAAATCATTAGTGAATCGCCAAGCTAACGAAACCGAGATTTCAGTGGCTACGTACGGCAAACTATACAGACTTTACAAAATCAGTTCAGAAAATTCATCAAACAGCTACAACAAGGAGCAACAGCAAACCCCAGGGGGAGAATCTAATTTCTAGAGTTACCACATTATAATATTCAAATGTCCAGTTTTCAACAAGAAATTATGAAGCATGAAAACAAGCAAAAAAGTATGGCTCTTACAGAAGAAAAAAGAAATTAAATCTTTTAAAAAACGATGGGACAACTGGATAACCATACCTAAAATATGAAGGCAGACCTTTATCTTACACCAGATGCAAAAATTTACTCCACAAGGATCAAAGACTCAAATGTAAAAATTAAAACTATGAAATTCTTAGAAGAAAACACAGGGGTAAATCTTCATGGCCTTGGATTTGGCAATGAATTATTAGATATGACACCAAAAGCACAAGTGACCAAAGAAAAAATAAACTTCATAAAAATTAGAGACTTTTAGGGGCACCTGGGTGGCTCAGTCAGTTAAGCATCTGACTTCGGCTCAGGTCATGATGTCACAGTCCTTGAGTTTGAGCCCCGTGTTGGGCTCTTTGCCGACAACTCAGGCCTGGAGCCTGCTTCAGAGTCTGTGTCTCCCTCGCTCTCTGTCCCTCCTGTCTCTCTCTCTCTCTCAAAAACAAATAAACATTTAAAAATTTTTAAAAATTAGAAACTTTTGTACATTAGAGGATGGTATCCACACAATGAGAATACAACCAATAGTGGGAGACATTATTTGCAAATCATATACCTGATAAAGATCCAGTATCCAGAAAAAGAAGCTATGGTTCAACAACAAAAACACAAAGAGTCCAATAACTGGGCAAAGGCCCTGAATAAACATTTCTTTTCAGATGATATAAGCGCAAGACAAGATGCTTAGCATCATAAATCATTTGGGAAATGCAAATCAAAACAATTAGATATTGCTTCACACTTACTAGTGGGGAAAAAAAAGAAACCACAGAAAATAAGGGGTGCTGGTGAGGATGTGGAAAAATTGGAACCTTCGAACATCACTGGTGGAAATAAAAAAGGATGTGGCTGCTATGGAAAAGTCTGGATGTTCCCCAAAAGGTTAGAGTTACTCTTTGACCCAGCAATCCTAGATTGCTCCTAGATATATACCCAAGAGAAATGAAAGCAGGTGTTCAAACAAAACCTTGTACACAAATCTTTGTAGCAGTGTTAAAAACAAATCAAGTATGGGGCGCCTGGGTGGCGCAGTCGGTTAAGCGTCCGACTTCAGCCAGGTCACGATCTCACGGTCCGTGAGTTCGAGCCCCGCGTCAGGCTCTGGGCTGATGGCTCGGAGCCTGGAGCCTGTTTCTGATTCTGTGTCTCCCTCTCTCTCTGCCCCTCCCCCGTTCATGCTCTGTCTCTCTCTGTCCCAAAAATAAATTAAAAAACGTTGAAAAAAAAAAAGAAAAAAAAAAAAAAAAACAAAAAAAAACGAATCAAGTATTACTACATGTTACAAGGATGAAGCCTGAAACATTAAGCTAATCAAAAGAAACTAGACACAAAAGGCCACATATTGTACAATTCTATTCCCAATAGAGACAGTAAGTACATTATGGTTGCCAGGGGCTGGAAAGCAGAGAAAAAGTACTGACTGCTAAATGGGTAGGAAGGTGCTTTTTGGGGGCACCAAGAATATTCTGGTATTGGATCATGGTGATGATCACACACATTGTGAATGTACTAAAAATCACTGAATTGTACATCTTTTAAAATGGTTAAAATGGTGAATTTTATATTATGTACATTTTACCCTAATCTAAAAAATACATAGAAAAGATAATGTCACATATAGAAGAGGCTGATTCATAAACACAGACATACTGAGGGGAGTATATACTGGGTCACAGTTTAAAATGTATTCCTTAATGCAGATTGAGATTAAGAAAAATTTTTTAAATTACTACACTTAGATGATCTAGTTTAACTCCAATTTTTATGGATGAGCAAACTAAAGCTCAAAGAAGGAATTAACTTGATGACAAACACCCAGCAAGTCAATAGCAAAACAAGGATTAGAATTTAGTACTGTCTGATTCTGTTATGTTCATGTTATATTAACTTAAACATACTAAAATATATGCTAATTTCTTATAACTACTAAAGTAATCTACACTTGTTTTATACCGTTAACTTTTTAATGGCTACTTGATTTATTAATAATAGAAGATAGGGGTGCCTGGGTGGCTCAGTTGGTTCGGTGTCTGACTCTTGATTTCAGCTCAGGTCATGATCTTACGGTTCGTGTGATGAGGCCCCGAGTTGGGCTCTGTGCTGGCAGTGGGGCGCCTGCTTGGGATTTTCTCTCTCCCTTTTTCTCTGCCCTTCCCCTACTTGTGCTCTCCCTCCCTCTCTCAAAATAAACACTTAAAAAAAATAGTAATAGTAGATAAAAATTAGGTATAACGAGACACCTGGGTGGCTCAGTTGGTTAAGCATCTGGCTTCAGCTCAGGTAGTGATCTCACAGTTCGTGAGTTTGATGTCCCATCAGGCTCTCTGCTGTTAGCACAAAGGCTACTCCAGATCCTCTGTCTCCCTCTCTCTCTGCCCTTCCCCCGTGCTCTCTCTCTCAAAAATAAAATAAACATTAAAAAAAAAAAATTAGGTATAACAACTCTAGAATCCCATACCCTAAACAATTAGGCTCTATTTTTAAAAAATAAATTTATATAACACGGATCTACATTTTTTTTTTAAAGACTTTATTTTCGAGTAATCTCTACATCCAACATGGGGCTCAAACTCACAACCCTGGGATCAAGAGTCACATGCTCTACTGACTGAACCAGCCAGGCACCCCAACATGGATCTGCATTTATAGAGTGTGGATAATAGGGAGGGCCTAGAGATGTTTCTTTCCTTTCTTTTATTAAAAAAAAAATTTTTTTTAACATTTATTTATTTTTGAGAGACAGAGAGAGGCAGAGCATGAGCAGGGGAGGGTGAGAGAGAGAGATACAGAATGTGAAGCAGTCTCCAGGCTCTGAGCTGTTTGTTAGCACAGAGCCCAACGTGGGGCTCGAACTCACAAACTGTGAGACCATGACCAGTGCTGAAGTTGGACGCTCAACCGACCGAGCCACCCAGGCGACCCCCCTTCCTTTCTTTTAAAGTTTTTTTATTTACTTGGAGAGACAGGGGGAGAGGGAGAGAGGGAGGGTGGGAGAGGGAGAGAATACACGTGTGCGTGTGTAGGGGAGGGGGAGAGAGGGAGACAGAATCCCAAGCAGGCTCTGCACTGCCAGTGTGGAGCCCAACTTGGGGCTCAAACTCGAGAACCACAGGATCATGACCTGAGCTGAAAACAAGAGTCTGATGCTTAACCTAATGAGCCACCCAGGCACCTTAGAGATGTTGCAACAAATGACTGACAGACTTGGTAAGGTGAACCATGATGTTTTAAGAGTGTGGGTCATTTCATTCAAATGACAAAGACTGGGGTGATGGTGTCCCAAGTTTTACACACATGTCATTAAAAAAAAAAAAAAAAAAAAAAAGATGGGTGCCTGGCTGGCTAAGACGGTGGAGCATGTGGCTGTTGATCTTGGGCCCCACACTGGGTGTAGAGATTACTTAAAATCTTTAGGGGCGCTTGGGTGGCTCAGTCAGCTGGGCACCTGACACTTGATTGGGGCTCAGGTCGTACTCTCACGGGTCCATAATCTTATGGTTTGGGAGATCAAGCCCCCAGTGGAGCTCTGTGCTGACAGGGCGGAGCCTGTCTGGGATCTTCTCTCTCCACTGCTCTCTGCTCCTCCCCTATTGGTGCATGTGCTCTCACTTGCTAGCTTGTGCTCTCTGTCTCTCAAAACAAATACTTAAAAAACAGGAACCAGCCACAGAATCTCAGGAAAGGCCTTAAGTTTACATTCAAATCTGTGGTAAACAAGCAGTCTGGGTTGTTATCTCTGTGCCAACAAGGATTCCTCCTTCCAATTCTCATGGTTTGGAATGCAAACTCATGAAAACATAACCTAAAAAGGCTTAGGTTTGGTTACTCAGGTAAATGGTCCAAAAAGAGTGCTTCACCCCTCTCCTGGAGAACCAGTACCTAACCCCTGCTCACTAATTCCTCTGGCTACAGAATCATGTCCAAACCTATTAGTTTGGAATTCAAGGCTTTGATAATCTAGCCTCTCCATATCTCTTCCAGATTTAGTACAATCTTTGTCTTAATAATCTCTACACAGATCAAATCAACCTTTGATTTTATCCTAAAAGCTATGGTAGTCATTTAAAGCTTGATTCAGGGGCGCCTGGGTGGCTCAGTGGGTTAAGCGTCTGACTCTTGATTTCGGCTCAGGTCACGTTCTTGAGGTTCGTGAGATCGAGTCCCACGTTGGGCTGCGCTGACAGCACAGAGCATGCCTGGAATCCTCTCTCTCTGGTCCTCCCACTCGCATGTGCATATGTGCTCTCTCTCAAAATAAATAAATATTTAAAAAAAAAGTTTGATTCAAATATTTAATTTTTTAAAAGATTTTAAGTAATCTCTATACTCAACGTGGGGCTTAAACTTCACAACCCCGAAATCAAGAATCAAATGCTCCACTGACTGAGCCAGCCAGGTGCCCCTGATTCAAATGTTTTAGAATATTAGTTCCAGATGACCATCATTTTTAAAAGACTATTTTACTTTGAAATATTCACAAACTTACACAAAAAGTTGGATGTAAAAGAGAACATTTTTGTTGCCCGAATCATTTGAGAACTGCTGACCTAATGTCCCATCACTTCTAAATACTTGAGTGTATTTGTCCTATAAAAATATATATAATACTTATAACATATACAATCCTGTATAATTTCAGCACAATCAATCAAAATGCAGAAATTAACACCAACACATCACTACCAACCGGTTCTCAGATTTCATTCAAGTTTCACCACTTGTTCCAACATGCCTTTTATAGAAAAGATTCAGTTCAGAATCATGTGTTGAATTTAGCAGTTATGTTTCTTTAGTTTCCTTCAGCCTGGAAGAATTTCTCAGACTTTCCTTGACCTTGACACTTCTCAAAATTATAGGACAGTTGTTTTGTAGGATGTCCCACAATTTGGGTTTGTCTGATATTTCCTCATGATTAGATTCAAGTTATGCCTCTTTGGCAGGAATATCACTGAAGTGATGCTGCATTTTCATTGTATTTTACTGAGTGGCTCACAATTTTGTTTTGTCCCATCATGAATAATGTTCAGTTTGATCATTTGATTTAAGATGTTCTTTTGACAAGCTTTCTGCACAAGATGTTCCAGGTTCATCTGGTACTTTCCCTGCCCAGTCCTGAAATAGGGAGCCCTGGTTTCTTCAGTGGAAAATGGTGTTTAAAGGCCAAGACCTGCACAGTAGATGTGTTCATTGCTTTTGGACCGTTGTTCCTAAACCCTCTCAGTGGACAGTTGCCAATGTATGCATACATAGGCGCGCGCACACACACACCTGTAAATACCCATTTACATCTCCTATTTCTTCTACGCCTGTTTATGCATTGAATGTTTATCAGTTCACACTGACACTTCCAGTTCAATACCAACAACACAAGATGGCATTTTAGTTCTCTCTCCTGCATTGGTAACTCCTTCCTCCGACAATGAGAAACCTGCCTCCCGTTACTATATTTACTTATCAAGCTTCCTGAATGTAACCAATCTCCCACATCCTTTTCTACCCTTCTCCTCTTCCTTCCCTGTTTGAACTGTGATTCCCATCCTGGGCTGATCTGATGTGAACCCCTCCTCATCCCATATGGGTCATCCCTTTGTATGAATACCCCCTTCCCCCTGCTCTGGCTCTAATATCCCTCTCCAGGCTGCCTTTCCTCAGGAATGCTAGCCTCAGTCCCAGACTCCCTACCCAAACTGCTCCCACACTATGTGGACACCCTCAGCTCAGGCTGTGACACCCATACTTCCCCCTACTCCACTAACGTATAGATGACCCTTTTACTCTGCTAGGGTACCAACTCTCCATGCCGGGCTGCTCCCCGCTCCAATTCCCTATTCTGGGCTACCGACACTGTGTTATGTGGTTGCCCTCCTCACCCTTCTCAGTCCCCATCTCCCTACAATGGACTGCCTCCAACTTGCATGGATGCTCTCCTCACCTTACTTGGGCCTCATACTCCACTCTGGGTCACAATGGCCCACACCTCCACCTCTAACCTGAAAACCTTCTGTGTCTTCGTCTACATAATGGCACTAGAACTGAATTGTAACAATTTGTATTTATATGTATGTGTATATATATCACATCTATAGTAATATATATGCCTTAAACATATGATATGATATAAAAATGATTTTCTAAGTACTTTACCAGAAAGAATAGATTGCTAAAAACAATATGAAAAAACTGTGAAAAACAGTATGAAATATTGTTAAAAACAACAGAAAAAACTACTAGTATGGACAATGCTCAGGATGCCATTTCTAGACTGAAAACGTAAGCATTACTGAAAGCTTCGTCTTCTGTTGCGAATCCTGATACGTCAAATGTAACACAAGCTCCCCCCTTAGAGAAACAGAGGTTATTAAATTCCTACACCTACAAACCTAAAACAGAAAATAATCAAAAAAGCATTCCAACCTGATAACTAACTAAAAGGCATATGTAAAAGGCTGTTCGACAAAGCATTAATTATAAAAAATATGTTGAAATTAAGAATAAGGAATTGGTTAAAAAACAGTCACCTTTAGTTGATGTGACATATTGCACACTAAGATAAATATTAGCTTGAGTGACAAAGTTAAAACATTTATTTCAAATCATGTTTAATTAGAGGAGAAGAGAAGCAAGAAACTGAAAGGAGGACAGAAAACACAAACATGTACTCACAAAGGAGTAGTTGAAAAAAGAAAAGCCGAGGAGAGACAGAAAGGCAAACATGAGGAAAGAGGTAAAGAAAAGGCAAAATGAAAGAAAGTAAGAGAAAAGGTGAAGGAAAGCCAAAAATAAACAGGAGTAAGTTCCTAGATGTTGATAGAGCAGGCCCTCGGTAAAATTCCTTAGGGCCCTGTCGTCTCTTACCACCTTTTGAAAGGCCCTTTGGCGAATCAGTTTACAAAGCAGACTCTCCAACCATGGCACACGGAGATTAAGAGCTCTGGGCTTTGGAGTCATTCCTAAGCCATACACTCTCTTCCTAGCTAAGCACCAGGCCCCAAGTGACTGGGTTTATCATAAAAATGATTTAGTAGGACAATATCTCCAAGCAGATGATTCAGTATGTCAGTGTCACCACTTTAATTATGAAAATAAAGCAAATTCATTTTAAAAAGCAACAATCACAAGGTTAGTGTGGTTTCTCGGATATACTCCTTTCAAGTCCCTCCTTGTTTAATCACTAAAATACTTCCCAGAGTACCAAATTAGTGCCAAAGAAAGAATAAAAATGGTTGGTACTAGAGTAGTATGTCCTTGTGTGCTCTTGAAATAAGTAATTATTTTTAGGCCTCATTTTCCTCATTTGATAACGAGGATGCAGTGGTGAACACAGCATGATGTATAAACTTGTTGAATCACTATGTCGTACATCTGAATCTAATGTACCATTATGTATCACCATATTCAAATAAAAACAATAATAAAAAAATAAAATGAGGATGCTGGATGAGATCAATGGCTTCCAAAATGTCAGACCTGCTACATCAAATCATGTTGAGGAACATGTTTAATAATCCTGGTTCGTGGGGCACCTGGGTGGATCAGTCAGTTAAGCATCCGACTTTGGCCTAGGTCATGGTCTCCGATTCGTGAGTTAAGTCCCACATTGGGCTCTCTGCTGTCAGCACAGAGCCCACTTCCGATCTTCTGTCCCCACCCTCATGCTTTCTCTTTCAAAAATAAACATTTTACTTAAGAAAAAATTTTTTTAAACATTTATTCATTTTTGAGAGACAGAAAGGGACACAGCGTGAGCAGGGGAGGGGCAGAGAGAGAGGCAGACACAGAATCTGAGGCAAGCTCCAGGCTCTGAGCTATCAGCACAGAGTCCAACATGGGGCTCAAACCCACAAACCATAAGATCATGACCTGAGCCAAAGTCAGACACTCAACTGACTGAGTAATCCAGTGCCCCAATAAACATTAAAAAAAAAAAATCCTGGTTCTTAAAAAACACGATGTCATTTACATTAGCACCCAAAACAAAAGAGAAATATTTAGGTATAGATTTAACAAAATATGTACAATCCAAATGAAGGAAACTTCAAAACTCTGATGAATGGCGGCACCTGGGTGGCTCAGTCAGTTAAGTGTTCAACTTTTGGTTTGGGTCATGATCTCACCGTTGGTGGGTTTCAGTCCCATATAGGGTTCTGCGTTGGCAGTACGGAGCCTGCTTGGGATTCACTCTCTCCATCTCTCTCTCTCTCTCTCTCTGCCTCTCCCCTGCTCACACTGTCTCTCTCAAAATAAATAAGTAAACTTTAAAAAAATAGTTTAAAAAAACAAAACAAAAAACCCCCAAAAAACAAAACTCTGATGAACAAAATCAAAGAACTAAATAAATGGTTTTTCCATGTTCATGGATAGGAAAACTCAATATTGTCATTCTCAACTTTATAAATTCAATGCAATCCCAACCAAAATGTGTTGTGGAAATCAACAAATTGATTCTAATGTTTATGTGGAGAGACAAAGACCCAAGATTTCCAACACGATAGGAAAAGAATGGAGGAGGAGGACTGATACTACCTGACTTCAAGACTTACTATAAAGCTACGGTAATCAAGACAGCGTGGTACTGGGGAAAGAATACATCAGTGGAAGAGAATAGAGAGCCCAGAAGTAGAACCCCATAAATATAGTCAACTGATCTTTGACAAAAGAGCAAAGGCAACACAATGGAGCAAACAGAGTTTCTACAACAAATGGTACTAGAACAACTGCACATTCACATGAAAACACATGCATCTAAACACAGACCTTGCACCTTTTACAGAAACCAACTCAAAATGGATCACAGATCTAATATAAAATGTAAAATATAACTCCGAGAAGGTAACAGAAGAAAACATAGACGACCTTGGGTATAGCAAAGACTTTTAGATACAACACCAAAGCACAATCCATAAAACACTGATGAGCTGAACTCCATTAAAATTAAAAACTTCTGGGGGTGCCTGGGTGGCTCAGTCGGTTAAGCATCCCAACTTTAGCCCAGGTCATGATCTCCTGGTTCATGAGTTCGAGCCCTGCATTAGGCTCTCTGCTGTCAGCACGCAGCCTGCTTTGAATCCTCTGTCCCCGCCTCTCTCTGCCCCTTCCCTGCTGGTGTGCTCTCATGCTCTCAAAAATAATCAAACATTTTTTAAAAATTTAAAAAAATTAAAAACTTCTGCCTGCTAAAGACAATGTCAAGACAATGAGAAGACAGGCCACAAGACAGGGAGAAAATATTTGTACATCTGATAAGGGACTATTATCCAAAATGTACAAAGAACTCTTAAAACTCAACAATAAGAAAACAACATGATAAAAAAAATGAGTTAAAGATAGCAGACATCTCACCAAAGAAGATACACTGATAACAAAATGCATATAAAAAGATGCTCCATATCAAATGTCATCCCGAAAATGCAAATTAAACCAACAATGAGGTACCACTACATACTTATTGGAAGAGCCAAAATCTGAAGCAATGACACCACCAAATGATGATGTGGCGCAATGGAGACTCTCGTTCATTGCTGGTGGGAATGTAAAATGGTATAGACACTTGGGAAGAGAGATTGGTGGTTTCTTTCTTTCTTTCCTTTTTTTAAGATTTTATTTTTAAGTAATCTGTACACCCAACGTGGGGCTCAAATTTATAACCCTGAGATCAAGAGTTGCACGCTCCACTGACTAAGCCAGCTAGGTGCCCCAGATTGGTGGTTTCTTAAACACATTCAGAGGTGCCTGGGTGGCTCAGTCGGTTAAGTGTCTGACTTCGGCTCAGGTCAATATCTCACGGCTCGGGAGTTCGAGCCCTGCGTTGGGCTCTGTGCCGACAGCTCAGGGCCTGGAGCCTGCTTCATATTCTGGGTCTCCGTCTCTCTCTGCCCTTCTCCCGCTTGAACACACATGTGCTCTCTCTCAAAAATAAAAAAACATTAAAAAAAAACAAACCTAAACATACTCTTACCATATGATCTAGCAATCACGGTCCTTAGCATTTACCTAAGAGAGTTGAAAAACTTAGGTCCACACAAAAACTTGCACATAGATGTTTCCAGCAGCTTTATTCATCATTACCTACTCTTGGAAGCAACCAAGATATCCTTTAGTAGGTGAATGGATAAACGGTTACATCCAGATGATGGAATATTATTTGGCACTAAAAACAAATGAGCTATCAAGCCATGAAAAGACATGAAAGAATCTTAAATGCATATTACTAAGTAAAAGAAGCCAATTTCAAAAAGGCAAAACTCTGAAGACAGTAAAAAGATCAGTGGTTGCCAGGGGTGGGAGGGATGAATAGAAGGAGCACAGACAATTTTCAAGGCAGGGAAAATACTCCGAAATGTACCACAGTGATAGATACACGTCATTATATGCTTGTCCCAAACCACAAAATGTATAACACTAAATGTGAACCCCAATAAAAACTATGGACTTTGAGTGATTGTAATGTGTCACTGTAGGTTTATCAATTGTAAAAAAATGTACCACTCTGGTGGGGGAAAATGGGGGAGGCTGTGCATGTGGGGGCAGTGGGTATATGGGAAATCTTTGTATCTTCCCCTCAATTTTGCTGCCAACCTAAAGCTCTTCTAAAAAAAATGTCTTAATTTAAAAACAAAAATTCCCTTGGGGCGCCTGGGTGTCTCAGTTGGTTGGGCGTCCAACTTCAGCTCAGGTCATGATCTCACGGTTTGTGAGTTCGAGCCCCGTGTTGGGCTTTGTGCTGACCGCTTAGAGCCTGGAGCCTGGAGCCTGCTTTGGATTCTGTGTCTCCCTCTCTCTCTGTTCCTCCCCCACTCGCACTCTTTCTCTCTCTCACTCTCAAAAATAAATAAAGATTAAAAAAAAAATTTAAGAAAACAAAAACAAAAACCCCCAAAATTCTCACTCCAGACCTACTGAACTAGAATCTGGGTATTTTTAACAGGTTCTTCAGGTGAGTCTGATATGAAGACAGGTTGGAAATCACTGGACTAAATAAATGACCCTGTTACTAAACCACATATTGACCTTTTCATATAGTGACTATACTTTTACAACAGCTTTGGAAGACATGTATATTACGGTCACTGTTCTAAAGACTGAGAAACAGGATCAGGAAAGTGAACTACCTGAGATCACATAATTAAGTAAATAGTTGAGTCAAAAATCCAATTCGGGTGATTCATGTCGTTTCATGTCACAATGGTTCAACATGGTTCTAATATTTATTATTCTAGAGGATACTTAAAACGTATTATTTTAGGGGTGCCTCAGTCGGTTAAGCGTCCGACTTTGGCTCAGGTCATGACCTCGCAGTCATGTGAGTTCGAGCCCTGTGTCGGGCTCTGTGCTGACAGCTCAGAGCCTGGAGCCTGTTTCGGATTCTGTGTCTCCCTCTCTCTCTGCCCCTCCCCTGTTCATGTTCTCTCTCTCTCTGTCTCAAAAATAAATAAATGTTAAAAAAAAAAAAAATTTAAAAAAAAAAAAAAAAAAAGTATTATTTTAAAAGGCCTCTGTTTTGAGAAATGACCGCTAAAGCAAAGTTGTGGAGAGGAGTGTATGGCACAGGTGGAAAGCAAGATAGGTTCCCATTATGTAACCTTAGAAACTGCAACAGACAGACAGACAACACCCACCTTAACTGTACCATCATCACTGCCAGTGCAGACAAGCTGGGGGCCCCTCCTGGCTGGGTAACAGGAATTCACAAAGGAAGTATGTCCTTTCAGCCTTTTAACCCTCTCGCCTGTCTCACTGTCCCATACTGCCACAGTTTTATCTGTGGATGCGGAGAAGAGCATACTACAAGAAGAACAAAAAAAGAAATAAGTGAAGAAAACCAATGGCAACCACCCCCTCCCCCCACACACACAACACTTGCCAAAACGTGCCACTCTTTAAGGCCACTGACAGGTTGTGCTCTGACAGTTTGACACATGATGCAGGAATGCTTCACCCTCCCTAACAAAATCCTGTTGGTTTTCTAGACCCAGTTACAAGGTCTACTCTATGAAATGTCAAATAAATTTCCTTCTGTCAGTCCCCATGATGTATTACAACCTAATACCAGTAGTTTTCTCAATCTTTTTCTCCTTTGAGATAGACAACACTTTAGACGTTTTCCCATCTGGAAATGTTTAATCACTCCCTGCTGCAGAGTGAAGACACGCTGTAGCAATTCCTGACCTGGTGGCTCGGTAAAGTTTTTACTTTGTCTCCAAAAATGATTTCTAAGTTATAATTGATTTCATAAGGCACTCTTTACTCAAATACTAACAGGGAAAATGTATACAAGGTTATGTACCAGTTGATTCCGGGACCCTAAGATTTTAGAGGCCAGAGGTATAAAACAATGAATGTTCACTAAAATACCTAATAGGATTAAATGACTTTGGATGATCACATTTTTATATTACCTAGGTTATTGTAAAATTATGCGGTCATTAAAATGTTTATGATAAAATGTCTACTATGATACAGGTACAATAGGTGAATAACAGTAAGGAAAAAAGCAGCAGAAAAGATCACACATGAAGCTCTAACGTATACGAAAAAACAAATGGCTTCGAGAAGGAAAAAAACTTGAGAAAAACATATCATAAGATTAACAGTGATAATCTTTGGAGTCATAGGAATATGGGCTATTTTTTCATTTATGTTTTTGAATTTCTCAAAAGAAACATTTTATTGTTTTTATTAAAAAAAAATAACTGATATCTGCATATGCAAATTACATTTTGTTTTGTTTTAAAAAGAAACAAATTTGCCTGAGCTGTTGATGTTAGGTGATAGAGATGTATTCATAAATGCATACACGGAGCAAGAAACACCAAACTTGGCTTAACAGTGATAGGAGAATAAAGTAGCTGCTCCAAACGCAGTAGTTTTTGACGGCATAGTCTCCTGAGAGAGAAAACTCAAGGATGCAATGTGAAAGGATGCCGAGACGAGTTAGTAGGAGAAGCAGCTGTCATTCCACTGTGCGAACTACTCACCTGCCATCGGTATTATAATGCAGCTCCATCACCGCCCCACTGTGTCCCTTCAATGTGGCATAGTTATCACAGTCACCATAGACATTCCACAGCACTGTCAGGGAGACAGGGGTTCTGTGATCATTACTACGCAAAAGAAAAGTCATCATTGGCCACAGAAAAGGTACTTCTAAATTTATCACGACAGTTTTGAAATTATACTCCCTTGGAGTATTCTCCCTATTGGTTCTCCCAGCTGGACCAATTTTCCTGACACTAAAACAAAAGTAATGCCATATTTTCATATTCCATAAGGTTGAAAAAACTAATTTTTTAAATCTGAAAGTTTTCTGCTGTAATGTTAAAAAAATTGGTACTCACTCCTACATGTCTGCTATGAGTATAAGAGAACTGCAAAATGATGGCACTTACAGAAAACCCAAGAAGCTGCAAACTGACTTGAAGGGCACATGGCAATGACTTTATACTACATTTCCTCATTCCACATGTACCATGTACCCGTAACAAGCCAGATGCTGGGGTAAAATGAGATAAGCGAATAGACACAGTTCCTGTCCTCAGGCAGCTTGGTCTAGCAAGGAATGGGGCTTGAGGAGTATTATTAAGGAGCACCTCTGTATGTACTAAGGCATGTACATATGGTATTTTTCTGTTGATAAACCATTTTTTTGTTTGATGAAATTAAGCACATCAATTTAAGGGATTGATCTTAATTAATCTTCTGCAAAGATTCCCAACTCTTCCAGATGCTTGGTCACTGTTAAGTTGAAGGATCACAGAACTAGAATACCTACATCAAGACAGCAAAGACAGCTATCATCTACCTTGAGGTACAATCTTATAAGCAAAGAGCTAAAGGACTCACTTAATCTCACAATACAACAAACGATGCCAGAATAAAAGAGTCAGATGTTTCTGGTATTTTCTCTCTTGTTTTTTCTCATGACTCTTCTGAAGTGATTTTTTTCTACTTATTTCTGAAAAATGGGTATTCCCAACTAGCAGCTGAGAATCTAAATGCCGTATGATCCTAATGACGTACAGGTAGATTATCCAAGTGAGTTGCCACTTTACGATCCCCATGTCCCCTCCTTCTTTTCACATGCTAGGATTCTATGAGTGGATCAAGAGGAAGGCCTCCTTTCCTTTGGGAAAAGGAAAAGCTATCTCTCTCATTACTTCCATTAACCTGGTATGCCTAGATCTCTTGTCTGGCTAAATCAGCTCAAGATTTGCCTCCATGAGGAAGATACCCTCAAACTAGGACAACTCACTTTCCAAGTAGTAACATGATTCCTCCTGTACTACATGGACCTTGAGTTCTATACCCAAGATCACTCAACATTTTCATGACACTATTTCAGCATGTTAGCCATGCAGTTTGTGATGTGACCAGCTCAGACTGATACCTTCTGTGGCACTGAAGGTTTTAAAAAAAGAATCACTATTTGGCAAAGAACAATTACTCCAGCTTCAAAAACTCTCTTACATATCAGTCGATCGAATCCTGCAGATGCTAAGGTGGATCCGTTGGGATGAAACTTGCAGCAGTACACCTCCCCTTCATGTCCTGAGAGAAGCATGATTGGAGCTTGAAGGGAGGAACACCTGGGAGGTCCCTAAACAAAAGACAGAAGTACAGGGTAGTCACTGCATACAGGCAAAGGAGGCTGCAAAAGACATGGGGAACAATAATCGAGTGGATTTCTTCTGATTTAGAGAACAGCAACTTTTCTCACGTGAACTTCTGCCTCCAATGCGACGCGGTCCTGCTGAAGTGTCCAGTGTCAACCTGTTATTCTAACTACTCCCTCATTCTGCTCCCGTCCCATAGCCAACTTTTAATCGCTCAAACATGTTAAACTCATTTCTGCTTCAGGATCTTTATCCTTGTTGTTGTCCCTGATCGGATCTTCTTCCCTTAGATCTTCCTGTGTTTAGCTCCTTTCAAATGTTTCCACTTCAGAAAGTGTTTCTTTGATCACTCAAACTCAAGCAGCACCACACCTCCCCTCTGCATTCGATTAGTCCTACTGTATTTCCCCATAGCACTTATCACTACCTGCAATTACCTTCCTTATTTTATCTTATTTTTAACGTATCTTGTCCTTTTTTCCCCACTACAAAAGGTTTGTGAGTGCAGGGACCCTGCTTGCGTCATCCAACACTGTTTTCCCAGTCTCTAGCTCATTTAATGAATGAATGAGTGAACTGACCTTCCCAACAACTCCGCAGGGTACAGATTACTGGGGAAAGTAGTTTTGATTATGGTCTCGACACTAAGCCTAGGCTTGGACAAGTCACTAAAACCTCATACTCCTGTCAGAGAGAAAAACTAGTACACTATCAGTAATCCCCAAACCTCTTCAGTCATTTCCAGTTTATGCATTTATTAAAAAAAAATATATTATGTGCCAGACACTCTCTAGGCATTGGGAAAACAGTACTGAACAAAATAAAAACAAACAATGGAGTTTGTGTTCTAGAGGGGAGGAGGAAGAGGAGGGAGGAAGAGAGAAAACGAATAAAACAGATGGCAGGTGGTAGGTACTATGGAGGAAAAAAAGCAACGTGGGTTAATGCATATGGTGAATTGCAACTTAAAACAGGGTCGTCAGGAAAGCCCTCACTGATAAAGTGGTATCTGAACAAAGATTTGGAAGAGCTGAGTGTGTAAACCATGTGGGTATTTTGAAGAAGAGCACTCCAGTAGAGCGTAGCATATGAAAAGGCTTTGGGGCAAGAACATGGAAGCCAGTGTGACTGGAGCAGGGTGAGCAACGGAAAATTGGCACATCTGAGCGGTAAAGGGAAAGAGGGCAAAAGGCTGTAAGGGTTTGGGTTTAACTGTGGGGGAAGTGGAAAGCCACCAAAAGTCTGCAGCAGAGGGTAACGTGATCTAACATTTAGCAGGATTCCTCTGGCTGCTGGACTGAGAACAGACTGAACAGACAAGAGCAGAAAACAAGAATACCAGTTAGACCCTCACTGCAATTGTCAGATGAGATGATCATGGCTTAGACCAGGAGCTAGTGATGGCGTTGGTAGAAGTGGTAGCAATTTGGGATATATTTTGAGGAGGGTGCCAGCACGATTTGTTCATGGACTGGCAGAGAGGTTGAGAGAGGAGACACACACATGTATTTCTTGATCTGAGCCTAATAGTCCAGGAGGAGAGGTGTGATCATTACCTCTATCTCACAAGAAATGCAGTTAGGAGCATGGATTCTGGGCTTAAAATCTGTTTCTATCATTTACCAGATAAGAGTGTACAAAACAGGATACTAACAGTTCCTACCTCTTTAGCTATTACCAAGATTAACAGAGTTTTCATGTACAAAATACTTAATACAAGGACTCGATGAATGTTAGCTATTGTTCGGTTGTTGTTAGTAACAGTACTAGCGCTGAGAGGTAAAGAGGAAAGCAACTTGCCCGAAGTCCCAAAGCGAGTCGGTGTCACTCATTTCCTTTCTCCCCTCATTCACTCATTCATTCATCCATCCATTCTACAAACTTTTCTGAATGTTGACTCTATGTCGGATCCCTGGGAGATTAAGTATGAGAAAGCCCTGGTCCTGGTTTTGAGTTCAAGGTCCTTAAACTCTAATTCTAACGCCACGCCACAGGGTGGTCGAGACGCTGAAAACAGAAGTCCAATGGGCTAACGAACGCAGCATCCGCGGGGGGGTGGGGGGCGGGGGGGGTGTCGACGGCGTTTACGGTGTTTTCTGCTTTAACTGCAGGTAGCGATTCTCGTTCCGCCCCCGCAGTGCGGGATCTCCCGGTGCAGGGCTCTCGGAGATGAAGGATGAGCTGAGGGCCGAAGGCCGCCTCCTACTTCACTTACCGCTTGCAGCAAAGCTCCCGGCGCCGTCTGCTGCTGCCCGGCTCCGGGGCCCGACCCCGCCGCTCCCAACAGCAACTCATGCCGCTGCCGTTTGACTGGTACCAGCGGCAACTCTGGGCCCTTGCGCTTCTGCTGTTCTATCATGGCGGCAACCGCTCTTCTCAGCGCCGCCACTGACCGCGCCGACAGGCTCAGGCACCGCGCGATTGGTTCCGACTTAGTTCTTCCCCCAGAACTTCCGGCTTGGAGAAACCAATCGGCCTCCAGTAATCACCTCTGCACCGCCCCCTGAACGCTCTTCTTTTATTGGTCAGCTCTTCCTGGCGTCACGAGAGTACGATGCCAGGATTGGTGGGTAGAGCTGGAGTCCCACCTAGGCGCGCTGTGTCTTGTGGGTGGGTCTGGGTTTTGGCGTTTCGCGCAATGCTGCGGCGGGGAGACCCGGAGCTGACACCGAGTAAGTGGAAGGAAGGTCGGGGGTGGGTGGCTGCGGCATTTGGAGGCGGCGCCTCGGTTGTGTGGCCTGAGCCTGGCCCTTGTCAGCTGAAGGTTTGCAGGAGGCATAGGCGGGCCCGGAGTTCGCCGCGCCGGTAGGTAGCAGCGTGGGTTCCGCTTCTAGGCTGGGGCAGATCGTTGGGGTCTTTGCGGCCGCCTGGGGCTCTCGACGGCTGGCTTGTTTGTCCAGCGCCTGCAGTGTAGAACCCTGTGCCGGACGCTCCCAGGGAGGAAAGGCCTGTCTCCCAGCTCCACCAGGTTCCTCTATGGCTGAGGAGGCCGGCTTGTTTCTACCACTGATGGTGCAGCCTTGTACTAGGGCCTGCTTGTGCCTCAGAGAAACAGAGATGAGGGAAATGTCTGACGCCTGCTTCTCCTGAGTACGGTCTTGTTGAGTTTTGGATTCATACGTGGGAACCAGGTCTCCTCCTTAATCGTCCAACTGATACTTATTGTGCAGAGCCTTGGGTACATTGTGAACCAAACATGGTCCCTGACCTCAGGGGCTTGAGTCTGGTGGTGCAAACATGTAAAACAATGATCGCACTAAGAACTGTAAAATAGTGCTGCCTAAGAGAGGGGCCTGATGTTATGCGTGCCTAAAATAAGCAGAAAGGCATCTGTGAACAAAAGGTGCCTGAACTGGTAACCTAAAGGGAGAATTCTAATTACTTAGATCAAGAGAGGAAGGCAGAATATTCCATCTAGAACAGCATGTGCAGGGGCCCTGTGGCAAATGACTAAAAGGCAAAAAGAGGCCACTGTGGCCAATACAGAGGAGATGAAGGAGAGTCTGGTACAGGATGCAGCCGGAGGGGGGTAGAGGTGCAGAAATCTTACTGTGAGAATGATGGGAAGCCACTGGATGTTTTTTATGGGGGAGGGGGGAGGTGGTCTGGTGGGAGAGTGGCTTGATCCCTCAAGCTCAGTAGCATGAACAGATAGGAGGAGAGATAGGTACAGATAGACTACTTGGGTGAGAGCTATTAGCAATGAAGACTGAGGTATTTGTGCAACTGCAGGAACTGGACAGTTTTCTAGAGATATATAGGAGGTAAAATTAGTAGGGTTTAACAATGGATTGGATTTAGGGAGTGAAAGGAGAGAAATCAAACTGCAGGTCCTAGGTTTCTGGCTTATGCAACAGGGTAGTTCTTTTTTTGGAAGAAGAAGAGGGAGGTGGTATGATATCCAGGAGGCAGTTTGAAATATGGCTTTGGAACTCAGAAGCGAGTTTTCGGGAAACATTTACTTGGGAATAATTGCATATAGGTGACAATATGAGCCGTAAGTGTGGGTAAGAGAACCTTGAGTGGTCCCAACTTGTAATGGCCAAGAATGAAAGCATGAGTCCACAAGAGAAACACAAGAGCTATAGAGGAGGACCAGAGGAATGTTGCCTCAGCAGCAGGAAATGGTCTGTGTAGTGGTGCCTGGCTGGTCCAGTCGGTAGAGTGTGCCAACTGTTGATCTTGAGGTTGAGAGTTTGAGCCCCATACTCGGTGTAGAGATTGCATAAAAATAAAATCTTTAAAAAAAAAAAGATTCTGTGTTAGAAAAAGTTTCTGTGTTAGAAAATCCTGGGATTTGGGGCGCCTGGGTGGCTCAGTTGGTTAAGCGGCCGACTTCGGCTCAGGTCATGATCTCGCGGTCCGTGACTTCGAGCCCTGCGTCAGGCTCTGTGCTGACAGCTCAGAGCCTGGAGCCTGTTTCAGATTCTGTGTCTCCCTCTCTCTGACCCTCCCCCGTTCATGCTCTGTCTCTCTCTGTCTCAAAAATAAATAAAAAACGTTAAAATTTTTTTTTTAGGAAATCCTGGAACTTAAATAACATGAGAATTGAAACATGTCTGTTGGCTTTATCATCATGGAGCTTATGGTGTCCTTCGTGAGAGTTGGTGTGATGAGACCAGAAGCCAGATATGAGGCAGAGATTCAGGAAAGGAAATGGAGGCAGTGAATCTACAGAGTATTTTTCATACATAAGATTGTAAAGGAGAGGAGAGGATGTGGAAGCTGAAAGAGATGAGGGGTCACCAAGGATCCAACTGAGAGGGCGAAGGAGAAAGTGAGAGAGAGAAATTGGGTCATTGATCGTGTTGTGAAAACGTGGGAATGGATGGGATCCAAAGTACAGTTAGAGCAACCTTAGGAAGATGGACAGTTTCTCCAGTGAATAGAAAGGAAGAAGGAAATGAAGGCAGTAGGAACAGTCTGTTTGTATATTTGGTACTGATAAAATGAATTCCTTTCTCATGGCTTTTATTTTCTCTGTAAAGTAGGTGATGTGATCATATGCTTAGAGTGAGAGGAGATCAGAGATTTGAGAAGATTGCAGAAGGTGTGAAAGACGTTGTAGATTGTGGGAGAATTGTGTGACCAGAGGAATGTAGAATTGTCTTGCAGATTTAAGGTTGGAGATCATAATTTTTTTCTAGCAACATCAGGCTATTCTGTGCCGGCATGCAGAAAACATACCAAGGTATGGTGGTGAGGACTGTGGGTTTGACTTGCTCAGCGCACGTTTCTACCTCTACCTCTTACAAGGCAGCGCACATTGCCTTCTCTTACTGAAAATTCTGAGATGCCAAAAATGATTTCGTAGACTCCTTTGCACCTAAGGTGAGAATTGAATTTGGAACTGAGTTAGATGTGGAGACAAAGAGGGTGAGAGCCATCCAATTCTGCTGGCAAATTTCGTAGCAGAGCTGATGTCTCTTTAGTCACCAACTTTCTGGTTTAGTGACTTTCTGCAATGATAGCCATAACTGTCTTGATCATGGCGAAGACTTATTTTGCGGGTTAGGACTTGTTCCTGTAAGTTCTAACAGAGCCTGCTCCCATAGCCCTTCAAGTAATTTTGTAAGCCACATGATCCCTGGCGATAACTCCCTTTTGGCTTATCTTAGCTAGCACGGGTTCTGTTGTCTGCAACCATACTTCACTCATGCCAGACAGGTGAGCTGTAAAGACAAGGGCTGTAAAGCTGTAAAGACAAGGGTCTTTACAAGCTGTAAAGACAAGGGTTAAAGGGCGGTCAGGGTATTATTAAAATGATGGGCTATGGAGTCCAAGCTGGAGAGGGCTAACAGGTTGGAAGAAAGTAGAGGTCAATAGATTAGGGTTCTAATGAGGTCAAAGAACAGTGTTCTCTGCTATAGGACTTCCATTTATCCTTAAAGTCCTCTTCAGTTGTCACCTCTTAAACTTCCCTGTGTCCTCCAAACCCTTGGTCTCTTTCTTGTTTTCTCAGCACTTTGAACCTAGCCACTATTTTAGCACTGATCACATTGCATTGCAAATGGTTACCATTATCCTACCAGACTAGGAAGTCTGTGAGGACAGGGACTGTGTTGAAAGGGGTAGTAACAGTGGCCTGGGCATATGACCCTTGGAATGGCCTAGTATTTGTCTCTTTCTAGCCGTGCATTTTGGGCAACTTACTTAATTTCTGTACACAGGAATACCTACTTTGTAGAGTTGTTTTAAGGCCTGAAGGGAGGTTTATGAAGTGCTTACCACAGAACCTGGCATAAACATCGGTAAATGTGCTGAACTGATGAGTTAACAGTTTGAAGTAGGATTAAACGAAGTACTTCAGTATTTCAGTAGACAGTTCTAAATTTCAGTGTGCTAGACGCTGCAGATTTGGGGGGGGGGGGATGGATATGATACTGTGTAAGACAAGGGCATGCACAGAAGAATTTCACAATCTAGAAAGGGAAGAAAAAATGTCCATATGATTTGAATCCCATCATCATCATTCATAGCTTTGTAATCTTGAGTAAGTTACTTAGCTTCTCTCATGTCTTAGTTTTTTCATCTATAATGTGGCAATGATAATTGCCTATCTTGTCGAGTGGTCCGAAAGAGAATCAAATTATTTAAGACAAGTAAAGCTCTTAGGTTAACGTACAGCAAATAAATACTCGAACACTAGCTGTTGTTATCAGACGACTTGGAGAGGACCTCCAAGATTATTGACTAAGAACAGTGTGGGGTAGAGCGTAAGTACTGGTCATGGGGTTTCGTGCCAATGGCTAGCTGTAAGCAGCCTCTGTCAAGTCACTTGACCTCTGTTAGCCCTATTTTCAGTTAAGTAAAAGTAATGAGGTGAATGATTCCTTTTCATCTTTCACATTTTATGAGTCCGTTTTTTGTGTTTTTCTTTGCACTTTACTATTCTCTTTCCTGCTTTTGGATATTTTCTCAATCCATGACTGAAGTTCAAAAAGGAAGAAGCATCTGTCTCAGATAGTCATTCTATCAAGTTGGCGGGAAGGAGGAAGTTTGGCTACCATTGTGGCATTTGAAAATCTCCCCCCTTCTAATCTAGCCAACATATTGGGTGGAAGTTATTTCCTCTACATTCTTTAGACCAGAATGCTTTCTCCCTTCTTTCTTTCCCTGTTTGTTTGGCGTATAGTGAGGCCATTCACTCATTCAAAAACAAACAAACAAACAAAAAACCCACAAAATTTTGAGTACCTACTGCATACCAGATATGAGGAACAGAAGAGCAAATAAGAAATGATCCTTGGTTACATGTTTAGATGAATTAATCCAGACCCAGCTCATCATAGCCTCATCCATGAATAATGCCCTTCTGACGATGACTCCTCCTTGGAATCTCTAATGTTGGGACTTAGTTCATGTTAGAAATTCTCACAAGATTTAGATGTGCACTGTGAATTCTTTTGAGGCAATGGAGAATAGTGGTTGAGAATGCAGGCTCTGGAGTCATTCTGTCTTTGCTCATATCCCAGTATTTTTACTTATCAACTGATTCTCCTCTCAATTCATATGCACAGGTTAAAGATAAATTAAAATCCCTTTAACTCTTAGGGTTCTATCTAGTTATTATTGTTCTGTTACGACCACAACAAATCTAAATTCAAACGAACTTAACTACAACAACAAAAATCTTGGCCAGATCAGTAAGGTGACACATGAAATGAAGTTCCAAAGATGCCTTAAAATATCTTCCAATTTGGGGCGCCTGGGTGGCTCAGTCGGTTGAACATCTGACTCTTGGTTTCCTTTCAGGTCATGATCTCGCAGTTCATGGGTTTGAGCCTTGCATCGGGGAGGGGGTGGGGTGGGGTGGGGTGGGTGGGTTCTAAGCTGACAGTGTGTGGCTTGCTTGGGATTTTCTCTCTCCCTCACTCTCTGGCCCTCCCCTGCTCATGTTGCTTTTTCTCAAAAAACAAAAAACAGTATCTTACCAATTTAATATTGTTCTATGAGCTTCACGTTGCTTGAGAGAAGGGAGAGCAGGATGTTTTTCTTTTTTAATTGCATGCACATTTAAAAAAAAAAAAAACAAGTTTGAAATAGTTACAAAACTGGAGGTACAGTACAAATAACATTTTTTTATGAATCATTTGAGAGCTAAGTTGCTGACCTGATGTCCCATCATCCCTGAATACTTTAGTTTTCCTACAAACAAGGACATTCTCCTGTATAACCACACTGTAACTACTGTAATCAGAAAGTTAACATTGCATTACTTCTTCTAGTCTTTTTTTAAATTTTTTTTTAATGTTTATTTTTGAGACAGGGAGAGAGAGCATGAGTGGGGGAGGGGCAGAGAGAGAGGGAGACACAGAATCTGAAACAGGCTCCAGGCTCTGAGCTGTCAGCACAGAGCCTGATGCGGGGCTCGAACCCACGAACCGTGAGATCATGACCCGAGCCGAAGTCGGACGCTTAACCGACTGAGCCACCCAGGCGCCCCTACTTCTTCTAGTCTTTAGGCCCTGTCATCATTCTGGACAGCCCAATATGTGGACGCCATCATTACCCTGCTCCTTTTCACACTGGGTTGATCTTTGCAAATTTCCTCCTCACCCAATATAGGTTCTGACCTCACTCTGGGCCATCGTTCCCCTGCCACATCTCCCGTCCCCACACTCTCCTTGCTCTGTCCCTTGCTTTGGGAAGTGGGTGGCTAGTAACTGGGTCCCTGTTGCCTCCCTACACATTACAATGTTTAAAAAACGTTCACTTAAAATGAAGCACTTAAAGAAGATACTCTGTTTCTAGAATTATTGCAAAGCAACTCTAAATGGTATACCTCCATCTTTGTCAATTTACTTGCTCTTTTAAGTCTACAGATGTGGTCCTATTTGGACTGACTATATCTGTGTTTCATAAACTTTCTTAAAACAGCAGGACTCTTTTTTTCAAATGACATCTTATTTAGAAGCTTAATAGGTAAATCGGATCCAAGCAGAATACACTCCTGTACCCTTCACTCCTCCTTGCTCCCATGGTCCAACCCAAGGCGGGGAGGGCAAGTGGGAATTGGCAATAAACAGTCTCTTACTAATTACTGAAGAGAGACTACTGGCTCCCAACTGCTCTGGGAAGGACCTCCAGAAGTTGGTTTCTTTGGGGATGTGTTCCCCCTTCCTTTGAGGACTCTCCTCTGGTTGGTTGGCCTCCAGCCCTACTTCTTTGGCTTTCTTGAACCCTGTGGTCCCTAGATATTTCAGAGTTGACTGTTTACAAATAAACTCAAGTTGAGGAGTTTCTGAACAACCACCATAAAACTCTAGGTTTTTATAGGACATAATTTGAAAGAAAACATCAAGGTCCATTTTTAAAAATGGCAACCTGCTACTTTCCTGAAATTGTAAACCTGTTACTGTCATGTTTCCAGATTTCCCTCATTAATGCATGCCACTCTCCTTCTTGAAGAATCACATAGGGTTTCTCCTGTTCTGTGGCAGGAGCCAACAGGAGAGCTTTAAGTTATGTATTCCTACACTGACCACAGCAGAAATCTGTAAGAATCAACTTTAGATTTTTTTCTGGTTTTTTTTGTTTGTTTGTTTGTTTTTTTTTTTTTGCTCTTTCCATGACCTTTGTGTAGAGAGGAACAGGCTATAGACTAAGATGTTTGAGCTCAATTTAGGTGTCCTAGCTGCTGATGCCTCTATGGACTCTATACCTCACTAGTGCTCCAGGAGCTGGAGGAATTAAAGTCTCTTGATGGAGCCACTGGCCTCAGGTCAGTAACCTCTGTTTTAGGATGTGAGATAAGAGGTGCTAGTCAGAGAGAGGGGAAGACTGGAGATGAGCCTGCAGAGCTAGGAAGTGACAGAGGCAGGAGCCAACCAGGCTGTGATACTTGGATTTAACCTGTTTACCAGCCATTTCTCAAGAACTGACAAATCTGCCCTCATTCCATGTGCTATCAGTAGAGTAACAGAAAACCACGTGTGGCTGACCTAAGCAGAAAAGGGCGAGTTTATCATAAGGATACAAAGTTGTCTTATGGAACTCAAGGACAAGGATGTAGGAACCTGGGGATGATACAAGAACCAGGGTTTGGAAAGCTGGTGGGATCTCTTTCAGTTCTGTTTTAAGTGAGGCAGTGCAGTTAATAGACGATGCTATAGATCAGGTAGAGTTTCCAAAACCAGGACCCAGAGCCATCATGTGAAAGTGAGGGGTTGTGCTGGGAATTGAGGAGAAAAGAAAGTATTTGGTTATGAAAATCTAGGGAAAATAGAGGTTCAAGTCTTACTGTTGGCAAATGTAAATGGGAAAAACCGAACTGAGGGCAGTACCATTAGATTGATCTTTGTGTAGCACTGATTTTATTCGGCAAAGTGGCATGGTTAAAAGCCACTGGACTGCTAGTTTCCTCTCTGTTTAAAACCAGGAGACTGAGGTCCCTTCCAACTCCAAAGCTGTAAGACTTTCTTTCTTTTTTTTTTTTTTTTTAATTTTTTTATTATTTTTTTAACATGTATACATTTTTGAGAGACAGAAGACAGAGCACGAGAGGGGGAGGGGCAGAGAGACAGGGAGACACAGAATCCGAAGCAGGCTCCAGGCTCCGAGCTGTCAGCACAGAGCCCGACGCGGGGCTCGAACCCACAAACTGTGAGATCATGACCTGAGCCAAAGTCAGATGCCTAACCGACTGAGCCACCCAGACACACCGAAAGCTGTAAGACTTTCTACTCTGGCAGCATCAGCATCGTCTGGGAGCTTGTGGAAATGCACAGTCTCGGGCACCACCTCGGACTTACTGAATTGCAGTCTGCATTTTAACATGATTCACAAATAAGTAAAATTGGTGCGTACAAGTGTATATGTGTGTGTATAAATTACTGAAACATATCTTTAAATGACTGTTAATTAATGGTTAATAATTTCATGATTCCATTAAAAAACCTATATATGAAGAAATTTTAAAGAATATAAACAGAATTGAATGATGAGTGATTTTTTTCTTTATGACTGTACATATTATCATCTGAACTTTTTTTTTTTTTAATTTTTTAACGTTTTCTTAATTTATTTTTGAGACAGAGAGAGACAGAGCATGAACGGGGGAGGGGTAAAGAGAGAGGGAGACACAGAATCGGAAGCAGGCTCCAGGCTCTGAGCCATCAGCCCAGGGCCCGATGCGGGGCTCGAACTCACGGACCGCGAGATCGTGACCTGAGCTGAAGTCGGGCGCCTAACCGACTGAGCCACCCAGGCGCCCCTATCATCTGAACTTTTAAAATGAGCAAGTGTGTTTTTAGTTTTATAAGGAAAAAAATAAGCTATTGTCTCTTTTGAAAGTCACTTCAGATTGACACCTAGCGTGGTGTTTAAAAGCAGGCGGGGGTAGGGGGGGCACTGGCAGGTTTACTCGGTAGAGAATCCTACACTTGATCCTCGGGGTTGTGAGTTTGAGCCCCGTGTTTGGTGTAGACGTTACGTAAATAAATATAACTACCAGAACAAAACAAAACAAAACAGATGGGGACTCTGGTGTCAGCCAGAATTTGACTTCAGTATTTCCTAGCTTTTTGATGTCAAATAGGCCTAGTAATTTGACCTCTGGAAGCCTGGTTGTTTTTGTCATTTATATAAGAATACAACCTACATCCTGAGATACTGGATGTCCAGTGCTTAGCACAGTACCTGGATATAGTAAGTTCTTGATAACTGTTAGCTCCTATTGCTACTATCATTCCCTTTTTCAAGATTCAGTCTCTCACACGCACATCTCAAAAGCCTTCCCTTGACAAAAGAATAGTAATAATAGCAATTAGAAGACAAAAAAACAGACTGATGCCTTTGGGTAGGTATCAAATTGGAAAAAAAAAAAGAGAGAGAGAGAGAGAGAGCAAAGTTTCCACAACTTACCGTGATCACAGTGGGCAAGAGAGAGGTGGATGAAAGTACATGGTGTTAAATCTAATGCTGTTACTCTGTAGAGATTAGCTGTGGGTTATGTGCACATTTCTTCTTTAATGCAGATGCCTTTCATAGTGTTGTCTTATTTCTTTGTGATAGGACACTTGAATTAGCTTTACCAGAGGAGAAATGGAGGAGCCATAGAACATTAAGGATGAATTCAGGAAGACCCGAGACCATGGAGAACTTGCCTGCTCTCTACACTATTTTCCAAGGAGAGGTATACTCTTTTGGCTTGAACACCTACTCTTTATGTTAAGCATGGACTGAAGGTGAAAAGCTGCTGGGTCTGGAGCTCCTGTCCACTTGAGAATATGTTAAGCATTGCAGTTCCAACAGGAAGGACTAGAGGAGTATCTGGCTACCACTTGTACCTCCTCTAAGCTCCAGACTCCCTACTGCATACTTGACATCTTCATTTGGATACCTTACAGCGTGTCTAATTTATGTTTTAAACTGAATTTTTTCTCTTCTTTCTCCCTTTATTATCTCTTTCTCTCTTTCTAGAAATGTTTTTTGTTGTTGTTGTTTTAAGTAATCTCAACACCAGACGTGGGGCTCGGACTCAAGACCCTGAGGTCAAGAGTCAGATGCTTCACTGACTGAGCCATCCAGGGGCCCCTTAATTTTTTCCCTTTTCTAGCCAAATCTGTTCTTCTGGTCTTTCTCATCTCAGCAGATGCAGCCACTAGCCTTCCAGGTACCCATGCTAAACGTCTGGGTCTCGCCCTTCATTTCTCCTCTTGATTTGATTTTGATTTTGATTTTTCCTCTCCCTCCAGTCCGTCAGCAACTTGTGTCATTACTACCTCCCAAATGTATCTCTTATCTGTATACTTCTTTACCCCTATGGCACCTCATTAGTTCAAGCCCGCCATCTCTTGACCTGGCCTTACTGGGGCCCCAATGTCTATTGTAGTTCCTCTCCAATCTGTTCTTCCCGTTGCAGCCAGAATAACATCTAGAACAGATTGAACATGCTGCTTTCTCGCACTTCTAGGCTTCTCATTGTACTTGAATTCATCCAAACAATTTCATGATCCCTACATGACTTGGCCTCTGCTTACGTGGACAGTGTGGTTTTGTTTCATTCTACTTACACACCAGCCACACTGGCCTCCTTACAACTCTGAGTATTCTAAGCTTGCTTCCTTCTCAGGACTTTTGCATATGCTGTCTGTAACTACCCCACTCTCCCACCGACTTCTTTTCATGTTTTTGGTCTCAACCCTAGTGCCGTCTCCTCAGAGAACTTTGCCCCACCATAAATAAATAGGCTCACCCTGTATTTGCGTACTTGTGTAATGTCTGTCTTCCTCACAAGATACTCAGCTCCATGAGGACAGAGCCCTGAGTGTTTTGTTCGTGGTCGTGTATCTCAGTCCCAAGTAGGTGGGTAGAAAATAATAGGTGCTCATCACATCTTTGGTGACTGAATGAATGGTCGGCCTTTGAGGAAGAAGGCGTTGTATTTGGAGAGCAGACAAAACCTGGATTCCTGTCCTGGCGCTTTTACTTGAGACTGCCACTTACTCTCTTTGGGGCCTCAGTTTTCTCATTTGTTAAATGGAGATAATAACTCCTTCCAGAGGATTGCCCTGATGGTTCAATAAGCGGTCATCTGTAAAAACAATGCCTGAGATATAGTAGGAATTCATTAATGTTGTCTTGCTCTTCTCAAAGCAAAAGTAGAGCCAAAAAATTGTGTTTACTGCCTTATGAGTGCCCATGGTATTTTTACAGTATCATTCCTGTGGTATTCATACTTGCTTTATGGTTCACAAAAGTTTCATCTTCTAATAATGTAAAGCCTTTGAGGACAGACTTTGTGTCTGTCAGTCGGTTGTAGATAATCGTGGCTTTTGACTCCTGTTAAGTCAGTCCCGACTTGTAATATGAAGTCAAGATACAAAGGTTAATAACATTCTAGCATATAGGAAACTTCTGCTCTTCAGAGCCTTTATATTTTTCTTTAAGGCCCGAGGTATCTCCAAAGATCAGTGAGGTAGGTACAAGGGCTCAGGAAAAGGAAGTAGTAACACTAGAGATGAAATTGATTTTTCTGGCGACGAAGCCTTCATTTGTCACATGTTGCACAAAAGACAAGAGTGCTGTTCCCTTTCACAAACTGACTCAGATTTTTAAAGTGGCTGCTGACTGACAGCTTCTTAAATGACGTGGGACTTGAGTTAGTGTAGGGTTTATATATTTTACTATTAAGGATGGATGGGCTAGGAGAATATTTGGAGAGAACTTAGTAGTTCTAGCTTAGTATTTCAGGAGCACATTTTGAAAAATGATGGTTTAGAAGTGAACAGAATTAGGGAGAGAGAAGTTGCTTGATAAATCAGAAAGAAGAAACTATTTTTCAGAATATTCATCTACAAACATTTTTATTCTTATTTTTTTATTAGAGAGAGCACACGTGAGCGGGGGGTGGGGCGGGGGGGGGGCAGAGAGAGAGAGAATATCTCAAGCAGGCTCCATGCTCAGCATAGAGCCCATTAGAGCCCGTTGCAGGGCTCGATCCCATGACCCTGGGATTATAACCTGAGCTGAAACAGAGTTGCATGCTCAACCGACTGAGCTACCCAGGCGCCCCTTCATCCACAGACATTTAATGAGTGCCTGATATTTAAAAGAAGACCTGGTTACATTAAATTCTATTTATTTATGTATTTATATCTATTTTTGAGAGAGAGCAAGAGAGCACACGTGTGTGCTCAGACAGGGGAGGGGCAAAGGTGGGGGGACAGAGGGTCTGCACTGACAGCAGCGAGCCCGATGTAGGACTTGAACTCACGAGACACAAGATCATGACCTAAGCTGAAGTCTGAGGCTCAACCAACTGAGCCACCCAGGCGCCCCAAGACCCTGTTACATTGAAATTCAAAAACTTTTAAGCTTAACATATGTCAGCACTTTGACACACTCTGTCGTTGATTCTCTCCAACAAATTGTTAACTCTGTTTTATGGATAAGGAAACTTCTCTCAAAAGTTAAGTAATTGCCCAATGGTTAATAAATGGCAAAAACTGGGATTTTATTTTAAGTTTTTATTTATTTATTTATTTATTTATTTATTTATTTATTTATTTAAAATGTTTATTCTTGGAGGAGGGAGGAGCAGAGAGAAGGGAGACACAGAATCCAGAGCAGGCTCCAGGATCCAAGCTGTCAGCACAGAGCCCAACGTGGGGCTTAAACCCACGAACCGTGAGATCATGACCTGAGCCGAAATCAGACACTTAACCGACTGAGCCACCCAGGCGCCCCTGAAGTTTTTTTTTTTTTAATGTTTATTTATTTTTGAGAGAGAGAGAGCATGAGCAGGGGAGGGGCAGAGAAAGAGAAAAAAACAGAATCCAAAGCAGGCTCTAAGCTGTCAGCACAGAGCCCGATGTGGGGCTTGAACCCAGGAACCCGAGCCAAAGTCAGACACTTAACCAACTGAGCCACCCAGGTGCCCCTAAAACTGGGATTTTAAATCAAGTCCTCTCTCCGAGTCTGCTTTCTGCTAACTGCACCTGGGGTTGTCCACCTGTGCATAAATGCATGGAGGAACCAAAAGAACCCTAAAAGAACTCTTCCAACTGAATTGAGGTAGAGGAGGAAGGTAGACGGTAAATCTGGTTGTTCCACAATCCTTTGTTTCTTTCTCAGTTATGGCCCCTATCGCAGTGTCTTGTAGGATTGTTACTCGTGTACGTATTTGTCTCCTCCACTAGATTGTGAGTTACTGGAGGGCGAGGGCCAGGGTTGTCTCATATATCTTGGTAACTACTTCAAATTCACTTAAAAATAGGCTGAGAATTTTTTTTAAAGTTTTAATCTCACAGTACCTGACGTGGTATCTCGCCTGTAGGTGCTCAGTAAATGTGTGAATACAATGGAACCCAAGCCTCTCGGGACCAATCATCCTTGAAGAAACTGCTGGTGCAGCCTGTAACCTAGCACTTCTTCTCTGAGCAGGCTCAGCAGGGCTGGGAAGCTTAGCAACCCAACAGCTGAGAAGCCAATATTCGTCCTTCTCCCACCCTCGGAGAGGCATCTTAGTGCCCACGTCAGTGCAGCCTGGTAGTGGGTACAAGCATAGCAGTGGGAGTTGGGATTTGGCTCAGCCCAGCCATAGCCAAAGAAATGCGGACGGGAAATTGGTGTTGGTGAGGTGGAAATAGCATGGGACAAAGTAAAAAGGAAACTTCTGTTCTTGCTACTTTCTACCTTTGTGATTTCGGACGGGCAACTTAGGTCTCTGAGCCTCAAGCTTCTCATTCACATTATGGGGCTAACTAGTTCCAAGGCCAATGCAACCTCCAATCTGAAGATGGCAGATTCATTTGACCTGAGTCCTGACTTCAGCTGAGATAATTACTGAATTTTTCCCCCTGAGCTATTTGACTAATTATTCTTGGGACACCAGGCAGACTGTGTGATCATCTACAGCAGGTGCCATTCTGCTCATTGCAAGACTGACTGCACCCTAGCAGACACAGTGATGGAAACACCTGGCCCTGGAAATAGGCAAGAATGCCTTTGCCTGACTGAACACTTGGCTGCATCCATTCTGGAACACATTAACTTTTCCTTTTGGGAGAAGCCAAATTAAGGTCTGTTAATGATCTTTTCTCAAAAGATCGTAATGTGACACTGGAGTTTCAGGATTGAAAAGTGAGATGGTCTTAATTTACAGCAGCAAAGCGAGTTGGGCTCCAACTTCCAGATGCTTCTTTTAAGTTTGTGAGATAACTATGCCCTTTAATAATGTTGTTATGCAGTATGAAGCACCTCAGCCATCTTTTTAGAACTGTGGAGCAAAAGCCTTTAGTTGGTCCAGAAAGAAGAGATCTGCTTTTATTGTAATTAAAAACTTACAGTCTTGTCTTTATCCATGTGGCTCCATTTTATGGAAAACAACTTGCTCTGTGAGCTTGGGTAAGCACTTTGTGTCTCTGGTCTTCACTTTCTTTATTTGAAACATGATAGGATTGTACCAGCTAATGTCTAAGGTCCCTCCTTCAGTTCCACTTTACTTTGATTTCAAGTACTAGCATCTGCCTGGTTGTACTGCTTCTTTGGGACTGTCTGGTCCCTACCCCAGTGTAGCACATTCATCAGTACAGAAGAGGATTTTAGAACTTCTGGTTCTTAACCCATTAATGCTGTATCTTGGAGAGTTAGTTCAAGTGTCCATTTATAAAATGAGGTGAATGGGGATGCCTCGGTGGTTCATTCAGTTGAATGTCCAACTCTTGATTTCAGGTCATGATCCCAGGGCCATGGGATTGAGCCCCCTGTGGGGTTCCACACTGAGCGTGGAGCCTGCTTGAGATATTCATATTCTCTATTCTCTCTCTCTCTCTCTCTCTCTCTCTCTCTCTCCCTCTCTCCCTCTCTCCCTCTCTCCCTCCCCCTCCCCCCCTCCTTCCCCCCCTCTGCCCCACTTCCCTGCTATCTTTCTCTCTCTCCCAAATAAAATAAGATAAGATAAGATAAGATAGGATAGAATAGAATAAGATAGGATAGGATAGGATAGGATAGGATAGGATAGGATAGGATAGGATAGGATAGGATAAAATAAATGAGGCTAATGGAAGTCTTTTTCCATCCTAACTTTGAAGTGAGTAATGGTATTTGGTGGAGTTAGGGGCACTGACTGGACTAGACATCAAGGGATTTAGGTTCTGTGCCTTGTGTTTTGTTTCCACTAGTCACTAACCTTTTTGTGCATCGGTGTCTTGAACTATAAATTATTAAAAAGCTATAATTTATTGAATGTACATTAGGTGTCCAATACAGCTGCGAGGCACTTTATGTACTCATTTGTTATCTGCGGCAGGAAAGTGAATACATTTGGGAACTTAGGCCCCGAAAGGCAAGTGATGTTCAAGATCCCACAAGTCAGGAATGGCAGGGCTGAGATTGGAAGCCAATCGTTTGCTCCAAAGCCCATTCTCTTCCTACACCTGTGTTATTCTACCTCATCTGCAGCATGGAAACCTACCGTGTACGCTTCTGAAGATCATTCCCAGGAACAGATGAAATGTCAAATGTCACATTGCTTCTGTGTTAGAACTGTGTAATTAAAAGGAACCCGTGAGTAGCCCTAATGTAGTTAAGACTCACTGGGTTCAAATCCCAGCTGTGCTACCTCCTAGCTTTGAACAGAGTGAGTCACTTAGTCTGTCCATGCATAAGTATTGTCATCTATCAAGTGAGAATGGTAAGAGCACCAATATCATAGGGTATCACGAGGATTATGTGAAGCACCTTGAACAGCTTTTTACATGTAGCGAGCATTCAGTGTAGATTAGCAAAGAGCAGGGCTGCAGGGTTTGTCCTGTTCCTGCCCCTTCTCTTAGTTACTGTGAGGCTGAAATAGAGAGTACCCAAGATGAAACAACTAATTGAAGTCACTGAAAAAATGAAGTTTATAAGATTGTATTGAATACCTGATAAATAATAATGAATTAGGTGATAAATATGGAGTGTAGTGACAACTTTAATCCCGGTCCACGGGTTGGAGGGTGGGCTAGAGGATGGATGAGAGGTAGAGATAGAGTTTGGGATGATGATTTATCCACAAAAGACTTGGAGACAACTCTTTTTCCCTCTGATTACATCTTTTTAGGTTCTGCCAGATGTGTGTATATTGGCTTTTTCTGTAGTTGTCTTGATAAAACCCAAGGCTGGTTTGGAGTGAAATCGAGCAGGCTATATATAGTCTGGTTTGACTCGAAGTTTAGGAAAAAAGGATGTCCTCCATAATCCATCCCAAGTTATTTAAGTGTTAGGATTGGAGGCCTCAGTCCCAGCTAATGGAAAGTGTGACTAGATTTTTTGCTGTTTGTTCCTTTTCTTGAAATACTCCTTTGGGGATTTCAGTAGGTGTGGGACTTGGGCATCCCTAGATACTGTCATGCCATCTGACAACACTTCCATCTCACCAGCGTTCTTAACGTGTTCGCACATACCTGCCAGTCTGAATTTCATAAAGAACAGAAAGAATATTCGACAGAACGTAAGTTTAGGCAGCTTTGCAGCAGTCAGTGGCAAGTAGAAATTCAGGGAGACTAGGTTAAATGCCACAGAAGAGAGATTCTCATTTGTGTGACATTGATTCTTTTTTTGTTTTTTTGTGTTTTTTTTTTTTGTCTCTATAGGTTGCTATGGTGACAGACTATGGAGCCTTTATCAAAATCCCAGGCTGTCGGAAGCAAGGTGGGAGTTTATAACTTGAAATTCAGACCTCCCATTCCACTCTCTTCTGTCACACCCACCACATGCTGATTACAGACGCTCATTTTTCAAACAGTAGTTTTCTTTTTGTCTTTAGTGTAGAGATAGGAATATAGACAAGTGATGACAGTCCATGTTTTCGTAGGTCTTCACTCAGAAGTGCTCTCTGACTTGGTGGAGGGTGGGTATAGCTACTTGGGTTCACTTCCAGAACCAGCTCTTGCCTAAATTTCTCCTGTGACCCTAGGCAAGTCACTTGACCTCTTTGGTCTTACGATTTGGGGTAGGAAAAGCTACTTACACTCTGAGGCTAACATTGTGAGTTTTCTAATATATGGCACATGGAATGAGAATAGTGCCATAACCAATACAAATTTGATGTATCTATCTATCTATGTATCTATCTATATATATATATATAGAGAGAGAGAGAGAGAGGGAGAGAGTATATATATAGATATATATAGTATATATAGTATATATGTTACATAGATAAATATACATAGATACAGACGTATAGATGTATAGATATATATAGATATATCTATATATATCTATATATATCATGCTCTACGTTTTTAAAGTGATAGGTCTTTGTTGAACATTTTTTGAGACTCCCCTTCACATCTATAATCTTACTCGTTTCTTAAAATAATTGTGTTAAGTAGGAAGGACAAGTTCCACAAACTGGTGGTCTGCTTAGAGTGATTTAGCTAGGTAGTGGCACAGCCGGGTCTGGAACCCGTACCTCCTGCTTCCTAGTCTAGTTGGCTTTCTACCGTATCACAGTGCTAGTACATCCAAAAACTCAACTTGCTGGTTCCTCATGCTATAATAAATTAAGGATTTATCGAAGATTTTAATGTAAAAAATATAACTATAAGGATATTATTAGAAGAAAATATAGAATGATATTTGACCGGGCACCTGGGTGGCTCAGTTGGTTGAGCGTCTGATTTTGCAGTTCGTGGGTTCGGGCCCCACATCCGGCTCTCTGCTATTAGCACGGACCCCGCTTCGGACCCCTTCTCTCTCTGTCCCTCCCCCCACTCTTGTGTGCACCCTCTTTCTCAAAAATAAATAAACATTTATAAAGAAAAGAAAAGCAGAAATTAAAAACAAAGAATGATATTTGACTACATAAAAGTAAAAAACTTTCTCTCAAAAATCATAAGCAAAGTTAAGTTGGGAAAAAGGATTTGTAGCACACATGGCAAAAGACTAATAAAAAAAGGAGTAGGACAAGGGGCCAAGAATATGGAAAGAATTCACAGGAGAAAGAATAGCAACTAATCAATAAATGTCTTAAAAGATGCTCATTCTCAGGGTTGATTTAAAACTAACTTAGGGGCCTCCTGGGTGGCTCAGTTGAGTTGGTTAAGCGTCCAACTCTTGGTTTCAGCTCAGGTCACGATCTCACAGTTCATGATATCCAGCCCTGCATCAGGCTCTGTGCTGACAGCCTGGAGCCTGCCTGGGATTCTCTTTCTTCCTCCCTCTCTGCACCTCCCCTGCTCACAAGCATTCTCTCTCTCGCTCAAAAATAAACATTAAAAACAACAACAACAACAACAACAACAACAAAAAACTAACTTAAACTGTGGCACATCCATGCAATGGAACACCACTTGGCAGTAAAAAGGAACAAGAATGAAGTATCCGTGATGCAATCTGAATCAGTCTCTAGGAAATCATGTTGAGGGGGAAAAGCTAATCCCAAAAGGTTGCATACCTTATGATTCCTTTTGTGAAACATTCTTTTTTCTTTCCTACAGTGTTATTGAGATGTAATTCACATACCATACATTTCACCCAAATGTACAGTTCAGTGGTTGTTTGAATATTTACAGTTTTGCAGCTACGATCTAATTTGAGAACATTTGCATCATGCCAGAAAGAAACTCTATACCTGTTAGCAGTCACTCCAGATTACGGTCCCACCTGCCCCAGCCTTAGGCAACCACTAGTCTACCTTCTTTCTTTATATGTTTGCCTAGTCTGGACATTTCTTATAAGTGGAGTCAGACAACACGTGGTCTTTTATGATTGGCTTCTTTCACTTCGCATTTTTTCAAGATTCCTCCATTCTGAAGCATCAGTACCTTAGTTGTTTTTATTGCCGTTCCAAAATGTGGGATGTAATTAATAACCAGTTCTTCAGCTATCTGATTGGTTGATTCTCTGATGCCATCTGGGTATCCTACAGTTCAATTCAGTTCTGACACTGACTACCCAGAGGTAGCGGCAAACTCAACAGTATTTAAGGGCTCGATCCCATAAGACTCCCCTCACTTCAGATGCCAGTTACAATTATTGAGTCCCCAGGTTACCCACACTTCTGTCAGACTTGGCTACATATTTGGATGTTCCCACACCACCTCCCCAGTTTCAGTAATTTGCCAGAACAACCCAGAGAACACCAGAAATGTTATACTTACTGTTATAGTTTATAATAAAGGATACAAATGAATAGCCAAAGGAGGAAGTACATAGGGTAAGATCCAGAAGGGGCCCAAGTGCAAGAGCCCCTGTTTCAGTGGAGTTGAGGTGTATCACCCTCAGCACGTGGATGTATTTGCCAACCCAGAAGCTCTCTAGACCTTATTGTTGAGGGTTTTTTGTAGAGGCTCCAATACATAAGCATAATTGATTAAATTATTGGCTTAACTCCATCTCCAGCCCCTCTCTCCTTCCTGGAAGGTAGAGGGTAGGGCTGAAAGTTCCAGCCCTCTCATCACAGGATTGGTTCTGGTGGTTATCAGTCCCCATCTTGAAGCTTTCTAGGGGCCCACTAATAGTCTCCGTATAGCATAAACTTGGGTAATGCTGAAAGGGGTCTACGAATATAACAAGATGCTCCTATCACTCAGGAAATTCCAAGAGCTTATGAGTTCTGTGCCGGGAACCAGAGATAAAGACCAAATGTATATTTCCTATTACACTATAGTATCAGTTCTCAAAATCCTGGCTGCAATAGTGTACTGTAGTTTTGCAGAATGTTGCCACTGGAGGAAACCGGGTAAAGGGTACCCAGGATTTTTCTATATTCTCTTCTGACTACATGTGAATCTAAAGTTCTCCAAATAATTAAATTAAATTATTTATTAACGTTTATTCATTTTTGAGAGACAGAGCATGAGTGGGGGAGGAGCAGAGAGAGAGAGGGGGAGACACAGAATCTGAAGCAGGCTCCAGGCTCTGGGCTGTCAGCACAGAGCCCCATGCAGGGCTCGAACCCACGGGCCATGAGATTATGACCCGAGCTGAAGTCAGACACTTCTGAGCCACCCAGGCGCCCCTAAAATTTTCCAAATATTTTTTAAAGTGATTGCATTACACTGTATGTTAACTAACTGGAATTTAAATAAAAACTTTTTTTAAAAGTCTCTGTTAATACCCAGTTTTGGAAATGGCTATTTCCAACAATAGTTTTACTCACTGTTGGGAACATAAATTGTTACAGATTTTGGCAACACTTATTAACAGTTTTTTATATACAATTTTTTTTTAATTGTAGGAAGAGAGTGTGAGTGGGGGAGGGGCGGGGGGGAGAGAGAGAGAGAGAGAGAGAGAGAAAGAAAGAGAAAGAGAATCCTAAGCAGGCTCCATGCTGAGTATGGAGCCAGGAGGGTCAGGGGGTGGGGGGCGTCCCAGGATCCTGGGATCATGACCTGAGCCGAAATCAAGAGTCAGATGCTCAGCCAACCGAGCCACCCAGGCACCGCTCCCACTAACGTTTTTACTGTGCTTGCCCTTTGATCCAGCAGCCCCTTAGGGGATTTAGTTCGCAGTGTAGACTTAGATACCTGATGTACATCTGTGCAGTGGACTATGCAGATGATCAGAAGATTGATACTTTGATGCTGGTGCCTTCTTCATTTTAGCAGAAAGGATCTGTGAAAAGTGTTGATGGCAACTTCCCGGCACCAGTGCCTGACTGGGAGCTGGTTGTAAGAAGCCCTCTGATTTCAGAGACGCCAAGGTGAGGGCAGGGAAATGCCTCTTAGAATGGGTGAAACGGGTGCATCCACTTTCCTGGGATGGTAAGATGTCCAAGCTAAGATGAAAACGCACGCTGCGGCAGAGTTTCCATGGTGTGCCCCGCCCCGCCGAAATTCTACAGCATGTGTCCACGTGCCGATGTCATTTTTGAACTACTGCATAGGTTTAGAAGGAAGCCTGGAAGCAGCGCCACAAACTGTTGACAGCGGTCACCCCCGGAGGGTTCAGTTTGCTAGGGGAGACATGGACACCGAAGAGGGACTTTTACTTTGTGCAATTTCTTAACCCAGAATTTTTCTTAAAAATAAAAAAAGTCCAACTGCTGATCTTTGAATAATAAAGCCGTGCATCTAGCCTTGGAGACTACTGTGCCATGAATGGCATCGTGGAATTAGAAGGGCTCCCCGATAGTTTCCAAGCTAGCAGTCAGCAGGGGATAATAAAGTTGCTCATTTTGTGTTGTCTGGGATTTAACGAGAGGACTCATCCCCATCTTTGTAGGCATGCGCCTCTTTTGGTCTGAAGACAGATCTTGTCAGTGTACCCACCATCACTGTAATACCTACTCACTTGAGCATTTATGTGGCACCCTGGGGACTGTGTAGAGACGAAAGGCCTGACACCTCCCAGCAGTCAGGCTTCAACTCACTTGTGTCCATGCCCTGTCAGGGGATGCCTCTCATTGTCGCTGCCTGCCTACACGTGGATCTGTCAGTCTGACAGCCGGTGGAGACAAGCCTCAGAGGGAGAGCGTGGGGAGCCAAGTAATTAGGCGGGAAGTCTCTAATCCTGGGCTTTTCTGTGGTTTTGCTGCGTAATTCCAGCAGTTGTATTTTAACTTCCCTGCTCTCAAAAGGAGAAAATCATTAAGTCCCACGCCAAAAGGACTGAGCTACAAGATAATTGTGGTCTCCAGATTTTAATGTTCTGATTCAGGAAGGGAGACTCTAACTCGAGTTTTCTCAGCCTTCTGTTCTCAGAATTTTTGTCCCTACTGAGCTGAAAGACCCCTTCCTCGTACTCAGATCTAAACTAGATTTTCCCCTGGCTCACGGTGTTGCCTGCTAGAACGATCTGTGATGATGGAAATGTTCTATATCTGTTTCGATGTGTTTTTCTGACACCAGCTAATTCTCTGGATTCCAACTGCAGGTGTCTTAATTCTGACACTACCTGCTTGGAGTTAGTGTGTCAGATCTCACAAGTTAAAGGGGCTCAGACTCACAAGACTGCCCCTACTTCAGGTGCCAGTCGTAAGTCCTGAGCCACCTGTACTTCTAATTGGTGGGCTGTGAAGCAAGGGTTCCCACGACCCCCTCTTCAAGTTTGATCATTTGCTAGAACAGCTCTCAGGACTCAGGGAAACACTGTTTCTTATGTTCCCAGGTTTTTGTTTTTTGTTTTTTTTTTTTTTTAATTTTTTTAATGTTTATTTATTTTTGAGACAGAGAGAGACAGAGCATGAATGGGGGAGGGGCAGAGAGAGAGGGAGACACAGAATCGGAAGCAGGCTCCAGGCTCTGAGCCATCAGCCCAGAGCCCGATGTGGGGCTCGAACTCACGAACCGTGAGATCGTGACCTGAGCTGAAGTCGGACGCTCAACCGACTGAGCCACCCAGGCGCCCCTCCCAGGTTTTATTATAAAGGATACAGTCAGGCCCGGCCAAGGTATGGGGGTGGTGGGGGGGCGGGGGTACTCCAAGCTTCTCTGACACAACACCCTCCCAACAAGCTGATATGTTCACTAACCTGGAAGCTCTCTGAGTCTTGTTTTAAGAGTTTTATTGGGCCTCTTCAGCCCCTCTCCCTCTTTCCTGGAGACGAGTGGTCCCAACCCTCTCTCATCATTTAACCTTCTGGAGACTTGCCCCGTTCAGAGCCATCTAGAGCCCTACCCTAAATCACCTCCTTAGCAAAACTCTTCTGTGATCAGAAGGGGCTTATGAATAACAAAAGACTGTCGTATCACTGGAGAAATTCCAAGAGTTATAGGAGTTCTGGGAGGAATCAGGGACATACACCAAATAAATTTTGGTATTCTAGCACATCTGTGCTGGCCAGTAATGTAGCCACTAACTTTTAACTTTGTTTATTTAAAATAATGTTTTAATGTTTATTTTTAAGAGAGAGAGAGACAGTGCGAGCGGGGGGGGGGGGGTGCAGAGAGAGAGAGGGAGACAGAATCCGAAGTAGGCTCCAGGCTCTGAGCTGTCAGCACAAGAGCCCAACCTGGGGCTCAAACTTCATGAACTGCGGCATCATGACCTGAGCCAAAGTCAGACCCCTAACTGACTGAGCCACCCAGGTACCCTAACCTTGTTTATTTTAATTAATTTAAATTTAAACTTAAAACAGCAACATGATGGGACACCTGGGTGGCTCAGTCAGTTAAGCATTTGACTTCCGCTCAGGTCATGATCTAGAGGTGCATGAGTTCGAGCCCTGCTTCAGGCTCCACGCTGACTGTGCACAGCCTGCTTGGGATTCTTTCTCTCCCATGCCTCCCCCATTGTTCACACGTGTCCGCGCTCTCTCTCTCTCTCAAAATAAGAAATTTTAAAAGGAAAGTGAAATGGAATAAATACTTAAAAAAAACCCAGCAACATGGCTAGCGACTATCATAGTATCAGTGCAGCTTTTTATGACGTTCTTTTTTTTTCTACTATCCTTTGCCCCACTAGCACATGAGATTTGGGGATCAGATTGTTCAACATTTTTTCCTAATGTTTATTTATTTTTGAAGGGGAGGGGAGGGACAGAGAGAGAATCCCAAGCAGGCTCAGCCTTGTCAGCATGGAGCCTGACCTGGGGCTCGATCTCCTGAACTGCGAGATCATGACCTGAGCTGAAATCAAGAGTCGGATGCTTAACCGACTGAGCCACCCACGCGCCCCCAGCGTTATACTTTTTTTTTGTTTTTTAAGTTTATTTATTGTGTGTGGGAGAGAGGGAGAGAGAATACCAAGCAGGCCCTACACTGTCAGCATGGAGCCCAGCACAGAGCTAAACTCACAAACTGGGAGATCGTAACCTGAGCCAAAACCAGGAGTTGGACACTTAACCAACTGAGCCACCCAGGCGCTTGCCAGTGTTACACTTTAAAATGTCCTGCTTATGGTAGAAGCTCAAATATTTTTCGCAATGAAATCAGTGTGGCGAATAATTATTGACTTCATTACCTGGCCACTATGTTAGATGTGAACACAGAGATAAGAGATAAGAAAACATAGTCCCTCCTGCCCTACTGTTGGTAGTCTAGAGATACGAACAAATTACAATGTAGCGCAATGATATAAGTGAGGTTGTGGTTATCCACTGGGCTGTGAGATATCCACCTGAGGAATAGTGGCTGTTCAATACATTTTATTAAATGAATACATTAATTCTAGTTCCAGCCCCACCATTTACTGGCTTTTGACTTCAAGTTGCTTTGGACTTGAGCCTTAGTTTCCTTACCTGTGAAATGGGAATGATGTGCCTGTTTTAGAGTTTCTTATCTGTCAGGATCATGTCTTGTCCTTGAATCCACAGTTGCCTGTAATATTGTGGATGTTTTGTAACTATTTGAATGAATTCATGATCCCAACAAGATAAAGGATATGAAAGCACTTTAATTTATGGGCTTACATTATAATCATAAACCATTGATTGGAGATAAGTTATTTGAAAATTCTAGAAAGGGAATTCATATCCCCCAAAGATAAAGGAGACCTTTTATTTTGACAGATTTTGGCTGCAGCTGTTTTCTAATGGTTTGTACTTTTCACCTCTTTCCTTTATTGCCAGTGGAAGTTGTGAAGGAAATTAAGGTTGAACAATGCATTTGGGAGAATATTTTCAAGGGAACAATAATAGGCTTACTCCTTTTTTTTTTTTTTTTTTTTTTTTTTTTTTTTTTTAATATGGTGATTGAGATGCTAGCTCTTTCCAAGTTGTCAGAATTTTTTTTCCCTTCTTTTACCAGCATCTACTCAGATGGGATTCATTCCGTTCAAGTGTCATGTTGGGTTTACTGAACATGATGATGGACTTGATATGCCCTTTGGGCATTTATGGCTTCATGTCAGAAATCCAGGCACAGACTACTTCCGAACAACTCCCTTCCACGTAGACTGACAAGCAGAGCATACTTGTTTCTATTCATTTCGAAGCATATGTTAAAGCAGAATTAGATGCGTTTCGACTACTTGTAGATGAGACCATCTTTCTTTCTTTTTTTTTAATTGAAAAGATAGCACAGATCATTAATAATAAATGGAGAAATATCAGTATGCTATAGAAGACCTGACAGACTCATAGTTCTTTTATTTTTTAAGCTTATTTATTCATTTTGAAATGAGACAGAGAGAGAAAGAGCACGCGTGCGTGTGCGGGTGAGAGCAGGAGAGGAGCAGAGAGAGGGAGAATCCCCAGCAGGCTCCATGCTCATCGCGGAGCCAGACACGGGGCTCATGACCCGTGAGATCCCATGACCGTGAGATCATGACCTGAGCCAAAATCAAGAGTCGGCTGCTTAACCCACTGAGCTACTACCCAGGTGCCCCACAGATTCATATTTGAATTGCAGTTCTTTCTTTATCAGCTTTGTGACCTTGGCCAATATACTTCTACAGTATCTTCTCATGTGAACCTATGTCACAGGGTTGATCTAAGGAGGAAATGAACAAGTGAATATACTGTATATAGTGAGGTCTCCAGCACAGGGTGAGGGGACCTCAAGTGTGTTATTTGGTGCCCTCTACTATATCACTTAATCCAGCTGTTGGTGGCTTATGTGGTTAGCAGTGAAACACCTCCCAAGAATGTAGACTGGCTTCTGAGAATGAAACCTAGTGATGGATTCCCCCACACAGGATGGGATTAGCCATGGATAGAAATATACCAGGCAATTGGCTATAAATCTGTGACCAGAGAGATGAGAGCACTCAAGACTTTGACAAGATAATTTGGGTGTGATTCCAGGGAAAAAGGATTGGAATGAAATTATAACTCAGGAGACTGAAATCTAATTGACTATCATTCTATGTAGGGGGAGATTATATGAGTAGGTGGGGGTTGTCAGCCTGGAACATAGTAAAAGAAAGTCCGAGACTCTGAAGATAGCAGTGTTTGTCTTACCTTATTTAGGGCAGAAATGAATCTGATGCCAGGAACTGGAGAGAGATGGATTCTTTTATGAGGAAGTGATAAGTCCATTAAACTTTTGTGGACTGTAAACCTATCTTAAAACATCTCCTTTTTGTTCTGATTCTGTGTTGAAGCAGTTTCTAATCACTTATCTATGTTTTTAGGTATTTGATACTGGAGCAGTGGTGGGTAGTTTATGAGATGAGAACTAGGAATAAACAAAGTATGTCCTCTGTTGTAAATTGATAAACTGGTGAATTGTGTCTATCCCTGTACCAATCACTAAGTTGACAATCTGGTTAATATATTTTAGCATAGCTTTTTATATTCCTCTTTAGTCTGAGTCTATATGAGACATAGTTTTATTTTGGTCATAGTACACATATCATTTTTCATTTTGCTTTTAAGATATTTATGATTAAAAATATTGCACGCTGGGGTGCCTGGTTAGCTCAGTCGGTTCAGCGTCGGACTTGGGCTCGGGTCGTGATCCCATGGTTCGTGAGTTGAAGCCTCACATGAGGCTCCACGCTGACGGTGCAGAGCCTGCTTGAGATTCTCTCTCTCTCTCTCTCTCTCTCTCTCTCTCTCTCTCTCTCTCTCTCTCTCTGTCTCTCTCAAAATAAACTTATACTGCATGCTTACTATAGAAAATTAAGGGGGATTTTTTTTAAAGTTTATTTATTTTTATTTTTTAATGTTTATTTGTTTTTGAGAGAGAGAGTGCAAGTGGAGGAGGGGCAGAGAGAGGGGGACAGAGGATCTGAAGCAGGTTCTGTGCTGACAGCAGAGAGCCTGATGTGGGGCTCGAGCTCACAAACGGTGAGATCATGACCTGAGCCAAAGTCATATGCTTAACTGACTGAGCCACCCAGGGGCCTTAAGTTTATTTAGTTAGTTTATTTTATTTATTTATTTTGAGAGAGAGAGAGAGCACGTGCATGTGGGTGGAGGAGGGGCAGAGAAAGAGAGAGAATCACAAGCAGGCCCTGCACCATCACTGTCACCTATCAGCACAGAGCCCGATGCAGGGCTCAGACTCATGGACCGTGAGATCAGGAGCTGAGCTGAAATCAAGAATTGGGTGCTCAACCAGCTGAGCCACCTAGGTGCCCCAAGGGGGAAAACTTTAAAGGAATTATATGATACCATTACCACACAGAGACAGGTGCTATTAACATTTTGGTATATTTCTTTATTAGTCACACGTACATAAAATTTGACATACTGAGATTAAGATTATAGTGTCTATATATACATTGTAGCTTTTTACACTTAGTGAACCTTAAACATTTCTCCATTGTTTAACATACTTTTGTAAACGTTTAAATGACATTATTCTGTCATTCAGATGTACCACATAATTGTTTTAAGTTGTTTTCAATTTTTCACTACTAATACTTTGAGAAATACCTTATTGAACCAGGAGAGATGCCTGGACCAAAAAATATCCTACTTTGGGATCAGAGGGGAGGACAAATGGTTAGTGCCATTATTTCCTTGTTTGTGGTACAGACCTTCTGTTTTAGGAAAGGGAAAAAAAAAATCTCAAGTATTATTAGGTTCAACATTAATTTCCTTCATAACTTTCATTAACAGAGGAAAGAAGTAAATTTTAACATGAGAGGACAGTTGCAGTCAAAAAATGTCAAAGGGAAAGCTTTCCCTTTCCTTCAGATCATCTGGATTTCCCCTCTAGACTTCCCAGTTAGGCAGCTCTGCCCATTACACCATCATGGGGGAAAAAAACACAGCTTCACAAATTTTATCCAATTTGGAGGTTACGTGATGTGTCTAAAATTAAAAACATAAGAACATATAAGATGTATATAACACATTTTGGAGGCCCCAGAGTTCTTCATAGGCTATCAACCTCCAGAATGAGCCGACATAGGTAGGTGAGACCCAGTGACGGTGGTCAGAGCAAGCAGGGACTTCCAGTAGGAGCTCTAAGCAGAGGCCAGGTGCTTCTAATTACAGGCGTGTGCCTGCCGTGCCGATGACTTTGTGGGCACACACATGTGCAAGACAGCTTGAGAGAGAGAATACAGGCTAATAATTCCCCCAGGAAACTTAAGGAAGGGCAGTCATTTTAGACGTAACTCTTTGACTTACCGGTTTTTTCTCTAGGTTACATTCCTGATTTATGTTCATTCAAAATAATTGTATATTGTATCTATTTCCCCCAGAATAGAGACAATTTTCTTTATTGAAACACTTGAAAATAAAGAAAAAAATGAACATGTAATCTTGTACACTAGTATAATCGTTGTTACAGCATTTTGGATCATTCTGACTTTTAAAATCTTTTTGAAGCATTTGTAGTCATACTGTATACAATTTTGTGTTGTATTTTGTTATTTACATGGGAAAATGCTGGTTGTTTTCAGTGCTTGACACAGAGTCGGCAATCAGATGTTTGCTTACTAAAGAATGAATTATGGATATATTTTTACATCATCTTTTGAGCAACATTTTTAATGGACCATTCAATGGCTGTACCACAGTTGACTTAACCATTGCTCTGTTGTTGAATATTAGGTTGTTTCTAATTTTTTTGTCTTACAAATACATGAGGATTTTTATGTATGTCACTTTTCCTGATGCATATCACTTTTTCTGTGTATATGATTACTTCCTTTGGACAGATTCCCAGAAGTGATTATGGGTCAAATTAATTTAGTCAGAACTCTTGGTTGCAAGGGACAGAAACAGTTGAGAAATGTTTTGACTCTTCCCATTGGGATGTGCAGGATAAATCTGGCTTCCCTAGGGCTCTATCAGGTGCTGAGATTACACCCTGAGGGCTTGGTCTCTTACCTTTGGTCACATCTTGCCACCTGGTGGTTAATATGGGCATTGGTAAATTTTTGTAGTTCGTAATCCCAACATCTTGAAAAGGATGAATTGATTTAGCTAATGTCTCATGTCTATCCCTGAGCCAATCAATTACTGTGGCTAGCTGGGTGAGGCATCTTGATTGACTAAGCTTGTGTCATGTGTCCATAGTTGGGTGTTGTGTCAGCTTCGACCAAATCACATGAACTGACCAGATTTATTTTAGAAAGCAGGGAAGGTGATGTTGATTAATGCTTTAATAACTTTTTCCATAAAAATCTGAGGTTGATCTCAGAGGCATGAGTTCCAGCCCCACATTGGGTGTAGAGATTATAAATAAATAAAAACTTTTTAAAAATCTGAAATTGTCTAACAGAAAAAAAAAAAAAGAAAATAGGGAAGGTGGTTCTCCCAGGAAAGGAGTTTGGACAGACAGGAAAAGGATAACTATTACAAATATTTTATGAAATTATTTAATGACTATTGTTTAACTTTTAATTTTTTTTTAATGTTTATTTTTGAGAGAGAGTACGTGCGCACTCGCGTATGAGTGGGGAGAGGGGCAGAGAGAGAGGGAGACAGAGGATCTGAAGCAGGCTCTGCATTAACAGCAGAGAGCCCAATGTAGGGCTTGAACTCACAAACCGTGAGATCAGGACCTGAGCCAAAGTTGGACGCTTAACCACCTGAGCCATCCAGGTGCCCCTAACTTTTAACAAATTTTATTAAATATTTTTACCACTCTTGATAGTGATTGCTAAATGATTTCTAAAATTTTATACTAGCCCTAGCAATATTTCTTACTTGACTATGCTCTCACCAGTGGGTATTGTTATTTTCTAAATATTTTGCTAATTTAATAGGTTAAAAATAGCACCTTGTTTAGATTTTCTTTTTTCACTTATTTCTCATAATTATTTTCCATAATTGTAAATTAAATGGCTGCTTACTTTTCCATTTGGTTGATTTACCACGGTTTACCAAGCTAATCATTTAGGTTGCCTTATAGGTTTTTAAAAACTTTTCTAGATAATAATACTGCAGGTATTTTTCCATACCCATAGGTCTTTTGCCTTTATTGGGTTTTTTCTTTTGGAAAAATTCTAATGATGATATTCATGCATCAAAGGTAAAAACATCTTGATGCCCTTGCTTTCAGAGACTTTCATTGACTTGTGTTTTTACTAGTGTAAGTGTGGTTATTGTATCACATGTTTGCTAACATTGAGCATTATTTTTTTAATTTATTTTTTAAAATGTATATTTTTGAGAGAGAAAGAGAGTGTGTGTGTGTGTGCGTGTGTGCGTGCAAGTCGGGGAGTGTGTGTGTGTGTGTGTGTGTGTGTGCATGCAAGTCGGGGAGGGGCAGAGAGAGAGAGGACAGAAGATCCAAAGCGGGCTCTGTGCTGACAGCAGACAGCTCAATGTGGGACTCAAACTCCAAAACCTCGAGATCATGACCTGAGCTGAGGTTGGACGCTTAACCGACTGAGCCACTCAAGCGCCCCTGAGCATTATTTTTAAAGAATATTTGTTGATTAGCTACAAAACATGATCCCACATCGTCTTAATTTAAAGTTTTAAATTAACAGACATTTTGCAATGAATTCTCCACTCCCATTTTCTCCTTACCTTGTTATTTAGAGTATAAATACCAGATATACCCTGTGCTTTACTTCATTTCCTCTCGTGCCCAGGTTTGGTCCATCGAACTCACATGTCCTCCTGTCGCGTGGATAAGCCTTCTGAGATAGTAGATGTCGGGGACAAAGTGTGGGTGAAGCTTATTGGCCGAGAGGTAAGGTTCTGTGCAACTTTCATGTGGTGAGAAGGAATGAAGAAAAACTAGGGGCAAGATGGTGAATGTGTATATGTTATTAACTGTGGCTGATGATCTTATTTTTGAATCCTGCCGCTGAATTCTGTCCTGAATTGAAACCTTCTGGCCCGCTGTCCTGTAAACTCAGAAGGAACGTGGTATAACCTGTAATAAGAGTGGTGCAATAAGTACACGTTTATAAGACTTTCCTCCCTGAAGTTTATCCAAATGGCCAGTGGCAAGAAAAAAAAAAAGCAGAAGAAAAAAGAACCAAAGAAAGAGAAGGCAGCTTAATTGCTGGGACGAGTCTTTATCAAACTTCAGAGAACAGCTGCCAGGTACACTTCAGTTTGGACCCAAACAAGGGCAGACACAGAGTTGACCATTATTGATCCTAATACCTGGCACCAGGCAGTGTGAGGGAAGTGAGAAAAGTCTGAAGGACCCTGTTAACAGCAACTCCCTTGAGGGCATGTGGGCTGCGGGTGTGGGCAGCCTACAGGAGAAATGTGATCAGACGCTGAGACCCCCACCGGAGAACAGCGGGGCAGATAGGGCTGAAAGAGACGCCATTCAATAATGTTTGAGTGCTTTCATGTACTAGTCTGAGGGATATAAGAGCGAAACAGACCTAGGTGACATCAGCTGTTATGGAGCTTATACAGAATGTAACCAGAAGACACAAACATTAAAATGAGCAAGCATATGTATAAAATAATTGTAAGTTAGGGGTGCCCGGGTGGCTTAGGATCTGAGCCCTCTTCAGATCCTCTGTTCCACTGCCGCCCCTCCCCTGCTTGCATGTGTGTGCTCTCTCTCTCTGTCTCTCAAATAAATATAAACATTTGTTTTAAAATTGGAAGTTCTAATAAGTGCTGTAATGGGCTCAGGCAGCGTCAGAGGTAGATTTAGTGGTCAGGCACAGGCTCTCTGAGGAAATGACACATGAGCTGAGACCTAAAGAAAAAGGCAGTGGCCACATGAGAAGCTGGGATAAGCATGTTCTAGGCCAGGAAAGCAGCTGATGCAAAGACCCTGAAATGGAGAAGGGCTGCAAGGGTTGGAGGGAGCAAAAGAAGACCAATATGGCTAACAATCACCTTCCTGTTTAAAAATGCTCTAAAAATCAATAAATAAAAATTTTTAAACAAGAAAGAAAGAAAGAAACAAAGAAAGAAAGAAAGGAAGAAAAGAAAGATGCTCTAGACCAAGTCCAAAGGAGGATCTAGTCTAGTCTGGAATGTTTCAGAAACCCATTCTGCGCTCATGGATCTCTGAACTAATCATTATGCTGAACCTGAAAAATGGCTTTTATTTTTCTGCCTGGCTACCTCCACAGGCCTTGAATTTCTGAGCAGCCATTTCTGTCTTTCCTCCCCAGAGGAACAAAAATAAGGTAAAAACTATTTCCTACAGTTATTCTGCCACAAGATCTATTTATTCTCATTAGTACTCCCAGTGTTCCTAGTACAGGACCTCAACCATTAGAGGAGCTCAGTGTTTATTATGATGATAAAAGCTTTGATTCTTAGTTAGATAATTGTAGATCAGCAGTCTAAATGATGTACTCTTAACTTTTGGTGACTTTGCCTTTTGTCTTTTACAGATGAAAAATGATAGGATAAAAGTATCCCTCTCCATGAAAGTCGTCAACCAAGGGACTGGGAAAGACCTTGACCCCAACAACGTTATCATTGAGTAGGTAAAAGGTTTGGAAAGGCTAAAATCCTTCTAACTTCTCAAACTAAAGAATGCTGTAGTGAATCAGACTGACCTGGGAACTCTACCATACATAGTCTCTGATATTGAGGAGTTAAGTAGCCTTGGTGATATTTGGATTTAGAGGTCTAAAGTGTAGGTCACACTGTGCTGTGTAGAGTTCTAGGATGGAATGCTAACATGCCAAGCTCCTAGCACAGAAGTGCTCCATCAGTGGTTTTGTTTCCTTCCCCTTATTCTTTCTGCATTAGCCCTTTAACCAGTCAGCCAACAAGCATTCATGAAGCACCTGTTCCTTGTCTCCTAGCACTGGGGCTCAAAGAAGACAGAGACCATGTGGGAGGGTAGGGTAATCTAAAAGCAACACATCTTGGGATAACTGTGTTCTGAACACCACATCTTAGTTTTTTTGGCTCTTCGGACCTTTCATTTAGAAATGGAAGATTTGCTATCCATGTAGGCTAATGTCTGGTGATACAAGGGAATTTGCTATCTGTCTCAAAGTCTTTTCTGAATATATGCCAGTGGGATTTCTGATTAGAGGTTCCTAGTTCCCTAAGGTTCCCTGAAGGGTTTATGAACTGTTTCCAGCATTTCAGAAAGTCAGCCAAATCATGCATTTACCTTCAGGTTAACCATACGTTAGAGCACCTGGGTGGTTCAGTTGGTTGAATGTCTGACTCTTGATTTTGGCTCAGGTCCTGATCCTAGGGTTGTGGGATCGAGCCCTGCATCAGGCTCTGTGCTGATCTTGGCGCCTACTTGGGATTCTCTCTCTCTCTTCCTCTGCCCCTCTACCCCACTTGCACACACGCTCTCTCTAAAGAAAAAAAAACAACAACATTATTTTATTGCTTTTGATATTGTTAAAATAGCAAATTGTTTATCTCAGGCTAATCGGGTGCTCTCAGTGGAGTTATGTTATTGATTAATTTAAAAAATAAAAAAAATGTTTGTGTGGGATCTTGGTGGGGAAAAGTTTGGAAACCTGTGTTTATAGTTCTAAGCAAAATCAGTTTGATGTTTATTTTGGAGGGAGAGACACACACAGAGCACGAGTGGGGGAGGGGCAGAAAGAGAGGGAGACACAGAATCTGAAGCAGGCTCCACGCTCTAAGCTGTCCGCACAGAGCCCCATGTGGGGCTTGAACTCACGAACTATGAGATCATGACCTGAGCTGAAGTCAGATGCTTAACCAACTGAGCCACCCACCCACACGTCCCATAAGCAAAATCAGTTTGGATACATAAGAATTTTACCTAAAAGGGAAGGAATTGATTTTTATTGGATACATACTATGTGCCGGGCATTATGCAAGGCAGTTTCCATACATTTGTGTATCTGATTCTCATAATAACCTCCAAATGGGTATTATCTTCATTTTACTTTTTATTCCTAGTTGGGGCGGGGGGGAGGTTGTTTTTTTTTTTTGAAGATTTTATTTTTAAGCAATCTCCACACCTATTGTGGGGCTTGAACTTACAACCCTGAGATCAAGAGTCACATGCTCCATTGACTGAGCCAGCCTGGTGCCCCTGGATTCCTAACTTTGAACTTAATGCTTGGTGATAAATAATTTGCCTGTGGTTAGTAGCAAATTATAGTGGGTCAAGGACCTGAGTCTAGGTTTCCTTGACATTAAGGCTAATGCTTGTTTTTGACACATGATGCTTCTAGCTGTTGCATGTGACTTAAGAGTTTTTCCATATTTCTATCGTTTTGTCTCCAAATATTGACATTTGTAAGTCTGATTATTGACAGAATACTTTTCGGTTACAGTAGAAATGTTTTATAACTCAGAGCTCAGTAAGGTTATTTTAAGTTTGGCATTTACTTGGTTTTGGGGGTGTCCATGTTTCTGTGTGTAGGCTATTTCTAGTAATAACCAAGTGGCTGAACAGTAACTTGTAAACTATTTCTAGAGTTGCATCCAGGAAAGAAGCATGGTATAGTGGAATGATAAGAGGTTTTAGAGTTCTACGTAAAGCAGAAAGAGTCCTAGTTCTGCTACAAGCTGATGTATGGCCTTGAACAGACCACCTTGAGTCTCTGAACCTCAGCTTCTTCACTATCAGTTGGAGAGAATGATACCTACATCTCAGAAATGATGGAATGATCTCGATACAGTCTTGTTTGTTGTAAAGAGCCAGATTAGCATCTAGTTTACAGTAGAAACTTAACGGATGGTGGCTACTTGTAGTTATTGGGGTTTTTTTAAATTGTTTTTTAATGTTTATTTATTTTTGAGAAAGAGAGAGAGATAGAGTGTGAGCAGAGTAAGGGCAGAGAGAGAGGGAGACAGAATCCGAAGCAGGCTCCAGGCTCTGCACCGTCAGCACAGAACCTGATGTGGGGCTCGAACTCATGAAAGAGATCATGACCTGAGCCAAAGTCAGATGCTCAACGGACTGAGCCACCCAGGCACCCCTCTTTAATCTTGTTTAATCTTTATTTTTGAGACAGAGACAGAGTGAGAGCAGGGAAAGGACAGAGAGAGAGGGAGACACAGAATCTAAAGTAGGCTCCAGGCTCTGAGCTGACAGCACAGAGCCCAATGCAGGGCTCGAACTCACAAGCCGTGAGATCATGACCTGAGCTGACGTCCGCCACTCAAGTGCCTGAGCCACCCAGGCACCCCATTGTAGTTATTGTTTTCAAAGATCTCATTTTTCTCTGTGGTTAGCACACCTTTTCTTTTGAAAGAATATGTAAGACCCAGGAGAACAGGGGTTGCACCTCTTTCTTATCTCCCATCATGCCTGATGCGTATCGCTCATTTAGCTGGGGCTTTCTTTTACTCATTTATTCAACAATTATCTTAGAGGTTCGTGTTCTACATTAGGTGCAGTGGCAATACCAAGGTTTCTGCCTAAGGGCCTTAGGGCCTAGTGTAATGATATCATTATGCAAATAACTTTAATAGAAGGCAAGTGGGATAAATGCCAAAAGAATGGATTAAAGGAAGAATTCTAGGAATTAGCTTAAAGAGGACAAGTTAGTTTCAGTCCCTGATGGTTACAAGAGAGGTTGCATTTGAGCTAGGTCTAGAAGAATGGATACAATTTTGTCAGGCAGCAGGGAAGGGAGTGCTATTCCATATAGAAGAAAGGGGTTAAGGAAAGGCATGAGACAGGAAAACACAGGGCACATTTAGGAGTCTTGTTTAAGAAAAGAGGGGGGTCCAGCCACTCTGGAAGCAGTATGGAGGTTCCTCAAAAAATTAAAAATAGAACTACCCTACGACCCAGCAATTGCACTACTAGGCATTTATCCATGGGATACAGGTGTGCTGTTTCGAAGGGACACGTGCACCCCGATGTTTATAGCAGCACTATCGACAATGGCCAAAGTATGGAAAGAGTCCAAATGTGCATCGATGGATATATGTGGATATATATGGATATATGTGATACACACAGACACACACACAGACACACAAAATGGAGTATTACTCAGCAATCAAAAAGAATGAAATCTTGCCATTTGCAACTACATGGATGGAACTAGAGTGTATTATGCTAAGCGAAATTAGTCAGAGAAAGACAAATGTCATATGACTTTACTCATATGAGGACTTTAAGACACAGAACAGATGAACATAAGGGAAGGGAAGCAAAAATAATATAGAAGCGGAGGGGGACAAAGAGACTCTCAAATATGGAGAACAAACAGAGGGTTACTGGAGGGATTGTGGGAGGGGGGATGGGCTAAATGGGTGAGAGGCACTAAGGAATCTACTCCTGAAATCATTGTTGCACTATATGCTAACTAATTTGGATGTAAATTAAAAAAAAAGAGGGGGGTGTGGTCAAGGTCTAGAATGTAGGGCTTGAAAGGTATGTTGGGGTCAGATTGTAGAGAGCTTTGACTTGACTATCAGCCAAAGAGTAGTATTAATTTTCTTAAAGCCTTTGAGGAGGAGTAGAGGCACCTGATCAGATTAATCTCCCCTCATGTCCCATTCTCTGACCTTGCCTTCTTATGCTCAGTATCCTCATGCTGTCTGCAGCCACCCAGTCTGTCAGCTGCCTTTTGTTTTTCATCAATATATGTCTTACATTTCGTCCCTTCAGTCCCAGAGTGTTAAAGTGAATCTGTAAATGGAAAGGGTGAAAGACAGTTTCCAGGTAGGTTTAGCCAGTATAGCATAGTCTTTTAGGGGAGTATTTATGGGGGACAGCTGGGTGGGTCAGTCTGTTAAGCATCTGACTCTTGATTTTGGCTCAGGTCGTGATCACACGGTTTGTGAGTTTGAGCTCCGCGTGGGGCTCCGTGCTGACTGTGCAGAACCTACTTGAGATTCTCTCTCTCTCTCTCTCTCTCTCTCTCTCTCTCTCTCTCTCTCTCCCCCTCCCTCCCTCCCTCCCTCTCTCCCTCTCTGCCCCTCCGCTCATGCTTTCTCTCTCTCTCAAAATAAATAAATAAACTTAAAAAAAAAAAAAAAAAAGAGTATTTATGGTTCACCACTGTAGTTACCCGTGTGTACGTCTCCCTCTGCTGCTAGTCTGTTAGCTCCTTGAGGAGAAGGACCATGTTCTGTCATTTTAACGTACTTACTCATATCCCTAGTACTCGCACCGATGCCTACCACTTAATAGTTGAACTGAAAAAAAGAAAGTTTAATTCAACTATGTGCACTGGATGGATTGGAGGAGGAAACTTGGAGGCAGGGAGACCCGTGAGGGGATTATTGCTATTTAGATGTGATGTAGTTAGAAGCCTAAAGCAGCACGATGACAGTGAGCACAGAAAGGGAGATGTGGTAAATGACACGTTTGTTGAATGGAGTATTAAGTGGGACTTACGTTTGGCTTGTAGTATGTTAGGACCCACAGAATATTGGAATTGATTATAATGAGGATTTGTTTAAGCTGCAGCTCATAATCACTTGAAACTCAGCTCCGCAGATAAGGACATCTGAACGCCATGAAGTGTGTGACTTTCTCAAGTTACGTCCCCAAGATCCTGCCCTGGTTTTTAAGAAAAATGAGTTTTATTGTGGGAAGAATACTTACCATGAGATCTACCCTCTTAACAAAATCTTAAGTGTACTTATGGTATTGTTTACTAGGTACGGTGTTGTACAGCAGGGCTCTAGAACTTAGTTCATCTTGTTTAACTGAAACTTTATGCCTCTTGACAAGTAACTCCCATTTCTCTCTCTACTCACCTCACCTTTTTTTTTTTTTTTTAAATAAGTGTTTATCCATTTTTGAGACAGAAAGTGTGAGTGGGGAAGGGCAGGGGAGGCAGAGCTTCCAAAGCGGGCTCTGTGCTGAGATCTTGCATGGAGATCTGCATAGAGATCTTGATGTGGGGCTCAAACTTACGAACCGTGAGATCATGACCGAAGTCATGACACTCAACCAACTGAGCCACCCAGGCACCCGTTTTTGTTTTTTTTTTTTAAGATTTTATTTTTTTAAGTAATCCCCACACCCAGCATGGGGCTTGAACTCACAACCCCGAGCTCAAGAGTCACATGCTCCACCCACTAAGCCAGCCAGGTGTCCCCTCACCTTGGTTTCTGTAACTCAAGCTTTACTCTTTGAAAGGACCCTCTCCCATGACCCATGCTAGACAGTGACCCCCTATTCTTTGAGTAAGATTATCCTAGGGCAAAAGCTGGGGATTTGAGCAGACATTTTCAGAACTTAGGACGCTTGTCTGCACTGTCCCACTAGGTAGCCACTAAGTTACGTATGGTTATTTAAATGTAAATTAAAATTAAATAAAATTTAGTATCTAATTTGTCAGTTACACTAACCACATTTTAAGTGCTCAGTGGCCACAGATATAAATATTAGTCAGCAGTACAGACATAAACTTGGAGAACTTGCCCGTCATTGCATTCTGTGGGACAGCGGTATGCTAGAGAACATGCTTGCTGTTCAGATATCGGGAAAAGTAAGACATGGACTTTATCTTTGAAGTCCTGCTCGGGGTAGGAGGGTGAGCCAAAATGTAAACAAATGTAACAAAATGCTCAGAGAGTAAACCGGTGTGGGAGCACAGAAGAGTCATTAACTCTGCCTGTGGTAGCAGGGAACATGTTAGAGAAGATGTGTGGGAGCTGAACTGAAGAATGACCAGGACAGAATACGGAGTATCTCGGTCTTTTCTGTTTCCTCTCTTGAGCCTGCGTATCCCATGAAACTGTGAACTAAAATATGTGAGGTGGGCAGTTTTGTTCTGCTTTGATATGGTCATCCTGCATTTCTCTGGGTGAGGGGGCGTTTTTGGCAGAATATTTCTGGTTTTGCTGGACTCTCTAGAGACCTGGAGAATAGTTGGAAAAGCTTAGGTGAAGTCAGTGTTCAAAGTTAAAGAGGTTTAGGTAAAGAAAAAACATTTGGGGTCAAGACCACAGAAATTTCAGCATTCACTCATTGATGTGGTCGCTTGCTAAGCCTTGGGCTAAGGTGCTGGGAGAACAAAGACAAGTAAGGTGTTGTAGAAAGGGCTCACAGTCCAGAGAAGAAACGTCAGGGGATCGGGCTATAAAGTGTGATGTGCGCTGGGAGTGAAGTGTGTTTGACTACAGTTTGAGTTTGAAAGAAAGAGTGATCGAGGGTAACACTCTGCGATCGAACATTCCTGAGTGCCCACTCTGTGCAGGTACTGTGTGTTACAGTAAAGGTCAAAGAAAGCCATGGCAGCTGGTAGGAGTGTAATTGGTAAGCGCCACGGAAAACCGGCCGGCAGCGTCTGCTACAGCTGATGCCCTACAGCCCAGTATACTGTTCCTCTGCTCCCTGGAAGTAGGCATTTCCCAACAGAACTGCGTATATATCTGTTCACTGAAAGACGTGCTAGAAAGTTCACAGAAGAACTGTTCCTGATAGAGACTACTCAGATACCTCTCGACAGCTAAATACTTTGCAGCAGCGAGAATTGGTGACGCATAAGTGCACACAGCAATACAGATGAATCTCCCAAACCAGTGAAAGAAGCCAAACAGAGAAGCGTCCGTACTCTAGGATTCCCTTCACATAATTTACAAAAATCCATGAAACTGTGCTGTTAGAAATGAGAGTAGCGGTTACCCTTGGGGGAGGCATGGTGACTAGCGGGGCTTTGGAGGTGCTGGCCACCTTCTGTTTCCTTGTCTGAATCCTGGTTTCCTAGGTGTGTTCAGATCGTGAAAGCCGGTCAAGCTGTATGCTTATGAACGCCTTTTTGCACATATACCTTAGTAGTACCTTTAGAACTTTTAAGAAGCGCTACAGGAGGGGCGCCTGGGTGGCTCAGTCGGTTAAGCGTCCGACTTCGGCTCAGGTCATGATCTCATGGTCCGTGAGTTCGAGCCCCGCGTCGCGCTCTGTGCTGACAGCTCAGAGCCTGGAGCGTGCTTCAGATTCTGTGTCTCCCTCTCTCTCTGACCCTCCCCCATTCATGCTCTGTCTCTCTCTGTCGCAAAAATAAATAAACATTTAAAAAAAAAAAAAAAAAAAAAAAAAGAAGCGCTACAGGAATGTGAACAAAGAGATGAATCCTGGCTGAGGGCTCGGGAGAAGACCTGATAGAAGGAGAGATGGTCATTGACTGAGCCTTGAGATGTTTGGGGGTGGTGAGGTGGGAGGAGAGAGGGGAGGCAGCATTCCAGGGGGAGGGAACTGCCCAGGTGAGGGCAGCGAACCATCTGGAGAAGGCAAACTAAACCTGTTTGGCTAGAGCATCTCGTACAAGTAAAGATGGGGCCAGAGAAGCAGGTTAGAGCCAGACTGGGAAAGGCCTCAAGCACCAAAGTAAGGGATTTGGACCTGATTTTTTAGGAAGCCTTTGGAGGTCTTTTAAACCCCAGGAGTGACCTTGTCAGGGTTATAGGGGGCTTAGTGAGGTGAGTAATTACAGCTTTATCCTCTGTGCTTCGGTGAGCTGAAGTTGTCTCGTTCATAATTATTAATTCAGAGCCTGTCCTGAATGAAAAAAATCATCTGTTTCATGGCGCTGCTTTCACTGCTTGTCTCCTCATGCACGACGCTTTTCCTTCTTTTTTCCTTCTACCTGCCAAAAAACAAAACAAAAAACCAGTATACGACATTACCTTCTAGTATCTCTGGCACATCTCTTAAGAGGGCCGTCAGTCAGTGTCCTTTTCGTTACAGGCAGGAAGAGAGGCGGAGGCGGTCCTTCCAGGATTACACTGGGCAGAAGATCACCCTCGAGGCTGTCCTGAACACCACCTGCAAGAAGTGTGGCTGTAAAGGTAAGGTGAAGCCTCTGCCGTGCCAGTCCTCCTCTCCTTGTGATGGCCCCTTGCTGGATGCGGGAGGCCGCCTGGTTTGCGTGTGGCTCACCCTGCTTTTTAGTCTGGCGATGGCCTCACCTGCTCCTGCTCTTATTCCTACTAGACTCTCACCAGAGTTCGCGCTCTTCCTGTTTCCTTTTCGGAATGCTGGCCCCGCTGAATACTATACTGTCACCCCGCTCCCCCTCTTCACGGCTGATGCCCTGTCCAGGCAAGGTCCCCATGTACTATGCCAGGAGGGGGGAGAGTGTTGGATTATGGTGAGCACCGTAAAGTTTTACCTCCAAGGACCATTATTATTCTGCAGAAACGAAGTGACTTGGAAATACATTCCTCAAGGATCCAAGTCAAACCCTTTCTTGCTCCCCTCTTTATCTCTTTAACTTCAGAGTTCCAAATACAGTACCCTTTGAGTAATAAAGAACACAGGCTGGCCTCTTCCTTGAAGCTGCCTCCTCAGGTTTCTTCTAGTCTTACTCGGGTGTTAAAGAGCTCACTCAGCCTGACTTCCCTCTCCGGAGCTATCATGAGAGGGACTGCCAGCGTCTCATTTCAGAGTGACCTCAATTTGTCACCCCATCTCCCTTGCCTTCCTTTTACCCTTCTCTCTTGAATTTTCTATAGCAGATTTGTGCCCCGATTGTTGTGGTGGGGTTTAAGCCCCTACTTACCATTAATGTAGAGGGAGGAAGGGAAAAATAAAATTGAAAGAATACCTCCTCAGGGGGATTGTGGGAACAGTCCAGATATTTGGAAAACTTAATGCTGTATTCCCCTTGGAGGCACCATCCAGCTTCTGGATTCAGAGTTGCAAAGTAGTTGACACAGAGCTTTTTGATGATCTCATGGGATCATCTGTGCCCCCGAAACAGGGTCTGTAGCAGGCTTGGACAAAACCAGCTCCGTGGCAGCTGTTAAAGGGCCCCCTGACAGCACATTAGGCTCCGGGGGAGTGGGGTTCTCTTACCTTCGGCTTGCGTCCTCCAGGTGTTACGTGGGGCAGAGAATATAACACGCAGAATTGGGCCCAGTCAGCAGAGACCCAAGGTGGTCGGTCTTGGTGCAGCCAGAAGAGCACAGCGCAGGGAGGCAGGAACCTGGGGTAACTTTTAGCTCCGCTGCTCTCTTTGTGACGTTGAGCTACTTCTCTACTCTGGGCCTTTATATCCTCTGCACATGCGGTGTTGGACTTGATGATCTCTAAGGCCCTTGCCAGACCTGACCGTCTGGATGTTGAGTGCCCCCAGGTGACTGCCTGTCTCAGTGTGTTAGCTCGGAGGCAAATGCCACCTTCCTGCCGGCTGCCTAAGAGCTGTCTTCCTGTAGGGCTTGGCCTGCCACTCAGCTCCCTCTGCTAAGCATTCTCTCTGGAGCAGCCTTTGGATGTCAGGAGTAAGTTCCAAATAGATCTTCAAAAATAACTAAGCCCCATTGCTAGTGGAAGGAAGCACAGACCTGCTTCCTCATCTCCTTTGCCACGTCCACAGGAGTGCCAGTGGTTCCCCCGGCTCTAGGACCAGATGCTGGCCTGACTCTGGCTGCGTGAGCGATGCCATCTTGAGGTGCCAGAAAAATCTGCTCTGAACCCAGAAGCCGCTCTGAGCGAATTCAGTCATACCTCCTGGACCAGCTAGCCCCTTTCAGGAGCCTCTGGGGAAGGTCCACATGCTGAGCGGAGAGGCTCCTTCTCCCCTCCTTACCTCTTCTGCCTCTCCTCTGCAGGCCACTTTGCAAAGGATTGTTTTATGCAACCAGGAGGGACCAAATATTCTCTGATACCAGATGAAGAAGAGGAGAAGGAAGAGGCAAAGTCAGCAGAGTTTGAGAAGCCTGACCCCACAAGGAATTCTTCTAGAAAAAGAAAGAAGGTGAGTGCTGTCTTTAATTTTATTTACCATAGGTTTTTGAGTTGTAAAATGAAAATGTACCTTCTGCAGAAATTTTAGAAATCCCGAAAAACAAAGAATATTATGATCTCCTGTAATCTTTTTGCTGGGTAATGATAAATAGATAGCTACATCTACATTTAAACGCAGAATGATGGTCGTACTCAGTCTAGTTTATATTCTACTTTTTTCATTATACTTATCAAAATCATTTTCTCGTATTTTTAAGTGTTCTTCAAAAACTTGATTTGAGAGCCACATATGATGCTCTACCCTATGTCTGTATGATGGCTTATTTAATAATTTTTCTGTGGTTGGATATTTTATTACTTCTAACCTAAACCTTTGGCCACATCTCTTAATGTTTTCTTTGGATGAATTCCTAAATAAGATTGCTGAGTTAAGGCCTTGAGGCTCTTGATACATTGTATCACATTGTCTTTGCAGATCGTACTTAACCTTTCAGTGGTAGGTAAGAGGTCGTGTCTCACTGAGTTCTGTCTCCCATGTACTACTTGTCACAGAACAATTCATAAAACAGACACTATTGTGGTGCAGGAAGAACCAGTTCATTTGTCGCATGCCACACAGAGAGGGAACGAAAAAAAACTATGCTGTAATTTGGTCAGGAAATAGTTGTTCTCATATTGTTTAATAATTTTCTAATTGTGACCAGTTATTGGGTTTTGGTTTTGGTTTTGGTTTTGGTTTTGGTTTTGGTTTTGGTTTTGGTTTTTCACAGCTTCAGCAAGCTTTTGTGGAGTGGTCTTTTTGTTCCAGGTAATACAACCCTAGGAATACAAAAACTGCCTTCAGTGGCATTACTTACAAATTAGGTATTACTTCCTTTTTGTAGGTGAGGAAAAGGTCTATTGTACCATTGTAAGAGTTAGTCAAGTGTATGGATAATATAATTCACTGACCTGCATATTTTCTCCATGGGTGATCACATCCCTCCTAAGACTTTAACTGCCTTGATGACTCCTGCATCCCTAACTACTATCCCATGGGTACCTCAAACTTGGGCTCGGAATCCATCCGACCCAGGTTTGAGGCCCTCTGTGCTGCATACCACCTGTTTGGCTTTGGGCTAACTTCACTTCCTTAATTTTCAACGTAGGATTTTTGTGCTCATTGATGACAGTGTTCTTTGCAAACGGATGCCCCAGCTCTCCAAAATAGATAGATAGCACTGACAGGTGCTCAATTAATGTTGGCTGTCATGACTAACATTCTTCTTCGGCCCTCCTCCCTACACACGCGCGCGCACACACACACACACACACACACACACACACGACCCACCACTATAGAAAGAACCCAAATCCCTTATTTCTGTCCTTCCATCTTGTATTACTTGTTTTTTTTTTTAATTTTTTTTTTAACGTTTTTATTTATTTTTGAGACAGAGACAGAGAATGAACAGGGGAGAGTCAGAGAGAGAGGGAGACTCAGAATCTGAAACAGGCTCCAGGCTCTGAGCTGTCAGCACAGAGCCCGACGCGGGGCTCGAACCCACGAACTGCAAGATTGTGACCTGAGCCGAAGTCGGACGCTTAACCGACCAAGCCACCCAAGCGCCCCTGTTTTATTTTATTTTTGAGAGCGAGAGAGAGAGAGAGAGAGAGAAAACACAAGTGGGGGATGGGCAGAGAGAGAGAGGGAGACACAGAATCTGAAACAGGCTCCAGGCTCTGAGCTGTCAGCACAGAGCCCGACGCGGGGCTCGAACCCACGAACTGCAAGATCGTGACCTGAGCCGAAGTCGGACGCTCAGCCCACTGAGCCACTCAGGCGCCCCTTGTATTACTTGTTTTAATGACAGCAGTAACCTGCCAAAAAGAAACCACTGTGTCATTTAATTTCCTCTCCTTTCCATCCCACATCTAGTCAGTCACCAAGTCCTGTCGGTGGCACCTTCCAAATATTCAGTTCTCCTCCTTTCTCCCGCTGCCTCTGCCACGTGCACATTCCCTCCCGGCTCTCACAGCCTAGGGAGATTTTATTTGCCCTTCACCTCTTAGTTCCAAGTTCCCAGGCTTAGGTCTAGACATCTGATTTTTTTTTTTTAAGCATCTCCTTATTTCCCTCACTGCTTGATTCTTTTCATTATTATGCTTTTTTGCCCTGTGCTTTCACTCTCAATAATGGGGTGCTCCAAGGTTGTCTTGTTACTCCCTCTTCTATTCTCTACCTCCTCTCTGGGTAATCTCACCCCATCCTGTGGTTTTGAATCCTATTTATATGCTAATAATCCCCAATTAAGTATTTGTATCCTTATTTTTGTCTAGATCTGTAATTCTGTCCCTGACTTTTTCTTTGAAACTTCACATTTGGAAATCCAGCTGTCTAGGGCCATCTGGGCAGCTCAGTCAATTAAGCGTAGACTCTTAATTTCAGCTCAGGTCATGATCTCATGGTTCATGGGTCCGAGCCCCGCATCAGGCTCTGTGCTGACAGCGGATCCTGCTTGGGATTCTGTCTCTCCATCTCCCTCTGCCCCTCTCCTACCCTCTTCCTCTTTCTCTCAGAATAAATACACTTAAAAAAAATTTAACTGCCCACTTAACATCTCCATCTAATTGTCAAGTTTGCATCAGGCTTAACATACCCCAAAACTCTTTATTTATTTGGGGGGGTGGGGCACAAGTGAGCAAGGGGCAGAGAGAGAGAGAGACAGTCCCACAAGGGGCAGAGACAGAGAGAGAAGCCGGGCTCACCCAAAGCAGGGCTCAAGCTCATCCAAAACAGGGCTCATACTCACCCGAAGTGGGGCTCGTGCTCACCTGATGTGGGACTCCAACTCAGGAACCGTGAGATTGTGACCTGAGTCGAAGTCAGGTGCTTAACGACTGAGCCGCCCAGGCGCCCCACCCCAAAACTCTTGTATTTTCTACCCAGAGCTGCTCTTTCCACATTCTGCCCTATCTCCGTGAATAGATCACCACTCACCGAGTTTCTCAAGGCAAAATCTGCAGCCTTTGGATTTGGTGTTAATGTTGTTTTCTTTAAATTGTGGTAAAATATCCATTACATAAATTTTACCATCTTCACCATTTAAAAAAACTCTTTTTTTTTTTTTTTAAGTTTTATTAAGTAATTTCTACACCCAGTGTGGGGCTCGAACTCAGGACCCCGAGATCAAGAGTCACATGTTCTTGCCACTTTGCCAGCCAGGCGCCCACCGCCTTAGCCATGTTTAAGCGTACAGTTCTTTGGCATTAAGTGCAGATGGTTGTCCTCACCGGCACTGTCTCCAGAACCATTCATTTTGCACAGCTGAGACTCTGTACCCTTAAACGCTAACTCCTCATTCTCCCCGCCCGGCACCTGGGAACCACCATCCTGTTGTCAACTGAGAAGAGGGGCAAAACTGAAAAAGAGCAAAATCCTTTATTTGGGGTCTCAGAATTGCAATCTGGGGAGCACAGATTTTGGAATAACCAGAGAAGTGTCCCACTCATCTAGGGAAAGCAGGGTTTTTTATGAGAGAGATGGAAATGGGGTAACTGCATGATTTAGGTAAAGAAGAAAAGAAAGACCCAGCTAGTTTGGGGTTGACCGCTTGAGCCACTTCTGATGACTCTCTTACTGATTATTTTACTTGCGCTATCAAATGAAACTGGCCCTGGTATGTATTAATTAACTTTACTGTCCTCATATGATCCGAACACCAGTTGCCGTGTTGAAATTTTATGAGCAACCGTCTGTAAGACAATTGACGTTCTGTCCCAGTTCGAGCGTTCATCAGTTTGGGAAGGAAAAAAGAGCTTCAAAATGGAGTCTCTTATGTCCAGAAATGTCATACAATTCCATAGCACTTTCTGCCCCTAAGAGTTAGACTACCGTTGGTGCCTCAGGTAAGTGCAGTAACACAGTACCTGTCTTTTTGTGACTGGCTTATTTGACTTAATAAATTTTCCTGAGGGGTCATCCATGTTATAGCATGGGTCACTTTCCTTACGTTTTAAGACTGAATAATATTTCATCGTGTCTATATACTACATTTTGTTTATCTATTCATTTTGTTATTGACTTTGGGTTGCTTCTACTGTTTGGCTATTGTGAATAATGCTGCTATGAACATAGTTGTACGGATATTTCTTCAAGGTCTGCTTTCAGTTCCTTTGGGTATATACCCAGAATTGGAGTTGCAGGATTAGTGGGTAATTCTGTTTAGATTTTTTTTTTTTTTTTTTAAGGAACCACCGTAAAAAAACCACGGTTTTCACAGTGACCGTATCATTTCACATTCCTATCAGTAGTGCACAAGGGTTCCATCAGGGTGTAGCGTTTGGTGATTGTCATTTAGGTAAAAGTAGATGATGGTGTTGTTCAGTTCAGTTCTTCTGTGTCTTTTCTCGTTTTTTTCTCATTTTTAAAAAACTTCCAAGAGAGGGTTGTTAAGATATCCAATCAGACCATGTGTCTTCCTACTTAAAATCCTTCAGTGATTTTCCACTGTACTTAAAATAAAATCCAAACTGCCTCCTTGAAAGCAAACTGTCTAACCCCACAGCTACTGCTTTTAGCAGGCAGTGAATTATATCTAGCTAAAGCATTGTTTCGTCTCTTGATGTATTTTTATTTTGAGAGAGAATGTGCACAAGCAGGCGAAGGGCAGAGAGAAGGAGACAGAATCCCAAGCAGACTCTGCACCACCAGCCCAGAACCAGATGTGGGGCTGGATCTCACGACCCCGTAAGATCATGACCTGACTGAGCTGAAATCAAGAGTCAAGATGCTTAACCGACTGAGCCACCCAGATGCCCCTATGTATTTATTTTTATAGTTCCCTTCTACTTACAGCAAGGGATGCAGGCTTTCTATTTATAGTTATTGTTATAAAGTTTCCCTTTTAAGTAAAACTTTTTTGTTGTTGTTTTTAAAGTAAAACGTCTTAAAGTAAAAAGAAAAGTAATAACATTTTAAAATTTTAAGTAAAAAATTAGCAGTTTGTAAACACATGGAATAAAAATTGTGGTCATATTGTAGGAATGACTGGCACTTGGAAAACACTGATTTAGAACTGTGGAGATATTTTTCTGTTCGGTACTGTTCTCCTGTGAACCAAAGAAATAGAAACTTACAAAAGCCCCTGCTTCCAGCACTGTCTTCTCGGAGCCTCTGCAAACCTTCAGCACTGCCACGTTTAGCCTTGCTCCCTCACAGAGGCAACCCCCGACCCATCCTGTCTGCAGTATTGCTGATTTTTTAACGCAGGGCTTGGCCTTACATACCTTTGTTTTTCATGCTAGTGTTTCTAGAGCCTTCTTCACAGAGGTCTGAGGACTTGATTTAAAGAGGGAAAAGGGCGGGGGTGCCTGGGTGGCTAAGTTGGTTAAGCATCCGACTTCAGTTCAAGTCATGATCTCACAGTCCGTGAGTTCGAGCCCCGCGTCGGGCTCTGTGCTGACAACTCGGAGCCTGGAGCCTGCTTCAGATTCTATGTCTCCCTCTCTCTCTGCCCCTCCCCTGCTCATGCTCTGTCTCTCTCTGTCTCAAAAATAAATAAAAAAAAAATTATAAAAAGAGGGAAAAGGGAAGTTTCCACTATTTTATAACATTATTCTTAATGTTGTAATAAGAATATTACGTGTACAGATAAGAATATGAAATGTACAACAAAAGAAAAGAAAGGCAACCCATAACCACACTCCTTTGCCAGAATTTATATTTAAAAAAAATTTTTTTAAGTTTATTTATTTTGAGAGAAAGGTGTGCATGCATGAGCGGGGGAGGGTCAGAGAGAGGGGGAGAGAATCCCAAGCAGGCTCCACGCTACCAGCACAGAGCCCAACGTGGGGCTCGACCTCACAAATCATGAGGTCGAAATCGAGAGTCAGTCGCTCAATGGACTGAGCCACTGAGGCACCCCCAGAATATGTATTATTGTGGCACACTACTTCTGTTTTCAGATGCCTGTTTCACCTACATGTAATAAACATGTATGTACAGTTTTGTTTCCTGCTCTTTTTACTTTGCCATAAGCACCTTTCCATTTTTGTCACATGGTCTCATGATGCTCGTTTGCAGTGCTATACAATATCAGGTGAATGTGGAGGGATTTGCGGAGGCAGTAAAGAGTGGCACTTTAGAACCTGGGCTGTGAGACAGGTTGCCCAGGTTCCAATCTTAGCCACGTTCTCACTGTGGAACTTAGACTAATTACTACTAACCTTCTCTGAACCCTGTTTGTTTTTAATGTTTATTTTTGAGAGAGAGAGAGAGAGCACGAGCAAGGGAGAGGCAGAGAGAGACGGAGACACAGAATATGAAGCAGACTCCAGGCTCTGGGCTGTCAGCACAGAGCTGGAGGCAGGGCTTGAACTCACAAGCTGTGAGTTCATGACCTGATCCAAAGTCCATGCTTAACCGACTGAGCCACCCATGTGCCCCGCTATGGGAATAATAAGCATCTCCTTCATAAGGTTGTTAGGATGAGGTAATGCATATAAAACTCTGAGCACAGAGGGCAGCATACAGCACAGCCCAGTGCATGTCAGCCATGAGTAGCTGGTGCTTCAAAATAGAGTCTTTGTGGTCAGAGACTAGGTTCAAGTAGACTAGGTTCAGGGAGTTTGTTACATTTTCTGGATGTCAATCCCTGATTAGTTACAGGACTTCTTACAAATACTTCTTTCATTATCTGAATTGCATTTTCATTCTATTGATAGTGTCCTGTTTTTATTCCATGTTTACGTTTAAAAAAAACTCGTGGTGAAAACACACTTAAAACTTCCCATGTTAGTCACTTTTAAGTGTATGGTTTTTTGTGACAGTGTTAAGTACATTCACATGATTTTGTGTGTGTTTATTTTGAGAGAGAAAGAGGGGCAGAGAGGGGCAGAGAGAGAGGGAGAGAGAGAGAATCTCAAGCAGGTGCAGAGTAAAATCTCACGAACTGAACCAGGAGATCATGACCTGAGCCAAAATCAGAGTTGGACGCTTAACTGACTGAGCCACCCAGGCACCCTGTGATTATGTTTTGATGCACAAAAATTTTTATCTTGATGAAGCCCAGCATACGTATTTTTTCCTTTCGTGTCACGTGCTTTTGGTGTCACACTCAAGAAACCACTGTCATAGCCAGTGTTACGAAGCTTTTCTTCTCCGTTTTCTTCTAAGAGTTTTATAGTTTTAACTCATACATTTATTTAGGTCTTTGATCCATCTTGAGGGTTTTTTGGTATATGGTGTGGCTCCAAATTCTTTTTTTTTTTTTTTTTTTTTTTTGCATGTGCATCTCCAATTTTCCCAGCACCAGTTTTTGAAAAGACTGTCCTTTCCCCATTGATTTATCTTGGCATCATCGTTGAAAATCATTTAACTGTATATGTGAGGGTTTATTTAGTTCTGGCTCTCTACGCTATCCAATGGGTCTGTATGTCTGTCTTTAGGCTAGTGCCACATGATTTTCATTACTCTAACTTTGTAGTAAGTTTTGGAATCAGGATAGGTCAGTCCCCCAACTTGGTTCTTCTTTTTCAAGATTATTTTGACTATTTGTGATCGCTTGAGATTCCATATGAACATTAGGACGGATTTTTTTATTTCTACGAAAAATGTTACTGGGATTTTGATAGGGTTGCATCAGATCTGTGGATCACTTTGTGTAGTATTGACATCTTAACCATGTTAAGTCTCCCAATCCATGAACATGGGTGTTTTTCCATTTATTTGTGGTGTTCTTAATTTCTTTCAGCAGCATTTTGTACTTTTCAGGTTATAGGTCTTTTTGCCTCCTTGTAAGTTTATTCTTGTCGATGCTATTGTCAGTGAAATTGTTTTCTTAATTTCCATTTTGGATTGCTCATTGTTAGTGTATAGAAATGCAACTGATTTTTGGGTGTTGATTTTGTATTTCTGCAACTTTGCTGAATTCATTATTAGTTCTAACAGTTGTTTCATGGAATCTTTAGGATTTTCTGCATTTAAGAACATGTCTACAAACAGGTCATTTAACTGCTTTAATAGAGCTTGATATTTGACTGCGATTCTACTTCTGTGTTCCAAGGATTGTTCTTTCTCTTTTAACCTTTTAGTGTGTAAATGATATTGTCAGATTCCTAAAGTGGTTCTGTGGCTGTTTCACTTCTGTGGGTCTTTGGTTAAGTTGTTTTGCATTGCTTAATACATCTGGTACAATTAGTTTTTGCTCTGTTTTTTTTTTTTTTTGTTTGTTTGTTTTTATTTACATCCAAATTAGTTAGCATCTAGTGCAACAATGATTTCAGGAGTAGACTCCTTAGTGCCCCTTACCCATTTAGCCCATCCCCCCTCCCACAACCCCTCCAGCAACCCTCAGTTTGTTCTCCATATTTATGAGTCTCTTCTGTTTGGTCCCCCTCCCTGTTTTTATATTATTTTTGTTTCCCTTCCCTTACGTTCATCTGTTTTGTGTCTTAAAGTCCTCATATGAGTGAAGTCATATGATTTTTGTCTTTCTCTGACTGACGAATTTCACTTAGCATAATACCCTCCAGTTCCATCCACATAGTTGCCAATGGCAACATTTCATTCTTTTTGATTTCCGAGCAATACTCCATTGTATATATATACCATATCTTCTTTATCCACTCATTCATCAATGGACATTCGGGCTCTTTCCATACTTTGGCTACTGTTGATAGTGCTGCTATAAACACGGGGGTGCACGTGTCCCTTCGAAACAGCACACCTGTATCCCGTGGATAAATGCCTAGTAGTGCAATTGTTGGGTCATAGGGTAATTAGTTCTCTTTTTAGTTTTTTTGAGGAACCTCCACACTGGTTTCCAGAGTGGCTGCACCAGCTTGCATTCCCAAGTTTTTGCTTTGTTTCTAAAGCTGCTTCGAAATGTGTATTTCATTTCATCAAAAACAGTTATTAAGGATCAGCTAGGTGTGAGGCTCTTTATGACCTGGTTAGTCAACCCATTATCCTACCCTCCACCTCACTTAGTAGAGAAATGGTCTGATGAACAATGACAGTAATAATCATCATGTCTTGCTATTTTTTCAAGTACCTTTGTGTATTTGAACTTCTAACTTCATCAGTCATTTTTGATTAAAAAGTGCTCTAGAGAATTGAAACTGTGAAAACTCCCCCCACCTGTTTCTACCAAGATCTCATCTAGTGTTGTCTTTTCACCTCCTTGTTAATCCCTTCATTATCTTTTATACTTTGTATTTCTTTAGGGATGACAGTTTATAAAATATCCTCATGTTTTTTATTTTGTTTTATCCTTATCACTCCTGTGAAGTGGCCAGAGTAGGTACTATGGTTCCATTTTACATGGAAAATGGAGAGGAAGAGAAGCTGTCTCCCCTAAAGCACACGGCTACCAGAGATGGACCTACAGTAAGAACCAGGCCCTTGGATTGCACACCCTGTGTTCTTTTTTATATCCTGCACGTCAACCACTAATTCAGTTAGCGCTCTCTTTATTTACTCAGCAAATATGTATTGAGTGCCTTATACATGTCATTGTGTGTTGCTAGGAGCTCGACTTAGCAGGACTTGTAAGGTCACTTTTTTGCTAGTTTTGCTCTGTCACCAGCTACTCCTTAGCAACCATTTGACATTATCTATTGATCTGTTTTTTCATGTGGATCTATTTCTTTCTGTTCACAAGCATAAATCAAGATTCTAGGCCTCCTGTCTGTTTCCTTTTACCTTCTAGATCTTTTTTTTTTTTTAATACTTTAAAAAATGTCCTTAAGTAATCTCTAAAACCAATGTGGGGTTCCAACTCACAACCCCAAGATCGGACGTCACAAGCGCCAGCCAGGCTCCCCTACCCTCCAAACCTTTGATTCCAACGGGAGATTGACTTTCCTTACCAGCGAACACTTCTACTTGTGATGCAAGTTTTGGGGGTGTGACAGTGGCAGATTCAGATACCTGTCGCAGACTAGTTGGCTCTGGGAACCAAATGTGGGACCAGGTAGAGTCACCTGAAGGGAAATGCCTTTAGCAGTCCATGCTGCTGAATAAATTAGTGGGTAGTGGGAGTGCCTAGTGTGTGGAAGGCCTAGGCAACGGGCCAGTCACATGATATAAAGGTTATACACAACAGCTACACCCAACGGCTAATAGCAGAAGGAGAAAGATAAGCACCCAAGGTATTTCTGGGGACGAAGGACAGGCACCCACTCCAAGGAGGGGTGGTTGTCGGGTCCCATAGAAATCCAGCAACAGGAAATGAAGTGTGGTTGGGCCACTCAGAACTGGAACCGGAAAGTCAGAAATAGGCTATTGGGTTCTCATCTCTGCTTTTTTTCTTTCTTCTTTTTTTTTTTTTTTTTTTTAATTATTTATTTATTTATTTTGAGGGAGGGAGGGAAGGAGAGAGTGAGAGAGAGAGTGCACAAGCAGGGGAGAGGCAGAGAGACAGGGAAGAGAAGAATCCCAAGCAGGTTCCGTGCTGTCAGCATGGAGCCCTAAGCGGGGGGGGGGGGGGGGGGGGTTAACTCACCAACTGTGAGATCATGACCTGAGCCGAAATCAAGGGTTGGACACTTAACTGACAGAGCCACCCAGGCACCCCTCATCTCTGCTTCTTTACTAGACTACTTCATTGTCCCACGTCTTTTTTGCAATCTGGTGAAGAGAATGTCTAACGCAAAGCTTCTCAGACAGGAGAAGGTGCTAGGCATGTTGGGAAACCAGAAAGTGGTCCAGGATAAAGGAAGGATGTCACATGTTCCACATAATGCCTGGCATATAATAGGCATACGCTAGCTACCTTTGAATAGATAGATCCATAATCTCTGCTCTCAGTAGCTCTGTAGGTCCCTTGACTCAGTGAGACCTGCCCTTAGTTTGGAGAGTAGCAAAGACTGACTCCTGTTGCTGTGCCAGTAGGTAATAATGAAGGGAACAGGGATAGGAGTATGAGAGCTTCCTGCCCGGAGGCCCCCACCTCGTTTTATCAAATATACACACATTGGGGGGCGCCTGGGTGTCTCAGTCGGTTAAGCGTCCGACTTCAGCTCAGGTCATGATCTCGCGGTCTGTGGGTTTGAGTCGGGCTCTATGCTGGCAGCTCAGATCCTGGAGCCTGCTTCCAATTCTGTGTCTCCCTCTGCTGCTTGCTCTCTGTCTCTCTCTCTCAAATAATAAAAACATTAAAATACACACATACACACACTGAATGCACACATTGTCCAAACATCTAGTATGCACTGGTTTAGTCCTATAAACCCATTCAGTACCATGACAATTTTTGTCCAAGTGTCTGAAAATTGTAAGTCATTTTTGTTGGGCATAATTAGAACAAGAGGAAACTGTGTGTTGAAAATGGAAATGGGATATGAAGCGGTTGGTAAAATAGGAATAGCGGTTTTTGTTGCGAAACCCTGGGTAATGTTTCCATGAACCTGTGGTCTGTACGTTGCTGGCTTCTTTCACTTAACTGTATGCCACCGTGGATCTTTCTGAATCAGTACGATATTATGAGATAGCATGTGCCTTGAGGTAAGGCTGCCCACTAATTATAGTGACATTTAACTATATTTGATCCAGAATATAATTTTCTTTTGATGTGGCTACTGCAATTACTCTCTGCTGAACAGAAATAGCAATGTCATTCCTTGGCTGCAGTGCTGGCTTTGTCCTCTTGTCCAGAGAACGTCCTCTGGTGCTCATCTGCGAGAGAGAGGTGGTTGCCAATCCTGGACCCTTTCAGATAGAGCACAGAGAGCTGTCTAGGGTGGTCTACTCAAAAGCCTTGAGTGATTCATCCCCCTTCTATGGAATGAAGTCTGAGTTTGAGACTCTTCACAATCTGTCCAGCCTCCCAGCATCATCTCTGACCAGTTCCTTCCCACACACAACTGTTCTTTAACCTCATTCATTAAAAGAGCTTCTGTGTGCCAAGCTCTGTTCTAGTCACTGCAGGGACAGTAGTGAACAAAACTGTAAGTCCCTGTCTTCACGGCACTTACATTCCAACGGGGGTCACCGCCAATGAACTGGTAAGCAAATGCAGAGTAGTACCAATATGCCAGGTAGTGCTAAGTGCTGTGGTGAAAAGTCTATTTGATTCTGAGAGAGAGGGAGTGCTGGAATGGGAGGATGGAGGAGAGGTGGCTCACCATCGCAGGCTGAGTGGTGAGGGCAGGCCTTTCTCAAAGCATCATCAGAGTGGGTATTTGGAGGAAGAGGGGAGGCAGGCCCCTCCGATAAGTGGAAAGAGTATTTCAGCCAGTACAGTAGCCAGATGCTGGGGATGAGCTGGCATGTTTAAAGAACAGTAAGGAGGCCAGAGTAACCAGGGTGAAGCGAGGGAGAAGAGAGGAAGTTTGGGGAACCGGGCCATGGGGGGCCTCGTAGGAGAGCGTGAGGACTGCAGCTGTCCTAGTAGAGGGAGGCGGGTGTCGTCAGAGCTCTGCCTGGAGACACGACGTGATCTGGCTTGCCGTTGAGGAGAGTCATCCTGGCTGCTGTGTGGGGACTGGGCAGCGAGCTCGTTCGTTAGCAGACAGTATTCCCAGTCCCCGTGAGAGGCGGTGGGGGGTGGTGAGCAGGGAGTCGAGGTGGGGATGTATTTTGAAGGCAGAGTTGACAGAATTTGTTGACGGATTGGATGTGAGGTAGGGAAGAGACCAGTTGAAGAGCGCTCTAGAGGTTTTGGACTGAGTAACTGGAAGATTCGAGTTGAGAGGAGAAGGAATGCAGAAGTTAGTAGGGGAGTGGGGAGCAGTCGGGGTTTGGTTTGAGTGGCTACATACGACGGTGGGGAGGAAAGCTGGAGCGGGTGGCGTGAGGGCAGGGTGCGGCGGTAGTGACCCCGGCCAGGTATCCACGCGGACCCACCCACGGTAGGCGGTTGCGTGTGTCGTTTGGAGTTCAGAGGAGAGGCCCGGGTAAGAGAGATAAATGTGGGAGTCAGCGCATACAGACGGTGGTGTTTACGTTCATGTGTGAGATCACCTGGAGAATAAATCTAGGAAGGGGGCAGGTCTTTGAACACTGGAGTGTCCCAACTTTTAGGGGCTCTGGAGGTGAGGACGAACTAGCAAAGGAGACTGAAAAGGAACAGCCAGTGAAGTTAGCGGACAAGTAAGAGAATGCGGTGGAAGTTAGTGAGGAGTATGTTCTAAGGAAGATGGAGTGTGTCAGATGCGTCTGGCAGGTCAAGTAAATGAGGACCGTGGATTTGGCCACGTGGAGGTCGTTGGTAGCCCGGACAAGAGCTGTTTCAGTGGAGTGCCAGGATGACAGTGTGGTTAAAGTTGTTCAGGAGGTTTTTGTTTTGTTTTTGTGTTTTTAGAGAGAGCATGAGCAAGTGGGGGAGGGGCAGAGGCGGGGAGAGAGAATCCCAAGTAGGCTCCGTGCTGAGCCCCAACTTGAGGCTGGATCTCACGACCGTGAGATAATTGACCTGAGCCGAAATCAAGAGTCGGACGCCCATCTGACTGAGCCACCGGGTGCCCCAGGAGGCTTTTGGTTTTTTTTTTTTTTAACTTTATTTATTTGTTTTGAGAGAGAGAGCGCATGTGAGCAGAAGAAGGACAGAGAGAAAGAGAGAGAAAACCCCTGCTGTGGCAGTGCAGCGCCCAATGTGGAGCTCAATCCCAGAAACTGTGAGACCTGAGCCAAAATCAAGAGTTGGATGTTTAACCCACTCAGCTGCTCAGGCACCCCTCCCCCCAGGTTTTGGTTTTTTTTTTTCATGGGACTGTTATAGCATATTTGTTCATTGGTGGGAATGAGCCAGTAAAGAGGGGGAAATTGATCCAGGAGAGAGGACAATTCCTGGATCGATGACTTTGAGTAGAAGAGAAAGGATGGAATCCAGTGCATAGTAAATAGCTACACAGGAGGTGATCTGTCACCCCCGAAAGATCTTCCGAGCATTTGCCTTCATCCCGTCTCCCCCCCGCTTTCCTTCTTCCATCAGCACCACCACCACCACCACCACCACCATTCGACCTGCCAAAACCATATTCATGCTTCGGAAGCATAACACATTACATATTATCTCTCATGAAGCCAGCCTCAGATTCCTCAGACATGATCGATTTTTCCCTTGTGTGTTAATGGCATGTTTTTTGTGCTTAACATTACCGCCATGGACTCCCTAGTATCTCCATTAGTTTTTATCTTTGATAATTTGTTTCTTGAAGGCTCATGATCCCTGATTTCCGACCTCACTCGACTATCCTATTTTAAGAGACAAATTAATTAATGGATATTCCTGGCTCTCAGAAGGCACTCAATAAATACTTGTCGGATGAGTTATTCCCTGATTTGACGAGGTTGGCTCAGGTTTGGAGGAATGGTGCCAAGTTCCACTACTCAGTGAAATAGTAGGTACTGTGCCTGAATTCTATTAAAAATTGGTGTGTTCTTCTTATCTCTTAAGCAACACTGTATGCCCCTGTGGCTCCCTAAAGTGCTTTGTAGGTAAAGTTAAATAAATATTTATGAGTTGATTGATAAACCTTTTTCTTCTGGTCTTACCCATTCCAAGCTATGGTAAACTGGTGCATTATAGGTAAATTCTATCAAGGAATTACACTCTATCTTAGTTCCCGAAAGTTCACCCCAGTGAACTTCTCAGTTTGAGAACTAATCATTTCTCAAGAATAATTCTTAAGAATAAATAAGAATAAATGCTCACTTGATTGATTTTGGGCCAAAAATCAGTGCCTTTGGTTGGCAGGTACTAAGTTAGGTGCTGCCTTTAATGCAGACAGAGCTAAAAAGAACGTCTCCTCTGGGACCCAACCTGAGTCAAATCCATGTCCTACCATGTGGGCAAGTCCATCTCAGTCATCCCCTTTGAAGTTACCTTTTTCTTTCCTGAAAATATAGGGGTAATTATGCCCACTTAATAGATTTGTTGTGAAGGGCACCTGGGTAGCTCAGTTAAGCGTCTGACTTTGGCTCAGGGCATGATCTCATGATTTGTGAGTTTGAGCCCCGCGTTGGGCTCTGTGCTGACAGCTCAGAGCCTAGAGCCTAGAGCCTGCTTTGGATTCTCTGTCTCCCTCTCTGCCTCTCTGTCTCTCTCTCAAAAATAAACATTAAAAAAAACCAACAGATTTGTTGTGAAGGTCAGAGGAGGGAGGTATGTGTATAAAGTACCCAGCTCAGCATCTAGAGAATTAAGTACTTATTAAAAGTTAGCTGCTGTTATTCCCCTTTCGCAGTTTTTGTTTTTGTTTTTGTTTTTCTCCTGCTGGGCTGCTGCTAACCTGTTGCAGAACTACCGAGAAAATGGGTGGGCTAGCTGCTGTCACTGGATACTGGCTTTTCCTGGAGAGCAGTTCTGAGCAGTGGCTTCTTTCCCGTGCACCTCCCGCCCTGTCTGCCAGGGACTCACATCCAGGGTCATTTTTTTACCCTTTCTCTTCCGTTCCACTTGCCCCTTGAATGCAGTCAGGGCACCAGAAGCTGGTGTAGGCTCTGGCTGTGCATCTTCTCCCTAATCCCAACTCCAGACCTTCGTCTTGCACCACCCCCGCTGAAGCAACTGACGCCACCTGCTGGAGGACTAGATTTTCTTTGGTCAGCTTACAAAAGAGTTTTCGCACCAAGAGTGAGGTCTAGAAGGCCGTTCCCCTCCCCGCCCCCCCCCCCCGCCTCCTTTCTAGGTACAGTCCACATCCCACATGGCCTGTGACTTGTTTTTCTCTTTCCTCCTCTTGAGTTTACATCTTTGAGAGCAAGCACAGTGGACATCACGCCCACCGTGAGTTACAAAGCACACTGTTCTTGTCGCTTGGGCCTCGGTCACCTCGTGGTGATCCTCTTACTTGCAGCCTTCCTATCTGCACGGTGGGGGTGGGGATTCCTGAAGTCTGACCTTACCGGATTACTGTTGTAGCGGGACGGGTGCAGAAAGCTCGATAAACTAAAGTACTGTTTGGATGTAAAACGCTACTGCTCCCCTTCCTCACGTATTTATCCACGCCGTGCCAGGCTTGGAGGGACAGGTGCCAGACTCGCTCCGCCAGGACCCTGCCCTACCTCAGGGGCAGAACGCAGTGAGGCTCCCCGGGCCCCGTACCCCGTGACTGGTCTCCATGAGCCTGTCAGCAGAAGATACAGCACCGTCCATCTGCTGGCTCTCCGCTCCCCCAGCCGCGGTCCCTACAGCTTGGTGATGTGGCCGGGGCGGCTTTGTTCCCGTCTCCCTACTCCACTGGAGACTTCAAGAAACAGTTTTGGTCTACTCTTCTCTCAAAACTTTGACTCACCTGCCAGAGATGCCTGACTAGACTGTCAGAACATTCCGGGAGTTCTCTGAAATGAGAGAACAGTACTTGTAGCTACCACTGAGCGCCTACCACGTATCAGGTGTTTCGTGCCTGGTAACTAGTGCTTGTCTTGTTTAATCCGCATAGCTTCTTTAACAAAAGAAAAAACCGAGGTTCCAAAAAGTTAAGTCTCTCGTCCCAAGTGACAGAGCTAATAAGCGGCAGCTGGAATTTGAACTTTACTCTGTCTGATTCCGAAATCGTTGCACTGACCACCATACAACGAGGCCTGCCATTGCTGTACGGGAGGAGAGGCCGTGCGCCACAGAGGAAAACTCAGGAGATTGCCAGTTGTCTCATGCGCGTGCGGGTCCCAGCCCTGCCCGTGTGGTCTGGGACAAGTGGCTCTCAACCTCTTGAGCCGCGGACACTGTCTCATCACGTCTTTACCACAGACGTGTGACACAGGTGTTGTTCCCAGCTGCACGTCACATTTGAGGAGAGTAGGTCTCGTGAGATAAAATGGCTCGCGCTGAGTTGCAGAGCAGTGATCGTAAGTGGCAAAGCCAGAACTCGAATCTGGGTCTGACACCTGGTCCGGTGTTCCGTCCATCATTTCTCACAGCGGCTCCTAAGACCTGGCGTACCACTCAGGCACTCAACAGCCCTCGGGATGCCGGCCGGGAACCCGTAGAGGGAGCAGGAGCCGTGCCTCTTCAGCCCGTCTCTTTCTTACTCCTAATATCCCCTTCTTAGAAACCTTCCTGAGGCAATACAGACGTTTGAAATTCAAGGAAAAAGCTACTCACTGCTTAAAAACTGCTTGAAGCCCCGCACGGAAGTCTAGAAATCTGCCTCCCATCCTTTGAGTCTGTGCTGTTCCTTTGGCGGCATGGTGTGGTGGTTGTAGTTTGGAGAAAGTTCTTTCTGGGCTCTTCCCTCTCGCAGTAAAATCTCACAGGGCCATTGCGCAGGTTAGAGAGGACACATGTCAAGGGCGGCAGCGGGAGCCTTTCTAATTGATGGCAGCTCTGCTCCCTGCATCAGGTCTGCTGGAAACCAGCGCGGGACCCCCAGGTCCTGGAGCTCTCACTCTGATTCCGCGGACCTCGGGCCCCTGGGGGCGCTGCCTCCAGCTACGCTAGATGACCTCTAAGGACTCCCTTCACCTGTGCTTTTTAAAAATAAAAGTAAGGACACTCGTGTTTTGGTTTTTTGGTTTTTTGAATCTAACTGGACAGAGTTCTATGAAGTAAAAAGTAAAAGACTCCATCTTTCCATCCATTCATTCATTCCTGAGGTCACTCGTCGCCAGTTTGTGTCCTTCCCGTTGTTCTGTGTATTTCATACACCTGTGTATTTTACACGTCTACAGGTATGTGTAAATATACACATTATATGGTATGGTAAACACGCTGGACTCTAGGATACATGCTGTAGCATGACTCGGTCCTTTCACTTGTTTGGGGTATCTTTTCTCGTTGATACTTGAAGATTTAACTTACTCTTCTTAATGCTTTATATGTTAAATGGTCCCCTATTGATTATATGCTGCAGTACTTTCAAGCAAACGCACACACGCAACGCCACTTTTTAAATTTTCTTTTCAGGAAAAGAAGAAAAAGAAACACAGAGACAGGAAGTCATCTGACTCGGACAGCTCAGACTCTGAGAGTGACACAGGCAAGAGGGCAAGGCACACCTCCAAGGACAGCAAGGCAGCGAAGAAGAAGAAGAAGAAGAAGAAGCACAAGAAGAAGCACAAGGAGTGAGAGCGGAGAGAGTAGGGGGGTGGCCGAGAGGAGGAGGAACCAGGAGCCCGGTGCCTTGAAGCCCTGGCTCCCGGAAAGACTCAGTAGTGAGAAAATGGCCTCCCACCCCGCTGGCTTCTCGCCCATGGGAGATGACTTCCCCTCATGCAGCAGGCAGGTTTGGGAGTTAGAAGTCAGAAGCATCTGCCCGAATGAGTTGTCGTTCACTTATCATTCCTGGTCCCTTTGCAAGTGACCCCTGCAGCTCGCCCGTTCGTTCACTCAACTTCCTTCATCCAGCAGGAGGTCCTGTTACCCTCTCCAGCTGCCACTGCCAGAGCCAGATTCCTGCACAGGGGTCCAGGCTCCAGCCACAGGTACCGCTGTGGAGGCGAGTCTGGCTGTAGTTGGAGAACAGAGTGGGTGGCCCCTCCCTGTCGGGTCTGCCCTGGGCTGCTTGGTGAGCATCCAACACGGGGGCCGAGGGAGATAGGCAGGATGAGGGAGAACATGGTAAGAAGTGGTGCTCACTTTTTCCATTCCCCCTGACATGATTCAATCATGCTAGAAGTGACAGCCAGAAAACCATCGTCTGCAGTGACTGAGCTTGTGTGTGACATTCTGCCAGACCACTGAACCAGACAGCTCAAGCCAAGATCATTGCTTTACTTTGTATTCACTACCGTGTGAGTCCCTTGGTCCCACTTCAGGTCTCTGCTTCAATTCCTGGCACTAAACGGAAGTGTGTTTGGTTTTAAACTTACTGAAGGTTCTTATTGCCGTAATCCCTCTTCCTGGGTAATTTACAGCCTTAAAAGTCACCGAGTCTGTATTAGTTGACAGAAAAACATTTAATATGTTACTTCAGACCTTGGAGAGAGGCCCAGCTGAGGTACAGAGCCAGAGGCACCAGCAGGTCACAGCCTTCTTAGGAGATCACTTACAAGCCCTCCCTTCTGTAATGATTAGATGACCTCTCCCCCCAGAGCTGATTAGAGAACCGGTAAGAATTCATAACCCTGAATGGCCGAGGGCATAGAAGGGAGCTTAGCAGTCATCTTGGCCAGCGAGCATTTGCTCCTACTACGAAGGCACAAGCCTGCATCCTGTGTCCTGAGCCTATGTTCTGCAAAGAGAGAGACCACAGCATTTCACAGACAAGAGCAGCTTTCCAAACCCAAGGGCATTCAGCGCAGGATGGGCCTGAGGTGACAGTTTAGTAGCCAAGCCTGGGGAAGCCGGGCCACTGATGGATTATTCCAGGTTGGACTAGCTCATTTGGCCATGGGGTGGGGGGACAGTGTAAAGGCAAGGTGTAGGTGCAGCTCTTGTGCTCTTAATACGCGTTACGTGATCAGCTACCGCTGTCCCTGAGACTGTCCAGTTCAGTCTCTCATCTGTGCTGCTTCTGAGTGACCTTCAGGCAGTATTTCTGCCCACTCTCCAACACACAGGAAACCAAGACTCCCAGAGTCGTGTCACCAAAGGCAAAAAGGCAATTTGGTGACCTTGGCTCTGCTTTATTGACCTTAGAGCACCCTTTGGATGCAGTTGAAAAAACAAACATACACACTGGGAGCCAGAAACGGATCTAGGCTGATGTCGCCTGACCCCAGAAGAATTTCCCCAACCCAGGTGGATTTATACAAAACGCCAAAGGGAAAAATGAGGCAATTCGGTGCTGAGTCCAGGGCTAGTCGATTGGCAGAGGAGCAGTCGGTGAAGGAGTGGACAGGTCATGCCTCTTTCTCGTAAGTACGAGTGCAAACTACACTGCCATGGGTGAGTGTCTGAAAGGAGAGACAGAGTCAGATTAGGGCAGGGGTGAGGGCACCGAAGGTATTGGGGCACTCCGCATTCTGTTGGGAAGGGCCTCCACCTTCATCCCAATAATCTTCATGTATTGACTGCCTGCTGTGTGCCAGGTACTTTACGTGTCTTTTTTTCTAATACTTAGCACCAAGCTTTTAGTTTCGTTAGGCACTTAATTCCTCTGTTAGCAAGTTGGGGAAATGAGCTATGGGAGAGGAAGTGACTGGTCAAGATCTCAGGGTGTTTTCTCTCCCTTGCACCATTCCCGTAGTGCCTAAGATGGTGCCTGGCACGTAGTAGACAAATAATACAAATGTCCAGAGACTCTTGGGCAAGAACTGTGCTAGGCCACCAACTCTCCGTTCCTTCCCCGACTTAGAGTAGTGCAGGGACCAGAGGCTGGAGCCACCATCATCCAGCCTGGCATCGTAGAGCCAGGCCCGTGGCCTCACCACAGGCCGAACTGCCCAGTGAGTGTTTGGTCCTGCGTATCACATTCCCACCAGACCTAGACACCTCATTCTTAACTCTGCAGGGCCTCCTGGATGCAGCAATGCAGGGAGAGCGTTACAGAGACCACAGGGGCTGCTGTCTCTGCCCAGGGCCTGGGGGTGTTCAGTCACGGCTACATTCTTCCAGCGGAGGCCCCAAGTTTGTCCCCAAACAGACCCACGTGCCAGCCTGGCTGTCCCTTCCTCCCCAGGCTGTTATCAGGTACTCGCAGAGGGCCAGGCATGCAACGCACTGACTGGCGGTGGGGCTGGAATGAGGTGGAAAGGGCTGGTCTGTCACTGCCCCACTGTCCCTGCCCAGAGGCTTTCTGTGTGGCAGCGCAGTCCCAGGGAGGAGAGCGAAGCCTCTCCTAGGGGCCTGGGATCCAGCTTGGCCCTGCTTTCTACTCCCGGGTGAGGCAAGGTGGCAACAGAGGAGGACACTAAGGCCGTGGGGCACGTGTGGTAGCCCTCTGCCTCGCCCGTGTGATGCTGTGTGCTCTACGTCACGGTCTCCTGATGCCCCAGCGGCCCACGAGTTTGGTGTTGCTCATGCCCCTTTTACAGCGGGACACAGAGAAGGTGACGTGTGTGAAGCCCTGTTTCGTATAAGCTGAGATGTGAATCCAGGCCTGTATGAGTCCAAAGCTACCACACAGAAAACTCCCACCTAAAGCCATCCCAACCCCGCCTCCACCCTCCACTGCTCCCAGGGGAAGACGCTGGCTTTCCCACAGGCTTGACCGAAGGGGAAGGGGTGGTAACCGGTTGGGTGAGGCTCCAAAGTTGTCCATCTTACCAGGATGAGTTTCCCATCAACTAGCTCCCGCACCAGTGTTGTCTCTTGCCCGTTCCACTTCTGCAGGTGAACAAGTTTGCCTCCGTCCAGCGTCACGATGGACTGTGAAAGAGGGTAGAGGTCTGAGCTGCGATCTGAGCCAGGACTGAGTGACAGGATGGTGTCTGGTCATTGGGGTCACAGAGGACCCTGCCTCTGTCCCAAACTAACGGAGCTCAGGCGGCCGCCTCCAACCTAGCCCCGCAGGCTGTCTAGTCCTCCTCCAGCCTCTGCTCCACGACTGCCTGGCTGGGGCGGGGGCCTTCAGGTGTTGCGCGGGTAGGGAGACGCCGGCAGCATGGTGGAGCCAGACAGCCTGGTTCTGAGAAGTGCCACCAGCCTTCGGAACGGGCACTCATCCCCTCCTCTGGGTGATGTCCACAGCCCTAGGGCCCCTTAGATACAGGGGACATGAATCATCCTGTATCCCCAGGAAAGACCGGTGAGGAGGGGTCCTGAGACTCTCCGGCCGAGTGCTGATCACACATAACGTCTAACAGACCATGGAGATGGGAGGTGCTGGGAAATCAGACTTCCTGCTTTGTATTCCTCTCTCTTCCCGATCCACATCATGTGGCCCCTTCAGCTGACAAGTGGACAGCAACTGCCGGGTCCTGGGACTGGGTGCCCTTGGAGTGTTCCAGACCCTGGTCAAATGCCCACTTAGTCTTCTGGGCTCTGCCAGCCTGCATCAGCTGGTTCTCATTTGGCAGCTCTCCCAGGTCTCTCTTGTTTAGGAATTTGGGGGCTCTAGGTCAGGCTAGGGGACTCTGGCTGAGCAGGGTTCAGTAGGAGAATCTGAGGAGGCTGTGTGTGTGTTCGGGGCCACATGGGGAGTGGCTGTGCATCCTTGCTCCCACCACCTTACTCCTCGTTCCCATCCCCCAAGGTGGTGGTTTTTTTCTTTTCTTCTTTTTTTTTTTTTTTTTTTTTTGCCTACTCCAGATTATTTTTAGCCTAGGCATCCCAGAGCACTACTGTTTCATTGGGATTCTTGTTCCTCAAAAAGTGGGCTAGTCAAGGAGGCAGATGCAGGTGATAGGGCAGCTACCTCTCTCCAAGGTAGGATGACATCTTTGGGCACCATCCCAGCTCTGCCGCCAGCTTCCTGTTGATTCTGGCCTGGGCTCCAGCTTCCTTCACAAGGAGAAGACCAGACCCTGTTCTGTCTTTTCTGGGGCAGTTGTGAGGAAGCCGAGAAACAGCTGAGGGGCTGACTGATAGGGTCTGGTGGCGATACTGCTATAGGAACTCCCTTTAGAGATCAAAGCCCCTTAGTTCTCTCTCTGCCATGCGTGGCCGAGAGGGCTGGGAGGCCTGAGGCAAGCAGCAAAGACAAGAGCCACCACACGTGAGAAGCCCTGAGACTAGAGGTAGATGTCCCCTCCCTCCCTGGGAGGAGAGGGGCTAAGGCCTGGTGAGAAGACCTACAAACACCGTAGACCATGCCCCATCCAGAACACGGCTTTTCCTGCCTGTGGGCTGGCAACATTGGAAATAGTTCCTCAGGGTCACTGGCCAAGGCTGGGAGGTGGAGGTTGGAGAAAAGGAAGCCTCTGAGTAGGTCCCGACCTCTTGTTCCCAGCTGCCCCCTGTACTGCTGGAGGCCAGGATGGTCTGCTCAATCAGGGAAGGGCTCTGAATTCTCCTGGGCATTCTTCCTAAAGCACTTGGAGGTCACAGTCATGGCCACATAACTCTCCCGTCTATGGATTGGAAAGAAATCCAGAACTAGTGCATGCCATGCATGGTCACTGAGCTGGAGCTGGAGTCAACGCTGAGGTCAGAAGAACATCCTGGCCCTGTGCTGCCCACTCCCAGATAGATGCTCCCCAAGAAGAGAGGGAGGAAGACAGGACTAGTGTGCTTCTAGCACCTGGGGCATCCCAGCACTGCACAGGCTTTATGTACCTTGTTCATTCCAGTCCCCCATAACCACCTGCCCCTCGGGGTGCAACAGTAAGGTGCCACGTCTCCACACCCTCCAACTCCCAGACCCCCTTCCATGACTCACCTTGACCTTCCTGTCATCCGCTGTTGTCTCGTCGAACTCCACCCCTAGCTGGAAGCTGATCTCCGTGTTCTTGAAGGTGCTATGTGTTTTTATGGTGACAGTGTCCCCATTTCTTTCGATGATTGTGGTAGGCTTGGTCATGTTGGCCACCTGCCTGGTAGCAAAACCCACACCTGAGAGCAGGGGGAAGGTTATGAGCATTTGAGTGAAGCGGGAAGGCAGAGCACAGGGACCTCAGTGAACAACTCTCAGGCCCGGACGTGGGACCGAGAGCAGAGGAGTATGAGAGCTTTCAGAGACCCTGGCCATTTTTAAATTCAGTTTTCCTGTTAGCTCTGTGCAGTGAAGAGACACTTGATTGCAATAGACAGAAGAGAACCTTAAGGGACAGGCATGCCACAGCAAGTCGGTGGCCCAGGGGCCTCTGTGTGGTGAGGACTGTCCTCGTGTGCATGTTATCGCCCTCAGCCCTCCCATTCTCCCTGAAGGCTTGATGCTATTAGCTCTGCTTTACAGATGCAAAAAACAGAGCTGAAGCCCAAAGGTCACAGATCTGGAATTCACACCCAGAATTGTTAGACTGAAGAGTGGGCTTATATGGCCTCCCTAGGCTGGAGCAAGGGCTGCCTTCCAGGGCACCTGAGCAGCTTTCAGCCCACAGGCTGAGCAAAGAAGAGAAATGTAGACTTTGCCTTCCAGAGCCTGAGGGACAAGAATTTCCCACCTTGGAAGTGTTTGCCCTGAAATGCACTGCTACCCTTGTCCCCTATGTATAGCAGTAAGATATTTTCTATTTTTCTTTTTAATCTTTTAAAGACATATTTTTATTTATTTATTTATTTATTTATTTATTTATTTATTTATTGGCAAGGTTATTTTTAAAGCCTCTAATCCGTAACCCAGAAGGGAGGCAGAAGGGAGTGTGTGTGTGTGTGTGTGTGTGTGTGTGTGTGTGTCAGTATACAGATTTAGGAGATGCCTCAGGTGCTAGTGCAGTCAGGATGCAAGTCCAGGTCTCTTGGCTCCTAGTCTTGAGGCCCTGTGGGAACTCCCTGCTGACCCAAGCCCCGCTTCCTTGGGTGCTGGGCAAAGCCCGAGTGTCCCACAAGAGTGTGCAACAAAGAGCTCTTGGACAGAGCTTTAAGCCCCTCAGGTCCTAGCTTCCCTGAGATCTGCCCTCTTGCCTCCAACCTCCCATCACGACACCCTGCCCGCCCTTCTGCCCCCAGCAGCTGTGGTGAGCCCTCCAGAAGCAGCCCAGCGTGGGGAGGTGGTGTGCCGGGCTACACAGCCCTGGCTGGAAGTGAGGGACTTCGCCCAGACCCTACACAGGTTGTTTCAGTTGATGCTCGTAACAGCCCCGAACAGGTTTTAATATCCCCAATTAACAGATGAGGCTTGGAGAGAGGTGACTTGCGCCAAAGTCAAAGAGTGAGTGGTAGACACGAATCTAGGCTCCAAAACTTGCTTGCCGTTCCTCCCTGGGCCATTCTCCCAGCATGGCCACCAGGTCTGCCTGTGATCACTGGTACTAACTGGGCTGAGTCTGTCTGCCTGGATGTCCTGAGAACCCTGGGTCTAACACTAGAGGGGCGAGGGCGGATTCCGCCCTGCCTGGCCAGTAAGGGCACTGGCCTTAGCCCTGCTGTCAGAGTGAGGCCGATCCCACTCCCCAGCAGAGAGCAGGGCCTTGTCACCATGGAAGGAGCTCTGTTTGCATAGGACCTACCCAGAGGTGTGGTGTGTTTGAGGAAGGAAACCACTGAGAGGTGAGTGAGGGACTGAGCCAAGAGAAACTGAGACCAAAAATGGGGCTGACAATTTTGGAGGCTCAGAAAGAGCTGGGTTCTACTTAGAGATGAAGCTGAAGCTATTTACTGTCAGAGCTGAAGACGGTCTTTTCTCCCCCATGGGCCTCTCATTCTTTACATCTGTATATGGAGAAGAGCAGGCTGGATGGACGCTCAGCCCTGCAGCCCAAATTCGCCCCCTTATTTGGGGCAAAATAAGGGGAGAAGGGTGGTAAGGATGTTGCAGCTCACTTCAGGGACACAGGTTTTGGCTGGAATGTCTACTAAGGGAGGAGGGGCTGGCTCTGGGCATCCCGACTTCCCGGCAGCTGTCCCGGGGCTCGCTTGCTCCAAGTGTGGCTGCTTTCCTGGGGTCTGTGGGCATAGTACCCAGCACACTGTGGTGGGGCAGTTGAGAGCTTTGGTTTCAAGAGCCAACACCTGTGGTCCCTAGTTCAGGAAACGGTTAGGAACAGAGCTAAGAGGTGGGTCCCCCACACCTTATTTGGATATCTGCCAGAATCCAGCCCCCTTTCCCTAGTAGGAAGGCATGGAATGGGGCTCGACTATGAACAATATGCTGGTTTCCCTGTCGCAGCCTGGGGGACTAAGATAATCTCACACCTGGGGATTTGGGTGAAAGGGCATCATCACCTCCATCGAAGCCCATACAAGGAGGGGAAACGAGGAGGCCAATTCTTAGCTAAGCAGTTCCTACCACTCCCACCCCCAGGGTCCATAGGGGAAAATAGTTCTGGGTTGCACATCTAGAAATCTAGGTTTTCTTATCAGCTCTGCTGTGGGGCTGATCTGACCAGTTTCAGTCTCTCTGGGTCTCAGTCTCCCCATCTGTCAAACTAGGCAAGGCATGGGGATCTCCAAGCACCTCACCTGTAAAGAGTCGGAATCTTTATTCTTCCCCAGCCAACACCACGCCCTCGGAGACCAAAGACCCTCCCTGCCTTTAACAGATCTTGGCCTTGTTCCGGGACCCTTGCTGCACTCCAAAAGTCCACTGGTTTTCTCCACCAGACCCCTCCCCAACAAGTGGCTGAGCCAGCTGATAATGGGTCCTCTTGCCCCACCCTACCACGAGGCTCTAAGACCGCGATTAGAGCCTGGTTACACACCACTGCGGGACAAGGTCAGAGACTGGATGGTGAGAAGGAGGGCATCCTCCAGCAGCCATCCTTTCCCTAGTTCAACGTGGAGGGGCAGGGGTTGTTGCTAACTGTGCGGCGCCTCCTCATATCCCATTCACCGGTACTTCCCTCTTCTACCTCCTTCCTCCTCGGGGTTCCCGCTTCTTTACGCCATAGTACACTCCCCATCCGCCCCATTCCCTTTGCGTATTCACACTTTCCAATCCCTAAACCACCCATGCTCCTGGTTTTTTGCTCCTCCCGCTAGCCTCCCACCTTCTAGGTCAATGCTCTCCTTTCATACAAACCCACCTCCTAGCTCCAGATCCTATATATATACGCCTCTTCCTCGAAAGCCCTCCCCGCCCCAACATCGACCTGCACACCTACCTAACCTTGCTCCTCGCTACCTGGGAATCCCTCTAGCCGGGTTCAGACCATGAAAACCCCCTTCCAACAGGCCTCGCGTGCCCTAGCCCATGCTGCCACCCCCTCCGCGTTCCCTTACTCCCCAACCTTGAGCAGGAGGGACGCAGCAGGCTCGCGGAGTAGCAGCCAGAGCCAGAACGCTGCGCGGCGCTGCGCACGCGGCCAGGCCTTCCCCCGCCCAGCATCCCGAGTCGCACTCACCAATCGACTTCATGTAGTCATCGAAATTCTTGCTGTCCACTAGCTTCCAGGTGCCCACGAAGGCGTCCACCATGGTGAGGCTGGGCTAGGCCGAGAAAGCTGAGGAGACAGAACACGCGTGCAAGGACTCCGGGACCCGCGGTTCCCGGCCCGCGCTGCCGCTTTAAATAGCCCTTGCATCACGTGGTGAGGCGTGGCCCACACCCCCAGCTCCCGAAATAGGAAGCCTCAGGCGGGCGCTCCACCGCCCGGAGCTGGCTGCCCATCCCCCACGACCCGCCCGGCCTGGGGAGGGGGACAGCTAGTGGCTCCCGGCTCTCCTGCGTCAGCGCGGGGGCCCGGCCTCCGAGTCCCTGCCCCGCGCTGGCGGGACCTGCTCTCTTCCCAGGCCTCCAGGCGCTCGTCGCAATCTGAGGAGGAAGCAATTGAGGGCACGGTGCCCGCGAGGTGGGGCGCGCGCTCCGGACATCTTCGTCCCCCAGTGACACCCCGAGCTTGGGGTTAGAGCAGAGGTGAGAGACTAGAGGAGACAGGGCTGATGCCCACGCCGGGAAAGCTCTGGCTGACCCTAAGCGGCGCAGGCATCTTGGTCCTCATTTTGCAGGTGAGGAGCCCAAGGCTCAGAGGGGAACTGACAAGGTCGCAGGAAATAAGGCGAGGCTTAATTGGAGCCCAGATTGCAAGCCTGGTCTTAGCTGGTTCCGGAAGCCGCGCTTTCCCGCCACTGCGCACTCGCCGGTGGCGGGAAGAGACCAGGGGGGCACTGTGAGAGGCTGAGCTGCCCCTGTGCCCTCCACCTTGCCCCTGGCGAAAGCGACCCAAGCCGCCGCGCCCTTCCCGCCCCGCACGTGCTCGCCCCTCCCCGTGGAATGTCACCGGCGCGGGCCTTTCCGCCCTGCAGGGCTGCTCCCCATCCTCCTTGGCCACGCTTCAGGCTTCTCTGACCTGTACGCAGGGCTCAGAGCATTTGATCGGGTCACTTGCCCCCTCACCTCCTTCCGAAGTTCCGTCCCCCAGCCACCTGACAGGCTCAAGGGCAGCTCCCCACCTCCTGACCGCTGCAGCCCCGACCTGCCTGCCGGCCCTTCTCTGAGCTCTTTCACAGAATGTCCCTCACCTCCTTTACAGAGCCTGAGGTGTGATGGACACTTTACAAAGCGCTTTTAATAGGAAGATCCACCTTGTATTGATGGTTTTTTGGTTTTTTTTTTTTTTTTTTTTTTTTGCTTTAAGTGCATTTTCTCCTTGAACTTCCGGAGCAAAGTCCACCAAGTAGGTTTTATCATTTCCACTGTTTTACAGATGAGCAAACTGAAGCTTGGAGGGGTCCATTCATTTCTTAATCCCCCCCCCCCCCTTATTAAAGTGCCTACTTTTCACCAGGCCTTGGGCTAGGCTCTGGAGAGACCACCATGAATAAGACGCACTCGTGTAGCTCCCCTTTGGGCAGGCAGACCTCACCTAGCCTGGTGGCTTTGAGGGGAGACCTGTCCTGACCTAGGGGCTTGGGGGAGACTCCCCAGAGGAAGTGAGGGGTAAGCGAGTGCCGAACAGATAGGAAGCCCTGCAGAAGTAAATGGTGCCCGGGGCGCCTGGGTGGCTCAGTCTGTTAAGTGGCCGACTTCGGCTCAGGTCATGGTCTCGGGGTCGGTGAGTTCGAGCCCGGCGTCGGGCTCTGTGCTGGTAGCCCAGAGCCTGGAGCCTGCTTCTGTTCCTGTGTCTCCCTCTCTCTCTGCCTCTCCCCCACATCGTGCTCTGTCTCTCTCTGCCTTTCAAAAATGAATAAATGTTAAAAAAAAAAAAAAAAAAAAAAAAGAAGTGAATGGTGCTCGACCGAACTGAAGCCAGCAGAGGCCCACCCAGGGAGCTTGCAGGAGCACAGGGCACACTAGCCCTGGGGTCTCAGCAGCTCTGCACATGTGCAGTGTGGCAGACCCTCCTTCCTGGGCCTCTGTTTCTCCGTGTGGAAGTGGACAGCATCTGCCCCTACCTGACTTTCTGGGAAGAAGCCAGGGAGGAAGAGCCCTCGCTTGCCCAAGCTCTTGGTTTGTTTGGACAGGTCCACTTGCCAGAAGGCCTTAGGGCCGGGCACGGAGCCCTGCTGACCTCATTGCCGGAGCAGGTGCAGGGGAGGGTGGGGAGGAGAGTGGGATGGTTTCTAAGTCAAGGTCACAACCTTTAGACACTGGACCTCCTCTCTGAAGGACCAAGCGGCTAGAGACCCCAGAGGCCAGAGCGGTCTCCCTACATGGTCCTTCCGATGCAGCCGTGGAGGGCTGGGGCTAACAGCTGTGGGCAGGTAGATCTGTGAGCCAGTTCTGATTCCCTTGGGTACTGGACGTGTGGCTGTGGGTCTCAGTTTCATCTTGAAAATGGAAGTGATGACAGTATTTACCCCCCTAGAGATGTCTGGGGAGCAAACGAGATAGTGCATTTAAAACGCTGAGCATGGGGGACTTCCATGCTCGATTCCACTGCTGTTATCGTTACTGTCATCCTTGGATAGGGTGGGATTCTCAGGCCCTGTCCCTCACCTGCCGGGCCCCCCACAGCAGATCGCTTGGCTTCTCCAATCCTCAATCTTCTCATTTCTGGGCAGGATTAGAACCTGCTGCAGCCATGGGGAAGCAGCTGCAGAGACTTGGGGGATGGGTTGAGAAGGACACTGCCACAAAGTTCTTTTGTCCCCTGCCTAAGCTGAGCAGCCTGGAGACAAAGCCTAGACCCATTAGCCTTGCTGCCCTACCCCCATCTCCCCAGCACACCCAGACCTGAGTCAGTTGACTCCTCAGGCACGCCCTATCTGCTTTCCACTGGGCTGTCTTCTCCCTTCCAAATACGTACAGCTTCTCATCCCTCCGATTACCTGCATCCTCTCTGCCCCGTGACACTCCCTGCATCTGGGGAACGAGGGGTAAGGGGAGGGAATGTGCGCCCTTCCCTTTTCCTGCCCCTCCTTCTTGCCCTTGGCAGATCCAGCTGTGGATACAACATCTGGCAGGCCGCAGGGCCAGTCCCTGCCAAGAGCGCATCTCCGCAGCCCTCGCCCTATGGTGATGTCACTGTTCTGTGTCTCCACGGCAACCACAGGCTGGGAAGATGGAAAAGAGGAGAGCCGAGTAACCAAGAGAGAGCCAATGAGATGGGCCAGCTGCACCGGATGATCCGTGGGGCCATGGGGCGGGGCTGGGGGGAGAGCAGGGGGCCTACTCAGCATCTTGGGCTGCTTCCTGGACCCTCCCTGCCATCTAGACGCCTCCAATAGGGGATGTGCCACTGGCACGGGGAGAAACACCGGAGGTAGAGGCCAAAGAAGCTGAGCTGGAGCCTCCACTGACCCAGGGACATAGAAACCCCCCCCCCCCATAACCTCTTCGGGGCCTAATCTTTGCATGTTGACTGCCCCAGTCCACCCCCAGGACCTGCTGCTGGAATTTTTTTTTTTTTTTTATGGTAATGGTGGTGCAGCCCTCTGCCACGGAATCAAGTTCTTAACCCTTCTCTCCACACCCTCCATAGCTTCCCCTGGTGCATGATGTATTCAGAAGCGGCATCTTTGGAAAGAAGCCTGGTTCTAAATCCCAAGCCTGCAACTTACTAGTCAAGAGACTAGGAGCCAGTCCCTTCCCCTTCTGAGTCTCCTTTCCTCCCAAATGGAGGAAGGGCCATCTATTCCCAGGGTTGACAGGAGGATTAAAAGAGATAACATATGGAAGCCTAACACACAGAATACTCAAGGAGTGGTGATTACGTTCTCCCTTCTGGGTCTCCCCGGGGCACTTTTCCCAGAGATGCATGTGAATGAGCCAAGGCCCTTGGAGACATTGAACCAATAGCAAAGAACCAGGTGTGTCTGTCTCCTCACTGGGGCCATTAAGTGCCTTCAGATAACTGCAGACAAGTTTTCCACATCTCTCCCTTTCTCTTTAAGTAACTCATGCATTTCGCCGGTCTCCGTGAGTACCTCCTGCGCCCAGACACTGTGCTGGGCTCAGCGGGTTCCAGGGGAAACAGGAGAGCCACAGCCCCCATCCTCCCTGAGCTCACTATGTAGGGGGATTGCAGCGCGGTGGCTGGAATGCAGTGTTCTTTTTGCCACAAGGAAATCGCTTCCTCGTTCCCCAAGAGTTCTAGATACTGTGGGTCTGAGAGAACAAATGATGGCAAAAGGTAGGGATTTACTCAACACCAGTTGCTTCTGAGAAACTGCTGCCTGTGGCACATGCTCCCTGGAAGGAGAACAATGGTTCTCTCTGCCCAGAGAGGAGAGGGGGTAGCTCAGGGTGGTGGGGCGGTCACCTCGGCTTTCCCAGAAGCCAGCTGTCCTCCCTGTTGGCAGAATAAAGCCCAAACTCTTCCGCCTTGCTCCGTCTGTTTCATTAGTTAAGTTTATTACTGAAATCCTATTCCGAGAATAGTGCCTGGCAGATGGTTGGCATAAATGAATGAATATTGAACGAATGAATGAAGGAGTGTATGGAATATTGATTGAATGAATGAATGAACGAGTGGGTGCGTGAGTGAATCTGTCTACGTCTCTAGCTTTGGGGGCTCTGGAGTGAGACTCACTTGGCTTCCATTCCTGCCCCTGTTGCTTACAGACCAGCTGTGTGGCCTTGGGCAAAGTCACCACCTCTCTGGGTCTGTATTTCTTTATCTGAGAAAAAGCACATCACAGTTCCCACCAAGCCAGCCTCCCAGGGACTCTGGGGAGATAAGCTTGGGAATGCAGTACAAAGGGTAATTGTTTCTCTTCTCAGCCGCCTTCCAGGGAGGCCCCCAGGCTCTGGCCTCCACCTGCCTCTCCTCACCCTCCACGCTGCAGCCACTCTGTTCTCGTTGTATCTCAAAGGGGTGCCATGTATCTCTTTTGTGTTTGCCTAAGAGGACTCTTCCTCCCTAGCTGCTACTCTCTTAGTTATTCCTTACTTTTCAGCTTGACTGTCCCTCCTCGGGAAGCCCCATCTTCCCCAGCAAAGCACTCACCCCGCTTTCCATGTGGTCCACTCGACTCAGAGTCTGACTTTTCCTATTACACCGGCCCTGCCATGTCCACGGAGCCTCTCACAGGGCCTGGCACGGGTCTGCGAAGTAGACAGTGTCTCCGAGAGCAACGGACATCGCTTGTCTTCTTCAGAGTTCTCGGTTTGCAAATTCTGCCCCCACTTGTCCCCCCACTTTCCCGTTACTTTCAGCTTTTCTCTTGCCAGAGTATCCTGTCTTGTAGCCTCCTTTCCACTCCATCCCTGAGGGCCCTGAGACTGCGCCCTGTCCTGTGGGTCGTGGGGCTGAGAACTGCCCTTCTGAGCACATAGCTGTAGCCAGAATCTCAACTGTAGCTCTTTATTATTTTTTAATTTATTATCATCCATGTGTAAGTGAGTTTTATCCTCAGCGCGGGGCTTGAACTCACGACGCCAAGATCAAGAGTTGCCTGCTGTACTGACTGAGCCAGCCAGGTGCCTCTTTAGGGACAGTAGCTCTCTTTAGGGACAGCTCCGGTCCTAGGAAGTAATCAAACCAGATTCCAGACAGCCCCCGGCTCCTTCCCCACCCTGCTCCTCTATCCAATGAAAAATTTGCCTCTGCAAAACTACAAATAATATTAGATTAGACTGAGTGAAGTATAATAAGAAAGGGAAACCTAATGCCTATAAAACTACAAATAATATGAGATTGAGTAAAGTATAATAAGAAAGGGAAACCTATAAACAGCACTTCATACTACCCTGAGGTCCGGGGCGGGTTCATGTGCCATGTGACCTAGCGGCAAACAGACGTTTGGTTCAATGGTCGCTCCCTAGGGCACACTTCATTCAGGAACAGCCCGCTTAAGATTCTGGAAAGAGGCAGGCAGCTCCAGGAGACCTGATGAGCCTAGCTGGTGTGGACAGGTGACCCCTGTGTGTCCTTAGGTGAGGACAGCTGGTTGGCAAGCCCTGGCAAGGGTCTGGCAGAGAAGGGATCTTGGACTCGGGAGTCTGGGACCTGGGATCTTGGGATCGGCTGTTTGGGGGGGGGGGGCAGCATCTCTGGGCCCCGTAGTCACCAAAGACACTAGATAGGAAAGGCAAGGAGCCGTCTACTTGGACTTGAACTGGGTGGACTTGGGTGAAAGAGCTGCCCTCCTAGAGGTGGGAGGTAGGAAGAGATTAGGAGGATGGGACCAGAGTCGGGAGGGTGACGTCAGATGGGCAATGGGGTTGTTCAGTGCAGGGCTCAGAACAGCCCAGGGTGGCGTCAGGAGCTGAGGACTGGCCTGTGCGCAGTCACTCTCTCCATTTGACGAGTCACTGTATGAGCTGTCAGGGGCCAGGAGGAAGAGGGGGAAAGACCCCTGGCAGGGCAGTTGGGAGACCCGATAACCGGCTGTGTGAGCTTGGCCAGTCAATCTCTCTGTGCCTGTCTCCTTTTCTGCGTGATGGGGATAGTCATGTCTACCTTCCAGGGTGGGAGGAAGGAGCGCATGAGATCGTGGGGACAGAGAACCTTTACACGCTGTGACGCGCGGTGCGGAAAACGATTGCCCGCAGCCGTGCGGCACTTACGAAGCGCCGGGCCCTGGATTCAGCAGGTTTCAGCCTCGCAGCTCTTGTGATTCTGACAGTAACCCCGTGATGTAGGCACTTTGGTTCCCATCCCCAGGTTACAGATGAGAGCCGGGATTTGGACCCAGGACCCTGGCCCCGAGGCCTTGTATGGCCTGCCACCATTCCACACCGCCTTTCCCAGAGACAGTCTTTGCCCTGCCTCGCTCTGTGACCTTGGGCCAGTCTCTTTCTTTCAGTGTCCCCAACGCCATGGCAGGGGGTTGGGCCAGATGAACCCTTTAATCCTTCAAGCTTTGGCAGTTGGTGGTTCAGGGAGGGTGCTTCCAAGTGGGGGAAGAGATTGGGGTGGGGCCAGAACCAGGAGAGGACAAACTTTTCCAGTGTCTCTGCTCCAATCCCGTCACCTCCTCAGGGGGTAGGCTGGCAGGCTCCCCTTTGACCTACAAGCCGCGGGGCCAAAGAAGCAGGTGATGCCCAGCCCTGGCCTGAAATACCCACTGGTCACTGAGGGTCACTGAGGTCTGAGTCCCAGAACAGACCACTAACAGTCAGGCAGGGCCCATCTGCCTTGGCTAGCAGACCCCAGAGGGCAATAGAGCCACATTCTGCCTGAGTCATACCTCTTGGTCTCCACCCACCCATCCTGGGCCCCGACACCCTCACTCAGGGTCAGTTAATCAGGGGGCCAGGCCTGGTCTGGACCCAGGGAGGTGGCTATTTCTAGATGTCCTGCCTGTCTCCTTGGCCTGGGCCTCCAGCCAGCTCAGGACATGCACACACACACACACACACACACACACACACACACACACATTCTTGAACTTGACTGCTATTGGCTTGGTGCCTGGACCCGTACTGGCAACCAACCGATGGCCTAAACTTAGGTTCCACCCCTATAGAGAGAGGGGAGAGGTGGATGCCTACAGACTATGGCAATACAGAAAGGCTATCATTATCCCACGTGCGGACCGCACACGGACCGCGGAAGGCCAAGAGCGGGAAGCCACTCACTCTGCCAGGAGAGTCAGGAAAGGCTTCATACCGGACATACCCTTTGGACTAGATCTTAAAGGATGCACAGCAGTTTGCCAGGTGTGGGGTGAGAAATTGGGAAGGCAGAGGAGGAATAGACAGTTAAAGAAAGATGAGATTTTCCTGGTGATTGATCTGGGATGAGGGCAGAGGATAAAAGCGGCAAATGAGGGGCGCCTGGGTAGCTCGGTGGGTTGGGCGTCCGGCTCTTGATTTCGGCTCAGGTCATGGTCTCACGGTTCGCGGGATCGAGCCCCGCGTCCGGCTGTGCACGGGTGGCACTTGGGATTCTCTCTCTCTCCCTCCCTCTCTGTCCTCTCTGCCCCTCCCCGGCTCATGTGCAGGCTCGCTCTCTCTCTCTCTCTCTCTCTCTCTCAAATAAATAAATAAACAATAAATAAATAAAAGATAGGAAGATCGTTTAGGTCCGGAGAAAAAAAGGCCTTGCCCACCATCAAGGAGGCTGGCCTTTCTTCCGAAGGCCACGGGGAGTCACTGAGGGCTCAGGTGGGGGAGCACGATGATCTGACTCAGATCATGGTTAAGAGTTCTCTGGCTGTCGTGTGGAGGCTGGACTGGACACTGGTTAGTTAGGAGGCTATGGCAGTCGTCCCAGGCTCTCACCAGCAGCCAGCAGGCAGGGGACAGAGGAGGACACACCTCTCCTAATTAAAGGCGTGACCTGGCAGCTGCACTTATGGCCTCCCTCTTGGCCAGAAATTAGGCACGTGGCCACATCTAGTTGCAAGCGAAACTGGGACACATGGTCATTGTTCTGGACGGCCTGTGAGTCTGGAAAACAGGGAGGGTGGCCATCACGGGACACAAGGTCCCTGACACAGTGGTTAAAAGTCCTCTCTCTGAAACCAGGTTTCCTGAGCTAAAGCCTTACCTTACCATGTCAGCTTTGTGGGCAGATTACGTGCCTTCTCTGCACCTCCGTCACCTCGTCGAGGCACAACGAGCTGATACGCCAAGTCTTAGAGTAGAGCCTGGCACGCAGTGAGGTCCAGGGCTGTCTTTAGTTTCTGAGACAAGGGGAAGTTCTGGGGACAGGTTCTGCCTGAGCGCCCTGGCAGGGCTGAGGTCCCCATAGGGGGGCTGATGTATGGCTGGGACATCTGGAACTATCCAGCCCCCATCCCTTAAACCAATGGTTTAGCTGAGGCAGAAGAGGCTGGGAGAAGATGTTGGGAAAAGAAAGGTTGATTTTGGAGGGGATTCAAGAATAGGAAACCCAACGTCTGACTTCGGCTCAGGCCATGATCTTGCGGTTCAGGAGTTCGAACCCCATATCGGCTCACTGCTGTCAGCCTGTCAGCCCAGATCCTCTGTTCCCCACCCCCCTCTCTCTGCCCCTCCCCTGCTTGTGCTCTCTCTCTCTCTCAAAAGATAAATAAAACTTTTTTTTCTTAATCTTAAAATTAACAACAACAACAAAGAATAGGTAGCTCAAGAAAAGATACCCCTGGACTCAGGAGTTTCAGAGGCAGCCCAGCCCTGAGCTCCTTCTCACGGGACTACAGATCCCCCAGAACCAGGAGGAGGTGGTTAGTTTTGAGTCAAGGGCACCTGAAGCGGGGCTCAGGCTCATAGCTGCCGTGTGAGCCCAGGCCTCCAGCCACCATTGCCCCTCTCCGGACCTGGGTTTTCCCACCCAGAAGCTGGAGACCGATTGGCCCAGCCTTCTGGCCACATGGCTGAGAAGATGTTTGTCTCGACATTCTTAACACATTTTTTTTTAACCAGGGGCCCCTATTTTCACTTTGCACTCGAACCCACGAACTGAGAGATCATGACCCAAGCTGAAGTTGGATGCTCAACCGACTGTACCACCCAGGTACCCCAATGTTCAAGTCTTAAGTATTATTAGTAGTAGTATTAGCATTCCACTCTCAGCTGCACCCCTGCAGACTGGTGTGCAGAATGGCTGGAGGGGCTAGCATTTGCCGTCTCCTCTGTCATCCACTCCAAGCCAGCAAGCAGGCTGGTGTGTGTAGGGTGAGGAGCCGTGTGGGGCAGAGGGCAGGAGAGAGATGGCAGTCCTGATAAGGGGTGAGTGTAAGGGCCCTGGGGGTGGCTGCAGCCTGGAGCCTGCTTCGGATTCTGTGTCTCCCTCTCTCTCTGTCCCTCCCCTGCGCGCGCTCTCTCTCTCTCTCTCTCAAAAATAAATAAATATTAAAAATTTAAAAAAGCAAACTCATTCAGTCCTTACAACCATATGTGGTAGGCACAGTTATTTATCTCGATTTTACAGGTGAGGAAACTGAGGCACAGAATAGTTGTCACTTGCCTGACTCTCACAGCTAGTAGGGAAGTCGGGATTCGAACCCAGGCAGGCCATCCGCCCCCGGAAGAGCCTGCTCTTCAGTACCTGGAGTGTGCCAGGCCCTGTGGACCCTGTGGCTCTGTGGCCCACCCTGGGCAGGGGGGCGGGGAGGTGCTCAGGGCGTATTGTGAAGTAAGGAAACAACATGATTATGACGCAGCATCACCTTCATGGGGACCCACGGGCAACCCTGGGAGCCCCAGGATGGTCACCAGACCGCAGAAACAGATGACTGTCTTCTACTACGATCTCAATATTTAGAAGCTATCTGAGCGCGAGCCATATGTGTTTTTCACCTCTTTACAGACAAAACTATCAAGTGTGTAAATAAGGCATTTTCAGCGGCAACTGAATGTGATACCGGACAGTGCACGAGGTGGCCTGTTACCCAGAAGACTTTCTCCCTGGGAATGAAAGGAAATCGGCCCTGCCGGGGAGTCCTGGGCGTCCACCCGGCTGTACTTCACGTGTGACCTCCTTTGATACACGACCTTCCGAGCGTTGGCCCAGCCCTTGCCCCACCCTCCGTCTCCCCGGAGGAGCCCCTCCCGTCCGAGTCGGTGGCGCTGACCTCGAGGCCAGGGCGGTGTGCGTGTGACTCCGCCCCTCCACGCCCATGGCCGCGGCTGATTGGTCCAGGAAAGCCTACCTGATCCAAGCGGGCCAATCAGATCCTTCGGGGGATACGGACTGGCACAACTCGTTCAGGCTGGTCCCTGACCTAAGAAAGGGTCAACCTGTTGACTGTAAAGTAACTGCCTTTCCCCTCATTGCTGTTTGCACAAGAGAAAAGAAGCAGGAAGCTGTGCGCAGGCCGGGGAAGGGTGAGGGAGTGATGAAGGTTTGCAGAGGAGAGTTCTCGCGCTCTGCCCGAATTCATACTTCCGGTAATTCCTGCCTTGTTTCAACGAGCCCGCGAAATTGCTGTTACTTGCGGTCAAATCGGCCTTATTAAAGCACTTCAGTTGGCAAATGTAAATAAAGTACCACAAAGCCCCTGAATGTGTTGCTTTTATTGTCATTGTTGAAAATGACGGAGCTCAAAGGCACAGAGCCACCGAGGTCAGGGGAATGTCCACAATGGAAGCGTGAGGTCATCTGTCTCTTTGCCCTGAAATCACTTCCCTGTGGTGAAAAGGGCTTCCCCCAGAAGAAACGTGCTCTGAAAAGGACTTTATTAAACCTGGATTTAGATTTGTCCAGTGGTGTGCTGGCAAATGTTTGACGACTGGTTCTTCAGAAATCCAAAGACATTCATTATACACGTATGTATGTCTATTATGAATTTCACGGATATAAAGGATGTGTTGCACACAGTTTACAAATAACACAGGGCATGCACCCTTGACTGTAAATTCTGTATAGTCCATTAATTTCACAGAATGCTGTTGTTAATTGTTGCCAAACTTTTGTATCTCTGGTCAGCCTATGGTTGCAACTCAATCAAAATTTGCAGCGGGGTTCCCATTCTGGTCTCCTAACTCTTTTCTCAATAAATTATTGTCATTAGGTCTGATACATGAACTACTGTTATACTATATTTCATCGCTTCGGTATAGTCTGTGCCATTACCATTTTGTCCATCACTTTCTTTAGAAAGTCAAAACAGCAAATCAAGCCCTGATGTGCAGTGTTTACCAATTCCCGGGTAGTAAATAATCCCGCCTTGGCCAGTTTCAAGTTACCAATGTGATGTCACCAAACACAGAGTTGGGAAGAGATGTGCCGAAGCACATCGTTATGTCAAGTTTCCATTAGACAGATACCATCGACGCGGATGACCTCAAGAGACTCGATGATGGCAAAATGTAAAATCACGAGGAAGTGAAGAGTTTTGAGTCTTGTCTTTATTTTAATAAACTGCATTTGATTGTAAAGATTAGTTGTTTGTAAAGTTAGGTTATTTCATTTTTAATGATGACTGCCCAACAACTGGTTTGCAAAACTCCTGAAACTCCGCTAACTCGTGAATTGCTAAGACAGCTCCAGAGCACTGCGGACACGTCTCCACCCAAAGGCATCCCGCGGCACACTGGCAACAAGAGACTCCCATGGCGGGAGAGACTTGGTGAGGCCCATTTGCCCTGGGAAAGTCTGAGCTGGTTTGTGCCTTGGAGCAGAGGAAGAAACTTGAAGCGAAGAGATTCAAGGGCAAATTTAAGGGCGGGACACATCCACACAGCTGGTTTGTCATGGCCCTTTTCTTTCCTCCACATCAACATGTGAGGCGTCTGACCCGTGGCCTCAGCCTACCTCTGCCTCCCACCCTGTGCCTGAAACTCACCCCACTCATCATGGTCAGTAGTTGCCTGTTCTCACCCCAGACCCCCAGGGGAGCAGCCAGATCTTGTTGGTTAGGTTTTTCCACCCGCATCACAACTCTTTTCCCCAGGGAAAGGCGGAACTCTCACTAAGATCGGTATCTTTGCACAAGCCAGTGTGACAGGAAAAAGCTGTTTAAATTGAAAAGAACGCAGCGTCTGATAGGCTCCTGTCCATTCTTCAAAACCCCACTCACACGCCCCTTCTCTTCTGAAGGCTCATCTTCCAACAGTGCTGTGGCTATGACTTGTCCCTATTCCTCTTGTTACTTGAGACAAGAATGTGAATGTTTGCCCACTAATCACTGCCCTCGACTAGGCTGTCAAGTTTTCCTCAAGGGCAAAGACTGTGTGTGTTGTATGTTACTGTGTGGACAGTGACGATTCGTGCAGGGTCTGGCGCTGAATATTTTCTCATTAAATATGTCAAATTAAAAAACCTGAATATGTAGTCAATGCCAGGTAGACTCCTTTGAGCCCTGGGAGACGATTTGGACTCAGTTCTTCCCTCAAGGAAGTTCCCCCTTGGGGACCCTTGCACCTCTTCTTAAATCTCCCTAAATACATAGTTTCCCCTTGGACCTCTGAATGTCAGAGCCAGAGGGGACCTGAGGCCATTTGGTCCGATCAACTAATAAGGTCCGGAGAAGGGCAGGGAGTTGCCCAAGCTCGCACAGCTCATTCAAACCTTACGCCTCCCAGATCAGGATTCCTGTCTTTTTTTTTTTTTTTTTTTTAAGTTTGTTTATTCATTTTGAGAGAGACAGAGACAAGCACAAGAAGGGGAGGGGCAGAGAGAGAGAGAGAGAGGGAGACAGAGAATCCCAAGCAGGCTCTGCCTTGTCAGCGCGGAGCGTGATGCGGGGCTCAGACTCCAGAAACCGTGAGAGCATGACCTGAGCCCAAACCGAGAGTCAGACGCCTAACAGACTATGCCACCCAGGTGCCCCTAGGATTCCCTTCTTAGATGGGGCGCCTGGGTGGCTCAGTCGGTTAAGCGTCCGACTTCGGCTCAGGTCCTGATCTCAAGGTTTGTGGGTTTAAGCCCCGCTCTGTGTTGGGCTCTGTGCTGACAGCTCGGAGCCTGGAGCCTGTTTTGGATTCTGTGTCTCCCCCTCTCTCTGCCCCTCCCCCACTCACACTCTGTCTCTCTCTCAAAAATAAATAAACATTAAAAAAAAATTTTTAAAAAAGGATTCCCTTCTTAACAGTCAGGGAAACAGGCCTAGAGAGAGGCAGGTGAGCACAAAGCCACACAGCAAGTGAAGGACAAAACCAGAGAATTCTCCTGGCCCACCCAGATCTCCTCCGGACCTTCACCCTCCTCCTGGGGCCTAGAAATGAGACTTGAGGGTGTCTCCTTCATGCATTCAGGGCGAAGAGGAGCGGTTCCAGGGGTCCCAGTCTCAGAGCTGCTAGAAGCATGCGCTCATTTGTCCACCAGGGGGCACTACAGAGCCCAGCTGGGAGAGTGATCTGCTCACTGAGCCCTGGTTCATCTGTACTGGGGGCCGGCCGCCAAAAGAGAGGTCCTGCGAGGTCCTTGCCAAGGTCACCCTGAGAGCCAGAGACAGAACTGGCACTTGACCCAGGCCTCCTGACACCAGCCGTATGGATGGCTGAAGGGGGCTGGGGGCGGGGCTTTTCCTTTCATTAAGGATCTGCAGCCCTGGGAAGGTGGTCCTGGGCCAGGCTGTGCTGAGCCACACCTCTGCCTGGTCCCTGCTGTGTCCAGTGGCACCCCGTCCCCTCCCCTCCCTTTTATCAGCGCAGATCTGTGGTTTCGGGGACAGGGGCGCTCTCTGCATATCTGCTCTGTCTGCATGGAGGAGAGGGTGGGCCTGGGGTTAGAGCAGGGGGGCTGCCGTCAGACCCACTACTCAACCTCAGAGCAGGTGACTCAGCTCTTTGTGCCTCCGTTCCCTTAACTGTAAAGCGGAGATCATAGTCGTCCTTAGAGTTGTTGAAAGGATTCAGTGAGAGGCACAGAAAGTCCTCGGGAGCTTTTTATCACGACTAAAACCTGTGCTGGCATCCTGGGAGAGGGGTGAAACTCCCTCCACCTTACCGATGACAGAGCTGAGGCTCGGAGAGGTCAGCCAGTGGGCAACACAATGTAACGTTCTAGTTGGGCACCAGGTCCAGTTGCCAAGCCACCGCCCGAGGGTGCAACAAATAGAACTTTCTTTTTCCTCAATGGGTTTTGTCTAAATTAGGGTGGGAGATGAATTCCTATAGAGCTAAGGCTTGGGTGGGCCCATGTGTTTCCCCGTCATCTGTCCATACAGCTCACCTCTGTGACATTGTTGTCCTTTTTGCTTTGAATGGCCCTTCTGTGGCCGACTTCTCTCTCCGCTTCCGGGTTATACCAGAGGGCACAACTCTGCTGAGTTGGGGGTCACACCGAGGCTTGGGATCCTTCTGGCAGGTCCTCCCTTGGGACTCCGGCTGCCCTCTGCAGGGCCACTGATGTCTCTGTCCTCAGCACTTCCTCCATCCTTCCTCGCCTTCCAGCCTGGGGAGGCCTCTCGCCTGCCTGTACTGGGAGGATAGCGTAGGAAAAGGGCAAAATACCAGGAGAGAAAGACACAGATCAGTTACATCAGTACCTATTTCCGGAGCGCCTTTGATGTACCAAGCACTGTTCCAGGCCCTGGGGTTGCAGCCTTGGGCAAACAGACACAGTCCCTTCTCTCAAGGGGAGCTGGAGGGGGCAGTCAGTGATGGTCATAATGGCCATTCTTTATGGAGTCCCTACTATGTGCCGGACCCTGTGTCCTCTCATTTACTCCTTCCAACAGCACGAGGATGTAAGTGTCGCAAGGATCCCCACTTCATAGGGGAGGAAATGGAGGCACAGAGAGGTCTGGCAAGTCGCCCAAGCTAGGAGATGATAGGGGTAGGATTCTGGGCCAGCAAGCTGAAAGTCAAACAAGGTCACGAGGCGGAGAGGGGCTGGTTATGCGTCCAGCCGGGGAGGACGCTTACAGTTTCCTTTGGTGAGGAGGTGGTGTTTGAGCTGAGACCTGCCTAATGATAGCAGCCATGCTAGAGCTGGGGGACAAGCGTTGCAGGCAGGCAATAGCAAGTGCAAAGGCCCTGAGACAAGAATGAGCGGGATTTATCAAGCTCATTGGAAAGAAAGCTACGGGGGCTAGCAGGGTGGAAATGAAGGAGAGAGGGAGGTAGGAGGTGGGGAGGAGTAGAGGGACCCAGATTGGCGTTATAAACTCCTCCAGGGTTTGTAGCCTTCTGGTCCTTTTCCCTTGCCAGGCAGGGCCAAGCTCTATGCCCACAACCCCCCAGAGGTCATTATCTCTCTGCCCAGCAGCTGGGCACCCACTGCCAGGGCCTTTTCGAACTTCTTACTGGTTCTGGGACTCTGGTGACCACCAGTTTCCAGAGGAAGGGGGCCAAGGTGGAGCTTGAGGCCCAGAGAAGACTCTTTGCTCATGGGGTGCCGGGCAGGAGGTGCTGACCCCTGAGTCAGAGGCCCTGAGGTCTGGCCCAGTGGTGGCAAAGGCATTTTGATTGGAGTCATGAAAATCATCCAGCCTTGAAGGCCTGGCCCTGAGCCAAGCTGTCCCATTGGCTCCCCTCAACTTCCTGGACTGACTTCTCCTACCCCCCAATGACAAGAGAGGCCCCTGTGAGGGCACTAATTGGCACATCCTCTTCTGGATTCCAGGACTTTCTGTCTGCCCACAGACAGGGAGACAGCTCCTTCCAGAGGGCAGGCATTGCCTCCATCCTCCCACTTCCCCTAAATCCTGGGGATTCAGCTGAGGGCATTGAAACCACAGGTCCTCCTGGTGCTGCCCTTGGAGAATTTTCACCCATGGGTGCCTTCGTCCACCCTGTTCCCTTAGCATGCTTGGAATACCATTTCGACTTTGTTTGCAGTGCAAATGCCCCTGACTTTATTCTTCAAGGTGCAACAGACTAATTCCTTTCTTTCCACTCTCTCCCTCTCTCTCTCTTTCTCCCCAACCCCCTCCCTCCCTTCCTCCCTCCCTCCTCCCTTCTCCTCCTTCAATTCCTCCCTCCCTGTCCCCCTTCAAATCCTCCCCCCTCCCTTCCCCCCTTCAGTCCTCCCCCTTAACCCCTCCTTCCCCCTTCCTCCCTTCCTTCCGCCCTCCTCTTCCCTCCATTCCTCTTTCCCTCCCCCTCTCCCCTCCTCCCTCAATTTCTCCCTCCCCTCCCCCTTCTCCTGCCCTTCCTTCCTCTCTCTTCCCTCCCTGTCCCCTTCTGCTCCCTCCCTCTCTACCCTGCTCCTTCCTTTCCTTCTTTCCTTCCTTCCTTCCTTCCTTCCTTCCTTCCTTCCTTCCTTCCCCTTTCATCCATTCATTCATTTCATTCATACATTTTGGGCCTTCATTCATCTGGCTTTGCCAAGCACTGGGGGCACAGAGAGTAGAGCCGACCCTGAGGTCAAAGAGTATATTATCTTGGGGTATCTGCCTGGCTCAGTTAGAAGACCATGCAACTCTTGATCTCAAGGTTGTGAGTTCAAGCCCTATATGGGTGTAGAGATTACTTAAATAAATATTAAAAAAAAAAAAAAAAAGAGTGAATTACCCTGTGCAAGAGGCAGAAGGCAAACAAGTGGGACCAGCTATATAGCTGGCAGGTTCCAGTGAAAAATAAAAATGCAAGATCTCTTGTTAAAAATTTGTTAAGAACTTCAGGGACACCTGCGTGGCTCAGTCAGCTGAGTGTCCAACTCTTGATTTTGGCTCAGGTCGTGATCTCAAGGTTGTGAGACTACGTCAGGCTCCATGCCAGTGTGCAGCCTGCTTAAGATTCTCTCTCTCCTGGGGCGCTGGGTGGCTCAGTCGGTTAAGCGTCTGACTTCGGCTCAAGTCATGATCTCACGGTTTGTGAGTTCAAGCCCAGCATCTGGCTCTGCACTGAGAGTGCAGAGCCTGCTTGGGATTCTCTCTCTCTCCCTCTTTGCCCCTTTCCCGCTCACTCTCTCTCTGTCTCTCAAAAATAAATAAATAAGCTAAAAAAAAAAAACCCCACTAATTTTGTGTTATCATCAAAAAGTGTTCCAGCCCCTGGGTAGCTCAGTCACTTGAGCATTCGAGCTTGATTTCAGCTCAGGTCATGATTCCAGGGTCATGGGATTGAGGCTTGCATTGGGCTCTGCTCTGATCATGAAGCCTGCTTGGGATTCTCTCTCTCTCTCTCTCTCTCTCTCTGTCCCTCCCTCTGCTCCTTCCCTGTTGCTGCTCTTTCTCAAAAAAAAAAAAAAAAGTATTGTTTACAATATCAAAACTTTGGAAGTACCTTTATTTATTTATTTTTTATGTATTTATTTAAATTTTTTTTAACGTTTATTTATTTTTGAGACAGAGAGAGACAGAGCATGAATGGGGGAGGGGCAGAGAGAGGGAGACGCAGAATCCACAACAGGCTCCAGGCTCTGAGCTGTCAGCACAGAGCCCGACTCAGGGCTCGAACTCACGGACCGAGAGATGGTGACCTGAGCCGAAGTCGGACGCTTAACCGACTGAGCCACCCAGGTGCCCCTGGAAGTACCTTTTTAAAAAAAAAAAAAAAAATTTATTTACTTTTTAAGAGATGGAGAGACAGACTGTGAGTGGGGAAGGGGCAGAGAGAGAGAGGGAGATACAGAATCCGAAGCAGGCTCCAGGCTCTGAGCGGTCAGCTCGAACCCCCCAGCCGTGAGATCATGACCTGAGCCAAAGTCAGAGGCTTAACCAACCGGCTGAGCCACCCAGGCGCACAGGAAGTACCTTTCATTGACACACATCAGGCTGGTGGTACCCTTGTCCTCCCAGGTACTGGGAAGTGTGTTGGGGTCCTCTGAGCCACATGATTGACATCAGGCACATTCAAAGGAGATCAATTGTATTTGATGATAAGTAATCTACATCGAAATTTTTACATTGGAGCAACGATGGCCCTTCAC